>NC_064635.1:205115484-206413401 GCF_023864275.1 Schistocerca cancellata
GGGGCACTTCTGCGTGGTCACGGGGTCCCTACACGATGTTACGCAAGTGTACCAGTTTCTTTGGCTCTTCATTGTTCCAGAGAAAAAGGGGTCTTAATAGTCGAACAGACGCACAGACAGAATGACAACGTAGTGATCTTATAAGGAAATCGTTTTAACCGACTGAGGTACGGAACCTTAAAAATATAGAAGAAGCCTACTGGTTTCCAAGACGACAGCCGGATTACATGCGGGACACGCACTGGCCTGGCGGACTACGAGTGAGTTGTCTGGGGCTCTGCTTCGTATTCCGTTGGGCGTAGACTACGGAGACGACGCTCAAGGCGATGATGCGATGATGCGTGTCTCCGCAGGGACCACGCTAATTAGCGGCGAGCTCCGCTAGAACTGCAGCGGCGGTGGTGGTGAGAGAGCCTATACAGAGGGAGAGAGTGGCCAATGGTGACAGCGTCGCTGACTGGCTGAGAGACGAGGACGCCATGTCTCTACCATGCTGACGCGGACTTGGTACGAGTGTAAATAGATACTGTGTGTGATTCTGTACTGCTCGTTCTCTTCAACGCTTCGAACGCCAATTCCATTGTACAATTATTGCATTCAAGGACATTCGCATGTTCTCTGTCGGTTCTACTTACGTAAATTACCTTACAGTCACTCTGTTGGTCCGATCTATGACGATACTTTTAGAACTTACAGCAATTTTAGAGGCAAAATTTTTATTTAAAGTATTTTTACTGAGTGTCACTAATAATAGGAATTACAAGATCATCAAGGACAGTCAAGAGGAATGCCTGGTTGCTCCGCTGTTGGGTGCAAAAACCGAAGTGAAGAGGGATAAATGATGCTCGTTTTCCCAAGAAATGAAGAAAGACGTAAACAGTGGGCAGTGAAAGTCAACCGAGAAGGCGGGAATCGTAAAGACGATTTACGGAAACCAACAAATTATTCTTTTCTGTGTGAAGTGAGTAATTTTCTCCTGCGATATGCCGTTACTAAGGCCCAAGCAATAACATTTTGTTTTGTCGTAAGTAAAAGGAACCCTTGTAGGATGAGATGTCCCTATGTTACATGTGTTTTACTCACTGGTTGTCACTGTTAGAAAGATCGTTTGGTTTCTTTGAGCATCGAACAATCAGTTTTTTTTCTACATGCTTATAATGCCTACAAAACAAAATGTAAAAAATTACAGAATAATCTTTTTACTGGTACATCCCCTCCGTGACAGAAAAACCAAAAGATCACCGCAGTAACGCTTATGTGGCATTGTAGCATAGGGGTAGAGTTTTAACTTCGTACTCCGAGGGTCGTGAGTTCGAATCTTGCCCATTCCAGATTTTTATAAACGTTAATTTTGTAGACTTTTAATGGTTCTTGAGTGACAATTTATGCTACACGATGTATTCCAACATATATACGGAACCCTAAGTCTACATACTTCCGACTGGCGACTCGCACTTGGCTCTGTAGTCTTGGCTATTCACATCCCTCTGAATTATAATTATCGTGTGGATATTCATTTACCTATTTTGAATTACTTTCTACTGTTTCAGTAGAGGACCTAAGTATTGATATTTTTCAGATTTTCTGTGGCATAGAGTTCCTAAAAGTGTATACAGAATGACGTGTTTTGCCAGCATAAGAAAATGTTGTAAGATCGACGCACACTTAAAATGCATTATGTGGGGACTGAAAGAGACAAGAGTTTACCGATTTCAGCGATGAATATACGCACGGAGAAGTCTGAAATAGCATAATAATACATTAAACGAAATTTATTTTTCGTATTAATCAGTTGTCGATGTTTATATAGCATCATAAAATATAGCTGTTGAAATTCGACAGACACACACACTGCTTCACGATACTTCCATTTGCTCACAAATTTATTAGGCCCATACACGGTTGTCCATTGATCGTGACCGAGCCAAATATCTCACGAAATAAGTGTCAAACGAAAAAGCTACAAAGAACGAAACTTGTCTCGCATAAAGGGGGAAACCAGATGGCGCTATGGTTGACCCGCTAGATGGCGCTGCCATAGGTCAAACGGACATAAACTGCGGTTTTTTTTAAATAGGAACCCCCATTCTTTTTTTTTTACATATTCGTGTAGTACGTAAAGAAATATGAATGTTTCAGTTGGACCACTTCTTTCGCTTTGTGATAGATGGCGCTGTAATAGTCACAAACATATGGCTGACAATTTTAGACGAACAGTTGATAACAGGTAGGTTTTTTAAATTAAAATACACAACGCAGGTACGTTTGAACATTTTATTTCCGTTGTTCCAATGTGATACATGTAGCTTTGTGAACTTCTTATTTCTGAGAACGCATGCTGTTACAGCGCGATTACCTGCAAATACCACATTAATGCAATAAATGCTCAAAATTATGTCCATCAACCTCAATGCATTTGGCAATACGTGTACGACACTCGTTTCGACAGCGAGTAGGTCGCCTTCCGTAATGTTCGCACATGCATTGACAATGCGCTGGCGCATGATGTCAGGTGTTGCCGGTGGGTCACGGTAGCAAATATCCTTCAACTTTCCCCACAGAAAGAAATCCGGGGACGTCAGATCCGGAGAATGTACGGGCCATGGTACGGTGCTTCGACGACCAATCCACCTGTCATGAAGTATGCTATTCAATACCGCTTCAACCGCACGCGAGCTATGTGCCGGACATCCATCACGTTGGAAGTACATCCCCATTCTGTCATGCAGTGAAAAATTGGTAGGGCATTACGTAGAAAATCAGCATACACTGCACCATTTAGATTGCCATCGATAAAATGGGGGCCAATTATCCTGCCTCCCATAATGCCGCACCATACATTAACCCGCCAAGGTCGCTGATGTTCCACTTGTCGCAGCCGTCGTGGATTTTCCGTTGCCCAATAGTGCTTATTATGCCGGTTTACGTTACCGCTGTTGGTGAATGACGCGTCGTCGCTAAATAGAACGCGTGCAAAAGATCTGTCATCGTCCCGTAATTTCTCTTGTGCCCAGTGACAGAACTGTACACGACGTTCAAAGTCGTCGCCATGCAATTCCTGGTGCACAGAAGTATGGTACGGGTGCAATCGATATTGATGTAGCATTATCAACACCGACGTTTTTGAGATTCCCTATTCTCGCGCAATTTGTCTGCTACTGATGTGCGCATTAGCCGCGACAGCAGCTAAAACACCTACTTGGACATCATCATTTGTTGCAGGTCGTGGTTGACGCTTCACATGTGGCTGAACACTTCCTGTTTCCTTAAATAATGTAACTATCCGGCGAACGGTCCGGACACTTGGATGATGTCGTCCAGGATACCGAGCAGCATACGTAGCACACGCCCGTTGGGAATTTTTGACCACAACAGCCATGCATCGACACGATATCGACCTTTTCCGCAATTGGTAAGCGGTCCATTTTAACACGGGTAATGTATCACGAAGCAAATACCGTCCGCACTGGCGGAATGTTACGTGATACCACGTACTTATACGTTTGTGACTATTACAGCACCATCTGTCACAAAGCGAAAAAAGTGGTCGAACTAAAACATTCATATTTCTTTACGTACTACACGACTATGTAATAAAAAATAGGGGTTCCCATTTTTAAAAAACGCAGTTGATATCGGTTTGACCTATGGCAGCGCCATCTAGCGGGCCAACCATAGCGCCATCTGGTTTCCCCCTTGAAGCGAGACGAGTTTCGTTCTTTGTAGTTTTCTCGTTTGATGCTTATTTCGTGAGATGTTTGGCCCGGTCACTATCAATGGACCACCCGGTATAAACACAGACGAATGGCATTTGTTTTAACCATGTACCGAGTATTAAGCTAGAAGATCTGCCTTGGTCTCATGCGTCAAACACATGCCTTATTTTACTCGTGAAGTGGCTACCTTTCTTTCAACTTGCGTCGCTACGTAATTGCACGTCCCGCGCGCAATCTGGTAAAAACATGGCGGCCACCGGGCGACTGGCCACTGTCTCCCTATATAGGCTCGGTAGTGCTGGTCGGGAGACCCGGGCCTCGGGAATGTCCGCGTCGCGGTGCCGCCCCCGCGTCGGCGTCGCGGAGTGAGGTGGCGGGTGCTTACGACACGGGGGCACCTCAAGCTGGTAAGAGGCTCCGCGGTTTGCGTAACCAGGCCGGCTGTGGCGGCGAAAGGCCAGCCACCGGCGCCGACGCCTTTCACACCGGCCAACACACTCGGGCACGTGGAATGCAGACACCTCACGCAGCCCTAACCGTCCCAGCTGAGGAGCCGCGCGAAAACTTCCGCCCCTTCACCCAAACCACGCACTGACTGGCAACAACTCGTGCTGACACATCTGCTGTAAACAGGCATTTTGTCTGCGGCCATAGCTCAAAAGTTGGGAATATCGTCGTTATTTTAGTACCGCGTGTCTAACCAGAATACATTACTTTATACTGAGCTGCGTTTTTAGCTCAACGCGCAGCGCTCTTGCTTGCGAGACAAGGTGTTGTGCCACGCGAGGATAGCGGCACATTAACGATCGCCTCACTGGTACATCGACCAGCCTGACAAGGGGACCTGCGCCTACTCGTCATCAGCGATTTCGTCCATATTTATGATACACGCATGGCTTGGCCACAAATGTAAGTGACGTAAGTGGGGGCTCCAGATGACGAAGCGATCAGAAATAATAGCGGCATGTTTGGCTCGGGTCGGACGAAACATCAGCAAAGTTGCACTCTACCAAAAATACAGTTTGGTAGTTTTGGTACACTACATAAGTCACGTGGCAAACGTTAGTATTACCGGTAGAACTGGCAGCGAAAAAAAACATAAATGAATGCGAAAGAGAGAAGAAAAGGAGCCGACAACTTTCTTTTTCCCTTGCACATATAGTCAGTTCCACAAGGAAGTGTACGCCTTATCTGTACGAAATAGAAGACACTATTATAAATACACTACTGGCCATTAAAATTGCTACACCACGAAGATGACGTGCTACAGACGCGAAATTTAACCGACAGGAAGAAGATGCTGTGATATGCAAATCATTAGCTTTTCAGAGCATTCACACAAGGTTGGCGCCGGTGGCGACACCTACAACGTGCTGACATGAAGAAAGTTTCCAACCGATTTCTCATACACAGACAGCAGTTGACCGGCGTTGCCTGGTGAAACGTTGTTGTGATGCGTCGTGTAAGGAGGAGAAATGCGTACCAACAAGTTTCCGACTTTGATAAAGGTCGGATTGTAGACTATTGCGATTGCGGTTTATCGTATCGCGACATTACTGCTCGCGTTGGTCGAGATCCAATGACTATTAGCAGCATATGGAATCGGTGGGTTCAGGAGGGAAATACGGAACGCCGTGCTGGATCCCAACGGCCTCTTATCACTAGCAGGCGAGATGACAGGCATCTTATCTGCATGGCTGTAACGGATCGTGCAGCCACGTATCCATCCCTGAGTCAACAGATGGGGACGTTTGCAAGACAACAACCATCTGCACGAACAGTTCGACGACGTTTGCAGCAGCATGGACTATCAGCTGGGAAACCATGGCTGCGGTTACCCTTGACGCTGCTTCACAGACACAGCACCTGCGATGGTGTACTCAGCGACGTACCTGGTGCACGAATGGCAAAACGTAATTTTTTCGGACGAATCCAGGTCCTGTTTACAGCATCATGATGATCGCATCCGTGTTTGGCGACATCGCGGTGAACGCACATTGGAAGCGTGTATTCGTAATCACCCGGCGTGATGGTATGGGGTGCCATTGGTTACACGTCTCGGTCACCTCTTGTTCGCATTGACGGCACTTTGAACAGTGGACGTTACATTTCAGATGTGTTGCGACGCGTGGCTCTACCCTTCATTCGATCCTTGCGAAACCCTACATTTCAGCAGGATAATGCACGATCGCATGTTGCAGGTCCTGTACGGGCCTTTTGGGATACAGAAAATGTTCGACTGCTGTCCTGGCCAGCACATTCTCCAGATCCCTCACCAGTTGAAAACGTCTGGTCAATGGTGGCCGAGCAACTGGCTTGTCACAATACGCCAGTCACTACTCTTGATGAACTGTGGTATCGTGTTGAAGCTGCATGGGCAGCTGTACCTGTACACGCCATCCAAGCTCTGTCTGACTCAATGCCCAGGCGTATCAAGGCCGTTATTACGGCCAGAGGTGGTTGTTCTGGGTACTGATTTCTCAGGATCTATGCAGCCAAATTGCGTGAAAATGTAATCACATGTCAGTTCTAGTATAATATATTTTTCCAATGAATACCCGTTTATCATCTGCATTTCTTGTTGGTTTAGCAATTTTAATAGCCAGTAGTGTATATGTTTACATAAAAATGCATGTTATTACTAATTTCACAATTACCTAACAGTTAATCCGATCGCTGCAATTATCGATTATAGCTTGACACCCCTTCTCTTGGTAACGATCACCGTATCATCCTCATTTTATATGGCTGCTGCTTCAAATTATGTACTGGCTTTTTTTAGCTTCATCTTATTATGCGACCAAACATTTTGGATCGGATTTGCATCCGGCGACACGGCAGACCAATCAGTCTTGGACACCCCACTGTCTCGTTTCCACGCTGTACACAGGGAGTTGGGATGTTTCGGATCGTTATCCTCTTCAAGCACACGCTTTGCATCGTTCGAACAAAATACCTTCTTAACGGACCTTAGAAGGCATTTTTTAAATAAATACTGTACATTTTTTCAGAGTTTAAATTGGCTGTAAATAAGTGCAAACAACCACATCGCGCACGTTAGCCCTCTCTCCAGTTAAGCCATCCACGTTTCCAACATCTAAATATCGTTTGACCCACTTCGAACGGATGTCTTTGACTTTCTAAGAATTTTAGCACCAGCTCCATATGAAAGCTTTGGTCCCTTTGGATGGTTTACAAGGGACGCTGCCTCGTGACGCTTCAGATATTTTGCACTCATTTTAAAGTGCAACCGATAAAACAAAACATTCAACTCTCACACTGTTTATCTATACACTGTGCAAAAGCCTGATGACTACAAATTCGAGAACACTATCAGAGACGCCGCTGCGAACGTTACATTTAACATTATAGCGTACACTTTCTTGTGGGACTGACTGTAATTAGAACCGCACATCGTTCAGTGTTAGTCGACTGTGTATTTTATATTCTTAAAGAATATAAATTTCATTTTATAAGTAATAAAATTAGTAGATCGCGTAAATTCTACGCTTTTATGTAACTAAAGCAATTACCCCTTGATGCTAGTACAATTTACATGCAAAACATATACTATTATTGTTATTTTGTCCTCAATAGAACGTTCTTCATCATGACCAAAGGCAGGAGTTACCTGCAATTACAAACGAATGCGAAAGTTGTTTATGAGTAAGAAGTTCTGACGCGACGTTTCATATCTTCTTCTTTTGCGTTTTTTTTATATTTTTGTTGAGGAAATCGCGTTTCTAGCACTATATGCGAAATCTGTATTTTTTCATTATTTTTACTACATAATGCTCTGTGTCACGTTGCAAATCAACAAATTTCGAATTAAATCTGAGTTAAACGTTGACAATTTCAGCTTTGAATAAATACTGTTTATTCTTGAACATACATGGGGGTAATTAGGCCCGTGGATTACACGACCTTTATGCATTGTTGCCCTGTTTCTAGACGGTTCATCGCTTCCGCTTTTTTGGAGACACTCCGTTAAGAAAGTGACCGTTATGAGGCAACGCCCTATAGCTATTCATCACGTCCAACGTACGCGGGTATGACCTTAACTGACCAAAGCAACTCGGAAAACTATTCTACGTAAGCGTACGGCAGTTTATGATTGTCTACGGTAGTTTTACAACTCTTAGGCATGAGCCATTTATGTTAGCAGAGCTTCCAGATAGCGGTTCGCTCTCCAGAAATACTACAGAACAGTAATCTGAGGGGTTGTGGGGTCGATTCCCTACGCGGAATTTTTTTTCTTTTCAATTTTTATGTTACTTACTCTGCCAATATTCCGAAATTATGGTCAATATATAACATTTATTAATATTCTCTCAAAAGGCACGTACAGCAAAGGCAAAAGCAAATTTGTTAGTTGAGTACGTAGTAAAATATTGCCTTCAGTACTTCATCAAAATCTGGAGAATTTGCAAAAATCTTACACAAAAATATTTTGACTGGTGAAGCCTTATATTCACCAGACCAAATTTCTCTTAACTGACTCGTGGGAAGGACGAACAAATCGATAATTATACGAGATTTTTCGAGATAAAGGATTGTCATCACGCAGTAGTAAAGTGATTCTCACCCAAATGGACTCTTTAGTGCAACCCTGCGATGTCTATCCTTATCTACTGGTAAAGAAATTGCTCAGAAAGTTCCAAAACCGCTCGTATCTCATCGAGAGAGAAAAAGAAGTCACATGCCCAGAAGACTGCAGCAAAATCATTTCATTGCCAGTATTTAACGAAATGATGCGTTAGCGTGGTTTGTCGCAAACTGAGAAATGAGGGAGAGTCTTTCATGAATGCAAAACAGATTTGTTTTGGTGCAGAAACTGTACATCAACCATGTAACTGAAAAAAATGTGGCGTTTATAAGTTGTACAGGATGCCGACAAAATTACCGCTAGCCCCTTTTTTTACGATTTATATCACCCCAGCACACGCAAATCATCTGTTTTACAATAACAGACGTATCTAATGTTACATACGAAGTTCTCATGTTTACCTTACAATCTCTGCCTGGAAACATGGAAATTCACATATTTTTGTTATCTTTTCCTTGTCATGCCGATAAAGAAAATACAATGAAGCGTCAAAGAAACTGGTATAGGTATGCGCATTCAAATACAGAGATATGTAAACAGGCAGAATACGGCACTGCAGCCGGCAACTACTATGATTATACTCGTAAGACCACAAGTCTCTGGCGCAGTTGTTACACCGTTTACTGCTGCTAGAATGGCAGCTTATCAAGACTTAAGCGAGTTTGAAATTGGTTTTGTAGTCCGCGCACGAGCGATGGGACGCAGCATCTCCGAGGTAGCGATGAAGTGGCGATTTTCCCGTATGACCATTTCACGAGTGTACCGTGAATATCAGGAAGCCGGTGAAAATCTAATCTCCGACATCGATGTGGCCGGAAAAAGATCCTGTAAGAACGGGACCAACAACGACTGAAGAGAATCGTTCCACGTGACAGAAGTACAAGCCTTCCGCAAATTGCTGGAGATTTCAATGCTGGGTTGGGGCTGGGTTGTTTGGGGGAAGAGACCAAAGAGCGAGGTCATCGGTCTCATCGGATTAGGGAAGGACGGGGAAGGAAGTCGGCTGTGCCCTTTCAAAGGAACGACCCCGGCATTTGCCTGGAGCGATTTAGGGAAATTACGGAAAACCTAAATCAGGATGGACGGATGCGGGATTGAACCGTCATCCTCCCGAATGTGTGCTAACCACTCCGCCACCTCACTCGGTCCAGTGGTGGGCCATCGGCAAGTGTCAAAGTGCATTGAACGAAAGATCATCGATATGAGCTTTCGGAGTCGAAGACCCACTCGTGTACCCTTGATGACTGCACCGCACAAAGTTTTACGTCCTGCTTGGGGCCGTCAACACCGACATTGTACTATTCATGACAGGAAACATGTATCCTCATCGAACGAGTCTCGTTTCAAATTGTATCGAGCGGATGGACGTGTACGAGCGTGTAGACAACCTCATGAATCCACCGAACTCTCCAGACACGGCCGTATCTGGGATGCCTTCCAACGTGCTGTTCAGAAGAGATCTACACACCTCTTACCCTTACGGATTTGTGGACAGCCCTGTAGAGTTCATGGTGTCAATTCCGTCCAGCACTACTCCAGACATTAGTCATGTCACGTCGTGTTGGGGCACTTCTGCGTGCTCGCGGGGCCCTACACTATACTCGCCAGGTGTACCAGTTTCTTTGGCTTTTCAGTGTAGTAATCATATGTCCTACATCTAGATGACTACTCTGCAATTCACATTTAAGTGCTTGGCAGAGGGTTCATCAAACCACAATCATACTATCTCTCTACCATTCCACTCCCGAACAGCGCGCGGGAAAAACGAACACCTAAACCTTTCTGTTCGAGCTCTGATTTCTCTTATTTTATTTTGATGATCATTCCTACCTATGTAGGTTGGGCTCAACAAAATATTTTCGCGTTCGGAAGAGAAAGTTGGTGGCTGAAATTTCGTAAATAGATCTCGCCGCGACGAAAAACGTCTTTGCTTTAATGACTTCCATCCCAACTCGCGTATCATATCTGCCACACTCTCCGCTATTACGTGATAATACAAAACGAGCTGCCCTTTTTTGCACCCTTTCGATGTCCTCCGTCAATCCCACCTGGTAAGATTCGCACACCGCGCAGCAATATTCTAACAGAGGACGAACGAGTGTAGTGCAAGCTGTCTCTTTAGTGGACTTGTTGGATCTTGTAAGTGTCCTGCCAAGGAAACGCAACCTTTGGCTCGCCTTCCCCACAATATTATCTATGTGGTTTTTCCAACTGAAGTTGTTCGTAATTTTAACACCCAGGTACTTAGTTGAATTGACGGCCTTGAGAATTGTACTATTTATCGAGTAACAGAATTTCAACGGATTTCTTTTGGAACTCATGTGGATCACCTCACACTTTTCGTTATTTAGCGTCAACTGCCACCTGCCACACCATACAGCAGTCTTTCCTAAATCGCTTTGCAACTGATACTGGTCTTCGGATGACCTTACTAGACGGTAAATTACAGCATCATCTGCGAACGACCTAACAGAACTGCTCAGATTGTCACCCAGGTCATTTATATAGATGAGGAACAGCAGAGGTCCCAGGACGCTTCCCTGGGGAACACCTGATATCACTTCACTTTTACTCGATGATTTGCCGTCTATTACTACGAACTGCGACCTTCCCGACAGGAAATCACGAATCCAGTCGCACAACTCAGACGATACCCCATAGGCCCGCAGCTTGATTAGAATTCGCTTGTGAGGAACGGTGTCAAAAGCTAACCGGAAACGACAATACAGGGACCCTCGTTTTTGTAATACGTCCTAGAATCATAAACTGAAAACTGAAACGTTCTGAATCGCGGCCAGAGAGGGAGTTTTTCCGGCTCATGTTGGAGGCTGTGGTGTGCAGAGAGCCGCATTTGCACTCGCGACAGAACGTGTTTGCCGAATCCGTGCAGGAACCGGCAGACACGGCGGCCGCCTCGTTAAGACTGTGCGGAAAAGGCGAGGACGGCAAGAAGGCGGGGCCGTGAGGGGCCCCAAGGGCGGGAGCGAAGTGTTTGTTGTGGCCGCAAGGACGAGCCGGCACCTGCCGCGGGCCAGCGACTACCCGCTCACGATAGACTGCCTGCTCGTGGTGCTGGGGCGCAACCGTCCGCCTACATTCCACCTGACTCTGCCGAGTCTCGTCTTAGTAAACATGAGTACGCTGGAGAAAGCGAACGCGCTTAAGGGGTTCCGGAAAGGCTCAAAATCATGAAAAGTTCAATTTTTACTTTTTTGCGTTTTCTGAATCTGCAGACTATTACCTTTTAATAGATATATAATTTATTCAATTCCGAAGACCACAACTATTTTTAAATGTTTTTTGAAATGTGTTCTACATGGGCGTGACCCACTGTGGCGCTGTTAAACTGCTGTCAAATGGTGTTATTATTAACGTCCGTGTTCATCAGGTACATTTTAGTGATGTGAGATAAAGTATGTGTTGTGGCTAACCTGTGATGGTTCAATATATATCGCTGGTGTGATTGTCGATTGTTTCATGTTTATTTACTCTGTCGTTATCTCGAAAATATTCGTAATTAATTCTGTTTCTCGAGTCTCTGTTTTGTTGAAGTATAATAATGAGTAAAAGTAAAGTTGCTGTTGCGACTTTCAATGATGGCAACATTGTAAGGTGCAAGGTATTTAGAAATATGGGAATGAAGATAGGTTCTAACATGGTACGAGCGATGCTTGCTTTAGACAAGGAACGCCTTCGGGCTGCAGACAGGGCTGTAAAGAGTCTAGAAATACAAGCAAGAGTAAACAGGAGGAGGAACAAGAGGAAGCTGGAGAAGGAGTTTGCAGAGGATGAAGATAATCCATCCTATGGACCTCGAATGCACTAAAAAGTTAATCCAATCTTTGTCGCTCGATTCCCAAAACTTTTATTTTCTCATACTAATTACATGTTTTCTAAGGATCTTCCAAACATATTTGTTTCAAACTGTCAGTAAATGTTACACAGTAACTTCTGCATAATTTAACACAGCCTTTTTCCAAAAAACTGTATATTTTTGAATATATAAATAAAAAATTGCAAAAAAATGTTGTGAATTTTCATTACAATTGAAAAAAGATCATCTTTAATAACTGAACAAAAATTTTGTAAAATCCCCGTGTTAAGTTGTAGCCCATATTCCAATAAATAATCTGTAAAAAGTTCAAATTCCTACCTCAAATACTTTGTGAGGAAAGATGTAATTTATAAGCGTTATTTTAACATTGCAAGTATAGGGCGTTCCGGAGCCCCTTAAGGGAGGTAGGACGTCAAACGGGAGAGGCATCTCAGGACATTTTACAATAATGGCTCTGAGCACTATAGGGCTTAACTTCTGAGGTCATCAGTCCCCTAGAACTTAGAACTACTTAAACCTAACTAACCTAAGGACATCACACACACACACCCCCATGCCCGAGGCAGGATTCGAACCCGCGACCGTAGCTGTCGCGCAGTCCCAGACTGTAGCGCCTAGAACCGCTCGGCCATCCCAGCCGGCCAGGACATTTTAATTTCCAGTGTCTATAGTTTTACAAATAAATTCATTAAACTTTGTCAGCATCACCAGGAAGGATTCAGGATTCACACCCATTGCAGTGGAAGTTCGAAAAAAAAAACAAAATAAATTTTTTTACGTGCGAAATTTCATCATTTTTTCGCTTACTAATGGCTGCATTTGTTGCTATAGGTACACTTTTCTTCATAAGTTAGAGAGATTCTTCGATGAATTTTGCACAGCATACAAACCATACTTACGGGTGTATGAAACTCTAGAATTTATTTAATTTATGAAAAACGAATGAGCTGTTATATTTTAAACTTCATATTTAGAAAAAACACAAATTTTCTACTTAATTAACTCAATTTTTACCACAGTTTTTAATAGATTTGTAAAATTCTAGAGTTTCATACACCTTTGAGTATGGTTTATATGCTGTGCAAAATTCATCGAAGAATCTCCCTTACTTATGAAGAAATGTGTACCTATAGCAACAAATGCTGCCATTAGTAAGTGAAAAAAAAAATGATGAAATTTCACATGTAAAAAAATTTATTTTGTTATGTTTTCCAACTTCCACTGCTGTGAGTGTAAATTCTGAATCCTTCTTATTCATCCTGACAAAGTTTTATGAATTTATTCGTAAAAGTATAGGCAGTGTAAATTAAAATGTCCTGTGATGCCTCTCCTGCTCCAAGTCGGCCCGTTTGACGTCCTACCCCCTTAAAGACCAGGTGATCCGAAGTATCTGAACACCTTTGGTGGACGTTAATACGGGGTGTGTGTCAGACCTACGCCTTTGTCACGGTTCAGCCTCTGCTGGACACACTTTCAGTGAGGTGTCTAAATATCTGTGCAAGCATTACAGCTCGTTCTTCGTCAGCAGCCAAAACCAGATATGGTAGCGATGTTGGGCGACGCGGTTTTGAAGCAAATGTTTTAATTCATACAAAGGTCTTCTTATTGGCAGGCGAGTCGATTTCAGGAACGGTACTGTGTACAGGTCATTCCCTAACACCTGCTGCTCTATAACAGGCTCCATGTCACGCTGAAACAACCCTTTTCACCAAACTGTTCCTCTACTGTGACACAATACTGTAAAACGTCTCTATATTCTTCCGTTAGCGTTTTCTTAAGCGCGGTAAGGGGAGCACCTCCTAACCGTGAAAAAAGGCCTCATACCGTAGCGCCACCAGCTCCGGTCTTCAGTGTTGGCTAACGCTCCCACGCACTCTGTAAACCCCAACCCTTCTATTGGATTGTCACGAAGTATGGAGTGGTTCAGCACACAAAATCACTCGTCCCTAGTTATCAAATCTCCAAGGGCGTCGGTCTTTACACCACCTCAAGCGCCGCTTAGCACAGACTAAAAAAATTTGTGGCTCATGATGAGCTGCTCGACCATTGATGATCGTGTGACAGTGTTGGCCTGGAGGCCCTGTCCGGAAAAGTTCGGACGCCGAGTAGAAGTCTTATTTCGGTACACACCACATTGGGTGACTCGTGCGCCGGTGATGAGGATGAACTGTTTCACCTGACTAGAGGAAACGCAGGTATCGGCGGGAAAAATGAGCAGCTTAAAGTAGCATTTTCTTAATGTAAAAATTACGACTTGAAATATCTTCTAATGTACACTGAAGAGCCAAAGAAGCTGGAACACATGCCTAATATCGTGTAGGGCCCCCATGGGAACGCAGAAGGTCGGCAACACGACGTCGCATGGACTCGATTAATATCTGAAGAGGTGCTGGAGGGAACTGACACCTTGAATCTTACAGGGCTGTCCATTAATCCGAAAGTGAGGCTGGAGATCTCTTCTGAACAGCTTGTTCGGAGGCATCCCACATATGATCAATGATGTTCATGTCTTGGGACTTGGGTGGCCAGCGGACGTGTTTGAACTCAGGAGTGTGTTTCTGGAGCCACTCTCTAGCAATCCTGGACGTGTGGGGTGTCGGCATAGTCCTGCTGGAATTGCCCAACTCTGTCGCAATGCACAGTGGACATGAATGGATGCAGGTGATCAGACAGGATGCTTATATAAGTGTCACCCGTCAAAGTCGTATCTGCAGGTCAGCGGTCCCGTATCAATAACTGTACACGCCCCACACCATTACAGAGCCTCCACCAGCTCGAACAACGCTGACATGCAGGGTCCATGGATTCATACATTCGATACAAAATGAAACGAGACTCGTGCGACCAGGCAACATGTTTCCAGTCATCAAGAATCCAATGTCGATGTTGACGGGCCCATGCGAGGCGTAAAGCTTTGTGTCGTGCAATCATCAAGGATTTCGGCTTAGAAAGCCCATATGGACGATGTTTCGTTGAATGGTTCGCACGCTGACACTTGTTGATGACCCAGCATTGAAATCTGCAGCCATCTGCGGAAGGGTTGCACTTCTGTCACGCTGAACGATTCACTTCATCGTCGTTGGTCCCGCTCTTGCAGGACATTTTTTCTGCCGCAGCTATGTCGGAGATTGATGTTTTACCGGATTCCTGATATTCACGGTACACTCGTGAAATGGTCGTATGGGGAAATCCCCACTTCATCGCTACCTCGGAGATGCTGTGTTCTATCGCTCGTGCGCCGGCTACAGCACCACGTTCAAACTCGCTTAAATCTTGATAACCTGCCATTGTAGCAGCAGTAACCGATATAACGACTGCGCCAGACACTTTTTGTGTTATATAGACGTTGCCGACCGCAGCGCCGTGTTCTGCCTGTTTAGATATATGTGTATTTGAATACGCAAGCCTATACCAGTTTCTTTCGGGCTTCAGTGTATAAGCATCGCATATAAAGACAAAACTGCAATATTTCAGATTAAGTCGACTGAAGATGTCACAATGTACGGGGTGAAAAGCGTTGCACTTTACGAAACGAATTTCTCCGATTCGTTCAGCTTAGCTTCCTCAAGACACTCCACTATGAATTAAGTGTACTATGCTGTCTGCGAAGCGCAGTTTGTTTTCGTTTGTTCTCCATGATCTCGAATCCCTTTTCCAGCTGTTACTTTGCTTTACTTTACACCATGTACGGACTGAATAACAAGTGCAATAAGGCTGCAGACCTTTTCAACTACTGCCGCCTCTTCATGTCCTATGACTGTCGTAACTGTAGTCTCGTTTCTGTGCAAGCTGCACGTAACATTTTGCTGTCTGTATTTTATCCTTGATGTCGCCAACCATTACCGAGCTGAAGTAAGAGGGACTGTCATGCGAGACTTGGCTCAGGCTTCGCTCTGCAGAGGAACGGCAGCGTTCTGCTTGTCTGGAGGCAGTGGGATGGCCTCGCTGAGGTAGCGAACGGCGGAGGGTCAACGGAACCTCGGAGGAGGACCGAGGCGGCCAGTGAATGACCTCAGCAGGGCAGGGGAAAGCCCGAAAGTCTGCAAGGCCGTGACGGGGCGTCCCGTCGTCGCAGGAGCATGACACAGCCCACTGAGTGGTCCAGCTCCCTGCCAGGCCAGCCACTCCATCTACCTGTTGTTCGGTACGTTTGCGAAATAATATTCGTGTCTAAGGAGTGTCAGTCCAAATTTGTGGCTGGATTCGAGATTCCTTGGAGAAAAATATTGTTCTTCTAAAACGCAAGTACCTCTTTATTCACACAGAGTAATGAGTGCTGTCGACTTTGTCAACAGAACTTAATAGTATGACACCAGTCGCACGGATGCTCAAAGCAAGCAAGGATGTTTCATTGAGAGAGCTGAACAAAAGGTATGGATTAACAGAATTAAATGACCACGTAGTCATTGCTGCGTTGGATACAAGCTTATAAAAACCAGTAGTATCAAGGACCAAGATTATGCGGGCAAGCCATACAAGAACTCGAAAGTACGGTTCGTGAACAACAGAGTAGGGCAAATGAATCGGAGGAAGACCTTGCTCCGTCTACTATAACACAAGAATACAACTTAGTACAGACGGCTAGCGCATGGAAGCAAAAAGAAAACAAACTAAAAACACATCAAAGTGGCGACGTATAACTTTATTTGTCAAACCTCACAGTATCTTTAAAAAGCAACTCATCTCGAAAATGAGAAGACACGGAACTCATTCTTCCGCGTTTGTATAAATATGCTGAACAATGTCTTATCGTAGTTCACATACAGTACGTGCCGAGTGACAGTTTATTTCCAAAAGCTGGTGCAGCTATGACTCAGAACTGAATTAAGTTGCGTCCTAAATATTTATAACAATTGCTCGTTTTGGAAAGCTTTCCAAAAGGATTATTTTCTGTTTAAGCAATGTCAATAAAGAAGAAATAGAAGTATGTAATATTTTTACTGGACTATAAAATAAGCAATCTACATCTACATCTACATTGATACTCCGCAAGCCACCCAACGGTGTGTGGCGGAGGGCACTTTACGTGCCACTGTCATTACCTCCCTTTCCTGTTCCAGTCGCGTATGGTTCGCGGGAAGAACGACTGTCTGAAAGCCTCCGTGCGCGCTCTAATCTCTCTAATTTTACATTCGTGATCTCCTCGGGAAGTATAAGTAGGGGGAAGCAATATATTCGATACCTCATCCAGAAACGCACCCTCTCGAAACCTGGACAGCAAGCTACACCGCGATGCAGAGCGCCTCTCTTGCAGAGTCTGCCACTTGAGCTTATTAAACATCTCCGTAACGCTATCACGGTTACCAAATAACCCAGTGACGAAACGCGCCGCTCTTCTTTGGATCTTCTCTATCTCCTCCGTCAACCCGACCTGGTACGGATCCCACACTGATGAGCAATACTCAAGTATAGGTCGAACGAGTGTTTTGTAAGCCACCTCCTTTGTTGATGGACTACATTTTCTAAGCACTCTCCCAATGAATCTCAACCTGGTACCCGCCTTACCAACGATTAGTTTTATATGATCATTCCACTTCAAATCGTTCCGTACGCATACTCCCAGATATTTTACAGAAGTAACTGCTACCAGTGTTTGTTCCGCTATCATATAATCATACAATAAAGGATCCTTCTTTCTATGTATTCGCAATACATTACATTTGTCTATGTTAAGGGTCAGTTGCCACTCCCTGCACCAAGTGCCTATCCGCTGCAGATCTTCCTGTATTTCGCTACAATTTTCTAAAGCAGCAACTTCTCTGTATACTACAGCATCATCCGCGAAAAGCCGCATGGAACTTCCGACACTATCTACTAAGTCATTTATATATATTGTGAAAAGCAATGGTCCCATAACACTCCCCTGTGGCACGCCAGAGGTTACTTTAACGTCTGTAGACGTCTCTCCATTGATAACAACATGCTGTGTTCTGTTTGCTAAAAACTCTTCAATCCAGCCACACAGCTGGTCTGATATTCCGTAGGCTCTTACTTTGTTTATCAGGCGACAGTGCGGAACTGTATCGAACGCCTTCCGGAAGTCAAGAAAAATAGCATCTACCTGGGAGCCTGTATCTAATATTTTCTGGGTCTCATGAACAAATAAGGCGAGTTGGGTCTCACACGATCGCTGTTTCCGGAATCCATGTTGATTCCTACATAGTAGATTCTGGGTTTCCAGAAATGACATGATACGCGAGCAAAAAACATGTTCTAAAATTCTACAAGAGATCGACGTAAGAGATATAGGTCTATAGTTTTGCGCATCTGCTCGACGACCCTTCTTGAAGACTGGGACTATCTGTGCTCTTTTCCAATCATTTGGAACCCTCCGTTCCTCTAGAGACTTGCGGTACACGGCTGTTAGAAGGGGGGCAAGTTCTTTCGCGTACTCTGTGTAGAATCGAATTGGTATCCCGTCAGGTCCAGTGGACTTTCCTCTATTGAGTGATTCCAGTTGCTTTTCTATTCCTTGGACACTTATTTCGATGTCAGCCATTTTTTCGTTTGTGCGAGGATTTAGAGAAGGAACTGCAGTGCGGTCTTCCTCTGTGAAACAGCTTTGGAAAAAGGTGTTTAGTATTTCAGCTTTACGCGTGTCATCCTCTGTTTCAATGCCATCATCATCCCGTAGTGTCTGGATATGCTGTTTCGAGCCACTTACTGATTTAACGTACGACCAGAACTTCCTAGGATTTTCTGTCAAGTCGGTACATAGAATTTTACTTTCGAATTCACTGAACGCTTCACGCATAGCCCTCCTTACGCTAACTTTGACATCGTTTAACTTCTGTTTGTCTGAGAGGTTTTGGCTGCGTTTAAACTTGGAGTGGAGCTCTCTTTGCTTTCGCAGTAGTTTCCTAACATTGTTGTTGTACCACGGTGGGTTTTTCCCGTCCCTCACAGTTTTACTCGGCACGTACCTGTCTAAAACGCATTTTACGATTGCCTTGAACTTTTTCCATAAACACTCAACACTGTCAGTGTCGGAACAGAAATTTTCGTTTTGATCTGTTAGGTAGTCTGAAATCTGCCTTCTATTACTCTTGCTAAACAGATAAACCTTCCTCCCTTTTTTTATATTCCTATTAACTTCCATATTCAGGGATGCTGCAACGGCCTTATGATCACTGATTCCCTGTTCTGTACATACAGATTCGAAAAGTTCGGGTCTGTTTGTTATCAGTAGGTCCAATATGTTATCTCCACGAGTCGGTTCTCTGTTTAATTGCTCGAGGTAATTTTCGGATAGTGCACTCAGTATAATGTCACTCGATGCTCTGTCCCTACCACCCGTCCTAAACATCTGAGTGTCCCAGTCTATATCTGGTAAATTGAAATCTCCACCTAAGACTATAACATGCTGAGAAAATTTATGTGAAATGTATTCCAAATTTCCTCTCAGTTGTTCTGCCACTAATGCTGCTGAGTCGGGAGGTCGGTAAAAGGAGCCAATTATTAACCTAGTTCGGTTGTTTAGTGTAACCTCCACCCATAATAATTCACAGGAACTATCCACTTCTACTTCACTACAGGATAAACTACTACTAACAGCGATGAACACTCCACCACCGGTTGCATGCAATCTATCCTTTCTAAACACCGTCTGTACCTTTGTAAAAATTTCGGCAGAATTTATCTCTGGCTTAAGCCAGCTTTCTGTACCTATAACGATTTCAGCTTCGGTGCTTTCTATCAGCGCTTGAAGTTCCGGTACTTTACCAACGCAGCTTCGACAGTTGACAATTACAATACCGATTGCTGCTTGGTCCCCGCATGTCCTGACTTTGCCCCGCACCCGTTGAGGCTGTTGCCCTTTCTGTACTTGCCCAAGGCCATCTAACCTAAAAAACCGCCCAGCCCACGCCACACAACCCCTGCTACCCGTGTAGCCGCTTGTTGCGTGTAGTGGACTCCTGACCTATCCAGCGGAACCCGAAACCCCACCACCCTATGGCGCAAGTCGAGGAATCTGCAGCCCACACGGTCGCAGAACCGTCTCAGCCTCTGATTCAGACCCTCCACTCTGCTCTGTACCAAAGGTCCGCAGTCAGTCCTGTCGACGATGCTGCAGATGGTGAGCTCTGCTTTCATCCCGCTAGCGAGACTGGCAGTCTTCACCAAATCAGATAGCCGCCGGAAGCCAGAGAGGATTTCCTCCGATCCATAGCGACACACATCATTGGTGCCGACATGAGCGACCACCTGCAGATGGGTGCACCCTGTACCCTTCATGGCATCCGGAAGGACCCTTTCCACATCTGGAATGACTCCCCCCGGTATGCACACGGAGTGCACATTGGTTTTCTTCCCCTCTCTTGCTGCCATTTCCCTAAGGGGCCCCATTACGCGCCTGACGTTGGAGCTCCCAACTACCAGTAAGCCCACCCTCTGCGACTGCCCGGATCTTGCAGACTGAGGGGCAACCTCTGGAACAGGACAAGCAGCCATGTCAGGCCGAAGATCAGTATCAGCCTGAGACAGAGCCTGAAACCGGTTCGTCAGACAAACTGGAGAGGCCTTCCGTTCAGCCCTCCGGAATGTCTTTCGCCCCCTGCCACACCTTGAAACGACCTCCCACTCTACCACAGGTGAGGGATCAGCCTCAATGCGGGCAGTATCCCGGGCAACCACAGTCGTAGTCCGATCAGGGGATGCGTGGGACGAGCTGGCCGTCCCCGACAAACCCCCATCCCGACCCCCACAGTGATGCCCATTGGCAACAGCCTCAAGCTGTGTGACCGAAGCCAACACTGCCTGAAGCTGGGAGCGAAGGGATGCCAACTCAGCCTGCATCCGAACACAGCAGTTGCAGTCCCTATCCATGCTAAAAACTGTTTTGCTAAGAACGTCTGAACTAATCTACAGAGAGCGTAAACAAATCGACAAAATTTAAACGGTTATTAAAATACAAGATTGCCTAGTAAATGCAGTAATGCGCACTGCTGACACTGCTCGGCGGCGGAAGGAGACTAAGCGAAATTACACTATTCAGGTACTAAAACGCGATGCTACAACTCTCAAATACTATAATACGCTCGAAATTTATGAATTAAACAATGCAAGTACCAAAAACACGCAAAGAAATTAAGAATTAAACTATGTAACATATGAGTGAGCTAGGAGTATACGACTTGCTGCTCAGCTGCTTATCCAACGGCGGCAGGGAGCACACTGACTGCGACCAACCGACACTGGCCGTTCAAAACAAAACAGTAGACAAACGACTACGCGAATTTACACTATTCAGGTACTAAAACGCGATGCTACAACTCTCAAATACTATAATACGCTCGAAATTTATGAATTAAACAATGCAAGTACCAAAAACACGCAAAGAAATTAAGAATTAAACTATGTAACAAATGAGTGAGCTAGGAGTATACGACTTGCTGCTCAGCTGCTTATCCAACGGCGGCAGGGAGCACACTGACTGCGACCAACCGACACTGGCCGTTCAAAACAAAACAGTAGACAAACGACTACGCGAATTTACACTATTCAGGTACTAAAACGCGATGCTACAACTCTCAAATACTATAATACGCTCGAAATTTATGAATTAAACAATGCAAGTACCAAAAACACGCAAAGAAATTAAGAATTAAACTATGTAACAAATGAGTGAGCTAGGAGTATACGACTTGCTGCTCAGCTGCTTATCCAACGGCGGCAGGGAGCACACTGACTGCGACCAACCGACACTGGCCGTTCAAAACAAAACAGTAGACAAACGACTACGCGAATTTACACTATTCAGGTACTAAAACGCGATGCTACAACTCTCAAATACTATAATACGCTCGAAATTTATGAATTAAACAATGCAAGTACCAAAAACACGCAAAGAAATTAAGAATTAAACTATGTAACAAATGAGTGAGCTAGGAGTATACGACTTGCTGCTCAGCTGCTTATCCAACGGCGGCAGGGAGCAATCAGGTAAAGTATCATATTTCATTTGCATAAAAAAAATTTAGAAATACACTCAAGAGCCACAGAAACTGGTAATCCTGCCTAATAGCGTTTAGTGTCCCAGAGAGCACGCAGAAGTGCCGCAACACGACGTGGCATGGTCTCGGCTAACGTCTGACGTAGTGCTGGAGGGAACTGACACCATGAATCCTGCAGGGCTGTCCATAAATCTGTAAGAATACGACCGAGGGAGGGGGGGGGGGAGGGAGGGAGATATCTTCTCAACAGCACGTTGATAGGCATCCCAGATACGCTCAATAATGTTGAATTCTGTAGAGTTTCGTGGCCAGCGGAAGTATTTAAACTCAGAAGAGTGTTCCTGGAGCAACTCTGTGGCGATTCTGGACGTGTGGGGTGTCGCATCGTCCTCCTGCAATTTCCCAAGACCGTCGGAATGCACAATGGACATGGACGGTCTCGTATGACTCCAACTTCACACGCTCCACACCATTACAGAGCCTCCACGAGGTTGAACAATCCCCTGCTTACATGGGGCGTCCATGGATTCATAAGGTTGTCTCCACATCCACACACGTCCATCGGCTCGATACAATTTGAAACGAGACTTGTCCGACTAGGCAACATGTTCAGTATTACAATGTCGGTGTTGACGGGCCTAGGCGAGGCGTAAAGTCTTGTGCCGTGCTGTCACCAAGGGTACAATGTTGGCATTGGGCTGCGAAAGCCCATATCGATAATGTTTCGCTGAATGGTTGCACGCTGACACTTTTTGATGTCGCAGCATTTAAATCTGCAGCAATTTGCGGAATGGTTGCACGTCGAACGATTCTCGTCAATCGGCGTTGGTCACGTGCTTGTAGGATCTTTTTCTGGCCGCAGCGATGTCGGACTCTTGGTGTTTTACCGGATTCCATATTCCGGATTACCATATTCACGGTACATTCGTGAAATAGTCGTGCGGGAAAATCACCACTTCATCGCTACTTCGGAGATGCTGTGACCCATGGCTCGTGCGCCGACTATAACACCACGTTCAGACTCACTAAAATCTTGATAGCCTGCTGCTGTAGCAGCAGTAACCGATCTGACAACTCCGGCAGACGCTTCTTGTCTTATATGGGCGTAGCCGACGGCAGTGCAGTATTCTGCCTATTTACATATTGCTATTTGGAAACGCTTGCGTTTGGCGCTTCTGTATATATCTATATGAGTGGGTATGGATATTTTTTGAGTACTCTTGCGAGTAGTGTCGCAAGACTACTTGAGTACTACTCATCTGAAGACATTTAGATATTTTAACGGTATCGAGAGAGAGCGCGAATACAGACGGCAAGCGCGACCATGCCTTCGCGCCACGCCGCGGAAGCTGCGAACAAGGGACGGAATGAACGTTCCATTGCCACGGAACCGCGGCATATGGCAACACCAGGGGACGGGACGGGATGGGAGGGGCGCCCTCCAGAGGAAGGCAGGAGGTCAGCTGCCCGGCCTCTCTCTGCCTTATCTCCCTGGCAGTCGCTTCCGACCTCGGCACTTATCTGCCGCTGCGGCGAGGAGGCGGGCTACGGACAGCGCCGCACTGGCTACGGCCGACTACTCGCTGAAGCGGCCCGCACACGTTCACTGTTACTACTGACAACTAGCCGAGTGCCCGCCCGGGGATGTACTTACGAGAATTCTGCAGCTCCGCCTCACCCTTCCTCCTCTCTCTGTCCATCTCCTCCCCATTGCTGCCTCTCTACACCTTCTCCATCTCAACCCCCTACAGTCTGCCCATCTCCTGCTTTCCCGTTCACGCTGAATCGAATAGGAGGCTGCTAGTTCTCACCGACCCCCTCACCCACAGTATTTCTTACCCGGTTGTAATAAATACACTACTGGCCATTAAAATTGCTACACCAAGAAGAAATGCAGATGATAAATGGGTATTCATTGGACAAATATATTATACTAGAACTGACATGTGACTCCATTCTCACGCAATTTAGGTGCATAGATCCTGAGAAATCAGTACCCAGAACAACCAACTCTGGCAGTAATAACGGCCTTGATACGCCTGGGCATTGAGTGAAGCAGAGCTTGGATGGCGTGTACAGGTACAGCTGCCCATGCAGCTTCAACACGATACTACAGTTCATCAAGAGTAGTGACTGGCGTATTGTGACGAGCCAGTTGCTCGACCACCATTGACCAGACGTTTTCAATTGGTGGGAGATCTGGAGAATGTGCTGGCCAGGGCAACAGTCGACCATTTTCTGCATCCAGAAAGGCCCGTACACGACCTGCAACATGCGGTCGTGCATTATCCTGCTGAAATGTAGGGTTTCGCAGGGATCGAATGAAGGGTAGAGCCACGGGTCGTAACACATGTGAAATGTAACGTCCACTATTCAAAGTGCCGTCAATGCGAACAAGAGGTGACCGAGACGTGTAACCCATACCATCACGCCACTATGGCGATGACGAATACACGCTTCCAATGGGCGTTCACCGCGCTGTCGCCAAACACGGATGCGACCATCATGATGCTGTAAACAGAACCTGGATTCATCCGAAAAAATGACGTTTTGTCATTCGTGCACCCAGGTTCGTCGTCGAGTACACCATCGCAAGCGCTCCTGTTTGTGATGCAGCGTCAAGGGTAACCGCAGTCATGGTCTCCGAGCTGATAGTCCATGCTGCTGCAAACGTCGTCGAACTGTTCGTGCAGATGGTTGTTGTCTTGCAAACGTCCCCATCTGTTGACTCAGGGATCGAGACGTGGCAGCACCATCCGTTACAGCCATGCGGATAAGATGCCTGTCATCTCGACTGCTAGTGATACGAGGCCGTTGGGCTCCAGCACGGCATTCCGTATTACCATCCTGAACCCACCGATTCCATATTCCGCTATCAGTCATTGGATCTCGACCAGACACCGAGCTCATCGGCCACCTTCGCATGAGGGAAGGATGGAGAGGGAAGTCGGCCGTGCCCTTTCGAAGGAACCATCCCGGCATTTGTCTGAAGCGATTTAGGGAAATTACGGAAAACCTAAATCAGGATGGCCGGACGCGGGTTTGGAGCGTAGCGTCCCCAATGCGAGTCCAGTGTGCTAGCCACAGCGCCACGTCGCTCGGTCCAACAAAAGGATTCTTGTGTTATCAAGTACAGCAGAAGCGAATCGCCAACAGTCGTTCAGTGCGCATTTCGAACCAAGTACGGTGTGCAACCTCCTGATAGGTGTTTACGTTGATATAAAAAATGTACAAAAAATGAATGTTTCGGCAAAGGGAAAAGCTGGGGTCGGCTGCTCATAGTCCAGGAAAATCGAACAGAGAGCTGGAAATTCGGCAACCTACCATTTGGAGAGTACTAAGGAAAACCTTATCGCCTACAACTGGTTCAAGCTCTTTCCGAAACTGATAAACTGAAAAGAATCGGGTTCTGGGAGTTTGTCCTTGAGCAAAGCCAGTCAGTACAATGTCCGTATATGGGGCGAGAAAAAATTCAGCATGATCATTATTCACCCGTGCCATTTCAGCCAATAAAGTTTTTGGTCCTTTTCTCTTCGAAGGCGAAACTTAACTGGGCAAACCTATCTGGAAGTGTTGCAGAACTGGCGTTTCCTTCAACTCGAAGAATCAGTACCTCAAATCATGCTCAGCAGAATGGGGCAGCACTTACTGTCAGTGCCTATTTGAGCGAAAAGTGTCCACAGCTACGGATTTAAGCCACCAGGCAGTTCGTGACGGAGCACTTCATCACTGGCCTCAAATAGGCCTTGGCCCCAGCTCCTGGGATTTTTTCTACTGGGGTACGTTAAAGACACGATGTTTCGACCACCTCTGCCAGCTAACAGTGACGAACTAAAAGAAGAAACGGCAGCTATCCGAAGTGTTACGCCGGAGACGCTACAGAGAGCATGGAACGAGTTCGAGTATTGGGTTGGCGTCGCTCGAGTGTCTGGAGGAGGTCGTATTGAACATTGTTTTCTACTGAAAAGAAACTTAGTTAAGTACTCTTGACACTGTTTAATACACAAGGCTCCATCATATTTCTGTCAATAAATACAGATTTTGAAAGTAGTTGTGTTTTTTTTTAATCACCGTGTATTTCTTTCGAGGTTGTAAGTAGTTCGTGTAGCTACCAAGTTAAACTGAAATTGATCCAGTCACGCTTTCATATACATGTAGCATATTACGCACGTATTTGTACAAATATTTCACCTGCATTTGTAGCGAATCTCGCCTTGCACTTTCATTTTCTCGGAGCTTTATGTTTATGACGTCGTATCTTCTGAACTATGTGCTGTCAATGATATGATATTGGAGACACATCCGGTTGTATACGTGGCTACTGTCTGCCAAATGTGTTGCAAATAGAATCAGTACTAAAGAAGTAATAGATTAAAACCTTCATGCGTGATGCGGCAGTTTCTACCCATCTACTGTTTATAGCGCCATATCTCCTGAACCGTGTGTCGTACAATGCTATAATGCTTCCGGTATATTCAGTAGTAGGCTATATGTGAATACTATCTGGAAAATGTGTCACAAATACTCAGTAGTAACGAGGTAATAAATGAAAATTTCATGCTTCACGCGGCCGCTTTACTGCACGAACAGTGAGTATGTAGTAACCGATAAACCTTTGTCTTACCACCGTTTCGTCGGGGTCGTCGACGAGAAAAAAACTTTCCAAGGGTTTTAAATCGTGTGTGAAGTTTGTTGCAAATCTGTAAATGCTCTCATTCTCAAATACTGGATGACTAAAGTATGGGTATTGCCGGCCGATGTGGCCGAGCGGTTCTAAGCGTTTCAGTCCGGAACCATGCGACTGCTACGGTCGCAGGTTCGAAATCTGCCTCGTGCATGGATGTGTGTGATGTCCTTAGGTTAGTTAGGTTTAAGTAGTTCTAAGTTCTAGGGGACTGATGACCTCCGCTGTTAAGTCCCATAGTGCTCAAAACCATTTGGACCATTTGAGTATGGGTGTTCGTGCGCCGTGTACTGTACAGCTTTCTCACCCTCACAGCCACCCCTTTGATAGGTAGGTCATTCTTACACTCACAGCGATCACAGCGAAGATTTCCAGGGGATGTGTGTATCTGTTTCAAATCGGTCGAGTGGTTTAGTAGAATATATATATAAGCGGCGATCCAAATGTGTCCGTTTGAGGGCGTTGCTGTAGCCTATATTCAAGTAGTGCGACTCCGATGCGGGTGTATAAGCAGCGACATATAGACAACGGATTACAGTAGCATTCGCGTTTTTCCGATGTGCGTGCGGGAAATGCCGAAACGTGAACTATGGCGACTTTATTACCAAAAAGGACCGACGTGCTTTTGTTCTCTTCTTGATTGCCCAAGAACACACACCAGCAGACATCCACGGAAAATGAAGAATCTGTATGGGACAGCATGTCTGTCGAAATCCACCGTTGTCGAATGATGCGCCGCATTCATTATACCGCACGTCGCTATACCGCGTAAGTCCTGACGCATAAGGTACTTTAACTAAAGTGGGACACTGTCGAACGCCGCGCGGGATTAGCCGAGCGGTCTGAAGACGTTGCAGTCGTGGGCTGTGCGGCTGGTCCCGGGTGAGGTTCGAGTCCTCCCTCGGGCGTGTGTGTGTGTGTGTGTGTGTGTGTGTGTGTGTGTGTGTGTGTTTGTCCTTTGGACAATGTTTAGGTTAAGTAGTGAGTAAGCTTAGGGACTGATCACCTTAGCAGTTAAGTCCCATAACATTTCACACACATTTGAACATTTTGGACACTCTCGAGCACCCGCCCGTCGACCGGGAACTTTTCCATCGCTCCTCCTAACACCAGAAATGCTATAAATCACAGAGGTTGCACATCCCACAGAAGGCGCTGTGAACACTGTTACGGCCTCTTTATCGATTTATTGATGCTGTTATATTCTCCCGTTTGCATCTGCCTGCGCACTGCTGTTATCTCCGATCAGATTAAACACGTCTATCTGTTACATACTGTGATCCGCGGCACTCCTCAGCACGCACAAATCGAACGACAAAGCGTGCTTCACGCTCGGTGTTTTTGGCGCCTTTTACGTACTCACTGTGCACTAACAAGGGAACCTCCCCATCGCACCCCCCCCTCAGATTTAGTTATAAGTCGGCACAGCGGATAGGCCTTGAAAAACTGAACACAGATCAATCGAGAAAACATGAAGAAGTTGTGTGGAACTATGAAAAAAATAAGCAAAATATACAAACTGAGCAGTCCATGCTAAGATATGCAAGATCATTGACAATAAGAGTTAAGGAGCGCCGTGGTCCCGTGGTTAGCGAGAACAGCTACGGAACGAGAGGTCCTAGGTTCAAGTCTTCCCTCCAGAGAAAAGTTTAATTTTTTATTTTCAGTATATGTGACAAACTCTTATGTTTTCGTTAGTTTTTTGGAAGTGATTATCACATCCACAAGAAAACCTAAATCGGGCAAGGTAGAAGAATCTTTTTACCCATTCGGCAAGTGTACATGTTACGTGGGTCGACAACATATTCCTGTCATGTGACGCACGTGCCGTCACCAGTGTCGTATAGAATATATCAGGCGTGTTTTCCTTTGGAGGAATCGGTTGACCTATGACCTTGCGATCAAATGTTTTCGGTTCCCACTGGAGAGGCACGTCCTTTCGTCTACTAATCGCACGGTTTTGCGGTGCGGTCGCAAAACACAGACACTAAACTTATTATAGTGAACAGAGACGTCAATGAACGAACGGACAGATCATAACATTGCGAAAATAAAGAAAGGAAACTTTTCACTCGAGGGAAGACTTGAACCAAGGACCTCTCGTTCCGCAGCTGCTCACGCTAACCACGGGACCACGGCGCTCATGAGCTCACATTATCCTTGATGTTACCTATCTTGCGCATGGACTACTCAGTTTGGATATTTTGCTTATTTTTTTCATAGTTCCACACAACTTATTCCTGTTCCATCGATTGATCTGTGTTCAGTTTCTCAAGGCCTATCCTCTGTGCCAACTTATAACTAAATTTGAGGGGGATGCGATGGGGAGGTTCCCTTGTAAGAACCGGAAAGAGCGACGGGCTAGCTAGAACACTATGTAACGCATACGGGCTACAATCCATCAGATGTAGAGCGTGGTTTTAGTTTCCCGACTGACAGGACCAGGAGAAGACTAGACCTGTCACTAGTATCTAAAAAAATGACTCTTTGCGGCGGTGTAGTCAAATTTACGGGACGGGAACACAGTCGACAGAGGGATAGGTAGAGAGATGTGGTAAGAATGAGGTGCGGCAGGGAGGGAGGGAGGGAGGCAGGCAGGCAGGGAGAGAGAGATGCAGACGTGGTCGCGTGACGAAACTGGGCGCCACTAAGCGTGGCCTTAAGGGGCCCCGGCTGGGCCAACGTGCAGACGCTGTGACACGGTAAACGGGTTGCGGTGTCCGAAAAGCCCGAAGGCCGAGCCGGCACGCAACAAAGAGCAGAGGATAAGGACAGGGCGAGGCGAGGCGAGGCAAGGCCGACAGTGGACGCCACGCCGTGACACAAAGGAGCGCGCGCGGCAGCTCTCGCTACTGGCGGGCGAGGCCGCAGTGGGACGACACACCCTTAGAGGGGCCTGCTCACACCCAGTGTGCATCGGCAATTCGATAAAGAAAGTACACACACTGTAGGAACGTTATGGAAGCGGTGTGGAGGTAGGAGGTGGAAAACCGAAATGGTTCGAGGAAAAAAGAAAGAGATGTGTTCAGCAAGGCGTGTCAGGTCTCGTTACACTTATGGGCACAATCATGACAGAAATGAAGAAAATGGGAAACGAAGATCTCAGCGCAGAGATTCAGAAGCGACTGTAACACCAGATTAAAAAAAAATTTAAACAATTCAACTCGACTGCGAGTAAGATTAAGACAGTGGCAGTGGAGATGAACAGGACACCCACATCTTTTAAAGATCACACTGAAAATAGAGAAGGCTGAATGTGTGAAAAGTTTCAGTCACGTGGGTAGTCTCGCTTCTACCAAATACGAAACCTAATCGGAGGCAAGGGAGCCACTATAAGAGCTAAACAGACCGTGAAAACAGGTATCTCCTGCAAATCACGGCGTATAGTCCGGAGGCCTGTGCCACAAAGAAGAGAGAAGAGACTCAAAGAACGAAACTTCCTGGCAGATTAATACTGTGTGCCGGACCGAGACTCGAACTCGGGACCTTTGCCTTCCCGGGCAATTGCTCTACCAACTGAGATACCCAAGCACGACTCACGCCCCGTCCTCACAGCTTTAATTCCGCCAGTACCTCGTCTCCTACCTTCCAAACTTCACAGAAGGTCTCCTGCGAACCTTGCAGAATCCTGGAAGAAAGGATATTGCGAAGACGTGGCTTTGCCACAGCCTGGGGCTTGTTTCTAGAATGATATTTTCACTCTACAGCGGAGTGTGCGCTGATATGAAACTCCCTGGCAGATTAAAACTATGTGCCGGACCGAGACTCGAACTCGAGACCTTTGCCTCTCGCGGTCAAGTGCTCTAACAGGTGGAGGTCCCGAGTTCGATTCTCGGTCCGGCACACAGTTTTAATCTGCCAGGAAATTTCATACCAGCGCACACTTAGCTGTAGAGTGAAAATTTCATTCTAGAAACGAATATGTAGGAGAGACCTGCAGGTGACAATGACAATGCAGGAAAGAATGAGCGCTGCAAAATTGAACTGGTTAGGTTATAAGAAGTGAAGTCAACACATCCGACTCGAAATCCACGTCAGTATTTGGAGATGATGATGTTTGGTTTGTGGGGCGCTCAACTGCGTGGTTATCAGCGCCCGTACAATTACCCAGTCTTTGCTCAGTCCAATTTCGCCACTTTCCTGGATGATGATGAAATGATGAGGACAACACAAACACCCAGTCATCTCGAGGCAGGTGAAAATCCCTGACCCCGCCGGGAATCGAACCCGGGACCCCGTGCTCGGGAAGCGAGAACGCTACCGCGAGACCACGAGCGGCGGACGTCAGTATTTGGAGAGTGACTACTAGCAAAAAGATCGATACGAGAGCTTAGAAAGTCATAGGCAGGTCAGGTTAATTAATCTCAAGAGAAGACGTGTAACATGGATCCAGCGGACAGAAAAGCTATACTACAATCATATCGTTCGCAAAGTTCCTACCCTGCTCCCTGAAAGAAAATCCTGATGATTATGATGATGATGATTAGTTTGTCAGACCCTTAATACGAGGGCTATTCGGAAAGTAAGGAACGATAGGTCGCGAAATCGAAACCGCAGTGAAAATCGAAACTATTTTATTTGCAACGGTTAGCTACACCTTACAGCTACTTCTCTAGACAGTCGCAGCTCAGACTTAGACATTTGTCGTAGCGATGTACCATCTTTTCAATTCCCTCGTTATAGAAGACAGCCGCCTGAGCTTTTCGACAATTTTCTACTCTGGACTGTAAAACGAACCGCATGACAGTTATGTTATGCAGATTGCATAGCTTCAGGCGAAATCTTTCGCCAGACCCTCATACTTGGCGGGAGACGCTAATTTCTAGCCATCTTTGCGTTCTCAACGTGAGCTCAGAGAACTGAAAAGATCGACATGATGTGATCGACGGGCGTACTAGACACAGTGCCTAACACATCTGTGCAAAGCTTCATCAGATTTTCACTGTATTTTCCACTTCGCGACCGATCGTTCCTTACTTTCCGAATAACCCTCGTATGTTGAAGCAACCCACACACCATCAATATTATTGTCCATATTATCAGTTGGCGACGCCGTTTTACAAGCTTAAGATTTCCAACACCTAAAACCAACTGGATGTCGCAATTATTTTAGCTGTAACAATACAAAGCCACAAAAAAGAGATGGCTGAAAAAGAGTTGCGATTTGTCTCATGTTAGTTTACTGACAGAAATCAGTATCACGCTCACCTAAAATTTAATGAGCTATTTTCGGATCAGCCCTGCAACCGCACAAGAAATTATTGAAATCGATACGTAACAAAATAGAGGAGAAATTGCGTTAACAAGGGAGCAATCGCTGTCGGCAAGAAACTCACACGGGAACCTCCCCATCGCACCCCCCTCAGATTTAGTTATAAATTGACACAGTGGATAGGCCTTGAAAAACTGAACACAGATCAATCGAGAAAACAGGAAGAAGTTGTGTGGAACTACGAAAAAATAAGCAAAATATACAAACTGAGTAGTCCGTGCTCAAGATAGGCAAGATCAAGGACGATGTGAGCTGCGGAGCGCCGTGGTCCCATGGTTATAGAGTGAGCAGCTGCGGAACGAGAGGTCCTTGGTTCGAGTCTTCCCTCATCTGAAAATTTTACTTTCTTTATTTTCGCATAGTTAAGATCTGTCCGTTCATTCATTGACGCCTCTGTTCAGTGCAATAAGTTTAGTGTCTGTGTTTTGCGACCGCACCGCAAAACCGTGCGATTAGTAGACGAAAGGACGTGCCCCTCCAGTGGGAACCGAAAACATTTGATCGCAAGGTCATAGGTCAACCGATTCCTCCACAGGAAAACACGTCTGATATATTCTATACGACACTGGTGACGGCATGTGCGTCACATGACACGAATATGTTGTCGAGCCACCTAACTTGCACACCTGGCGAATGGGTAAAAACATTCTTCTATCTTGCCCGATTTCGGTTTTCTTGTGGATGTGATAATCACTCCCAAAAAAGTGATGAAAACATGAGTTTGTCACATAAACTGCAACAAATGAATGCAACAGTTTCACAGTCGCACAGTTTTCCCTGTGCTCTGTCAAAACATATGTTTTTTACGTTTTCAAATGTTTTCGTGTGTAGACCGTCAAATCCTGCGTATGTCCAAGCAAATGTGAACATGTCTTGGAATTTTGGAGACCGAAGTTGATTATGTGTGAGTGCCTGACCTTTGATAATTGTCTGAAATTAAAAAATTAAACTTTTCACTCGGGAGAAGACTTGAACCAAGGACCTCTCGTTCTGCAGCTGCTCACGCTAACCACGGCGCTCGCAAGGTCGCATTCTCCTTGATGTTGCCTACTTTGCGCATGGACTACTCAGTTTGTATATTTTGCTTATTTTTTTCATAGTTCCACACAACTTTTCTCGATTGATCTGTGTTCAGTTTTTCAAGGCCTATCCCTGTGCCAACTTATAACTAAATCTGAGGGGGGTGCGATGGTGGGTTTCCTTGTAAGTAAAACACAGGTTGAGTCTTTCAAAGAGGAAAAAGAAGAAGAAGACAGCAACCAGCGACTAATGAAAATGCTATTTATTTACACAAATAGCACCGTAACTGCTTTCGAAATGACAGGCCCATGTTCAGATTTCTGTTCATATCAAGATAGACATTTGATAAACCTAGGTTTTTAGTTCTTTATCCCCCTTGTGGTGAAAGATTTTGAGATGACGGTAAAAAAAAAACTATGTTAGAAACTCCTGTTTAAAAGTAACTATCCGCCGTAACGATCGAACACAATGCAGAGAAATATTTAAGACAGTGGCGACTGCAGCCGTCGTGACATACAGGAAGAATATTCGCAGCGGCAAATACGAACAACCATCAGCTGTGTAAGGGAATCACGACAACTGAAATTTTTGCCGGACAGGGCTCGAACCCGGATTTTCGCTTTGCGCGAGGGATCGCCTTAATCGCATTGGCTGTCCATGCACGACTCACTGGCAGACCCAAACTTCCGTATGCGTCACAACCTGCACTCGTACCCTTGCGGTACTTCCAGTACAGGGGGGTGGCGAGCACTCAAGTTTGAAGTCGCTGCCTGATGTCGGTGGACACGTACGACGCTGAGTGTTGTTAAGAAGCAGCGACTAGCTACTGATGGCGCACTCCGTAATGAATTAATATTCGTTAAGTCCCTTGTATCTCTCAAACTGTCTTGAGGTGTCTAAAAGGGATTTTCGCAAACGATGAGACGCTAAGAAGAGAGGATTTGGCCATACATTTGAGGGGACAAAAGACTTGGCGATCAAAGACTCGTAAAGTGATATACTCGGAACACAGAGCTGTTTGACACTGTCGCTTGTAGGAGTGTTTATGGAGCAGAACATTAAGACGATTAAGAAGATGGTCCATTCATATCACGGATGTTAACAGGCAGAAATATGGAGAGTTACATCGTTTGTACTCGAAGCTGCAATTACAACGGTTCCGGATGTCAATTCCTATGTTTGACTACATCCCACAACAGGCAGGCAGATAACAGTGTTGTTGCGACTGCCTAGTTCACCCTCTGGGCCCCAGTGGTTTCAGCCTCCGACCGCCATTTTATCTATTTCGGTTTGAAATAGCAGTGCCTGTAGTACGGTGGTTTCATGGTAAGGGCACTGTTACTTCAAAACAAAATTAATGAAATTGTGGTTGCTGCAGAAACAAGTGGGCTCAAAGGCTTAAGGGCAGATGTAAAGCAAACCTGTGAAAAAAATTATTGTGTGATTTATAAAGTTATTTAAGAATAACATCGCAAAGTTTCATAATCGAAATCTGCCTAGAAATGTGTTTTAAAAAAGTTTCTTTGGGCGTCTACACCTGCCACGCCCCCTCTTTCTTTCCTGTGATCTACGCATTCTCCACGCTAGAAATTTTTTGTGCGTTAATTTTTCGTTCACACAATCGAAACGAACTGCAGATGAGTCTCTCTTTGCTTGTTCTTTTGTTGGCAGTTCGTGCTACAAACTTATTTCAGTTTTTGATTTTGCATTTAACAATCTGTTTTGTTCGAAATGGCCCGTAACGGTGGATGCATATTCAAAAAACTGAGAAAATGAGTGAAAACAATGCACCAAGCCCTGTGGACAATATTTTTTCACGATATTTCCACAGATGACAATCTTCAACATTTTCTTTGTGACATATCGTGGTGCAAATGTCATCAGGCAGAAGGCAGTGGAAAGCCATACACCCACAAACGTGGCTTGCCACTTGCGGTTTTAGGTGTTATAAAACCAACTTTCAGGTACCTAGCCAATCCTGAACAGCTGAAAAATTGTGTACGTGGGAAAACATTGACTACAAATGAGAGCTACAAAAAAATGGCTCTGAGCACTTTGGGACTTAACATCGGAGGTCATCAGTCCCCTAGAACTTAGAACTACTTAAACCTAAGGACATCACACACATCCATGCCCGAGGCAGGATTCGAACCTGCGACCGTAGCGGCTGTGCGGTTCCGGACTGAAGCGCCTAGAACCGCTAGACCACCGCGGCCGGCCTGAGAGCTACAATCACCTTATACGGGAGCCTTGTACAAAAAAACTATTCGTGTCCCGAATTGCTGTTAACATAGCTGCATGTGATGCCTGTCTCGTGTTCAGCAGTGGAAATGTAGGTAGGATTAAGTGTATGCGGAGAAGAGGCTTGCAGCCAGGTGCATTCACACTTAAGATACTCAGAAGCATCTTTGAATACGCGACTGGACAAAACTCAGGCAGCGTAAGAACAAATTCAAATGTTGGCTAGACAAAGGAGGAAAGGGAAGACATTACTCCACGAAGATAAGGAAGAGAATAAAGATTATGCATATGGACAGCGTTAGAGGTACAGGAATACCCACAAAAATTGAAATAAAAACTTTAAATGCGAACTGCAGTAAACAGCTCCTTTTTTTGCTATAATGTACCTTCTATCAGGAACTACCAAAGCTAATGGCCTGAAATTCGGCGTAGTTCTTAAAACCTACTTACTGAATAATGCCGTTGCAGCACACTTCCGTAGAAAAGTTCTCCTTTAAAATTTGACAAAAATACAGCAGTTCCGGGTAACACAAAACTGAAAAATTAATTTCAACACGACTATGACCTTAAAACAAATCTGATCCATGTCTTCCATTAGCCTCTTATACAGTTGTAACCTGCGAAATTCCAGTTTTATTGCTTGATTAGTTTACGAGAAAAGGAATATAATATAAATAATGGTAATTAAATATTCAAATACTTATAAAATGTACGTCGATGCGCTTTTTCAAAGAAAAAGTGCACAGAATATGAAGCATTGTGTTGTACATAATAGCCCCAAGATTTAATATTTTAGCTGCCTGTAACATTTTTGAAGATGTATATGTTTAAGCACAAGAAAGCATAATGCCCTACGTCCGTCCTTAAATCAATTCCGTATTATACGAGGGTTGGAACTAGTGGCAAGTATTCATTCACAACCGATACAAAAGAGCTACACGTTTGCACCTGTTACTGTCCTACAAAGTAGTCACCAGCGCTGCGTAGAACACGGAGCCACAGATGTGGAAGGCGTAGTACACCGTTAGCAGAGCCTGTTCTGTTGATGGTACGAATGGAGCGGTCTACTGCCTGTCGAATCTCTGGAACAGTTCTGAAGCGAATGCCACCGTCAGTGCACAGTATTACTGTTCGTGTTTGGAGCATCGCCTGCGACCAGCTTCGCGAAAGAAGCGGCGACACTTTACGCGCAACCCACCCACCATTTTGCACGAGAATGGGCGGCCGCATACAGCGCAACCTGTGGCTCCCCTGGCGAAGTACTGTGCCACCCACCATACTCACCGGACTTAAGACCTTGTGACTTCGATTTGATTCCGAAGATGAAGGAGCCACTTCGTGGCATTCGTTTCAGAACTATTCCAGAGATTCGACACGCAGTAGACCTCTCCATTCGCACCATCAACAGAACATGTTCTGCTAACGGTATACTACGCCTCCCACATCGCTGGCAACGGGTTCTACACAAAGCTGGTGACTCCGTTGAAGGACAATAACAGGTGCAAACATGTAACTCTTTTCTATCGCTTGTGAATAAATGGTTTCCACTATTGACGTTACAACCCTTACAACAAGATGTTGTAAGCTTGCTCAGATTAATTTGAAACGGGACGAGGTAGTGACAAAACGGAAGCTGTCAGGACGCATCGTGTGTGGTTAGCACAGTTGAAAAAAACATCGGCCGCTACAGACAAGGAGTCGAGTTGGAAAAGCGGCACGGAAGGTTCTTAATACACTACTGGCTATTAAAATTGCTACACCACAAAGATGACGTACTACAGACGCGAAATTTAACCGACAGGAAGAAGATGCTGTGATATGCAAATGGTTAGCTTTTCAGAGCATCGACAGAAAGTTGGCGACGGTGGCGACACCTACAACGTGCTGGCATGAAGAAAGTTTCCAACCGATTTCTCATACACAAACAGCAGATGACCGGCGTTGCCTGGTGAAACGTTGTTGTGATGCCTCGTGTAAGGAGGAGAAATGCGTACCATCACGTTTCCGACTTTGATAAAGTTTGGATTGTAGCCTATCTATTTATCGTATCGAGACATTGCTGCTCGCGTTGCTCGAGATCCAATGACTGTCAGCAGAATATGGAATCGGTGGGTTCAGGAGGGTAATACGGAACGCCGTGCTGGATCCCAACGGCCTCGTATCACTAGCAGTAGAGATGACAGGCCTCATATCCGCATCGCTGTAACGGATCGTGCCTGAATCGACAGATGGGGACGTTTGCAAGACAACAACCATCTGCACGAACAGTTCGACGAGGTTTGCAGCAGCACGGACTACTGTATCAGCTCGGAGACCATGGCTGCGGTTACACTTGACGCTGCATCACAGACAGGAGCGTTTGCGATGGTGTACTTGACGACGAACCTGGGTCCACGAATGGCAAAACGTTATTTTTTCGGGTGAATCCACGTTCTGTTTACAGCATCATGATGGTCGCATCCGTGTTTGGCGACATCGCGGTGAACGCCCATTGGAAGCGTGTATTCGTCATCGCCATACTGGCGTATCACCCGGCGTGATGGTATGGGGTGCCATTGGTTACACGTCTCGGTCTCCTCTTGTTCGCATTGACGGCACTTTGAACAGTGGACGTTACATTTGAGATGTGTTACAATCCGTGGCTCTACCCTTCATACGATCCCTGCGAAACCCTACATTTCATTTCAGCAGGATAATGCACGACCCCATGTTGCAGGTCCTGTACGGGCCTTTCTGGATACAGAAAATGTTCGACTGCTGCCCTGGCCAGCACATTCTCCAGATCTATCACCAATTGAAAACGTCTGGTCAATGGTGGCCGAGCAACTGGCTCGTCACAATACGCCAGTCACTACTCTTGATGAACTGTGGTATCGTGTTGAAGTTGCACGGGCAGCTGTACCTGTACACACCATCCAAGCTCTGTTTGACTCAATGCCCAGGCGTATTAAGGCCGTTATTGCGGCGAGAGGTGGTTGTTCTGGGTACTGATTTCTCAGCATTTATGCAACCAAATTGCGTGAAAATGTAACCACATGCCAGTTCTAGTATAAAATATTTGTCCAATGAATAGCCGTTTATCATCTGAATTTCTTCTTGGTGTAGCAATTTTAATGGCCGGGTGTACCTTGCGTGTCCACCTGCTTCCCCCCCCCCCCCCTTCCCGTAGCATCGCGCTGCCGCTCGTGCAGCAGCCGCCTGCACAGAGGGATGGGACGGACAGGAGGGGACAGCGGACCGCGGGTTTGTGACGCCGGCTGCGCCGCGCTGCGTGTATCTTATCAGCGCGGCCGGCCGCGGGCGTGGCCTTGCGCGTTTTCTGCAGCGGATGTGGCCGCACCTCTTGCGAAAGCCCGCCGCGCGTTTCGCAACACCTGCAAGGCGCGTGCCGCAGGGCGGCCGCCGCGCCGCCACGGCTACCTGCAGCTCCCAGCCCGCCGGCTTCCCGACCACACACTATCTGATACACAGGATTCGGACGTGGAGTGCGGATTGCCCAACAGACGTCACTGGAGGTGCGCCTGTCAGTACAAACGTAGGCTGGTCCTACTGTGTCGTCACCTGACAGGCAGTAGCAGCAGAATGCGTCCGTTCAAGAGAGCGCAGTGTCGTGGGACGCGGGCTTGGCACCAGAGTAACAAATCCGTCAGGCACATTTCAACACTTCCAAAGCTGCCGAAGTCGACTGTCGGTGATGTAACTGTGAAGTGGAAACGCGAAGGAACAACCGCAGGTAAAGCGAGACCGGGCAGAGCTGATGTAATGACAGGCAAGACGGCCCGGGTAGCCGCGCGGCCTACCACGCTGCATCCCGAGTGGGTTGGAGTGCCGGCGCCCGGCGGATCAGCGGCGAGGTGAGGTCCGGCGCGCCAGCCAGCCTGTGGATGGTTTTCAGGGCCGTCTTCCATTTCCCTCGGCTAATGTGAGCTGGTTCCCCTCATTCCGCCTCAGTTACACTGTACCGGCGATTGCTGCGCAAACACTGTCTCCACATACGTGTACACCATAATTACTCTACCATGCAAACATTTGGGGTTACACTCATCCGGTATAAGACATTTCCGGCGGTCCACTGGGAGCCGAACTGCACTATAATGCTGGGTTCGACGTGGGGCAGCTGTGAGGTGGGTGGACTGCTGTGGCCTGTTGTGGGGTTCTGAACCACTGAGGACTACGGCGGGACGGCGTTTCTAGGTCCCCTGTTCAATACGCAACACACAAAAGAAGGAATCAGTTGTAGGACTATTGCCAAAGCAACAAGTAATCCTCATGGACGGTTAATGTGGTGACGGGCCGGTAAGCCGGCGGTTCTAGGCGCTACAGTCTGGAGCCGAGCGACCGCTACGGTCGCAGGTTCGAATCCTGCCTCGGGCATGGATGTATGTGATGTCCTTAGGTTAGTTAGGTTTCAGTAGTTCTAAGTTCTAGGCGACTGATGACCTCAGCAGTTAAGTCCTATAGTGCTCAGAACCATTTGAACGGGCCGTAAGACCTGTAGAGGGATATTGAGGACTTGAGCACAGCAAGTGGGATCTAGTGGATTAGGTTGCAGTAGTTATGCACTGGATCGGCTAGCGAGGAAAGGTGCATGAAAGCAGATACCAGATAGAAGACCATAACAACAACAACATTGGTTTTTGCCGAGCACCATTCGCAAATGCGACAAGAAAGGGGTGAGTGGAGGTATGCGTACAAGAAGATTTGCGGAGGCCAGGACTCTGGAAATTACTGAATCTAAATGTGCAGTAAGAATAAACAATTGTCAAGGTAAGAGATTAGGAGAGAGGAGACGGATAAAAAATGGGGGAGGAGCAGTACAACAGAGAGAGGGGGGAGGAGGAGATGAACAAAGAGAGGGGGGAGGAAGAGATGAACAAATAGGAGGAGGAGGAGGAGGAGGAGGAGGAGGAGGAGGAGGAGATTAGGATGCATATCCAATTGCCATGCATAATGAGCAATTGCAAAGCACTGCTGTGTTTGCACTGTGATGGTTCACATATTAGAAATTTGTGTTTTCTCTCTTCTCTTTCTTTTCCCTTTAACTACACTAAGCCACAGCAATGCGTGGGCGGTACAGCTATAGCTAACAAAATAGCTGCAGTGTTGATAGCTTCAGTTACTGAAGGACTTCCGATACAGTACTGTTAAAAGATATTGAGCGTTTGGAGATCCGTTTATGTACGGGCAGTGTCGGGAAAGATACGGAGACGATGACCTGAAAGCAGAGATTTGCGAACACCGCCAGCTCAAGGAAAAGATGGCACGTCCACACGTACCTTGCAGCACAGCTGGTGTCCGCAATTCTGCGGCAAAACCTGCCCTCCGCGTATCAGTGTGTGTGTGCATTTCTGCAGCATTCCAAGAAAGAGGTGATGCGGCAATAGCGTTCGAGTATCTGGCACACATTCTTAGGGGACTTGCTGAGCGTAGGTCTAGATCTGAACTACTCGTTCAGTTGCTGCCCACTCTGAAGGGATGAGATTCCTTGCAGCCGACAGTCTCGCGAGGCAGCTCAGCAATCACGGGTGGCCAGCACCATGGGCGTCCGCAGAAATAATTTTTTCAGCGGTGCTGTGGGAGCAATCGCTCGCTGCCTATCCCCACCACCGCCACCTGTGGACCTACATGGTCACCGGCGGTACACTCCTAGCCGTCCCCTTGGCCATCCTGCTGGCTCTGGTGTTGCTTACCGGTCCGCCTGGAGCCTGCGGGCGGTTCGCGGAATCAGTGCGTCAGGACGCGACCTGTTGCTGCGGCTACACGGGGGTCGCCAACCGCAAGTCTCTCTTCTGCGTAGCAGCGCTATAAGCTGCAGCCCGTCCCACGTCATGTGGCCACCTCTGTTACGTCACGAGCTACTCGACACATACGAAAAAGGTCTTCGGTAAGCTATAAGAGGCAACGCCGAGTATTTTCGTGGACAGCTGGGTATCCTACAGTGTTCTACCTACGTGCCAGTCCCTGCACAATTGTCTGCCCTGCGGGGTAGTTCTTTCTGTCGATGTGTGCCTCTGGCTGGCAGGACCACTAGTGATGGCTCTGCAACGAGTAGTGTTTCCTCATCGGAGGTGAGCCAGCGTCTCGTGACAGATTGCAGTTGCCAATGGTTACAATCATTCCATGGTTGAACAATTTTAGACAAAGTGAAGAGAAACCCAGGTACAAACTGCACCACAGAAGAAAAAGAGAAAAACAAATACGTATCTAGCATTCCACCCGTGGTCTAGGGGTAGCGTCTTTGACTCATAATCAAAACGTCTTCGGTCCCGGGTTCGATCCCCGTCACTGCCAAAATTTTGATAAATAATCAGCATTGGCGGCCGAAGACTTCCGGCATAAGAGGTCAGCCTCATTCTGCCAACGGCCTTGTCAAAGAGGGCGGAGGAGCGGATAGAGGTTCAGGGCACTCTCTTGTCCTAGGGGTGGGAAATTGCCCCTAAAGGCGGAAGAATCAGCAATGATCAACGACATCAGGATGCAGAAGGCAATGGAAACCACTGCATTAAAGACACGTAACGTGTATCCACAGGACACGTGTCCTGTAATTGAAGAAGTGTCATGATGATCTCTCCATTGGCAAAATATTCCGGAATAGTCCCCCACTCGGATCTCCGGGAGGAGACTGCCAAGGGAGAGGTTACCATGAGAAAAAGATTGAATAATCAACGAAAGGATAACGTTCTACGAGTCGGGGCGTGGAATGTCAGAAGCTTGAACGTGGTAGGGAAACTAGAAAATCTGAAAATGGAAATGCAAAGGCTCAATCTAGATATAGTAGGGCTCAGTGAAGTGAAGTGGAAGGAAGACAACGATTTCTGGTCAGATGAGTATGGAGTAATATCAACAGCAGCAGAGAATGGTATAACAGGTGTAGGATTCGTTATGAATAGGAAGGTAGGGCAGAGGGTGTGTTACTGTGAACAGTTCAGTGACCGGGTTGTTCTAATGAGAATCGACAGCAGACCAACACCGTTCAGGTATACATGCCGACGTCGCAAGCTGAAGATGAACAGATAGAGAAAGTGAATGAGGATATTGAAAGGGCAATGCAGTATGTAAAGGGGGACGAAAATCTAATAGTCATGGGCGGCTGGAATGCAGTTGTAGGGGAAGAAGTAGAAGAAAAGGTTACAGGAGAATATGGGCTTGGGACAAGGAATGAAAGAGGAGAAAGACTAATTGAGTTCTGTAACAACTTTCAGCTAGTAATAGCGAATACCCTGTTCAAGAATCACAAGAGGAGGAGGAGGTACACTTAGAAAACGCCGGGAGATACGGGAAGATTTCAATTAGATTACATCATGGTCAGACAGATTCCGAAATCAGATACTGGATTGTAAAGCGTACCCAGGAGCAGATATAGACTCAGATCACAATATAGTAGTGATGAAGAATAGGCTGAAGTTCAAGATATTAGTCAGGAAGAATCAATACGCAAATAAGTGGGATACGGAAGTACTAAGGAATGACGAGATACGTTTGAAGTTCTCTAACGCTATAGATACAGCAATAAGGAATAGCGCAGTAGGCAGTACAGTTGAAGAGGAATGGACATCTCTAAAAAGGGCCATCACAGAAGTTGGGAAGGAAAACATAGGTACAAAGAAGGTAGCTGCGAAGAAACCATGGGCAACAGAAGAAATACTTCAGTTGATTGATGAAAGGAGGAAGTACAAACATGTTCCGGGAACATCAGGAATACAGAAATACAAGTCGCTGACGAATGAAATAAATAGGAAGTGCAGGGAAGCTAAGACGAAATGGCTGCAGGAAAAATGTGAAGACATCGAAAAAGATATGATTGTCGGAAGGATAGACTCAGCATAAAGGAAAGTCAAAACAACCTTTGGTGACATTAAAAGCAACGGTGGTAACATTAAGAGTGCAACGGGAATTCCACTGTTAAATGCAGAGGAGAGAGCAGATAGGTGGAAAGAATACATTGAAAGCCTCTATGAGGGTGAAGATTTGTCTGATGTGATCGAAGAAGAAACAGGAGCCGATTTAGAAGAGATAGGGGATCCAGTATTAGAATCGGAATTTAAAAGAGCTTTGGAGGACTTACGGTCAAATCAGGCAGAAGGGATAGATAACATTCCATCAGAATTTCTAAAATCATTGGGGGAAGTGGCAACAAAACGACTATTCACGTTGGTGTAGAATATATGAGTCTGGCGATATACCATCTGACTTTCGGAAAAGCACCATCCACACAATTCCGAAGACGGCAAGAGCTGACAAGTGCGAGAATTATCGCACAATCAGTTTAACAGCTCGTGCATCGAAGCTGCTTACAAGAATAATATACAGGAGAATGGGAAAGAAAATTGAGAATGCGCTAGGTGACGATCAGTTTGGCTTTAGGAAAAGTAAAGGGACGAGAGAGGCAATTCTGACGTTACGGCTAATAATGGAAGCAAGGCTAAAGAAAAATCAAGACACTTTCATAGGATTTGTCGACCTGGAAAAAGCGTTCGAGAATATAAAATGGTGCAAGCTGTTCGAGATTCTGAAAAAAGTAGGGGTAAGCTATAGGGAGAGACGGGTCATATACAATATGTACAACAACCAAGAGGGAATAATAAGAGTGGACGATCAAGAACGAAGTGCTCGTATTAAGAAGGGTGTAAGACAAGGCTGTAGCCTTTCGCCCCTACTCTTCAATCTGTACATCGAGGAAGCAATGATGGAAATAAAAGAAAGGTTCAGGAGTGGAATTAAAATACAAGGTGAAAGGATATCAATGATACGATTCGCTGATGACATTGCTATCCTGAGTGAAAGTGAAGAAGAATTAAATGATCTGCTGAACGGAATGAACAGTCTAATGAGTACACAGTATGGTTTGAGAGTAAATCGGAGAAAGACGAAGGTAATGAGAAGTAGTAGAAATGAGAACAGCGAGAAACTTAACATCAGGATTCATGGTCACGAAGTCAATGAAGTTGCCTACCTAGGCAGTAAAATAACCAATGACGGACGGAGCAAGGAGGACATCAAAAGCAGACTCGCTATGGCAAAAAAGGCATTTCTGGCCAAGAGAAGTCTACTAATATCAAATACCGGCCTTAATTTGAGGAAGAAATTTCTGAGGATGTACGTCTGGAGTACAGCATTGCATGGTATTGAAACATGGACTGTGGGAAAACCGGAACAGAAGAGAATCGAAGCATTTGAGATATGGTGCTATAGACGAATGTTGAAAATTAGGTGGAATGATAAGGTAAGGAATGAGGAGGTTCTACGCGGAATCGGAGAGGAAAGGAATATGTGGAAAACACTGATAAGGAGAATGTACAGGATGATAGGACATCTGCTAAGACGTGAGGGAATGACTTCCATGGTACTAGAGGGAGCTGTAGAGGGCAAAAACTGTAGAGGAAGACAGAGATTGGAATACGTCAGGCAAATAATTGAGGACGTAGGTTGCAAGTGCTACTCTGAGATGAAGAGGTTAGCACAGGAAAGGAATTTGTGGCGGGCCGCATCAAACCAGTCAGTAGACTGATGACAAAAAAAAAAAAAAAAGAAAAAAAAAAACCATAGGCAATGTATCACAGAAGATTGGAAATATTTTCAAAAATCACAGAGTAAAAATTGGGTTTTCTACATCCAATAAACTACACCAAAAACTAATACATATTATAAAGTGTAATCATGATCCATATTCATACTCTGGAATATACAAGGTAACAAGCCAGGAATGCTCCAAGTTCTACGTACGACAAACAGGCCGAAATATCAACACCAGGTACACAGAGCACATCAGAGCATACACACACAAGAAACACACTACATCAGCAATAGCAACACGCATACATAATACAGGACACCCATTTGGAAAAATAGAGCAAAATGTCAAAGTATTCCACCGACTAAATAAGGGACATAAAATGGATTTGCTTGAAGAACTGGAGATATATTCACATTACAGAAAATATGAAGATAAAATATTAAATGAAAAACTTGAAAGTGAATCAGTGAATTTCTTCAGATGTTTCGATAATATACTTAAATAAAAATAGTAAAACATAGAAATAAGCACAATTGTAAAATCAATATAAGTAATTCATGAGCCAAATTGTTAAGATAAATAACCTCTGTACGTAAGCATATCATAATCTGTGGAAGACCTATAATGTTATCTCCTTGAACTACCTGTAAGAAGATCTTTGTAACTGTTTTGTATATATAAGATATTTTCGATGTGTAAAGTGTAAAAGTTGTGTGTGATGTTAAGTGTGTGTGAGACTCTACACAAATGGACCATTAGAAAACCGTAAGTATAAATTGTTCTAAATTTTAGCCACTAACCTCACAAAAAGAATTGATACCCAACTAAAAATCGCCTTTCTTATCTACTACAGTAAAAGTCAACAAAACGAAGCAGACTCACACACACTGACAACAGCAAAAGAAATGGCTTAATACACATCAAAAAAACGCACTGGAACATGGAAATTATTTCTCGAAACGCGTCGTGCGAATAGTAAAATAAAGAAAAACCGTGACTGGTAGCAGGAGATTTATTTATTTATAAACAAACCTATTGTATCTACAGTCGCAGGCTTTCAAAAACCATTTATAATGGATCAAATCAGATAAAACACTGTCTCTGCCACATTGCACACAAGCTCATTCAAAACGAAACAATCCTACTGGCTCTCGCTACCCTGAAATGCTATTGCTTCTTCACGTTTCGGGCCGAGCTGTGCCTACAGATAAGTGATTTAAGCGGTGGGAAGAGTGTTAGTTATGGGCGCAGTCAGACGGAGTCATGTATTAAGCGAGTGCGTGTAACAAGGGCAGTGTCTTTTTGACCGGAGGAACGCTTGGGCGGCGGCTACGTTTAAAACGATAGTGAGTGCTAATCGGAAGTGCGAGTTGTTGTTGTTGTTGTTGTTGTTGTTGTTTGGCCAGTGAAAATCGTACTGTGCACACCTTATTGCGACTGGATGGTTGGACATCTACATGTGCTCGGCATCTCAGTATCCCGTAGAAATCTGCGACAGCTGCAACGGCAGGTTTGTTACCAGTCGATCAGTTCTAATCACTGGCCGTAAGGGCTGTCTCTGGATTACGTCCTGGTGGTCCGTAAACGACAGCTGTCCTGTGGAAACGCCGGGCTTGCTTGTAGTCTCTGTCACTTCCGCCGTTGTTGATTTATACACCGATACTCTGCAACTACGGTGAGCAACTACCCTTCGCTTTAACGACTGTTATGCTGTTATGTGATCGCACCCGCCAGGTTAGCCGAGAGCGCAATGCACTGCTTCCTGGACTTCATAGGCGCGCCGGCCCGGGATCGAATCCGCCTGGCGGATTAACGACGAGGGCTGGTCTGCCGGCCATCCTGGATGTGGTTTTTATGCGGTTTTCCACATCCCACTAAGTGAATAACGGGCTGGACCCCCGACCCAGTTACACGACTCGCAGACATTTGAAACACATTCGCACTTTTCCATGATTTACACTAGACGCTGACAGCTGGGGTATACTTATTCCATCCTGGGGGGTTTGGGGGGGGGGGGCGGCAGGGAGGGCATCCGGCCACCCCTTAAAAATTAACCTTGCCATATCCGTACTCAACCCTGCAGACCCTGCACACGATGCGGGACAAGGCAGTAGCAAAAGAAGAACAATGCGATCTCGTCCTCTGTGTTACTCGCCGTCCCGGTTGCTCAATTTTGTCAGAAGCACAGTAGAAGCAGTGAACTAGTTACGCCACGTTGTTTACTGAGCGGCTCTCTAACTGATCTTGTGGCACTAGTGGAGCTCCTTGGCACAGTCCTGTCGTTTTGGTTGAGGGTGCCGGTTAAATTTGCAAACCTTTTGGGAATTACGTCACTGCTGCTCGTAATATGGTACTTAAAAACTATTTAAGGTTGTTTATCGTACCTTTTGAGGGCGAGTGGTTCTTTTAATATCAAGTTGTTCTGTGTATGAATACGTTACATTAATTTTTAAGATCTTTCATCTGTGTTTCGTGTGTTACGAGAGGGGGGGGGGGGGGGAGGCTGTTTGGAGGAAGTGACCAAACTGCGAGGTCATCGGTCTCATCGGATTAGGGAAGGACAGGGAAGGAAGCCGGCCGTGCCCTTTCAAAGGAACCATCCCGGCATTTTCCTGCAGCGATTTAAGGAAATCACGGAAAATCTAAATCAGGATGGCCGGACGCGGGATCGAACAGTCGTCCTCCCGAATGCGAGTCCAGTGTGTTACAGGAAGGACGCCTTGTAATTCAGTCTGTTTATTTTGTGTATCCGTGGATCCCGATGCCAAAGCCAGCATATTATAAGAAATATCTCTACTGGGACAGGCTGTTCACTTGCAACGGAAAAAGCTGTATGTTACCCGTAAGCTGTTCAGTCTAGTGCTGCAAAGCCTAATCTCTCTTTTTTTTCCGCTTCCGTCACCATCTAAGACAGATTTTTGTGTACCTTTCTACTGTATCACGATGCAATTACCGGCGTTGAGTTTTGATCCCTTTAAACTTTGTCTGTCTACTCAGTAATAAGTATTCTGACTCAAAGGGTCTACCGTCTGGTTTGAATTTTATTATTTAATAGGACCTTGGTGCCACACAGTAGGCCTACTAGAAAACATATTTAATATATTTGTTCCGGTACTTCAGAGAACTAGCCACACTCAAATTAAAAAATTCATTTAAATTGTCAGTGTTATACAAAACTTTATTACATCAATAGTTTTTTATGGTCCTTTCGTCGCCACTTGCTGCTTAAGTTTGTGTTCATTTCATCATTCTATTTAATTCTGCCACCAGTTGCTTTTCTTAACCTTCTTTACTAATTCAGTTGATAGTTGTGGCTCAAATTTGTCGTGCCAACAATTGATTTTCGGTAAAGTATCATTAATAAATTCTGGTGCTACGTGCTATTCTTATTTGATGTGTTTCAAGCTTGCCTCAGAGTTCGTCTTGTGTGAATTTATTTTGTTTATTTAAATACACTGAATTGTTTGAATTTTAATCAACTTATTCTGGGCCGCTACCTTGCTACTCCGCACCAGCTCCCAGCCACTTTCAAATTGACCAATCCTCTGCACGTCTTCCTGTATTTCGCTATAGTCTTCCGATGCTGGTACCTTTTTACAGACAACCGCTTTGTCTGCAACAACAGCTTTGTCTGGAAATAGCCTCATGGCGTATGAGTAGGAATGACAGCAGTCCCAAATTCAAAGTCATGCTGCTAGAATCGTAAAGGATCGGTATAGTGGAAACGTCGGAAACTCCAAAAGGCTATTTGCATATGACGCGCTTGTCTGTAAGGAGGTAGGAAAGTCAAAAGACTGTAGGTCGCCCCAGGAGCGTCAGCAGAGAATTGATGACTGCTGTTGGCACTGACATTTCACACTGAACGTCAATCAATCTGACATATACCAATCTATCAAAAGTACGCGCACATCCCTAAGTAACGCGGAAATGACCACTTGATGTCACGAGTGTGGGCCCGCCAGTATAAAAGGCGGCAGGGAGCACTGTGTTGTCAGTAGAGGTTGTAGAGGTCAGTAGAGAAGGTAGGAGTAAGAGCAGAATGGGTCGGTCAGGAGAGCTAAATGACTTCGATCGTGCACAAATCATTGGCCGTCACCTGAATAAAAAATCCATCAAAGACATTTGACTCCTTCTATAGCTGACCAAGTCGTGTGTTAGTGACGTAATTATGAAGCGGTAGCGCGAAGGAACAATCCCCAGCTGAACCAAGGCCAGGCAGTCCTCCAGTACTGACCGACAGGGACCGTCGAAAATTGGGGACATCAGTTTTAACAAAATGGTACGGAATCAGCGGAAGCAATTATTCGTCTGCTCCAAAGTGCTGTCAACTGTGCAGCTAGTACAGTGACTATGCGTAGGGATGGTTGAGCGGCTTCTCGTAAGCCACACGTTTCTGTAGTCAGTTCTAAGCGACGCTTGAGGTAGTGTGAACAGCGACGCCAGTGATGATCCCAAATGAGCCATCCGTACTGATGACTCACGCTACACCCTGTGGCAACCCGATGCAAGGGTTTGAGTTTGCCGATTGCCTGGACAAGATTACCTGCGACTGTGTGTGGTACCAACAGTGAAGCAGGTGGTGTTACGGTATGGGGGTGTATCTCGTAGTTAGGGCGTGGTCGCCTTTCTGCGCTTAAGAAAACGCTGAATGCGGGAGGATATTGACACATCTTACAGCAGTGCGTAGAGGAGCAGTTTGGAGACAGTCACTGACTGTATGAGCAAATCGATGTGCCCTGTTTTACAACTGCATCCGTGAGAAAATCGTTCATGGATAACGACATTTCTTAAACGGACTGGCCTGTCCCGATTTCCCACCTGGACCAACTGAAATACAGCTTTGGGATGAGTTAGCACGTCAGCTTCGCTCGAGGCCCGAGCACCCAACTTCACTATTTTCGCTGGTTTCGGCTCTGAGTTCTTGGGCAGCCATTCCTCCATAAATATTGAGACACCTCACTGAAATTGAGCACTGAAGAGATCAAGCAGTCTCAAGGGAGAAAGGTCGACACATCCCATACTAATGTCCACTGACAGGTGTCCGTCAACGGCCTTGGCGCAGCGCGATTGGTGAGCGGACTCACTCTGCCCTTGTGAGGCCAATTGAGCCTCCGGTCACGAAAGCTGACAATGGCCAGGAGGGCGGTGTGATGACCATATGACCTCCACATCCACGTCCAGCTACCCCCGTCGTCTCAGGATGACACGGCGGTCGGTCGACACAGTTGGGCCTTCCAAGGCCTCTTCGGACGGAGTTAATAGCTGCCCAGATTCTTCTGATCAGAAAGTGCATTGCGTTTACATAGGTGAAAAATACGCTAACGTACAGGGCTATTACAAATGACTGAAGCGATTTCATAAATTCACTGTAGCTCCATTCATTGACATATGCTCACGACACACTACAGATACGTACAAAAACTCATAAAGTTTTGTTCGGGTGAAGCCGCACTTCAGGTTTTGCCGTCAGAGCGCTCGAGAGCGCAGTGAGACAAAATGGCGACAGGAGCCGAGAAAGCGAATGTCGTGCTTGAAATGCACTCACATCAGTCAGTCATAACAGTGCAACGACACTTCAGGACGAAGTTCAACAAACATCCACCAACTGCTAACTCCATTCGGCGATGGTATGCGCAGTTTAAAGCTTCTGGATGCCTCTGTAAGGGGAAATCAACGGGTCGGCCTGCAGTGAGCGAAGAAACGGTTGAACGCGTGCGGGCAAGTTTCACGCGTAGCCCGCGGAAAATTGGCTCATGCAAGAACTGGAGACCCACAGCGCCGACTTCATCTTTCAACAGGATGGTGCTCCACCGCACTTCCATCATGATGTTCGGCATTTCTTAAACAGGAGATTGGAAAACCGATGGATCGGTCGTGGTGGAGATCATGATCAGCAATTCATTTCATGGCCTCCACGCTCTCCCGACTTAACCCCATGAGATTTCTTTCTGTGGGGTTATGTGAAAGATTCAGTGTTTAAACCTCCTCTACCAAGAAACGTGCCAGAACTGCGAGCTCGCATCAACGATGCTTTCGAACTCATTGATGGGGACATGCTGCGCCGAGTGTGGGAGGAACTTGATTATCGGCTTGACGTCTGCCGAATCACTAAAGGGGCACATATCGAACATTTGTCAATGCCTAAAAAAACTTTGAGTTTTTGTATGTGTGTACAAAGCATTGTGAAAATATCTCAAATAATAAAGTTATTGTAGAGCTGTGAAATCGCTTCAATCATTTGTAATAACCCTGTACATTATTGGTGACACATTGCTGCGAACAGTAATCACTGCAACTAGGATTAAAGATTTGCAACGAGTTGAAGTGGGATAACCACATAAAACAAACAGTAGGAAAGAAAGGTGCCAATCTGAAGAAAATGTAATTCTTCCACGAAAGAAGTGGCTTACAAAACACTTTTTCGACCGATTCTTGAGTATTGCTTATGTGTCTTGGACCCTTAGCAGCTTACATTAATGTAAAAGAGGAAAGATCTAACGAAGTGCGGCGCTTTTCTGCACGAGCATGTCTGTCGAAAACCGCCGATGTGAAATGGTGCCCCAAGTTCATATCGCACGTCCCCACATCGCAGAAGTCACTCTATCGGCCGCTCTACAGTTTCGATTATCAGTCATTCGTCCCTTAGAAAAGGTTTTGAAGGGTCGACGAATCCTTTTGGATGAGTGCATGCAGCAGGTAGTTATGGATTTCTTCACCCAAATGGGCACGGTGTTTTAACGAAGAGATTATCTTCAACCTGGTGAATGGTTGCCTCAATAATCCGGCTATTTTGTCTGAATGGCATACCGATTCTAGACTGCACGGCCTTCGAACGGAAACTTTTTGATCGGCCCTTATACCTGGTAACAGACAGTTTTCACCTAGGGGACCTACTTTTCGTGTACCGCGCATTCAGTTTCGGTACTGTTGTAGACTACGATGACGAAAACATGTGTCCGCCCCCGGTAGCTGAGTGGACCCTCTGTAATAAAAAAAAAAACTGAGTTAATGGATCAACGACGAACTGGAACGGGTGTCTTGCGACGTCCGCCCCGAGCAGATACGATGAACGAAAACGAACAAAATTAGATTAAAAGAAAAAAGTGGTCAGCGCGACAGAATGTCAGTCTTAAGGGCCCATGTTCGATTCCCGACTGGGTCGGAAATTTTCTCCACTCAGGGACTGGGTGTTGTGTTGTCCTAAACATCGTCATTTCATCCCCATCGACGCGCAAGTCGCCGAAGTGGCGTCAAATCGAAAGACTTGCACTGGGCGAACGGTCAACCTGACGGGAGGCCCAAGTCACACGACATTTTTACGAAAACATGTAGCCATGCCGAAATAACAACATGCTGAGGAAGTAAGCAGCTGACACAGAGACGATTTGATCGCAGGCAGGGCATGTAGATAGATGCTACTGGCCGGCACGTGCGAGGCTTCTCGAACATTGTGGCCGGTACGAGCGGTCGAAGCCCCCCTGCGCGGTCGTTGTCATTAACAGGTGTTTGACCCGCCTTGAACCGCGCACGTCACGTCACCGAAAGCACCTGCGTGTGACTCACGCCGCAGTCGGCGCGGACGCGTGTGTCCAGTTGTCCCATCCCCGCGAGATAACGTCGCGTGCTGCACTCACGGGCCCGCAGCCCGCGGTCACGGGAGGCTGGCTGCGCAGGCGCACCGCCAAACGCGTGGACACGAGTGCTGTGCAAACCAGCCAAGGGCTTTCCTCTCTGCTTCGGTCTCTTTTCCACTGATGCGCTAATGACCATAAAATCTATACTACTTGGACGGAAAATTCTGATTTCTCACATATCACTTAGTCTTACCTTATAAAATCGATAGATGTAAAGGCAATGTCGGGTGTACACCAAGATGGTATTACTGTCCTGTTACTGTTTACAACAGAGTGTTTCGCAATTCCTTTTACAGGAATGTAGATGTACCAGAAGGGACTTAGCAGATCAGTTGTAGTATTATGTTCGAGTATAATGACTTTTCTGGAGACTAGAAATCTACTCTGTAGGAATCAGCATGGGTTTCGAAAAAGACGGTCGTGTGAAACCCAGCTCGCGCTATTCGTCCACGAGACTCGGAGGGCCATAGACACGGGTTCCCAGGTAGATGCCGTGTTTCTTGACTTGCGCGAGGCGTTCGATACACTTCCCCACAGTCGTTTAATGAACAAAGTAAGAGCATATGGACTATCAGACGAATTGTGTGATTGGATTGAAGACTTCCTACATAACAGAACGCAGCATGTCATTCTCAATGGAGAGAAGTCTTCCGAAGTAAGAGTGATTTCAGGTGTGCCGCAGGGGAGTGTCGTAGGACCGTTGCTATTCATAATATACATAAATGACCTGGTGGATGACATCGGAAGTTCACTGAGGCTTTTTGCGGATGATGCTGTGGTGTATTTAGTACAATGGAAAATTGTACTAAAATCCAGGAGGATCTGCAGCGGCCGGCCGGAGTCGCCGTGCGGTTCTAAGCGCTTCACTATGGAGCCGAGCGACCGCTACGGTCGCAGGTGCGAATCCTGCCTCGGGCATGGATGTCTGTGATGTCCTTAGGTTAGTTAGGTTTAATTAGTTCTAAGTTCTAGGCGACTGATGACCTCAGAATTTAAGTCGCATAGTGCTCAGAGCGAGCCCATCTGCAGCGAATTGACGCATTGTGCAGGGAATGGCAATCGAATCTCAATGTAGACAAGTGTAATGTGCTGCGAATACATAGACAGAAAGATCCCTTATCATTTAGCTACAATATAGCAGGTCAGCAACTGGAAGCAGTTAATTCCATAAATTATCTGGGAGTACGCATTAGGAGTGATTTAAAATGAATGATCCTATGAAGTTGATCGTCGGTAAAGATTCACTGGAAGAATCCTAAGGAAATGCAATCCCAAAACAAAGGAAGTACGTAACAGTACGCTTGTTCGCCCACTGCTTGAATACTGCTGAGCAGTGTGGGATCCGTACCAGAGAGGATTGATAGAAGAGATAGAGAAGATCCAACGGAGAGCAGCGCGCTTCGTTACAGGATCATTTAGTAATCGCGAAAGCGTTGCGGAGATGAACTCCAGTGGAAGACTCTGCAGGAGAGACGCTCAGTAGCTCGGTACGGGCTTTTGTTAAAGTTTCGAGAACATTCCTTCACCGAGAAGTCAAGCAGTATATTGCTCCCTCCTACGTGTATCTCGCGAAGAGACCATGATGATAAAATCAGAGAGATTAGAGCCCACACACAGGCATACCGACAATCCTTCTTTCCACGAACAATACGAGACTGGAATAGAAGGGAGAACCGATAGAGGTACTCAGGGTACCCTCCGCCACACCCCGTCAGGTGGCTTGCGGAGTATGGATGTAGAGAGAGATAAAGTTTAGATAAGTAACCGACGCCCGTAAACGTACCGTTTGATACAAAATAAGTTTGATGATCATCACTTTGCAATCTTCCATTTCGCGGTACACACAGAACTGCGAAGAGTGCGCCTTAATCACTTCCTGCTGTAATTATTACATCTCGCGTTATTTTTGTCCTACTACGACAACGGGTGCAATACTTACACTACGCATTCTTGCGACGCCCGCAACTGTCTCCAGTTCTGACGACTAAGTTTGAAATTTGGTGCCTACAGCCTCCCTCTGTGATGGTGCAAGAGTTTTCCCTCGGGCTCGGCCTCGCTTGAAACAGCAAGGTTTCGATACCTTCGTAAAAAAAAAAAGGCCACAGTTCAGAAGTTCATGTGAGCTGTCAGGTGAGTTAATAATGACAGGCTGGTACCACATTTCACCACAATTCTGCTCACCGCCACCATGGACGGGCCTCGCGATAAGAATGTCGTCACAGCCCCTTTCACCCACATTTCACCCCTTCTTCTTATGTCTCTGCGAAGGGGGTCAGAACCGCGACGTGCAGCGATGACATCACACGATTTTCTTATGGTTGAAATTACAATTAAATCAGCACCATGAGCTGCTGACGGGCGTTTATACACATCAATGGGGACAGTTGAAAATGTGTGCCCCGACCGAGACTCGAACCCGGGATCTCCTGCTTACATGGCAGACGCTCTATCCATCTGAGCCACCGAGGGCACAGAGGACTGCAGGGATTTATCGCCGGCACGCTCCCCGTGAGTCCCATATTCCCAACTTATAGTCCACACACTTCACTCTTAGTGTCCCTGCCATTATACCCATTACTCGCGGCAGACAATCCATCGAGTCCCGCAAGTGTTCAGGCAATTCGTGTGCATCCGCACAGAACGGAGATCATCAGCCGGTTAGCCTTAACGATATGAAGGCGGCATCTGTTCTTTCAGACATGTCCGAAAGAATAGATGCCAACTTCGTATCATTTCTTATGGTTGGCCGAGGAAAACATTTCACACGCGGCACCGTCCAGAAATGTCACGAGAAGGCCGTAGGGGTGTCAAAGGACGCCAATGGAACACGCCTTGGGGCATTGATTCCCACGCATAAAGCGGTCGAAAACGACAGTAGGCACCCCTGAGCCAAATTTCAAACTGATCCGTCGTAATGAGAGACAATTACGAGTTTTCGAAAAGGTTATCCTTTAGCTGTGTCGCGCAGTGTAGGAGGGTTGACTGCCAGACTGTGGCGCTCCACAGAGAATCGAAGAGGACGCTGTGACGAGTACTCGAACTGCTGTCCACACCACGGGCTCTTGTAAGGCACAAGAGTCAGAGCTCATTATCACCTCAGTGTGCGCTCCATGAGGCGGGAGACTTGGGACCTATCCGATCTTCGAAGTTATGTCCGCCCCGACAGCTGAGTGGTCAGCGAGACGAACTGCCGTCCTACGGGCCCGGGTTCGATTCCCGGCTGGGTCGGGGATTTTCTCCGCCCAGGGACTGCGTGTTGTGTTGTCTTCATCATCATTTCATTCCCATCCGGCGCGCAGGTCGCCCAGTGTGGCGTCGAATGTGATAAGACCTGCCCCGTAAGGGGCCTCCCGGCCAATGACGCCAGACGCTCATTTCCATTTTCGAAGTTATGTTAAACCCAAACGGATCATTTCCGCACATTGGTTCGTTATCGAAACATTATAGGGTCCCCTCTAGAGGCCTGTGATCGGAATCGGTAAAAAATCTGCATATTAAGTATTTGGTAAAACAGTGGTGATATCGAATTCCTGCTTGATGCTTTGGCAGATGTGAGGAATAGCTGCTTATGAACAGAACTGCTACCACGAAAAACTCAGTTTGATTCTGACTTGCTAAGTAGGCACATGGTGATTGTGACAGTCATCTACGATTACTTTGTAAAGCATGGATTCCCACTGTAATGTCCTTTATTAAGTTCAGTGCATCCTGAGTACGTCAGACTTGAGAATGAACCAGGTGGTTCGAAACCAGTCGCCAAACGTATGTGCAACAACTGCGACAAATTCGTTAATAAACGCTTCACGAAATATTTAAAGAAAGGTTGTTGTTCCTGTATCAACTAAATGGTAAGACTGAAAACAAAAGTTTCGTTTTCTTGAACGCTGTGGTCCTTGCCAGCAACAAAGAAATTTACAACGTCTGGCCGAGGTAACGGCCCCTTGTCGCAGACAGACGACACGGACACGTGCGATGGAGCTCCGGGTACTTCTGCTCTCTGTTAATTATCAACTAGACGCTTATTTTTCAGTTTTTGCGCCCCCTTGTTTGTGAGCTGCGCCTTGGCGGAGGCGTATCTCGCCACGGCCGAGCTCTGCTGCCACCCGCCTGTTCAATCACCTCCCACGCAGTGTCGTGTCGCGCTAGCAACGGGATCGGCATCCAGATGTGCCAGGCTGCATACCCGAGCGACCTATGTTGGATCTCCGATTGAGCTGTTCGAGCAGACATTTAAGTGTCAATCACGTCTGTAGCTGCCTCGCTTGTCTGAAATACACTCAGACGAACTGACGTATACCATCCGCAATGCGTCAGTGCCTAATTAAGTGCTGTGCTCTCACAGCACACAGTTTAACCAGATGTTCTACCACGTGCTTCACATGTATGGCGGGCAGTAACTCCCGCCATCCGTGTGGAGCACGTGTTGGTCTCATCGTGGACTTCTAGTACTCAGCCACACACAACTGATATCATCAAAGTGTATGGGCCTGAGGACGGCCTTGACGCAACGTCGAAACTAGTAGCCAAATAAATATAAATCTTAAGGACAGTTGGAGGAGTTTCACCATAAAAATTATACCAGCTGATGTCCCACCATCATGCAATTTAAATATGGATCTACGAAGAAAGTCAAAAATTATCTACACTACTGCCATAACGTTCGTTACATTGCGCATATTGTCTTCTGTCCCTACACATGTCACTGTTACACTGTTGTGGTAATGCTGTGACAGTGTGACCTTATTTCCTCCATTGTTCTTCCTTCTGTTGCAGATATAGCATGGCAGCTCCGTTAGAAGTGTGCACCAAAGAGGAACAACGGGTGGTGATCCGATTCCTCTGGTCGGAGGGTGTCAAAGCGGCAGACATTGATCGCAGACTATCATCGCAAGATGGGTGAAGTGCACTATCACGTGAAACTGTGTTTTTGTGGATCCAGAAGTTTAAACGTGGTCGAACAAGTGGATCGCATGAAGAGCGGGCGAGACGGCCATCAACCTCCCTACAGACGACAACATCCAGCAAGCTCGAGAGATGGTTCTGGCGAACAGGTGAATCGCTGTCGAAGAGGTAGTAGCATCCGCTCTGAACATCAGGCGTGGCTCCGCCCATCACACCATGCACGACGTTCCCGCGCCCGAGTTCCCGGGTTCGATTCCCGGCGGGGTCAGGGATTTTCTCTGCTTCGTGATGACTGGGTGTTGTGTGTTGCCCTTAGGTGAGTTAGGTTTAAGTAGTTCTAAGTTCTAGGGGACTGATGACCATAGATGTTAAGTCCCATAGTGCTCAGAGCCATTTGAACCATTTGAACCATGCACGACGATCTCGGTTTCCATAAGGTCTGTGCACGGTGGATACCGAGAACGCTTACCGACGACCGTAAGCTCACCAGTGTTAGCGTCTGTCAACGCTTCAGCAACGAAGGTGATGCACTTTTGAGCAGAACTGCCGCCGGAGATGAAACATGGGTCTGCCACTACGAGCTTGAATCAAACAGCCCGAGTATGCAGTGGAGACACCCTGGATCGCCGACGAGGAAAAAATTCAAGACGGGGTCATCCGCTGGAAACGTTTTGGGACTCACTGAGGCTGATACTGGCACAGTTTATGGAAAAGGGAACGACTATCAACAGTGCGGAGTATAGTGAACTGTTGGAAAAGAAGCTGACGCCAGCAGTTAGCACCAAACGCCAAGGTTTGCTGTAGATGAAGGTGGTATTGTTGCAGGACTCACCACACACGGCCTGTCACACTACTGAAACCATCAACAAGGTGAAACCTGAGGTATTGGAGCGCCCTCACTACAGCCCAGACCTTGCTCCAAGTGGCTTTCACTTGTCGGGGCCACACTAGGAGGCTTTGCGTGGTCGCCGACTTGCCTCAGATGTGGACACGCGAAATGCAGTGCAAAAGTGGCTTCACGGCCAACGGAAAACATTTTATTTGGAAGGAATATGTAAGTTCGTTGTCCGTTGGGCCAAGTGCATTGAGATGGAGGGAGATTACCTAGAAAAATGATGTGCATTGTATACCCCTATGTTAGTGTTAATAAACGGTAGAATGAAAAGTGTATATAATTTTTGACTTGCCGTCGTATTAGCGACACATCAGAGCATTTCGGTGGGGGGTAGTTCGCTGTAAAGTTCTTGCAACTTGACCTAAAGGCCATATTCTGCGGCTTGGACCACGTTTCCAGCAAATTGTAACCCCTTCGTTGTCAGTAAAAGCGGATGATTTCACCAACAACGATCAACTTAAGCAATGTAGTGTCACCGAGAGAACTGAACAGTACCACTTAAAGAGGGATACAGAGATATGATTTAAGCCTAACCCAAGTCCCTAGTTCGTAGGCTTTCTCGCACGATTCATTACGGAGAAACGTTTCAGAACCGTAAATATAAATTGGCTGTTTGTCGATGACGATGGTGGTGTTGGTGAAGACGGCGATGGGTTATGATGAGCGTTTCACTGAAAGTAGGTGCACGCTCCTTGTTTCACTGGAAAGATGAAACCAGATAAAGCAAATGTCGCGTTACACCTGTAACAAAACTGAAAACTTCAGATTGAAACACATTATTAGACGCGATAGACGAGATAACGTCTTTGGAATTATCTCGACTGACGATACGATGAACAGCAGTAACTGATAATGAGATGCCGAAGCGATGGATTTAAGGCGCGACGCGAACCGTCAGCATGTGTTATCACGTCGGCCAGAGGTAAACAACTGCTTGTGGAGCAGGTCTGCTTTAGAATTATTCCCCCGTTCAGGCCAGTCACAGAATTAAGCCCCGCAATGTTATTTTTACGAATGAAATCTAATGTTGAATTTATGTGGGTAGGATTGATCTAATGATTGCGCTTTGTGTATCAAAAAATGCTTCCGATAGCTTTCATTTAGATTTGACTTTTTCGCTATGAAAAAGGATGCGATCCCATAATGGTTTCGTTTTTACCTATTCAGGTATGGAACCCCAAAAAGCGGCATTATGTAGAATCATTTCTTTAATTTCCGTTGCGAACTATCGGAGTATCCACACGTATTACAAAACCTTACGCTTCGTACGTATGTATGTATGTACCATATTTCCTCCTAAACCTGTGGACCGATTTCAGCTAAACATGGTACACGTATCAAGCGCTGCCTGGAATGAATCACCCATTATCAAAAGAAAAGGACTGGGAGTGATAAAGGAGTGTACCGAGACTTTATTCACCTATTATTTGAGAATGAGAACATGCAGCTACTTCCAACAAATTTTGCACACAATTTCAGCACTTAACGAAAGTTTTTCTCAGTGACAACCACCACAAAATAACGAAAGTGAAAAAGTTTATTTTTTTTTACATTTTAGTTGTTCATGCAGTAAAACTGCCTTACCAGGCATGATTTTTTTTAATGTATTATTGTTTACTATTAACTGATTTCGCGGCATATTTTTCAGACATTTTCCATGTATAGCACTGAATGCACCTACACAATTATACTGCTGTACGACACAAAGTTCAGGAAACATGAGATAATAAATATAGTGCTGCGTGAAACCGAAACTGCTGGATGAAATTTGCTCGATATACAGGTGAAACGTGTGCACAAAGACGCGTGCAGTATTTGAAATATATGTGACATTTGCATATGCGGGCGAAAAATTCGTAAGCTCCTGGATCGATTTCAGCCAAATCTGGAACATATTTTAATTACTATCGGGAAAGATATTAAGAATTAGCAACCTCCTATTGGGGTGGGGGTGACACGTGCAGAGAGACCGAGGGAGGAAGATAAGGACAGACAGAGAGAGGTGAAGGAGAGATGTACAGAGAGAAAGGACAGGAGGAGATAGAGAGGTTAGGGGGAGACACAGTGGACCGGATAAGATGGAGATGCGAGGGCGTAGGAGGAGATGGGCAGAGGGGGAAGGAGGAGATGGGCAGAGGGGGAAGGAGGAGATGGGCAGAGGGGGAAGGAGCAGATGAACAGAGGCATGAGGAGCACATAAACAAAGAGAGTGGGGAGCTGGTCGTAGGTTGTTCCAAAAACGAACAGCACAGAGACAGAAGTGATGACACTTTCTGCAGGACCAGACCATCATTTTGCAGGACAATGCTTAAGCAAGTACAGCGCAAGCTGTTACTGATTTGTTTGACTGATGGGGCTGCGAAGTGCTACACCACCTTCTGCAATCCCCTCGTGAGTTCAACTCGATTTCTAAACTGAAGGAAACACTTCACAGCATTCGCTTCAGAACTGCTACAAATTCGTCGGGCAATATACCGCGCCGCTCCAACTGTAACCACAACTGGCACTGCTAAGAGTATCCTACGACTTCCACATCGCTGGTAACGGATTATACACAATGTTGGTGACTACTTTGAAGGTCGGTGAAACTTTGAAACACGTATCTATTTTGTACGAGCTGTAAATAAATTATCGTCACTGTTAAAGTTCCAACCCCCGTATTTTAAATACTTCTGGGAGGATACAACTTGGTTTTAAAATTCATTGTTATTCTCTAGTAGATTTCATCATTCTCGCCTGTATTTATTTCAAGCAAGGGCGCTGATGACAACCGCATTTAGTGCCTAAACCACTAAGCACCTCCACCACCCACATCGAACCTGGGAGCAGACATTAGAAATCGAAGACCGAAATTTGATGGACACGTTCGAAGATTCGCAACGATGAAGGTTGAGAACAAAATTATGACATACACATACGGAAATTATAGAATATACAGAAATCTGTTCAGTTCAAAGGCAAGCTGTAGGGTCGTACACCAAGGGAATGAGGTTAAAAACAAAAATAAAATAAAAGAAAAACAGGAAACAAGTACACTGGCGAACGAGAATTAGCCCCTAGAGACAGAATGAGAGCCGTGTGGTAGATCAGAAAAACGAATCTCAAAGCCCTGCGTGATCCAAAAAGTCCCATATGCAAATAATAATAATAATAAATTTTGTCAGTATTCTTTTCTATCTGTTGTTTGGGCACATGTGACGTCGAACAATTACATCACGGGTCAACCGACAATCTCTGTCGGTAATTCAATTAACAGAGATAGAAAAACCATGATTTCTAGCGAGTGAGAGTGGGAGGGTGCAGAGTGGGGGGGGGGGGAGGGGCGAGATCGTGGCACTTGAGCCTGTTTTGATCACTTACTGTCAAAAAAGAAAAAATAGTGAAATAGTCTCAGTCGTGTCGCCCTTTACGGAGTGACGATCGAATTACGAACTACTTTACGCCCCTTCGAAACACAGCGTTCATTGTTGGATTCCGTCCACATTATCTGCGTGGAAGCATCCTTATTCGAGGCCGCAGACTTCCGTAACGTTTACTAAATACGACCTCACCCACACACGCAGGCATTCACACAAACAAACAAAGCGAGATAAACTGGACGGACAGAGAAAGAGAGAGAGAGAGAGAGAGAGAGAGAGAGAGAGTTGACCTTGTAGAAGCGGAAATCCTCGTTCTTCATTTAGACTAGTGTGTCCGGAACACTGTCACACACGGATCACTTCGCAGTGGCGCAGAGAGCTGAGCACTTCACTGACGCGAAACTCGCCACGCCACGGCGGCAACCTTGACACTGCACAGCTGTCAACAGCAACGCAGATCCGCACACGGCGCGCGCGCACTACGCACGAGTCCCTGAGCACCGGCCGCTCCGCAGCTGCCACTTCCGGGTGCGCAGCCCGACTGCGGCCGAGATGCGAACCGAGCCGAGACGAACCGAACCGAGCCCACCCGGCGCGAGCCGAAGCAACAAGTAGCGGCGACCTGCCGGCACGGGAGCGAGGTCTCAACTGAAGGGACTGCGCCGCCCACCGCCACGGGCGCGAGCGCGTTGCCAACTGCGCAGCCACAAATTCCCCCGACCTCGCCACGCCGCCCCCACTCTCCGCCCTCCTGGAAAGGAGGCTGCGGAGCACTGCTGCCAACGACCACTCGAACGGTTGTCACCAATCTCGCAGATTCACGACCTGAGCCGCGATAGCCGTCCGGCCGGCGGTTCGTGCATTTCTGTCCGCAATACTCCGCACGCTGCCGGTGGCCTGAGAAATATTCCAGCAACGGCGTATCTATTTTCAGCGGAGTAACGCTGCAATTATCGGTTGATTTAAGTTTTCCGTTATCGCGCCTCTTTTAGATTTCGGGTAAGGCTAGAACACACCTGCGCAATTTGTTGTCACGGTTTCGGCGTGAAGCAGTAACCACCCGCCCTCAATAACTTAAAGATCCAACTTTCCTGAACAAAACAGTATCAAACGTCTGATTAGGTTAAAAATGAGTTAATGTGTTAAATATTTCACTCTGAGAACGTAAAATACCGTATAAAAAATTCTCGGGGTTCCAGCTGCCCCATTGTTGATAATCGACATCCTCGTACACAAACGAAACGGCTGTTTTGGCCAGAGCGCCTGCACTAAATCTACGCACATCGATATGTACTTTTACGCCATTATCCATCATCACCCAGCACAGAAACACACTGTGTTACAAACACTGGTGCATCACGCAAGAATATCAGGCGCTGACAAAGTGCCCATCAGCTGAGCCAGGATTACGCGAAGAACGGCTATAACGTTCATCTGATACATTAACCGATTTCATCCAAGAATCGCAGTAACATCACCGACGAGGAAGAGAAACTTGCTCTCTTGCCGTTCTGTGGATCCGCCTAGGGCAAGACACAAGATCAAATCGACCTTCAGACTTCCGACAAAGTTCTGAGATCACTTAAGAGACACAGCAGGTATCGGAACACATGGGATCTACAAGATACCTTGCGAGTGCGGCCAGTCTTACGTCAGACAAACAGTACACACTGTGGCACAACGCAGGAAGGAGCGTGGAGAGGTTTCGTCGCCTAAGCTACCCCGTGAAATTTGCTTCAGCTGAACGTGCTTTAGAAAAATGTCACCGGGCAAAATTTGACGAAAATTCCTTCGTGGCTAGTACTAACAGCTACTAGCACATTATTTTTTTTAACCACAGAAGCTACTGAGATAAAAATCGGCGATAACATCTTAAATAGAGAGTGTGGCCTGCAGCTCATACACTGGGATCCAGCGATCGCGTGACTGAAGCTGGCACATCGAACGCCGGGTAAACTCCCATATATGGAGATGCTGCGGGCACCAGTGACGTCACAGCCGGCACCTACGTAAGGGACTGACTTCACAATGGCCTAGAAGTGTGAAAGCTCATGTAAATTTGAACACTTGACGCGGTTGGAAACACGAGAGCTAATTAAAAATGGTTCAAATGGCTCTGAGCACTATGGGACTCAACATCTTAGGTCATAAGTCCCCTAGAACTTAGAACTACTTAAACCTAACTAACCTAAGGACATCACACACACCCATGCCCGAGGCAGGATTCGAACCTGCGACCGTAGCAGTCCCGCGGTTAGAACTAATTATTCAAAGTTACCGCTGCGAGGCTCTGTATTCTTACACGTGAAATCTTATTGGCTGAAAACGCAAATTACTAATTACACTGAAGCGCTAAAGAAACTGGTATAGGCATGCGTATTCAGGTACAGAGAGATGTTAGCAGGCAGAATACGGCGCTGCGGTCGGCAACGCCTATATAGGACGAAGAGTGTCTGCCGCAGTTGTTACATCGGTTACTGCTGCTACCGTGGCAAGTTATCAAGATTTAAGTGAGTTTGAAATTGGTGTTGTAGTAGGCGCACGAGCGATGGGACACAGCATCTCCAAGGTAACGGTGAAGTGGGAATTTTCAGTACGCCAATTTCACGACTGTATCGCGAATATCAGGAATTCGGTAGAACATCAAATCTCCGATATCACTGCGGCCGGAAAAAGATCCTGCAAGAACGGGACCAACGACGACTGCAAAGAATCGTTCAACGTGACAAGAGTGGAACTGTTCCGCAAATTGCTGCAGATTTCAGCGCTGGGCCATTACAAGTGTCAGCATGCGGACGATTCAATGGAAACATCGTCCATATGGGCTTTCGGAGCCGAAGGCTCGTGTATCCTTGATTACGGCACGACACACAGCTTTACGCCTCGCCTGGTCACGTCAACACAGACATTGGACTGTTGATGACTGGAAACACGTTGCCTGGTAGGACGCGTCTCGTTTCAGATTGTATCGAACGGATGGACGTGTGCGGGTATGGAGACAAAACAAGCTGTTGGAGGGTCTGTTATGGTGTGGGGCTTGTGCAGTTGGAGTGATATGGGACCCCTGAAACATGTAGATACGACTCTGACAGGTGACACGTATGTATGAACCGTGCCTGATCACCTGCATCCATTCATGTCCATTGTGCATTCCGATGGACTTGGGCAATTCCAGCAGGACAGTGCGACATCCCACACGTCCGGAATTGCTACAGAGTGGCTCCAGGAACACTCTTCTGAGTTCAGGCACTTTCGCTGGTCACCAATCTCCGCTGGCATTAAGATTATTGAGCATATGTGGGATGCCTTACAACGTGCTCTTCAGAGGAGATCTCTACCCGGTCGTACCCCAACGGATTTATGGAGAACCCTGCAGGATTGACGGTGTCAAATCCCTCGAGCACTACTTCAGACATTGGTTCAAATGGCTCTGAGCACTATGGGACTTAACTTCTGAGGTCATCAGTCCCCTAGAACTTGGAACTACTTACACCTAACTAACATAACGACATCACACACATCCATGCCCGAGGCAGGATTCGAACCTGCGACCGTAGCGGCCGCGCGGTTCCAGACTGAAGCGCCTAGAACCACTCGGCCACACCGGCCGGCCTTCAGACATTAACAGAGTCCATGCCATGTCGTGCTGCGTGCTCTTGGGGGCCCTACACGACATTAGGCAGGTGTACCAGTTTCTTTGGCTCTTCGGAGTACATGTAAATTTTGTTGGAAGACGCTAAGTGCTATCATTCTCAAATACAGTGTGAGTATAGTCTGGGTATTTGCGCCCGCATGAGTTACGCTGCCTCAAGACTCATACATAGTTTATAGCTTTAATACTTGGCTTCTTGTGTTAAATCTTTGACGAACATTATACCTCTTAGTGAGTAGATTATGACAACACCCAAATTTTTAATTCAGTCAGTAACTGTACGAAATATTATAAATCAGAATTTTGTTGCCTCTGGTAGCCAACCTGAAACAAGGATTGGCAGATATGTTTCAGCCGTTTAACAACAAATACAGAAAGAACTATGTCAAAGATCTCCCATGAAAGAGAAATTTGACAGTGTGCTGGGGTGTCATAACGAAACTGATACACTACGGTCGAAAGTGCAGTACTTAGATATAGAGTGACTGGTCTAACGTACATCTCCTGTTCGAAGTTGTTAGTTCGTGCTCCCACTGTAGTTACTGCGCTGGCGTCGCTTACCGTCAGGAAGAAAATCAGTCTCGGAACATTTTTCACGGGCAGTCTCCGCGTATGTTGCAAGTCGTTACGTGTCACTCCCGAAGGGACTGCGAACAGAAGTTTAGGCTAATCACAGCGCGCACAGAGAGACTTAAGGAGTGGTCACGCCACCGCTGGAATTCGCCAACTGAAATGGCATCTAGAGAAATACCCTCTGCCACGTACCCTCGCACCTTACAGTGTTTCAACACCTATGGAGTAGACGTAGATGAAAGCTAACAAAATCAAAACCCTTTGACACACACAAACACACACACACACACACACACACACACACACACACACACACACACACACACACCATGGTTTCTTTACTTATAGAATATTAAAGTATATTGCACAACATTTAGCAACGTAATACAACACAATTCCATTTACACGCTCACCGAGTCCAAGAATTTCGCACCTTACTCCGGACGTCACACTGTGTGACAATGCAACACGCACGCGCGGTGTGTTACTTACTCGCGGGACTTGGCTGCAATCTGGGGGCAGCGGAGGCCTGCGACACAGATGAGGACACAGGAGGTGCAGAGGCGTTATAGATTTCTGGTGGGGGGGAACAGTGATGACGACACGGGAGCGCACATTACGTCACGGATTTCTCGATGCGTCACTGCGCTTGCGGACCGCCAGCTTCACGTCAAGCGAGTTAACGACAACCACAAACGAGGTATCCTAAACCTGCAGTGCTGGACGGGGAACTGTACCCTGGTTCTCCCGTATGCGACTGCAGTGTTTCACTCACTCAGTCACATCACTAAAGAAATATATGACTGTTGTCTAAGATGCACTCAGGTTACAAACGAGCTTTGGTGTTACATCTACATGTACATACGTTCTCCGCAAGCCACCATACGGTGCATGGCGGAGGGTAACTTGTACAACTAGTGCTCGTTTCCTTTCCTGTTGCAAATAGAGCGACGGAAAAACGATTGTCTACTTGCCTCCATACGATCCCTTCTTTTTTTCTTATCTTCTTAATCCTTATCCGGAATGTACGTTGCCCGCAGCAGAATCGTTCTGCAGTCAGTTTCAAATGCCGGTTCTAAATTTTCTCAATAGTGCTTCGGAAAAAGAAACGCTGTCTTTCAATCAAAGATTCTCATTTGAGTCCATGGAGTACCTCCGTAATACTCGCCTGTTGATCGAATCTACCGGTAACAAACCAAACTGGACGCGTCTTAATTTCATCGATGTCTTCGTTTAATCCCACCGAGAAGGGATCCCAAACACTCGATCAGTACTTCGAGAACGGGTCACATTTGTGTTTTACACACGCTCTCCCTTATGGGCCAACTAAAATTTCCTCGAATTCTCCCAATAAACAGGAGCTGACCATTCGCCTCCCGTATCATCGACGACGTTACGTGCTCGTTACATTTCAAACAGCTGTGCAACGTTACGCCTGAATATTTAATGGAACTGATGTGTCAAGCAGTACACCGCTATTACCGTTTTCGAACATCACAGGATTGTTTTTTCTAACCACCGAACATAAATACTAACACGTCCTGTATGCCCCTGCCGTCCCCTGGCAATGAGTCGCCGTGCATTAGAGGGTCAACATCAGTCACAGACTGCTGCTTCCCCGCCACCCTAAGCCGGCCGGAGTGGCCGTGCGGTTCTAGGCGCTACAGTCTGGAACCGCGCGACCGCTACAGTCGCAGGTTCGAATGCTGCCTCGGGCATGGATGTGTGTGATGTCCTTAGGTTAGTCAGCTTTACGTAGTTCTAAGTTCTAGGGGACTGATGGCCTCAGAAGTTCAAGTCCCATAGTGCTCAGAGCCATTTGAACCATTCTTTTTCCCCCGCTACCCCATCCCAACACCCGTCAAATCCTTTATGTGTTGCTCCAGATCTTACCATTGTCCTGATCAGTACCGGTACTCATCGGCGAACACAAAGTACTATGTTCTGTTCGTTAAGTATTAAAATTTTTATCCATATTTTGCAGCTGTAAACGTGACTGTATTCGGCACACTGGAAGTCCGATTTAAAATATGACTTCATGACAAATTTCCATGCTTAATAAAACACACGATGCATTTCAGACCCTTTGGGTCCATCATCAGGTAAAAAATGTCTTAGTAACTTTTTATTTTTGCTCTTCAATGAGGTGAAATGCATGTTTCTGTTATGAAAATGTTTGATGTTAGGTTATGAACTTCGTAAGGCAAATGCGGAAAGCATGAGCGAAACAGTGGAAAAAATGAACAGTGTAAACTTACCACACACCCCAAGAAAAGCTTTTTTAACACCATCATGCATTGGTCTCTCCATACTGTTTATGCATATCACTTCACTCAAGAGGCACATTTGCAAAAATATTTTCGTAAACGCTTCACAGATGTTTTATACGGTGTGATCAAAGATGAATTTATTCGCAGTACCAGAGATCTAATAATTAAACAATTGACATATGCAGTGAACAACTTCAGACTAGGTCCTTAAAATTACTAAAATAACTGTTGCTTGCGAAATATTACAGCTTCACAACTAAAAGCAGCTGGTATGATGATGTCGAAGATACACACGCATCGAGATATCGATAACAAAAGTAAGAGTCACGTAGCACTTAGTGCTGGCGTGCTACATTACTTTAGGAAACTTCTACGTATTTCATATACTATTTTTAATGCGTTGTATAAAATATTTTATTACGTCTGTCTGCAAGCCCGTAAGTAGTCTTTGGTAGCTGATATCTGATATACAATAAATCGACTAAGTCTGGAACGCCAGTAATGTATGTGACGTGACTCATATTTGCTATCGATGGTTCTGCAGTGTTTGGTTGTGCGTGTGTCTTTGACAGCATCATATCAGCTGCTGTTAGTTATCAAGCTGTAGTGCTTATAGCACAGTTGTCAATATGACACGCGAGGCTGTAACGTTGATATCGATCCGTCCTCAAATTTATGATCGCAGACGACGTCTGCTTTGTATGTATGAAGAGAAATAATTTCATATATACAATATGTAATACGTAACACCACACAAAGAATATTGCACGCTAAAATGGTATGTTAATGTGAGTTATGTAATTTCTTATTTAGACATGGCGACGTACGGAAATGTATGCAGATGATTTGAAACTCTTCTACGGGGGCTTTACAGATGCCTGAAAATGACAAATTGTCGAAATTAACTAACCGCATGATTTAAATAAAGATCGTTTACATTACAGCCTGCTACGGTCCACGTCTTCTTTTATTAATTAATTAGTAATAGATTAAAGACGGAAAAGATCCATCATGATTGTTGCACACTCGTTTGATATACAGGACATAAAACCCCGTCTGAGGTCTGCAATCATTGTTATGTTAATAACTGACAACCAATGCTGTACAATCGCAATAAAGTCACGAGATGTTCAGTTGACTCTTTTATTAGAACATGTTACGCGTTTCGGGATTACACCCATCTTCAGACATCACAAACTTCAACTCCTTCCTACAACTGCACGCCTGGTTGCTTAAGAAGGAGTTCAAGTTTGTGATGTCTGAAGATGGGTGTAAACCCGAAACGCGTAACATGTTCTAAGAAAAGAGTCAACTGAACATCTCATGACTTTATTGCGATTCTACAGCATTGGTTGCCAATTATTAACCCTCGGTTCAAAAACAAACTCTTAAAACTATTCGTGTGGTATTAATTACTATATTGATAAGGAAGTGGCTGGTACTAGGTAACTGTTCACAGGTTGGAAAGACACCGTGGGGCCGTGTCCGAGTCACCCTCAGGGTTACAAATTGGGAAACACCATGGTGCGATTGTGTAACAGGGGAAACCAGCGCAACTCACCCCCTCTCCGCAGGGGAGGACGCTGAATCAGAGGAGATTTTCCAGCGGAGACAGCAGCAGCTCAACTGAGAAGGGCGAGGGTGGATCATCTGCCGAGGTGGCGCACTGTCGTGTATTACAGGGTCACGTGATACCTTACCTCTGAAGTAATTAAGTACCTGGTAAGGACTGGGCGGTTTATGCGTCGTTAAAACTTCTGCAATAAACGGTGAAACTGTCGCTAAAGACCGTTAAGTTCACACAAACTAGGCGTATAATCAGAGGGGATCTCGGTGACAATCTTGAAAACTTTTTATTGTACAGGGCGTCATGTAAGACGTAACACGCGTTTTATTTCCTGAAGGGTTCCAGATACCAAAACAAGGTTTTCTGCAACTGATAGTCTGCTGAGTAGCACGTAATGCTGAGAACGCTAGTGTCAACCGAGATATTGGAACAAGTACTTTCTTTCATGGAATCCCATACTTTTCGTAACTGCGTTTAAAGACGATGACTATGATACAGCGCTTGTTAGTATTTGCATTGAAACTTTCGCAAAACGTTCCGAGAAATTCCCTAAAACTGGAAAGCAATGTGGCCAGAGTCTGTCACTGTGCCAAGTAGAGCTCTCGTACCAGGTTCCGTAGTTACTAGCAGCAACACAGGCCTACACTGCTAAGATAAAACACATTTCCTATGCGACATAGATAAAGGGTCAGCTACGGATTTTGTATATGGAATTATGCCAAATGTTCAAATGAGTGTGAATTCCTACGGGATTAAACTGCAGAGGTGATCGGTCCCTAGTACGCTAAGGACAACACACACCCATGCCCGAGGGAGGACTAAAACCGTGACAATCCGTGTCATGGCGCCTCAAACCGCGCGGCCATTCCACGCGGCTGGAATATGATAACTTACGAGGCATCAAATTGAGCTTAGGAAAATCATTTCAAAGGTGTATTACGTGAACACGGGACTTTGGTCTTTCGCGAGTAAGTGCTCCAACGATTGTGCTACTCAAGCACGACTCACGAGGTAGCCTCACAACTTCACTTCAAACAATACCTCCTGTCCGTGAAAGGCAACGGTCCAGAGTTCGAGTCTCGGTCGGGCACACAGTTTTAATCTGCCAGGAAGTTTCACAACAACGCACACTCCGCTGCAGAGTGAAAGTTTCATTCTGGAAACGTCCCCCAGGCTGTGGCCAAGCCATGTCTCCGCAATATCCTTCCTTACACGAGTGCTAGTCTTACAAGTTTCGCAGCAGAGCTTCTGTGAAGTCTGGAAGGTAGGAGATGAGGTACTGGCGAAACTAAAGCTGTGAGGACGTGTCGTGAGTCGTGCTTCGGTCACTCCGTCGTTAGAGGATTTACCCGCGAAAGGCAAAGGTCCAGAGTTCGAGTCTCTGATTGTGAGATAAAGCCTTCCCAAAGTTTGAACTAGTAAAAATTGAATTAACTTTTGGTGTAGTACACTAGATGTACACTAGAAGCAGGTTTGTTGGCGCCCGCCTACTGAGACGATCGCCATGTAGCCAATTACTGTAGTAACTGAACCCCAGAGGGACAGAATGAAGCAATTGTTAAACTGCAGTATTATGAGGCCACTGCGAGCGGGCAGAAAACCGCACTCCCGAACTGCGGAAAAGAAAAAAGCCGGGAGAAAAACCAACAAATATCTGGAAAAATGTTTGGTTACAAAAATAGCTTTGTTCATTTAACAACGGTTGTCAGTATAATAAATCAGTTAGGAAGTAGACGAGCAGTGTAGATGACAAAAGGGAAACACAACAAAAGAAATTCGTTGTTTTGAGTTGCAGAAGGAAAGCGTCTGAATAGATTGCTGGTGCTTTCTCTAAGAATAAAACGAATAGTAGCCATGTGTACTTCGCAGCTAACGAGGAGAAAACGGTTAAGTGCCGTAACCCGATTTCCCAGAAACTTCGCTCAGTGGGAGAGGACCCAAACTAAGAGAGCACGGGTCTCAGCTTATCCGTAGATACTCGGCCGCTTCTGAGAAAACGATGGTCAAAGTTTTCGAGGTATTTAATTCCTTTTAGCGGGTAAACACTTTAACGGAAACAGTGGCACAGTGGCTTGCGCCGCGGCTCCACAGTTTTGAGGCCCGTTTTCGAGACCCGATTATTATTTTTATTTGTGTCTCTCATTTATGTACGCCCTTGTCCGCAGAAGATTACTACACGAGTGTTTTCCAAAGTGAAATAACGTTGTACTTCCTCGAGTGCTAGTTGTATGTCTGGTGAATGAATTAAAAATTATAGATACACACATTACACGAATGTAAAAATTATTTGAAATTGTTGTCGGTGAAATTTCTGTACTGTACCTTGATTCATAATAAATTGCAAGCGCCAATTTTCGATAAGTGAGCCGTTACGCGTAGTCTGCCGCGAAATTATCGCCAACGCATAAAACCTTCAGCAGCGTTACCGATGTTTCTTACCGAGTGACATTCACACGCAGAAATATCGCTGTGGCTAACCCGCTTTCGCGCGATGCTCGTGGCGTTCGTAATTCCCAAGTTTTGAATGTTTCTAAGATCGGTATCATCTAGGGGAATGCTCCAAATCTTACTGAAGAATAAACATAAGAATAAAATGGAAGTATTAGTAACTGATATAAGAATGAAATGTAAGAGTATGAGAACTTAAAAAGATTGTAACCACTGAAAATACCATACACGCTATATTCTACAGCATTTATCAAAAAGAATCATCAGATTTTTTTAAAAAAAAATCGTAACTATTACGTTATTTGAGATATGTGCGTGAACAAGGTACTGTTGGAAAGAGCAAACACTCGAGTTTTACGTGGTTCCCCCTAGGTGGCAGCAGTGTGCGCCCACTTCAGTTCTAGTAAAAATGGTGTCGGGACAACAGAAAGCGTTTTGTGTTCTACGTTTTGCCCAGTGGGGTCACTAAAAACCGTTCAGCGTGACTTCCGTGCTGGGTACGGTGTGCATCCTCCTACAGCGCAGAGCATTAGACGATAGCATGAACAATTCCGAGCAACACGTTGTTTGTGTGAAGCCAAATCGCTGGGTCGTCCCCGAGTGACTGACACAGACGTCGAACGCGTCCACCATAGTTTCACAAGGAGTCCGCAAGAACCCGTTCGCCGTGCAGCTCGACAGTTCAATATGCCCCCGATGTCCGTCTGGCGTGTGTTGCGTCGACATTTACTCATGAAACCGTACAAAATTCAGCTACTACAATCTCTTCGTGAAGGTGACACACAACAGCGTGTGGAGTTATGTAATTTCGTTCTTGGTAAGATGAAGGATGACAGTTTGCTTCCACGCTTAGCATTTTGTGACGAGGCAACATTCTATTTAAATGGAAATGTGAACCGTCACGATGTGAGAATATGGGGTTCGGTATAACTTCATGAAGTTGTACACACATGATAGGGACAGTCCAAAATTTAATGTGTTTTGTGCAGTTTCTCGGAAAAAGGTGTACGGTCCATTTTTCTTTGCCAATAACACTGTTACAGGAAGCACATATCTCGATAAGCTTGAGAACTTTCTTTTCCCACAGTTGAAGACTGATTCGAACTTTATTTACCAACAAGATGGGGCACCGCCACACTGACATGTGGAAGTGTGGGAACTTTTAAATCAAAGGATTACTGAACGATGGGTCGGCCGCACTGGATCAAATGATTCAGCCTTACATTACTCGTCTGCAAGGTTACCGGCCCTGACTGTATCTGGTTATTTCTTGTGGGGGCTTATAAAAGACTGTCTAAGTGTCTCCGTTACCAACAACAATGAATGAACTGAAACATCGCGTAACAGAAGACGTGCTCCCTGCAGTGTGGGAACAATCTGAATACCGCATTTACATATGCCGTGCATCTCAAGGGGGGGCATACTGAACACCTATGAAAAGGTATGAAAAATACTTTCTGCGTTTCCTGTTCATCTAAAAGCAAAATTCATTGTATAAGTTTATTAGTTTCAGAAATATAGATGTGGCAAATCCGACGATTCTTTCTGATACACCCTGTATAATAAATGTATGAAGGTTACTGTGAAACCCAGTTCCAATTTCACAAGCAATGTAACGCTTTCGTATCCGCTAACTTGATAAGAAACATTCGTGTAGTAACCTCTAGAGACAAGGGCAGATGGATGAGAAAATATACAATAAAATGAATAAGAACAACAATCTGGGTTCGAACACGGGACGCCAGCCCACTATGGCAACGTATGCTGAGCTTATCACGCGCTGAAAGGCATCTAAATTGCGTCTAAAACTTTGACAGTCGCTTTCTCAGAAAGGGTCGAGCATATATCGATAAGCAGAGACGCTTATTCGTTTCATCACCTTACCTTCAATTAGAAATGTGGGTGCACTGAACGACTGTGATGTGACTTTCAGGTGATAGAGCACAGCAATCAGTCAGTTTTTATTCGGCAAATGTAGATTCCGGCTTGTGCCTAGCCATTACCAATCCACCATTTCACAGTATCAGTGCGTGTCATAGCACGTCAATCCCCTGCTGTTCGGGTTTCTGTCACAGTTCGTTGAAGACTACAAATCTAGATTTGCCGAAAAAAAAAAAAACCTGAAAGGAAAGGACGCCTGACTGCTGTGCTCGTGATCTTGTTCGTTTATGTTCGCTCCTCTTCCACTGAGCGAAGTTTCTAGGAAATCGCGTTACATCACTTGCCGGTTCTCCTCATGAGTAACCGGCGGAGATGGCGGCCATAAGGAAGACCCGGGTTCAGTTTCCAGCACTGCCAAGGATTTTTCCTTGTTGGGAGCCTCGTGATGCCGAGTGAGGTACTGTTTGACTGAAAAGCGGCGACTCCGACGTCTGCACAGTCGGCAAAACGGCCGGGAGAGCGTCGTTCCGACACCATCCCCCTGCATACCGCATCTGCATTATGCCGAATGGCAGGGGATGACAGGCGGCCGGACACGTCTCGAGCACTGGGAGCAACGTGTGATATCTGGCACATTCATAGTCTTTGGATGAGCGAGTGTGAAACCAAGTGCCGCTAAATACTCTGTACGCGTCTGTGTAACCCGCAAAATGTACATCATCGGAATGAGTTTGCCATGGATATCACGGGGAAGCGTGATGTCAGTACCACGAAACATGGCACTGTTCTCTTTCATTAACATTTCGTTGTTATTAAATACCCTAAGACTTCAAAAAGAATATAATAATTCCAATCCCAAATAAATCAGTTGTTGACAGATGTGAAAATTACCGAACAATCAGTTTAATAAGCCACAGCTGCAAAATACTAACACGAATTCTTTACAGACGAATGGAAAAACTAGTAGAAGCCGAACTCTGGGAAGATCAGTTTGGATTCCGTAGAAATGTTGGAACACGTGAGGGAATACTGACCTTACGACTTATCTTAGAAGAAAGATGAAGGTAAGGCTAACATACGTTTCTAGCATCTGTAGACTTCGAGAAAGCTTTTGACAATGTTGACTGGAATACTGTCTTTCAAATGCTAAAGGTGGCAGGGAGCGAAAGGCTATTTACAATTTGTACAGAAACCAGATGGCAGTTACAAGAGTCTAGGGGCATGAAAGGGAAGCAGTGGTTGGGAAGGGAGTGAGACAGGGTTGTAGCCTCCCCCTATGTTATTCAGTCTGTATACTGTGCAATCAGTAAAAGAAACAAAAGAAAAATTCGGAGTAGGTATTAAAACCCATGGAGAAGAAATAAAAACTTTGAGGTTCGCCGATGTCACTGTAATTCTGTCAGAGACAGCAAAGGACCTGGAAGAGCAGCTGAACGGAATGGACAGGGTCTTGAAAGGAGGATATAAGATGAACATCAACAAAAGCAAAACGAGGATAATGGAATGTAGTCGAATTAAGTCGGGTGATACTGAGGGAATTAGATTAGGAAATGAGACACTTAAAGTAGTAGATGAGTTTTGCTATTTGGGGAGCAAAACAACTGATGATGGTCGAAGTAGAGAGGATATAAAATGTAGACTGGCAATAGCAAGGAAAGCGTTTCTGAGGAAGAGGAATTTGTTAACGTCGGGTACAGATTTAAGTGTCAGGAAGTCATTTCTGAAAGTATTTGTAAGGAGTGTAGCCATGTATGGAAGTGAAACATGCACGATAAATAGTTTAGACAAGAAGAGAATAGAAGATTTCGAAATGTGGTGCTACAGAAGAATGCTGAAGATTAGATGGGTAGACCACATAACTAATGAGGAAGTATTGAATAGGATTGGGGAGAAGAGAAATTTGTGGCACAACTTGACTAGAAGAAGGGATCGGTTGGTAGGACATGTTCTGAGGCATCAAGGGATCACAAATTTAGCATTGGAGGGCAGCGTGGAGGGTAAAAATCGTAGAGGGAGACCAAGAGATGAATAAACTAAGCAGATTCAGAAGGATGTAGGTTGCAGTAGGTACTGGGAGATGAAGAAGCTTGCACAGGATAGAGTAGCATGGACAGCTGCGTCAAACCAGTCTCAGGACTGAAGACCACAACAACAACAACAACTTAATTTCCGCACCACGAAGATTTTGTGTGTGTGTGTGTGTGTGTGTGTGTGTGTGTGTGTGGCGTTTTAGGGCGCAAAACATCTAAGGTCATAAGCGCCCAGTAAAGAACCAGAGAATGCTGGGACCACGAGGGGAAAAAACCGTTACGAGGTCCAATACAAAAAGGAAGAAAAAACAAAGCTAAAACATCAAGACGTTGCGGAAGAGTATCTAAAAGACATGGACAAGAAACCGGATTCACCAGGTAGAAATCAAATTTCTTTTGCCTTATTGCTGCTTTTTAAAAAACTTAAAACGCGAGCCACTGCTCGCACGTCATCTGCTAAAAGCAGGCGGCAGTCCGACCCTGAGACGTAAGTGGCTAAAATTGGGACAGAGGATCAGGAAACGTCTGACTGTTGATGGCTGGCTATAGATAGGACAGCTGGGTGCAGGGTCACCACTCAACAAGTGGTTCAAAATGGTTCAAATGGCTCTGAGCACTATGGGACGTAACATCTATGGTCATCAGTCCCCTAGAACTTAGAACTACTTAAACCTAACTAACCTGAGGACATCGCACAACATCCAGTCATCACGAGGCAGAGAAAATCCCTGACCCCGTCGGGAATCGCACCCGGGAACCCGGGCGCGGGAAGCGAGAACTCAACAAGTGGCGGTGACTTGAGCCGCAGTGCCCAATTCGCAACCGAGCCAACATTACTTCCTCACGGCGAGACGGCCTGGAAGAAGTCGACCAGGCTGTTGGGAGAGATTTGACTTCTCTGAGTTTGTTCCCACGAAGGGAGCACCAATGGTGACGTGATACGCCGATAGAGAAAAGTACGAATGTAAGAGGCGGGCCGACCGAGATGGACTGTGGCCTTGGCTGCCACATCAGCAGCGTCATTCCCAGGCACACCAAGACGGCCAGGAAGCCACATGAACATCACTTGCGCTCCCTGCGTCCGGGAACAAATGGAGCCAGTCCTGGTTCCGTCGAACGAGGGGATGGACTGGATCTGCATCATCCAGACTATGAAGGGCTCTGAGGGAGTCGGAGCAGACCGCACAGCGAGTGAGCTGGTGCCTCTGGACGTAGTGAACAGCCTGACAGAGGGCAAAAAGCACTGCTGTAAAAATTGTGCACTGGCCGAGGAGCCCGTGTTGAAACTTATCAGCGCCGACGGCAAAAGCACAGCCAACACCGTGGGCAGACTTCGGACCATGAGTGTACAAAAATATGCTATCGGCAGGTTTTGAGCGAAGTTCGAGAAATTTGCAGCGATAGGTCAGCTCGGGAGTCGAATCCTTCGGGAAAGAGCTGAGGTCAAAACGTACACAAGCCTGTGTGTGAAGGCAAGGTGGTGAAGTGCTCTCCCGCATTCGGAAAGTGGTAGGAAGTGTGAACTGCAGCTCCTGAAGCAGGTGAGGAAAGCGGACGCCGGGAGGCCGCAGAACATCGCGTACTGGCGGTCAAGAATGTCATCAAAAAAAAGGTCAAAGGTTCGGTGGCCTGACATGGAAGAAAGGCGACACGCATACCTACTGAGTAGGATGCCGCGCCGGTATGACAGTGGTAGTCCGCCGCTTCGGCATACAGACTCAACAGGGCTAGAACGGAAAGCACCAGTGGCGAGACGGATCCCCAAATGGTGTATTGTATTTAGACGGCGTAAGATAGAAGACCGTGCAGAGGAGTAGACAATGCATCCATAATCCAACTTGGAGCGGACAAGAGATCGATATAGGCGGAGGAGGACTGTCCGGTCAGCCCCACAAGAGGTACCACTCAACACACGAAGGACACTGAGGGACCGGGTGCAGCGTGCAGCCAGGTAGGACACGTGGGGAGACCAACTGAGTTTCCTATCGAACGTAAGCCCTCAGAACTTCGTCGCATCCACGAACGGGAGAGCATTTTGGCCCAGTCGCAAGGACGGTGGAAGAAACGGCTTGTACCGCCAGAAGTTGACGCAAACGGATTTGGTAGCAGCAAAGCGGAAACCATTTGTGACACTCCTCGAATACAGACGGCCCAGACAGCGTTGCAGGAGACACGTCCGCTAGGAGCTGCAATAAACAGCAAAGTCGTCAAGGAAAAGAGAGCCGGAAATGCCAGCTGGAAGGCAGTCCATAATTGGGCTGATGGCTATGGCGAAGAGGACGACATTCAGTACGGAGCCCTGAGGCACCCCGTTCTCCTGTGAAAAGGTGTGGCATAAGGAGGAATCCACACGCACCACCAGGAGTCCTGTTGCACGGATAATGTTCCTCTAACACCTGCATCTAATAAGGAGACTGCAGTGGCTTCAAAACTAGTTGACAGTGTGGAAAAGAAGCCGTATCAACATGCATCAAAAACTACTGGTTGCATATTGTACCCACATAAATCGCAAACTCACTTATAAAACCACGTAATTTCACTAGTCTTAAATCGATAATGGGCTCAACGGAATAAGCGCCACATTATGTACTTCTAAGCATACTGTGAGGAATGTTGATAGATGTCGATCACGCACAAACAAGAGTCAGACCATGAAACGAAGATCCCAGAGAATGGAGTGTCCTAGAAGGGCGTTCATCGCGGTATGTGGCAGTTTTCGGTAAGTACGGTATTCACCACTGTTAATGTAATCGGAGCGGGAATTGCTCAGGCGTAAAGCTGCTGCTGCTGCTGCTAAGACGGAAACAGGATTCAGTTGCAACTGCGCCCAGAGCCAGGAAGACCGTCCCACGTCGCCAAATCCAGCCCTCGCAGATGTCAACAAAGCACCTACTCTGTTCAGGACACTATAAATTATATCCAGCATGGCGACTCTCCGACCAGAAAGCTCAATAATATCGACTTAAGGGGGGCAGTCTCATATGAAAATTTTAAAAAAAATCGGTTTTTTGCTTCAAATGTTCTCCGGGAGGTGTATTTTACTATAGCGTTCACCCCAAGTTCGCCAGAAACTCCGTTATCGAGTTACAAGGCAATTTCTGAAAAAGTCTCCAAAAACCATTCACAGCGGGAAAAAACAACAGACATCGCAGCCAATGTGGCAGGATGTACTTTCAACGACGGCCTAACAGGTTTTATGGAAATTATGAACGGGCTCGAATTTGAGATCGGAGCAACCCGTTACAACTTCTGCACAAAAGCAGACGAAAAGTGTATCGAGCGAGCAAAGGAGAGGATGAAAGAATCTGACAAATAGGACAACCATGGCCACGGAGATGGAGGGGGAGCTCCCCCCTGGACCTGGAAGGATTGCTGTATTGTCCAGAGATCGCTGACTGGAGGTACGTTTAACTTAATCACAAAAACTGTAACCCAGAATTGTGAATGCGCTCGTCTCGAAACCGTATTTTTCAAATTGGAGGGAAACATAACCTGAGAACGGTGCGTACGATTTTTATCGGAATTTGATGTCAGCATTTTAATGTTCTATATCAACAAATGTTGCCGTTTCGTGATATCTTCCGAAGTCCATTTTCGATCAAACTTTTCTCTCAGTCTTGAGGGCGAAGAAAATAAGGTTTGTTTCAACACGTGACCAGTTTATTACATCTTAATATTTTTCAGTTAACCTACGTACGCTAATAGGAAATATACTGAAGATGACTCATACATAATTATTTTCTTACAGCCTCAATAGGAGGGCTTCGTCAATTCCAGCCCACGACCAACGTTCCGACTACAAGGGTCTTTCCATCTGGTGCAGCAATCACAGAGCAACCGTTGCGGACAAAAAAATGATTTCTTAAACACAAAAGTCTAAGAAATACAACTATATCATCAGACTTAGCATTAATTTTTATTTTACTTGAAAAATCACGAAAATCATCTATTTTTATGCGTTCACAGAGGGTCGGCTACCCACTTAAAACAATAGCGATTTTTACCATAAACCGGCTGTAAAGCAGAAGTAGAAATCGTTATACTTGCAGTGACTTCAACCACAGTGTAATCACTAACGCTGATATCAGTAGGCAGAATCGTGGATGTCAGAATCGGCGCAGGGATTTTTACCCGCAAAGTCAATACTACTGCGCATTCAACTTCACCACACTCTTCAGACAACTTACTGTAGGTAGAGGCTTGTCAATGTTCCTCCTTTACTCTTTAATGAAAGTAATATTATCAGAGCTGATGGTAGACGCAAATATACGGAGAACGTTGTGTATCTTGTAACAAAGGCGTTTTTAAGTTTCAGTTACCGAGACTATAGGAAAATTGAGGGCTCTGAAAAAGCTTTAAGTGCCCAAAACTTAGTGCACAGAACTCACCAAATGATGCTCGCAGGATGCAAAGGCGTTTAACACTGGGTACTCACCTGGAACAGAAGAAAAGGAAAGGCAAATTTAGAATACTAGGCTCTTTAAAACAAAATTTTAAACATGACTGAAGCAGCAACTGTTGAAATTCTTCACGGTAAATGGTAACAGCCAAACAGTTGCAGGATAAAGATTTATCGAAATCCTTGACCACGGTTTCGGTATATCTAAATATACATTCATCAGAAGCAAAAATACACTAAAATCACATCCTGCAGTGGAGACACACAAAACAATCGCGCCAAAGGTGTCGTCAGTAGTTAAAATTAAAATATCACCTCCATTTGTACAGCATAATTATGAAGAGGAGGTCGATGCGAACACACGCAAATGTACAAATGGAGGTAATATTTTAATTTTAACTACTGACGACGCCTTTGGCACGATTGTTTCATGTATCTCCACTGCAGGATGTAATTTTAGTGTATTTTTGGTTCTGATGAAGGTATATTTAGATATACCGAAACCGTAGTCAAGGATTTCAAAAAATCTTTATCCTGTAACTGTTCTTCCGCAGCCCGTGGTCGTGCGGTAGCGTTCTCGCTTCCCACGCCCGGGTTCCCGGGTTCGATTCCCGGCGGGGTCAGGGATTTTCTCTGCCTCGTGATGACTGGGTGTTGTGTGATGTCCTTAGGTTAGTTAGGTTTAAGTAGTTCTGAGTTCTAGGGGACTGATGACCACAGATGTTAAGTCCCATAGTGCTCAGAGCCATTTGTAACTGTTTGGCTGTTATCATTAATCGTGAACTCTTTAAAACAGCTAAATATTAATAGTATGTCCACTATAAGCAACGACTGAAACGGAACCACCTTCATCTCACATTCTCACACAATGAAGCGAAGTTATGAACATGTACCGTCTACAAATTCTATTATACAAGTAAAATGCAAGCACCACACAAATTGGTAAAATAATTTGGCATATGCGAAGCGTCTTCGAAAGGTGAGCACCGTTTGCTTATACTAAAATTCTGCGAACAACGCTGCACCAATGCAGTGCCCTCTATTCACTGTTTAGGTGGTAACTATTGACTACGTAAAAGGTCACAGAACTAATCGTTTTGATACATTTGTCACTTCTATTGGGGAATGGGGGGGGGGGGGAGGACCATAAATGCTTCCAAAAGCACTGCTCCCGCTAGTTGCAAAGTGGTTGCTGTAATTTGATTTTTGTGTGGAAAATCATACAGAGCTGTTCACATTCAAGCCTCGCTCTGCTCCTCCGTAAGATCCATATCGCTGTACTCGTATACGACGGCGCACAGGTCGATGCCGTGTTCCTTAACTTCAGCAAGGTATTTGAAACCGTCCCGCACCGCCGTTCACTGAAAATGATTTCGAGCTTAGGGAGTGTCGTACCAGATTTGCGACTGCATGCAAGACATTCTCGTAGATGAAACTCAACACAGCTCTTAACGGAATAAAATCGACAGATGTAGAAGGATCGTTACTGTTTATGATCTAGTACAAAATGTCGGAAGGTCTCTAAGGCTGTTCGCAGATGATGTGGCTGTCTATAAGAAACTAGCAACGCCAGAAGACAGCATGGATTTGCTGAACGGCCTGCAGAGCATTGACGTATCGTGCTGGCTCCGGTAGTTGACGCTGAGCGACAGTAAATGAAACATACTGCGCACGCAAAGGAAAAGAAAGCCACTACTGTACAGCTATAATATTGACCAGAAACTGATGAAACAGTACCAACTGCAAAATATCTAGGAGTAACCGTCCAGAGCACATGAAGTGTAATGGGCATACAAAACAAATTGTAGAAAATGCAGTTTCCAGATTGAGATTCACAGGAAAAATCTCAAACAAACTTAATTCATCCACAAAGGACGTGACTTAAAACTTGCTTGCTCGGTCGATTCTTCAGTACTGTCCATGAATATGGGATCCTTGCCGCGTAGGACGGATGGAAGATATAGACAAGATCCAAGAAAGAGCGGCACGTTTCGTTGGCGCGAGAGCATTACAGAGATGCTCAAGAAACGCCGATGGCATATGTTGCAAGAGAGGCGTTGTGCATGACGGAGAACTTTACTACTGAAATTCGGTGAACGCACTTTCCAGGAAGAGACCGTCAACATACTACGTCCTTCCACATGTACACAATATGATCAAAATTACCCAGAACCCCAAAAAACCTACGTTTTTCATATTAGAAGCATTGTGCTGCCACCTATTGCCAGGTACTCCATAAGAGCGACCTCAGTCATTAGACATCGTGAGAGAGCAGAATGGGTCGCTCCGCGGAACACTCAAACTTCGAACGTGGTCAGCTGATTGGCTGTCGCTTCTGTCGTACGTCTGTACGCAAGACTTCCACACTCCTAAACATCCCTAGCTCCACTGTTTCCGATGTGACCGTGAAGTGGAAATGTGAAGGGACATGTACAGCACAAAAGCGTACAGGCCGACCTCGTCTGTTGACTGACAGAGACCGCCGACAGTTGAAGAGGGTCGTAATGTGTAATAGGCAGACATCTATCCAGACTATCACAAAGGAATTACAAACTGCATCATGAGCCACTGCAAGTACTATGACAGATTGGCGGGAGGTGAGAAAAGCTGTATTTCATGGTCGAGCGGCTGCTCATAAGCCACACATCACGCCGGTAAATGCCAAACGACGCCTCGCTTGGTGCAAGGAGCGTAAACATTGGACGATTCAGCAGCGGAAAAACGTTGTGTGGAGTGACGCATCACGGTACACAATGTGGCGAACCGACGGCAGGGTGTGGGTATGGCGAATGCCCGGTCAACGTTATCTGCCAGCGTGTGTAGTGCCAACAGTAAAATTCAGAGGTCGTAGTTTTACGGTGTCGTCGTGTTGTTCATGGAGGTGGCTTGCGCCCCTTGTTGTTTTGCGTGGCACTATCACAGCGCAGGCCTGCATCGATGTTTTAAGCACCTTCTTGCTTCTCACTGTTGAAGAGCAATTCGTGGACGGCAATTGCATCTTTCAACACGATCGAACACCTATTCATAATGCACAGACTGTGGCGGAATGGTTACACAACAATAAAATCCCTGTAATCGATTGGCCTACACAGTGTCCTGACCTTAATCCTACAGAACACTTTTGTGTTGTTTTGGAACGCCGACTTCGTGCCAGGCCTCACCGACCGACATCGATACCTCTCCTCAGTGCAGCACCCGGTGAAGAATGGGCTGCCATTCCCCAAGAAACCTTCCAGCACCTGACTGAACGTATGCCTGCGAGAATGGAAGCTGTCATCAAGGCTAAGGGTGGGTCAACACCATACTGAATTCGAGCATTCCGTTGGAGGGCATCACGTACTTTTAAGTCATTTTCAGGCAGGTGTCCTGATACTTTTCATCGCATAGTATATCTCGCGAGATGACTGCAATGAGAAAATTCGAGGAATCCGAACTAATTCAGAGACTCACCGACAATCATTCTACCGAGAAGCCATTCACGAGTGGAACATGGTAGGGGCGGATCAGCTAGTGGTTTCGGAAGTAACCCGCGGCACACACCATTAGATGGCTTTCGAAGTATGAGGGATCATAGGAAACCTGACCCGTTCTTGGTCTATATTAATAACCGAAGGAAAGGTTTGAACAATAGTGTGGAGACTTTGGAACCGGCAGTAAAAGTATGTTTGGTGTAGAGTGATTGGCAAGTGCAGTTTAGGGAGTATACAGGCCGATGAAATCGAGCAGCAAGTGGACGTGAAGATGGAATGTGACAGAGAATTTACCCATGCTGGACGCACCACAATGTACCAACTCCCGCTTAAGACCTAGGATATCGGAACTGTGTGCAAGCTGAGTACGGAGATGCTTACTGACCGACCAAAAGGGGAAAGAATAACCAGCGGACGCGCCATCTTGGACCGCAATCGATAAGCTGGACACGGTTTGTTTTACCATGTTGCTGCCTGTTTATTCTATAAAACACTACACGGAAAGAAAACAACCGCAAATGGATTCACGACTTTCTACTTCGCCAAAACAGTTCAGGCAACCTCTTTACTCGAATCGAAAATTGACGGCTATCTTTTTCCGTGAGGATACGGACGTTCTGCCTTTTGATTTTACAAGACGTAGGTCAACAACTGAGTCTCATGCGTACCGAAAAATAAAATTCACTAATCTGAGTCGTGGCATTCAAAAGTGATGGCGCAAGAGACTTTAGTTTGCTGAGTGACACTGCTACTGTACGACACGCACCTCCATTTTGAGGCCTTCGCTGCCGGCACTGTGGATAACGTTCAGCGTCTCCCAGAGGAAAACTTGTCGGCCTTCACTCCTACAGTCCCAGGCGCGCTCTGTGTAAAAATCGCTGCGCAGTTCCTGACATTAGCCTTCAATACAACAGAAAAACGCGACGGGGGACTTTAATTCATGATACCTACAGATTCTGGTCAAGCTTCGCTGATCTCTGGCAGCAGTCTGATGTTTCCTCGGCCAGATACCGCTTCCTCTGCAGCTACATCTACATACATACTCCGCAATCCACCATACGGTGCGTGGCGGAGGGTACCTCGTACCACAATTAGCATCTTCTCTCCCTGTTCCACTCCCAAACAGAACGAGGGAAAAATGACTGCCTATATGCCTCTGTACGAGCCCCAGTCTCTCTTATTTTTGTGGTCTTTCCGCGAAATGTAAGTTGGCGGCAGTAAAACTGTACTGCAGTCAGCCTCAAATGCTGGTTCTCTAAATTTCCTCAGTAGCGATTCACGAAAATAACGCATTTCCGCTAGAGACTCCCACCCGAGTTCCTGAAGCATTTCCGTGACACTCGCGTGATGATCAAACCTACCAGTAACAAATCTAGCAGCCCGCCTCTGAATTGCTTGTATGTGCTCCCTCAATCCAACCTGATAGGGATCCCAAACGCTCGAGCAGTACTCAAGAATAGGTCGTATTAGTGTTTTATAAGCGCTCTCCTTTACAGATTAACCACATCTTCCCAAAATTCTACCAATGAACCGAAGACGACTATCCGCCTTCCCCACAACTGCCATTACATGCTTGTCCCACTTCATATCGCTCTGCAATGTTACGCCCAACTATTTAATCGACGTGACTGTGTCAAGTGCTACACTACTAATGGAGTATTCAAACATTACGGGAGTGTTTTTTCCTATTCATCTGCATTAATTTGCATTATCTATATTTAGAGTTAGCTGCCATCCTTTACACCAATCACAAATCCTGTCCAAGTCATCTTGTATCCTGTTACAGTCACTCAACGACGACACCTTCCCGAACACTACAGCATCATCAGCAAACAGCTGCACATTGCTATCCACCCTATCCAAAAGATCATTTATGTGGATACAAAACAACAGTGGACTTATCACACTTCCCTGGGCACTCCAGATGATACCCTCACCTCCGATGAACACTCACCATCGAGGACAACGTACTGGGTTCTATTACTTAAGAAGTCTTCGAGATACTCACATACTTGGGAACCAATCCCATATGCTCGTACCTTAGTTAGGAGTCTGCAGTGGGGCACCGAGTCAAAAGCTCTCCGGAAGCCAAGGAATATGGCATCCGTCTGATACCCTTCATCCATGGTTCGCAAGATATCATGTGAAAAAAGGGCGAGTTGCGTTTCGCAGGAGCGATGCTTTCTAAAGCCGTGCTGATGCATGGACAGCAACTTCTCTGTCTCAAGGAAATTCATTATATTCGAACCGAGAATGTGTTTGAGAATCCTGCAACAAACCGATGTTGAGGATATTGGTCTGTAATTTTGAGGATCCGTCCTTCTACCCTTCTTATATACAGGCGTCACCTGCGTTTTTTTCCAGTCGCTGAGGACTTTACGTTGGGCAAGAGATTCGCGATAAATGCAAGCTAAGTAAAGAGCAAATGCAGCAAAGTACTTTCTGTAAAACCGAATTGGAATTCCATCAGGACCCTGCGATTTATTTATTTTCAACCCATTCAGCTGCTTCACAACCCCAGGGATGTCTATCACTATGTCATCCACCGGGAATCTCTACGAGGCTCAAACGGCGGTATGTTTGTACGATCCTCCTGCGTGAAAGATTTCTCAAATGCTAAATTTAAAATTTCAGCTTTCGTTTCGCCGTCTTCCGTTGCCAGACCAGACTGATCAGTGAGTGACTGGATGGAAGCCTTCGACCCGCTTACTGATTTTACGTAAGACCAGAGTTTCCTTGGGTTTTGAGCAAGATCTTTTGCTAAGGTATGACGGTGGTAGTGGTTGTTTGCTTCGCGCATCGCTCTTTCTACAGCAGAACGAATCTCTACTAACTTTTGCCTGTCCTCATTCTCCCGGTCTTTCTTGTACCGCGAGTGCAACTGCTTTTGCTTCCTGAGCATTTTGCGAGAGGATATCACCAGCTCATAGCTCCCATCATTGCCAGGCGATGTTTTTACCCTCTTCAACTCCCTGGAACACCACGTAACTTATTCCCCGATATCTCAGCAGAAGCTCTCTCACCCCGTCCCTTCTTCTTGTCAGCGTTTCCCACATATTCCTGTCCTCGCCCATCCTGCGAAGAACCTCCTCAGTTTTTGTTTTATCCGTCCACCTAATCTTCAATATTCTTCTCTAGCACCACGTCTCAGATGCTTCGATTCTCTAGCGTTTCCTTTTTCTCACTGGCCACCAAATGAAATGTCGTGTGGCTGGGGCTTGCCGTCGGGTAGACCGCTCGCCTGGTGCAGGTCTTTTTGTGGAGGCCACTTCGGCGACTTGCGTGTCGATGGGGATGGTATGATGATGAAGACAACACAACACCCAGTCCGCGAGCGGAGAAAATTTCCGATCCCGCCGGGAATCGAACCCGGGCCCCTTCACATGGCATTCTGCCGCGATGGCCACTCCGCTATCGAGGCGGACACTATCCATGATTCACTAACATACTATGCTGGATTCCAAACGTCATCTCCTCAGAAATTTCTTCCTCAAATTGAAGCCTATGTTTGCCCAGGGATGCCCCTTTTGCTGTGCCAATCTGCCTTTTACGTCCTCCCTACTTCGTGCTTCACGTGTAACTTTGCTTGCAAGGCAGCAAAATTTCTTCATACATTAAGCGTATTGACAATGGCGAACATGAAGAACCATCAGTTGTAGAATGGAATGACGGTAATGAAAATTTGTGCCGGACCGGGCCTCGAACCCGGATTTGCCGCTTACCGCGAGCGGCCGCCTTACCATTTGGCTATCCGTGCACGACTCACGACCAGGGTCAAAACTTCCGTGTGTCGTCAACCAGTGTTTACAGCCTGTGCTCGTACATCCATTTTGACTATTTCCGTACAGGCGAGACATTTTACTTGATAGTAGCCTGCGCGATGTCGGCTTATAATATGGTATTACAGTGCTTAGGTTACGCCGAATTACGATGCAATGTGCCTTTGGACATGCATTCACTGCAGTATCGTACCTGTTTTAAAACAAAATTATCGATATTTTGTATATGGCTCATTTCGGAAATATGAACATTCACGTGTCGATTCTTTTAGATTCGTTTCTAAAACTATCAAAGCGGATGTGTAAGTTGTTTGAATAAATATAGAAACATTAACTCGGCGCCCGCTGCCTCCATCGCGTACGCTGTATGATCTGCACGGATTTTATTTATTTTTTTTTTGTTTAATAGAATTCTTATGTTGTTCACAATCTGCATCACTTTCGAAGGCCATAGATGCATGGTCTTTTCCCAATGTATTTCCGATTAAAAAGCGATTCTGGTATCCGGAGTCTCAGGTTTCCTTTAATCCTGGCTTTTGAGTTCATGTGAGTATTTCCATAGAAAGTTTCTACCCCTAACACATTTCTTTATTTCTAACCCACCCTCTCAGGGGTTGGATTTCCAAAAACACTGAAGCATGTATTTGTTGTTAAATCTCTAACCCACAAGTCAGATTGCAGTTTTCAAAGATGTAGATTTAAAATGATTTAGCAATTCGTTGACAATGACTTATTAAAAAAAAAGAAAAAAAACATTCATCCACTATTACACCTCCTTAGTGGTTGAATTTCCAAAAGTGTTGAACCCTGTAAGAGGTCCATGACTAAGAAGTTTATTGCTAGCGCACTCGAGCAGATGTAATTTCGATGTATTGCTCACGCGCTGCCTGCGATATGTATCCGGGTGATCAAAAAGTCAGTACAAATTTGAAAACTTAATAAACCACGGAATAATGTACATAGAGAGGTAAAAATTGACACACATGCTTGGAATGACATGGGATTTTATTAGAACAAAAAAAAAAGTATTGCTAGACGCGTGAAAGATCTCTTGCGCGCGTCGTTTGGTGATGATCGTGTGCTCAGCCGCCACTTTCGTCATGCTTGGCCTCCCAGGTCCCCAGACCTCAGTCCGTGCGATTATTGGCTTTGGGGTTACCTGAAGTCGCAAGTATATCGTGATCGACCGACATCTCTAGGGATGATGAAAGACAACATCCGACGCCAATGCCTCACCATAACTCCGGACTGCTTTACAGTGCTGTTCACTACATTATTCCTCGACTACAGCTGTTGTTGAGGAATGATGGTGGATATATTGAGAATATCCTGTAAAGAACATCATCTTTGCTTTGTCTTACTTTGTTATGCTAATTATTGCTATTCTGATCAGATGAAGCGCCATCTGTCGGACATTTTTTCAACTTTCGTATTTTTTTGGTTCTAATAAAACCCCATGTCATTCCAAGCATGTGTGTCAATTTGTACCTCTCTGTTTACATTATTTCGTGGTTTATTTAGTTTTCAAATTTATTGTGACTTTTTGATCGCCCGGTAGAATGGCAGACCAGGGAGCAGTGTCTGCAGCAGCAGTGGTAGTAGCTCGCAGTCGGGCGATTGGGCCGGTCTTGGAGGGTGATTCTTTTACAAAAAGAAAAAAAAGAACATTTACAAGGGACTTGACATAACAACAGTACAAAATCGGTTGTTACAAATTACATATGCCGCCCGAATGCGAGCTACAACCACTACTGCTGCTGCCGACACAGCTCTCTGGTCTGCCATTCTACTGTAGCTCACATATCGCAGGCAGCGCGTGAGCAGGCCATCGAAGTTACATCTGCTCGGGTGCGCTAGTAATAAACTCCTTAGTCATGGACCTCTCATAACCCCTATTTCTTTTATTTGTTACTGAAGAAGACCAATTTTCGTAATTCTACCTTCATAATTGCCTTAATAGCAAAGTATTTTGAAATAGCCTATTCCGCTCTTTTAGGAGTAGAACGTTGAACAATACCTTGTTATACTCTACCTACAGTATAAGATGAACGATTTCAAACTTCTATCCTCGGCGGTTTGGGCTGGGCGATGGTGAGTGAGTCAGTCAGTGCAACTACTTTTATTTACACAAATTATCCTACAAGCACAAGCTGACCGACAACAGACGTTCCCTCACTTTCGAGGACAATGCTCAAGCGCGTACAGGGCAAGGTGTTACTGATTTGTTTGACTGATGCGGCTGCTAAGTGCTATACCACCTAATGCACTCCCCTGACTTAAGCCCTTGTCAGTTCAACTCGATTTATAAGCTGAAGGAAACACTTCACAGCATTCGCTTCAGAACTGCTAAAGCAACAGACCGCGCCGCTGGAACTGTCAACACAACTGGCACTGCTAAGAGTATCCTACGACTTCCACACCGCTGGCAACGGGTTATATACTATGCTGGTGACTACTATGAAGGTCAGTAAAACTTTGAAACACGTATCTGTTTTGTACGAGCTGCAAATAGATAGTTGCCACTATTAAAGCTCCACACACACATTATATATATATATATATATATATATGATATATATATATATATTCAAAATAGCTGTGCTAACTTACGTACGTTCCAGTAGACGCCGGTTCGTTATGCTGTGGTCCATGTGGTTTTCTACATAGATGCGTATGTTCTTGAATTCCATTACAAAACAAATGTCTGCTGGGGTGGAATTCAAGATCATATAGATGAATTAATGAATTCTTGAACACAGTGGCGATCTTATATTAGCTCCAACGACTGTGATGGAAATCTCACAGGGCAAGCACCAATATGGAAAATACGTTTTTGTGGGTTATAAAGTGACCTACGGATCTACGCCTACGTACATACTCTGCAAGCCAGAGTACGGTGCGTGGCGGAGGGTACGCTGTAGCAGTACTAGTCATTTCCTTTCCTTTTCCACACGCAAACTGAGCGAGGGAAAAGCAACCGTCTATATGCCTCCGTATGAGCCCTGGTTTCTCTTATCTTCGTGGTGCGTAAGCGCAATGTAGGTTGGCGGCAGTACAATCGTTCGGCAGTCAGTTTCAAATGCCGGTTTTCTAAATTTTATCAATAGTGTTCCTCGAAAAGGCCGTCGCCTTTCCTCCGGAGATTCCCATTTCAGTTCCGGAAGCATCTCCGTAACACTCACGTGTGGTTCGAACCTACCGGTAGCAAATCTAGCACCTAGCCTCTGAATTGCTTCGATGTCTTACTTCAAAACGGCCTATGGCGGATCCCAAACTCTCCAGCAGTACACAAGAATAGGTCGCACCATCGTCCTATAACCGGCCTCCTTTACAGACGAACCACGCTCTCCTAAAATTCTCCCAACAGACCGAAGTCGACCATTCTCCTTCCCTACCACAGTCCTCATATGCTCGTACCATTTCATATCGCTTTGCAACGTTACGCCCAAATACACGCGTGCTCATAAATTAAGGATAATGCTGATACACGATGAAACAACGCTCTGGTGGGCGGTTTGCGCGTTTAAATCACGTCGGGGTATGACCATGCGGTTTTCGCACGGTGGCGCTGGCAGCAGTCCACTTACGCGAGGTTCATGTCAGAGTACGGTGCAGCGAGTAAGTGTGCAGACCTTTTCAGACGCGCTAATGGTGACTGTGTGTTGAAAATGGCTCAAAGAACATACACTCCTGGAAATTGAAATAAGAACACCGTGAATTCATTGTCCCAGGAAGGGGAAACTTTATTGACACATTCCTGGGGTCAGATACATCACATGATCACACTGACAGAACCACAGGCACATAGACACAGGCAACAGAGCATGCACAATGTCGGCACTAGTACAGTGTATATGCACCTTTCGCAGCAATGCAGGCTGCTATTCTCCCATGGAGACGATCGTAGAGATGCTGGATGTAGTCCTGTGGAACGGCTTGCCATGCCATTTCCACCTGGCGCCTCAGTTGGACCAGCGTTCGTGCTGGACGTGCAGACCGCGTGAGACGACGCTTCATCCAGTCCCAAACATGCTCAATGGGGGACAGATCCGGAGATCTTGCTGGCCAGGGTAGTTGACTTACACCTTCTAGAGCACGTTGGGTGGCACGGGATACATGCGGACGTGCATTGTCCTGTTGGAACAGCAAGTTCCCTTGGTATGGTAGAACGATGGGTTCGATGACGGTTTGGATGTACCGTGCACTATTCAGTGTCTCCTCGACGATCACCAGTGGTGTACGGCCAGTGTAGGAGATCGCTCCCCACACCATGATGCCGGGTGTTGGCCCTGTGTGCCTCGGTCGTATGCAGTCCTGATTGTGGCGCTCACCTGCACGGCGCCAAACACGCATACGACCATCATTGGCACCAAGGCAGAAGCGACTCTCATCGCTGAAGACGACACGTCTCCATTCGTCCCTCCATTCACGCCTGTCGCGACACCACTGGAGGCGGGCTGCACGATGTTGGGGCGTGAGCGGAAGACGGCCTAACGGTGTGCGGGACCGTAGCCCAGCTTCATGGAGACGGTTGCGAATGGTCCTCGCCGATACCCCAGGAGCAACAGTGTCCCTAATTTGCTGGGAAGTGGCGGTGCGGTCCCCTACGGCGCTGCGTAGGATCCTACGGCGTTGGCGTGCATCCGTGCGTCGTTGCGGTCCGGTCCCAGGTCGACGGGCACGTGCACCTTCCGCCGACCACTGGCGACAACATCGATGTACTGTGGAGACCTCACGCCCCACGTGTTGAGCAATTCGGCGGTACGTCCACCCGGCCTCCCGCATGCCCACTATACGCCCTCGCTCAAAGTCCGTCAACTGCACATACGGTTGACGTCCACGCTGTCGCGGCATGCTACCAGTGTTAAAGACTGCGATGGAGCTCCGTATGCCACGGCAAACTGGCTGACACTGACGGCGGCGGTGCACAAATGCTGCGCAGCTAGCGCCATTCGACGGCCAACACCGCGGTTCCTGGTGTGTCCGCTGTGCCGTGCGTGTGATCATTGCTTGTACAGCCCTCTCGCAGTGTCCGGAGCAAGTATGGTGGGTCTGACACACCGGTGTCAATGTGTTCTTTTTTCCATTTCCAGGAGTGTATATTGATGACGTTAGAAGGGGTAAAATACAAGGGCGACTGGAGACTGGTCAAACACAGAAGGTTGTAGCACGGGCCCTTCGTGTGCCACAAAGTCTGATCTCAAGATTAGCCGGCCGGAGTGGCCGAGCGGTTCTACGCGCTTCAGTCTGGAACCGCGCGACCGCTACGGTCGCAGGTTCGAATCCTGCCTCGGGCATGGATGTGTGTGATGTCCTAAGGTAGGTTTAAGTAGTTCTAAGTTCTAGGGGACTGATGACCACAGCAGTTAAGTCCCATAGTGCTCAGAGCCATTTTAACCATCTCACGATTATGGCAACGATTCCAGCAGACAGGAAACGTGTCCAGGCGCTACAGTACGGGACGTCCACAGTGTACAACACCACAAGAAGACCGATATCTCACCATCAGTGCCCGCAGACGGCCGCAGGTAGCCTTGCTCGGCACCTTACCGCAGCCACTGGAACAGTTGTGTCCAGACACACAGTCTACAGACGATTGAACAGACATGGTTTATTCGCCCGGAGACCTGCAAAGTGCATTCCACTGACCCCTGGTCACAGGAGAGCCCGTAAAGCCTGGTATCAAGAACACAGCACATTGTCATTGGAACAGTGGTCCCAGGTTATGTTCACGGACGAGTATAGGTAGTCTTCACAGTGAGGTTTTCATTTGGCGTGAACCAGGAACCAGATACCAACCCCTTAATGTCCTTGAAAGGTACCTGTATGGAGGTCGTTGGTTGATGTCTTTGAAGATGAACTGTAACAGGTCAGGTGTATCGGGACGTCATTTTGCGCCAGTGTGTCCGCCTTTTCAGGGGTGCAGTGGGTTCCACCTTCCTCCTGATGCATAATAAAGCACAGCCCCACCGAGCTGCCATCGTGGAGGAGTACCTTGAAACAGAAGATATCAGGCGAATGGAGTGACCTGCCTGTTCTCCTGACCTAGACCCCATCGAGCACGTCTGGGATGCTCCCTGTCGACGTATCGCTGCACGTCTTCAAATCCCTACGACACTTCAGGAGCTCCGAGAGGCACTGGTGCAAGAATGGGAGGCTATACCCAAGCAGCTGCTCGACCACCTGATCCAGAGAATGCCAACCCGTTGTGCGGCCTGTGTACGTGTGCATGGTGATCATATCCCATATTGATGTCGGGGTACATGCGCAACAAACAGTGGCGTTTTGTAGCACATGTGTTTCGGGACGGTTTTCTCAACTTATCACCAATACCGTGGACTTACAGATCTGTGTCGTGTGTTTTCCCTGTGTGCCTATGCTATTAGCGCCAGTTTTGTGTAGTGCCACGTTGTGTGGCACCACATTCTGCAATTATCCTAAATTTATGAGCATGAGTGTATTTGAACGACATGACTGTCTCAAGCAGGACACTACTAATGTTGTCGAACATTACAAGTTTGATGTTCCTAGTGACACGCGTTAACTTGCGCTTTTCCACATTTTGAGCTAGCTGCCATTCGTCACAACAATTAGAAATTTTGTCGAAGTCATCTTGTGTCCTCCTGTAGTCGCCCTTCTCCGACACCGTACCGTACACCACAGCGTCATTAGCAAACAACTGTTGATTGCAGTGCACCCTGTCCGCTAAACCTATCTTTGTATACAGCGAACAACGGCGGTCCTGTCACATTTGCCTAGGGCACTCCTGACAACACCCTAGTGTCTGATGAACACTCGCCGTCGAGGACAGCACACTGTGTTCTATTATTTAAGGAGACCTCGAGCCACTCACATATCTTGCAACCTGTTCCGTATGCTCGCACCTCAACAGTCTGCAGTGGGGCACCGTGTCAAAAGGACGGGTATGTTTACCGTCTGTGGCCGACGTACAGTTGGGTAAATTGACTGCCTTTGCAGTTAAACCTTTGACTATTCTTCCTTCGGGAAGTAGTGGCTTTACTTTTAAATTACATCTTTTTGATTTTCTTAAGCAGTAAAGGAAACAAAAGAAAAATTCGGAGTAGGTATTAAAATCCATGGAGAAGAAATAAAAACTTTGAGGTTTGCCGATGACATTGTAATTCTGTCAAGAGACAGCAAAGGACTTGGAAGAGCAGTTGAACGGAATGGACAGTGTCTTGAAAGGAGGGTATAAGATGAACATCAACAAAAGCAAAACGAGGATAATGGAATGTAGTCGAATTAAGTCGGGTGATGCTGAGGGAATTAGATTAGGAAATGAGACACTTAAAGTAGTAAAGGAGTTTTGCTATTTGGGGAGCATAATAACCGATGATGGTCGAAGTGGAGAAGATATAAAATGTAGACTGGCAATGGCAAACAAAGCGTTTCTGAAGAAGAGAATTTTGTTAACATCGAGTATAGATTTAAGTGTCAGGAAGTCATTTCTGAAAGTATTTGTATGGAGTGTAGCCATGTATGGAAGTGAAACATGAACGGTAAATAGTTTGGACAAGAAGAGAATAGAAGCTTTCCAAATGTGGTGCTACAGAAGAATGCTGAAGATTAGATGGGTAGATCAGATAACTAATGATGAGGTACTGAATAGAATTGGGGAGGAGTTTGTGGCACAACTTGACTAGAAGAAGGGACCGGTTGGTAGGACATGTTCTGAGGCATCAAGGGATCACCAATTTAGTATTGGAGGGCAGCGTGGAGGGTAAAAATCGTAGAGGGAGACCGAGGGATGAATACACTAAGCAGATTCAGAAGGATGTAGGTTGCAGTAGGTACTGGGAGATGAAGAAGCTTGCACAGGATAGAGTAGCATGGAGAGCTGCACCAAACCAGTCTCAGGACTGAAGACCATCACCACCACCACCACCACCACCAGCACCACCAGCAGCAGCATCACCACAACAACAACAACAACAACAACAACAACAACTCAGTAAGATATATGAAAGGGAGGCATGCTGCTCATCGTACTCCACGACGGGACCCTAACACTGCGGTGCGGAAGCAGCGGCAGATAGCAGCGCTGACACAGGAGTCGCTTGTGTCTTTTTAACTAACGCCGTATCAGAGTTCGTGCAGACGTTCCAGATTTCGCCTGAATCCCCGTATTCTCCTGACGTGGCACTCGCTGACTACTTCCTCTTTTCTTGAACGACGAAACCATGTGTGGTGCACATTTTCCGACCGTCGCGCATGTGAAATCTCTCGTGGCAACCAAACTGCGGATTTCTCCACCTGAAGCCTCCGCGAAGTCACCCATCGATGATAAAACTGTGTTGCACGGAAGGGGGATTTGTTTAGAAGAACTGAAACTATCAGAAGCTTTCTTACCGCAGCTCTTTTTTCTTCCGAGGTTATAGCCGAAACTTTCAAACTACCTCCTCGAAACGATCGCTTAATGCTGGCTTAGACTTACACCGGAGCGAATGAAAGTGAATGCAACCGAATGAGCGTTTGCAGCTATTCGCCAGTATTCACCACCATTCGCTTGCATCTGCGACGAACGAGCGTTTACACGGGAGAGACGGTAGAGAACGTGAGTGAACCTGCAAAAACAGATCTACACCTAAATCTGCATGGATACTCTGCAAATCACATTTAAGTGCCTGGCAGAGGGTTCATCGAACCACCTTCACAGTTCTCCATTATTCCAATCTCGTATAGCGCACGCAGAGAATGAGCACTTATATCTATCCGTGAGAGCTCTGACTTCCCTTATTTTATCGTGGTGATTGTTTCTCCCTGTGTAGGTCGGCGTCAAAAAAATATTTTCCCATTCAGAAGAGAAAGTTGATAATTGGAATTTCATGAGAAGATTTCGTCGCAACGAAAAACGTCTTTGTTCTAATGATGTACACCCCAAATCTTGTACCATTTCACTGACACTCTCTCCCATATTCCGCGATAATACAAAACATGGTGTCCTCCTCTGAACTTTTTCGATGTACTCCGTCAGTCCTATCTGGTAAGGATACCACACCGCGCAGCAGTATTCTAAAAGAGGACGGACAAGCGTAGTGTAGGCAGTCTCCTTAGTACATCTGTTACATTTTCTGAGTGTCCTGCCAATAAAACGCAGTCTTTGGTTAGCCTTCCCCACAACATTTTCTGTGTCTTCCTTTCAATTTATGTTGTTCGTAATTGTAATTCCTAGGTATTTAGTTGAATTTACGGCCTTGGATTTGACTGATTTATCGTATAACCGAAGTTTAACGGATTTCTTTTAGCACTCATGTGGATGAGCTCACACTTTTCAGTATTTAAGGTCAACTGCCACCTTCACACCATTCTGATATTTCTTCTAAATCGTTTTGCAATTTTTTCTGATCTTTTGATGACTTTATTAGTCAATAAACGACAGCATCATCCATCTGTAAACAACCGAAGACGGCTGCTCAGACTGTCATCCAAATCGCTTATATAGGTAAGGAACAGCAAAGGGCCTATAACACTACCTTGGGGATCGCCAGATATGATTTCTGTTTTACTCGACGAATTTCCGTCAATTACTACGAACTGTGACAACAAATCACGAATCCAGGCACATAACTGAGACGATATTCCATAAGTACGCAATTTCACTACAAGGTGCTCGTATGGTTAAGTGTAAAAATACATGCAGAAGTCCAGAAATAGGGAATCAGTCTGAAATGCCCTGTCAATAGCACTCAACATTTCATGCGAGTCAAGCGCTAGTTGTCTTTCATAAGAAGGATGTTTTCTAAACCTATGTTGCTGTGTTTCAACAGACCGTTTTCGTCGAGGTAATTTATAACGTTCGAACACAATATATGTTCCAGAATCCTGCTGCATATCGAGGTTAATGTGGAACTGTCTTTTTTTGTGAAGACATTTCGCAACGCTGTGTTTAGTATCTCTCCGTTGGCAGCACTGTTTTCGGTAGTATCTCCATTGCTATCGCGCTGAGAAGCCCTTGATTGTGTCTTGCCGCTAGCATACTTCACAAACGACCAGAAACGCTTTGGATTTTCTGCGCCCTTTCGAGACAAACTTTCGTTGTGGAAACTATTATAAGCCTCTCGCACTCAAGTCCGTGCTAAATTTCGATCAATCTTGGGGATTTTGCATCTGTTTTAATTTGGCATGTTTGTTTCGTTGTTTCTGCAACAGTGTTTTGCCCCGTTTTGTGTACCAAGGAGGATCAGCTCCGTCTGTCATAGCTCTAATGCTCTATTGATTTATTTTGCCTTTTGTTTTATTTAATGTTACATCGTTGAACTTCTGTACAATATTGGACTCCCCTTGTGTATTAAAAGTGCATATTAATGTTGTAACAGGATCTATAGTTTGTCTATTGTGCTCATGCTACATAACGATTAATAGAAAGACAACTATTTATGAAAGCAGTAACTTCTTTATTCAAAAGACAATGAGAAGTAATCTATTAGTGAATCCCATTTAAATTTCATTCTAAATGGAAAAGTATTTAGCTGAGAGACACTTAACCTATGGCCAGTTCATAATTTTGCTGTGAAATACATTTACAATTTTTTTTTTCATATAGGAAAATGTTTGAAAAGTAATACTGAACCTATGTCCAATTTATGATTCTACAGTGAATATTAATAATAATGCTATAAAGACCATTCAGTTTGAATAAGTCCTGAAAGTAATAGTATGTATTGTTATCTGTTATATTTATACCAGTAGTTTGTTCTGATCTGTTAACTCCAGCCTTAACCTGAACACACTGTATTCAGGTGCCAGAGTTCATTGCACTCGCGTGTGGAAAAGTATAGGTTGTGTTTGTCCGTTAAAGTTACTCATAGCTATTTTCTTGAACAAGAATGTCAATCATTCTCTTGACTAATTAGGCTGGCGTCAGTTTTCTTTATCCTTTGAACAGTGTGCATAGGTAAAATATTGTTTATTACTGTTTAAATATTTACGTAATTCTGACATTCATTTCCGATAAGCCACCTCCGTTAGGTACAACACGGTCAACATAACAAAACTCCTCTCAGAGGGAAACACTGCTCTGTTGCTTTATACCATAATTACTCTAACAAAATAGTTCTATTTTTTTAATATAATCCATTATGGAGTCGAGGTACGAGTTGTCATTATACTGGTTATCACTGTTAGCATTCAACCGCGATTCTTATACATATATTTTAACAACGCGTTTCAAGAGACAATGCTCTCATCATCAGGTTGTAAAATCTATGTCATGAAATTAAACGGACTAAAAAGACAAAATACCATCACAAATAGTTGGGAAGTCCATATAGTAAAACAGAATTAAAAGTATATTGGACTGTGGGTCCTCGTCTTACATTGAAGTTGTTGACACAAGTCGATGGCCGTCCCATAGCTACCAAATATGCTGTCGCACTGTGCCGGCTCGGGAGCTGTTGTTCTATTTTACAAAGTGCCTCCAACTTTAAGGTTATGGTGCAGCAGTTCAAAATGGTTCAAATGGCTCTGAGCACTATGGGACTTAACATCTGAGGTCATCAGTCCCCTAGAACTTAGAACTACTTAAACCTAAGGACATCACACACATCCATGCTCGAGGCAGGATTCGAACCTGCGACAGTAGCAGTCGCGCGGTTCCGGATTGAAGCGCTTAGAACCGCTTGGCCACCGCGGCCGGCGGTGCAGCAGTAGCAGACGCTAGTGTTATACGTCATTTGTCAATTTTCAAGCCACATCTGGCCTAAAATTATATTGTTAATTTTGAAGGTGTGGAGATTGTCTCTCAGGAAGCCGTCAAGTGAATTTTTATCTCCTTTTTTGAATAGGTGTATTTTTCGTTTATTTTTGGAGGATTTCGGGGTTGCAATATTCCATCTCGCTACGTCAACCCTGTGTTCACTGATCCCTGTATCCATTTTGATGCTAGTTATTAACTCAGGAGTATTTGTTGCTAATAGGTGAAGTGTGTTTTCACAAGCGTTTACTATTCGTGTGGGCTCATGAACTAACTGCTCGAAATAATTTCGTTCTACACAAATTCCACACGTTGCATGGCGGAGAGTACGTCATACTAGTCATTTCCTTTCTCGTTCTACTCGCAAATAGAGCAAGAGAAGAAAAACTGCGTGTATACCTCCAAACGAGCCCCATCTTACGTTGGTGGTCCTTACCCAAAATGTTCCTTGGCCCTCATATGATAGTTTGTGAGGGCTAACTAGGGGTATGAAGTTTAATATTTTGGAAGACGAATGGCGACTTGTCAGTATCCATAACAAAAAGTTCAAATTCCGATCCTGTTAAAAACCTGTCCCCTGCCGACTTTTAAATCATTTTCTTGAAAGAAAAACATTTCATTATACTATTTTTTTTCCTTTGCGTGAGCGCTAATGGGTGGGGATCGTGGTGGGGGGGTGGGGTGGGGGACGTGACCGCCCTTACCCCCGGGTATGAGTGCTGTTGTTGGCAGCAGTAGAATCCTTCTCCAGCCGGCCTTGAATGTCGGTTCTGGAAATTTCCGCAATAATGTCTCGCGAAAAGAACGTCTTCTCTCCAGGGATTCCCATTTGAGTTGCGCGAAGTGTATCCGTAATACTTGCGTGGTCATCGAACCTGTCGGCAACAAATCTAGCAGCCCGCCTCGAATTGCTTCCTAACCTTCATTTAATCCGACCTCGTGGTGGTCCCGAACACTCGAACATAGCTCGATAACTGGTCGCATTGGTGTTCTCTACGCAGTCTCCTTTATTCAGTGTTACTCACTATAACCGATATAGTTCTTTCATTTTTTCTACTGTGCTGTAAATCTCTTGTAGCGCAGATGCAGCTATGAATCTATATTCTTCTATCAGCAACGTTACGTTTAGTACATACAGTCTTGTCTTTATTCTCACTAAGTGATGAATGCTGTCCTCAGTGGAACAAATATTTATTTCAGATTTCCGTAAGCCTTCTCACGCCGTTCCTCACGAGCGACTAATCTGAACAGACTGCGCGCCTTAACTATGTACTCAGTTGTGCGACTCGATTCCAGATTTCCCGTCACAAGGTCACACACTGTAGTAATTGACGGAAAGCCGTCGAGTAAAACAGAACTAACATCTGGCGTTCCCCTACTAAGTGCTCCATGCCCTCTGTTGTTTCTAGCCGGCCGCTGTGGCCGAGCGGTTCTAGGTGCTTCAGTCTGGAACCGCGTGACCGCTCCGGTCGCAGGTTCGAATCCTGCCTCGGGCATGGATGTGTGTGATGTCCTTAGGTTAGTCAGGTTTAACTAGTTGCTAAGTTCTAGGGGACTGATGGCCACAGATGTTAAGTCCCATAGTGCTCAGAGCCATTTTGTTGTTCCTAATCAATATACACGATTTAGATGCCGATCAGAAACTCCCTCTTAGGTTATTTCCACATGATGCCATTTTTAGCATCTAGTAGAGTCACCAGGATCAAAATTAACTGCTAAATCATTTACACCATTAATCACACAAATCTACAGGTTGTCAATTCAGCTGTGGAGTACAAGCATACAAGATTTATTTGCTGATTGGGCACAGTCAATCAAGTTATACAGCCAATAACTGTATCAATCGTCGATGCAATAAACATAAATTATAACAATGATTCAAAACAATGTACTTCCTGAAGTATAAAAATACAAAGATCTTTAAACATTGAGTTTAATTAACAACGATAATCCATACAATGCCCTTACATTCGCTTTACGTGGGTTGACAATTTCTGTAGTATCAGATTTTGCCTTAGACAAACAGAAAGTTTATGTTTTGTGTGCAGTTCCCCTTTCTCTTTCTTATACTACTTATCTACATCTACATTATACTCCCGCAAGCCACTTAATGGTGTGTGGCGGAGGGTACTTTCAGTACTTCTGGGAATGAGTTAGATTTCCGACTTTTCCGATGTATCTGAGTCTTGTGTCTGCTTTTCCCACTATCTGTTTTATGTAGTCATTCCACTTAAAGTCGCTCTGGATAGTTACTCCTAGATATTTTACGGCTGAAACTGTCTCCAGTTGTTTTTCACCAATGGTGTGACTGTAGAGTAGTGTATTTCTTTTCCTATGTATGCGCAGTATGCATTTGTTTACGTTCAGAGACATTTGCCAGAGTCTGCACCCTTCATCAATTCCCTACAGGGCGTTCTGCAAATTTTTACAGTCTTCTGGCATTGCTACTTTGGTATAAACAACTGCATCATCTGCGAGTAGTCTTAAAGAGCCTCCTACGCTCATTCGTACATATTATGAACAGCAACGGTGCTATCACAGTTTCCTGCAGTACTCTCGATATTACCTTTACATCTGTCGATTTTGTTCCCTTAAGAGCGACGTGTTGAGTTCTATCTGCAAGAAACTCTTGAATCCAATCGCAAGTGCGCTCCGGCAGTCAGTAAGCTCGTGTTTTTTTCAATGAACGGCAATACGGGACGGTGTTAAACGCCTTTCTGAAATGAACTTATAAGCTACTTTATTGCGTACATTTCAGAAGCTTCCTCGGAGCGACCTGTGGAATGGCTACGATGAGACGTAAGTCCAGTCCTGAAAAAATATACACGGTTTCATGGAACGTCACGTCGAGCTTGGTCGTAAAATCTTCCTCTGTCCACCTGCGCTGTGAGTCAGTAAATGAACCATCCCTATCCAGCATGGTTCTTGACCGAAAGAATGAAATTAGTACAAGGGAAAGTAATTACGCGGAAACGTACTGTTGTAACACTGTGCTTCGCTAAGGCATCCACTGTTTATTACGTTGGGTCCCAGCTTGAGCCTTAGACCGTACTACGAGGTGCATTCAAGTTCTAAGGCCTCCGATATTTTTTCTAATTAACTACTCACCAGAAATCGATGAAACTGGCCTTACTTCTCGACGTAATCGCCCTGCAGACGTACACATTTTTCACAACGCAGACGCCATGATTCCATGGCAGCGGCGAAGGCTTCTTTAGGAGTCCGTTTTGACCACTGGAAAATCGCCGAGGCAATAGCAGCACGGCTGGCGAATGTGCGGCCACAGAGAGTGTCTTTCATTGCTGGAAAAAGCCAAAAGTCACTAGGAGCCAGGTCAGGTGAGTAGGGAGCATGAGGAATCACTTCAAAGTTGTTATCACGAAGAAACTGTTGCGTAACCTTAGCCCGATGTGCGGGTACGTTGTCTTGGTGAAACAGCACACGCGCAGTCCTTCCTGGACGTTTTTGTTGCAGTGCAGGAAGGAATTTGTTCTTCAAAACATTTTCGTACCTGTTACCGTAGTGCCCTTTGGAACGCAATGGGTAAGAATTACGCCCTCGCTGTCCCAGAACATGGACACCATCATTTTTTCAGCACTGGCGGTTACCAGAAATTTTTTTGGTGGCGGTGAATCTGTGTGCTTCCATTGAGCTGACTGGCGCTTTGTTTCTGGATTGAAGTATGGCATCCACGTCTCATCCATTGTCACAACCGACGAAAAGAAAGTCCCATTCGTGCTGTCGTTGCGCGTCAACATTGCTTGGCAACATGCCACACGGGCAGCCATGTGGTCGTCCGTCACCATTCGTGGCACCCACCTGGATGACACTTCTCGCATTTTCAGGTCGTCATGCAGGATTGTGTGCACAGAACCCACAGAAATGCCAACTCTGGAGGTGGTCTGTTCAACAGTCATTCGGCGATCCCCCAAAACAATTCTCTTCACTTTCTCGATCATGTCGTCAGACCGGCTTGTGCGAGCCCGATGTTGTTTCGGTTTGTTGTCGCACGATGTTCTGCCTTCATTAAACTGTCGCAGCCACGAACGAACTTTCGACACGTCCATAACTCCATCACCACATGACTCCTTCAACTGTCGATGAATTTCAATTGGTTTCACACCACGCAAATTCAGAAAACGTATGATTGCACGCTGTTCAAGTAAGGAATACGTCGCCATTTTAAGTATTTAAAAAAGTTCTCATTCTCGCCGCTGGCGGTAAAATTCCATCAGCCGTACGGTGCTGCCATCTCTGGGACGTATTGACAATGAACGCGGCCCCATTTTAAAACAATGCGCATGTTTCTATCTCTTTCCAGTCCGGAGAAAAAAAATCGGAGGCCTTAGAACTTGAATGCACCTCGTACATTGTTACTCTCTCCCTTGTTCTGACGTTTATATGCCTCTAGCGTTCTCCGTATCTGCCGAGGTCAGTATCCATTGTTCAGAAACAATGTTTGGAGATGTTCCATTTCTGTTTGTAGGTTATCAGCGTCAGAGATGGGGTCGATGTACCGAAGACTTCAGAGCGCCGGCTGTTTTTGCCGCATGGCGCCAGTTTCAATAAGTAGTGCAACACATTTTTGCTGAAAGCAGGTTGGTTTCTTTCAGGATTTAAATACGAGGGTAATCCTAAAAGTAAGGTCTCCTATTTTTTTATAAGTACATAGACCTGTTTATTTCTACAGTGGTTTACATCAGTTTACAGCTTGAACATTTAGCTATTTTTCGACATAATCACCATTTCTGTCGATGCATTTTTGAAGACGCTGTGGCAGTTTTTGTATGCCCATGTCATACCAGCTCGCCGCCATGGTGTTCCGAAAGTCATGAACTACTACTTTCACCTCGTCGTCGGAGCTGAATCGCTTTCCGGCCAAATGTTCTTTTAACTTAGGGAACAGGTGATAGTTACTGGGCGCCAATTCAGGACTATAGGGTGGGTAGGCGGTTATGTTCCATTGAATCTGTTGCAGGAGAGCAACGGTTTGGCGAGCGGTGTGTGGGCGAGTGTTGTCGTGGAGAACGTGTACGCCCTTGGTCAACATTCATCTTCTCCGGTTCTGAATTGCCCGTTTGAGTGTTTTCAGAGTCTCACAGTACCTGTCAACGTTAATTGTGGTCCCAGTGGGCATAGTAGTCGACCAACAATAACCCTTTCCGATCGCAAAAAACGGTTGTCATGACTTTGCTGGCAGACTGTCTCTGTTTGAATTTCCGCGGCTTTGGCGAAGAAGGATGCCGCCCCTGGCGTGATTGTTGTTTGGTCTCAGGAGGAAAGTGGTATGCCCAGGTTTCGTCTCCCGTGAGTGTTGAGTCCAGTAAGTTGTACTGTTCGGCTGCAAGGCGGTGAAGAAATGCGCGGGAAGCACCAACTCGTTGCCGCATGTGGTCTTCATTCAGCATGCGCGGCACCCATCTTCCCCACACCTTCCGGTAGTTCAATGTTTCCGTTAAAATACTGTGAGCGGAGCTTCACGGAACCTCAGGAACCGATGCGCAGAGATCATTCAGGTTGATCCGCCGATCTTCACGCATGGTTTGCTCAACCTTCAACACTGTCTCCTCAGAAACTGACGGTCTCCCGCTCCCTTGTTCGTCATGAATTTCGGTCCGACCGCAGGCCGTTGTGGCCGTGCGGTTCTAGGCGCCTCATTCCGGAACCGCGCTGCTGCTACGGTCGCAGGTTCGAATCCTGCCTCGGGCATGGATGTGTGTGATGTCCTTAGGTTAGTCAGGTTTAAGTAGTTCTAAGTTCTAGGCGACTGATGACCTCAGATGTTAAGTCCCATAGTGCTCAGGGCCATCCGACCCGCTGCAAACTCTCTACACCACTTACGAACATTTTTGACATCCATGCACGACTCACCATACACTTCCATCAATTGGCGATGGATTTCAATCGGCGCAGTGCCCTTTGCGTTCAAAAACCGAATAACTGCGCGCAATTCGCACTCGGCGGTAACATCCAACGGGGACTCCATTCTCAACGGCTGCCAAGCCAAGGCTGAGCGCCTGAGCGCGGCCTGCACATGTTTACACACAGCGCGTGAAGCACTCTTCATAACAGTGTGACCAACTGCCACACAAACAGTGTTCTGTACTTACAAAAAAAACAGGAGACCTTACTTTTGGGATTACCCTCGTTCACCACGGTATTCCCCACTCTTTTGGCCCCAAAACGCTATTTTTTTCGAAAATAATCTCTGTTCAGTGCAACGCCACCTTACTGGGAGGACCATTATGCCCGCATGGTACCACTCTACTGGCCGACGTCGGAGTCGGCGTATTGCTACATGAATAACCTTCCAATAATCCACGTACTGCTTCCGCAGAGTGCATCCTTCATTGGGCCAACCAGACGGAAGTCGGAAAGTGCCGGATCCGGGATGGAGGGTGCATGAGGGAAAACAGTCCAGTGAGGGTTTGTCAGCTTTTCTCCAGTGCGCAGCTTTCTATGTGGCACTGCGGTGTCATATAGAAGGGGAAGTTAGTTTGCCTTTTCGTGGCGACAAAAACGCTTAAGCCGTTTCATCGATTTCCTGAGGGTAGCACAATACGCTTCAGAGTTGCACCATGATGGAGGACATCGAACAGAATAACAGCTTCAGAGTCCCAAAAGACTTTACCGCCTCATGGTGCGGCTTTGAACTTTTTCGTCGAAAGAGAGGTATTGTGGCGCAACTCCACGGACTGGCGTTTTGTTTCCGGTTCGAAATGATGAACCCATGTTTCATCGCCTGTAACGATGTTCGACAAAAAAATTGTCACGTTCAACCTCGCAACGCGTGAAGCAATTCCGTACAGATGGTCCCTGGTTGCTCATTCCGGACAGATGGTTCTTCACTGCCATTTAAACTCTTCTGTCAGGCGGAGAGGAATCCACGGGGCACACACCTTTGAGAACCCCCAAAAAGTGGGCGAGTGTTTCAGCACTACCAACAGAGAAGTCCAGTTGTGCTGTGAGGTTTTTGACTGTGATCCGTCAGTCACATGCGGTGAGAGTGTCCGCACGTCCCAACACTGCACAGCGGCCACAGCCGCGTGCGCGCCGCCGCCGCACGGGAGATCGACAAGTTTGCGCGACATTGTTGCGCGCCTCGTTCAACGACTCACCGTGCTTTTGTTCACTGCCAATTCTCCGTGCACGTTCTTCGAGGACCTAGGAATATCTGCGATGCTTACTCCGTTAGGCCGGTATTACACTGTAATATTTCTTTGTCAAAGACGTGATCAAATATTCGTCAAAAATATTTGAGAAAGATCTTTGGCGTGGCGCTAAAAAGGGGTATTACACTGTCATCACATTTTTCGTCAAAGTACAAGAGGCTGAGAACAACAACTTGTTATTAACCGCAGCAGTTGCGCGTACCACAATTGCTGTGTGCACATGCGGAAGAGAGAAACGGGTGGGGGAGGGGGGGAGGGCAAGAAAACGTACCTGAGTGAAGCCGTGGGTTTTAGGACGATAATTTTGTAGTTGTCGGTACACACCAATTGTATTTACCGGCAATGATTATAAAAACACGCTCCACGTGGTAACATGTCACATTGCAGTGAACAGAAGACAAGCGACTTCTTTCATCAAATCTACAGCGAGGCCCTAGATTTGATCAAATAATTGACGACACTTGACAAAGTTCGCTATTACACAATCAAACTTTTATGACAAAGATATTGGACAAAAAAATTTGTTAGTATAATTCCGGCCTTACAGACGCCAGTTTGAAGACTACGTACAGCGCTGCCATCTATCGGAACTTCCTGAAACCATGGGGGCCGATGCTGGAATGTTCCACGGTGTGTCACAACAAATTCCGCATTTTTCCAACCGAAATTGCCGAAAAAAGTATTGCATTAATTATTGCATGCCACTCGCAGCTGCCTATAAATACACGTCTCTAAGTGTGGGCTTTCCAAATACCGAATCTCCATCGCTCTTACGGCGCACTAAGGCGCCTACAAACCGTGGTAACATGAGCTTCCGACTGTATGAACCGTGTGGCGAAATTATATAAATACGATCAACATATAGCCAAAAGTAAATGGCTGGATAATTTATATGAACTGCCAAGAATGTCTACAGATCTCCTAACGAAACAAGCATAATTTTCTTAATGTTACAGGCCACTGACGATAATGCTGCACATGAATAGGCGAAACTTGCTTATTTCGAAACGAAGTATTCAGTTGCAAAAGACAGACTCGCTCTTACGTACGTGATAAACCTAAGCGTAGTGTTATGTTACGTACAGCAGAGCTTCGTCATAACCACGAGGAATGCGGAGCCTCGGAATCTGGCGGCGGCGGGCAGCTGTGGGGACGGAACACGGGCAGCAACGCAGTCTCGCTCGCACACGACACAGCCGAGCAGAATGCCCGGCGCGGCGGTACTTTTCCTACCGGCGCGCAACGCGCATGCGCAAGCGGGCTGCCGAGCACGTGGCCCTGGCGAGCTCCCAGCTCGGCTAATAGAGACTGCCGCCGTGTTGTCACACACAACCGTCTGCGCCGGCGTGCAACACGGGCAGGATGTACCAATGTGGCTCACTGTTCCACTGCTCCAGAGAAAGAGAGAGAGAGAGAGAGAGAGAGAGAGAGAGAGAGAGAGAGAGACAGGGTGGTCCATTGATCGTGACCGGGCCACATATCTCACGAAATAAGCGTCAAACGAGAAAACTACAAAAAACGAAACTCGTCTAGCTGGAAGGGGGAAACCAGATGGCGCTATGGTTGGCCCGCTGCGTTTTTTAAAATAGGAACCCCCTTTTTTTATTACATATTCGTGTAGTACGTAAAGAAATATGAATGGTTTAGTTGGTCCACTTTTTTCGCTTTGCGATAGATGGCGCTGTAAACGTATAATTACGTGGTATCGCGTAACATTCCGCCAGTGCAAGACGGTATTTGCTTCGTGATACTGTACCCGTGTTAAAATGGACCGTTTACCAATTGCAGAAAAGGTCGATGTCGTGTTGATGTATGGCTATTGTGATCAAAATGCCCAACGGGCGTGTGCTACGTATGCTGGTCGGTACCCTGGACGACGTCATCCAAGTGTCCGGACCGTTCGCCGGATAGTTGCGTTATTTAACGAAACAGGAAGTGTTCAGTCACATGTGAAACGTCAACCACGACCAGAAACAAATGATGATGCCCAAGTAGCTGTTTTAGCTGCTGTCACGGATAATCCGCCCATCAGTATCAGACAAATTGCGCCAGAATCGGGAATCTCAAAAACGTCGCTGTTGAGAATGCTACATCAACATCGACTGCACCCGTATCATATTTCTATGCACCAGGAATTGCATGGCGACGACTTTGAACGTCGTGTATAGTTCTGCCACTGGGCACAAGAGGAATTACGGGACAATGGCAGATTTTTTGCACGCGTTCTATTTAGCGACGAAGCGCCATTCTCCAACAGCGGTAACGTAAACCGGCATAATATCCACTATTGGGCAACGGTAAAACCACGATGGCTGCGACAAGTGGAACATCAGCGACCTTGGCGGGTTAATATATGGTGCGGCATTATGGGAGGAAGGATAATTGACCCCCATTTTATCGATGGCAATCTAAATGGTGCAATGTACGCTTATTTCCTACGTAATGTTCTACCGATGTTTCACTGCATGACAGAATGACGATGTACTTCCAACATGATGGATGTCTGGCACATAGCTCGCGTGCGGTTGAAGCGGTACGTTCACCGGATCTGACGTCCCCGGATTTCTTTCTGTGGGGAAAGTTGAAGGATATTTGCTATCGTGATCCGCCGACAGTGCATGACAACATGCGTCAGCGCATTGTCAATGCATGTGCGAACATTACAGAAGGCGAACTACTCGCTGTTGAGAGGAATGTCGTTACACGTATTGCCAAATGCATTGAGGTTGACGGACATCATTTTGAGCATTTATTGCGTTAATATGGTATTTACAGGTAATCACGCTGTAACAGCATGCGTTCTCAGAAATTGTAAGTTCACAAAGGCACATGTATCACATTGGAACAACCGAGATAAAATGTTCAAACGTAGCTACGTTCTGTATTTTAATTTAAAAAACCCACCTGCTACAAACTGTTCGTTGCAAGGCGACATTGAATACGCTGAAAGCCCGAATTTCCAGGGTAAGGCCAGAGCAAAAGACTATCTCTCAGCTGAAACATGATACCGCCATGCCCCACAACAGTTTTGTGACCACGCAACTCATTGCAAAACTCCCCGTACGGCAAGCGGCGCTGTAATACTTCCTTCATCTTCGGAATCAAATCAAAGTCACAAGGAGTCAAGTCCGGGGAGTATGGTGGATGGCACAGTACTTCCCAGTCGCATCGACCGAACAGAGCAGCCACAGCTTGCGCTGTATGCGCCCGCGCATTGTCGTGCAAAACGATGGGTGGGTTGCGCAGAAAGTGTCGCCGCTTTTTTCCCGAAGCTGGTCGCAGGCGATGCTCCAAACACGAACAGTAATACTGTGCACTGACGGTGGCATTCGCTTCAGAACTGTTCCAGAGATTCGACAGGCAGTGGACCGCTCCATTCGCACCATCAACAGAACAGGCTCTGCTAACGGTGTACTAAGCCTTCCACATCGCTCGCAACGGGTTCTACACAACGCTGGTGACTACTTTGAGGGACAGTAACAGGTGCAAACCTGTAGCTCTTTTTGTATCGGTTGTTAATAAATACTTGCCACTATTTATGTTCCAACCCTCGTATATTAAGCGCAGTCTAGCTGTGACTGGAATCACTGCCAGATTTTCTGATAACTTGTTATTACAAAAACACAGACCTCTCAGTAATGCGTGATTTGCAAAAGTTATGTTATTTTTTGCCCACGTCTAGTAGCGTTGCTAAATTAGTGGATTTTCCACTAAAACTGGTGGTTTCTACTCTCCTTTTAGTGGCGAAATATTGCTTCTAGTGGCTGGCGGATTTTGTAGTGGTTTAAAAGAATTCAGTTTCAGTTACTGAAAAGTGCGATCTCTCAAACACTAAGTACATGTTTCGAAATATGTTATCTCTACTTTACTTGCTTTCAGGAGTACTTAACTTTTCGAGCGACAACACCGATGCATTACAATGTGACATCGAACGAACCATGACACTCGATAGACTACATGTAGAACGAACAGTATTTAGTAGCACCAAGTTACAGTGCATTTCACGAGCCAAGGTGGCTTGCGCAGCTGCGGGTAGTGCAACAACCGGTTTCACTTACTTCATTGTCGCTTCGAAAAACCACTGAGCACCTGTTGGCTCACGCAGGGTGCGTCACGTCTGACGCGCAGAAAAAGCAACTCGATTGTCGTCGTTTGCGCTCTGCACTACACAATTGTGATGCTCAGTGCATACGACTTCATACGTGTATAATTACGCCGAAACCACAATATACGCAAAAGTTTCGGGATTCTTGGCTTCAGGACCCACATTTAAAACATTGGGTTCAAGTTACTGGAAGTACTGCTGATCACGTAGCGAAGACCAAATTTTGTGGCACAGTTTTAACGAGTCACTATGGAGATTTGAAATCTCCGGGATGTCAAGGAAGGATCTACAAAATAAAAAGGCGAGCAACCTTTCTTTTTAATTGATTAGTCAGTCATTGATCGATTTTACATCTTCAACTACTCTTTGACTAAGCAAATTGTTGTAGACTGTAACTATGCAGCCTAAAATTGCTTTTAAGTCAGAGCCCATTGGGAATAAAAAAAAAAAGGATGAAGTAAGAGTTGCAGATTTGACAGTGTCTAGCAAGAAAATTAGGATTGTGTCAGTATATTCGCATTGTGAAGGGACAGATCAAGATAAGATGGATAGTTTTTATGAGGCACTCAGTGATGTAGTTGTTAGAGTAAAAGACAAGGACAGTGTTCTGCTCATGGGTGATTTTAATGCCAGGATTGGAAATCGAACAGAAGGGTATGAAAAGGTTATGGGTGAATTTGGAGAGGATATGGAGGCCAACAGGAACGGGAAACAACTCTTGGATTTCTGTGCCAGTATGGGCTTGGTAATCACAAACTCCTTTTTTAAACATAAGAACATTCACCGGTATACTTGGGAAGGCAGGGGAACCAGATCTGTCATTGACTATATAATAACAGATCAGGAATTCAGGAAGGCTGTGAGGGACACACGTGTATTCAGGGGATTCTTTGATGACACTGATCATTATTTAATCTGCAGTGAAATTGGGATTGTGAGGCCGAAAGTGCAGGAGGTCAGGTCCATATGTAGGCGGATAAGAGTGGAGAAACTTCAGGATAAGGAAATCAGGCACAAGTACGTAACAGCGATCTCAGAAAGGTACCAGTTGGTTGAATGTAGTCAATTACAGTCATTGGAAAAGGAATGGACAAGGTACAGGGACACAGTACTAGAAGTGGCTAAAGAATGTCTTGGAACAGTAGTGTGTAAAAGCAGGATGAAGCAAACAGCTTGGTGGAATGACACAGTCAAGGCAGCCTGTAAAAGGAAAAAGAAGGCGTATAAAAAATGGCTACATACTAGAACTCAGATAGACAGAGAAAGTTATGTTGAAGAAAGAAACAAAGCCAAACAGATAATTGCAGCATCCAAGAAGAAATCTTGGGAAGACTTTGGAAACAGGTTGGAGATTTTGGGTCAAGCTGCTGGAAAACCATTCTGGAGTGTAACTAGCAGTCTTCGAAAGGGAGGTAAGAAGGAAATGACAAGTATTTTGGACACGTCAGGAAAACTTCTTGTAAATCCTGTGGATTCCTTGGGCAGATAGAGGGAATATTTTGAAGAGTTGCTCAATGTAGGTGAAAATACGATCAGTAATGTTTCAGATTTCGATGTACAATGGGATAGGAATGAGGATGGAAATAGGATCACATTTGAGGAAGTGGTGAAAATGGTCAATAGATTGCAGTGCAATAAAGCAGCTGGGGTGGATGAAATTAAGTCGGAACTCATGAAATACACTGGAATGTCAGGTCTTAAATGGCTACACAGGATAATTGAAATGGCCTGGGAGTCGGGACAGGTTCCATCAGACTGGACAAAAGCAGTAATCACACCAATCTTGACATGGAAACAGAAAAGATTCTAACAACTACAGAGGTATCTCGTTAATCAGCGTTGTGGGTAAAATCTTCTCAGGTATTGTTGAAACGAAAGTGCGAGTATTAGTTGAGGACAAATTGGATGAAAATCATTGTCGGTTTAGGCCTCTTAGAGGTTGTCAAGACCAGATCTTTAGCTTATGGCAAATAATGGATAAGTGTTACGAGTGGAACAGGGAATTGTATCTATGCTTTATAGATCTAGAAAAGGCATATGACCGGGTTCCTACGAGGAAGTTATTGTCTGTTCTACGCGATTATGGAATAGGAGGCAAACTTTTGGAAGCAATTAAAGGTCTTTACATAGATAGTCAGGCAGCAGTTGACGGTAAATTGAGTTCATGGTTCAGAGTAGTTTCAGGGGTAAGACAGGGCTGCAACTTGTCTCCACTGTTGTTCATATTATTTATGGATCATATGTTGAAAACAATAGACTGGCTGGGTGAGATTAAGATATGTGAACACAAAATAAGCAGTCTTGCATATGCGGATGACTTAGTTGTGATGGCAGATTCGATTGAAAGTTTGCAAAGTAATATTTCAGAGCTAGATCAGAAATGTAAGTACTATGGTATGAAGATTAGCATCTCCAAAACGAAATTAATGTCAGTGGGAAACAGATATAAACGGATTGAGTGCCAAATAGGAGGAACAAAGTTAGAACAGGTGGACAGTTTCAAGTACTTAGGATGCATATTCTCACAGGATGGCAACATAGTGAAAGAACTGGAAGCGAGGTGTAGCAAAGCTAATGCAGTGAGTGCTCAGCTACGATCTACTCTCTTCTGCAAGAAGGAAGTCAGTACTAAGACTAAGTTATCTGTGCACCGTTCAATCTTTCGACCAACTTTGTTGTATGGGAGCGAAAGCTGGGTGGATTCAGGTTACCTTATCAACAAGGTTGAGGTAACGGATATGAAAGTAGCTAGGATGATTGCAGGTACTAGTAGATGGGAACAATGGCAGGAGGGTGTCCACAATGAGGAAATCAAAGAAAAACAGGGAATGAACTCTATAGATGTAGCAGTCAGGGCGAACAGGCTTAGATGGTGGCGTCATGTTACACGCATGGGAGAAGCAAGGTTACCCAAGAGTCTCATGGGTTCAGCAGTAGAGGGTAGGAGGAGTCGGGGCAGACCGAGGAGAAGGTACCTGGATTCGGTTAAGAATGATTCTGAAGTAATAGGTTTAACATCAGATGAGGCACCAATTTTACCACTGAATAGGGTACATGGAGGAATTTTATAAAGGGGACTATGCTCCAGACTGAACGCTGAAAGGCATAATCAGTCTTAAACGATGATGATGATGATGATGAGTAAGAGTTGCATTATTCGCAGCCATGCATACTAGTGGACGTGTGGTCGACCATTTGGGAGAGATAGTTAATCAGAGTCATGAAGAAGCTCAGCTGCACCTGGCAGATTAAAACTGTGTGGCCGACCGACACTCGAACTCGGTACCTTTGCCTTTCCGGGCAAGTGCTCTACCATCTGAGCTACCGAAACACGACTCACGCCCGGTACTCACAGCTTCACTTCTGCCAGTGCTTCGGTAGCTCAGATGGTAGAGCACTTGCCCGCGAAAGGCAAAGGTCCCGAGTTCGAGTCTCGGTCGGGCACACAGTTTTAATCTGCCAGGAAGTTTCATATCGGCGCACACTCCGCTGCAGAGTGGAAATCTCATTCTAAGTGCACTTCAGTTCTAAAAAACGTGCCGCATTTCACAGATGTTCTAAAACAACATTGCAAAGATCAACCACTTAGCTTAGTAACTGATGAATCCGATGATACTGCTGTACATAAATACTTGGGACTGATTATAATTTATTACAGAAAATCTTTTAACTGCTATATTAAGAATACGCTGTGGTTTGAGATTGGAAGGAAAACGCTGCAATGAATAAGAAATTCCAACAAAAGTTGCAAGAGAAATGGGTACTAACAAATCGTATCAATCTGAAACCGACGATGATGATAATGCAGACAAAAATGATTCATCAGAAGAAGACCAATTCATTTAAATAATTAGCTGTTATTCTTGAACTTTTTGTTTGTTCGTTCAATGATTGTGCATATTTTATTGCTTAATAATAAAGGAAACTACTTACTAATATAATTTTTAAAAAAAATTTAGTAGAAACTTTAGCGAGAATAGGGTTACTTTTGTTAGTGGTTTTTGCACTCCAAACTGGTGGGGAGCTCACTTTAACTGTTGGCAACACTGACATATAGTACGCACCGCTAGTTCTCCGCTTATCGCGACAACGATTTGACTTTCTTCTTTATTCATATATTTTTGACAACGGCCATTAAAGACCACTATGAACTATATTGTGAGGTCTGCAACTGTTAATTAAAATGAAAGAAGGATGTCACAAAGTACTAATTTATTCACTAACGTTTGCTCCCTGCATTTACCACTATTACCTTCAGAATTTCGAAGAGTGTATTCCAGACAAGACTGGCAAAAGCTTTACATTTAAGGGGTGATCAAAACGTGTCCGGTTGAGGACGATGCTGCATTGTATATGCAACGTAGCGAAACTCCGATGCCGGTATATAAGCACCTACATGTAGGCAAGGAATTAGTGTGGCGTTCGTATCTTCCTGACGGCGTGCGGTAAATGCGGAAACATGAACCATGGCGACGTCATCACCAAATGTGTCCAAACAGGAGCAGCGTGCTGTAATTCTTTTCTTGACTGCCGAAGGACAAACAACGGTAGACATCCATTGGAGAATGAAGAATGTATGAGGGACAGCATGTCTATCGAACACCCCATCGTTGTGGATTCATGCTGCTTCGTGCTAACGCACGTCTCCGTAGCCCAAATGTCGTAACGCAGAACTTCCGCCAACTCACGAAATGCGATTATCACTCCTTCGGCCCCATAAGAAAGACCTTGAAAAGTCGACGATTCTTGTCGGACGAGGACGTGCTGGAGGCAGTTACGAACTTGGAACTTCCTGGCAGATTAAAACTGAGTGCCGACCGAGACTCGACCTTGGGCCCTTTGCCTTTCCCAGGCAAGTTTAGAAGGTAGGAGTCGAGATATTGGCGGAATTGCAGCTGTGAGGCGTGAGTCGTGCTTGGGTAGAGCACATGTCTGTGAAAGGCAAAGGTCCCGAGTTCGAGTCTCGGTCCGGCGCTCAGTTTTAATCAGCACACACTCCGCTGCAGAGTGGAAATCTCATTCGAGTTACGAAATTATTGACGCAACAGGACACGGTGTTTTATTAAACGGGTATCTTCAGTGTGGTGCATCGCTGGCATAATTGCCTCAGTGCTGATAGCATTCTATCTAATTGGCATACCGATTCTGGACTGCACGGCCTTCGACTGGGACTTCTAGATCGGTTCTTATAATACTAGGAATCCTATGAACATAGATTTGGCCATAAATCAGGGGAGACTGCGTTTCCCACGGAAGTCGCTGTGAACACCGCTGCGGCGTCTTTTACAGATGCTCCTCCTGCTGTTATGCATCGGCGTGCGCGCTGCTGTTATCTCCGACCAGATTAAACGCGCCTATCTGTTACACATTCCGATCCGCGGGACCCCTCGACTTAGGCGACACGTTGGCTACGTACCGGAGCGAGAAACGAGCAGGCACACCAGTTGTGGACAGCGGCTTAAAGAGTAGGCTGCAGATGTAGACACAGCAAGAGCATATACTCGACAGTCACCAGATGTCCAGAGCCGTGTATTATCCACGCCTATATTTTATTCACAATAATCTTCACGACAGCATTCTGAGTGGAATGTGAATGAACATTCTCGTGATATTAATAAAAATGACTTCATCGTTAATAAAATAATAAATAATTATTGCCAATGACATAATTTAAAATTTTGTAGCCGGCCTTTGTGGCCAAGCGGTTCTAGGCGCTTCAGTCTGAACCGCGCGACCGCAACGGTCGCAGGTTCGAATCCTGCCTCGGGCATGGATGTGTGTGATGTCCTTAGGTTAGTTAGGTTTAAGTAGTTCTAAGTTCTAGGGGACTGATGACCTCACATGTTTAGTCCCATAGTGCTCTGAACCATTTGAACCAGTATTTTGTAGAAAGTTATATCTCAGACAATAGCCATGGATAATGGTAATGAAAATCTCCATCTTTTGTTATCTACGAGGGTTGGAACTTTAATAGTAGCAACTATTTATTTACAGCTCGTACAAAATAGATACGTGTTTCAAAGTTTTACCGATCTTCAAAGTAGTCACTAGCAATCTGTATAACCCGCTGCCAGCGGTATGGAAGTCGTAGGATACTCTTAGCAGTGCCAGTTGTGTTGGCAGTTCCAGCGGCGTGGTCTATTGCCCGACGAATTTGTAGCAGTTCTGAAGCGAATGCCGTGAAGAGTTTCCTTCAGTTTAGAAATCGAGTTGAACTCACGAGGGCTTAAGTCAGGGGATTGCATAGGTGGTATAGCACTTAGCAGCCGCATCAGTCAAACAAATGAGTAACAGCCTGCACTGCCTCTAAGCTGGCCGCAGGTTGTGTTCCAAAAACGATCAGCTAAGAGACAGAAGTGATGACACTTTCTGCAGGACCTGACCATCGTTTTGCAGGACCATGCTCAAGCACGTACAGTGCAAGCTGTTACTGATTTGTTTGACTGATGGCGCTGCTAAGTGCTGTACCACCTACTGCACTCCCCTGACTAGGGAGGGTTGGAGGGATGAGATAGTGGTACCGAAAGTACCCTCCGCCACACACCATTAGATGGCTTGCGGAGTATGATGTAGATGTATATGAAACAATGGAATAATCGGGAGGGGGAGAAGAAGTGGGATGCCGGGAGTCTCCCGCCTAAATCGGGAGAGTTGGGAGGCATCCGAACAACATGGAGGATAGGCTGCAATCATGTTTAGCTCTCTTCTTAGTTACTCCTACCCTTTCATGTTCTGAAGCTCTTGTAACTGCAGTTTGGTAATGCATGGAGCGGCGGTAAAACTTGTAAAGACAGACCAAGGACTGACTAGGTAGGCAGATTCAAGTGGACGTTGGTTTGGAGTAGCTGTGCTACACGAAAAGAGGACCAAGGTGTGCTGCTTCAGGGCTGTCCTCGGACTGGAGAATGCAACAATAGCTGTCCTCATTTTCTGGAAGTGAACCACTTTGTCTAAATCTCGCCAGCACTGCAACGGGGTCTCGCACTTGCATCATGAACAATTCGTTGCAACTGGTAAGCAGTTGTTGTTGTTGTTGTTGTTGGTTCGCGTTCTGTGCTACGCTTTTCGTAACGTTCCTGTAGTGGGATGGGAACAGTGGAAGCTTGGCACGAGGGGAAGGTGCGAGTACTTCCCGCGTCGTGGCAAGTCCACCTCAGCCTGTTGTGAATAGCGCCTCGTCGGCGGCGACTGCTTGCCTTTTCACGCGCGGAGAGATCGCTGTTTGCTGAAACCGATTTGCCGCTTCTCACGGTTGAACTTCTAATCTGCTCGCCGTTAAGTTGGAAGCACAGCCGGCATAGCAGTTGTGTTTTAGCGCTGCCGCAACTGCGGCTGTCACGAGATGTGCTCACTCTTCTCGTAACGTCGCAAGGCGGAACAACACACGCTGCTGCACTCGCCGCAGGACTACACCAGCGGTTAGCGGCCACGTACACACAGCTGATACACTGAGACCAGAGGGTCCCACTCGAATGACGCGACAACAGCACCAGATTTCGCCGTACACGTGCTTTTATTTAACTAATTGTAACCAAACAGTTCGTTTTCTCAGAGCTAGTTGACCTCCACAAAAGGTACTGGGTTGGCCCGTATGTCCTGGCCTTTCTCTTTACTTTTAGTGAAACTTTTCCTGAAAAATAAAATGCTTTGCGAATGCTTTTTATGTTATTCGATAGAGAGTGTCACCAGCTGCGACGTAGTCGCGTATACGGACAAAGATCCGAAACTGTCAAATGTCTTTTATTGCAGTCTTCGATCACAATATCAATTCTTTTGACGATGACCGGTTTCAGTCCGTGATTACCATCCTCAGATCTACAACATAGAAATATATACACCTAGTGAGCAGTGTGTCTTTCAACACAATACAGCAACGAGTATCACAATATACTATCATACAACCAGGGAAATGTACAGATAAAATACAGTAAAACGTACCTTTTCTACGCCATGTCCTTAAGTGATAAGGCCATAATGGCAACGTCAAAACATATAAATATAGTCAGCACAGCAACGTCACATAGATCTAAAATAACGTGTAGAGCAGGCCACATCGTCCACACAGTCATTATTGCTACTGGCTACTGAAGTACAGTAGCTACCAGAAATCTGTTTGCCTACGTCCTACCTAGATGTCGCTACTGTGGGCTTAGATGTAGTCATCATTTACGCAAAAACCATAATCTGATAAAAACACATTAGGTGAAATACATGTAGCAGACTTTTAAATATTGATAGCTATTATAGAAACCAATTGTGATGCAGTATTGTGTTGAAAGACACACTGCTCACTAGGTGCATTATTTTGTATATTGTAGATCTGAAGATGGTCATCACGGACTGAAATCGGTCATCGTCAAAGGATCTGATATTGTGATCGAAGACTGGAATAAAAAACACTCGATAGAGAGTTGTGTAGTCTACAAGACAGTGTGTCTGGTATTTTTTATGTAGACAATTTCTGTTCTTTTCAGGTTATTAAATCGGAGTCTCAAGAGCAGAAGAGCATTTTCGACAACTTCTGCTTTTGCGTTTACTTTAGGTGCCAAAGCCGCGTCAGTTACTCGAGAGATTTATGGAGTGTATGGGGAAGAAACGATGCGTCTCAAGACGGCCCAAAATTCGTTTAAGCGAATCAGTTTTGGGTTAACCGAATTAAAGACGGCAATTTCGATCTGAAAAATACGCATGGTCCACCAAAACCTTACTTGACCGGAACCAAACAGGCAATGCGGGACTTTCATGTCAAACTAATGCAACGACTCGACAACGCTATCCAGGAAAAACGATCTGCAAAGTAAATTCTCCAGACTTGACGCCTTCGGATTTTCATCAAATCCGATCCCTCTCGAATGCATTGCATGGCGTTTCGCTCAGTGGCGTGGAACTGAAAGCTTGGATGGACGATCTCTTCTAGTGGAAACGAAGCGATTTCTACGGTCAGGGCATGGCAAAGCGTCTAGAGCGTTGGTAAGAACTCGTGCAGCACAGTGCAGAATACACTACTGACTGATTTATTACTTTTGTGGAAACTTAAATTTTAAAGAAAACGTCATAGCTTATGGTTCATCCTAATATCGGTACTGCGTGAGGTCGATGTAAGACAGGTGCGTTCTGGAGAAACACACTACGTTTGCCCATGGCGTCTTCTAGAGAGTGGAGAAATAAAAATGGGCAGAAAAGTATGACGAGACATTAAAAAGTTCCCGTTTCGTGTCGCTGCGCCGGCCGGAGTGGCCGAGCGGTTCTACGTGCTTCAGTGTGGAACCGCGCGACCGCTACGGTCGCAGGTTCGAATCCTGCCTCGGGCATGCATGTGTGTGATGTCCTTAGGCTAGTTAGGTTTAAGTAGTTCTAAGTTCTAGGGGACTGATGACCTCAGAAGTTAAGTCCCATAGTGGTCAGAGCCATTTGAACCATTTTGTCGCTGCTGCACGAGGCCACAACCAACGTAGCGACACTTCGATGCTGGTATACAAACACCGACGCCAGCGTTCTTGAGACAGATGATTTGACCTGTGTGTTCCGATATAATCGGGATATAAGTGCATTCATCTTGAGAGTATGTTGTGTCTAATTATTTATGCAACATTTCCACTACGTCTGAAGTTTCAGTGTGATGGAATTAGCTTTGTGTTGTAGGATATGAGGTTTCTCTGAATCGAAGTCTTGAAGTGTATTTTGAAGAATAGGTCTGGCCCCTTTCTGTGAGTGCCTATTAAGTCACTAAAGAACCAGCTGCACGTCCCGTGGGTGGTGATGATGATGAATTCGGAGCTCTGAGTGCCTCTCTCACGATTGCTCGTTGTTCACCTCCTGTCGCCCCTCTAGGTCGACATTCAGGTCAGTATCCCACCGCTGTCTGGGGTGTCTTTCCCCAGGTCGACCGCTTCCTTCTTGGCACTGTGCTCGGCGTGGTTCACCTACCAACAACGTCGAAAGTCGTGCGATTCGCCGACGACTCCATCTGGCTGCTGTGATCGCAACTACACGTCCATTCTTAGGTGGTGACATTTTCCGCACATCGTTCACTCGCCTATCTGCGAGGCACAGTGACTGTCCAACTGTGCACACGGAATAAAATCAGCAAACACTTTATGCCCTAATACCGACATGTCTCCTGTTTACTACCTTCGTCAGTTGCGCCATGAAATTGCACTACAGTGTCACACATTGATCCATCGACCGCAAAAGTCTGCAGTTTTGCATTTTGGTCAATCCCTCCATGAATATCAGTTTGTAACTAGTTTGCATAACTCCTTCGTGGTGCAGTTTTTTTTTTTTCGTCCTTGAGTGTATGTAGACAAGCCGCAGTGTTCCCTTCGCGATTGGAGAGACAGTATGCTTGCGAAATCCCGTGGCCAAACGAATGCTCAAGAAACGGTTACCGATAAAAATAAAACACAAACCACGCATGTCCAGAAAAAGGGGTGGAAAATGAGTTTAATGCACAGCCATGACTCGATTTAATCATTAGTGGAAAATAAAAGAGCCGGTCCTTCAATGGCGAGACGAGAATTGCTCCGCTGGCTCAGGTGTAAAAGGCTCGGTTTAGCATCTCGATAGGCGTCCCAGCTGCGACGGCGTACTGCGGGTTGCGGCAGCGGAAGGGGCCGCTGTCATCGCGTCCCCGCGGGTCTGCTGGAAGGCGGCCAGCGAGCCAGCAAATAGCTCAACCCGCCTGCCAGCTGTGAGTCACACTCTAGACATCGCTGATAGCTGCCGGCTTCTCCCGGTCACGGCATCGTCTGTTGCCTCGCTGCAGTCTCAGCGCTATTAGTTGTGAACGTACTCACCGCGTCGGACTCTACGACATCCTTGTGTAAAGTGTTCTTGCCCTCTCGATTTACCTCTCGCGTCAAATCTGGCTGATATCCTTCGACGAAAGACTCCACCATCTTCCTCAGCAACAACTGACTCGTGGCTGCTATTGTGGCGACAGTTATAGCCCACAGGCGGCGTCCTCCTTTATTGGAGAACGCTATCTTTACACTCGAACCCCACAGGCATTCATTCGGAACACCTGCTTCGGACGATTAATCTCTGAATCCCGCCGTCCTTGTCTCAAACAGTTTCGTCTATTTACACTAGTGTGCAAAACGTAACGACGAAATAACTACTGCATGGTGTATCATTGCCAAGTAACATAGCTCTCTAAACTTGGACCATACAGGAAAAACTGTTACAGTACAGCAGAGAAAGTAAATGAAAGAAATGAGCAACGAGATGAACACACACAGGGTGAGCACGAAGTCTTGCCCTGCTTATAATAATATAACAGAATATCCGTTTGACATAATAAGTTACATTTGATGCCGTTACATAGGTTAGTGTTACTAGTTTTTTTTTAGACCACTTACGTTAGTAAACCTCAACGTGTGCTCACTTGGTAGCTAGGAGAATGTCGAGGCGGTATTCCAGTTCCCGCCAGGTGTTTCGTAACATGTGTGCTGCCACAGTAGTCACAGCAGCTTGTATCCTAGCCTTCAGTTCGTCGACGTCAGCAACTGGTGTGACGAAGACTCTGTTCTTGATATAGCCCCAGCAAAAACGCAGGCGGCGTAATATCTGGAGAGCTGAGTGGCCAGGGTGTTGGACCATTCCTTCCAATCAACCGATCTCGACATTACTCCCCTCTCCAGACATTACGCCCCTTGACGTTTTTTTCTGGGGCTATATCAAGGACAGAGTCTTCGTGACGTTTAGGAACTGAAGGGCAGGATACAAGCTGCTGTGAGTACTGTGGCAGAACACATGTTACGAAACACCTGGCGGGAACTAGCATACCGTCTCGACATTCTCCGAGCTACCAAGGGAGCACACTTTGAGGTTTACTAACGTAAGTGGTCTTAAAAAAAGTACTAACACTAACCTATGCAGCGGCATCGAATGTAAATTATTATGTCAAACGGTTATTCTGTAATAGATTGTTATAACCAGGGCAAGACTTTGTGCTCCCCCTGTATAACACCTTATTCAACGACAATAATCACATTGAAGTCACCGCGATTAATGATGGTCCCACCGACATTACAAACGGCGTGTTATCTCCACGAACGGCAATGCATGCTCGGTAACGTGCTCCCATTCTGGTCACAAAGTTGTTAAGGAGGTCTTGTGGTACTGTGTCCCAGTCTTCCAGCAGCGAGGATGACAACGGGTGGATGGTCGTCAATGCACGTGTTCGTGTTGTAATACGTCAACCCAACGCAGTCCACACTTGATCGATGGGATTTAATTCGCGGGAACGGGCTGGCAAATCCATTCGTCGAATATCCTCTCGTTCCAAGAGCTGCTCCACCAGCCAATTTCATGACAGTGCACTGTCACCCATAAAAATGAAATCAGGGATGAACGCATTCCTGAAAAAATGCTCGTGAGGAAGTGTTTAGTGTTTGGGCAACGTATCGTGTTCCAAGGTTTGGAAGTCAGTCCGCCGATGTGAAACTGAAGAAGAGTGACAGGATCTGTAGAATGGAATGAACTTTCTTACAGAATGTGGATTGAGAGTAAATCAAACAAAGACGGAAATAATGACAATAACGAGAAACTTACTATCAGAATTGGTGACCACAGAGTTCTGCTACCTTAGCAGCAAAATAACGCAGGACGTTAAAAGCACACTAGTACCGGCAAAGAAAGGGCATTTCTTGCTACCCAAACATATTTCTCCGTGCCATTACCAGTGTTCATTGAAAAACTGTAGAAGCGAACATATTTTAGGCTATGACTGATCTAACAAAATGAGGTCTAAAGACAATTTTTATTCGTTTTTGATCTTACCTTGATTTTACGTTTTACGGTTTTGCAAGACCATCTGTATGTTTCCTGCACCGATAGCTTGTCATCTGCAAACCAAGCTACGCAAACGTGAATTTTATCGCCGAGTTAACACCTCCCTTGATTTCTAAAAAATGTGATTTTAGTGGGGCAACATGTTTTGCGTATATATTTGTTATTACTCACGTTCTGTTATGACAGGTTCCTCTCCTTTCGCGTTCTGAGAGCACTGCACACACGTATTGAATGTACTTTGTGTAATTTTGGTTTAATAAACGCCTTTTCACTTCGGAAACCGCGGTCTGCACGATGTTGGTGTGTGTCCTAGCACCGTCGGTGTTCATTTGTTCCCGGGTGAGTTTGGTACCGAACTGGAATTTTGTTTTGTGTGTGTGTGTGTGTGTGTGTGTGTGTGTGTGTGTGTGTTTATAAACTCCTTTAGCTGTTTGTTTTTCCTATTTTGCAGAGTTCCTTCGATGTGTTAAATAATGTGCTTTTACAGAGCGTAATATATTGATTTAAAAGTCGTTTGCCTTCTACTATTGTCTTCTGTATGTGGAAGTTTTCTTCTTGTGTTAGTTTGTGGTATAGGCAGTGGCTGGATTTCAACATTTTAAAATCTGTTGCGATTGTAGTTGGGTTGTCGCTGTGAGCAATGGGTGCCAATGGGTGCGGTTACTTCTTAGGGCTCTGAGGTGTTCTGTCTTGTTTTAAAATGCCTGCATGTTTGTCCTATGTTTTAGCGATTGGCAAGTTCTGCACGTGAGTTCATGTATTCTGGATCTATGGAATTTATGTATGTGTCTCTTGTGTTCTGAGTTGTTTCTGTGTTCTGTTGTCTATCGTCTATCCTATTTGAAGTATTACTGGGAGTACGTGCCGTTTTGTGTGTGTGTGTGTGGTGCGTTCGTTCAATTAGATTTATTTCTCTATCATATGAGTCTTGTAAACATATTCCACTGCTTAAAAATTGTATAAATGGCTCTGAGCACTATGGGACTCAACATCTGAGGTCATCATTCCCCTAGAACTTAGAACTACTTAAACCTATCTAACCTAAGGACATCACACACATCCATGCCCGAGGCAGGATTCGATCCTGCGACCGTAGCAGTCACGCGGTTCCAAACTGAAGCGCCTAGAACCGCACGGCCACACAGGCCGGCCATTCCACTGTTATTTGTTTTACTGTATTTAGCTCCCGTGTGTAACTCTGTTTACTTATGGGTTGCAGTTGTTTCAAAGAAAATGCCTTTTTTGCATGCTGCACATCGAAATTTTTATTTATGCACCCACACGCGTTTCGCCTTTTTTACAAGGCATCCTCAGTGGGTGTCCTGAAATATTACAAGATTTGTCCATTTTTACACATAGGCTATGGTTTCACGTCTAGGTTATAGATTTAAAAACAGTTCCTTAAAGTTTTTTTATGAAATGGAACAGTACTCACAGTAACTTCTAATTCATTGCATCTAAGCAAACTGCTGTTTCTCATCTGGGAAGCAGGTGGACATCTTACAGTTCACTTTCAGTTGACTGTTTACGTTACACATCACTGTAACTGCTATCTTTTTAATACAGAGTTTCATTTGTTTTTCTAAGTGTTACCACCATTCTCAGTTTTCTGCATACAACTCTTTGTGAGTGTGTGTGTGTGTGTGTGTGTGTGTGAGTTTGTGTGTGTGTGTGTGTGTGTGTGTGTGTGTGTGTGTGTGTGTGTGTGTTTGTGTGTTACATTAGTCAGGCGCATTATGATATCGCCATAACTATACCAGTATATTAATTGTATTTCTTTGGTTTATTATGTGTTTGAAGATCTTGTCCTCTTAAGTTGTTCATGAATATGTCGGTTAGGAGGCTAGTAATTGGTGATCTCAACACAGGCCTTAATTTGAGGAAGAAATGACTGAAAATGTACATTTGGAGCACAGCATCACACAGTAGTGAAACATGAACTGTGAGAAAACCGAAACAGAAGAGAATCGAAGCGTTTGTGATGTGGTGGAACAGACGAATGTCGAAAATTAGGTGAAGTGATAGGGTAAAGAATGACGTGATTCTCCGCAGGATCGGCGAGGAAAGGAATATACGGCGAACACTGACACGGGGAAGCGATTCGATGACAGTGTATGTGTTAAGTCATCAGGGAATAACTTTCGTATTACTAGAGGGAGCTGCAGAGGTATTAACTGTAGGGCCAGACAGACATGGAATACATCCAGTATTGTGTCTCACTGTTTAGAGGCACAAAACGCGTGGGTGTTTTCAGCTCGATACTAAATGCAAATAAGTAGGAGGCCGAGTTGATAGGAGCTGAACGAGTCCAGGTTGCAATAATATGCGGTACGGCACACTGTTAGAGAGAAGGATTATTATGCCAGAAAACACATAGTACAATGAAATTACTTATCTTCAGTAGTTTGTAGGACTGCAGCTGCGGCATGAACTGACAATCTCGTAACATGTAACACCACGAACTAATACTGTGGTGTCACCGCCAGACAGCACACTTGCTAGGTGGTAGCCTTTAAATCGGCCGCGGTCCGCTAGTATACGTCGGACCCGCGTGTCGCCACTGTCAGTGATAGCAGACCGAGCGCCGCCACACGGCAGGTCTAGTGAGACGTCCTAGCACTCGCCCCATTGTACAGCCGACTTTGCTAGCGATGCTACACTGACAACTACGCTCTCATTTGCCGAGACGATAGTTAGCATAGCCTTCAGCTACGTCATTTGCTACGACCTAGCAAGGCGCCATTACCAGTTAATCTCAAGAGAGATTTACACCAATTATGGAATAAAGTTAAGTATTACGTCAACTACGTACTTTATTTGCTATATTAACTACTTTACACTGTTCCAGACCTCACGCAAGCCTACGTGAGCTAAGCGCGTGCATTTCGGCATCCTCGCATAGTGACTTGGCTGTCTTGCCAAGTCACAACAAATACAACATATTCTCAGGGTCTAAGCGTGATGGGCCCTCCTCAGAGAATCAGTGCAAACATTACAGAACTGGCCGAGGGCCGAATATGAAAGTGCGCCCGCCTAGGTTGAAGTCTAGCTAAGAAGTGAACGAGGCACACCCCAGTTACGTCGAGCTGCACAGCCCGCTAGAGTGCAGACGACGGGCAGCCGACCTTGTGTTGGCGCTGCGTTGTAGCAGTATCTGCGGCAATGATACTACAGCCAGCAAATAACCGAGAACGTAGGTTGGAATGCTGTCAGACGAAAAGGTTGGCACAGGAGAGCAATTCGTGGCGGGACGCATCCAACACTATCCCCTCCCACACCATGACACCTGGACTATGAAAACGATGATGCGCTACGATGTTCCTGGTTGCATTACATGTTCCCACCTCTCGCGATGTGACGGAACGTAAGGTACCCAGGAACATTATCACACTATCGTTTTCGTGCACCAGGTGTTGTGTTCACCGTCTATCGAAATAGCTACTCCGGTCAGCTCCAGCGCCGTAACTCTTCTTAGAATGAAGAAGTAATATATTTCATTATAGTAACATTCTACCACTGAATCCAACTTGACACTGTTTTTTCCTGTATCTTGTTGTATGTGCTCATTCCACTTTATGCCGCTCCAGATGATTTTCCTTCCTGCCCTTCATCGCGAAGAGTGTAATAGAATGGTCTGCTCACCTAGTCATTCGCAAAACGTCACGTTTTCTGGCGTTACCCCATTCCTGTAGCAAACAGCATCGTCCATGAATAGCGTCACAGAGCATTCGACGTTACAGCTTGATCAATTACTGTAACGGCCCAGTAACACTCCACTAGGGAACCCCAGACGTTACTTTTGCATCCGACTTTTTGGTTGTCACTGCGGCGCCCTTAAAGCACAGTGGGACGTCGACGTCCCGTCTTGTTGGGCTTCCTAGAACGCCATCCTCGGCTTACATTTCAGCAAGATAATGCCCGCCCGCACACGGAGAGTGTTTCTACTACTTGCCTTCGTGCTTGAAAAATCCTACCTTGGCCAGCAAGGTCACCGGACCTCACCCAAACTGAGAACGTTTCAAGAAATACGGACAACGCCCACCAATCAGTTCGGAATTTTGACAATCTAACGCGCCAATTGGACATAATGTGGTACGATAGCCTTCAGGACATCCAACAACTCTATCAGTCAATGCCAAGCCGCAAAACTGCTTGCAAAAGGACCAGAGGTGGACCAAAACGTTATTGATCTGCTTAATTTGTGATGCTCTTTCTCTTGACTAAATCATCCAAATTGTAATCATTTCTTTGTCTGCACATGTAGATCACATCCACCGATTACCGTCCCATTCGGATAATTCCTTCATTGGTGCATCCGTTTTTCTTAGAGTGTACAAGATATTTGACTAGACATAAAAATTAACCCTGTGAGACTCCCTTTGTGATTACTCCTGAGACACTAAAATTCAATAACTTCCCAACATTTTCTGAATTGATCAGCACAACCTTTCACATTCTGCTGTTCGTGAAACCATCAATTCCATAAAACTTGAGTTTTTCTAAGAAAGAACATTCGGAACTGTTTTCAACGTTACTCTAGCCTGTACCAGAATTTTTCTTCCTCTTATTTACCACAGCAGAAACCTCTGTACTACAAACTTCACTATGACGTCCATCGTCTTTTCCTACGATTCAATCATCCAGTAACAGTTTCTGAATTTCCTGCATACCCTCTTTTCTATCTACTTTATATATTTTTATGGATACCATACTTTATAAACAAATAAATTAATAAATGTTTTGTCAAATTTCAACAATAAGCCTTGTACGTAGCTTATTAGTGAATACCAGTAAACCCTCACACACGATTCTTTGAAAAACCGAACTCTCATCTATAAAACGCCTGACCTACCCACATACTTGTCATACAATGGTATAATTTTTCAGGTATATTCAAAGGCATGAGTGGATTCCGACTTCAACATGGATTGCGAGTAGAGTTAATAGTAGAGAAGTAATAAATTAAAACGTCTTGCCTCAAATTTTACTGCATGAACAACAAAAATATGGTAAGCGACAATTTTTTGTTTTTTTTTGTTTTGTCATTTTGTGGACGGTGTCAGCGTGAAAACGTTTCGTAAACGCTTCAAATTATGTGTAAAGCTCGTCGAAAGTCGCAAAGTGCTCTAATCCTCAAGTAGTGGATTATTACAGACTGCTTAACTTGCGGGCCAAGAGCTACATAGCTTCAAGACGTATCCACAGTTTCTAGCTGTAGTCCTGTGTTAACATTTACCGTAAGATTATACCTCCCAATGCCCGCCCGGTTAGCCGAGCGGTCTAACGCACGGCTTTCCGGATTGGGAAGGAGCGCCTGGTCCCCGGCACGAATCCGCCAGACGGACTTGTATCGAGGTATGGAGAGCCGGCCAGTCTGTGGATGGTTTTTAGGCGGTTCTCCATCTGCCTCGGCGAATGCGGGCTGGTTTCCATTATTCTGCCTCAGCTAATCTATGTCGGCGATTACTGCGTAAACAAGTTCTCCACGTACGCGTACACGACCATTACTCTACCACGCAAACATTGGGGTTACACTCGTCTTGTGCGATACGTTCCCTGGGGGAGGGGGTGGGGGGTTGGGGGGAGGGGTGTCCACCGGGGACCGAACTGCACAATAACCCTGAAAGAGTGGTTCGGTGTGGGGCGGCGGAGGGGTGAAGTGGAGTGCGGTAGTCGTCTCTAGGCCCCCGGTTAACATACAGTACAATACCTACCAATGAGTGGATTTCCACAACAATTTACATTTTTAAATGCGGTCAATAACTGTATGATACATTGAGAATCGAATTTTAGTTGCCCTGAAAGACCTTAAACGAGCAGCCCGCAACTGGGATCATTCCTCGAGTTAGTGATACAGATGCAACGATAATTTAAGGGGACAATAATGTGCGTAGATGCTCTTGGAGGTTTGAGGATGATACGGCAAAGACCGCCAGAGGCTAACACGGACATCGATCCGTGCTGCGCGTGAAAAAGCAGTTTTTCAAGGGGTTCGTATTTCGGATGCTATTGATCACAGAGACAAGGGATTAAGTGTTTTGGATAGCCCTTGGCCTAGCGATTGTTTACCTATCGGAAAAACGGGCATAATGTAGCTACACTAAAGACAGAATCAAGATTACACAGTACCACCAGCTTTGGAAAATTCACCAAATCGGTCGCTTCCTTTCTTTAGGTGTGGTCTAGTGTGGACCTTACGCGGGTTATAAAAACACCATTTGCCCATGGGCGGCTCCTCAGAAAACTCCTAAGTGTCATGAGCTTTGGATACAGAAAGTACCATTTGCGGAGATGGCCAATTCTATAAGTTCTGTTCATGGAAGATCGTCTAAATTTTTACCATATGTTCTTAAGATGATTTACTCGAGGAGCCTTGAATTTTTTTTGCGATGTCATTATCCGTTACCCGGAGGCAGAGGATCAAAGTTACCGTACTTGTGTACGTAAAATATGCACGTAATATCCGGCCCGAGGCGTAAATGTAGTTTAAACTGACGTAGTGAGCACATCGCAAGGGGTCTAGGGTCACCGCAACAGTTCTGATGTCACCAGACTACGTTTTCAAAACTGGTTCAAATAGCTCTAAGCACTATGGGACTTAACATCTGAGGTCATCAGTCCCCTAGACTTAGAACTACTTGAACCTAACTAACGTATCACACATCCATGCCCAAGGCAGGATTCGAACCTGCAACCGTAGCAGCAGAGCGGTTCCAGACTCAAGCACCTAGATCCGCTCGGCCACAACGGTCGGCAAACTACGTTTTGTGTCAGCGTTTTTTCACCAATGAAACTTTATGAAACGCTTTCTCATACACATATGTCCAAAGTGGTACTGTAGTGACAAAAATGGGGTAAAAAGGGAAAGAACATTCCTGAAAAGAACTTAAAATGACCGCCAAAAATTACGTACAACAGGAAAGACTGAAAATTAAGCAAAATATGTCTAACAACATGTTTACTCTTTAAATCACACAAAGAAGGCAAATATGCTCCTTTTTAACAGAATCTGACAAAAAAGTGGGGAACCAACTGCTTCAGTCCTCACACCGCCTTCCTCACCAAAAATTTGGGCATGGAAACACATTCTCGCATTTTCGTGCTGAAATACAATAGCAGAGAGACAGAGGCGATAGAAGAGAGAGGAGGCAGTGGCACAAGGGGAGAAAGAGAGAGGAGGCAGTGACTGTGGGAGAGAGAAAATGGCAGTGAAAGGGAAAGAGAGGAGGCTGAAGATAAGCAATGGGAGCCAAAGGGGAGATATTGATGGCCAGTGTGGGACAGTGGTAGGAAAATGGAAAGACAGATGGGTGGAAATAGAAGCAGTGCGAACAAGAGAGAGAGGAGACAGTAGAAATGAAAAACACAAATGAGTGGAGACCATGCAGAGGCTTGGGGGGGGGGGGGCGTTGTCTGACGTTGTCTGAACCCTCACAGACTGGGGAAGCGTAACACTTAGGTATAGGGGCGAAATTTTAAACACGTGGGTACAGGGGGGGGGGGGGAGAGAAATCAAGTTGGACGCTTCGGCACAAGCTGTGAGACATGATGGAGACAATGACAGTAGAGAGAAAGACAGAAGAAGACAGTGTAAGTCAGAGATGAAAGAATGGCAGTGGGATATACTGTACTTCAATGGGGAGAAAAAAAGGAGATGGCGCGCGAGAGAGAGAGAGAGAGAGAGAGAGAGAGAGAGAGAGAGAGAGAGAGAGAGAGACATACAGTATAGCAAAATCTTGTACACGGCTGCACGTTCAGAGACCATGAATAGTTACAATTGAAAGAAAATCAGCCCTTGGTCACTATTTTTAACAAATTAACCCGGTTTCGACACTGCTAGGAGTGTCTTCCTCAGAATTTAAATCAAAGAATGATCTATATTCTATAACATGGTCACCGAATTATGACTAGAAACGTATGATAGAGTATAAGAACGGAATCGTCGTGAAAGACTGGCAGTACTTATATGTCATTTATAAAATAATAAATATGCCAAAAGGGCATTAGTCACAAAGATATTTAAGATAAAGAAAACTGTGATGGCGAGCCACTAAAAGCTGCTCGTTACTTGCATGGTGGAGGTTGCTTAGACGGCCAATACCGCGGTTCGATCGCTTACGCATTGTTATTTCGTGTCAGGAAGGACTCTCAACAAGAGAAGTGTCCAGGCGTCTCGGAGTGAACCACAGCGATGTTGTTCGGACATGGAGGAAATGCAGAGAGACACGAACTGTGGATGACATGCCTCGCTCAGGCCGCCCAAGGGCTACTACTGCAGTGGATGACCGCTATCTACGGATTATGGCTCGGAGGAATCCCGACAGCAACGCCAGCATGTTGAATAATGCTTTTCGTGCAGCCACAGGTTGTCGTGTTACGACTCAAATTGTGTGCAATAGTTCGCATGATGCGCAGCTTCACTTCCGACGTCCATGGCGAGGCCCATCTTTGAAACCACGACACCATGCAGCGTGGTACAGTTGGGCCCAACAACATGCCGAATGGACCGCTCAGCATTGGCATCACGTTCGCTTTAACGATGAGTGTCACATATGCCTTCCACCAGACAATCGTCGGAGACGTGTTTGGAGGCAACCCGGTCAGGCTGAACGCCTCATATACACTGTCCAGCGAGTGCAGCAAGGTGTAGGTTCCCTGCTGTTTTGGGGTGGCATTATTTGGGGTCAACGTACGCCGCTGGTGGTCATGGAAGGCGCCGTAACGGCTGTACGATATATGAATGCCATCCTCCGACAGATAGTAAAACCATATCGGAAGCATATTGGCGAGACATTCGTCTTCATAGGCGACAGTTCGTGTCCCCATGGTGCACATCTTTGAATGACTTCCTTCAGGATAACGACATCGCTCGACTAGAGTGGCCAGCATGTTCTCCAGATATGAACCATATCGAAAATGCATGGGATAGATTGAAAAGGGCTGTTCATGACGACGAGATCCACCAAGCACTCTTAGGGATCTACGCCGAATCGCCATTGAGGAATGGGACAATCTGGACCAACAGTGCCTTGATGAACTTGTGGACAGTATGCCACGATGAATACAGGCATGCGGCATTGCAAGAGAGCGTGCTACTGGGTATTAGAGGTGCCGGTGTGTACAGCAGTCTCGACCAGCACCTCTTGATGGTCTCGGTGTGTGGTGCACAAGATGCAGTGTGTGGTTGTCATGGGCAATAAAAAAGTCGGAAATGATGTTTACGTTGATCTCTATTCCAATTTTCCGTACAGGTTCCAGAACTCTCGGAACCGAGGTGATGCAAAACTTTTTTTGATGTTATATTTTTCCCTTTCGTGATAAAACTCATTAATACCTCCCCGTCTACAGGCCACAAGTGGCCCATCGGGACCATCCGACCGCCGTGTCATCCTGCGTGGAGGATGCGGATAGGAGGGGCATGGGGTCATCACACCGCTTTCCCGGTCGTTACGATGGTATCCTTGACCGAAGCCGCTACTATTCGGTCGAGTAGCTCCTCAATTGGCATCAGGAGGCTGAGTGCACCCCGAGAAATGGCAACAGCGCATGGCGGCCTGGATGGTCACCCATCCAAGTGCCGACCACGCCAGACAGCGCTTAACTTCGGTGATCTCACGTGAACCGGTGTACTCACTGCGGCAAGGCCGTTGCCTGTAATAAAACTCATTAATACGATTTACTTGTTATCTAGCGATCTGAGAAGCACGTTTCCTAGACACCCCAAATTCGACGACTCGGCATGATTCAACAGTTAACCCTTAATCATCACTTGGGTGTATGTCAGCCAATGAGAAGTGTATGTGCTGTATGCAAGATTTGTGAGTAACCCGTGGCACTGCTTTTCACTGATAACAGATTCTCTTACCTCTCTTTACATCACGTACACTATCTACACACAGTTTACTCGAGTTTGTGCAATGTGTATGTGACGATGTATATTATGTAGACATGGAAAGAAAAGGAAACCTTGGCAGATATATTCACAATATAGAATACATGCATGTGTCATTAATTGAGATGAGCCCTGCTGAAGAAGGTTTAACCCTGCGAAGTGCACAGTGGAAATAAATCGGGTAGCTAGTTGCACTAATTTGTAGTTTTAACTGATTTTGGCTGGCTCTGAGCACTATGGGACTTAACATCTATGGTCATCAGTCCCCTAGAACTTAGAACTACTTAAACCTAACTAACCTAAGGACATCACACAACACCCAGTCATCACGAGGCACAAAAAATCCCTGACCCCGCCGGGAATCGAACCCGGAAACCCGGGCGCGGGAAGCGAGAACGCTACCGCACGACCACGTGCTGCGGACTAACTGATTTTCAGACAAGCCATGCTAAAGGCTACATACGAGGTGCATTCAAGTTCTAAGGCCTCCGATTTTTTTTCTAATTAACTACTCACCCGAAATCGATGAAACTGGCGTTACTTCTCGACGTAATCGCCCTGCAGACGTACACATTTTTCACAACGCTGACGCCATGATTCCATGGCAGCGGCGAAGGCTTCTTTAGGAGTCTGTTTTGACCACTGGAAAATCGCTGAGGCAATAGCAGCACAGCTGGTGAATGTGCGGCCACAGAGAGTGTCTTTCATTGTTGGAAAAGGCCAAAAGTCACTAGGAGCCAGGTCAGGTGAGTAGGGAGCATGAGGAATCACTTCACTTCAAAGTTGTTATCACGAAGAAACTGTTGCGTAACGTTAGCTCGATGTGCGGGTGCGTTGTCTTGGTGAAACAGCACACGCACAGCCCTTCCCGGACGTTTTTGTTGCAGTGCAGGAAGGAATTTGTTCTTCAAAACATTTTCGTAGGATGCACCTGTTACCGTAGTGCCCTTTGGAACGCACTGGGTAAGGATTACGCCCTCGCTGTCCCAGAACACGGACACCATCATTTTTTCAACACTGGCGGTTACCAGAAATATTTTTGGTGGCGGTGAATCTATGTGTTTCCATTGAGCTGACTGGCACTTTGTTTCTGGATTGAAGAATGGCATCCACGTCTCATCCATTGTCAGAACCGACGAAAAGAAAGTCCCATTCGTGATGTCGTTGCGCGTCAACATTGCTTGGCAACATTCCACACGGGCAGCCGTGTGGTCGTCCGTCAGCATTCGTGGCACCCACCTGGATGACACTTTTCGCATTTTCAGGTCGTCATGCAGGATTGTGTGCACAGAACCCACAGAAATGCCAACTCTGGAGGCGATCTGTTCAACAGTCATTCGGCGATCCCCCAAAACAATTCTCTCCACTTTCTCGATCGTGTCGTCAGACAGGCTTGTGCGAGCCCGAGGTTGTTTCGGTTTGTTGTCACACAATGTTCTGCCTTCATTAAACTGTCGCACCCACGAACGCACTTTCGACACATCCGTAACTCCATCACCACATGTCTCCTTCAACTGTCGATAATTTCAATTGGTTTCACACCACGCAAATTCAGAAAACGAATGATTGCACGCTGTTCAAGTAAGGAAAACGTCGCCATTTTAAGTATTTAAAACAGTTCTCATTCTCGCCGCTGGCGGTGAAATTCCATCTGCCGTATGGTGCTGCCATCTCTGGGACGTATTGACAATGAACGCGGCCTCGTTTTAAAACAATGCGCATGTTTCTACCTCTTTCCAGTCCGGAGAATAAAAAAATGGAGGCCTTAGAACTTGAATGCACCTCGTACATTAAGACGGCCGCACTCAAAGTCCCATTGGGCTTTCGCCTAGGTCTTTTGGTGTCTGATCGTGTGCGTCAGAGCTCGTCCCTGATACATCCGCTGTCCATTCGCCAGGCTGCATGTCCCGCCCACGTCTCTGAGATAACGTAACGCTGATAAAGTCGTCGTCAGTCGTGGGGTAACAACATATGGAACTAAGCCAGCGGGTGAAGAGCAGTGACTCACTAGCACAGTGTGTATGACGGAGGGCCACTCATATGGAACAGAGGTGCTGACGGTCACGCAACGCCAGCGAATAACAAAATCACTTTTTATACTGCGTGCCGTGGTAGAAGCCGACCTCGGGAAAGATCAGTTTGGATTCCGTAGACGTGTAGGAAGACGCGAGGCAATACTGACCCTATGACGTATCTTAGAAGACAGATTAACGAAAGACAAACCTACGTTTCTAGCATTTGTAGACTTAGAGAAAGCTTTTGACAATGTTGACTGGAATACTCTCTTTCAAATTCTGAAGGTGGGAGGGGTAAAATACAGGGAGCGAAAGGCTATTCACAATTTGTACAGAAACCAGATGGCAGTTATAAGAGTCGAGGGGCATGAAAGGGAAGCAGTGGTTATGAAGGGAGTGAGACAGGGTTGTAGCCTCTCCCCGACGTTATTCGATCTGTATAGAATAGGAAATGAGATACTTAATGCAGTAGATGAGTCGTCCTGATGAAGGTCGAAGTAGAAAGGATATAAAATGTAGACCGGCAATGGCAAAGAATTGGGAAGAATAGGATTTATGGCACGACCCGACTAAAGGAAGGGATCGACTGATAGTACACGTCCTGAGGCATCAAGGAATCAGGAATTTAGTACTGGAGGGAAGCGTGGTGGGTAAAAATCGTATAGGGAGACGAAGAGATGAATACACTAACCAGATTCAGAAGGATGTAGGTTGCAGTAGGTACTGGGAGATGAAGAAGCTTGCACAGGATAGACTAGCATGGAGAGCTCCATCAAACTAGTCTCAGGACTGAAGACCACAACAACAACAACAACAACAACAACAACAAGGCGTGCCCAAATGAACAGAAGGCTACAGTTATAATTTAAAGAAGTTTTAATAACCACACAATTACAGATCATGTGCTGTAACTATACATAGATACCATTGACACTGATACAGTGTGTAGGTTGGGAGAGAATGGCTTCCAGTGTAGAAACTCCTGAGTTGCTGACGGATCCAATTTTCAACAGTGTCCTCCACTTCCTTGTTACAGGTGACCCTCTGACCTTTCACATTGTTTAAAGGGGAGAAAAAATTCAAGTCACCTGGAGAGATATCGGGTCTGCAGGCCCCGATCTATGGGGGGAGGCAGGAAACTGGGATATCTGCCCCGGGCGCAATTTCAGGGGAAGGGGGGGGGGGGGGGTGCGTCAAATTAATATTCTCGGAGAAAGAAACCTTGTTGCACAAAGCGCCTAGCATCCAGCGCACGCTGTTCTATCGATTATTAATATCATTTTGAAACGCATCCCTGTTGGTTTTTGAACATTTTTGAACACATTCTAAGTTGATTTCTGAGCGAATATAAGCTGATTTTTGAATGCGTGCATACTGTACCCGATGCCTCTGCCAGGGGGATCCCCTTCGCATCTAAAAATACAAAAACTTTCCTGCAGACAATAGAGGACGGGGATGTACGAGTTGACCTGAATAAATCCGAACGGGTTAATGCCAGTCCCTGTTTGTTTATGTGGTTGATTGGCTGTGCTAATGATAAGCATTATTGTAATTATTATTAGCGAAGTGCATAGATCTAGACAACCAGACTGGAAATAAACGAGCAACAGGAATAATAGGAAGGAAAGATTACTATTCACTTGTCGGGGTACCCAAGAAAATGAAATTTTGGGAGAAAATTTTTGCCAGATAGCTACACTATTAAGGGCCAATTGTACAGCCCCGGTTAGCAGCCGATTATGTCGCAATAGCGCGAAAAACGCGTTGTACGCACACGTAATAACGCCTAACTGAAGAACAAATGCGGGATAACTGAACCGGAGATTCTAGAAGAGTTAGTGAACTTAAGCGGAGACTAAGTTTTGACTACTGTACGAATAGTTACAGAATTAGTGATGACACGGTTGTTTTCCAGAACGAGGAAGGAGAAGACGCATATTATCTGGAAGAATATGACGATTCTAAATTTATTAAAAAAATTTTTACTACTACAACAACAACTACTACTACTACTATTACTACTACTACTACTACTTTTCGATCTCATGCTTTAGAAACGGAAGAATATGAATGAAATGTGAAATTATGTCCCAACATAAACATTTTGCTTAACAGGCTTAATAGGCATTTGATATTGGTACTTTGTGAATTATATTCTGTAGTGTTATTTATGTAAAAGAGGTTGATGAAAATTGCCATTTGTGCCAAAACAGCCTCGCTTCTTTGGGGTGTGTTACAATTGCTGCAATATTAGAAAGGCCTATTTCGTTTTACCTAGCATATAATGAGAAAACAGATGTAATCAACAGCACTTTCGGGTACTATTCGTATTAACAGTTTTTTAATATTAGAAAACGACATTTTGATTTTTCATGCAGCAAAACATTTGACGAACTTTGATGAGATAATAGACTTTTTCGCAGAAAGGAAAGTACGCCGTGTAAAGCTGTAGCAAGATAGAAAAAAATGCTGGGACATCAGGATTGAAAAAAAAAATGTGTACCGTTTTGCCTCTGTCTTGTCTTTAGTGGTTTTACCTTTCCTATATATATATTTTAATTTTATGCCACACAAAGGAGAAAGTTATTAGCTCATAGGCAATAGAGAGTGCAAATTTTCTGAACAGTTCTTTTTCTCCCAGACACAAATAATTCTACCCAGTATCAAACTGTGAGTTCTTTTTTTTGGGAGAGGGGGGGGGGGGGGTAGTGGCGTGCGATGGAAGAAAGCACTGCGAAGAGGCGTGGCACTGCACTTTGGCACACATAAGACCAAATAACATGGCTTACTTTTCCTAAAACATATACACTACTGGCCATTGAAATTGCTACAGCAACAATAAATGCAGAGAAGAAATGCAGATGATAAACGGGTATACATGGGACAAATATATTATACTAGAACTGACATGTGATTACATTTTCACGCAATTTGGGTGCATAGGTCCTGAGATCTAACAGCCTTGATACGCCTGGGCATTGAGTCAAACAGAGCTAGGATGGCGTGTACAGGTACAGCTGCCCATGCAGCTTCAACACGATACCACAGTTCATCAAGAGTGGCGTATTGTGAGGAGCCAGTTGCTCGGCCACCATTGACCAGACGTTTTCAATTGGTGAGAGATCTGGAGAATGTGCTGGCCAGGGCAGCAGTCGAACATTTTCTGTGTCCATAAAGGCCCGTACAGGACCTGTAACGTGCAGTCGTGCATTACCCTGCTGAAATGTAGGGTTTTGCAGGGATCGAATGAAAAGTAGAGCCACGGGTCGTTCATATTTGAAATGTAACGTCCACTGTTCAAAGTGCCGTCAATGCGAACAACAGGTGACCGAGACGTGTAACCGATGGCACCCCATACCATCACGCCGGGTGATACGGCAGTATGGTGATGACGAATACACGCCTCCAATGTGCGTTCACCGCGATGTCGCCAAACACGGATGCGACCATCAGGATGCTGTAAACAGAACCGAAAAAATGACGTTTTGCCATTCGTGCACCCCGGTTCGTCGTCGAGTACACCATCGCAGGCGCTCATGTCTGTGATGCAGCGTCAAGGTTAACCGCAGCCACGATCTCCGAGCTGATAGTCCATGCTGCTGCAAACGTCGTCGAAGTGTTCTTGGAGATGGTTGTTGTCTTGCAAACGTACCCATGTGTTGACTCAGGGATCGAGACGTGGCTGCACGATCCGTTACACGCATGCGGATAAGATGCGTGTCATCTCGACTGCTAGTGATACGGGACCGTTGGGATCCAGCACGGCGTTCCCTTATTACCCTCCTGAACCGACCGATTCGATATTCTGCTAACAGTCATTGGATCTCGACCAACGCGACCAGCAACGTCGCGTTACGATAAACCGCAATCGCGATAGGCTACAATCCGACCTTTACCAAAGTCGGAAACGTGATGGTACGCATTTCTCCTCCTTACACGAGACAGCACAAGAACGTTTTACCAGTCAACACCGGTCAACTGCTGTTTGTGTACGAGAAATCGGTTAGATACTTTCCTCGTGTCAGCAAGTTGTAGGTGTCGCCACCGGCGCCAACCTTGCGTGAATGCTCTGAAAAGCTAATCATTTCCACATTACAGGATCTTCTTCCCGTCGGTTAAATTTCGCGTCTGTAGCAGGTTATCTTCGTGGTGTAGCAATTTTAATGGCAAGTAGTGTAATTTTTATGTATCAAACTCTTCAGAAAGATGTATGCTACAAAACGAACAAATTTTTGAAAAGTTGATTTTTTTTAAATTTTTGATGTACTACTTCAAACGCTCCAGTGGGAAAGGGCAGGGACGTCACTATGAAGTTTTCGCCCCGGCACAGAAATATCGTAGATGCGGGGCTGTAAGGAGGAAGCTCCAGCACATGGAACGCGACGGTCTTCTTAGCCACACGCTGTTTAACGTTGAACCGTTGAAGCACTATCCCACTGGACAGCTCGTCCCTGCGATTGATGTTGACGGCCTATTCGTACCGCAGCAACGTGTTCCAACTGTTGCACCCCATGCTGGTCACTCGATGAGTGGGCGTCTGCCTTCGGGGCAGAGTGGCCATTTTGTGCGATGCTGCCACACCGTGCTCATCCGTTTGCAGGCACAGTCGAACTGGTGACACCGTGTTTCATCACTTTCCGCAGTCTGAGCAATGAAATCCGTTCCTGGCTCCGCGTATCTCAGCAGATAGGTCAGGCAAACACACGCACTATCGCCGTCTTCTGATTGTCTGGAAGATGCTTGCGCGCCCATTGTGGACAAACATCGCCATAACGGAGCTTCTCGTGGAGTATGTGATGCAGAGTTGCTCCGGTTGTCGCCAGTTCGGCAGCACTGACAAATGCTGTGATCCGCGTGAACTGCTGCACAGCCGAAATCGCGGCACCGCTGGTCAGAACGTGCGGCTGCCCAGCGCATGACGTTTCTCCGATGTCTGCACGCCTCGCCTCATAAGGCAGACACCACTGGAATATTGAGCGGCTTGCGACCCGTCGCTCTCCGGACGCGTCTTTCATCCTGCGACAAATTTGTGAGGTACGCTCCCTTTCTGCGCGAAGAAATTGGATAATCGCTGTTTGTGCTAAAACTGGGCGGAATCCATTATGCAACGAACTGCGGAAAAAACTCTGCAGAAATGAAGAAGTTACTGCGAAGATGTTAACTCCGCTTGTCCAACTGCAAATATGACGCACTACCTCTAGATAAACACATTCACCCACTGCGATTACATACAACGCCACAAGGTCTTTTCGTCTGGGCGTAACTGATACTATTACCTCTAAATGCTTATACAAAGCGACATGTTCCAGATATTCACGACTAATCTCTTAACAATTAACATGATTATTTGTCACAATCTATTTTTTATTTATTTTATAAACTGGAAGCGTTCCGACATCATTAGAACCACTGAGACAAGAAAGAAACAAATACGTAAGAAATACTCTTAAACAGAGCGCACAATTTTACGTTTCATGTGCGCTCCAACTGCTAAGGTGCGCAAACACTGGAGCAGTACCTTAAATTAGCTTTCGTTCTTTGGGCCCCGCAGTGCAAAATATGTCTTTTTAATGACATGGTTATTAATGAATAATATCCAGCTACACTGCTATGTAAGCTGTTTATATTTCATCTCATTCACAATGAGCCCACTTCGGTTAATTGCCACCGTCAGGTGCTCTGTAAATACATAGGTAAGCGGTGGTCTTATTGTAATGGTTTTGTAACTATGATCTTTAAAGTTATAATACAGGGTGTCCGAAAAGTCTTTCCCTGATTACATAAATTGGTAACTCAGGCTAGAAGTAAGATACAAATATGAAACTTGTGTCGAATTGTTTACAACTATCAAAGTTTTTTTTCTGTTTTAGGTTCGCAGTACGGAAGTAGTGGATGAGGTGCAGTGCCCAAGAAGCCATGTTAACCAATCAGGAGAAGGCACAGACAGTGTGTCCTGTGGTACCATGAGACACGATCACCAACCACAGTGCAGAGACACTTCCAGACAACATTTGGAAGGAATCCACCTGATGTCAAGAGCATTAAAGCCTGGTATGAGAAGTTCAAGAACACAGGATCGGTGCCTATCTCGATATGACCTTTCCTGGGCGATGGATTGGTCGTGATGGGCCAACGCTTTGGCGTCCACGCTCTCCTGACATAACCCCATTAGACTTCTTTCTACGGGGTTATGTCAAGGACGAGGTCTACCGAACACGTGTACCAGATCTTGAATCATGCGGCAACGGATAACCACAGTCGTTCAATCGATCCCTCCAGTGATGTTGGCTAATGTGTGGACGGAAATTGAATATCGCGTAGATGTGCTACGTGCTACCAAGGGTGCTCATGTGGAAGTTTACTGATGTGTGAAAAAAGCTTTGATAGTTTGTAAACAATTAGACACCAGTTTCATATTTGTATCTTACTTCTAGCCTGAGTTATCAATTTACGTAATCTGGGAAAGACTTTTCGGACACCCTGTATATCATTAGTTGTTTTACCTTACATGTAACATCGATGCTGTCATATCCTGTCTGCTTTGGAATTGTTACTTTATCCCAGGTGCAGAGTGGAGATATATATCAGATGTTACTTGTTTTCCAACTGTCAGAAAAGTAACATACTTGAAGAACTAGTAACATCTGATATACATCTCCACTCTACACCTGGAAGAAAGTAGTAATTCCAAAACAGACAGGATATGACAGCAACGATGTTAGGTGTAAGGTAAAACAACTAATGATATATTATAAAATTTCAGATCACAGTTACAAAACCTTTACATTGAGACCATCGCTTATTTATGTATCTACAGAGCACCTGACGATGGCAATTTGCCAAAAAGGGCTCATTGTGAATGAGTTAAAATATAAACGACTTACACAGCAGTGTAGCTGGATATTATTCATAAATTAACTTGAATTAGATCACACTTGAATACCGCAACAGGCTCGTTAAGAAATCAACTGTACTTGCCCAGAATTCTCTCGGAAAAACTAAGATCCTTATTCACCTTTCCCGCTATTCAGGTCAATTGCCTCAATGGTTTAGGTTGTACAACTTATTATACACATTAACTTTTCTTTTTAGACCGAAAAGGGTAGATACTTAATTTTATGTGGTCAAAAGATTTGTGGTCAACATCTCCGGGGTGTGTCACAACGTTTGAATATTCAGCGGTATAGTAAGAAGCGACATGGAAAGGGATGGACGTACACTGATTTCATCAGTGAAGGCGAATGGAAATGTGCAGGGAAATTAAAATGTGCAAGGTGTCCACCTGATCCCAAATGCAGTTATAAATAAACTATAAGTCATAGATACTTGAGGTTTGCAGCTTCATGTGAAGCAATTCAAAAAATATGGAACGATTTTTTTTCATTTGATGTACGTATTATTTACGTTTTGTTGTTGTGGTCTTCAGTCCAGAGACTGGTTTGATGCAGCTCTCCAAGCTACTCTATCCTGTGCAAGCTTCTTCATCTCCCAGTACCTACTGCAACCCACATCCTTCTGTATCTGCATAGTGTATTCATCTCTTGGTCTCCCTCTACGATTTTTACCCTCCACGCTGCCCTCCAATACTAAATTTGTGATCCCTTGATGCCTCACAACATGTCCTACCAACCGATCCCTTCTTCTAGTCAAGTTGTGCCACAAGCTCCTCTTCTCCCCAATTCTATTCAATACCTCCTCATTAGTTACGTGTTGTACCCATCTAATCTTCAGAATTCTTCTGTAGCACCACATTTCGAAAGCTTCTATTCTCTTCTTGTCCAAACTATTTATCGTCCATGTTTCACTTCCATACATGGCTACACTCCATACAAATACTTTCAGAAATGACTTCCTGACACTTAAATCTATACTCGATGTTAACAAATTTCTCTTCTTCAGAAACGCTATTCTTGCCATTGCCAGTCTACATTTTATATCCTCCCTACTTCGACCATCGTCAGTTATTTTGCTCCGCAAACAGCAAAACTCCTTTACTGCTTTAAGGGTCTCATTTCCTAATCTAATTCCCTCAGCATCAACTCGATTTAATTCGACTACATTCCATTATTCTCGTTTTGCTTTTGTTGATGTTCATCTTATATCCTCCTTTCAAGACACTGTCCATTCCGTTCAACTGCTGTATAGAAAGCCTTAAAACCCCGATATTTATTTGTAGCATCCGGTGCTATCACAGAAAAGTAGAAAAATATTCGGTTGAATCTGGATAAGATTTCGAAGTGGTGTAAAGATTGGCTACTTGCTTTTAATGGTCAGAAAAGTAAACTCGTGCGGCTCATTAAGCGGCGGCGATTGGTACCCTGTAACTACAACCTCAACGAGTCCCAACTGGATCAAGTTGTCTAATGTCTGCGAGAAACAATTTGTAGGGACATAAGAGGGAATAAACACATAGGCTCAGACATAATTAAGGCAGGTCAGACACGTCAGTTCATTGGAAGGGAAACAGGGAAAATGTAGCCAGTCTACAAGTGAGACTGCTTACAAATCCCTCGTGAGTTCTATCTTGGAATACTGCTCCAGCTTTATTCCAAACAGAAGAAGCAGTAGATAATGAATGTATACAAACAAGAGCGCCAAGTATGGTCACGGTTTGTCTGAATGACGTCAGAAGGTGAGGGGAACTTTGAAAAACATGAACTGACAGACGTTTGAAGACAGATGTCAATTGCACTGCGAAAGCCCAGCAACCAAGATTCAAGAACCAGCATTACGTGGGGAATCTACCAGTGTATTATTACCTCATACACAGTGTTTATAACGTACGCTCAAAATGGTTGCCCAGTTCAGTGTCGCAGTACGAACTCGTTTCACGATGTTTGGAGCAACTTTAGAGAGCACTGGCGGTGTTAATCTCTGTTGTTATGGTCATGTTTATTTCCGTCCGTATATGTCGCCTTTTTTAAACACCAATCGATAGAGAGATCACTACAGGGAGAACTCCGCAGACATTAAATCTTGAGAATGCAGAGGCCATAACCCTTTACAGATGATTCGAGCACTAAAAAATTCTCTTACGAAATGCACTGTTTAATTATGTATGACAGGCAGCACCGTCCTTTTGCAAACAACAATACCGTTCATCTGCCACAAGAAGGTAAATAACCTGTATAGCGATGTCTTGTACACAAGACTGTGCACTGTAGTTTCAAAGAAAATGAGGGAACACTATTGGACGACGCGATACGTTGCACCACGCTCCCATTTTCTGACACTGCAAGGTGCTTTCATTAAAGACGTGTCGATTTTTTGTCTTGACCAACTTACTGTGTTTTACGTATCCACTAAGCTGATATCATGTCTTATCACTCAAAGAACCACGCCTTATCACTGAAAAAAACAAGGCCGAACTCTGTGATTCCCTGGATGCCAACATTTGACCGAAATAATGTACAATACTCTTTTGTTCATCCGGCGCCTCCATTTCTTGAGAGTTACGCACATCACACGTACGAGATTTTAATTTCTGCATAGCTTTTTAAGCGCTACAATACGAAATCTGGGTTTGGATAGATGGTGCCCTCAAACGTTTTTAAGGCTAACGCAACGGAACAAGCTTCATTTCATCCAGCCATTTCCGTGGGCGCCAAAAATGGGCGGTCTTCCGTTTCTCTTCTTATCTGTAACGACCAGTTTTTTTTTTTTTTAGAAATGGGCAAATAAACTCGTTATTGTTATATTGTTCCAGGCGCTTCAGTCTGGAACTGCGCGACCGCTACGGTCGCAGGTTCGAACCCTGCCTCGGGGATGAATGTATGTTATGTCCTTAGGTTAGTTAGGTGTAAGTAGTTCTAAGTTCCAGGGGACTGATGACCTCAGATGTTAAGTCCCATAGTGCTCAGAACCATTTGAACCATTTTATATTGTTCAGTGCCCACCAGGGTAGCCCAGAGGGCTAATGCGCGCTGCTTCCTGGACTCGGACAGGCGCGACGGCCCCGGATCGAATCCACCCGGCGGATTAACGACGAGAGCAGGTGTGCCGGCCAGCCTGGATGTGGTTTTTAGGCGGTTTTCCACATCCCACTAGGTGAATGCCAGGCTGGTCCCCAAGTTCCGCCTCAGTTACACGATTCGCAGACATTTGAAACACGTTCGCACTTTTCCACGGCTTACACTAGACGCAGACAGATGGGGTACACTCATTACGTCCCAGGGTGTTCGAGGTGGCGGCAGGAAGAGCATCCGGTCACCCTCTGCAACTCCCACTGCCAAATCAATAGTAGTAAGTCCGACCCCGCATTCCAACGGTAATAAGGCCTCAAGTGAATGATGATTGTTATACTGTTCGGTGCAACGGCACCTGGATATTTCCCACAAAATGTACTTACACTACCACTACCACTACCAACACACTTTAACAACGAATACCAGTTGCTCTTGGGAAATGACATGTTTACCAAGCGATGAACTACGCAGTACTACGGGCGTCTACCCGTTACATGGCGTCGTCGTTTGTTGATGCTAACACCTGTGGTGCTGTCTTGCTGGAGATTGATCAAACGAATGCAATGGAACTGCTATTTACGAACACAATTCGTTTCGATTGCACTGTATTGCCCATAATGTACCAGTCCCGTAAGGACCGCTAAAAACATATTACACTAATTACAGCGCGCCCAGAGGAGTTGAACAGCGGATGAAGCGGCAAGAAACCATATCATGCGGAACAATGCTAAACATCCTCTGTCATCCAAAAATGTTCAAATGTGTGTGAAATCTTATGGGACTTAACTGCTAAGGTCATCAGTCCCTAAGCTTGCACACTACTTAATCCTACATTATCCTAAGGACACTCACACCCATGCCCGAGGAAGGACTCGAATATCCGGCGCGACCAGCCGCACAGTCCATGACTGCAGCGCCTTAGACCTCTGTCATCCGCTTTTCAGTGGTTTGCACACTAAACATGTAGCCTGTGGTTACAATTGAAGTGCAGCAACTCAAGCAGGTCCAGAGTGGGCTACAACTATCGTATTGCAGCGAAGCCTCGTAGATATGCTAATGCGTTAATGTGGAACCGACTTAAGCAGGGAAAAAATTAAATCCTACTTTGGCCACCAGATGGAAATCAGGAGCTGTACACTGTCTGTGTGACGGAAGGACATCTACGGTGTCATTTGACAGGTCATACCGTGGGTGACCAGTCAGGCTAACTAGAAACCGGCCATGCGCTGTTAGTGAAATTGTTTTATGTGAACAGCAGCAATTAACGAAGACCTGAAGACAACGGATGTAGAAAACATGGTTGAGGTTTGTGTGGCACCTGGAAAAGGAAGGCGTCCCATTGAAACACCCTCGTTTTGCCCTTTACTGGGTTTTGTGTGATTTACCGAAGCCGCCAAACAGTTAATTACTATGATTATCTACATCTCTATCTACATCCATACTCCGCAAGCCACCTGACGGTGTGTGCCGTAGGGTACCTTGAGTACCTCTATCGGTTCTCCCTTCTATTCCAGTCTCGTATTGTTCGTGAAAAGAAGGATTGTCTGTATGCCTCTGTGTGGGCTCTAATCTCTCTGATTTTATCCTCATCGTCTCTTCGCGAGATAAACGTAGGAGGGAGCAATATACTGCTTGACTCCTCGGTGAAGGTATGTTCTCGAAACTTTGACAAAAGCCCGTACCGAGCTACTGCCCGTCTCTCCTGCAGAGTCTTCCACTGGAGTTTATCTATCATCTCCGTAACGCTTTCGCGATTACTAAATGATCCTGTAACGAAGCGCGCTGCTCTCCGTTGGATCTTCTCTATCTCTTCTATCAACCCTATCTGGTACGGATCCCACACCGCTGAGCAGTATTCAAGCAGTGGGCGAACGAGTGTACTGTAACCTACTTCCTTTGTTTTCGGATTGCATTTCCTTAGGATTCTTCCAATTAATCTCAGTCTGGCATCTGCTTTACCGACGATCAACTTTATACGATCATTCCATTTTAAATAACTCGTAATGCGTACTCCCAGATAATTTATGGAATTAACTGCTTCCAGTTGCTGACCTGCTATTTTGTAGCTAAATGGTAAGGCATCTATCTTTCTATGTATTTGCAGCACACTACACTTGTCTACATTGAGATTCAATTGCCATTCCCTGCACCATGCGTCAACTCGTTGCAGACCCTCCTGCATTTCAGTACTATTTTACATTGTTACAACCTCTCGATACACCACAGCATCATCTGCAAAAAGCCTCAGTGAACTTCCGATGTCATCCACCAGGTCATTTATGTATATTGTGAACAGCAACGGTCCCATGACACTCCCCTGTGGCACACCTGAAATCACTCTTACTTCGGAAGACTTCTCTCCATTGAGAATGACATGCTGCGTTATGTTATCTAGGAACTCCTCAATCCAATCACACAATTGGTCTGATAGTCCACATGCTCTTACTTTGTTCATTAAACGACTGTGGGGAACTGTGACCGTGTGCTTAGTGCGTGAAAGGCTGTCTGTTTTTCTGCTATGGTTTCGGGGGTATTTCAACCGAATGCGGCTGTTCTGAGACGGAATAGTTAATGATTGAAACTTTGTAAATTATTGAAGACCATAGTACAAATCGATATGCATTTTCTACTAACAAACAAATTCTGAGGCAGTTGCTGCTACCCTCGCCTTACACTTTTAATTACGGTTATATCTTTTTATTGGTTGCTGATTCAGGTACTTCGTCACACGCAATGCTGATGGTTAACATTCACAAGAATCCTCACTGCAATCCATGGTTGCTGCTGGCCGACGCGGTTGTCGCGAAACACGTAATCCGGCGCTTGTCACTTTCTGTTTCGTATCACTCGCGAATCGGTATCGATGTGCGTCAACCCCACGACGATCAGGGGGGGACGCGCTCATTTGTCATGCTGCGGCGAATTTCCTGTTTACAATTCACTCGACCACCATTCTCGAGTCTCACTGCCTCCTGCAGCGCTCGACAATCGACTCCTGTCTGCTATCGACCTGCGTGTCGGATACTAATATCTATGTTCATGGGATCGCGGATCCCTTACACCATCCAGGTGGAAGTTATTGACGAGGTTGCTGTTGCTGTAACTGACGATGCAGCACGTGCTCCTGGTAGTGCCAGTGGTCGTGTAGTGCAACGAGAATTCTGCATCCCATGGTCAACAGTACGGAAATTTTTTCGGTCTATTTTACACTCGTATCCTTACATTGCTATCCTGAGTGAAAGTGAATAAGAATTAAATGATCTGCTGAACGGAATGAACAGTCTAATGAGTACACAGTATGGTTTGAGAGTAAATCGGAGAAAGACGAAGGTAATGAGAAGTAGTAGAAATGAGAACAGCGAGAAACTTAACATCAGAATTGATGGTCACGAAGTCAATGAAGTTAAGGAATTCTGCTACTTAGGCAGTAAAATAACCAATGACGGACGGAGCAAGGAGGACATCAAAAGCAGACTCGCTATGGCAAAAAAGGCATTTCTGGCCAAGAGAAGTCTACTAATATCAAAGACCGGCCTTAATTTGAGGAAGAAATTTCTGAGGATGTACGTCTGGAGTACAGCATTGTATGGTAGTGAAACATGGACTGTGGGAAAACCGGAACAGAAGAGAATCGAAGCATCTGAGATGTGGTGCTATAGACGAATGTTGAAAATCAGGCGGACTGATAAGGTAAGGAATGAGGAGGTTCTACGCAGAATCGGAGAGGAAAGGAATATGTGGAAAACACTGATAAGGAGAAGGGACAGGATGATAGGACATCTGCTAAGACATGAGAGAATGACTTCCATGGTACTAGAGGGAGCTGTAGAGGGCAAAAACTGTAGAGGAAGACAGAGATTGGAATACGTCAAGCAAATAACTGAGGGTGTAAGTTGCAAGTGCTACTCTGGGATGAAGAGGTTAGCACAGGAAAGGAGTTAGTGGCGGGCCGCATCAAACCAGTCAGTAGACTGATGACAAAAAAAAAAGTCCTTACAAGATCCAGACGTTGCAGCAATTGAAACCTCGAGATCAATAGTAATGGTCTGAATTTGGTCATCGGGTTCTGGCACCGATCCAAGTTGATGACATGTGGCCGGGCAATATTCTGTGGAGTAACGAGGCACATTTTACACTACAGGGTGCAGTTATTACACACAACTGCCGAATTTGGGGTACTGTTGAACCGCAAGTTTTTCACGAAGAGCCATTGCACTCGCCGTATGTGACTATGGGGTTCAAATGGCTCTAAGCACTATGGGACTTAACATTTGAGGTCACCAGTCCCCTAGATCTAGAATTGCTTAAACCGAACTAACCTGCCGAAGGTAGGATTCGAACCTGCGACCGTAGCAGCACCGCGGTTCCGGACTGTAGCGCCTAGAACCGCTCGGTCACAGTGGCCGGCAACTGTGTGATGCATATTCACAAACACCTTCACTCTCTGTCCGTTGTTGTTTGAACAGATTACACCCAGAGGGCCTGTCAGGTGTACCGTGACGCCTGCACGTTATCGAGACCTCCGTGTACAGCAAGTGATTCCTGCTTTGGAAGAGCCCAACTGTGTGGAAACCATTGTTTTCATGCAAGGCGGGGCAACACCTCATGTCGCTCGTCGAGTGAGACGTGCTTAACGCAACGAACATGTTATCTGCAGAGATTTTCCATGTACATGGCCTTGAAGATCATCTGATACTAATCCATATGACTTTCCGGCTATGTTGATATCTGAAAGAACGCGTTTACGAGGGACAAGTTCGGCCACTAGGTGATCTGAACGGCAGTTTACAGGAACACAATGTTCAGAATCCACCAGAACGGCTGTGAGCAATGTTGATCACGTTGTTTCAGGGACGCAGATCCTCGTCGACGTCTCCAGTGCTCACATTAAACGAATTGTGTAAGTGTTGGTTAATAACACGAGTAAAATCAACATTATGCCTTGCTCACTTGATCGACCGTTTCTGCCCCTTCCCGTTCCTAACCTACCGGGTGATCAAAAAGTCAGTATAAATTTGAAAATTAAATAAATCACGGAATAATGTAGATAGAGAGGTACAAATTGACACACATGCTTGGAATGACACGGGTTTTTATTAGAACCAAAAAAATAGAAAAATTCAAAAACGTCCGACAGATGGCGCTTCATCTGATCAGAATAGCAATAATTAGCATAACAAAGTAAGACAAAGCACAGAAGATGTTCTTTACAGGAAATGCTCAATATGTCCACCATCATTCCTCAACAACAGCTGTAGTCGAGGAATAACGTTGTGAACAGCACTGTAAAGCATGTCCGGAGTTATGGTGAGGCATTGGCGTCGGATGTTGTCTTTCAGCATCCCTAGAGATGTCGGTCGATCACGATACACTTGCGACTTCAGGTAACCCCAAAGCCAATAATCGCACGGACTGAGGTCTGGGGACCTGGTAGGCCAAGCATGACGAAAGTGGCGGCTGAGCACACGATCATCACCAAACGACGTGCGCAAGAGATCTTTCACGCGTCTAGCAATACGGGGTGGAGCGCCATCCTGCATAAACATCGTACGTTCCAGCAGGTGTTTATCAGCAAGGCTGCGGATGATGCGATTCTGTAACATGTCGGTGTACCTCTCACCCGTCACGGTAGCAATTACTGACGTTTTGCTGTCCAGCGCCATCTGTCGGCCATTTTGTGAACTTTTTTTGTTCTAATAAACCCCCATGTCATTCCAAGCATGTGTGTCAATTTTTACCTCTCTACCTATATTATTCCGTGATTTATTAAGTTTTCAAATTTGTACTCAATGAATACTGACTTTTTGATCACCCGGTATTGGACACGCAAACATTTTTATACGCCCTCCTTGCATTCACACCGCCAGATTTGCACTTGGTCGCCGGAATAGGAACTAATTTTTTTTCTGCGCAAATTGGTTCCGCACGAATGCATTAACATATCCTTGAAGGTTCGCTGCCGTACGTAGAAGTAGGAGAAATGAGAACAGCGAGAAACTTAGCATTAGGATTGATGGTCACGAAGTAGATGAAGTTAAGGAATTCTGCTTCTTAAGCAGTAAAATAACCAAAGATGGACTGAGTAAGGAGGACATCAAAAGCAGACTACCTATGACTAAAGGGGCATTCCTACGCAAGAGAAGTCTACTGGTACCAAACATAGGCCTTAATTTGAGGAAGAAATTCCTGAGAATATATGTTCTGAGCACAGCATTGTATGGTAGCGAAACATGGACAGAAGAGATTCGAAGCATTTGAGATGTGGTGCTACAGGCGAATGTTGAAAATTAAGTGGATGACAAGGTAACGAATGAGCAGGTTATGCACAGAATCGAAGAGTAAAGGAATATATGGAAAACACTGATAAGGAGAAGAGGTAGGATGATGTCACATCTGTTGACAGAGGAAGCTGCAGAGGGCAAAAACTGTATAGCAAGACAGAGACTGAAATACATCCAGCAAGTAATTCGTGATGATGATGATGATGATGATTGGTTTGTGGGGTGCTAAACTGCGCGATTATCAGCACTGGTACAAATTTCCAACCTTTGCTCAGTCCAATCTCGCCACTTTCATGAATGATGATGAAACGATGAGGACAACACAAACACACAGTCATCTCGAGGCACGTGAAAATCCGTGACCCCACCGGGAATCGAACCCGGGACCCCGGGCTCGGGAAGCGAGAACGCGACCGCGAGGTCACGAGATGCGGACAGCAAGTAATTGAGGACGGAGGTTACAAATGCTACTCTGAGATGAAGATGCTAGCGCAGGAGAGGAATCCGTGACGGGCCGCATCAAACCAGTCACAAAAAAATCAAATGGCTCTAAGCACTATGTGACTTAACTTCTGAGGTCATCAGTCCCTTAGAACTTAGAGCTACTTAAACCTAACTAACCTAAGGACATCACACACATTCACGCCCGAGGCAGGATTCGAACCTGCGATCGTAGCGGTCGCGCGGTTCCAGACTGTAGCGTGTAGAACCGCTCAGCCACTCCGGCCGGCCCAGTCAGGAAACTGATGACTCAGAAGTAAAAAAAAATCGTTAATTACAGCCCACGATGGACCTCTGTGATAATCCGCACTCTCGTATAACCATCCGGTGGCTGTAGATTGTAGGACACGCAAGCCGTTTCGTGAAGTTTAAAGCCAACGAGACGCGTAATCGATGCTACCGAGGAAAGCGAACGATTGTTTCATATTGCGTCATAATGATTACGAGGGGGCGGCTTTCGAAACACGAGTCCGACGCGAATTACGACGTAAAACCCGGAAATGGTCACAGCGGCAACAGCGTAAGCGCGAAGTGGTTCGCGGGTCGGGCTGCCTTTACCTGTTGTGCTGCGGCGTGGGCGGTGTGGGCGGTGTAGCCGGCGTAGGCGGGCGCGACACTGAGCTACCTCACGCGCGCGCCAGTGGCAGCACGCGGAAGATGGCGGCGCGTCACGGCCGTGACGTCACGCAGACAAACAGCCGCCAGCGCGGCGTGGAGCTTCCGCCGGCGGCCGGGATGTAGCCGCCGTCCACCGGCTCTCCGACTTTCCCGTTAACAATAAACGGGTTACTACACGCCGCATCAAGGGGTTCCAACCACGTTAACATGCGCGCCCCTGGACTCGTTCAACACGACGGCGATTTTCCTATCCCTGCCATCCGTTGGGTGGCTAATTTAGCACGGTAACACCCGCTTTATTTCCCGAATGCATAACGGCCAATTCACCGTTACCTCCGAGCAGGCGCGGCTAGTGGTTTCTATACTGGGGAAGGCTGCGGCATTTATCAATCGGAGCCAATACAGACCTCTGGTTACGTTACAGATTAGTCTGACATAAACAACTAAGAATTCAGGGGGAGGGGGGTGGGCAGATCACTCTCCACCCATAATTTTACGTACTGTGTCTTCTATAATCAGGTATTTATTAAATATCATTAGAAGCTAACTTCGAGTTAAAATCTTTGGTTAGTGTTTTTATACGTCATCATTACATTTTCTGACACTTTGCAGCAAATCATATGAAAAGACGCGTTTCGGAGAGATCTTTAATGCGATGAATGTTAACTTTGCGCCTGCTTAATATTTTTGGTGTTTTCAGTTCTAAATTTAAGGCGTTTATTGTAGTTTACCTCCAAAGCTCTAAGTTAAATGTTTTTCGCTGGAATTATGTTTTTTCAGCTTTGCGTGAAAATTCTGTAAGTCGGTGATACCAGTTTCAGTCCAGGCACTATCAGTACTATTTCTACGAAGACAGGTGAAACAGAAAAATGTATTTTTCACTTCACAACCACACAACCACTCAGCTACATCGTATATTGCTCTATTAAAACTGCGTTTGTATCCTTGCCTAGATTTGCACTGTTTCTGTTCTTGATTGATCGTTAGGTCGGGTCTGGGTGCACCAAGTTCTTTCACTTGCATCCTATGGCAGTGTTCCAAGTTTTTACCTATTAAATTGCACACTGAATTCATATTGCGCTGGTTTCACACTCGCGGTATGGCGCAGATATTCACAAGCAAGTAAAACTCACTAAAATCTTGCAAAATACACTCCAAAAAAGAAACTTGCTAATATCACACGATATCAACAAAAGCAGTCAGCATCAGCAAGCAAGGAAAGTAAAGTCACGGGACAAATTTCGCGCGCTTTGTCCTCTAATCACTTATGAAACTCTCGCTAGATGGCAGTACTGTTGTTACGGTTAGAGAGCCCTGTAGTTAAGGTAGTCTAGTGCACTCTGGCGGGATATTTGCAAACTTATTCTAAATGTGGATAAAATAGCCAATGGTAGAAACAAAACAACTATGTAAAACATTATCAAAACAATAATACTAAACGTCGATTAATGACGCATCGAAGCGTAGTAGAGATGTGCAGAGACAGAGATTGGATAGCGAAGTTTCGGCCACTCTGCATTCCTTTATGACATAGACAGTGGAACGTGAAAAACGTGTGGTGGTTGGTATGACACCCTTAGGCTGCAAGCTCTGAGCCTTCGGGTCGCCCATAAAGAGCGGTACTATGTAGAAGCCACGCCCCCAAACCGCTACTACATGCAGCTTAGGCCGGTATTACACTATCAAGTTTCTTTGTCCAATATCTTTGTCCAATATCTTTGTCAAAGATATTTGATAGTGTAATAGGGACTTTGTCAAATGTCCAATATTTGATCCAATCTAGGGCCTCGCTGTATATTTGATCAAAGAAACCGCTTGTCTTCTGTTCACTGCAATGTGACATGTTACCACATGGAGCGCTAGCATCGCTGCAGCGTACTGTCGTCTGTAGTGTTTTTATAACCATTGCCGGTAAATACAATTGGTGTGTGCCGACAGCTACAAAATTAATAGAGATGTCTGAAGCTGATGAGGCGCTTTACAACGTGAGGCACCCTGAATACAAAAATAGATTAAGAAGATTGGAGACCTAACCTGATCTAACCTAACCTAACATAACATAACCCTCTCCTGTAGCAAGGAATGAGAGTGTTATAGTGAGCCTGTCTTCTGAAGATGTAGCAGTTCTTAAGTGAATATTGTGCTTTGTAATATGAGAATACACTTCATTGAGCACATACAGAAATGTATGCTCATCCATTCTTAAGTAATTGATGTACGACTTGACGTCTTCCACTGTAAGCTCACGTAACAAGTTTTGTTGAATGCTTTTATCGTGTCGTCGTAAAACCCACGGCTTCACCAAGATTAGATTAGTTTTTCGTTCCATAGATCCGTGCTGAGGAGAGCCTCGTGGATGTGGAACATGTCGATTTTTTTAAGCTGAAATAACAATACTAATAGTATGAATAAATACAATACATCATTTGTTTCTATTAAAAATTTCGCCAATAGAGTAGAAGGAGTTGGCCAGTAGTAAGTCTTTCAGGCTCCTTTTAAACTGATCTTTATTTCCAACTAAATTTTTTATGTTTCCTGGCAAATTATTAAAGATGAGTGTTCCTGAGTAGTGGACCCCTTTTTGAACTAAAGCAAGTTGGTTGGTTTGTGGGATTAAAGGGACCAGACTGCGATGGTCATCGGTCCCTTTTTCCAAATACTAAAAACACCCACAGAGAATAAAAACGAGTAACAGAATAGATCACAGACGCTTTTAAGTCCTTGTGCAGATCATTTTTGTTCCTGGTATTGTATGTATGAACTGAGTTGTTTCTTGGAAAAAGAGATATATTATTTACGACAAATTTCATTAAGAAGTAAATATACTGAGAGGCAGTAGTTAGTATACCCAGTTCTTTGAAGAGGTTTCTGCAGGAGGTCCGTGAATTTACTCCACAAATAATACGTATTACACGCTTTTGGACCTTGAAAACTTGTTTGACTTCAAGATTTACCCCAAAATATTATCCCATATGACATTATGGAATGAAAGTATGCAAGCTTTTTCATTTATATGTTTCCTATGTCTGCTAACACTCGAATTGCAAATACAGATTTGTTAAGGCCTTTCTGCAGTTCTGTGGTGTGCTCCTCCCAACTGAATTTATTATCAAGTTGTAATCCCCGGACTTTTAAGACTGTCAACCTCGTATGTACGGTTCCATTTTTCCCCCCACTTCTTTTTCGCATGTGCACACAATGCAATTGGAGTACGTAGAACTGCTGCGGTTAGTAACAAGTTGTTGTCAGCCATCTTGAACTTTGACGAAAAATTTGATGACAGTGTAATACCCCCTCTAGCGCTACGTCAAAGATCTTTGTCAAATATATTGGACGGAATATTGGATCACATCTTTGATCAAATCTTTGACAAAGAAATTTGATGGTGTAATACCGGCCTTACGGACGTTCCAAGGCGCAGCCTAAACACTACTAACCGTTCGGAAAACATCTACCGATACAAACAGTTCCAAAAACGTTGACCGTCGTTATTTTAATCGGAATGGGAAATGTGCGAAATTCGTCCTGATAATTTAAATTTTGTAATATGTTCTTGCGAAATTTACTTTAACATATATTTTTGGGCGGCTCCGCCTCAGAGTCTTTAATTACGAGCCGCGCCTGCCTCCGAGTGTATTCACACTGTCCGTCACGTCAAATTAATTCGAGTCACGTGATCTGAAAGCGCAATTTTGGCGGGAATTACGGTCTTCGCGAGATGATTCTCAACTGTTTTCACGTGCGAAATGTACATACACAACGCGGTAGCATATGCACTGAAGCTCCAAAGAAACTGGTGAAACTTTTATAGCCATTGCGTATCAAATACAGAGACATGTAAACAGGCAGAATATGTAGCTGAGGTCGGCAACGCCTATATAAGACAACAAGTACCTGGCGCAGTTGTTACATCGGTTACTGCTGCTACAATGGCAAGTTATCAAGATTTAAGCGAGTTTGAACGTTGGGTTATAGTCGGCGCACGAGCGATGGGACACAGCATCTCCGAGGCAGCGATGAAATGGCAATTTCCCCTTACGACCATTTCACGAGTGTACGGCCGAAAAAAGATCCTGCAAGAACGTGACCAACGACGACTGAAGAGAATCAGCCAACGTGACAGAAGTGCAACCCTTCCGCAGATTGCTGCCGATTTCAGTGCTGGGCCTTCAGCAAGTTTCAGCGTTGCGAACCATTCAAAGGAACATCATCGACTTGGGCTTTTGGAGCTGAAGGCCCATTTGTGTGTCCTTTATGACTGCACGACACAAAGCTTTACGCCTCGCCAGTGCCCGTCAACACCGACAATGCACTGTTGATGACTGGAAACATGTTGCCTGGTCGGACGAGTATCGTTTCAAATTGTATCGAGCGGATGGACGTGTACGGGTATGGAGACAATATGGACCTGCATGTCAGCATGGGACTGTCGAACCTATTGGAGGCTCTATAATGGTGTGGGACGTGTGCAGCTGGAGTGATATGGGACCGCTGATACGTCTAGATAGGACTCTGACAGGTGTAAGGAATAAGGAGGTTCTCCGCAGATCGGTGAAGAAAGGTAAGTATGGAAAACACTGACAAGAAGAACGGACAGCATGCAGAACATGTGTTAAGGCGCCAGAGAATAACCTCCTTGGTACTAGGGAGAACTGAAGAGGGAAAACCTGTCGGGGAAGACAGAGACTGGAGTACATCCACTAAACAATTCTCGACGTAGGGCTACTCAGAAGACGTCGGCCCAAGAGAGGAATTCGTGGCTGACCAAATGAGACCAGTCGGAAGACTGATGAATACAAAAAGAAGAAAGAGATTAGTCGATCCGTTCGCATTATGTGTCTCAAAATGTATGCTACAGTTTTGATTCAACGATCTGAGTTCATGTCATATTATCAACTTTAGGATATGCAACTTTTTTTGTGAAATATAGCTAGGTGTAGTCATACTTCAGTAACTGACACTGAAAATTTAAAAAAATTAGATACAAAGAAGTCAGAACGATGGAGAAATACATACTGGATAGTAATAACAGTAACCAACACAAAAATGCCAATTCAACTCTGACGGAACACATAACACTATGCTTGCTTACAACTTCGAATTTGATCACGTTAAAAAGAGTTATAGCATTACTTTCAAACTTTCTATTTTTCAGTGTTGACTGGCACAACTAAGACTGAAAAAAAAATGTTTTGGATGGTACGTTTTTTGGGGTCGTTGCACAATAGTGTCAGCGACGGGTAGTGTACGTCTAGATGAATGTGGGAGATCTCTCGAAATTAGCACCAAATTGGCCCGGTAAATTGACCTTTTTTAACAGCCTAGAAGTGTTGCAAAGTAGTCATCTCATCAGTTTGTTGTAATATTCTACGGCAACGCCAACTGAACTGCAGAATTCGTAGCTCTATTGGAGACTGAGCCACTCTATTGCACCCCATTAGTCTGACAATGGCTCAGTTCCTGGAAAGGACATCTTTCCCGTCTTGAAATTCCACATTTTCTTGCAATCTTCTAATGCAGGAAACGGTTTTCTTTCCTGGCAGATGTATTTAGCTGCGTAGATTGAAAACGTAAGTACAGACTTACTACACAGCATTCGAAGGCCACTACAATAACTCCGTCGTGTAAAATTTACTGTCAGACGATAAACTCAGTCATGAGTCTGTTGTGTAACAGTGGGATAGAACGTCCTTAAGGAATCTGGGGATGGATGACAGTCATGTGTTCTACTGCCGTGTTTATATCTTGCTAGAAATTGGCGTCGGAACCCTCGTCCTACAGTGAAATCCTTTTCTGCAGCTCCATCAGGCCTGTAGGAGGAAGTGACGGAGACAAGTTGGCGATACTATTTTGCCACTCTCCTGTAAAGACTCATCCATTTTGATTGCAGAACAGCGTCGGAACCGCCGCTGCATCAAAGAATGGGCATGATGTTCCGTGAACAGTGTGCCAATCAACGATTCGAAAACATACAGAAGATTGCTGAAGTCTCGGTATTTATCACTCTATTCGATATTGTTAAATCTACAGTTCAATACAGTCACAATTCGTGCTAGAAATTTGTGAGAATTGTGTTATAAACAAGAAACTTGTGACAAGATTCCAACAGCGGCGAAGTCTTACCCTCCTCTGTGGTCCTATACGAGTAACCTACCCGCATCCCTCTTGGCGTATACGACACACGGAACTGGTAAATTTTGTTTGCGTAGAGAACCCATACAACGCCAAATATACAAGTTCCAATAGTTTCTAACCTTCTGCTAGGTATGGCGAGGTACATCAGCAAGTTTCAACACTCTCAGCGGTGAGTTATTGAAGTCGGTTACAGTGTACCTAACGTCCGCATTGTAAGAGCAGCAAAACGGTGTCGAGACTCCGTAAAGGTGTGTTTTTATTCATTTATTCACGTCATAGCCACTTTGAACCGATGCTGTTTTTTGCTCGCAGACTGTTAATGGAATATCCGCCACTTTTAGCACTGAGACAGCGCTTTCCAATAATTTGTTGCACGAGTTCCACGTGTGTGTCACATACGACACAGTGGGTTTGGATATCCTAGAAGCATTTGTTCATTTCCAAATATTTACCTACATCGTCTTTTTTCCTGTTTTCCGTCGTTTCTTAGTTGCTTCAGAATTCATGGAGGTATGTTCCGTCTATGAATCTAAATGGAAGGCAGTTTGTTCTTTCCCACACATCTCGCTTCTTTTGTTTATGGAGGATCTTCAGCGTTCAGTATTACATATTTCTTTTTATACAGATAAATGTATTATGTAGTAGTTACAGTATGTTGCTATGTCACATACTGTCATAATTATATCTTGTTTTCAGATTAGAAACAACTTTTGTAGCACAAATTTTCTGATGTTAAATTATCGTTTCGTTTTACTTACGCTTTCCAGTGTTGTTAGTCCATATGTGTGGTCCTGTACAAGTGTTCATCGAGTCCCCATGCTGCGTTGGCCGATTTCCGGCGCTTTTTCGCCTACATTTATTATAACACATCACTTGGATTATTCATTTTTTGATCAACGTGTGTTTGTTAACACAATATCGAACTACACGCACAACAGAGACGGCAACAGATAAAAGCGACAGCTGGCAACACTACATTCTGTAAACACACAGATTTTGATCAAAAAATGAAAATTGCAAGTGATGTGTTACAATAAACGCGGATGGAAAAGCGCCAAAAATCGGCCAGCTGGAGCATGGAGATTCGATGAACACATCTACAGGACCACACATATGGACTAACAACACTGGAAATCTTAAGTAACACGAACGATCATTTAACATCACAAAATTTGTGCTACATAAGTTGTTTCTAAACTCAAAAGCAAGAGGACACATTCTGCAGCATCAAGGGATCATCGGTTTAGTACTGGAGGGAAGCGTGGAGTGTAAAAATCGCAGAGGGAGACCAAGAGATGAATATAGTACGTAGATTCAGGAGGATGTAGGTTGCAATAGTTGCTTGGTGATGAAAAAGCTTGGACAGGATAGAGTAGTATGGAGAGCTGCACGAAACCAGTCTCAGGACTGAAAACAACCCCACAACAAAAACAACAACAACAACAACAACAACAACAACAGATGTCCAGATACTTTTGATTAGATATTGTACAGCGATTGATTCCCGAGCACTAGCGATTCGGTGCCCCATTTCGAACTAAGGAACAATACTGCAATCGAAATTTCTATTGGATCTATAGGGTTGCACAGATACCACGCTACCTAATTTTACGTAGTCCAATTTGGGGGAAAAAGCGTGTGTTATATTCAGGCCAACAGGGCATGTCCATGATGCGAAACACATTTGGTATGAGTTTTAATCAATGCGTTGAAGGAAACAAGTACTTAAACTGTAATCTGTGGGCTGCTGACTTGCAACAGCACGAGAAATACCATGCAATACACACCAGGTAACCCGGCAGGTTAGCCGACACCGCTAACGCGCTGCTTCCTGTACTCGGTCAGGGGCGCCGCCCCCGGATCGAATCCGCCCGGCGGATTGACGACGAGGGCCGGTGTGCCGACCGGCCTGGAATTGGTTTTTAGGGCGTTTTCCACATCCCGCTATGTGAATACTGGGCTGGTCCCCACGTTCCGCCTCAGTTACACGACTCGCAGACATCTGAACACGGTCACACTATTCCATGGATTATACTAGACGCAGACAGCTGGGGTACACCAATTCTGTCCTGGGGGGGGTAGGGGGTGGGGGGTGGGGGGGTAGGAAGGGGATCCGGCCACACCTTCACATTAACCTTGCCAAATCCGATCCTACCCTTGGCGACCCTGCGAAACCGCGGGATAAATGTACAACCAAAAAAAGAATACACACCAAGTAGCAGCGCCGGGCACGGATTGAAGAAGCGGCCTGAAAACCGCCTGAAACACCGTCTGCAGAATGCGTCGCTGCGTCGCACACTTACCTGTAAAAGAAACAAAACGAACGCAGGGATTAGTAAACGTGTCACAAATATACGTACATGAAAACCATTCAACAGCCAAGATCACATAAAAATATTTACAACCGGTTTCAACAGACTTAGCTGTCATTTTCAGGCTTGTAAGAAAGAGCATGTACATGGAATACGTCTCATAACTTAAGATGTAACATGTGATAGAAAAGTTTTAGTTTGGTATTATAAAAACCAAAGTGGACCTGTAAATTTACATACCAGAAAATCTTTTTCCTGTAAAACACGTTAATTTTACGCTGAACCTCACGCACAAGATGTCAAGTGGATAAAAATCAGCACGTTACAATATGTTTGTGCAAATGCCATGTCCTTACACATATTGCTCACAGATGCTTGTCACACCATACAAACACGATGCACAATAGCACATCTGTTGACATAAGCTGGAAACCGGCAGAACAGTGCGAATTCCCTTCAAATGGCTTATAAGATTCAACTGACAGGTATTGTTACGAAGATAACATATGTGTAGTATGTTGCACCCACTAGATGGCTCTTACATCAGAATCATGTAACAGATTGTAAATAATTCTCTTTCCATATTTAAAATTAACTACTGTAATAAGTGGTTTTTAAGAATAGCAAAGGTAACAAAATTGTACTTTACAAACAACTTAAGAACATATTTAATTCTCACAATCCCCTTTACTCGTTCTTGTTACCGCATGCTTTATGTTTTTAAATATTTTAGTGATTACAAACCTTATACAACGTACTGATTTCCATCCAGTTGACATCTTGCGTGCGAGGTTCAGCGTAAAACAGACATGTTTCACAACACAAAGATTTTAAGGTATGTAAATGTACAGGTCAACTTCCGGTTTTTAAAACACCAAACAAAATCCTTTATATCAAATGTTACATCTTAACGCACATCCACCTTCTTACAGATCTGAAGATAACAACAAAGTCTGTTGAAACCGGTTGTCTTAAATAAAAAAATTTATGTGGTCTTGGATGTTGAATGGTTTTTTATAATTGAGACAGATCGTCCTTCAGCACTCTCAAAATGAGAAAACTCAAAACTACGTATGTCATTTAAACGACCGGAGATTTACACGACATACTCGGATTTAGAAATGGCGTAGCATTAATAGCAATAAAATAAGAGAAAGAACAACTAGGTGGTATTTTATAGATGTTCTGCAAATATCAATTATTTAATAACAAACCGATTTTCAGCTGCTCGGGCCATCGAGTATGTGACAACTGAACGTCGAAACCACAGATAAAATGATGTGACACACAGATATTAGCAATACAGATACGTAGTTCTTACAGAGGAAATAACATTTTAACTACGAATAATAAAGTTGATTTACTATTATGATCTGATTCTCTCACATATGCATAACCGAAAGTTTAATTTATCAGTCTGGAAAAAGGAAAGTTCCAGGTAAAACTAAACTGGTTGGTAATGTTCCTTAATTCCAAGTAAGCTAAATACTGTCATTTTTCTGCTTTTTGTGACAGTATGTAGAACACTACAGCGTACATCCTTTGTCTGGGTTTGCATTAAAACATTTTAATGAATCCTTTTCGTTGTAAGGAATCTATATACAGTATATCCATTATTTGTTGAAGTCGCACGTCATTTTATCTGTGACTGCGACATTCAGTTGTCACCTGATGGCGGTATATGAAGCTGAAATCGGATTTCTCAACGAATAAATAATAGTTGCAGAATATTTAGGAGATGTTTCTTTTGTTGCTGTCACGATCCGCCGAGCACCGACAGAAGAATTCCGCTGATGTGAGAGAAATACTTTGTGGCAATCAACTAACAATTTAAGAAACGGCAGACAAGCTTCAGAATGCACCATATCCGCTATATACCTTGAGATCTGGGCATAATTTAAGAATTTCACCAATTAAAGCTAAGACAATGGTTTTGCTAGGCAAGGAACCACTCATTAAAAAAAAAAAAAAATCTGTATCGACGATAAAGCGTTGGATGGTTAGCGAATGTTTCTGCAGAACATCACGGAAATGTTTTCTTTTTTGTTTTAGAAATAAATGACAATATGTAGCCGTCTTTATAAAACCAAGTCACGACTACCTCTGGAAGGCACTCAAGGTGCGGATAGTGTTAGCTGAATGCAGCTGTAGTATGGTAACAGCTGTCTTTTTCAACGAAATGAAATGTGGTGTGGTTAGGGCCTCCCGTCGGGTAGACAGGTCGCCCAGTGCAAGTCTTTAGTTTACGCCCCTTCGGCGACTTGCGCGTCATGGGGATGAGATGATGATGATGACAAACACCCAGTCATTGAGCGGAGAAAATCTCCGACCGAACCGGGAATCGAACCCGGGCTCCTTAGCACGGAATTCCGTCACGCTGACCACTCAGCTACCTAGGCGGACTTTTTTCAACAAAAAATTTATGAGCGCTAAAGTCTCATTAAAAGTGGACGTGAATCTACTTGCGACGAAGAGCGTTCGAAATGGCGATCCGTTTCAGAAACGGATACCAACATTAAAACAGCTGAATGAATAATTATCGATGATATTGCACACTGGTTGAAAATCTGCCACGGTTCAGTATTTACAACGATCCATGAATCTCTCTGAACGATAGCAAAGTTTGTGCTCGTTCAACTGACACACAGACGATATCAAGAATCTTTGGAAAGCTTGCAGTCCCACTTTTAAACGTTTTGGAGAGGAAGAGGGAGAATTAATAAGTCACATAGTAACAGTTTACGAGATGTCGGTCCACCTCTGCGAACAGCAGAGAAGCGGCACAGCATGTTTGGCAACATCCACCTTCGCCTATATCTGCAAGACTACGCTCCAAGTCACACTTAAGTACTTGGCAGTGTTCATCGAACCACTTTCTCACCAATTCTCTACCGTTCTTCTCTAGAATAGTACGTGGGAAAAATGAACTCTGATTTCTCTTGTTTTATTAAGACGGTCCTTTTTCCCTTTGTGGGTGGTAGGCAACAAAATATTTTCGCATTTGGAAATGAGCATACGGCATTATGCGCCGGGAGTGCCCCATTCGGTGAAGTTCGGCCACCCAGGGCAAGTACTTATTGCATTCGACGCCACATTGGGCGACTTGCGCGTCGGAGATGGGGATGAAATGATGACGAAGACAACACAACACCCAGTCCCTGAGCGGAGAAAATCTCCTGCCCCAGCCGGGAATCGAACCCGGGTCCCTTGGCGTGCTGACTGCTCAGCTAACAGGGGAGGACGCATTTGGAGGAGAAAGTTAGCGATTGAAATTTCATGAAAATATCTAGCGCCAACGAAAACGTCTGTCTTAATCATTGAACCCGGTATCGTATCAGCGTCCCTCTCTCTCCTAGTTTGCGACAATACAAAATGAACTACCCTTCTCTGGACTTTTTCGATGTCCTCCGTCAGTCCTAACTGGGAAGGATGTCATACCGCACAGCAATACTTTGCCAGAGGTCGGTCAAGTGTAGTGTATGCAGTCGTATAAATATCGTGTCTAAATTATTTTTCAGTGTGTTTTGACCTTCTAATAAGTTTACTAGGCGGTAAACAACAGCATGGTATGAATACAATCTAAACGGACTTCTCAGATTGTCTCCTATATCGTTTATAAAGATTAGCCACGTGAAGGGGCCTATTTCCTTGAGGAACGGCGTAATCAGTTTCCTTTCACTCTATGACTATTCCGTCCATTACTACGAAATGTAACCTTTCTGACACGAAGTCACGAATCCAGTCGTACAAGTGAGACGATACTGCACAGACACACAATTCGATTACGAGTCGCTTTTGACTAACGCTTTCAAAATGTTTCTAGAAATATGCAATCAGTTTGATATTCCCAGTTGATAGCACCAGTTCGTGTAAGTAAAGAGCCAGTTGTGTTTCACAAGAATGACATCTGAACACCGATGATAGCGTAGCCACGTCAAAGTCTCCGTGCCAGCTAACGCGGGTTCGATACCAGAGGAGACCTCCTCTGTTTTCTGCGGTGGAATACAGTGCCCACTCAGCTCTGCGAGGAGGAACTTGAATAAATAACTAACAGCGTTGACACGAAAAGGTTGTGGCAGGCTGCTGGCCGATGCGCATTTATTATTTAGGCACAGGCGGCTGTCGACATCTGAGACTTTCAAGAAATGGAGGGTTCTGTTCTCTTACACTGGAGGCTTTCACGTCCGGCTGTCTTGGTCGCCGGTGAATTTTCGGATTCTACGGTAGCAGTCCTTGAAACTTCTCCGTCCGTGACGCTTCGTGCAGAGCAGCGTTGGATTTTTTTAGAACGACGGACCGGGAACATACGCTGTCTCATCAAAAGCGCGTGGACGCGTATTAGTGGATTAATATGGAGTGTATCCACCCTTTTCCTTTATGACGACTTGATCTGCGCTGGGGAATTTTCAACGAGGTGCCTGAATGTCTGTGGAGGAATAGCCCCCCCCCCATAAGGACCGTAACCCGAAGAGGTACGGGTGTTGGACACTCGAGTCTGGGGCGATGTTGACGTTTGTACTCATCCCGAAGGTGTTCCATGGGGTCCAGCTTGTTGGGGGCTCTGGGAAGACCAGCCCATTTCAGCGAAGTTTTCTCTTTTTGTCATCAGTCTGCTGACTGGTTTGATGCAGCCCGCCACGAATTCCTTTCCTGTGCTAACCTCTTCATCTCAGAGTAGCACTTGCAACCTACGTCCTCAATTATTTGCTTGACGTATTCCAATCTCTGTCTTCCTCTATAGTTTTTGCCCTCTACAGCTCCCTCTAGTACCATGGAAGTCTTGTCTTAGCAGATGTCCTATCATCCTGTCCCTTCTCCGTATCAGTGTTTTCCACATATTCCTTTCCTCTCCGATTCTGCGTAGAACCTCCTCATTCCTTACCTTATCAGTCCACCTAATTTTCAACATTCCTCTATAGCACCACATCTCAAATGCTTCGATTCTCTTCTGTTCCGGTTTTCCCACAGTCCATGTTTCACTACCATACAATGCTGTACTCCAGACGTACATCCTCAGAAATTTCTTCCTCAAATTAAGGCCGGTATTTGATATTAGTAGACTTCTCTTGGCCAGAAATGCCTTTTTTGCCGTAGCGAGTCTGCTTTTGATGTCCTCCTTCCTCCGTCCGTCATTGGTTATTTTACTGCCTACGTAGCAGAATTCCTTAACTTCATTGACTTCGTGACCATCAATCCTGATGTTAAGTTTCTAGCTGTTCTCATTTCTACTACTTCTCATTACCTTCGTCTTTCTCCGATTTACTCTCAAACCATACTGTGTACTCATTAGACTGTTCATTCCGTTCAGCAGATCATTTCATTCTTCTTCACTTTCACTCAGGATAGCAATGTCATCAGCGAATCGTATCATTAATATCCTTTCACCTTGTATTTTAATTCGACTCCTGAACCTTTCTTTTATTTCCATCATTGCTTCCTCGATGTACAGATTGAAGAGTAGGGGCGAAAGGCTACAGCCTTGTCTTACACCCTTCTTAATACGAGCACTTCGTTCTTGATCGTCCACTCTTATTATTCCCTCTTGGTTGTTGTACATATTGTATATGACCCGTCTCTCCCTATAGCTTACCCCTACTTTTTTCAGAATCTCGAACAGCTTGCACCATTTTATATTGTCGAACGCTTTTTCCAGGTCGACAAATCCTATGAAAGTGTCTTGATTTTTCTTTAGCCTTGCTTCCATTATTAGCCGTAACGTCAGAATTGCCTCTCTCGTCCCTTTACTTTTCCTAAAGCCAAACTGATCGTCACCTAGCGCATTCTCAATTTTCTTTTCCATTCTTCTGTATATTATTCTTGTAAGCAGCTTCGATGCATGAGCTGTTAAGTTGATTGTGCGATAATTCTCGCACTTGCAGTTCTTGCCGTCTTCGGAATTGTGTGGATCATGCTTTTCCGAAAGTCAGCTGGTATATCGCCAGACTCGTATATTCTACACACCAACGTGAATAGACGTTTTGTTGCCACTTCCCCCAATGATTTTAGAAATTCTGATGGAATGTTATCTATCCCTTCTGCCTTATTTTACCGTAAGTCCTCCAAAGCTCTTTTAAATTCCGATTCTAATACTGGATCCCCTATCTCTTCTAAATCGACTCCTGTTTCTTCTTCTATCACATCAGACAAATCTTCACCCTCATAGAGGCTTTCAATGTATTCTTTCCACCTATCTGCTCTCTCCTCTGCATTTAACAGTGGAATTCCCGTTGCACTCTTAATGTTACCACCGTTGCTTTTAATGTCACCAAAGGTTGTTTTCACTTTCCTGTATGCTGAGTCTGTCCTTCCGACAATCATATCTTTTTCGATGTCTTCACATTTTTCCTACAGCCATTTCGTCTTAGCTTCCCTGCACTTCCTATTTATTTCATTCCTCAGCGACTTGCATTTCTGTATTCCTGATTTTCCCGGAACATGTTTTTACTTCCTCCTTTCATCAATCAACTGAAGTATTTCTTCTGTCACCCATGGTTTCTTCGCAGCTACCTTCTTTGTACCTATGTTTTCCTTCGCAACTTCTGTGATGGCCCTTTTTAGAGATGTCCATTCCTCTTCAACTGTACTGCCTACTGCGCTATTCCTTATTGCTGTATCTATAGCGTTAGAGAACTTCCAACGTATCTCGTCATTCCTTAGTACTTCCGTATCCCACTTCTTTGCGTACTGATTCTTCCTGACTAATGTCAGCGAAGTTATCATCGACAAATCTTTGCTCCATAAAACTCATGTTCAGAAGAAACAAAGCACCTTGAACGACTACAGATAGGACGTTCTTATTCACAGGGCATGCACATTATTATGTTCTTCAGAAACGATTAGCATTTCAGTCTTCTCGGTTCGACATGTGTCCTGTCGGCTAGTAGGAACAGGGTCCGTCGTGGGCATGTATTACTTTCGGGGTGCCTATGATCACGGTATTTTTGTCGGTACACACGTGCAGTTTCCGATGTGCCGACGCAAGTCTTAGCATGCCTGCCTACTCTGACACTGCTCAGAGAGTAGCCGTTCACTGTTTGAACAGTGAATGTGATCCGAAGAGCTCCACCACTCGTCAGTTTTCAGTTCCGTAAAGAACACCACAATGGCGGACATTTCCGAGTGAAGACGGTCGCCGTTCGTAACCACTAATTCGGAACTGTCGCACATCTTCACATCTGTTATCCTAAACTTCAACCCGCATCAGTTTCGCTGTGAGTTTTGATATACTCTGTATGCATTACGTCCGACTCCGCTTTATCGCCGGCCGCAGGGGCCGAGCTGTTCTAGGCGCTACAGCCTGGAACCGCGCGACCGCTACGGTCGGAGGTTCGAATCCTGTCTCGGGCATGGATGTGTATGATGTCCTTAGGTTAGTTAGGTTTAAGTAGTTCTAAGTTCTAGGGGACTGATGACCTCAGCAGTTAAGTCCCAAAGTGCTCAGAGCCATTTGAACCATTTTTGAACCGCTTCATCGGTGGCCAGTGTGTCTGGCTGCTATTTGGAGCACGTGTTGTTCGGCTTCCGCAACTGCCAAGGTTTTTGGCTTGGTTGGACGACTGGAACGGAGTGCACACAGCATTTTGAGGCTAACGTGAGTGACAAGTAGCGGCTCCAAGTTCAAGAAAGCCGACATCGGCACCAGACCGCCGCCACTGGCAGAGGACGACGTGGCGGTCGGTCGGTCCGACTGGGCCACAACGCGGAGCTTTGCTGTGCTGTATACTTTATCCAAGAGTGCCAATGCTCATTTTCTGAAATGATATTTTAGTCGCGTTCTGCACCATGCTGCATGTAAGCAGGAGCAGAAGTACAAGACTAGTCCAGGCTAGAGGTAAACACAAACAAATCCAGTCAGCCAAAGGACTCAGTATTCTATGTTGCTCGGTAAATACGCAGCAGACAGAGACACACTCCGAGATGTTCAAAATGGCTCTGAGCACTATGGGACTCAACATCTTAGGTCGTAAGTCCCCTAGAACTTAGAACTACTTAAACCTAACTAACCTAAGGACATCACACACACCCATGCCCGAGGCAGGATGCGAACCTGCGACCGTAGCAGTCCCGCGGTTCCGGACTGCAGCGCCAGAACCGCTAGACACACTCCGAGATGTTATCCTCACAATTTCACGAACAGCGCTGAGTCCCACGGCACATTCGCGTCAGTGTCAATGCACTCCCATCTCGACATGTTGGCGAACTATGCAGTTCGACAGCTGCCTCATCTTTTAGTGTCCCACCACAATATCATGGAGTGTCACCACATCTCTCTATGAGACGTTTCCTGTGTGTTGAATCTGAAGGGAGGTTCTCATTGCCTGGCCATCTCTCTCCCGATCTGCCTCCACCGTACTTCGGTGCATGGGGGTTTGGTTCAAATGGGTCTGAGCCCTATGGGACTCAACTTCTGAGGTCATCAGTCCCCTAGAACTTAGAACTACTTAAACCTAACTAACCTAAGGACATCACACACATCCATGTCCGAGGCACGATTCGAACCTGCTACCGTAGCGGTCGCGCGGTTCCAGCCTGTAGCGTCTAGAACCGCTCGGTCACCCCGGCCGGCCATGGTGGTTTATCACAGACATTATTTACAGAACAAAGGTTCGAAACCTGGTATACATGAGACAACGGATCTACGGCGCAGTGGATACCATAACATCTCTCATGAACATGTGGCGAGAAACAGTACCGTTTCGGTATTTATCGAGCTACAAACGCTGCCCACATTAAAAATGTTTGAGCTCCTGTGTACGGTGTTGCACAAAGTGATAAACCTTAACACCGACTGAAATATAAAGAATTGTTTTTGTGTACCTCTAGCCCGGACACACACTATTTTGTGCTACCCTCCACCACTTCCACTATCTTCTCCCTTGTGTATAACCTCCTCTTCCCGTCCAACAACGGAACTGCCACCCGTTCTTATCTCATTGTTCTTCTTATCTAATGCTTTTTCTTCCCTTATCTCTTCAAGCCCGACCTTCCACTTCCCCTTCCTAAATTTTCTTTTTTCTCTCACAGTTTTATTTATCTTCCGTCCGTATTTTTTTATGTTCCTCCTCCACCCCTGTTATTCTTCATTAGCACATTACATACAGCGAAGAAATCCTTTTTTACTGCAATAACATTATTTCCTTGATTCATCCTTAGTTAGTAACTACGTTATGAGCAACATGAAGGGGAATGAGTGGAGAAAACGTAGCAAAATCTTTATCGAAATGATATTCAGAGCTATTGAAAAACTGTTTATAATCCAGATTTGTACATATTAATTCCCTTTCGGGGACGTACCGGTCAGATCCATGCGAGTAGTTTATATATACACATTTTAAGAATTCTTACATTGACTGGTAACACGACAAAACAAACAACGAATTGAAGGCATGACGTGGAATGGAACTAGTCAATGATCCTATTTCCACCACAAATCACAGTACTCGATACTTACAGACACTATTAGCACTTGATACAGTCAGAGAAACACAACACCAGATACACGAAAATACTTCAGAAATCATATAAATACTGATTTTCTTCGTTAAGCTTTACTAAATTATTGCGAATTATTTTACTGAGGTACAAATATATTAAAATGTATCATAAGAAAATATTTAGAAATGCCATGATTTGTGTTCACTTTAGTTTTGGGAGACACTTTTGGAACAGATTAATTGTTTCGTTGTTACTATTCAAATAAATATTAAATTATAATTTTAAGAGCTTCAGCAATATAAATTTTATAAAAAATTACTGAAATACAAAATATCTTTCGACGTAAATAATCGATGTGTAACTAACATGTGTGAATTGCGATTCGACTGAGCATCGCTTGTCTTTTCGTATGGGGGTAGTATATTTATGGAGAGCGTTAATTCGGTCTCTTAGTATGTGAGCTCTATCTGTTCCTGAAAATAATGGAGACATGTTGATTGGGTAATGCTATGTAAATGTCAAGTTGTGAAATTAGATGTTGGTTTGCAGCAAGACTGAATAAATTTGATATGAACAAGTGCGACTTTTTTTTCGCTGCCGATCCAAAATGGATGTTTAGCAACCAAGTGAAATCAGACTCTTATCATGGAAGTGAAACCCAGCTGACAAGACTCGAAATGGAAATGAGAGCGAAACTAAGTAATGTTAATTTAGTCTGACAACCTTCATTAGCTGCTACATGAAACCTAAATTTTGCCTGTTTATTCTTTAGTTGAATGAACACTGGAGAACATAAACCCGGACGAAATCGTGTTTTTAATGAGGTCTGAGGTGATATTTATTAAGTTTTCTGCATAAAATTCAGTAAGTAGTAACGGGAGAGGAAGTTAGAAACGCTATGGGAGTCGTTAGAACTAAAACCATTTGGAACATTTAAATCACAAGGCTAATAGCGGCGAACGATGAAGTACACTACTGGCCATTAAAATTGCTACACCACGAAGATGAAGTGCTACAGAGGCGAAATTTAACCAACAGGAAGAAGATGCTGTGATATGCAAATGATTAGCTTCCAGAATGAGATTTTCACTCTGCAGCGGAGTGTGCGCTGATATGAAACTTCCTGGCAGATTAAAACTGTGTGCCCGACCAAGACTCGAACTCGGGACCTTTGCCTTTCGCGGGCAAGTGCTCTACCATCTGAGCTACCGAAGCACGACTCAACGCCCGGTATTCACAGTTTTACTTCTGCCAGTACCTCGTCTCCTAGCTTCCAAACTTTACAGAAGCTCTCCTGCGAAAATCTGCCAGGAAGTTTCATATCAGCGCACACTCCGCTGCAGAGTGAAAATCTCATTCTGGAAACATCCCCCAGGCTGTGGCTAAGCCATGTCTCCGCAGTATCCTTTCTTTCAGGAGTGCTAGTCCTGCAAGTTTCGCAGGAGATCTTCTGTAAAGTTTGGAAGGTAGGAGACGAGGTACTGGCAGAAGTAAAGCTGTGAGGACTGGCCGTGAGTCGTGCTTCGGTAGCTCAGATGGTAGAGCACTTGCCCGCTAAAGGCAAAGGTCCCGAGTTCGAGTCTCGGTCGGGCACACAGTTTTAATCTGCCAGGCAGTTTCAAATGATTAGCTTTTCACACAAGGTTGGCGCCGGTGGCGACACCTACAACGTGCTGACACGAGGAAAGTTTCCAACCGATTTCTCATACTGGCGTATCACCCGGCGTGATGGTATGGCTCGCCATGGGTTACACGTCTCTGTCACCTCTTGTTCTCATTGACGGGACTTTGAACAGTGGACGATACATTTCAGAAGTGTTGCGACCCGTGGCTCTACCCTTCATTCGATCCCTGCCAAACAGTACATTTCAGCAGGATAATGCTGACTTCTCAGGATCTATGCACCCAAACTGAGTGAAAATGTAATGACATGTCAGTTCTAGTATAATATATTTGTCCAATGAATACGCGTTTATCATCCGAATTTCTTCTTAGTGTAGCAATTTTAATGGTCAGTAGTGTAGTTCTGAAATATCTGGACTAATGGCTGAGGGTACATGTGCTGCTAGTCATGATGTGGCTTTTTTCAAACTGGTATTGAACGGTGTGGATCCTCCTACAGCACAGAGCATTAGACGATGGTATGAACAATTCCGAGAAACAGGTTGTTCGTGCAAAGGCAAATCGCCAGGCGGTCCACGAATGTGTGATACAGACGTCGAACGCATCCGCCATAGTTTCACAAGGAGTCCGCAGAAACCCGTTCGCCGTGCAGCTCGACTGCTCAACTTGCACCCGTGGTCCGACTGGCTTGTGTTGCGTGGACACACGAGACCATATAAAATCCAGGTATTGCAAGCTCTTCGTGATGGTGACAGCGTGTCGAGTTCTGGCAAGATGGAGGATGACAGTTTGCTTTCACGCTTAGTGTTTAGTGACGACGCAACATTCGATGTAAATGCCCGCATCTCGTGGTCGTGCGGTAGCGTTCTCGCTTCCCACGCCCGGGTTCCCGGGTTCGATTCCCGGCGGGGTCAGGGATTTTCTCTGCCTTGTGATGGCTGGGTGTTGTGTGCTGTCCTTAGGTTAGTTAGGTTTAAGTAGTTCTAAGTTCTAGGGGACTGATGACCATAGATGTTAAGTCCCATAGTGCTCAGAGCCATTTGAACCATTCGAAGTAAATAGAAAGTTGAACCTTCATAATGTGAGAATATGGGGCACGGAACAACCACACTAAGTTATACAGTATGAGAAGGACTCTCCAAAATTTAATGTGTTTTGTGCAGTTTCACGGGAAAAGGTGTAGGGTCCATTTTTCTTTGCCAAGAAAACTGTTACAGGAAGCACATATCTAGATATGCTTGAGAACTTTTTTTCTCACAGCTGAGAGGGGGTTGGAGATCTCTTCTGAACAGCACGTTGCAAAGCATCCCAAATATGCTCAATAATGTTGATGTATGGGGGGACTGGTGGGCAGCGGAAGTGTTTAAACTCAGGAGAGTGTTTCCTGGAGCCACTCTGTAGCAATTCTCGACGTGTGGGGTATCCCACTATCCTGCTGAAATTGCTGACGTCCGTCGGAATGCACAAAGGACATGAATGGATGCAGGTGATCAGACAGGATGCTTCCGTACGTGTCCCATATCAATTCAACTACACACGTCCCACACCATTATAGAGCCTCCACCAGCTTGAATAGTCCCCTGCTGACATGCAGGGTCCATGGATTCATGAGTTTGTCTTCATAGCCGTACACGTCCAGACTCGTCCAACCAGGCAACATGTTCCCAGTCATCGACAGTCCACTGTCGGTGTTGACGGGCCCAGGCGAGGCGTAAAGCTTCGTGTCGTGCAGTCATCAGTGGTACACGAGTGGGCCTTCGGCTCCGACAGCCCATATCGATGATATTTCGTTGAATGGTTCGCATGCTGACATTTGTTGATGGCCCAGCATTGAAATCTGCAGCATTATGTGGAAGGGCAGCACTTCTGTCACCTTGAAGCATTCTCTTCAGGCGTCTTCGGTCCACTTCTTGCAGAAACATTTTCCGGCCGTAGCGATGTCAGAAATCGGATGTCTTATCAGATTCCTGATATTAGCGCTACACTCTTGAAATGGTCGTACGGGAAAATTCCCATTTCATCGCTACCTCGGAGATGTTGTGTACCATCACTCGGGCGCCGACTGTAACACACCAAAATCTTGGTAACCTGCCATTGTAGCAACAGTAACAGACACTTGTCTTATGTACTGCAGTGCTGCCGACCGCAGCGTCGCATTCTGCCTGTTACGTATCGCTATATCTGAATACGCACGCCTATACCAGTTTCTTTGGTGCTTCGGTGTATTTAGTAGCAAAGAAATAACAAAATTAAACGTCGTGCATGCTGCGGCACTTTTTCACGCATTTCAGTGTTTATGACGAAATATCTGTTGAACTATTTTAGGTGGGTTCTTCCTAGCCCCACAATGGCTGTAGTCTGACAGTAAACGATATTTGTACTATGTTTGGTTGAAATCGCTCCAGTGCTTTAGGAGAAAATGTGGAATACACACACACACACACACACACACAAAAGCTTGTTGCTTGCCTCTGACGCCTGAACTTCTGCTTTTTGCTCCGAGAACTATGATCCTGCCACGACCTACCAGCACGCAACGGCGGCTGGCTGAAGGAAAATTGCTCGCAGTTGCCTGGAATACGCAGGTGACGATGTCTACTGAGATGTCACATATGTGGCAAACGATGTCCGCTTTGCGCAACGGTATGGCACGCATCGTAGTCAGTGCGTAACCGACCACGCGGTAGCGACATCTCGTCATGACGCGTTGCAAAATCTGCACGCGAGGACATGACTGGTTCTCCGCAAGGAAGGAACGCGCTAGCTAGGCTACGTAAACGATACAGATGATGAACCGATCACTGTAGCACATTGACGTTGTCTTTCTCAGTAGTGAAGGTACTAGATTCCCATCGATCCCGCGACGGAAGTACACGTTCAATTAATTTCATTATTTCACAACGTAGTTCCTCGCGGCGACATTCATGAATAAATGCTTCTCGGATTTCTCGCCACGTCAGATTTGCACTCAGTCTCAAGCTTACGACGACTTACTCTGTCGTGATCGTCAGTAGATTTCAGTATGCCGCTGCGTGCTTTATTTACACTACTGGCCATTAATACTGCTACACCAAGAAAAAATGCAGATGATAAACGTGTATTCATTGAACAAATACATTATACTAGAACTGACGTGTGGTTACATTTTCACGCAATTTGGGTGCATAGATCCTGAGAAATCGGTACCCTGAACAACCACCTCTGGCCGTAATAAAGGCCTTGATACGCCTGGGCATTGAGTCAAACAGAGCTTGGATGGCGTGTACAGGTACAGCTGCCCATGCAGCTTCAACACGATACCACAGTTCATCAAGAGTAGTGACTGGCGTATTGTGACGAGACAGTTGCTCGACCACCATTGACCAGACGTTTTCAGGTGGTCAGAGAACTGGAGAATATGCTGGCGAGGGCAGCAGTCGAATATTTTCTGTATCCAGAAAGGCCCATACAGGACTTGCAACATGCGGTCGTGGATTATCCTGCTGAAATGTAGGGTTTCGCAGGGATCGAATGAAGGGTAGAGCTACGGGTCGTAACACTTCTGAAATGTAATGTCCACTGTTCAAAGTGCCGTCAATGAGAACAAGAGGTGATCGAGACGTGTAACCGATGGCAAGCCATACCGTCACGCCGGGTGGTATGCTAGTATGGCGTTGACGAATACACACTTCCAATGTGCGTTCACCGCGATGTCACCAAACACGGATGCGACCATCATGATGCTGTAAACAGAACCTGGATTCATCCGAAAAAATGACGTTTTGCCATTCGTGCACCCAGGTTCGTCGTTGAGTACACCATCGCAGGCGCTCCTGTCTGTGATGCAGCGTCAAGGGTAACCGCAGCCATGGTCTCAGAGCTGATAGTACATGCTGCTGCAAACGTCGTCGAACTGTTCGTGCTGATGGTTGTTGTCTTGCAAACGTCCCCATCTGTTGACTCAGGGATCGAGACGTGGCTGCACGATCCGTTACAGCCATGCGGATAAGATGCCTTTCATCTCGACTGCTAGTGATACGAGGCCGTTGGGATCAAGCACGGCGTTGCGTATTACCCTCCTGAACCCACCGATTCCATATTCTGCTGACAGTCATTGGATCTCGACCAACGCGAGCAGCAGTGTCCCGATACGATAAACCGCAATCGCAATAGTCTACAATCCGACCTTTATCAAAGTCGGAAACGTGATGGTACGCATTTCTCCTCCTTACACGAGGCATCATAACAACGTTTCACCAGGCAACGCCGGTCAACTGTTGTTTGTGTATGAGAAATCTGTTGGAAACTTTCCTCATGTCAGCACTTTGTAGGTTTTGCCACCGGTGCCAGCCTTGTGTGAATGCTCTGAAAAGCTAATCATTTGCATATCACAGCATCTTCTTCCTGTTGGTTAAATTTCGCGTCTGTAGCGCGTCATCTTCGTGGTGTAGCAATTTTAATAGCCAGTAGTGTAGATTCCCATCGATGCCGCGACGGAAGTACACGTTCAATTAATTTCATTATTTCACAACGTAGTTTCTCGCGGCGACAGTCATGAATAAATGCTTCTCGGAGTTGTTGCCACGCCGGATTTGCACTCAGTCTCAAGCTTTCGACGACTTACTCTGCAGTGATCGTCGGCAGATTTCAATAGGCCGTTGTATGTTCTATTTAGTTGGGCGAATGATAAATGGCCTGACGAGCTCTTAGAACCTCCATACGCCACCAGAGATTTTGTCAACGCCTATGACTGAAGAATGGTAGCGACGCTGACTTCGTTACATGGCTGATAGGCCGACAGATTTCTCTGTTGTTTTCCAGCATCAAGCGTCCGTTTCCAAGAGGAAGCAGTTTCAAATGCGCTGATACGTAGAGCTGCAACTGTCTGTGATTATAGTTGGAGTCACGAACGATGGCGGTCAAATTTAGGCTTGTTCTGCGCACCCACGTCGCGCGCCTATTTAACATCAATTTATTTATGATTGGATTCGGAATTACCTTATTAACCATAATTCAATGATGACGAGATGTAGTACGGGAAGGAACTTATCAAGGATTACATACAGGATTTGTATTAATTTGATTACGATGAGGAATAATCCTATGTATTGCATCAGAAGTATTGTTCAAAAATGGTTCGAATGGCTCTGAGCACTACGGGACTTACCTTCTGAGGTCATCAGTCCCCTAGAACTAACCTAACGACATCACAGACATCCATGCCCGACGCAGGATTCCAACCTGCGACCGTAGCGGTCGCGCGGTTCCAGACTGTAGCGCCTAGAACCGCTCGGCCACCCGGCCGGCAGAGATATTGTTCTTTGTGTCATTCTTGTGAGCCTTCTTTCGAAGAAGACTAGCACTAACAATTGAACTAGAAATATTATAATCTCCAATAGGAATTCAACCTTTTAATCCTATACAAATTCCATTACTTAATACAGCTATTGTTTTAGCCTCAGTAGTAACCGTAACATGAGCACATCACAGTTTAATAGAATCTAACCACACTCAAGCATTACAAAGCCTATTCTTCACAGTACTATTGGGATTATATTTCACAATACTTCAAGCATGTGAGTATTGAGAAGCACGTTTCACTATTGCAGATGCAATATATGGATCAACATTCTTCGTTGCAACAGGGTACCATGGACTACACGTAATTATTGGAACAATCTTCTTAACAACATGTCTACTTCGACACTCAATAAACCAATTCCCACCAAGACACCACTTTGGGTTTGAAGCAGCAGCATGATATTGACACTTCGTAGATGATGTATGATTATTCTTATATATTTCTATTTATTGATGAGGTAGATAATTGTTTTTCTAGTACAAATTGTACATTTGACATCCAATCAGAAAGATGGATATCAATCAAGAAAAACAATCTTAACCCTATCTACAAGAGTTTTTATTAGCTTTATTATTCCAATAATTGTTATAATCCTTGCAACAACATTATCAAAAAATTAATCAGTGACCGGGAAAAAAGATCAGCACTGGAGTGTGGGTTTCATCCAAAAAAGATCAGCACGTGACGCACACTCCGACACCAATCAGCGCTCTGCTCTCAATGACGTAGCTAATGGGAGCATTAAACGTGATCGCAGTGAGTTGTTTAGCGAATTTCTATCCCATTTGTTCCGGCTTGTCATTGCTGATGGTGGTGGTAAGTGACAAATTCCTGCATAAGCAACCGAGAGACGTAATTTGCAGGACATACGCTCCCTTCGAGCGGAAAGCACGCGCGAGAGAGTCCCGCAGCTGTCGCTTACAGTCGTAAACAATGCCATTCACGCCCGCGCCTCGACACGCAGAAACCGCCATCGTTCGTCGACCGGTCTACGTAGCAACACCTGGATTTCGAGATCAGATGTCTCAGAAACGTATTCCGGAAGAATAGCTACAGCGACTGAGTCGATCCATTTTCCGCCTACACAAGATCATTAAACAGATGCTGCAACCAGTAGAACACGGCCTTGGTATTGGTGTTCCGGCAATTTCTGTAATTCCCTGTGAAGACTGCAGCAGCTGCGCTGGGCAGTCGATGCGAAATATCTCACAACGCTGCACAGCGCACCGACCTGACACTATATACCACTGTTTCCACAATCTCCTCTTTCCGAACACAGTCTCATGATGAAAAACTGTTTGGGGACACGTACATATTATCCCACGTATCTACTTACTAGGATTCTGTAATCAAAGAAGCCACTGATATTAGCAGGTTAGGAACTCTGATCGGGACGGTGGCTACACCCTTGGCGTGCAGGGCAACGGGCCGTTGGTACTTAAATGAAACAGGAAATCAACTGAGTCCTCCGCCATCAATCGAATCAGCATCGCTACCAATGTTTTTCACTCACTGAAATAATTTCCTGCAGAATACGGAAGCTTTATGACGTTTTGATGCTCCGTAACATAATTACGCTAGCTAAATGAATTACCGTACCTGCCACATGGTTTATTGAAACCTGACGAGGAAGAATGAGGAACTCGTCGAGAGCTTGAGAGTGAAGACAAATCTGATGCGGCACACTCATCTTCACATGTTCTGATATAACGTTTTAAATATCAAGTCGACACTCAACTAACTACACTACTGGCCATTAAAATTGCTACACCACGAAGATGACGTGCTAAGGACGCGAAATTTAGCCGACAGGAAGAAGATGCTGTGATATGCAAATGATTAGCTTTAGCATTCACACAAGGTTGGCGCCAGTGGTGACACGTAGAACGTGCTGACATGAGCAAAGTTTCCAACCCATTTCTCATACACAAACAGCAGTTGGCCGGCATTGCCTGGTGGAACGTTGTTGTGATGCCTCGTGTAAGGAGGAAAAATGCGTACCATCACGTTTCCGCCTTTGATAAAGGTCGAATTGTAGCCTATCGCGATAGCGGTTTATCGTATCGTGACATTGCTGCTCCCGTTGGACGAGATCCAATGACTGTTAGCAGAACATGGAATCAGATTCAGGATGGTAGTACGGAACGCCGTGCTGGATCCCAACGGCCTCGTATCACTAGCAGTCGAGATGAAAGGCATCTTATCCGCATGCCTGTAACGGATCGTGCAGCCACGTCGACACTGATCCCTGAGTCAACAGATGGGGACGTTTGCAAGACAACAACCATCTGCACGAACCGTTCGACGACGTTTGCAGCAGGTTGGACTATCAGCTCGGAGACCATGGTTGCGGTTACCCTTGACGCTGCATCACAGACAGGAGCGCCTGCGATGGTGTACTCAACGACGAACCTGGGTGCACGAATGGCAAAACGTCATTTTTTCGGATGAATCCAGGTTCTGTTTACAGCATCACGATGGTCGCATCCGTGTTTGGCGACATCGCGGTGAACGCACATTGGAAGCGTGTATTCGTCATCGGCATACTGGCGTATCACCCTGGCGTGATGGTGTGGGGTGCCACCTGTACACGCCATCCAAGCTCTGTTTGACTCAATGCCCAGGCGTATCACGGCCGTTATTACGGCCAGAGGTGGTTGTTCTGGGTACTGATCTCTCAGGATCTACGCACCCAAATTGCGTGAAAATGCAATCACATGTCAGTTCTAGTATAATATATTTGCCAATGAATAACAGTTTATGATCTGCATTTTTTCTTGGTGTAGGAATTTTAATGACCAGTAGTGTACGTTCAACAAGAACTTGGAAATTTGTGGTAAGTTCGTATGGGACCAAACTGCTGAGGCCATCGGTCCCTAGGCTGACACACAACTTAATCTAACGCCAAGGACAAACACACACACCCATGCCCGAGGGAGGACTCGAACCTTCGACGGGGTCAGCCGCGCGAACCGTTCACCGCGCGCCGTTCACCAAGAACCCGACGAACTATTCTGCAGTTGTTCACCACACAACGGCCTTCAGCTGTTGCCAAGAGAGCGAAGGAAGCAGTTGTAGGTTCTTTGGGCTCTCCAGACTGATGGCGGACAACGCTGGAAATTACCACAAGAATGGCGAACACCAGTTCTGCTACCACAGCGCTTCTACTTCTTCTTCTGCCAGATCCGTGTATTTGATTTTATCACCAGATGATTTGGAAATTATTGTTATCGGGCACAGCGATGTTGTGAGGAACGTGGCATCCTCGCTTTTATTGGTCACTGTTACGTCAGTTTTATGAAAAGCGATTGTTTCATTGGTCAGTAGCTGGGAAAATGGACGTTGCCTGGGTATCATTTACAGCTGTGCCCGAGACTTCGTGCACGTCGAATTTATTTTTGCGTTATAAAAATGGTTCAAATGGCTCTGAGCACTATGGGACTTAACATCGGAGGTCATCAGACCCCTAGAACTACTTAAACCTAACTAACCTAAGGACATCACACACATCCATGCCCGAGGCAGGATTCGAACCTGCGACCGTAGCGGTCGCGCTGTTCCAGACTGAAGCGCCTACAACCGCTCGGCCACGGCGGACGGTTTTTGAGTTACAAAATTTCTTTGTATACAATGTAGCAGTATCACAGGGGAAATGAAGTGTTTGCTTCCTTTCTTCACTAATATAGGAGAAAGTCACGTAGAGCTGGCCATGCGAAAACCAATACGCGGTGTCGTACAAACAACACACAGCCACACCGAAAACACCACAGGCGCAAAGATGCGATCTGGCACCAGCGCCGTACAGACTCGCCACTCGCTCGAGGTCCGCCAGTGCCACGGGCGGCGGTGACGATGAAGATATCGACTTCGCCTCGGCCAATTGCCGGCCGAACACAATCCGCCAATGAGCGGACGACAACGGACAGAATCCCACTCGCAAGACAGAAGAGCAGCTGTCGCCGCATTTGGTTACAGATCGTCGTCCATGGCTGACTTAGACAGGGAACGTCGTTTAGTGAACTCCTAGAACTGAACTTTCGTCGCATGTGACTTACGTGAAACGTCGGTTTCGAGTGTTTGTTTTCATAAAATTCGTCCAACAGATGTAAAAGCTTTCCACTGCATTCTTATTGTTGCACACGTAAATTGTTCTCACTGAACACTTTAGATTTGCCACTGAGAAGATTTCGACCACGCACTACATGTTTTGATACACACAAAGAGCTTACAAACATATGTGTTGTGCCTAGACAAGACAGTCTAGACACAAGGTGAGGAAGCCGAAAGGGCACGCGTCAACTCACGCCGGCTTGCGTTAAGTCTGAAACAGGATACGTAATGAATGCTAGAAAGAAAAGTACGTAGCTGCTGGAATACTTAACTTTAATCCATCATTTGTATACAGCATTCTTGATGATACAAGTGAGACTCTCTCTAGATATGGTTAATGGCGCCTTGCTAGGTCGTAGCCATGGGCTTAGCTGAAGGCTATTCTAACTGTCTCTCGGCAAATGAGAGAAAGGCTTCGTCAGTGTAGTCGCTAGCAAAGTCGTCGTACAACTGGGGCGAGTGCTAGTACGTCTCTCCAGACCTGCCGTGTGGTGGTGCTCGGTCTGCGATGACTGACAGTGGCGACACGCGGGTCCGACATGTACTAATGGACCGCGGCCGATTTAAAGCTACCACCTAGCAAGTGTGGTGTCTGGCGGTGACACCACATTATGTGTATCACAGATGCTATGATATATCGTAACATTTTACGGCGATGTCCTGTGTTTTAGAAGGGTCATATGTATATAGGTAAAATAGTATATTATTTAATTACATTTAGCATCATGAGAATTATAGTAACATATAGATTTGCAACTTGATCTGCAGATAGGTGTACTAATATTATTTGCTTTGGAGGCTGGGAAGTAATTTTTGGAAATTTTTCAGGAAAGGGGTGTTAGCTAACTCTGTTTGTTCGTTGAGGATATAGTCTGGGGTGCTGTTTGTGTGTGTGTGTGTATTTCTAATTCTTCTAATATATTCATAGTGGCTTCTTTTTCTGCTAGATGCAAAATTTTTAAGTTGTCCTCAATGATTTCCACTGAATGGTTTTCTTCAGCAATATGGGCTGCAAATGCTGATTTGTTCAAGTGACCAAGTCTGAGAGCATCAATATGTTCTTTGTATCTAATTTCAAAACTTCTGCCTGTCTGTCCAATGTAGAATTTTGGGCATGTATCACATTTGAGTTTGTATATTCCTGATTTACGGTAGGGACTCTTGGAGGTATTTACATCATGGAATAGTTTTTGTTGTAATTTATTATTTGTGGAAAAGCTCATTGTGATATTTTTCTTCTTTTTAAATAAGTTTGCTATTTGGTATCAAAGTGGGCCTATGTATGGGACAGTAGCATATGTAGGTTTGGCTTCAGTGCCACACTGATTTGGCTTGAAGTGATTGTTGTGAAGTGGATCTGTGGTTTTTGTCTGCATTTTGTTGTGGAGTTTCTTTGGGCAGACAGTTGTTGTAATTGCATATGCTATGTACTGTGAAGTTTATCTACTGTTATTTGCACCTAGCCAATGAGAGCCTTTTTTCTGTTATATCATACGCAGTGTTGCAGACTTAATCATTCAACAAGTCACAGACATAAGAAAACCTTTTTGACTCATTTGAGTGACTTTGTTACTCGTTTGTTGGTGTGTTGTAGAACCTCCGTTCTCCTACAATGTTACCTAGCCCTTGTGTACAGCCGTGTAATAGTGGAAGGCAGAAAGTGTCTTCAAGATGTACTGCACCAGAAGCCACTTCACCAACTCGCGAACTCAGCCCACCCTAACAACAGTGGCAAGTCGGCCTCTACAGCAGTAGCGACGAGGCTTTACAAAACAACTGGACACTCGGGTCCACGCCTGCAACACACAGCTTCTAGCCGTGTGCTCTGTTTAACGTAAGCTCACCAGGAACTGCTCACGTTTAAATCGAAATAGTATATCGTTAGGAATATGGGGGTTCGAGGTATAAAAACCCATTGCCTCCACCATTTACCATAAAAAATTTCCACTTGTATGACGTTATGTTGGAAAGAAGTAACTGTAAGGCCCTGTGAGTCTCGATTAGACTTACGTCGTGCCTCGCTTTCGGAGTAAGTTAAAGTCTGGTGTTCTTGAGCCGCAGCAATTTTTGCCTCACGATATTCATTTTATTATGTCCTGGAGACCACACAGTCCGGTCTTTCAGCCATTCTGGTGCACTGAAAAAGTTTCGACCGTTTTCTGGGAATTTTTATTGGTAAATGTAACGAAATCAAAATGTAGTAAGTAGGCAGCCAAATCGAAGCAAACTTTGTGTATTCTAGCAAAAAATGAAACTAAAACCTACAGAAAGAAGCAAAGCGATGTAGTTAATTCTTTAATGCACAAAGCGAAATCAGTAAATCAGTATAGGCTAGCCCAGTAAACTCAATAGTAGTTTGTACTCGTTAAGCTAAGATTGCGGCGCTCAATTATGTCACTGACGTAAACTGCCGAAAGTACGTCTGTTATTGAGGTAAAAATAAACATAATAGCGCCCTCAACTAGTTATTTGGTGGACTACGAAACCAACAGTGTCATCTACTGATTATATTTCGTGTACTACGCCATCATGATTAAGCATCCGAATTACCGAGCTGAGCAGAAGATTTTGGAGGAAACTTTAAATTACGAGTTTTTTTTCCGTGATCCGATTTTCATTAAATAAAACCTATACGTTACTCCAAGCTAAACTCAACTTGCCTGTGGAAACGGCATGAAAACTTTTCTAGTAATTTTTGAGATTATCATGTTCAAACAGTCAGACACGACGGTACACACTTTTTGTCAAGTAAGTGCCCTCCAATCAGAAATAGTGTATTGAAAATTTGTGATAGAGCGTAGCTGACTATGCGCTACGTTTTAGGTCATACGGTACTGGGAGAGAAACTTTGCTAAAAGAACAAAAGAGTTTGTGAAGCCTGACACTGGCAGAGAGGAGATGGCGGTCTCATTGTGCTTTATTGTACAAAAAGTTGTTAAAGGGAAAATTTTTTAATGCCTTGACCGCAATTTTCCTATCACAACTGAAGTTCGATAACTAGTTCCGGTTGGTACCACCAATGATCTACAGATCTGTAACACATGCAGTACACGTAGCCTAAGAAAATTATGCACAATCAAACACAATACAAAGACACTGCACAGAAGTTGAGCAAAAATAATTGGGAGCCAATTCGGAAAGTAAAGGTGAATATTCGGCAAATCCATTTAACAATGTAGTACAAATTATGTTAACGCTTATAAGGTAAGATACCGTTCAAAATGCGAAAAGACGGCGAATAAGCAATCGAAAGCTTCATTAGCTGTAGTCATGCAACACCACGCACTCGTAAATACCAAAACAATAACAGTACGTTGCTGAAAAACATTACCGTGAGCAAGCCAGGTTGTAGACCTGTAGAAAGAATTGTAAACCAGATGTCTCGAAAAGCTTAACTCTATATCCAAATTAATTATAAAATTATAAAGATAACAAGACAGGGATCTGTATTACGTCCTCAACTGCCAACATGCCGTTTGCAGGAATCAAGTCCTACGTAATTGGCATTAATTCAAGAATAAAATCCAAAAAGCTTGTGTCAAGTGTGGCTAGTACAATTAATTTTAAAACCATAAAAGTAACAGGGGAATGAAGCTGAAACCTACAGGACAGCCAAGTTGCCTTACACGGCTCACTGGAAATCTGCCGTGTCTAAAAGATACATCACGCGTGAGAGTCAAAGCATGAAAACATCAGAGTACAGGGCAGCGCTAACAAATGGGAATAATAGAATAAAAGACACTCATACGTGAGAGTCTACAAAAACATAAAAGGTAACGCTAAATATACGAACAACTTACCGTAATATCGAAGGATGACGGTAATATAGGACAATATCCAGATCCACGAGTAGAAGTTGGATCAAAAGCTCCTTACTTCCAATAGTATGTCTCATCGTGAGAACAGTAAAATACAATGGTTACAAAAATTGTCAGCTATTCCGTAGCTGTAAACATACAAGCCAAACAGTTCGTGGTAATTATAAAATAAAGCTACGTGATCAACAATCAGAAAATGAGAGGGAAATACCACACCCTGGCTTACACAAGAATGATCCTGCGTGTCCTATAAAGTAGTCTTTACAAAATGTGTACAGGTTGCAGGATAATAAGAAAACGCTGAACAAGACACCTCAAAGCTAACTGGATTATTCGAGAGCTCCCACTGGCCAAACGAAATAGACAACTTTGGTTTTAAAATCCGTGGGATTAGGCACACACGGCACTAGCTTCTTGGATTTTATTCTTGAATTAACGCCAATTACGTAGGCCTTGCTTCCTCCAAACGGTATGTTGCCAACTAAGGACGTAATACAGATCCCTGCCTGTTGATTTTAACTTTATGCCATTGCCATCTTTCTTATTTTATAATTCATTTGGATGTAGAGTTAAGCTTTTTGACTTTTCTGGTCTACAATTCTTTCGACAGGTCTATAACCTGGCTTGCTCACGGTGATGTTTCCCAACAACGAACTGTTATTGTTTTGGTATTTGCGAGTGCGTGTTTTTGCGTGACTATAGCTAATGAAGCTTTCCAATTCTTATTCACCACCTTTTCACGTTTTGAACGGTATGTTATCTTATGAGCATTAACATATTTTGTACTACGGATTTGTCGAATGTTCACTTTTACTTTTCGAATTGGTTCCCCATTATTTTTGCTCACCTTTTGCACACTGCACAGTATTCTAATTGACTATACCGGGTGTCCCAGCTATCTTGTCCACCCTAAATATCTCTGGAACAATAACAGCTATTGGAAAACGACTGCCACCGGTATCAATGTAGGGCTGGGGCCCATGAATGTACATATTTGGAAACATTCTAAAACGAAAGCATATGTGTTTTTTAACACAAACTTATGTTTTTTTTAAATGGACCTCCTATATTTTTCCTTCAGCAATCCATAGCATGACAAAGCACATACACAATGGCGTTGATTGCATCGCAATATTCCCATTAAATCCCGAGATATTGAGACGCGAAGTTGACGCTTGAAACACCCGACATGCGCTGCTAGCGCACGTCCTGAGGCTCAGGCGTGAACCCCATGCTGCCCGTAATCGCGATGTGATTGACATGCGTAATCACACCTCCACACTTATCAAGAGGTCCGAAACTAATAATACGGTCTGCTGCCATCCTGCTGCGATTAGCATAATTTTCTTAGGCTACGTTCACTAGATGTGTTACAGATCAGAAGGTGTTTGTAGATACCAACCGAAACTAGTTACTGGACTTTAATTGTGGTAAGAAAATTGCGGTCTAGGCATTAAAAGTTCTTTTTACTTTAAAATATTTATACGAGGATTGGAACTTTAATAGTGGCAACTACTTATTTACAGCTCGTACAAAATAGATACGTGTTTGAAAGATTTACTGACTTTGTAATTAGTCACAAGCATTGTGTATAACACGTTGCCAGCGACGTGGAAGTCTTAAGATACTCTTAGCGGTGCCTGTTGTGTTGACAATTCGAGACGCGCCGTCTATTGCAATTTGCTGTATGCGAGGATTGGAACTTACAGCTCGTACAAAATAGAAACGTGTTTCAAAGATTTACTGACCTTCAAAATAGTCGCCAGCATTGTGTATAACCCGTTGACAACGATGTGGAAGTCGTAGGATACTCTTAGCAGTGCCAGTTGTGTTGACAGTTCGAGCAGCGCGGTCTATTGTCTGACGAATTTGTAGCAGTTCTGATGTGAATGCCGTGAAGTGTTTCCTTTAGTTTAGAAATCGAGTGGAACTCACGAGGGCTTAAATCAGGGGAGTGCAGTAGGTGGTATAGCACTTAGCAGCCGCATCAGTCAAACAAATCAGTAACAGCTTGCACTGTACGTGCTTGAGCATTGTCCTGCAAAATGATGGTCAGGTCCTGCAGAAAGTGTCATTACTTCTGTCTCTAAGCTGGTCGTAGGTTGTGTTCCAAAAATGAACAGCATAGAGACAGAAGTGATGACACTTTCTGCAGTACCTGACCATCATTTTGCAGGACAATGCTCAAGCACGTACAGTGCAAGCTGTTACTGATTTGTTTGACTGATGGGGCTGCTCAGTGCTATACTGCATTTCCCTGACTTAAGCCCTCGTGAGTTCAAGTCCATTTCTAAACTCAGGGAAACACTTCACGGCATTCGCTTCAGAACTGCTACAAATTCGTCAGACAATAGACCGCGCTGCTCGAACTGTCAACACAACTGGCACTGCTAAGAGTATCCTACGACTTCCACATCGTTGTCAACGGGTTATACACAATGCTGGCGACTATTTTGAAGGTCAGTAAATCTTTGAAACACGTTTCTATTTTGTACGAACTGTAAGTTCCAATCCTCGCATACAGCAAATTGCAATAGAGTTTTTGAGCTTGGTCTGATGTTTTTGATGTTTTCAGCGGCGCAATTGAGTTATTTTATGGTGTTACTGCCGCAATTGATTACAGTAATCTTTTTTTCCAGTTGATATCCACATCAATGACGATAACGCCTGAGCTAAAATATTCGTGTTTAGACATTAAAGCAGCTGAGTTGTTGGCTACTATAGCCGTAGTAGAGACGAGCACGTGCCCATGTGAAGACCGCAGTGTGGCACGTAGCGTGCTCGGCTGGCGAGCTACCGAAACCCGCGTGGTCGCGGCTGTCGGCTACGAGCGCGCGCGTCGCAGGCCGCTGACCTTCGGCCGACCCCCCACCACCGCCACCGACACGGCGCGCGTCGTGACGTCACCGGCCGATGCCTGCAGCACGGAGCGAGTGGCCGAGGTGTGACGGCCGGGGGGGAGGGGGGAACCGGCGACGCGCATGCGCGGCGCAGCCTCGGCCAACACGTCCGCTATTACCTATGGCTCGCCACGGCTGGCAACAAGTCGGCCGGCGTGGCGGCCGGGCGGGCGATTAATTAATCACGGCCGCAGAGGTGGCAGCCCTGTCGCTTCGCCGCTAACCGCGCGCCAATCCCCGGTACCCACCAGGCTACTCCGGAGCGCAGCGCCCACGCGGCGACTTGGATCCGTCAGCATCGGCGACGCAGAAGAGCCTATAAACGTATTTTAACAAGTATTACGCTCGGCACGTGTGGCGTGAACGAGCAACAGCAGTCGGCTTACACACACTAAAATGCAACAAAAGTGGTAGCGCCGTTCACACGATCCCTCTGCCGGTTGCACCCCTCCCCTACCCCCCACGCGATTAGTTTCAATCCAGCCCGCTCAAGAATTCCGCAACGTTACTCCCAATTACAGTTTCAAACACGGCTGTTTCTCAGCAGCCGTATATGTGTTTCAAGATAGGAATCACACAGCCAACAGCTGGCAAATAACTGTTTGGTACATGACCTAGGTTTCGACACCTCTAAGGACGTCTTTATCAGAATGAAATTTTGATATTAACTGTAAAATTACATTGCGAGAATGCAATGATCAGAGTTTCGTGGCAGCAACGTAAGCAACTGGGCCGATCAGTCTGATGATATTCCTAGCTAAGCAAGCCTGGAAAATATTTTAGTTTTTCACTTCAGTATATCTGCTCAAACTCTGACCATTGCCTTCTAGCAAACGCAGTTGTACGGGTTTATCAAAATTTCATTCAGCTGAAGACATGCTTATAGGTGTTGAAACCTAATTCATGTACCAAACAGTTATTTACAACTGGTTGGCTGCGTGATTCCTACGTCGTTACTCTTTGTCGACTTGGATTGCCTATACCATTGTCACATTTCGATTTTCTGTTCCTTCGAATGGTTCAAATGGCTCTAAGCACTACGGGACTTAATATCTGAGGTTATCAGTCCCTTAGACTTAGAACTACTTAAACCTGACTAACCTAAGGACATCACACACATCCATGCCCGAGGCAGGATTCGAATCTGCGACCGTAGCAGCAGCGCGGTTCCAGACTGAATCGCCTAGAACCGCTCGTCCACAGCAGTCGGCTTTTGTTCCTTCTCGTATGAACATTAGTAATAATCCTTGTCCGTTAAGGATGTATTTGAGCACTGTAACCGTTGGTATTGAAGGTAATTTGTAATGAATTATCTGCAACCGGTTGCTTCTTCCTGCCATTCAGTGTTCAGAAGTGCACATTTATTTACGTGTTGTGAACAACGTTTCTTTATTACTGGCGTGTAGAATTCAGCAACAAGTTTTTAAGACAGGTACGGTAAACCTTCGTAAGTAAAGAAGCAATGTTCACGACGCGTCAATAAATGTAGACATCTGAAGATGGGTTGAACATAAAATGAATCACTCTCAAAAATACGTATTTTCGAGCATAATCTGTTTGGCAGCGTGTCGCCGAAGGCGTGCCATTCATATCGGTGCTGTAGTCCATAAACATTAATGTCACGGACGGAACAGTTTTGATTTTATGCGTTAGGAGCGCTGCTATCGCGTCACATGACGAGGTGGTCAGCGAGCTTAAACAAACATGTGAATCAGGCCCCCGGGTCACAAAAGGTTGCTCATGCCTGCTCTAGACAATACCACTCTGGGTTTATTACAAGTATATATGGATATGTTTGAAACAGGTTTTAACGATGGCTGCTACTGACCCTAACAGACAATCTGAGGATTTTTTTTTTTTGGTGGACTGGAATGAAAAACAAATTTACACGAAAAAATGTTTTTGTGATGCAGCACTGCCGGAAAATATATCGAGGAGGCTAAATGTAGAGTACTGCCGTTAAATACTAACAAAATAACACAATGTACTAGCTTTCAGAACCATCAGTTCCTTCCTCTGGGAGGAGACCTTTGTGCCATCTGAAGACCAATATCACGGCGTGACAAATAAAGCTGGATTGAAGAATGGCAACAAACGAGTTAAGCTGTTAATACATTCAGAATAACCCATCACTCTAAGACGCAATACGGAGACATTTTTATCGGACACCTTCTGCTCCAACCAACAGCACTCCTTTTCAGAAGTGCCGCTTCCTGCCAGGACTTTTTACATGTTTATTTCCAACAGGAGGCATAAAACAGCTGCCCTGACGTCACGTCACTAGTCCTTAAGCCAGCACAGTAGCCTCCCACCACAACCCACTGTCAAGTGGACAACGTATCGTCTCGGCGATGAACAAAACCCGTATCCGCCAAATGCTGCAAACCCCCTCTGCCGTACCTAGCGGCTAGTGTGTGACCCCTTAGGGAGGTCAGAAATGGTATGTTAAGAAGGGACTTTAAACAACAAATTCTTTTCTTGTAGAATGTGTTCACAGCTTTTTAAAGGATTTCACCTTGGTTTCTGTGGTGTCACCGCCAGACACCACACTTGCTAGGTGGTAGCCTTTAAATCGGCCGCGGTCCGCTAGTATACGTCGGACCCGCGTGTCGCCACTGTCAGTGATTGCAGACCGAGCGCCGCCACACGGCAGGTCTAAAGAGAGACGTCCTAGCACTCGCCCCAGTTGTACAGCCGACTTTGCTAGCGATGCTACACTGACAAATACGCTCTCATTTGCCGAGACGATAGTTAGCATAGCCTTCAGCTACGTCAATTGCTACGACCTAGCAAGGCGCCATTTATCTTTTGCTGGTTATCTTATAAAGCCTGTACCGTCAGACCGACGTTCACCAATTATGGAATAAAGTTAAGTATTACATCAACTACGTACTTTATTTGCTATATTAATTACATTGTAATGTTCCAGACCTCACGCCAGCCTGCGTGAGTTAAATGCGTGCACTTCGGCCCCCTCTAGCAACACGGTGTTGGCTCTTCTGCCAACACAATAGTTTCAGATTTTGGAACTTTATCTTCCGACTGCAATTTCGGCATTAAGCAATTTTCAAGCCGAAGATTTTGACGTACAGGCACAGACAACAACGTAATCTATTGTTAAACATACTCACCACGTCTCCGTAAACACGGTCGGACTGTTCCACCAACCCATCAGTTCTTGGGCGATAGAAATCTGCTCCTTGGTCACGGAGCGGTTCGAGAATCTCTGTGTGAACGTCTTAGACGTCGGAAAATTTCTTTCGCTCTAGATGTTCTTTGACTCTGTAGAACAAGTGGAAATCGCTTGGTACAGGATCTGCACTGTACGGCGTAGAAAACTTTGAAGTAAAGTTGTTTTTGTACCGTATGTGGTGTTGCATTGTCATGCAGGAGAACAATGCCTTTGCTTAACTTTCCAGGCTTCTTTTCTTTTTAGGGTGGTTAATACGGATACTGTACAACAGTGAGATCGCTGCACAAAAAAAAAAGGTTTTGAGCTTTGTAACGTCTATATCTCATATCTTTCTAACACTAGCATGTAGTGAGGTGGTTTCGAAACTTACATAAAAAATACCACTGACCATGGGATGGACGTATAGAAGGCGGTGAGCGACCAAATGGGGCGTTGTATAGTGCGTATGTTTCACGAAAATCAGATCAAATTACCATCTCCATTCCAGACTGTCTGAATTAACCAACTGTGGTTTCTTATACGTCACAGACATCGTTCTGAAACATTACTACACACCTCAGTAAATGTACTGGTTTGTACAAAATATTTCATGTTTTTCATTGTCATGAAAATAAAAGTGCTTTGGCACTGATCTGTTATACTTTTTTCCATAACTGGCATCCTGACAAAATCATTCTAAAATAAAAAAAAATTTACCTCTGGAAATCCTAGGTTCACATGAACACATAGCTTAAGTTCGTGGGATACATGTGTTCCACTTCACCCATTTCCAAAATCGGTCATTTTAAAACTTTTTTGCTAGTGAAAGTCTATCATTTCTCCCAAATTGAAGACAGTTTTTCACCTTTTACAGCGTTATATGCGGAAAAGAAAAAAAAATTCCCAGATTTTTCCCGGATTTCCCGGTTAAAAAAACACTTTTTCCTGGGTGAGAATACGCCAAACCCCGGGTGGACGTACATTTTTTCCGTGATAAGTGACAATATACAGGGTGATTCAAAAAGAATACCACAACTTTAGGAATTTAAAACTCTGCAACGACAAAAGGCAGAGCTAAGCACTATCTGTCGACGAATTAAGGGAGCTATAAAGTTTCATTTAGTTGTACATTTGTTCGCTTGAGGCGCTGTTGACTAGGCGTCAGCGTCAGTTGATGCTAAGATGGCGACCGCTCAACAGAAAGCTTTTTGTGTTATTGAGTACGGCAGAAGTGAATCACAATGTTTGTATATGGGGCACTGAGAATCCGCGGGAAACAACTCAGTATGAACGTGACTCGCCTAAGGTGTACGTTTTCTATGCCATTTCAGCCAATAAAGTTTTTGGTCCCTTTTTCTTCGAAGGTGCTACTGTAACTGGACTACAGTATCTGGAGATGTTAGAGAATTGGCTGTTACCTCAGCTCGAACAAGAAGCACAATTCATATTTCAGCAGGATCGAGCGCCACCACATTGGCACTTATCTGTCCGTAACTACCTGAACGTCAACTACCCGAGGCGATGGATCGGCCGCCAGGCAGCCCGTGACAGAGCACTTCATCACTGGCCTCCAAGAAGCCCTGATCTTACCCCCTGCGATTTTTTCTTATGGGGGTATGTTACGGATATGGTGTTCCGGCCACCTCTCCCAGCCACCATTGATGATTTGAAACGAGAAATAACAGCAGCTATCCAAACTGTTACGCCTGATATGCTACAGATAGTGTGGAACGAGTTGGAGTACCGGGTTGATATTGCTCGAGTGTCTGGAGGGGGCCATATTGAACATCTCTGAACTTGTTTTTGAGTGAAAAAAAACCTTTGTAAATACTCTTTGTAATGATGTATAACAGAAGGTTATATTATGTTTCTTTCATTAAATACACATTTTTAAAGTTGTGGTATCTTTTTGAATCACCCTGTACTTTACATGACAACTCTGACATTTACGAATTCTTTGAATGGTAAAGGTCTTTACACCGCCGTGGAACTTCGGGCACTTTAGGAAACGAAACCCAACAAAAAAGAAAGCGTTTTGGAAACGTCTTTGATGCGCTGCGACATGCACACTGCATACTTAACTTATTACCAAAGTGTAAATAAAAATTCCACCAAATACAGCACAATATCTCTCAAAGAAATGAAATCGAAATTGCGATTCGCTTTTGTCAGTCAACCATTGTTCAAGTCACGTGATCTCGCCACCCAATGACAGCAGGTATTCAGAGCATAGTATACGTGATAATAGTCAGCCAACAACACGAAAAGTTAATGACTTAAATTAATATACTTACACTATAGCTACAAGAAAAGCTAACCTTACACATAGAATATTGGTCGTCCAAAAATCGTTACTTTTTTTTCCTAGGGTGCGGGGTAGGCAGGATCCTAACAACACAGCTTAAATTGCAGTAGCTGAATATTTCTGACAAGTACGATTATTAATTTCACTACTGTGCTTCGAACATTGCGTGGGTTATCTGGTTGAATACATGTTCCGTCGAGGACTTTGACTTCTCAATACAAAGGCCAATTATGTGTGAAACTGCTCAAAAATTCACGTTGCACTTTTTCTTGACGGATAATTACACTTTTTGCCATCGTTACTGCATAATTTGTAACCTATGAAAGAACTGATACAAATACGAAAAACTTAGTTTTTTTATAGCGTGTGTTACTCTTCAAAATATATCAAGCGCAAATGTGTCAGCAAATTTTAAATAACAGCATAAATGGCTGCTCCTTTGCGCCTGAAATTTTTCTAAGTGGCTGGTCCTCAAATTGTGAAGTACTGAACGAGAGGCAAACGCTCCGTGATTTAAGAAATTCATCGCACATTCTCACACGTAACGCAATTCATCTTGCGTAAAAGAAAAATTACTTTGAAAGTAACGCTTCTCAAACCACTGTTTGCAATATTGTCGCAGAATAAGTGAAGTAGCATAGTCGCCGTAGTGTAGTGGTTATGGTTCAAATGGCTCTGAGCACTATGGGACTTAACATCTATGGTCATCAGTCCCCTAGAACTTAGAACTACTTAAACCTAACTAACCTAAGGACAGCACACAACACCCAGCCATCACGAGGCAGAGAAAATCCCTGACCCCGCCGGGAATCGAACCCGGCAACCCGGGCGTGGGAAGCGAGAACGCAACCGCACGACCACGAGATGCGGGCGTAGTGGTTATGATACTAGACTGTTGCGTGGAGGGAACCTCACCTGGACTGTACAAAATGGCTCTGAGCACTATGGGACTTAACATCTATGGTCATCAGTCCCCTAGAACTTAGAACTACGTAAACCTAACTAACCTAACGACAGCACACAACACCCAGCCATCACGAGGCAGAGAAAATCCCTGACCCCGCCGGGAATCGAACCCGGGAACCCGGGCGTGGGAAGCGAGAACGCTACCGCACGACCACGAGATGCGGGCATGGACTGTACAATTTTAATTTCTACATTCGGTTCAAGTACATTCTAGAAGTATCCACAAATGGTAAGAATCATTGTACTGTGGCTGTATATATCCCGAATGTGTTGTGGCCGGAGGCAGTTCGCTCCGCACTCCAGTATGTGCAAGTGCTGAATAAACCTTCGTTAAGTGAAGTTAGTCTTCGTCATTTATCTACTTACTCCTTCCTCTACGTGACAATATTATCTCGCGACCTGTTGCAAATGTAAAGCCAATTGGGACGCCACGTTCATCGAAAGCAGTTTGTTGTTACCAAGTATTGCACGGCCTTCTTCCTAAAGCCTTTGACACATTTTGCTGTCGGCAGACGCTTTGCTTTGTTTTCCCAGTGTTTTCATGTAAATGACGCATTTTCTTTGTAACTGAAGTTTTATTTTTGGGAAATTCTCTCGTTTATGTTTCACTGTTGCAGTGTTATTCTGCAGTAACAGGCTAAACAACAAATTCAAATGGCTCCGAGCACTATGGGACTTAACATCTATGGACATCAGTCCACTAGAACTTAGAACTACTTAAACCTAACTAACCTAAGGACATCACACACATCCATGCTCGAGGCAGGATTCGAACCTGCGACCGTAGCGGTCACGCGGTTCCAGACTGAAGCGCCTAGAACCGCACGGCCACAACAATTCTTTGTTAGAGTATATGTTTTTAGCAGTCAATATTATATAAAATTAACTGAAAACTGAAACACTAAAAAAATTACCGTAATTCTAAGAAATACCCGGATTTTTCCATGATGAAAAAATTCCCAGGTTTTCCCCGAATTTGTCGATTGTCCTGGTGCTTATACGAGAGGATACCTCCACCGGTATTTCCACTGTCCGTAACTTTTTTTGTAGTCATCATTTTTCCTGGCCAATGTTGTCAGATCGGCGTCCTTTCATGCCCCATTGCATGAGTGGAAATAAGGAAAAGTCACATGCAGCCAGGTCAGGCGACTAAGATGCGTGGAGCACCGGAACCATGCGATTTTTAGCCAAAAACTGTCTAAAACAGATGGCTTTGTGTGCAGGTGCATTGTCACCGTGGAAGTATCAGTCTCCTGCCTGCCACGAATCCGGTCTTTTTTGATGAACACTGGCGCTATCTTCTTAGAACTTCCAAATAAAAGGACTGATTGACGGTCTGACGCGGGGCAACGAACACAGAATGAACTTCGCCCTCGGCATCAAAAAAGCAAATCAGCATTGTTTTGACATTTGATTTGACTTGACTACATTTGTTGTGGACGGGGTGACAATGGCATCTTCCACTGGCTTGACTGTTGATTTGTTTCTGGATTGTAACCATAGCACCAGGACTCATCACCAGGAATAACCTTTGACAGAAAATCTGTAGCGGTTAAAAGATGTTGTTTCGAAGCACAATGTGTTTCAACTCGATTTTCCTTTCGATTGTCAGTCAGAACCCGAGGAATGAGCTTGCCAGCGCCGGCCGCGGTGGCCGAGCGGATCTATGCGCTTCAGTCCGAACCACGCGGCTGCTACGGTCGCAGGTTCGAATCCTGCCGCGGGCATCGATGTGTGTGATGTCCTTAGGTTAGTTAGGTTTAAGTAGTTCTAACAAGGGAACCTCCCCATCGCACCCACCTAAGATTTAGTTATAAGTTGGCACAGTGGATAGGCCTTGAAAAACTGAACACAGATCAATCGAGAAAACAGGAAGTAGTAGTGTGGAACTAGGAAAAAAATAAGCAAAATATACAAACTGAGTAGTCCATGCTCAAGATAAGCAACATCAAGGATAATGTGAGCTCAGGAGCGCCGTGGTCCCGTGGTTAGCGTGAGCAGCTGCGGAACAAGAGGTCCTTGGTTCAAGTCTTCCCTCGAGTGAAAAGTTTTCTTTCTTTATTTTCGCAAAGTTATGATCTGTCCGATCTTTCATGGAACGTCTCTGTTCACTGTAATAAGTTTAGTGTCTGTGTTTTGCGACCGCACCGCAAAACCGTACGATTGTTATTGAAGTCACGAGCTATATTTGCTGAATTAATATTGCCCACGGAATACATCTCACGTATTTAATGCACTCTCGTCCAAAGTAGCGAACAGTCAGCTGCCAGCCAGGGAGCCTCGTAAGCAGGAATACTCTCTCTTCCGTGCGCTGTAGTCGACTGACGTCGTGTGTTTCGATGTTTGTTTAGGTGTAGCGTCCCCATACTACGACGCAGTTACCTCGCATCGGACGGACGACGGACAGATAATAATTGTCTGAAAAATAAAAAATTAAACTTTTCACTGGAGGGAAGACATGAACCAAGGACCTCTCGTTCCGCAGCTGCTCATGCTAACCGCGGGACGACGGCGCTCCTGACCTCGCACTATGCTTGATGTTGCCTATCTTGCGCATGGACTACTCAGTTTGTATATTTTGCTTACTTTTTTCATAGTTCCACACAACTTCTTCCTGTTTTCTCGATTGATCTGTGTTCGGTTTTTCAAGGCCTATCCACTGTGCCAACTTATGACTAAATCTGAGGGGGGTGATGGGGAGGTTCCCTTTCAAGTTTAGGGGACTGATGACCTCAGCTGTTAAGTCCCATAGTGCTTATAGCCATTTGAACTTGGCAGCAATCGTTTTTCATTCCCAAACCTGCCGTTAAAATTCGCGGAACCGAGATCCAATCTAACCCATTAATCTCTGACAGTTCATCAGTGCTCTGTCGACGCTCAGTCGGCACAAGCACTCGACTTTTTTCAATATTTTCGTCGATTCGGACAGTTGATGGACGTCCAGAACGAGCTTAATCGCCGTACAGCCATTTTTTAAATCGAACAACTTGAGTTTTTCACTTTGCGTCATCTTGGTAAGCTGTTTTCAACATTAAAACAGTTTCAGCACCATTTCTACCTAGTAGAGAACAAAATTTCGCAACTCCACTTTGTTTACTGAAACTTGCCATCATTAAAGACAAAACAAGAGCAAAACAGCGCTAGCAAAAACAGTCACTACAGACGAACACTACAGGCCAGGTCGACAACACAGGCGGCCCTGAACTGACAGTGAGTTGCTCTACACACGCCTAGCGGCAGAAATGCGTACTGCACAAGCTCTGGCCACGGCCATGTTATTCCGGTCTTTTTTTTTGGCGAGGGGGGGGGGTATCCCCCTCCCTCACCTTTCCGTACATCGTTTTATTTTTCAGATACATGCAAAATAAATTTTAACCATGAAAGGATTAATGGTTGTGCCCTCTGCCAAAGACGCCGTGTACACTGCTCCTTCAAAGACGAAGAGAACAGTTCGAAGCCCTCTCTGCTGACGACTTTTTTTGAATGTTTCCGCCGAGACTAGGATGTGCGTTTCCACTTCGTGCACTCTCTCTGTCGAAGGTGTGACATGATGGCCTCCATGTCTCGTTGCCTGCAGTGACCCGGCTTGAGGAAATCGTTGCCAACGACGGAGTACCGTTCAAGGAAATCCGGGGACGCCGTAACCTTCGTGCCTTTGTGTCGCTGAAAGAAGCCTGAGCGCACTTGCTGATGTCGGCCTCTTTTGTTCCGGCTGGACGCGACATGGCTTTTTGTCCATATATCGGAGGAATTTCACGGCGAGTCAAAGTTAACACAGTCCGCCTCGGTAGCGTAGCTGTAGCGTTACCGCCTACCACGCAGGGGGCCCGTGTTCGATTCCCGGCAGGGGACTGGCTGGTTTGTGTGCATCATCATTTTCATAATCATTGACTCGCAACTCGCCGATGTGGCGTCACCTAAAAAAGGACTTGCAATACGGCGGCCGAACTCCCCCGAATGGGGCCTCCCGGCCAACAACGCAATAGGATGATTTCCATTTTTGTGTGAGACAGTTGGCTCGCAACAATCTTGTTGTCCCGCATAAGCAACTCCGGAATACTGCCTCAGTTGCCACCCAATATCACTACCACTGAGATGGACCTGTTATCGGTACCGTGGCCGAGATGTGTCTGTAAGGAAACCGTAGCATGTAAATCTGTTCCGACAACGCGCCATTCTTCTTGCGCAATGGTTTAAGCGTTGGACGACGTATGTCAGTCCACTGTGTGAAGTCGCGACGTACAAGGTGCAGCAGTGAAATGACGTACCACGTAGAGATGGCCAAACTCGTTCATCCTTGGGAACTAGTTCACTGGTGGTCACTCTTTTTTTGGGAATCGGTCATTTTTACTCGTTCACCGTTCATTTGTGCTTGGTATATGGTTCGTATGAGAAATTGAAAATTAGTAGCATAGGTGACTGAAGATGGAATGCGTCAAGAGTGGGCACTTGCCTCCCCCACACTGGATTACAGAGTTTTTATTCACAACAGATTTCTCACACACTTGTAATTTTCGTGGTTCTGCAAAACCTCTCGTTTTGCCAACTGTAGCGTTATGTGGCTGATCGCACTGAAATAATGTAAGGTGGCGCACGAAAAACCGGCCAATTACTCGCCAGTTACGCACGATTTGTTGACCGCTACGAGCAGAATAGATAAACATGTAATAATTAGGCAGTGAAGAAATAAAAAATAAGCCAATGCAAACAACAACTTTGAAACAATAGATGACGATTGGTAAACGACAATGAGCAGTCTAGTACTCGGGGCAGATTTTTCGTGCGCCACCCTGTACCACAGAAATAATATTGTAGGAGTTACCATACTCTCTTTACCCAAAATGTGACACCATACTCTCGATTACGAAGCGCGGGCTTCATTCGGTTGTAAGTCGGTCTGCCTTCCGCATCAATGAACATGCCCTTTTACCGTGGATCAAAAAAAGACGGAAAACTGCCACCCGTTTGTGCCGTGCCCACTTCCATTGCATGTGTATCAACAAAAAAAAGTTTTTTGTCTTTTTACAAGTATTTCTTCTGTAGTTTATCGAAATAGTGAAGTAAGCAGATATGCCGTTTCATTACCTCAAAACATGTATTTATTACATACCAAGTAATTTACGTAATTATAAAATAACAGGTCCATCTCAGTGGGAGTGATATTAGGTGGCAACTGAGGCAGTATTCCGGAGTTGCTTATGCGGGATAACAAGATTCTTGCGAGCGAATTGTCCCACACAAGAGTGCCAGAAGACAAATTGCCTATTGCGACAACCCATGGGAAAATCGTACAAGTACCACATTTTAAGTACCTGGGGGAAATCATCCAGCCATCAGGGATCAACCTAAAGGCCAATGAGGAAAGAATAAAAAAACTACAGAAAGCATATAAACTCACGTGGAACTATTATAACAAAAAGTCCATATCCATTAACGCAAAATTGAGGCACTACAATACTGTCGTACTTCCGGAGGCACTGTATACATCTGAAACAACACAAATAGGTGGGCAAACTGAAATCAAAGAAATAGAGAAACAAGAAAGGAAAATTCTCAGGAAAATTTTTGGCCCGATACAAGAGCAAGGAATCTGGAAGAAGAGACCAACATCAGAATTATATAAATACACAGACAAGATTACGGATACAATAAGGAAAAGAAGAACGCAGTTCTACGGACATATCCACAGGATGAATGAAAACAGAATTTCAAAGCGAATTCTTAAAGTCATCAACTCAGGCAGAGGAAAAACAAAATGGATAAAAGAAGTTGAAGAGGACCTCAGACAAGCACACATAACAGTAAACGATGCAGAAAATAGAACTGAATTCAGGAACATCATCAAAAGACATAAATTTGACACAAACACACAGAAGAGACCAGGATGCAAATGGACAGCGGAGCGAAAGAAACAACACAGTGAACACATGAAGAAAATTTGGGCTTAGAAAAAACATGAACAATGATCATAAAGGAATTCAAGTTCAAACGGTCTCTTAAATGGGAATAATTGAAAATAATAATAATAAAATACGTTTTAATTGCCGGTAATGGACGCTGAATAGAATACGAAAAGAACCAGAAGTTCAGAGTTTAAAAAAAGGTTTGAAACAGATCCAGAATGGGCGTGCGAAGCAAACGAAAGGAACAACAACTCGATGCTGAACAAACTACGAGCAGTCTGCAGTGGAAGTGTGACGAGTGGCCACGCGAAGACGCACGAGTCCGGCCGAGCGAGACCGACAACGAAAGAGACGGGAACGGGACCGAGGCTGGAACGAGACCGGCCGAGGTGCCGTTGCGGGAACGAGACCGACCGATTCCCGTTCTCGGGAACTGTAAGTAGAAAGCCGCGACCGAAGTGAACTATGAAAGACCGTTCCTTAGAATTCGTTCTTCGCCCGTTCCGTTCATCTTGACGAACCGTTCATTCGGACCCGTTAGTTGGCGAACAACCCATCTCTAGTACCACGTGCAGTTAAGGCAGTAGGTTTCTGCAATATATACCTCTTGTACTCAGTGTAGCCACACAAATGTGACCATCGCGTATGTTCGGCGTCAACGAGCAGTAACCTGTCACAGACGGCAGGTGGCAAGTACCTGCAGTGGAGGGTATATCAAGCGTGCAGAGAGGACGAGTCGTTGTCGTTATGAAGTTCCTGCCGTATCTGGAATTCTGGTACCAAGGACGAGATGGGAGATTACGTACCACCGCGGCATGGCGTGTCCGTTTAATTTCGCAAGTCCGCTGGAGGTTTCATTCCTTAGAGCTCTGGTTATAGTCTTTACGGTATGAAGATACTGGGGTGGCACTTTATCATGTTTCACTGAACCTGTGTACACAGCTTCCTTGGCCAGAGTATCCCTTCATTCCGCTGTCCGCTTTCATCCACAACATGACGGTCGTCTTAATTACGCGGGAAAGCTCCTGCAATGTTACTATACAACATATCAAGAGCGTGGTTTTAAAGTTAGTTTCATTCTGCGATTTGGTACCGTAACATTTTACTGTCCCACTCTGTCTTTGTTTACAAAGTCACCAGATGACAACATGCTAAAGATGTGTAAACCGGTTACGATAATACTCGGGAGAACCGAGGGAAGAACAGCGAAAAAAAAAATCGTTTAGAAGAGTTCGTTGTGATTTCCTAAGCCATAGCAGATGGTTTTGTGTAACTATGTGCTGCGATGTCCACGGACGGGCGAATAGGATGGACGGAACGCTAGGCTTCGAACCGCGCTTGCACAGTGGATGCCTGCCCACAGGAAGGAAGCGGTGGTAACGCGCCACACTAACGACGTTATTAAGACATCGGCCAGTGGAAAAACACGTCGCCAGCACAAATAATGTCATAGCGATGCCATTTTCCCTTGTTATCCAACAGCCACACTGACCGCACGTTGTCTGAATTCCTCCTACGTTACATGGCAGCGGTGACGTAACCGGACTGACAGCGATTGCAGGTGGTCTGTTGTTAGTCGTAAACAGTGGCTTGAGAAGAATTACGGAAGACAAACGTTATGCTGCACTCCGTTAACAGTGTCCAATTGTCACTAGTACCCCTCGAAACTCCGTACATCCTGCAAATTTGTTACCTACTAAGAAATCCAGATAAATTATAGACAATGTGTGTGTATTTTTCACGTATCCTTCTAAGCCAATGGACATATTTCAAACAAGAACTTTAAACATTGCAGAGTGTCACCAATCGTGAATTATTTAATGATTATAAAGAATCCGCCTCGATTGCAAATAGAAACTGAATGTTGACCTAAGTTTCGGCGCCGAAATCTAGGTCAACATCCGGTTTCTATTTGCAGTCCAGGCGGATTCTTTATAGTCATTATTTCAAACAAACTTAGTACACGAATTATTCACTGTCTACCAATAATCGCTGTGGGGATAGAACCCCCTACCTGTCAATGGGGTGGTGATAAAAATGAATAAGAAGATTTTATTCATTCGGTATTTGAGCATGAGAGCACTTAGTGACTAGCGACGAACTGTACACATAGTATCTGACATTTAAGAAATCCCACAAAATGATGACAGCAGACAGTATTTACAGACACCACTGAATGTACGTACAAAATTATATCACTGTGCGACACAGTTCAAGACTTTCGAGAAAACGAAAACACAAGGCGCGCTTCATTAGAGATATTTCTGAATTTTGTGTACAAATATGTCTGAAATATGTTAAATATATGTGACAAGTATATGAAATAGAGAATGGGAAAGTAAAGGGAAGGGATGCATCGGTATTCGTGACTTGGAGCCCCACAGGGCGCTGTGGTAATGCAATGGTGAAAGCTGAATATTTGCGCCGGACCGAGACTCGAACCCGGATTTCCCGCTTCCAGCCATCCGGACACGGTCCCTGTCCGCTGAACTTTTCAACTTGTCACACGCTACAATACAGCGTCCTTCGTCCATTAATACGCTACAGTACGAGATGGACAGAGGGAGGGGGGACGAGATGAACAGAGAGAAGGGAGATAAGAGGGACACAGAGAAGGGAAAAGAGCTGGTATAATAGCAGACTGGAATAAATAAATACCCGGGCAGCACTGGGCACTCAGCTAATATTGTATTTTATTTCACGAGGTGCATTCAAGTTCTAAGGCCTCCGATTTTTTTTCTCCGGACTGGAAAGAGATAGAAACATGCGCATTGTTTTAAAATGAGGCCGCGTTCATTGTCAATACGTCCCAGAGATGGCAGCACCGTACGGCAGATGCAATTTTACCGCCAGCGGCGAGAATGAGAACTGTTTTAAATACTTAAAATGGCGACGTTTTCCTTACTTGAACAGCGTGCAATCATTCGTTTTCTGAATTTGCGTGGTGTCGAACAGATCGCCTCCAGAGTTGGCATTTCTGTGGGTTCTGTGCACACAATCCTGCATGACGACCTGAAAATGCGAAAAGTGTCATCCAGGTGGGTGCCACAAATGCTGACGGACGACCACACGGCTGCCCGTGTGGCATGTTGACAAGCAATGTTGACGCGTAACGACAGCGTGAATGGGACTTTCTTTTCGTCGGTTGTAACAATGGATGAGACGTGGATGCCATTTTTCAATCCAGAAACAAAGCGCCAGTCAGCTCAATGGAAGCACACAGATTCACCGCCACCAAAAAAATTTCGGGTAACCGCCAGTGCTGAAAAAATGATGGTGTCCATCTTCTGGGACAGCGAGGGCGTAATCCTTACCCATTGCGTTCCAAAGGGCACTACGGTAACAGGTGCATCTTACGAAAATGTTTTGAAGAACAAATTCCTTCCTGCACTGCAACAAAAACGTCCGGGAAGGGCTGCGCGTGTGCTGTTTCACCGAGACAACGCACCCGCACATCGAGCTAACGTTACGCAACAGTTTCTTCGTGATAACAACTTTGAAGTGATTCATGCTTCCTACTCACCTGACCTGGCTCCTAGTGACTTTTGGCTTTTTCCAACAATGAAAGACACTCTCCGTGGCCCCACATTCACCAGCCGTGCTGCTATTGCCTCAGCGATTTTCCAGTGGTCAAAACAGACTCCAAAAGAAGCCTTCGCCGCTGCCATGGAATCATGGCGTCAGCGTTGTGAAAAATGTGTACGTCTGCAGGGCGATTACGTCGAGAAGTAACGCCAGTTTCATCGATTTCGGGTGAGTAGTTAATTAGAAAAAAAATCGGAGGTCTTAGAACTTGAATGCACCTGGTATATTAATCGGGGACCTAGAAACGACGGAGAGGCTCCGTCCCCGCCGCAGCCGCAGTGGTCCACAACCCCACGACAACTACCGCAGTCCACTGCACCCCTCCGCCGCCCCACACCGAACCCAGGGTTATTGTGCGGTTTGGCCCCCGGTGGACCCCCCAGGGAACGTCTCACACCAGACGAGTGTAACCCCTATGTTTGCGTGGTAGAAAAATGGTTCAAATGGCTCTGAGCACTATGGGACTTAACATCTATGGTCATCAGTCCCCTAGAACTTAGCACTACTTAAACCTAACTAACCTAAGGACATCACACAACACCCAGTCATCATGCGTAGTAGAGTAATGGTGATGTACGCGTACGTGGAGAACTTGTTTGGACAGCAATCGCCGACATAGTGTAACTGAGGCGGAATAAGGGGAACCAGCCCCCATTCGCCGAGGCAGATGGGAAACCGCCTAAAAACCATCCACAGACTAGCCGGTTCAGCGGACCTCGACACAAATCCGCCGGGCGGATTCGTGCCGGGACCAGGCGCTCTTTCCCGCCCGGAAAGTCGTGCGTTAGACAGCACGGCCAACCGGGCGGGCTGCACTCAGCTAGTACTAAAATAAAACTGGACAATATAACGATTACAAGCGGCGTAGCAACGAGACATGTGTATTCCTCGAAGAACGTCGGAATTTCATAAAGGTGTACAAGACGCAATCAGAAAAGGAACAATTGTCTTGCAACAACATTATGACCATAGCAAATAGGCAATTTCGGCTTCGCTTGGAAGCGATCAGGAAAGGCAGCTGAACGTATGATGTTCTCCCTATCACCAAGGGGAGAGGCTAGAACTCAGATTTCTTCATCCGACCAGTGGGACGATCTATTTATTACCTTATCGATCCGTATGCAACCCACCTGTACAAGATCTGCAGACAGACGACAGACAGAATGAGATTTTCACTCTGCAGCGGAGTGTGCGCTGATATGAAACTTCCTGGCAGATTAAAACTGTGTGCCGGCCGGAGTGGCCGTGCGGTTCTAGGCGCTACAGTCTGGAACCGAGCGACCGCTACGGTCGCAGGTTCGAATCCTGCCTCGGGCATGGATGTGTGTGATGTCCTCAGGTTAGTTAGGTTTAATTAGTTCTAAGTCCTAGGCGACTGATGACCTCAGAAGTTAAGTCGCATAGTGCTCAGAGCCATTTGAACACAAAACTGTGTGCCAGACAGAGACTCGAAGTCGGGACCTTTGCTTTTCGTGGGCAAGTGCTCTACCAACTGAGCTACCCAAGCACGACTCACGTCCCGTCCTCACAGCTTTAGAGCACTTGCCCGCGAAAGGCAAAGGTCCCGAATTTGAGTCTCGGTCTGGCACACAGTTTTAATCTTCCGGGAAGTTTCAGAAGACAGACAGCTGCGTCTGCGACAATGTCGGCACTCCTGAGAGCACGTTATGGGCCTGTGCGTCCTATGAAGATGTAGCGTGTAACCGTCGTCAGGCATTAAGATCGCTGGGTGACAAAGCATCGCTGAGGACCGACTCAATCTGGCCCGTGTTCGAACATACTGCAGCCGCGAAATCCGGGAAAGCCCAGGAGGGCTTTGCGAGGCATTCAACAACACGTGGGCTGTCACCCGCGATAGACGTTTCAGGCAGTAAGCGATTGTCACCGTAGAAACGCTGCTGGCGTGGAAGCTTGTTCAGATGTAAATCAACAAAGACAGAACTGAACCGACTGTACTCAAAGAACCACTACTACCAACAGTAGTACGAGTATTAGTACTAGAGTACTTTGTTAAGAGTTTAATAGTAGCTTTTTAGTGATAGAAATTTGTTTTTATTGTTACAGAGTGACTTTTGTAGTATTGTTGTAGTATTATAATGTTTTATCGTAATATCTGTAAGTGCCAGATACAAATAATCGTTATATACTTTTTGTTAGACATAAAAATGTAAGTTGTGTCGATTGTGTTAGTTTTCTAGATAAGAGAGTGTAATTTTGAAGAATGAGTAAATAATGAAAATAAATAAGTATGGGCGAATTCCTCATAATGCACTCCCCTTACATTACAAATTCTAGAAATTCTGTGGCAAACAGTAAACACAGACGTTATAAAATCAACTGCATTTTAGCCATATTTTGCGTTTAACTTAACGATGAAACTTCCTGGAAATGAAAACTTTGTGACCAACCGGCGCTGAGTACGGGGGAACCTTCCCCCTCAGATCCAACACCCTTACCGGATGAGTCACTCAGGCAGAGTTAGCGACCCACTCTGATATCTTAACTTCCTCCAGTATATCGTTCCTAAGAGAAGATTAATACCCTCAGACTTCAAGAAGAATATAATAATTCCAATCCCAAAGAAAGCAGGTGTTGACAGATGTGGAAATTACCGAACTATCAGTTTAATAAGCCACAGCTGCAAAATACTAACACGAATTCTTTACAGACGAATGGAAAAACTAGTAAAAGACGACGTCGGGGAAGATCAGTTTGGATTCCGTAGAAATACTGGAACACGTGAGGCAATACTGACCTTACGACTTACCTTAGAAGAAAGATTAAGGAAAGGCAAACGTATGTTTCTAGCATTTGTAGACTTAGAGAAAGCTTTTGACAATGTTGACTGGAATACTCTCTTTCAAATTCTGAAGGTGGCGGGGGTAAAATAAAGGGAGCGAAAGGCTATTTACAATTTGTACAGAAAGCAGATGGCAATTATAAGAGTCGAGGGGTATGAAAGGGAAGCAGTGGTTGGGAAGGGAGTGAGACAGGGTTGTACCCTCTCCCCGATGTTATTCAATCTGTATACTGAGCAAGCAGTAAAGGAAACAAAAGAAAAATTCGGAGTAGGTATTAAAATCCATGGAGAAGAAATAAAAACTCTGAGGTTCGCCGATGACATTGTAATTCTGTCAGAGACAGCAAAGGACTTGGAAGAGCAGTTGAATGGAATGGACAGTGTCTTGAAAGGAGGATATAAGATGAACATCAACAAAAGCAAAACGAGGATAATGGAATGGAGTCGAATTAAGTCCGGTGATGCTGAGGGAATTAGATTAGGAAATGAGACACTTAAAGTAGTAAAGGAGTTTTGCTATCTGGGGAGCAAAATAACTGATGATGGTCGAAGTAGAGAGGATACAAAATGTAGACTGGCAATGGCAAGGAAAGCGTTTCTGGAGAAGAGAAATTTGTTAACATCGCGTATAGATTTAAGTGTCAGGAAGTGGTTTCTCAAAGTATTTGTATGGAGTGTAGCCATGTATGGAAGTGAAACATGGACGATAAATAGTTTGGACAAGAAGAGAATAGAAGCTTTCGAAATGTGGTGCTACAGAAGAATGCTGAAGATTAGATGAGTAGATCAAACAACTAATGAGGAGGTATTGAATAGAATTGGGGAGAATAGGAGTTTGTGGCACAACTTGATTAGAAGAAGAGATCGGTTGGTAGGACATGTTCTTAGGCATCAAGGGATCACCAATTTAGCATTGGAGGGCAGCGTGGAGGGTAAAAATCGTAGAGGAAGACCAAGAGATGAATACACTAAGCAGATTCAGAAGGATGTAGGTTGCAGTAGGTACTGGGAGATGAAGCACCTTGCACAGGATACAGTAGCATGGAGAGCTGCATCAAACCAGTCTCAGGACTGAAGACCATAACAACAACAACAAGAGAAGATTTCTAAAACCAAGTTACACATTAGCTTATTATGGGTAGCTAAGTAGCTTTTATAAAATGGTCTATTACACTTTAAATTGACACGCACAGCGCTATTTTTTAACATAGTCACTTAGTCTCGAACAGTCTGAACGTTCCAACAATCGTTCAGTTCTTGGACAACAGAAATCCGTGGTTTTGTTGCCGAGCCATTCGCGAGCCGCTGTGCATATGACAGCACCGTTGCAAAATCTCTTTCCTCAGCATGTTCTTCTTTTGAGTCACCCGTTTCCTGACTAGTTTAATGTGGCCCGCCACGGATTTCTCTCTTGGCGTAACCTTTTCACACCAGAAAAGCAATTGCCTCCTACGTACTCCATTATTTTCTGGATGTATTCCAATCTCTGTCTTTCCTTGTATTACCTTCTATGTTATTATTCGGACTTGTCCGAAAGAGCACATACCATTGGCGATCTTGCAGCTCTAGAAGAATAAAATTACAATGAAATCCAGTATTTTAGCTGCTAACAGGCTTTGATAAACATCAACGGGGACATTTGAAAATGTGTGCCCCGACCGGGACTCGAACCTGGAATCTCCTGCTTACACGGCAGCCGCTCTATCCGTCTGAGCCACCGAGGACACAAACGGATACTGCGGCTGCTGGGACCGATCTCTGGCACGCTCCCCGTGAGACCCACATTTTCATCTTACTGTCCACACACCACATTTGTAGTGCCACTGCCCACTACACTCTTTACTCGCGGCAGTCGATTTACCGATTCCAGCAAGAGTTAGGGCAATGTGAGTGCACCCGCACACATTTTCAACTGTCCCCGTTGATATTTATCAAAGCCTGTAAACAGCTAAAGGTGTGGTTTTCATTGTAATTTCATTCTATGTTACTCCCTGACACCTTAACAGATGTATCATGCTGTCCCTTCTTGTCAGTGCTTTTCATTTTTTTTTCCTCGGCGGTTCTACGGAGAACTTCGTCATTCCGTACTGTATCGATCCATCTAATTTTGAACTTTCTTCTGTTGCACCGCATCTCAAATGCTTCGATTCTCTTCTGTTCCCGTTTTGTACAGTCCATGTTTCTAAATTCTCAGAAACGTCTTCCTCAAACTACGACCTTTGTTTGATACTAGCAGGCTTCTCTTCCTCAGGAAAGTCTTTTTTGCCAGCGCTAGTCTCCTTTTGATGTCCTCCTTGCTCCGTCCCTGATGGGTTATTTTGCTGCGTAAGTAGCAGAATTCCTCAACTTCGCGATCCACAATTATGATAAGTTTCTTGCTGTTCTAGTTCCTGTTACTTCTGATGTCTTTCGTCGATGTACCCTCAATCCACGTTCTGTACTCATTAGATTGTTTATTTCATTCGACACGTCACGTAATTCTTCCTCAATTTCGTTGAAGATAGCAATGTCATCATCTAATCTTATCACTGATAATCCTTCAGCCCGAATTTTAATTCCGCTTCTGAACCATTCTTTTATTCCCACCATTGCTTCTTCGATGTACCGATTGTACAGTACGGGCGAAAGACTGGATCCCTTTTTAATCGGAGCACTTCGTCCTTGCTCGTCCACTCTTAGTAATATTCCTCTTGGCTCTTACATATACCGTACGTCATCCGTCTCTCCCTATCGCTTACCCCTATTTTTCTCAGCATTTCAAACATCTTGCAGCATTTTACATTGTTGAACGCTTTTTCCAGGTCGACAAATACTATGAACGTGTCTTGATTTTTCTTCTGTCTTGCTCCCGTTATCCAGTTACGAGTCATAAATGCCTCTCTGGTGCCTTTGCCTTTCGTAAAGCCGAACTAATCACCTTCTAATAGATCCTCAATATTCTTTTCCATTTCTGTATATTATACTTGTCAGCAGTTCTTTTAACTTGCCTAAATTACGGAAATGTCATTGTGCACGCTCTGGACCGCGTGACGGATGCTTCCAAACCTCCCATGAATTGACGCTGAAGCACATATTGTGCGCGCCTTGTTGGGTGTTGCACAGCCGTGCAGGAGGACGACGTCTTTGCTTAATTTTCCAAGAGTCTTTCTTTATGGCGTTGCGCAGCGATGTCGCTGTTGGACAATACGAATCGGCATTAATAGTTGTGTCTCCTGTGTACGCAGCTCCTTCACTGTCAAACAAAACGAGGGCCAGGACCTTCCCTGTTGGTGGCCCAACTTCGCATTTCTTCCAAGAGAGAGAGAGAGAGAGAGAGAGAGAGAGAGAGAGAGAGAGAAGGCGTGTGTCAACCCACAGACGCTCTCTTCATTGCAGGTGCGAAATGGCGGACCCTCGCCTTACAATTCGTAATGATGCGGCTTGGGAAGTCACTGCCTTCCGCGGAGTAACTCTCGACAAAGTCCAGAGACGGCTTAATCCTTGGGTGTTAGCGCGCTGGTGACGAATATCACGGGGTCCAGCGTAAGCACAATTTCAGATACTGCAGACGATCTCTTGCGGTGGAATTAACCCTGCCTTTTCAGATGTGCATGTGCTACGTCCCCGAAAGCCACCATGCGACCGCTGCGAATCAGTTCCTCGACTGCCTGGACTTTCATCTGTGGTCGGTGTGGGTCGCCTTCCGACCAGCATCACGCGTGTGCAGTTTAGACGATCTGCCCCCGAGAATCGCACAGTCCAGCATACTTCACCTTTGGAGTACGTTTTCAGTTGCCGCCCGCCATTTCTTTCGCACATTGTTACGGACCTGTCATCTGTACCGCAGCAAAACAGTGTCTGCAGAAAACCCGTAACGTTCATTACTCTTCTTCACACTTTTGACAAAATTAGCTGCAAGTTGTTAATTTCTTCAAACAATCCTGTTGGCAGAACATCCGCAACTGAACATTATAGCAGAGGTTGAAAATTCCGCTTCATTTGTAAATTACTATATTTTCACATGACCGGTTTCGGACTGTTATGCGAGGTGCGGCTAGAAAAAAACCGGACTGATGCTGGAAAAAACATTTATTTACAATTATTCACAATTTCATGTTATCTCCTTCAATGTACTCTCCTCCTCGGTCTCTACACAGCTCCATACGAATTTTCCAGTGTTCATAGCAATGCTGCAGATCATTTTCGGTAAGTCCATAGATTACTTCCGTCGCTTTTTCTTTTACTGCTTCAACAGTCTCAAATCTAGTTCCTTTCAAAGCTGACTTGACTTTAGGGAAAAGAAAAAAGTCACAGGGGGCCAAATCAGGTGAGTAGGGTGGATGATCTAAGATGGGAATGTTGTATTTTGCCAAAAACGTCTTCACTGACAACGCACTGTCAGCTGGGGCATTGTCTTGGTGAAGGATCCATGACTTTTTTCTCCACAAATCGTTCCGTTTTCTCCGTACTCGCTCACGTAGGGTAGCCAGGACGCTAATGTAGTAATGCTGATTCACTGTTTGTCCCTCTGGTACCCAATCAATGTGCACAATCCCTTTGATGTCAAAAAAAACAATCATCATTGCCTTGAATTTCGATTTTGACATTCGTGCTTTTTTTTGTCGTGGAGAACCAGGAGTTTTCCAATGCATCGATTGGCGTTTAGTTTCGGGATCGTAAGTAAAAAACCACGATTCATCGCAAGTAATAACATTTTGTAAGAAGGTGGGATCACTTTCAATGTTTTCCAGGATGTCAGAACAAATCATTCTTCGGCGTTCCTTCTGTTCAATTGTGAGACAGTTTGGAACCATTTTTGAACACACTTTGTTCATGTTGAAACTTTCATGAAGAATCTGCCTAACACTTTCCTAGTCAACTCCTGTTAACTCAGACACTGCTCTGATTGTTAAACGGCGATCTTGTCGAACAAGTTTACCGATTTTTTCAATGTTTGCATCAGTTTTTGCTGACAATGGTCTGCCAGTGCGAGTGTCATCACTGGTGTCTTCGCGGCCATCTTTAAATCATTTAAACCACTCAAACACTTGTGTTCGCGATAAACAATCATCGCCGTACACTTGTTGTAACATTACAAACGTTTCACTTGCAGATTTTCCTAGTTTGAAACAAAATTTGATGATAACACGCTGTTCTTTCTGTACACTCAACATTTTCCGACGCACACACAAAACATCAACTACTTAAAACAGACGTCACGGGCAGACTGAGTGCAGAAGGCAGATGAAACTCGAGCAGTAGGCGGAGCGAGAGTCACGTGACATGCCACGCGACTTTCAGCCTTATTGCATTCGTTTTATTGTTTCACCAGTAATAGTCCGGTTTTTTTCTAGCCACACCTCGTAAGCCCATCCTCAGGTGTAGTAGCTGTGCTGTGGTCTCCGAGCGCCGCGTTTACCAGACGCGATGCGCTGCCTGTGAGCGCCTGTGGCGGTAATCCGAGGACACGTCGGCAGCTGCGAACCACCTGCAGCCCTTCATACGCGGTGTCTTCCCAGACGTCGATGTGCTCTTTCAGCAGAACGATTTTCCGTGCGTCGTAGCCAGGAGAGCGCTACAGTGGTTTGATGACCATTGTAGTGAACTCACGCTGATGTCTCGGCGACCAAATTCGCCTGATGTCAATCCTATGGCACCCATCTGGACGCTGTGCGGCTCCGTCACCACATACGCAAGTCGCCCGATATTTGCGCAAATTACACAACCTGTGTGTAGACATCTAATACCACATACCTGCACAAAGCTACAGACAGACAGTAGGGCCTTTGATACTCAGAATCAGTGATGTATTTCGTTCCAAAGACGGAGAAACAAAGCTACTGCGCAGTTGGTCAATCATGTTTTGCGTCATCAGTATGATTCAACAAAACAACCCGGAAAAATTGTCAGTAAAAATTTCAGTTTAGTTCTACTATTCCAAAGAAGCAAAAAACAAGCCTTAGATTTTAGCCGATAAAGCATAAAAAACGAAAACACGACTCCACAAAGAGCCTTCAAGCAGTATCGATCCGTCAAATGATGAAGATACTGGTGTCCATAAGTAACGCAAGAAATGCATATCATCCTATTTCCATCTATTGTACTATAAATTTTTTCCTTATTTTGTTACCTGAAGATATGACATTTCTGTGTCTTTATATATTGCAATTGTTCTAGGGTGCTACAAAAAGGTACGGCCCAACTTTCAGGAAACATTCCTCACACACAAAGAAAATGTTATGTGGACATGTGTCCGGAAACACTTACTTTCCATGTTAGAGCTCATTTTATTACTTCTCTTCAAATCACATTAATCATGGAATGGAAACACACAGCAACAGAAAGTACCAGCGTGACTTCAAACACTTTGTTACAGGAAATGTTCAAAATGTCCTCCGTTAGCGAGGATACATGCATCCACCCTCCGTCGCATGGAATCCCTGATGAGCTGATGCAGCCCTGATATGGCGTATTGTATCACAGCCGTCCACAATACGAGCACGAAGAGTCTCTACATTTGGTACCGGGGTTGCGTAGACAAGAGCTTTCAAATGCCCCCATAAATGAAAGTCAAGAGGGTTGAGGTCAGGAGAGCGTGGAGGCCACGGAATTGGTCCGCCTCTACCAATCCATCGGTCACCGAATCTGTTGTTGAGAAGCGTACGAACACTTCGACTGAAATGTGCAGGAGCTCCATCGTGCATGAACCACATGTTGTGTCGTACTTGTAAAGGCACATGTTCTAGCAGCACAGGTAGAGTATCCCGTAAGAAATCATGATAACGTGCTCCACTGAGCGTAGATGGAAGAACATACTGACGAAACTAAAATGAGCTCTAACATGGAAATTAAGTGTTTCCGGACACATGTCCACATAACATCTTTTCTTTATTTGTGTGTGAGGAATGTTTCCTGAAAGTTTGGCCGTACCTTTTTGTAACACCCTATATGTGTGTGTGTGTGTGTGCGCGCGCGCGCGCGCGCATTTATGTCGATGTATAATTGGTCTATTTTGTAAATATTACTTGTACTTTTACGCTGAGTCTGGCCTAGGGAAAACTACGCTATCGAACGATTACATCGATATGTCGTGTGGAGAACCAAAGTGTTTAGGATCTTTGGTAGTGTTAACTCGGCCGCATGGAGCGCGGGCGGAACAGAGTCTGGCTGGAGTAAGGCGGTGGAGCAGGTGTGTTGTGTGACGCTCCCTCGAGTTGCCGCGCTTTCGGGGCTTGGCAGCATGTAACTGCGCTCGACTTGCTATGATAGGTTCTGGCACGGTGTCGTGGACGGGAAGCATTAGCTGGCGCACATCAAGAGCCCGTTTTGGCCTGGTGACCGTGTCGAGAAGAAGGCGCGCCAACATCCAGCTTCTGCAACAGCGACGGCCGACAATGAGTGACTGTCGCCACCTCCTCGATCGACGGCTTCAAACCTTCAATCAACCAACAAGGAAGACTGGAAGCACGTAAAGTTTTAGAACTGTATGGCAGACCTCAGCTTTTCAAATTGTTGCACCACAAAATACAGCAACTTAGCATGAACCTTTGTTGCTCATTGTCCCAATTGCATTACCAAGCAGGGTCCCTTCCTTTTCTGGAATGAAACAGAGTGTCGTTAAAATTCATACGCCAGTATTAAAGTAATATCATTCCATTTCAGTGCTTTAATTTCAAAGTTCAGTTAAAGTATTCATAGCTGGCTACAATATTTAGATTACACAAGCAGAAATTAAGAGTGTGAGTTTTGTTATCATATTTTAGCTTACCTGTAAGTGCAGCTCAGCTTAGTACATACTAAATTTTACTATTGTTCATTGTTCAGAATCATTTAATTCAAGTTCAAAGTTAAATCTATTATTTCTAAATTGCGTAGATTCAAGTAGCTTTTGAAATGATTGTTGAGGTAGCCGAAGACTAACCTTATTTTAATGAATTTCGTAGTGCTTCAGAAACAAAGTTCACTATCAATTTCAGTCACTAAAATCACTTTCAATTTTCCGGTTTTATTAATTCTTTTGCTAAATTAAGTCTGTGTGTGGCGAAATTTATTACTTCTACCAAACACTCAGTTTTCAAACAACACGTGTCAACCTTCAGTTGCCACGCTTTTCGTGCTAATTATATGTGCATTAATCTTTCATTTTCAGTTATTATAGTAGTTGTCCATGGGACTGGCGACCGTAATTTTCCCCAAATCTCAAAAATCTAATTAACGCCAATTTATTGTTAAAGTAACGACCGCACATTTACTTTATTAATTTTACCCTTTTCTCAAAATTAATTTCCACCAATTTCATTTGCATTTTTCCTTTCATTTAGATGTAACCCTTTCCTCCCTCTTTACCGACAAATTAACATCGGTGACGATTGCTTTTTCCCAAATTTCCACTAGGTGCCCGCGGTTTCATTTTTCACTGTCATTAAGGTCGATAAGTGAGGGGGAGGTTACACATATATTGGCGTATGTTTCACCTGTGGTCTAAGAGTGTAGGCCTTGCCGTGTCTCGGCTTGACGAAACACAGATGACGGGCGTCGCCGTAGCGAGACGTCTTAAGCTCACAGCGACACCCGGCCCACGGCAGTTCCTAGCTCCCCGTGCGGACAGCTGGGATGTGACAAACAGCGGCGGCGCCACCTGCAGGTGGCGGCCGACGCAGTGCCAGATTTCCACCGCGGACGCATTAATTCACCGGAGGCGTCCGCTCTGCGTGGACATATAACCCGACGACGGGGGGACAGCTGTTTATAAAGCAGCCGTCCCGCCAGTAACAAACCACTCAGTCTGCACGCCGAACACCATGCTTCACGTCTCGCGCGGGTACCTTACGCAATGGCGCCTTTATTAATCTTTTTCAGGATATTATGGGCGAGCTCGAACATTAATTTTCTAAAGTAGATCGATACAACCACAAAATGTAGATAACAGACATCCGTTAAGTGCAAAACACTTTGGAACATTATTAGTAAACGTCCGTATCACAGTGGTAGGCTCGTAATCTTAAGGCTACTGGTTCGATTCTTGCTAGAAAACTTTTATTTGCAGTCTATATCTACACTGAAGAGCCAAAGAAACTGGTACTGCTGCCTAATATCGTGTAGGACGCTCAAGAGGGCGTATTAGTGCCGCAACACGACGTGGCGTGGACTTAATTAACGTCTGAAGTACTGCTGGAGGGAATTGACATGATGAGTCGTTCAGGACTGTCCATAACACCGTAAGAGTACAAGGGCGTGCAGATATCTGCTGAACACCCCGTTGCCAGATATCCGAAATATGCTTAATAATGTTCATGTCTGGGGAATCTGGTGGCGAGCGGAAGTACTTTAACTGAGAACCTGGAGCCACTCTGTAGCAATTCTGGTCGTGTGGGGTATCGCATCGTTCTGCTGGCATTGCCCAAGTCCGCCGGAATGCACAGTGGACACGAAAGGGTGCAGGTGATCAGACACGGCATGTTAATCTACCAGGACTAACATTCTGGTGTGGTCTGTCTTCCTAGAGGGCTAATCGGGCCGTACTACTCTGACAAAACTGTCACGGGCACTCGTACTTGGAAATGTTGGAAATGGTAACTCCTGGTCTTGGCCTTGTGTTTGGAAATGAAGAGTATTACTTCCAACAGGATGGAGCGCCACCTCACCTTCACCTGGATGTGAGGGCATTTCTCAGTCGTACATTCCCTGCCAGACGGATAGGACGAAGAGGGAGTGTGCAGTATGCCGCTGGATCCCCAGATTTAACTCCTCTGGACTTCTTTCTGTGAGGTAATCTCAAGAAAACACTTTACGCTGCGTGACCACACACACTGGATGATCTTAGAGAGCAAACTGAGCAAGCCTGTGATGCTATTCCGTTGAAACAATAAAGTTGGCATGTCGCTCAGTCGTAGGCCGTTGTCGACGGTGTATTGCTCTCGACGGACACCAGTTTGAACATTCACGACCTTAAGTCGGACCATGAGGCACATAACACCACTAAAACTGTATTTCTAACCCCTTTCATTGAAGAGATGTTAAGTTTCAAAGAGTGTATACATTATTTTGAGAGACTCTATACATACATATACAGAGGGAGAGAGGGAGAAGCTTACACAGAATAGACTCAACTCAAGCGCTGTGTCAAAGAACCTATCTGACCACAACAGCAACATGGCCAATTAATAAATACATCATGTTTTGCATACGAAATGTGGTATGTGAGAGTGAAAAATTTCACACAGTACGTCAGATGAAAAGTAACTCTTATTAAGTGAAACATGCGATTAATTACACTGGTCACCCAAAAAATTATGACCAAGTACCTAACAGCTGGTACGTCCAACTTTGGCACGCATAACACAGGCATGGAAGCAGTGAGGGCCTGGTAGGTCGCTGGAGGGAGTTGGCACCACATCTGGAGACGTGTCACCTTATTCCCGTACATTCCAGTGAGGGGACTAGGGGGAGGGGGGGGGGCGGCGGTAGGTCTGACGCCACGTTCAATCACATCCCAGATGTTTTCGATCGGGTTCTCATCTGGCGAGTTGAAAGCCAGCAAGTCAACCGGAAATCGCCACTGTGTTTCTCAAACCACTCCATCACGCCTCCTCGTGACATGGCGCATTATCTTGCTGAAAAATGGCACTGTCGTCTGGAAACATGATCGCCATCAAGAGGTGTACGTCTTGTGCAACCAGTGTACGTTACTCCGTGGCAGTCGCGCTGGCGTCCGCGACCCATGGACGCCCACGTGTTTTGCAGAGCGTAGTGGAGCCACCGCCAGCTGGTCTCCACCCTGAAGTACAGGTGTCAGGGAGCTGCTCCCCAGGGGAATACCCATCGGGACGATGAATAAAGTGTCGGGATTCATCAGATTATGCAAGACTCTGCCAGTGCGCCAAAGTCCAGTGCCAATGGTCACATGACCATGTCAGTCGTAGTTGCCAATGTCGTTGTATTAATACTGGTACATGCATGGGTCGTCCGCTGCGGAAGCACATCGTTAGGAGTGATCCACGCACTGTGTGTTCAGACACACTTGTAGTCTACCCAGCACTGAAGTGTGACGTTAGTTCCGCCACAGTCCCCCGCCTGTCCTGTGTTACCAGTCTGCGCAGCCTACGACGTCCGACGTGAGGTGTCACCACCCAACCCCACGACGTCTGGACGTCGTTTCTCCTTCGTTTCACCACGTGTAGGAGACACCACAGCACTCCTCTAACACCTGGCAAGTCGGGCAGTTTCCGAAACGCTCGTGCTGAGCCTCCGGGCCATCACAAGCTGCCCTCGGTCTATCTCAGGCAGATCACGCGCCTTCCCGATTCCACACAGAGACAACACGCTCACAGAAACTACCCTACTGGCCATCAAAATTGCCACACCGCGAAGAAATGGAGATGATAAACGGGCATTCATTGGACAAATATATTATACTAGAACTGATGACATGTGATTACATTTTCACGCAATTTGGGTGCATAGATCCTGAGAAATCAGTACCCAGAACAACCACCTCTGGCCGTAATAACGGCCTTGATACGCCTGGGCATTGAGTCAAACAGACCTCGGATGGCGTGTACATGAACAGCTGCCCATGCAGCTTCAACACGATACCACAGTTCATCAAGAGTAGTGACTGGCGTATTGTGACAAGCCAGTTGCTCGGCCACCATTGACCAGACGTTTCCAATTGGTGAGAGATCTGGAGAATGTGCTGGCCCCAGGGCAGCAGTCGAACATTTTCTGTATCCAGAAAGGCCCGTACAGAATCTGCAACATGCGGTCGTGCTGAAATGTAGGGTTTCGCAGGGATCGAATGAAGGGTAGAGCCACGGGTCGTAACACATCTGAAATGTAACGTCCACTGTTCAAAGTGCCGTCAATGCGAACGAGAGGTGACCGAGACGTGTAACCAATGGCACCCCATACCATCACGCCGGGTGATACGCCAGTATGGCGATGACGAATACACGCTTCCAATGTGCGTTCACATCATGATGCGACCATCATGATGCTATGAACAGAACCTGGATTCATCCGAAAAAAATGACGTTTCGCCATTCGTGCACCCACCTTCGTCGTTGAGTACACCATCGCAGGTGCCCTTGTCTGTGATGCAGCGTCAAGCGTAACCGCAGCGATGGTCTCCGAGCTGATAGTCCGTCCTGCTGCAAACGTCGTCCAACTGTTCGTGCAGATGGTTGTTGTCTTGCAAACGTCCCCATGTGTTGACTCAGGGATCGAGATGTGGCTGCACGATCCGTTTCAGCCGTGAGGATAAGATGCCTGTCATCTCGACTGCAAGCGATACGAGGCCGTTGGGATGCAGCACGGGATTCCGTATTACCCTCCTGAACCCACCGATTCCATATTCTGCTAACAGTCATTGGATCTCGACCAACGCGAGCAGCAGTGTCGCGATACAATAAACCGCAATCGCGGTAGGCTACAATCCGATCTCTACCAAAGTTGGAAACGTGATGGTACACATTTCTCCTCCTTACACGAGGCCTCACAACAATGTTTCACCAGGCATCGCCGGTCAACTGCTGAAATCGGTTGGAAACTTTCGTCATGCCAGCACGTTGTGTGAATGCTCTGAAAAGCTGATCATTTCCATATCACAGCATCTTCTTCCCGACGTTTAAATTTCGCGTCTGTAGCACGTCATCTTCGTGGTGTAGCAATTTTAATGGCCAGTAGTGTACATGCACCGTGTATCTGTCTGATTAACACTTATGTCTCGCCATGTGACGCTGCTGTAGCCTGGACAGGTTATACCAATAACAGGTTGGTGATCACAATGTTCTGGCTGATCAGGGAATATATTTTACGTTTGTTCCAGCGGTGTTTCATGCCATCGATGGAGCTTTCGTACAAGTTCAGCACTGGAGAAACTCTAGAAGACAGGTGACATCTGGGCTGCTGATAAAAATCTTCGTACTAAAATGTGCTCAAAAATGCTAAATAAACCGTGGTAACTAACTGGTAAAAGGATTGGCCACGTATTGCAACACGAGGCGTTGCTGAAATCACAACGGAAATGATGTATTTCAGCATAAATGAGAAGGAACGTGTTACATCACAGTGTAACACAACAGTCGAGGAACTCCGACTGGTTTTTGTTACCCACTGCGACAGCAGCGCGCCAAGCGGGCAGCAAGTGAAACTTTTGAGTAAGATATCGAACGAATGCTTATACTATCGTTTGCATTGATTTATAATATAGCTTTTGCAACAGGGAGCGGATGTAGTGCCATAAAAAACAACTACAATTGACACCACATATGTCATTATTTAGTTTCCTAAGGTCCGTGTGAGGTATGAAACTGTAGATTACGGGACAGTTTATTTATGATTATCTTGTAACGTACGGGTACTTACCGAAAAATGTCATTTTTCTATAATAAAAAAAATTGCCAGAAGAGACACTTTTAGTAGAAAGCCGTTACATACCTACCCAACAACGCTATGTTTTGTTCGCTACACTTCCAGTCAAATCAGTGAAAGAGGAAATATGTAGGGAATGTAATACCTATATTATTTAACGTATCAAATAAGCTACAACACCTGTAGCTGAAGGGAAAACCGCACGGACGTCGTCATAAAACACCAAAAAACTATAAAACTGTTTCGCAACAGAGAAGAAACCCATGTCACAATTGTTGTTACATCTGGGACACTGACGGCAAGAATCTTCAACATTTTGTCTTTTGAAGCAAATGTAACTGGATTTATAAAAATATTTGTGTAACAAGAAGACGAGAGAAGTGTAAGAATGGGCTAATCATTGGACTCCATAGAACATTACGTGTCAAGGAAAGTGCCTTTCATAATAAGAATAGACAACAGAAATACATGCTTCTCAAGCAGGAAATATGTATTTATATTCTCTTGCTGTCGACGGAGTAAGCTGCAACTGTGCACAGGTTCTAGAGAATTTCTTCATTATTAGTTGTAGGTTATGTGTCTGGATCAGTGAAATCCGGCTGGTTTCAGATTTATTTCACAATAGTTCACATCTCTTGGTAATTTAATAACGCACGGAATTCAGACACGTAACTTTATTTCGTTAATTAATTAGAAAAATGAATAACACATACATTATCCTTCGACGTAAGTCACCGTCTGTTTTCTGACCGCTTGGAGCGCTAGCGTCGCTTGCCCTGTCAACTTTCACATCAGAGTGTGTCGCGACCATATGCGTTAGCCCAGTGGTTCACAACCTGGGGGTAATTACTGCCTAAGGGGTAAAATGAAGGTTTCGCGGGAGCGGGGAGAGGGGGGGGGTTAGATCAAAAATAGGCTCAATGAAAAATAAACGTCAACTCTAAAATAATTTTTTGAAAATAATGAATCTAATCAAAACTCTGGTAGACTATAATATTTAATACGTCATCGTCAGCTGCTTTAAATCCACTGCGGGATGAAAGCCTTCTCCAGAAATACCCATGCACTGCCATCTTCAGCGATACGAGTCAGATGTTACTTTTGCATTTCTTCCAATGTCAGCTACATGCCTTCAATTAGGCTGTCTCTGTACTCTTTTCTTATTTCTTGGGATCCAGAAAAGACCTTCCTATTGCCGTCTGCCACCCATCCTCACGGCTACTGTACAGCCCACCTCCACCTTTTTTTGTGAACACTCGTCGTCTCCCATTCTGATCAGTTCCCTATTCCATTCGTTCGTTTTCGTGTCCCTCGCAGTGATATGCAAGCATGCGTCTGCCCATCAGTAAATGAGCCATCCTCAAATTCTGAATGGCATTGCGTTAAAACATCACATCTCAGTGTCATGAGTCAAAGCTGACCCAACTACTTGTTAATGTTTAGTTTAATGTTCATTAAATGCTTTGTCCTGAAAATTTATTTAGTTTGCCAACAGCACTCAAGGTCAACTTTACTATTCTATTTATTGCTGTAGCTGTCTATCCAGTGGGAGTGATCACCTGCCATCCGTAATACTTTCTAATACCAACTATTTTTTTCATATTTTGATAACTGGCCTGGGCTCGTAGATCAGTTTCAGTGGATGAAGGAATATTTACAGGTAGTAAAAGTCGTGCCGAAGTACAATTTGTTGGACCTTACGAAGGCAACACACGGTATACAGATTTTCATGCAGTAGAACTGGCATTGTTTCAGCGAACGGCCTGTCGTTTGTGGCTTTGCCGACTCCATCAGCCACAAATTACAGGTGTGAAAGTAGACTCTTGACTACAGTAGAACTAAAAACAAAAGTGCAGATATGAACAAGTTTGATAGATGACTTCCGATGTGGAATGGTGGACATAAAAAGAACCCTGAACTATGTCCGAACAGCCCATGAAGACCGACGGTACCGACCGGCCGCCGTGTCATCCGCAGCCCACAAGCGTCACAGGATGCAGATATGGAGGGGCATGTGGTCACCACACCGCTCTCCCTGCCGTATGTTAGTTTACGAGTCCAGAGCCGCTACTTCTCGATCAAGTAGCTCCTCAGTTTGCCTCACAAGGGCTGAGTGCACCCCGCTTGCCAACAGCGCTCGGCAGACCGCATAGTCACCCATCCAAGTGCTAGCCCAGCCCGACAGCACTTAACTTCGGTGATCTGACGGGAACCGGTATTTACACTAAGGCGAGGCCGTTGACTATGCTGGACATGAAACCAAATATAAAAAGTCTTTTTAGAAATAAGCATAAACAAGCACTCCACCTCTGTTACAAGCAACAATTGTATAGTGAATGATGGATGCTGGCAAAGTTTCGCTATCATAGAGAAAATACCGGGTGATCAAAAAGTCAGTATAAATTTGAAAACTTAATAAACCACGGAATAATGTAGATAGAGAGATAAAAATTGACACAAAGCTTGGAGTAACATGGGGTTTTATTAGAACCACCCCATATAGCTAGACCCGTGAAAGATCTCTTGCGCGCGTCGTTTGGTGATGATCGTGTGCTCAGCCGTCACTTTTGTCATGCTTGGCCTCCCAGGTCCCCAGTCCTTTGTCCGTGCGATTATTGATTTTGGGGTTACCTGAAGTCGCAAGTGTATCGTGATCGACCGAAATCTCTAGAGATGCTGAAAGACAACATCCGACGCCAATGCCTCACCATAAGTCCGGACTGTAAAAGTTCTGTTCACAACATTATTCCTCGACTCCAGCTATTGTTGAGGAATGATGGTGGACATATTGAGCATTTCCTGTAAAGATCATCATCTTTGCTTTGTCTTACTTTGTTATGCTAATTATTGCTGTTCTGGTAAGAAGAAGCGCAATCTGTCAGACATTTTTTGAACTTTTGTATTTTTTTTGTTCTAATGAAACCCCATGTCATTCTAAGCATGTGTGTCAATTTGTATCTCTCTATCTACATTATTCCGTGATTTATTCAGTTTTCAAATTTATACTGAGTTTTTGATCACCCAGTACATACAGCTTTTGTAAAAGCGTGTGAAGTGATGTACCAACTTGCCGTCAAAATGGAAGCAGACAGACGGGCACTAACGAAAAATGCCGCCCATAATGTCGCAAGGCAGCACTCAGCATCATGCTAGAAATAGTGATGTAACTTCAAAAAAAAACATGAAAGGTTCGAAAACCGGATCGTGGAATGATAAATAACTATTCAACAAAGTGACTGGTTGCTGTGTTATGTATTTACACTCTAACAGTCACGGGTTCTAAAATATCCGTGAGGGATAATTAATTATTATAAATGGTTCATCACTTCAGAAAAGTGTGTTAATTTTTTTTACATTGTAACATTTAATATGTCCCAAACATTGTTTAGCGCATTGTGTGACATGTCAACTGATAAAGGTCAGGAACCACTGTATTACACTAGTGTTATCATGCTTGAACAAGAGTGGGCCAAGGATCGAACCCTGTGGGACACCAGTCGCGGCGGGCTCCGCCGGCATCGTTTCCAGCACTGCCAGCGGCCGCAGGCCCCTGGGACGCGGCTGAGAGCTTATTAAGGAGCACAAAGCGAGCGTGGCGGGGTGGACGTGGGGATGGATGGGGGTGGCTGGGGGTGGCTGGGGTGTGACAGGACAGCCGCTGCCACTGCCGCTGCCGGCCCCATCCGTCAAACACCTGTTGCCCCGGCGGCGCCGTTTGCCCGCTTCCTCTCGCCCTCATCAAATTACAGACGCCACTCACCACACGCCCGGATTATGCACCCTCCCCATCAACAGCTTCCATCTGGCTGTACACAGTATCTCATTAACGCCGCAAAGGGGCCGCCACTTACGTCTGGTATAGCACGACACAGCATTTGGTGCTCCAGACCGGAGCGTCCTCAACACACTACAAAATCTACTGCACATTTTTAGTTTATTTTTTATTCTATCTGGGACTCCTATGGACCTCGTAAATAACTACATACTTCCGATACAACCTTTGGTTTTTCCAAATTTTTTTATTCGATTCTTGTTGTCAAACTTTTCTCCGGCTTTCTTTTTTGACTACCTCTGGAGCTGGTAATCACACCTTTTTTTAGGTTTGTGGTACGGTCTGATTGCAGCAAACTGCTGAGGTCATCGGTCCCTAAGAGTACACACTACATAATCTAACTTAAACTAACTTACCCTATGGACAACACACACACACACACACACACACACACACACACACACACACACACACACACACACACAGACCTGAGGGAGGACTCGAACCTTCGATGGGAAATCACACTTTCTTCCCGTATGTATCCCTCTTCAGAATCTCATATTCTCCGATGTTCATCCCTTTCAGATCATTTGTCCGTTGGAGCTAGTTGTAGGGACATCATCAAAAATTCTCTTGCATATTCTGTTTTCATTCAGCCGCAAGAGACGACTTTTTTACATTCATCGTTACCTTTAGCTGTTCAACCTTCTTGTATGGATCTTCATCACTCCTGTTCAAGTATTAATCATGTTTTATTGACAACCTTTTTCTTGGGATTTTCCTGTTTCTTTTCCATGTTTTCTACTTCTCTTCTCTTGTTACCATGTGTGGAAGTATGAGACTGGAATTTGGTTGCAATAATTACACGTCTGTTGTCTTAAACTGATAAACAATATTTTACTCAAAATGATCTCCATTGCCATTTGTACATTTCTGCCATCTCTCCTCCAGGCTATGAATGACACCCAAAAAAGAAAATAAAAGAAAAGAAAAAACAGGTCTTGTTTTGAAGCGAACCTGTCAGCGAGCCATTTTCGTACATTTTCATACGAATGGAAGCGCTGTTCAGCTACAGCCCGTCCCACTGATGCAAATAGATGGTAATCGGACAGAGCCAAGTCTGGAGATTTAAGCCGCATGCCCTGGTATTTCCCAACTGAACGCTTCGATCGTTTCCCTGACCCGTTTTGCTGTGTGTGATGGGGCGCTATCATGGAGCAATATGACTTTGTGTTGCCTTTTTCCATATTGGGTCTTTTTCACGTATTGAGCGATTTAAATCGACGATTTGCTCTTGGTAGCGATCATTATTAACCGTTTATTTTGTATCTGGCGAGCAGCATTTCACAATTGGTGTTTAGATTTGCTTGTTGCCTTTCATTCAGTTCACGCGGAACCCATTTTCTTTCTGCACCTTACCATAACTTTCAGCCGAAGAGGAACGGCTTTCTGCGTCAGATTCAATTGTTCCGTGAGTTCCTGCTGAGTTCGAGTATCATCTTCATCCGACAAGGCCTGCAATTCCTTGCCTGCGAGAGACGAAGGTTCGGGGTTCGAGTCCCTGGCCGGCACCCATTCTGTCAGGAGTACTCAAACTGTTAACTGCCGACTTGCGAGTGGTGCTGTCGAGCAGGCTGCCCCGGTTGCTGGTGCTACGCTCCCACGCATTTATTTGGCGTCGGCGTAAACACCCCCCCCCCCAAAAAAAAATGACTGGCCCGATCGCCATACATTTTTGTTTCCATAGTTACTTGGTGGCACCTGAAGATGAAGCTTCAGGCTTCGAAACCTATCGTAAAATAAGAAAATCCTGGCAACTGAAGCGGACTCTTTTCTATTAACAAAAATTAAATTGCAAAAGACATTTAAGATAATTCTCATTTGCTGTTCTGTCTCAGTTGCGCACTTCTTTAATTCGATTAAATTTTTAGATAAGTATAAATATTTTCAAATCTAAAACAAAATAAAACTGAACATGTGCCATCTAATATTTTACAACAGTAGAAAAAAGATGATTGTACGTAATTGTGGAATTTACCTAAGTAACAGCATCAGTAACCCTTCTTGTCTGCTCAAAACAACATATCAGTGCCCTATCTGTGTTGGTCCATCACGGCCAGGGGACGTCGGCTGGAAAGTACTTTTTAATGTCAATAAACTTCACCAACGGCCGTATATTTTAAGATATTTTATTTTATTCTGAAAGCAACCAGTTTCGGCAAAATGAATTGCCGAGAAAAGTATCAGCGTTCTCTATTTTGCAACGGCGGTCAGCGTTCTAAATAGGTAGATGATGAGGTAGGAAGGAGGGGAAATGCACTGAGGCTGACTAGAGGAGGATAGAGGAGGAGGAGGAGGAGGAGGAGGAGAAAGGAAGTGGGGACGGAATGGTGGACAGGTCATGAACTTAACAAGAGAGGTCGTGTTAAAATTATAGAACGAGTAATTATGTAAAACGTCTCGTTGAAATACTAATATGTGAAAGGTACGGGGTATAAAATAGTGAAATTATAAAATGAACCGAGGGGGGGGGGGGGGGGGGGACTGGGAGCGGGCAAAGACGGCAAGGAAGAGAGGGAGAGTGAGGGGGGGGGGCGGTCGTGGATGTAGTACATGGATGCTATGGGGTCAGTAAGGGAGGGTCCAAACATTCGTTAATGTAAGAACCCTCTTTTAAGACACCAGAATGGCCCCGTAAAACTGCTTCCTTTCCCTCCTCCAACCAGCCTCACTCAATGGAGGCTCCTACCGCATCATCTACCTATTTAAAACACGGACCGCAGTTGCAAAATACATTACTTAGATATGTTGTTCTGGGTAAACAAGACAAATTGTTTAGGCAATTATTTAGGTAAATGCTATGTTTCTTTGCATTTTTTTTGTTTTCTACCATTGTGAAATGTTATATGGGACATATTTAGCTTTACTTTGTTTTTAATATGAAGATGATTCAGAGTGATCGAAACATGTAATCGAATTACACAAAAAAAAAGAGTGCAGCTCAGACGGAATAATAAATGAGATATACCTTAAATATCTACTCGTATACGATATCTGAATTCTCTCAAGACGAATATGTCGACTACAGAGTAAATTGCAAAAGTCAGACAATATTTACTCTCACCTACATGATGAACATCACTGACATAACACAGAGATTTGCATTTTTATGTCTTCTAACAGTCGTAATGTTGTCTCCATCTTTCTGGCTCTTTCTCCTACTGCTGCTTTCTCATTCGTGTTCGGGTGAGAATCTCACCAACTGAGCGAAACAGCTTAATTACTCGTTTTTCTGTCTTAAAATATTTTCATCACTTGATGGAGTGCGACAAGTGGTAATTCGTCGTTCCGTGATCCGGAATGTAGTCGTCACTTCAAGGGTACCACACTAGTGGCCAAGTACTCTGCACCATGCCGAAAAAGAAGAAGAAGAAGAAGAAGAAGAAGAAAATTGAGAAAGATGCGGTCCTGCTGAATGTTCGTACTACTTCTGATTTCGTTATCTTTGCTCACAAGGACAAACTGTGTTGGCTGAGTGAGAATGTTACTGTTTGATGTTTAGTTGCAAGCAACTCGATCGATCAGAGACGCTGATAAGGTACACTGTCTTCATCGTAATCATCAGGATTTCCTTCCAGCGAGCCGGGTAGGAACTTTTTGAACGATATACCTCCATTGGTTTCTGTCCTGGTATAGCTTTTCCCTCTTCACTGCATCCCATGTTACTCCTATCCTCTCGAGATCTTCCTTAACCTGGTCTGTCCCTCTCTTTCTAGGCCGCCCAACTGGTCTTCATCCTGGTACCCTGGAGTCGGGTGCATTTGCTTCACATGACCGCACCACTTCTGTCTCAAAGGAATCATCCTCTCCTCTGCAGTCAATGTCACCTACAGGTCTCTCCTTACATAATCATTCCTGACTCTGTCTCTCCTAGTTTTTTATAGACCTGACCTAAGGAATTTCATACCGCATGCTTGTATTTGACTCTCTTCTCTCTTATTTATGACACAGGCCTCTAGACTATCTCAAACACATTCTAATTTATAGGCGTAAGCCACGGGTGGTGAACGAGAATATAGAAACACCAAAAACAACAACACACACACATTTCCATGCCGAACACGACATAGGAAAACTGTTGGCGTTCAAAACCGCTACCAGTTGTCTCGTGATGAATAAAGACTGGTCCTCTATACTGTTTTCGATGGAATCTGAGACCATTCCTCCTGAAAAAATTAGTTGCAGCTTCAGGTAACGATGACACAGGTCTATATCGCTCACGCATCCTTGTCTCCAAAGCAGACAACAAAGGCTCGATAATATTGAGGTCTACCGCCCGTGGTGGCCAGAGGAGGTGCGAAAATCCATCAACGTGATCACAAAACCAGTCCTGCAGGGGCCCTGTCGTCTTTGAACACAGCGTCACGATTGGGGAACAAACACCGTACCACGGGATGGACGTAATCAGCCAAAACGGTCACATAATCCTTGGCAGCAATGCAATCCTTGCAAAGTAACCGTGGGATCCGTGAAATACCCCGACATGGCTGACGAACGCATCACTCAACCCCCGCCGTGTTTCACTCTTGGGACGCAAAGTCGGCCAGAAGTTGGAAACAGTATGAAACAAGACTCATTCGACCAAATCACTTCCTTCTATTGCTCCACAGCCCAGGCTTTATTGGTTCGACACCACGTTTTCCTGTTACGGGCATGTGCATCACTGGTGAGTCGTTTTGGAATTCCAGCTCACCCTTCCTGTTGGACCCGAGTTTCTCCTGGCGTATACAACTTTCAAATAACTTCCGGGAATTCAGCCAGGTAACACTTTCAGCGACCGCCGACATTTCGGCGGGAGAACACCCCGCCATTTTCAAGGCAAACTGCAACGGACAGGCGGCGTACATGCAAATTTAAAACCTCGGTTCTCGGACTGATGGAGGTAAGTTAACACACACACACTGAACAGTAGTGCCACCAAAGATGACCAAAGTCAGAGCTATCGATAGTGAGACTATGAATTCGCAGGTGAGGTAGCATTGACTCTGTTCCTCTGTTTTTTGACAAGGGAGAGAGCCGGATTCCAAACAGAGTTTAAACAGAAACCTCCATCCCTGTTAACGAGGTTGCTCGTTAATTTCATCTCAACTGCCTCCCTAATAACACTGTCCCAATAGCTGGACGTGCATGCCAATATCTCGTTGTTGTTGTATAACACAGAGTGACCAGTATCCAAGCAATGTTCGGCAATAGCAGATCTACTTGGCTGCTGTATTTGTGTGTGCCGTTTATGCTCAGTACATCGATCCTCCACGGTCCTGATAGTTTGACCAATATATGCCATGCCGCAGCTACAAGGAATACGATATACACCCGATCTTGGACTGCGTTGCAGTTTGCCTTGAAAATGGCGGGGTGTTCTCCCGCGGAAATATCGGCGGTCGCTGAAAGTGTTACCTGGCTGAATTCCCGGTAGTTATTTGCAAATCCCTTCCTGCTGTTTCGCGAGCGTGACAGTTCTGCAGCGACTTTTGCAACTCTCGTTCCCTTATTTTTCATGACAACCGTCTTCAGTGACTATCTCTGACGGTAACTCAACACACACTTTCGTTCGAGTCGAGACTTGGCTGACGGTGTTTTCCGCTTTCCCTGTATGTGGTATGACTCTTCGGGGACCTCGGCTACGAAAGGATCGAACAGCAGCTAGCCCACGATCGAATTCACTTAGCTCCGACATAATGCGCACACGACTACACAGAATACTGCTCTGAGCATGACTGGCATGTACAACACTGCACTAGTTCAAGCCGAATTATGTCCACGCAAGAATTCCTCGCAATGTTTCCACATATTTGTCCAACGCCTTTATGTATGCATGTGCGCAGGAAGAAGCCGCTGAACGCAATGCTAAATATTATGGTCACTAAAGGCATTAGTTATTAATTTTGGTGCAGCTCTTTCTTTGCCAAATCAGTTACATGCGTTTCATTCGACGTCAGTACAGAAAGAGAAACATGCAGGCAATACGCGGGTAAATCATAAAGTCTTCTGGTATCATATTCGAATTAATCGTGTTGCGTCTTTTGATTGATTCATGGAACAATATCCATTCTATGTATGTCGTCCGGTTATATTTACAGAATATTAGGAGCCCTCCGTACCACAGGAACGAAATGCGGTATTAGTACATGTATTCCAGGAATATTACATGTTGAGTCCAAAAACACGTGTAACTGCTCATGCGTCTTTCATATCCACTACTGCTTCATTTACCGCTGCAACATTATTCCTAATTTTTAAGATGTTTATTTAGCACAGAACCCATCATTAATGTACATATTTGCCGAAATGATCATATCACCCATCTCCAGAAAAAATATACTGGTTTAGCATTCATCTTTGCTCCAGGCATCCCACAGGCCTCTCGCCTCTCCTCTATCCCTAACTAACTTGTCTATCATCTAAGCATCTCTTCACCTTTTCATCAAAAGCGTGATTCTCATATTCGATGTTAGATGCAAATTTAAAATAAATTTACGAATCTTAAAACAAAAGCTCTCAGTTTCACATACAGTTGCAAAGCTGTACTCTCTTCTGAAACCTAGCACGGTAACCTGGACTATTGCAAGAGGTAAGGCTTTGAAAAATCGATATGGAAGCACAGCACAGTGAGTGCACGGAACTCACCAGATATTGCTTGCAGGATGTACTGGGTACTCACCTGGAACAGAAGAAAAGAAAGAGGACGTTGAGAACAGTACCACAGTTAAAACAAAATTGTTAAGGCTTACGTGGCCGCTTGTTAACAAATTCCCTGTCAGCTTCTGTCTCGGGTTCTCTGGCCGACGTACGTCTGAAGATTTTTCAGACGTTCCGCCAGCATGACTGGCTGTCGTTGTCACCGAGTGTGAAGCTTTGACAATGCCAGCCAATCGTGCTGACGAAACGTCACAAAAATCATGAGACGAACGTCGGTCGAAGAATCCGAGACAGAAGCCGACAGGCAGTTCGTCATAGTTAAAACATTTAAACATTTCAAATGCATCCGCTAAAAATATCGACTGAAGCGAAACCGGCATCAGATCGCTTCCACACACAATGAAACCTAGTTATGGGGAAGTCCGATCTATGAACTGTATAATACAAGGACAACACAAAACATTACAATAATTTACGTAGACGAGCAGTTTTCGAAAAATAATAGCCGTTCGCTAGGACTTACGTTCTCCGAATAAAGTTAAACGTAAACAGTGGCACCTACTGATTGTCTGCGAGACCGCGGAAGTATTGGTTTTGATTCAATTGTGGTTTGTCAGCGGTTGAAGGCGAACACGAAAGTCCTCGAGAAATCTTAACTCTCGTCTGTTGCGAAGGGCTTGTTGTAATTTGATTTTTGCGTGGAAAAATATGTAAAGGTGCTCAAAGTCGTCAGGAGCTGTGTGCCTAGCTCATGTGCCAACAGTAATGAGCGAAGGAAAAGTTTATCAGCTCCATATGATGAATTTCCTCACTGCGGATGCATCATTGTTTAGAAGAGTATAGCTGAAAAACTGGGATATCGCAAACTGTGTTTACGGGTAATGATTTTCGGTACCCACACTGCACGCAAAGAGCAAAGAATACCGAGCGGATGAGCGTTACGTATTACATATCTTCAATAGTTCTACCTAGTTTACACACTTTTAGATGAAGTAGTAGTTAATAGGCCGCGCAAAACACTAAGACACCTGTCATTCTTTCAATCATTATTGTACTGTCAAACAGCATTGTACACATGGGAGAATTATAAATAATTTCATTACTGTAATTAGGATAGTTAATGGCATAATTAGTGGAATATAGGGTCCATCACAGTTATCTACAGAATGCGTAACAATCACAAAATTCCTGTACACGAATATGATTCTCAGCTAAAGTGGTGAGAACACAGAAAGATAAAAATGGTTCAAATGGCTCTGAGCACTATGGGACTTAACTTCTGAGGTCATCAGTCCCCTAGAACTTAGAACTACTTAAACCTAACTAACATAAGAACATCACATACATCCATGCCAGAGGCAGGACTCGAACCTGCGACCGCAGCGGTCGCGCGGTTCCAGACTGTACACACAAAGATACTTGCAAACAGAACGTCATCAGTGAGAAAAAGCCAACGTCTTGTTACATACTACAGTAGTGCTATGTCCACTCAATTCTTTGCAAATAAACTCTTTTTCTGAAGCACAAACGCACAAAATATGAACACAGTTTTCAAACTACTGAAAAGGGCCAAAAGAGTGACAACTAAAAATAATAGCAGAACTCACTGTGAAAATCTGTTCGAAATACTGGGCATTTTAACAACACAATGCGACTACATTTAGTTATCAGTTGTACACATCAAACGTAACATAAGTGATTACTGCACACACGGCTCTGTCCCTGATCATGGAACAAGAGCTAGTTTGAACTCTCATTTAGCAAGAAGGAATAGACCCAAAACTCAAAATAGCACTTTCTACAAGGAATAAAACTGAACGATAAACTGCCCAAGGAGATAACTTATTTAAAAAGGGTGTTAAAAAGTACCTGTTACGTAATACATTTTGTACGCTGAAGAATTATTTGGATTACAAAGACTAGGAGTTTGGTGAAAAATGTAACACATACTGGGTGTTTCAGTAAGAGCGTGCAAAAATTTAACGGGACACGGAGGATGTTCCACTGAGCAATTCGAGGTAGGGAACCAGCGGTCAGGGAAGGCAGCTGAGGAAGATACTAGGAATAAAACCACATTACTGTGTACTTTTTTTATTTACATTAGTTACAGTCAACTGCAAATACCATCACTGACACAATGAACGTACCATTTGTGCTACATCTTACAAAATAGGCTGAAACTGACGGTCATCAATCTCAATGCAAGCATGAGATCGGCCAACAAGATTCTGACGCACGCTGACAAATATCCCAGGTGGGTTTCGAATCACATCACAGGCAGCCACAATTCTGGCAAATAATTCCATCTCCGTATCCACTAGGATCTCATACTCAAGTGACTTTAGATATCGCCATAGAAAATTATCAGGCGGAATCACGTCAGGTATTCTCGCACACCGCCTCTTCAAAATCTGATGTGTGAGTGGTCCTCGTGTTGCCAGGTTCCTCGTGTCTTCTGTCCAATGAACCAGTCTCCGGCATTCACTGATCGAGAGAAATAAACACTCGTCGTGACGGGTGATGCCTGTTAGAAAATCGTTCCCTGTAAAACAACGAAGGCATTGCAACTACTTCCCCATACACAAGGTGCATGTCAGTAGTTCTGCGAAATTGTACCGGTTCTGCTCCATCGTATTGTATTGTAGCTCTCCGAATAGGACTGAGTAGTGAATGGGTCTGTCGTCGATTCACAGCACACTCTGACATGGGGCAAAGTAAATAAGATGCAACAGGGCCACCGTACGGACAAGTAAAGTAAACTGAGCCACCAACAAGACTTTCAGGTACTCAAGCTCGTACTCCTTGTTTCCTTGCAGGAAATAAAAAAAATGTTCCTGTAGATAAATAGCACAGTACGTGTAAGCTTGTACGCATGTTAGCTGAAAATAAGTTGGAAACCGGCAGTGTCAGACAAAACGGCAGACAAGTTTACTTCCACATGTCCTTAAGCTGGGTTCTCCGATTCCAGATTCCCTGCCTCAAAGTGTTCAGTGGAGCATTAATGGGAGACGAGACGATCAGTTCCTGTTTCGTAGCACGTGGCCGGCGGCTGACGCATCCATATCCGCACCTCCTCTTTCCTTCCTCGTCCGACTGATACCGACGTTCACACTTGTCTTTCTCCGAGTCGTCAAAGACCCGGCGATACGAGGTGCATTCAAGCTCTAAGGCCTCCGATTTTTTTTCTCCGGATAGATAGATAGAAAGATGCGCATTGTTTTAAAATGAGGCCGCGTTCATTGTCAATACGTCCCAGCGATGGCAGCACCGTACGGCAGATGGAATTTTACCGCCAGCGGTGAGAATGAGAACTGTTTTAAATACTTAAAATGGCGACGTTTTCCTTACTTGAACAGCGTGCAATCGTTCGTTTTCTGATTTTGCGTGGTGTGAAACCAATTGAAATTCATCGACAGTTGAAGGAGACATGTGGTGATGGAGTTACGGATGTGTCGAAAGTGCGTTCGTGGGTGCGACAGTTTAATGAAGGCAGAACATCGTGTAACAACAAACCGAAACAACCTCGGGCTCGCACAAGCCGGTCTGACGACACGATCGAGAAAGTGGAGAGAATTGTTTTGGGAGATCGCCGAATGACTGTTGAACAGATCGCCTCCAGAGATGGCATTTCTGTGGGTTCTGTGCCCACAATCCAGCATGACGACCTGAAAATGCGAGAAGTGTCATCCAGGTGGGTGCCACGAATGCTGACGGACGACCACACGGCTGCCCGTGTGGCATGTTGCCGAGCAATGTTGACGCGCAACGGCAGCATGAATGGAACTTTCTTTTCGTCGGTTGTGACAGTGGATGAGACGTGGATGCCATTTTTCAATCCAGAAACAAAGCGCCAGTCAGCTCAATGGAAGCACACAGATTCACCGCCACCAACAAAATTTCGGGTAACCGCCAGTGCTGAAAAAATGATGGTGTCCATGTTCTGGGACAGCGAGGACGTAATCCTTACCCATTGCGTTCCAAAGGGCACTACGGTAACAGGTGCATCCTACGAAAATGTTTTGAAGAACAAATTCCTTCCCGCACTGCAACAAAAACGTCCGGGAAGGGCTGCGCGTGTGCTGTTTCACCGAGACAACGCACCCGCACATCGAGCTTTTTCCAACAATGAAAGACACTCTCCGTGGCCGCACATTCACCAGCCGTGCTGCTATTGCCTCAGCGATTTTCCAGTGGTCAAAACAGACTCCTAAAGAAGCCTTCGCCGCTGCCATGGAATCATGGCGTCAGCGTTGTGAAAAATGTATACGTCTGCAGGGCGATTACGTCGAGAAGTAACGCCAGTTTCATCGATTTCGGGTGAGTAGTTAGTTAGAAAAAAAATCGGAGGCCTTAGAACTTGAATGCACCTCGTAGATCCGGGCTGTACGGAGGACGTTGCACAGTTTCCCAACGACATCGCGGGGCGCAGCCATCGTCCGATTGGCAGTATTGGGGCGGCCGTTATCGTTCAGCCGTCCGGCACCCCGAGGGCAAACGGCGAAGCCAACAGTGCAAACATTTCATATCTCCCCCGCCAAACAACTACAGAGCTGTTCTCACAAGTTCCGGTAAGGTCACGATGACCTCCTGCTTCAGCGTCAGGAGCCCTCTGTCCGTAGAGTTACTTGAGCGAGGAATCCCGATCAATGTGCAGCACTATGCGGACGCCACACATGATCTGCGACGTGCGATACACACAAAAAAAATGGTTCAAATGGCTCTAACAAGGGAACCTCCCCATCACCCCACCCACCCCTCAGATTTAGTTATAAGTTGGCACAGCGGATAGGCCTTGAAAAACTGGACACCGATCAATCGAGAAAACAGGAAGAAGTTGTGTGGAACTATGAAAAAAATTACTAAAATATACAAACTGAGTAGTCCATGCGCAACATATGCAACATCAAGGAGATTGTAGCATAAGGAGCGCCGTGCTCCCGTGGTTAGCGTGAGTAGCTGCGGAACGAGAGGCCCTTTTACTTTCTTTATTTTCGCAAAGTTTTCGCAAAGTTATGATCTCCCCGTTCGTTCATTGACGTCTTTGTTCACTGTAATAAGTTTAGTGCCTGTGTTTTGCGACCGCACCGCAAAACGGTGCGATTAGTCGACGAAAGGACGTGCCTCTCCAATGGGAACCGAAAACATTTGATCGCAAGGTCATAGTTCAACCGATTCCTCCACAGGAAAACATCTGATATATTCTATACGACACTGATGACGGCATGTGCGTCACATGACAGGAATATGTTGTCGACCCACCTAACTTGTACACTTGGCGAATGGGTAAAAAATTTGTTCTACGTTACCCGATGTAGGTTTTCTTGTGGATGTGATAATCACTCCGAAAAAAGTGATGAAAACATAAGAGTTTGTCACATAAACTGAAAACAAAAATTTAAACTTTTCACTCGAGGCAAGACTTGAACCTAGGACCTCTCGTTTGGTAGCTGATCTCGCTAACCACGGGACCACGGCGCTCCGTGACACCCATTGTCCTTGATGTTGCCTATCTTCGCATGGACTATTCAGTTTGTATATTTTACTAATTTTTTTCATAGTTCCACACAACTTCTTCCGGTTTTGTCGATTGATCTGTGTTCAGTTTTTCAAGGTCTATCCACTGTGCCAACTCATAAGTAAATCTGAGGGGGGTGCGATGGGGAGGTTCCGTTGTAAGCACTATGGGACTTAACATCTATGGTCATCAGTCCCCTGGAACTTGGAAGTACTTAAACCTAACTGACCTAAGGACATCACACAACACCCAGTCATCACGAGGCAGAGAAAATCCCTGACCCCGCCGGGAATCGAACCGGGGAACCCGGGCGCGGGAAGCGAGAACGCTACCGCGCGACGACGAGCTGCGGACAATTACGCACAAAACGCCGAGGAATGTCACCCTGTTGCAGGGTAACGCCCGCCCCAAACTGTCAATCGGACGAAGGCTACGATCACGTTGTACGAAATAGGAATTGATGGACTCGTCTCCCATTGAGATAAATGTCTCAAAGCGCGTGGTGATCACTTTTGAATGGGACCATTCCATAGTCCCGTTGTGGTGGCTGCTCAGTTTTCATTTGACTGTCCCTTATACACTGAAGAGCCGAAGAAACTGGTACACCTGCCTAATATCGAGTAGGGTCCCCCGGACCACGCAGAAGAGCCGCAACACGACGTCGCATGGACTCGATAATAAGTAGCGCTGGAGGGAACTGACACCGTGAATCCTTCAAGGCTGTCCATAAATCCGTAAGAGTACGAGGGGATGGGCATCTAAAACACCTTGTTGTCAGGTACCTCAGATTTGGTCAATAATATTCATGGGTGAGGGGTCTGGTGGCCAACGCAAGTGTTTAAGCTCAGAAGAGTGTTCCTGGAGCGACTCTGTAGCAATTCTGGACGTGTGGCGTGTCGCACTGTCTTGCTGGAATTGCCTAAGACCCGTCGGAATGCACAATGGACATGAATGGATGCAGGTGATTAGACAGAATGCTTACGTAAGTGTGACCTGTCAGAGTCGTATCCACAGGTATCAGGGATCCCATACCTGTCCAACTGGACACGCCCCATGCCATTACAGAGCCTGCACCAGCTTGACCAGTCCCCTGTTGACATGCAGGGTCCCCGGATTCTTGAGGTTGTCTCCATACCTGTACACGTCATCCGCTCGATACAATTTGAAATGAGACTCGTCCGACCAGGAAACATGTTTACAGTTATCAACAGTGCAATGTCTCTGTTGGTGGGCCGAGGCGAGACGTAAAGTTTGCGGTCGTGCAGTCATCAAGGGTACACTAGTGGGCCTTCGACTCCGAAAGCCCATATCGATGACGTTTCGTTGAACGGTTCGCACGCTGATATTTGTTGATGGCCAAACTTTGAATTTGTGGGTTGCACTTCTCTCACGCTGAACGATTCTCTTCATTGATCGTTGCTCCCATTCTCGCAGGATCTTTTTCCGGCCGCAGCGATGACGGAGATTTGATGTTTTACTGCATTCCTGATATTCACGGTACATTGGTGAAATGGTCGTACGGGAAAATCCCCACTTCATCGCTACGTCGGAGATGCTGTGTCCCATGGCTCGTGCGCCGACTATAACAACACGTTCAAACTCACTTAAATGTTGATAACCTGCCACTGTAGTAGCGGTAACCGATCTAAGAACTGCGCCAAACACTTGCTGTCTTATATAGGCGTTGCCGGCCGCAGCTTCATATTTTGCCTTTCTATACATGTCTGTGTTTCAATACGCATACCTATACCAGTTTCTTTCGCGCCTGAATGTATAATACTAGCACGTAATCCCCTTTCTTAGTTCGACACATCAGTCGTTGTGGCTAAAAAATGGGAAGTTACAGCACACACAATGGAAACAGATATCGTTGCTATGACCCCGACATCAGGTACTCACGTGTATCGTGTTACGGTATCAAAAATGTGTGCAGTGACGGAGGGTGAGAAACGAATGCGCAGTGTAGCACTAGTATTTTTTGTTACTAAACAACTTATTAGTAAAACGGTATTGCAGACTTCGCCTAAGCCGAATGTTGCAGCACTGTTGAAAACAGACTAGGCTTGTATTAGGAAAAGTTAAGGCTTCAGTGTTCGTCTGGCCATCCTGATTTAGCTTTTCCGTGGTTCTCCTAAATTGCTCCAGGCAGATGCCGAATTGTTTCCTACGATACGTCCCAGGTCGACTACCTGTCCTGTCCATGTCAAGCTAGACCTGTAGGTGCGTAAATGTCTATACATGTGACTTAGATTATCTTTCCAGTTATTACATTTGTAATACCAAGGCATGTGTAGTGTTCTTGTAAAAGCGATCTACGGACAAACAAAAGTACTGTTACCTAGAGCAGTGGTCGCGACCTGGGGCTAATTACCCCCTGAGGGGTGCAACAAAGTTTTCTGAGAGGTAAAAACTAAAAGATTCTCTTCTGTTTCGCCGCGCGGTCTGAGGCTTCTCGCAACTGTTCATGCAGCTCCCCGCGTCGGAGGTTCGAGTCCTCCCTCGTGTGTGTGTGTGTGTGTGTGTGTGTGTGTGTGTGTGTGTGTGTGTGTGTGTGTTTGTTTTGTCCTTAGCGTAAGTTAGTTTATGTTAGATTAATTAGTGTGTTAGCGTAGGGACCGATGACCTCAGCAGTTTCGTCCAATACGCCCTTTCCGAAAATTTCCAAAAAACTTGCTTGTTTCAGTTACGAAACTAAATTATTTTCAAAAGATCACACGGTTGTAAAAATTTTGTAACACTCTAATATTGATATATCAGTTATCAATAATTCCTTTCTCCTCAATTAGCAGCATTAATGCGGTGGAGGTTACAGATTTCTCACTAACCCACTAACAAATGCTAAAACCTTAAGAAAATATGGTCTCCAAGTTGTAGATGGTACTTGCAGTAGGCCAGGAATTGCTTCATTACTCACTTCGAAAGAGATGAACGAATTAATTGACAGCGCGACACAGAAGTATATACATAAGGGCTACTATACTTGTGTACACAATTTTGTTATTATTATTATTATTGGAGTGGTCAGATACAAAGCATTAATAGCCTGAAGCCTTCCAATTTCTGCCAGTTCAGAAGTAAGGACTGCAGCAATCGAGTGATTTACGAACATTAAGTACAGTGCAGTCATTGTAACTTGGTTGATCTTGAATGGGGTTGCAGAGCGCAGGTCAAGTGAGTACCGCAATGGAGGGTAGTAATGCAGGGAAACATGTTTTATAGCAAGTGTATATGTCACTATAGATAGTTAGCTTTCTTTTCTGAGGAGTTGTGGGTAGCACTTGCGGCGCACCATGAATCCGTTCTTCGTCTTTCATTCTTATACAAACACACACACACACAAACACATACATACACACACACACACACACACACACACACACACAAAGAAACTTTTGGACACAGTTAGTCGCCGAAGTGAAGCCATACTGAAGGCCACAGGCGGTGCTAGCGTGACGTTCCCCTGGTGTCACTAATTTTTTCTCTGCTGCGTGACGCGCTGCCGACTTCGCTCGCATACGTCACCTGTCGTCACGCAAGCGCTAACAGCTTTCCACGCCCGCCAGCTGTGCAAATAAATACTCGCCTAATACGGACTCACCAGCTTCATTAAGGCTTCTGAATGGCTGCAGTCAACAGCCAAGACAAGGGAGATAAGGTTCTGTACAGGGCGCTAAAAAGCGTTCCATATTCTTGCAGAACATGTCACAGCTACGTAGAGAACACAGACTCGTTACAGGCCGAGAAAGGCCAGTAATCAGTAGTGTGGGCCGTGTAGCAGTTACTTTCATCGCTCATTTTTTACTGGTCTTGCTTGTCTCTTGCAATATTCCATCCCAATTATTATGCGACGAAGTTATACGTAAGTTAAAAGAAGCGCATTTTAGGTGCAGCTATTCACCATTCTTGCCCTATCACTGGGAGACAATAATTACAAAGGGGTTTCGTATGCGGTGATTCAAACACGTTTCTTTACCTTTTTCGTCATTTATTACCGTCAGATCTGCTTTTCACGGCATATCATCTTCAGACAGGTGAAACAAATGACAAACATATTCAGACGAGTAGCAGGTCAAAAGCTAAAGAAAGGCACACTGACTTCGGCCGCAACGCCCGCATTTATAATCCCGCGAGAATATAAGCGAAGGGTAACTTAACAATTTCAAAAATTTTGCAAGGGCAGGATAATAATTTTGACAAAAGTATGTATCTTTAAACATCTTAGAATTGTGCTTAGAATAACAAGGTATGATTTATTAAAATCTTTTTCAATCTACAAAACGATGTTCGAGAATGCGGTAGTTTTTATGATCAATAACTTTTGAAACAAATTATTGCTGGAAAAAGAAAATTGTTCTTTCAAAAGAGAGAAAAGGAGTTTTCAATTGAGGTACATGAAGGCTAATAGAAATAACTTCCACCTTTGTTGAAATTTTGGGCACTGCATACTTTGTGGATATATTATCTTCTCTCTAAGTCGGAAGACAGGTGACATTCACACTAGTGTAGTATTTTTTGTGAAGGAGGGCTGGAGGGCGCATTCAAGTGCGTGGAAATCATATTCCTGTTGTGGTAACAGGTTGGTGTCTATCTCGGGACAGAATCGCTCCACATATTAACAAGTAAAAATGTGGGACACACCTACAATCTACGTACAACGTGACCTGACGGCAGATACGCGTGTTTTGCTTTAACCAGTTTCATTCCATCACGGCGCAGCCTGTGCGTCCTGGGATCGTGACCGGGACACCTGAACCTCAGGAGGTAAGCGAAACGAACAGCACAGTGATCGTTCAAAGCTTCCGCTGCAGCGCTGTGACAGGTGAAAGCCGAGCGCTCACAGATCCATTAGCAGCCATCGAAAACGACGGACCAACCCACTAATGGAGTCTCGTCCCGGACAAACTGTTGTCTTCCGAGCGCTGCACAACCACGCCGGCCACTGGGTTTCTGAGGCTGTGCCATACTTTCCGCAGAGTTGTGCGTATACTCGACAGGTGAATCTCTCAATAGGCAGTGTGTCACACGTGATACCTCGCTGCAACTGCGCGTCTCCGTTCGTTCTGTGAAATGAAATGTTGTATTGCTTTTGTAAAGAGAAGTGACTTTAATACAAACTGATATTTGGGGATAGTTGTCAATACATAGGAAAAGAAGCTGTGGTCGATGAGGTACCAAATTTTATGCCGAAATCTCGGCAAGAGGAACATAATGATCGCTGGTTGCTGTTGTTATCATATCACAGCCTCTGACATTACGAAGAGTTTGGCCAGGATGAACTGCACTAGTCTCTGCCGCTTTGAAACGTCGGCAGCATCCGTTTCTCAAAAACCTGTAGATCGCAAAAATTTGGGGACAGAGACTCGAGGACACACAGAACTAGGTGTTCGGTAATAACAACACAAGCCAACGAAAACCTTTTTTTCTTTGACAGCTGCATCCAAATCTAGCCTTAATTTTTTTGTATCAATTGGTTCAAATGGCTCTAAGCACTATGGGACTTAACGTCTGAGGTCATCAGTCCCCTAGACTTAGAACCACTTAAACCTAACTAGGACATCACCCACATCCATGCCCGAGGCAGGATTCGAATCTGCGACCGTAGCAGCAGCGGTGTTGCGAACTAAAGCGCCTAGAACCGCTCGGCCACAGCTAACGGCTTATTTGTATCACCCATAGTTTTCGAGCAATATGCTTTTTATTACATAAGATAAAAATCCTAGGCTAAACGGTAAACGGGGAAATTAATAAAACGCTTTGTTACAGCATAATCACGGTTTGTATTTACAGTAAGCTACTTAAAACATAATATGTGTTAATAGAGATTTCACTTGTCAGCTGGGATTGCTTTCTATTTTCTTTCTCTTTTTTCGTTGAAGCTTCTTATGTAGCTTTCTCTACGATGATTCACTTGCTGAACTTCTCGGTGAATTGACCAAAAGTAGTCCCCCATCACGCTGGTGTTCCAGCGGCCTTGGTAGCGTTTCTCCATCACTTTAATGCCGTGGTGAAAACGCTTTCCTTGCTCCTTACTAACATCCCCCATATTCTCCGGGAAGTAATCAAGGTGACTGTTCAAAAAGTGAACTTTCAGGCTCATTAAACATCCTAAAGTTTTAAACTCCTTTAACATTGTAGCTATAATAGAAACATATTCTGGGGCTTTTTCATGTCCCAAGAACTTTGTAACGACTTGCTTGAATGATACCCATGCTTCTTTCTCATTTAAGGTCATTGTGGATTCAAAGTTAAAATCAAACATCTATTTTCTAATGTTAGGTCGGACAAAGACGCCCTCTTTTAGTTTAGCTTCTGAAAGGTGTGGAAACTTTTGGCGGAGATACTTAAAACATGGTCCGTCTTTAGGAAAAGCCTTTACAAACTGTTTCATTAGGCCTAACTATATAGGTAGAGGTGGTAGGAGTACGTTTTTTTGGATCTACAAGGTTTGTGCATAGAACGTTCTTCTCACCAGGTTTTAAGGACTCCCTCACACTGTCCCATTCACACAAGAAACATGGAAATTTGGTAAAGCCACCTTGCTGAACAAGGAGCATGCATGTTACCTTTAGATCGCCCATATCATCCAACCATGAGCAGAATAGCCTATTTTATTTAGCACTATTTCTAGGTTTTCATAGCTTTCTTTCATATGATCAGAATGTCCAACAGGTATAAATGCATACATGTTACCACTGTGTAATAAAACAGCGTTTAAACTAGTTTTCGATGAATCAATAAACAGCCTCCAGCCTTCCTTTCTGTATTCAGTGCCAGACTCGTTCATCAGACCCCGAATGTCTGAGCAGTACACTAAATCACCTTCTTGTTGAAAAAACTTGGAAAATTACTGCTCTCTTTGTATACATGTATATGCTTGTTCGAGCTGCCAATAAGTTCTTTTCTTTTAATCTAGAACCAAGCAATTCAGCTTTTCATTTTGTTAAGCCCACATCCCTAACCAAATCGGTAAGCTCGGTCTGAGTAAACAATTTGGGCTCTAGACTTCCTGTATTACAATGGAATTCATCATCGTCTGGTTCACCTAAATCAGACTGTACATCAGAAAATACTTGTGTTGGAATAGAATATAAATCATCTGGTGGTTCAGGAGCCGGCAAATCTACACCATGCCCTACTGGTCGGATGGCGGACGGAAGGTTAGGGTAGCTTGTTACTTTCTTGTTTTTCGAATTATGGCCAGTAATGTCAACACTACAAAAGTAGCAATCATCGGGAAGATTTCTTGGCTGCCTCCATGCCATACGAACGGCAAATCTAAAGGCTTTTTTCTTCTTTTTGGACCATTTTCTCAGATCTTCAACACACACCTTATGTGGCGCCCAAGATATACCTCGATCACCAAATTTAGATCCAAAGTATGATAGATAAGCCTTTTCACCAAGTCTGTAATGTTTCTTTGGTGTTTTTTAATCACAAATTCACCACAAATATAACAAAATTTTTACAACCACGATTAGATATTGTACTGAGCACATGTACAAAAAACGGGAAAGTGAGGTTAAGTTGACAGTAAACTAAACACCATCCGTAAACACAAAAATAGAATCGACCTTTTTTTGCCAGTAAATGTTTTTCAGCAGTGCTACCCACGTCATCTACATTCATTACACGTACTTTTTAAATTATTTTATTGTATTACATTAACAAACAAAAAGCTGTTGAATTCTTTAAAAAATCGCTTAATTTAATAAATGTAACTGTTAAATGTGAAGAAATGTTGGGTGATATAGTTTTTTAAGTATCATATTTGGATTACCCAATCTAACAAACTTAAGAAAAATATTTTTTCAGCAAAAAAGGTTTACCATCGTTGACCTGTGTAATGCTTAACTTTACGGATCTTGAAGAACTATGATGACGATGACGATGAATTAGGAATTGGATCATGCGGCAAATTCAATCTGAAAATTTTATAACTTCTCTGCACCCTACCAACAAGATGCTACTTATTTCACACGAAACTAGATTGTAGAGACCACTAGACCGTAGAGTCGTCTTCATATTTTTTTTCCATCACTGCTGTTTAAACCAATGTCGCAGATGAGTCTTACTTCAGAGTGTATGGGTGCGTCTCGAAAATGTGGTTACGTAATAACTGTGAACATACTGTTCGTCCACGACACCCAGAAAACAGTGGATACCGGAGCCCACCATCATTCCAAATTTCTTGACTTCCGATGCGGCATCACCTCACGAACAAAATACGAGTGCACGGAACATCGGACCAGCTGTGTGACTGAGTTGGAGGATTTCTACCAAACAGAATGCAGCATGTCACTTTCAACGGAGAGAAATTTTCAGATAGATTAAAGTAACTCATAGGAATTCTGTTTTCATCCAGATAAACTGTGAGAAAATACTGACTAAATTAGGTATAGTCTGTTTTCCAACTATATTTATCACACAGCGTAGCTTTTCAAATGGAACTATAGGAAAAATAGTAACTTCCGCTACGACTACAGTACTTCTAACAGAGACGAATTCATTCTTCCGATTGCTAGTTCCGCTGTTTTTACTACATTTAGAATTTTAAGAGTTACCTGTTTTAAACATGAAACAAATTGCTGTCTTATGCAGAAGTTTGTGATTTCATAACCAAATTAGAAAATGCTCTACTTTGGCTAACCAGGAAACTAAGTGCTGTACCGCTGCCATACCATAAAACGAGCACAGACGAAATGTAGCTTCGATTCTGTCTGAGTCGAGTGAGGGTTAGTAAGAAACAATAAATGTGTTCCACAAATCAAGTTCTTTACGGAGAATGCTGAAGGAACGCGAAGGCAAAAGCTGAGTTTTATGCTGAAAGGCATCCCGACAGACAACGCTCCACGGTTATGACAATGCAACGAACGTGCAAAAAATTGTTATTGGAAGGACACTGGAATACTACGCACAGGGTAAGGAGCAAGTCAGAAACGAATGGAGTGAACTAAATAGATGTTGTGGCACCCGTTGCTCATACTCTACAAGTTAGCTGCGAGAGAAATTGCGAGCCTACAAGTTAGCTGCGAGAGAAATTGCGAGCCTACAAGTTAGCTGCGAGAGAAATTGCGAGCCTACAAGTTAGCTGCGAGAGAAATTGCGAGCCTACAAGTTAGCTGCGAGAGAAATTGCGAGCCTACAAGTTAGCTGCGAGAGAAATTGCGAGCCTACAAGTTAGCTGCGAGAGAAATTGCGAGCGACTCGGAGTAGGTAAAATTAGGCTGGCCAGATTTCAGAGAGAAAATACCTGGACACTTGTGTTTTTACTATATGCTTAAGTTCGTTACTACACTTACTCATACCTTTTTGTCACTAATCGTGATATTTTGAGATCAACAATAGACCTATGACGATGCAGCGGGTGAAAACTCATAGCAAGAATGTACTTCAGTTTGTGAATTGGAAAGGAAAATGTAGATACATTACACACAAATTAAAATTCTCTTCCTCAGAAATAAAAAAGACTGATCTGTACTTTTTCTATTATAGTAGCCAGGATATATTTTCAGCGATGTCTAGACACTTACTAGCTATTTACTCATGGGATGTTAATCCAAAAACTGTGTAATATTACTGACCAGTAATCAGATACAAATTACACATTTCATGCTAAAATTTAAGATTTGAGACTTACGGCAATTTAAAAAAATGTCGCGTGACTAGGGCTTCCCGTCGGGTAGACCGTTCGCCGGATGCTAGTCTTTCGATTCGACGCCACTTCGACGACTTGTGCGTCGATGGGGATGAAATGATGATGATTAGGAGAACACAACACCCAGTCCCTGAGCGGAGAAAATCTCCGACCCGCCCGCGTTCCCGGGTTCGATTCCCGGCGGGGTCAGGGATTTTCTCTGCCTCATGATGACTGGGTGTTGTGTGATGTCCTGAGGTTGGTTAGGTTTAAGTAGTTCTAAGTTCTAGGGGACTGATGACCATAGATGTTAAGTCCCATAGTGCTCAGAGCCATTTGAACCAATTTTTTTCTCCGACCCAGCCGGGAATCGAACCCGGGCCCTGAGGATTGACATTCTGTCGCGCTGACCTTTTTTTTTTTTTTTTTTTTTTAAATCTCATTTTGTTCGTTTGCGTTCGTTGTATCTGCTCGGGGCGGACGTCGAAAGACACCCATGTCAGTTCGTTGTTGATCCATTAACTCAGGTTTTTTTTTTTTTTTTTTTTTTTTTTTTTTTATTACACAGGGCAGCTGGCCCTCTGACCGAACACGCTGAGTTACCGTGCCGGCTAAACATTCAGCTACCGGGGAGCGGACGCTAGGGCAGTAGTGCAGATGTGACAGACAATATTCAACAATCACCACTAATACATGCCGTATCGTTCAGATTCTTCACAAAATTAACTTCCATATGACGGCAGTCCCGTTAGGAGAAATGGTTTAAGTTAACACAACGTATTTTGTTTTTCGATTAAAAACCACGACAAATGTGTGTCCCGAATGATCTTCTCGTGACACCAGGGCATTTATGTGAAAACTGGGACTGTTCCGGTAAAATCTGACGTGTCGTTTGCCTAGTAAAGACTAGTGCGTTTGCATTTTGCCGGCATGGAGTTTTGTCCCAAAACATAATTCACTTCACCGGCAGATTAACCAGCGGGATTGCAGAATACGTGTGGAACTGATCAAATGTGTGTGAATTCCTAAGTGAAAAAATGGCTCTGAGCACTTGTAAGTAGGCTGTTTAGGTTCTTATATGTAGGCTGTTTAGGTTCTTATATTGGTAACGCCGCCACCACGTAGCGCTCTCTGTATGAAAATCACTGGCTGTGCTGTGTGCAGTCTGTGGCTAGTTTGCATTGTTGTCTGCCATTGTAGTGTTGGGCAGCGGCAGCTGGATGTGAACAGCGCGTAGCATTGCGCAGTTGGAGGTGAGCCGCCAGCAGTGGTGGATGTGGGGAGAGAGATCGCGGAGTTTTGAAATTTGTAAAACTGGATGTCATGAACTACTATTTATATTATGATGTTAAGGTAAATACATTGTTTGTTCTCTATTAACATCTTTCAATTGCTAACTATGCCTATCAGTAGTTAGTGCCTTCTGTAGTTTGAATCTTTTATTTAGCTGGCAGTAGTGGCGCTCGCTGTATTGCAGTAGCTTGAGTAACGAAGATTTTTGTGAGGTAAGTGATTTGTGAAACGTACAGGTTAATGTTAGTCAGGGCCATTTCTTTGTAGGGATATCTGAAAGTCAGATTGCGTTGCGCTAAAAAAATATTGTGTGTCGTGTCAGTTTAAGCACAGTCATGTACAATTTTTCTAAGGGGACGTTTCACACTATGGGACTTAACATCTGAGGTCATCAGTCCCCTAGAACTTAGAACTACTTAAACCTAACTAACCTAAGGACATCACACACATCCATGCCCGAGGCAGGAATCGAATCTGCGACCGTAACGGTCGCGCGGCTCCGGACTGAAGCGCCTAGAACCGCTCGGCCACTCCGGCTGGCGAATTCCTAAGTGACCAAACTGCTGAGGTCATCGGGCCCTAGACTTACACACTACTTAAACCAACTTACGCTAAGAACAACACACATATGCTCGAGGGAGGACTCGAACCTCCGGCGGGAGGGGCCGCGCAATCCGTGACATGGCGCCTCAAACCGCTCGGCCAATCCGTGCGGCTCTCTCACTTCTGATACGACATCAGGACTGCTATAGCTTTTTTCTTCAAAGGATTGTCTTTGTCGATAAAGCTACGTTTAAGAACCACGGGCAGCTGAGTGTAAGACACGTGCTGGGATTCCTCACTGGTTGAGACGGGTCGAATGGCAGAAGCAGCACAGTGTGAACGTTTGGTGCGGGACTTGTGTAGACTAAGTGATTGATTCTCACCTCATTGAAAAAACTCACAGGGTAAAACACACGCACAATTTCTTCCTCTCCCGGGGGAAGTACCGCCTGAAATACGCAGATGCGTAAGACAGCAGCAGGATGGGTGTCCGGCTCGGTACTCGCTTGTGACTAGGGCAGCGCTCACGCAGTTCTTTGCTAGTCCTAGACAGGACGCGGAGATCTTATCAGTTGCCCTGCACGTTCGCCTGGTTTGACGCCTGGGGTAAACCCAGAGGTGACGTCTGTACAGAACCTCCTATACAAGACTGAACACATCACGGTGTCATATGGTAACGAAGGGAACACTTCAGCCTGTATAGAAAGTCGTGCAGCAACCACAGCAAACGTGTACTGCAGCAGATGGTTGACATTTTGAGAACTTGATAACACAAATGGAATTTGATTGACTACATTGTTTTGTGATTTCCTTTCGTGTTGCTGAAGTAATTTTGCGCTGTAGGGCGAATATTGATGTTCCACTCATGATGCGAACATATTAGTTAATAATCTTTAAAGATGAATTTCCTGTTTCACAGAATAGATTCCACTTCTGACGTGCACCTTCCTTTCGAGCTTCTGGCAGAGACAAGAGCAGAAGTTTCACCGTAGTTGTGCATCATCTTCAGATGCTACGTCTTTTCCTTTCCGCTTGGTGTGTCGGCCAACCACAGGCAGTCAAATATAATTAATAGCAATTTTAAATCCAACTTTTTTTCATTACTCCACTGTCTGAAGGAGACACTCTTAGCTACGTACAGCTGGAGCACCCATGAACTTCAACCCACAGGTCCGCATAATTTTTTGAAAGAACATACAGCCATTTCACTGTATATTACTGTATCTTTCCTGTGTACGATCTAGATTTCGGTTTTTACGCCATTATCGAGTAAAATTCTGAATGTTCTTAGACTATTAACACGTAATATTTGGTAAAGTTGGCCCAAAGCATGTAACCAAAACTTGCACATGCCTTGAAGATATAACTACTAAAGTGATTTACATCTTAAAGCCATGTTCTAGTCTTAGTTACCTGGTTTGGGCTGACTTGACCAGATATGATATGTTAGTTTTGTAAACATCAACAACTTCCGCATAAAACAGCAAAATGATTCAAATGGCTCTGAGCACTATGCGACTTAACTTCTGAGGTCATCAGTCGCGTAGAACTTAGAACTAATTAAACCTAACTAACCTAAGGACATCACACACATCCATGCCCGAGGCAGGATTCGAACCTGCGACCGTAGCGGTCGCTCGGCTCCAGACTGCAGCGCCTAGAACCGCACGGCCACTCCGGCCGGCCATAAAACAGCAATCGGTGTTATGTTCAAACCACATAAAGCCTAATTTCTAAATATTGTAATTTCTCCGAAACTATGTCAGATTTTGAAGGGTGTAAAGCCTTTGAATTCACATCTAAAATCACATAAACTTAAAGGCTGCCAGTTCACCTACACATCTAGGAACTAGAATGACGAATAATTAAAATTGGTTACCTTCCACTATGAATGTAGATGCACCAATGACTGTGATATGAGTTTCAAAAATAATGGAGCACAGCAATCAGTCGTCCTTTTCTTTCACGTTTTACTAAAGTAAGTGTAGATTTCGACTAGTGCCTAGCACTTCGTTTTTGGGGAGGGGGGTGGGGTTCATCATTCACCTAACTAGTTTGATGCAGCCCGCCACGAATTTCTCTCCTGTGCCGACCTCTTCATCTCAGAGTAGCCCTTGCAACCCAAGTCCTCAATTATTTGCTGGATGTATTCTAATTTCTGTCTTCCTCTACAGTTTTTGCCCTCTACAGCTCCCTCTAGTAACATGGAAGTCATTCCCTGACATCTTAACAGATGCCCTCTCATCCTGTCCCTTCTCCTTGTCAGTGTTTTCCACGTATTCATTTCCTCTCCGATTCGGCGCAGAAACTCCTCATTCCTTATCTTACCCAGCGACTATCAATCCACTATTTCATATTTTCAATACATGTCCCCGTACGACAGGTCCCTATTGTTCGGACTTGTGTCACAGTTCATTCAAGAAATTTAGATTGGGACGATCACAAACGTAAAGTTGTTGTGGGAAGACAAACCAAAGACTGCGTTTTATTGGCTGAACACAAAAGAAATGCTACAGAGACTGCCTACACAACTCTTGCTCGTCCTTTGCTTGAGCACTGCTATGCAGTAAAGGGTCTTTACCAAATTGGATTGACGGAGAACCTCTAAAAAACTACGGAGAAGGGCAGTTCGTTTTATATTATCGCGAATTAGAGGAGCGAATGCCACGGATATGGTAAAAACATTCTCCTCTGTATGCAAAAATACACTCCTGGAAATGGAAAAAAGGACACATTGACACCGGTGTGTCAGACCCACCATACTTGCTCCGGACACTGCGAGAGGGCTGTACAAGCAATGATCACACGCACGGCACAGCGGACACACCAGGAACCGCTGTGTTGGCCGTCGAATGGCGCTAGCTGCGCAGCATTTGTGCACCGCCGCCGTCAGTGTCAGCCAGTTTGCCGTGGCATACGGAGCTCCATCGCAGTCTTTAACACTGGTAGCATGCCGCGACAGCGTGGACGTGAACCGTATGTGCAGTTGACGGACTTTGAGCGAGGGCGTATAGTGGGCATGCGGGAGGCCGGGTGGACGTACCGCCGAATTGCTCAACACGTGGGGCGTGAGGTCTCCACAGTACATCGATGTTGTCGCCAGTGGTCGGCGGAAAGTGCACGTGCCCGTCGACCTGGGACCGGACCGCAGCGACGCACGGATGCACGCCAAGACCGTAGGATCCTACGCAGTGCCGTAGGGGACCGCACCGCCACTTCCCAGCAAATTAGGGACACTGTTGCTCCTGGGGTATCGGCGAGGACCATTCGCAACCGTCTCCATGAAGCTGGGCTACGGTCCCGCACACCGTTAGGCCGTCTTCCGCTCACGCCCCAACATCGTGCAGCCCGCCTCCAGTGGCGTCGCGACAGGCGTGAATGGAGGGACGAATGGAGACGTGTCGTCTTCAGCGATGAGAGTCGCTTCTGCCTTGGTGCCAATGATGGTCGTATGCGTGTTTGGCGCCGTGCAGGTGAGCGCCACAATCAGGACTGCATACGACCGAGGCACACAGGGCCAACACCCGGCATCACGGTGTGGGGAGCGATCTCCTACACTGGCCGTACACCACTGGTGATCGTCGAGGGGACACTGAATAGTGCACGGTACATCCAAACCGTCATCGAACCCATCGTTCTACCATTCCTAGACGGGCAAGGGAACTTGCTGTTCCAACAGGACAATGCACGTCCGCATGTATCCCGTGCCATCCAACGTGCTCTAGAAGGTGTAAGTCAACTACCCTGGCAAGCAAGATCTCCGGATCTGTCCCCCATTCAGCATGTTTGGGACTGGATGAAGCGTCGTCTCACGCGGTCTGCACGTCCAGCACGAACGCTGGTCCAACTGAGGCGCCAGGTGGAAATGGCATGGCAAGCCGTTCCACAGGACTACATCCAGCATCTCTACGATCGTCTCCATGGGAGAATATCAGCCTGCATTGCTGCGAAAGGTGGATATACACTGTACTAGTGCCGACATCGTGCGCTCTGTTGCCTGTGTCTATGTGCCTGTGGTTCTGTCAGTGTGATCATGTGATGTATCTGACCCCAGGAATGTGTCAATAAAGTTTCCCCTTCCTGGGACAATGAATTCACGGTGTTCTTATTTCAATTTCCAGGAGTGTATTTTGGGGGTGCTCACTTACACAGTCACCAAGTAGCAAGACAAATCAGCGCTCGCACGGAAACATTCAAATTTTCGTTTTCCCAGGCGCTGTTAGAGTGGAGAACGGTAGACAAATGGTGTCTCGATAACACTCTGACAGGCACTTAAGCGTGAATCGCACAGTAGACACGTAGATGCAGATACGATACTGGCAGGAGAAATTGTCGGAGTTCTGTTCGAATAAGCGAAGTTGATATCGCCGTCTCCGTAATTAGTATAGGTACTAAGAGAGATGTGCGTCGTTTACTGACTACTTTCTGACACTTTATTTGGGTGAAAACAGTGTTACGACATCTTACACGGTTCAGAAATTTACGAGGAGGCAGCGCAGCTGAATCACCTTCATCTTTGTACAGAATCGCTTTTCGGCAGCAAATATTCCTGTATTCGACTAGAATAGAACGCACCTCACTCCTGTTTACAAACTGGGTAAGAGACTGTCTGTCTGTTTCAGGATTCTTCAGAATATTCTAAACATTATGACGTTCCTGAAGCAAAGCGCGGAATGAAAGATGTTGGACAGTGGTAGAGAAACTAGAAAATCTGAAAAGGGAAATCCAAAGGTTCAATCTCGATATAGTGAGGATCAGTGATGTGAAATGGAAAGGAGATAAGGACAGACGAATACAGGTTAACACCAATAGCAACAGAAAATGGTGTAGAGGGAGTAGGATTCGTTATGAATAGGAAGGTAGAGCAGGAAGTGAGTTGCTGCGAACAATTCGGTGTAGGGTTGTTCTCATAAGAATCGACAGCAAACCAACACTGACATAGATAGTTCAGGTGCACATAACGATTTCGCAAGCAGTAGATAAAGAGAGAGACAAAGCTTATTAGGATACTGATATGGTAATTCAGTATGTCAAGGAAGCTGAAAATCGCGGATGTGGGGAAAGGAGTAGAAGAAAGGGTTACGGGAGAATATGGGCTTGGTAGTAGGGATGAGAGATGAATACGGTTAACTGAGTTCTGCAACAAATTTCAGGTAGTAATAGCGAATACTATGTTCAAAATCACAAGCGGAGGAGGTGTACTTGGAAAAGGCCAGGAGATAGAAGGTACTGGATGGTAAGGCGTACTCAGCAGCAGATATAGACTCACATTACAATGCTGAGCAGACTGGAGTCTAAGATAATGGTCCGGAAGAATCAGCGTAGATGAAAGTGAGATACGTAAGTACTAAGGAACGAGTACACGCGTCTGAAGTTCGCTAAGGATGTGGATACTGCGGTAAAGTACGCCAGCGTAGGCTGTTCATCTGAGGAGGAGCGGACATCTGTAAAGAGAACAATCACATAGATAGCTACAAGGAAGTTAACTGCCAACAAACCTTGCGCAACAGTGAGATACTGTGCTGAAGTTCATCGACGACAGAAGGGAGCAGAACAATGTTCAGGGAAAGACTGGACTACAGTAATATAAATCAGTCAGGAATGAGATAAATAGGAAGTGCGGGGAAGCCAAGGCTAAATGGTTGCTGGAAAAATTTCAAGGAATCGAAAAAGAAATGATTGTCTCAAGAACTAGCTCAGTATATAGAAAAGACGAGACAGCCTTCGGGAAAATTAAAAGCAAAGGTCCTAACATTAGAAAGAGAGTGTGTAGATAGGTGGAAAGGGTACACTGATGACTTCTACGTGGGGGAGGTCGTATCAGATGACACAGGAAGAGGAAAGAGGAGTCGACAGGGAAGAGATATATGTTTCAGTATTCAAAAGAGCTTTGGAAGACTTAAGGTCAAGTACGGCAGAAGGGATACCCAAAATCCCGAAGATAGCAAAGGCAGATAGGTGCGAAAACTACCACACAGCCAGCTCAACATCGTTAACAATTCATGCATCCAAGTTGCTGACAAGAGTAATATAAGGATCTGTTACATGACGATCAGTTTTCCTTTAGGAAAGGTAAAGGCAACAGAGAGGCAGTCTTGACGTTGCGGTTGATAATGTAAGCAAGACTGAAGAAAAATCAAGATACGCTCATAGGATTCGTGGATCTAGAAAGAGTTTGACAAGTAAAATGGTGCAAGATGCTAGTAAGGCAAAAGGAGGTACAAGGTACAATATGGACAAGAACCGCGAAGGAACAATAAGAGTGCAAGACCAGGAACCGAAGAAGCAACGACGGAAATTAAAGGAAGGCTCAACAGTGGTATTAAACTGAAGGGTGAAAGAACATCAACGATAAGATTCTCGGACGACATTGGTATTGTTAGTGAAAGTGAAGAAGAATTACAGGAGTAGTGAACGGTCTAATGAGTACGAAATATGGGCTGCGAGTAAACCGGAAGAAGACAAAGGCAATAAGATGTAGCATAAATGAGAGCAGTGACCAGGAAGTTAAAGAATTCTTCTGCCTTGGAGGCAAAGTAATTCATGACGGACGAAGAAAGGAGGACATGAAAAGCAGACTAGCAGAGGCGAAAAAGGCATGCCTGGTCAAGTCTACTGGTACCTTGTCTTAATCTGAGGAATAAACTTCTGAGAATGTACGTTTGGGGCACACCAGTGTATGGTACTGAAATAAGAGCTGTAGGAATACCGGAAAAGAAAAGAAACGACGTACCTGGGATGTCGTGTTACAGAAAAGTGTTGAAAATTAGGTGGACTGGTAAGGTAAGGAATGACCAAATTCTCCGCAGAACCGACGGAAAAAAACTTGTGGAAAACACAGACAAGAAGTAGCTACAAGATGATAGGACGTGTTAAGGCATCATCAGGCAATAACCTCCGTGGTACTAGAGTGAGCTCTAGGTGGTGGAAACTGTACGGGAAACAAAGAATGGAACGTATTCAACATATAATTGAGGACATTGGTTGCAAGTGTTCCTCTGAGATAAAGATACTGGCGCAGGAGAGTAATTTGTAGTGGTCCGAATCAAACCAGTTAGAATCAGCATGGATTCAGAAAACAGCGACTCTTGTGAAACACATCTTGCTTTATTCATGCACACACGTTGAAAACACGGATACACATGAACAGGTAGATTTCGTCTTCGTGGAATGACGAGGCGTTCAATACTGTAGTAGATCGTCTGAGACTAATCAAAATACCATCATACAGAGTGTCGTCGGAAATATGCGGTTGGTTCGAGGAATATTTTACTAAAAGAAACCACTACGTTATAACGGACGGTGAATGTTCCAGAGAAACAGAGGCTACATCGATTTGTTCCGATGTCCTGAATATACGAGGTGTTTGACGAAGGAAAGGGGGCGAACGGAGGACAGTGAAGCAAGCAAATAATACGAGTGAACACAGGTCCGGAAAGCAATAGTTTCCTGAAACGACGTATGCACAGGTGCAGTCATGCTATTTTTACAGCACTGTTAATATCTACAGCTACTTTCAATTCGAAACGCGGCAATTGAAGCGCATGTGAGAAAGCGATAAACTGCCCTCCTTTCATTTTATCCTCCTTCCAGATACTTGAGAACTAGCAAATAGCGTTTCGAAAACAACTCACTAATACTATGGCATACCAAGTCCCTCGAATTGAACCCATTGGATCTTTTCTCTGTAGAGTGTTTAAAAGCTTTAGTGTACTCCAGCCTTGTTGAAAGTGTCGATTGACTCTGGAATCGCATTATGGATGGCTGTCAATGCACGTCTGGGATATTTGAACGTGTGTGGGCATCGGCTTGGAGAAAAGCTGAAGCCTGCTTCACGGCGAATGACGTTATTTCGCGAAAGCCACTGCTTCCCGGGCCTACGTTTATTGAGATTATTTGCTTGTTTCATTGACCTCCCGCTCCCCCCGTCTTATTTGTAACTATAATACCATGTACTGGTATATATAAATGCATGTACTCCTGGCGTGAATAGCGGAGGGTATACGTCATTCGCATTATTGAAATATTCACGCAGCTTTCATCTCGATGTAAACGCTGTACCAATACCGTTTGTCTTCCGTGGACAGTGTGGCCGTTTTTAAGGGGGAAACTTCGCCTTTAGTTGGTTCTTCACAACCGTTGAGAATGTCTTCACAGAAGGAGTCAAAATATGAGGAAATATCAAAATGTTTCCTTTTGAGAGCTTTGCTGCAGCGTATATGCGACGTATCGCTACCCCAATGCAGATGTATAAGCACCGACACGTAGACAATGGCTGTAGTGTGGGAGTTATCTTTCTCACGTGCGTTAGGTTAATCTGGACACGCGAACTATGGCGACGTTATTACCAAACGCATCCAAACAGGACCAACGAACTGTTATTCTTGCTGTGAAGTGTTTCCTTCAGTTTAGAAGTCGTGTTGAACTCACGAGGGCTTAAGTCAGGGGATTGCAGTAAGTAACATTCGCGAAATGGCCGTACGGGAAAGTCCCCACTTCATCGCTACCTCAGAGATGCTGTGTCCTAACGCTCGTGCGCCGACTGTGACACCACGTTCAAACCCACTTAGATCTTGATAACCTGCTATTGTAGCAGCAGTAACCGACCTAACAACTGCGCCAGACACTTGTTTTATGTAAGTGTTGCCCACCGCTGCGCTGTATTCTGCCTGTTTACGTATCTCTGTATTTGAATACTTATGCTTTCGCCAGTTTCTTTGGCGTTTCAGTGTGTTATTGACCTCCGAAGATGTCTTCCACGAGTAGGCGAAACATGTTTGATAGACAGAAATGAAACGTGTGGGTGCAACAGATGCAATTTTTTCTTATTTATATATGATGAATAGGGCCCGTATTTTTATTACCTAAAAAACAGTGAAATATGCAAGCATTTATGACCTAAAACTTATATAAATATGACCTTACAAATGAAATATGACTTAATAGAAGTTTATTTAAAGCATTCTTGTTTGTTTATTTATATTTTTTATTTACCATGAAGTAATACAAAATTCACTTCTCAAAATATTGTAAAGTATAGTTCTTTCTTTCTGTAGGGTCTGCGGCTAATTTGCACCTATTTTTTGAATGTCTGAATGTTTTATTTTCTAAACACAAAGTACAGTAAAAAGATTATCTATCGAAACAGTAAAACAATGTTTTTATTTCTACATAGTATTTAAAGCGTTTCACATTATTTAATACCGTATGCCAATCTTCAGTGTCTGCAAAGTTGCACTGGATCACAGGGTGCATCTTCAGGTTTTCATTGTCAAAGATTTACGGTTGTCGCTGAGGATAGTTTTGTACCTGGAAAAACCACCTCTCCACTTCGCAAGACGTCAATGGAGCGTATTTGCAGGGAGCCAGGTCACTGCAGTTCAGCTCTGTTTCAGCATCTTCAAATGTTGCGGCATTCCCTGAAAGACTGTCACTAATTTTGCACAGTGTAGAATATCCAGGATTCAGTTGGAGAACACTTTGCAATTTGGTTTGCACTTTGTCAGCCACATGACCACGAGCTCTACCCAACTCACTCTGCACATGTTGCACAATACTCAGGGCCCCACATAGCTAAGTGCCAACAGCTTCCAGTCGTTTGATGCCTTTTGATATCACTGAAAAATTGGCGTTGATGTATGCCAAGTTTCGAGACCATGTATCTGTAAAAACTTCTTTCACAATTTTGATAGCACTTGATCCATCGGTGTCAAGCTCACAGAAGATTGTCTTTATTTGGGTGCAGTTGGTGCAGTAATACTCAGCAGCATTAAGCCAAGACTCCCATCGTGTAAGAACAGGTTTCTTGAATTTCTGCACCTGTAGCGGAGCCTGCACATTAATTTTCTTGCCACAGGAAATTAATTTGTCTACGTCAGGTAATTTGATCGCACCTCTTTGGCAACTCTATGCAACGCATTTGAAAGGCAAGTGGCGTACACCATACTGGGGTAGAGAATCTGAAGCCCTTCAGCTGCTTTAGCCATATATGAAGCACCATCTGTTAGAAGCAGCAAAACGTTCTCTCTTTTCACATCATCCGCCCACAGTAGCTTCAAACAGTAGGCAAAAAAAAAAAAAAAATAGCACTCGTCGAATTGTTTACTCTATCGAGAGCTTCGCACGTTAGTAGGAACATACCTCCACGGCCATCAAATTTCAGAACACCAACAACAACTTTTGCAATATATCGCCCACTAATATCCGTAGTTGCATCTATCGACAGCCAGATCTTTTGCTCAGCAATAGTAATTCGTATTTTGTTGAGCACATCATTGTAGCATACGGATGAATAGTTCTTTCTCAGTGTAGTTTCATCTGGAACTGGATGTGTTGTGTACTTCTCAAAGAACCGTCTGAAGCGTGGATTCTTCAGCTTTTCCAATGGGATGTTGCAGGACACCATGATCTCTCACAAATACTTGCAGCATGATTGCACGGTTAACGATTGACCTGTCTGTTGAAATAACAGCGTTTGTCTGCTGTTATTTTCAGCACTTCGTTTCACACAGCTGCCTTGTTTAGCAGTATTACAGTGTTGTTGCACATTAAAGCGCTTTTCTGCACTGTCTTTAACTTCACACAGTTTACAAAATAATATTTTCGCATCAGTACTAAAGAACTTCTCTCCAAATTCTCTAACATATTCTCGAAACTTCACGCTGTCGGAGCACTTTGGTTTAGGAATGTTAAACAAGGCAAGGGCTGTATTCAAACTGGTTACTGGGAACACCTGTGCGACTGCGGTGATTATTACGGCAGAAGCCGCCTTTGTTGGCTCTTAAGAGCGTATTGTCGACTCTGCGCAACAATGTTTTATGTTTGCGAAGCGACTGTTGTGGTACACCGATTATCTGCTACAGTCCTGAGAAATAAAGCTTTGTACTAATTCATCTGTTTATCTTTAATAATAGCACGTTAAATATCGTCTCGTGAGCAACATATTCATTTTTTTATTCGTGCGCCCCTTAAGATACGAGAAAAACGGTATTTTTGGCAAAATGTGACGGAAATATGACCTATTACAGTAAAAGTTAGCCGCAATATGACCTATTACTAAAATTTGTTGAAATATGACTTTATACGCACAATCAAAATACATTTCTCGATATTAGAATGCCTAGATTTGTGTATAAATTGTTCTAAAATTCACACCATAGTTCAGAAAGACATATGACTTGTCGTTAATATCCGGGCCCTAATGATGAAGCACAAACTAAATTTAATTCGGGAATGCGGAAAACGGTGACAGGAGCCTCGAACTTATGCAAGATGATTACTCCATCGGAAGATAATGTTGCCTCAAACCAGTACGGCCCCTATGTACCTATGTCCAGACTGACATTTGACCAGCTCTTAATCATGGTAGGAGGTTCTAGTGGCCATTGCATCGAAGATAGAAATCTTCTGGATTAGTAAGACCATGTCACGTATATTTTAAAACGTCCCTTTCGAAGTTCGACTTCCGACTCCTATTCCCGGGACACTTCCAGAAGACTTCAGGTGCCCGCAGTTGGCTGTTCATCCAGCCTGGTGCACCAGCCAGCTACACGAAACTGACGGTCCCAGTACACGAGTCTTCTCAGATAATCACGAGGTGTCTCCGGCCGGCTATTGTCAGCCGGGAAGGCCAGCTCACAGACTACATCTCTGAACAGTATCCCAGCAGAGGTGCCGAAATGCCGGAAACAGACTCAAGCGGAACATCCGTTTCCACTTGCACCTCCCCAGCGCCGTCCGCCGGATTGCTGTCGCGTCACTGAGGCGAGACCCTACGGCCGGCGCTGTTGGCATCGTCAGTTCTGCTGTGTGGTTGCCAAACGGCGTGACGATTTGGAGAGAGGGAAGGGTGGGGGTGAGCGGGGGGGGGGGGGGGGGTGCTGGTGGCGTTACAAGCGCCAGTGGGACGGGAAGGGGTGCGGAGCGGAGCGGCGCTCCGGTCATCGATCGCGGAGGGCCGCCGCTGCGGCCGGCCGGCCAGCCAGACAGCGAGGGTCACCTTGCCGCGTGCCGACCCTTCCCTGGGCCTCGTGCTCCTCACCACTCATCACTCTCAGCTCTCGCCCCGCCGACACTTCTGGCGTTTCCATCTCCAAATAGAGGGTGCCAGAGGCTGAACAGCACGTTAAAAAAAATACAAGGATGGTAGAGCTCTCCTCAGCACAGTGCTTCACTGGGCACGGCCCTAACTGATGCCCCAAGCTCAAACGGGGTCATCTAAATGTACATTTACACTGGCGCGCAAAATTAAGGTCGAAAGTAACTTTTAACGCGGCGTGTCGTGGCCAAATAACATAGCTCGATGAAACTTGGACCGTACACAGAAAGACCTACAAACGTCTAGTACAAAAGATAACTCAAAGAAGTACGCAATGAGACGAATAGTAATGACACTTTGATTCAAAGACAATAATTACGAGGCTAAGTCAGTTACACTACTGGCCATCAAAATTGCTACACCACAGAGATGACGTGCTACAGACTCGAAATTTAACCGAAAGGAACAAGATGCTGTGATATGCAAATGATTACTTTTTCAGAGTATTCACACAAGGTTGGCGCCGGTGGCGACACCTACAACGGGCTGACACGAGGGAAGTTTCCAACCGATTTCTCATACACAAGCAGCAGTTGACCGGTGTTACCTGGTGAAACGTCGTTCTGATGCCTCGTGTAAGGAGGAGAAATGTGTACCATCACGTTTCCGACTTTGATAAAGGTCTGATTGTAGCCTATCGCGATTGCGGTTTATCGTATCGCGACATTGCTGCTCACGTTGGTCGAGATCCAATGACTGCTAGCAGAATATGGAATCGGTGGGTTCAGGAGGGTAATACTGAACGCCGTGCTGGATCCCAACGGCCTCGTATCACTAGCAGTCGAGATAACAGGCATCCTCTTCGCACGGCTGTAACTGATCGTGCAGCCACGTCTCGATCCCTGAGTCAACAGATGGGGACGTTTGCTAGACAACAACTATCTGCACGAACAGTTCGACGACGTTTGCAGCAGCATGCACTATCAGCTCGGAGACCACGCCTGAGGTTACCCTTGACGCTGCATCACAGACAGGAGCGCCTGCGATGGTGTGCTCAACAACGAACCCTTGTGCACGAATGGCAAAACGTCATTCAGGTTCTGTTTACAGCATCGTGATGGTCGCATCCGCGTTTGGTGACATCGCGGTGAACGCACGTTGGAAGCGTGTATTCGTCATCGCCTCACTGGCGTATCACCCAGCGTGATGGTATGGGGTGCCATTGGTTACACGTCTCGGTCACCTCTTGTTCGCATTGACGGCACTTTGAACAGTGGACGTTACATTTCGGATGTGTTACGACCCTTGGCTCTACCCTTCATTCGATCCCTGCGAAACCCTACATTTCAGCAGGATAATGCACGACCGCATTTTGCAGGTCCTGTACGGGCCTTTCTGGATACAGAAAATGTTCGACTGCTGCCCTGCCCAGCACATTCTCCTGATCTCCTACCAATTTAAAACGTCTGGTCAATGGTGGCCGAGCAACTGGCTCGTCACAATACGCCAATCACTACTCTTGATGGATTGTGGTATCGTGTTGAAGCTACAAGGGCAGCTGTACCTGTACACGCCATCCAATCTCTGTTTGACTCAATCCCCAGGCGTATCAAGGCCGTTATTACGGCCAGAGGTGGTTGGTCTGGGTGCGGATTTCTCAGGATCTATGCACTTCTTGGTGTAGCAATTTTAATGGCCAGTAATGTATTATCCGCAAAGTCGTTATAAAATTTTATTGTAATCAAACAGGAAACTTACAAGAATATCATTTTTCGACATAGTCTCCTTGCGTTTCAACGAACTCGGTCCATTGTTGTACAAGTTTCCTGATACCCTCATCGAAGAAGGTTCTCGGTTGAGCCGCGACCCAAGAATGCACCGCTTATTTCACTGCTTCGACCGAGGCAAATCGACGGCCCCATAATGCCTGTTTGAGTGGACCAAACAAGCGATAGTCAGAACCAGGGAGATCGGGGCTTTATGGAGGATGATCTGGAGGGTTTCGACAGTGTGGGCAGGAGTATGTGGGCGAGCATTGTCGTGCAACAACACAACACCTTTTGCCAGCAATCCTCGGCGTTTGCTTCCAATTGCACGCTTCAGCTTGGCAGTAAGCATCTCACTGTAACGCACAGTGTTCATTGTTCCGCCCCTTTCCCCATTATGTTCCACTACTGGACCTTGTGCGTCAGTTTTCCTGCGGACGATTGGTTCTTGAACTTTTTTCTTGCACGGCGAATTTGGATGTCACCCTTCCATACTCTGCCGTTTACTCTCCGGCTCGTAATAACGGATCCATGTTACATCACCATTAATGATCCTGTATAAGAAGTTGTCCCCTTCGTTACCATAGCGATACAAATGTTTTTTTCAGACGTCCTAGCGCGTCTGTTTATGCAACTGGGTGAGTTGTTTTGGAACCATCTTCCACAAACTTCATAAAACCGAAGTCTGTTGTAGATGACTACGTAGGCATCACTAATTTGCAGACGATGTGCCACTTCGTCAATAGTTAATCATTTGTGTTAGAGAATCATTACACGTGAACGCTCAATGGTTTCTTCATTTGTGACGGTAAACGGTCGTCCGGCTCCTTCATCGTGCGTAACACTTGTGCGATCATTTCGGAATTTTTCAATCCATTCGTAGACACTCCGTTGTTGCAAAACACTGTTCCCGTATGTACCGAAAGTCTTCTATGAATTTCGGCCCCTGTTACGCCTTCCGAACACAAAAAACGGATCATTGAACGCTATTCTTCTTTGGTGCAAATAGACAACGGAGGAGCCATGATTAACAGCACGGCAGCGATAACGAAACTAACCTAGCAAAGATATAACTACAAATAAACAAAGCATGCGTCATCAACGTAAAACGACAGTACCACGAAAATAAACAAAAATATAACTAAATTGCGGATAATAATTGACTTACCCTCGTACATTTAAGTCACTGGGATTCAGGATGGCCGCTGGACATTACAAACAGCAGGACAGGATTATAATATGGTATATGATGAGCAAGGGCGACAATGCACGCTCCTATCCTGGTCGCAAGCCTGGTAAAGAGCTCATGAGGCAGGGCTTCCCATTCCTTCTTCAGTGCGGTCGACAGAAGTCTGCAGACTGGACCACTAAGACCATTCGCCGAACATCCTCTCGTTATAAGAGCTGCTCCACATCTGCTGCTCGATGCAGTCGAGGACTGTCATCCATAAGAAAAACTGGGGAAGCATAGTAACGTTGACTGACGACCATCCCATGTTCAAGAAACAATTTGAGGGCAGTAAGCCCCTGTAACATTACACCTCCTCACACTGTAACACCAGCGCCACCAAAACGATCATTTACTACTATGTTCCTGCGTGTATTACGCGTTCCAACCTCTCAACCAGATGGGACTAGATCCAGCTTTGTGGAACATTATCGTGGTAGTGGTGCAGGTGTCAAGCATTGGGGACGCGTACTATTGCTTGGGCCTACTGACTTCCAAATCTTTGAACACAGTACCCTCTCTGGTCAACGTTATTTTCACACTGTCCTACTGCCGCACGCGAGTGCTTTCACGCGTTCATTCGCCTCTGACTTCATTTTTATGGATGGCAATACGCGACCGCATCGGACAGCGGATGTGGAGCAGCTCTTCGAACGAGAGGACACTCATGTACCTAAATGGCCTGCCCGCTTCCCCGACTTAAATCTTACGCGTCACGTGTAGGATGCATTAGGGGGACGTATGACGGCACGGCCAACGGCCGTCCAGCAATGGTCAAGCGTGCTGGTGAAGGAGTGTAACGCTCTACAACGAGAACTCGTCATCAACTTTGTGGCTACCGTGCCAGTTCGTTGCATTGCCGCCCTTGCTGATCAATACCCTATAAAGACTTTGCCGTCCGCAGGTATCGTACAAATTTATTCGCTTGGCGCCGGCCGCTTGTCACCTTTCCGTTGACGAGGAGCTTCAAACACATTAACTTTTCCGCGCCTTAATTTTTCTGAAAATCGTCTATTTTGCCATATCGTTCCACAAACTCGAATTTTCTTTTCAAGTAACTTCTCTGCAAGTTCTACACTGTTACAATAATTATCCACCTAGAGGTGATGCCACTTTCCATAAGAAGGTGCCGATAGTTCCATCACTGTTTTTGCTAAAGGTTGTCCAGCGCCGGAATATATCTTGAATGAGGAAATGTATCCCGTGTTCGAATCACACAGCATCCGAATGAGCACGCCACATTTCGTAATTTTTGACGGATTGTAAACTTTAAAATCTATCTGTTCACGCCACGGTATCATTGCTTGATCAACTGAGATGTTTTGACTTGGATTGAACGTTTCTTTAAAGTTTTTGGAAAAATAATTAATTACGGATTGCACTTTAAAAATCCAGTCGTCATTATCCGGTTTATTATTATTGTCGGAAAAATGTAAAAATTATAATATTTGTCTGAATCGGTTGCGGGACATCGTTTTGCGAGATATCGGTGTGTCTATCAACGGATTCGTTGACCAGTAATCATGGGTCCTTGCTTTTTTTTACAATTCCCATAAGGATAGCAAGCCCGAACCATTTTCTAAGTTCGGGTCCCGTAACGTCGACAAATTTGGCATTTTTTTATCTATTCTCCTTGTATTGCAATTTTGACTGCCATAATTGTTAAGTTTCGTTGCTAATATATTCAAATAGATCGTTCCCAATATATAATTCTACGATATCCACGACGCTCTGTGTATCTTTGGGAAATATGTGTGGACCCCGAGAGCCTTCAAATTTATTATTGGTCCTCAGTAAATCATAGTCTGTCTTCTTAGCCTGATTCAACCCAACCAGTTGGCAACCGTAGCGTCCGCCGGATTCTTCTTCGACGTATTTCACTATCTCCCGACGATTCTGCTTCACTTTCATTTTTTTTATATCCAATGTCTTCTTCGCAATCGGGCAAGTCGTCCGAGCATTCACCGTAAATAATCGTATCGTCTCTTTCGTCTGCCATGACAAAAGTGCAGAAGTACTTATAAAAACAAAAAACTTGTTGACGTGTGTAACTTATTGTTATCTAAACTAAACAACAACAGGATCAAAAAGATAGTAAACTGAAACTTCCTGGCAGATTAAAACTGTGCGCCCGACCGAGACTCGAACTCGGGACCTTTGCCTTTCGCGGGCAAGTGCTCTACCATCTGAGCTACCGAAGCACGACTCACGCCCGGTACTCACAGCTTTACTTCTGCCAGTAGAGCACTTGCCCGCGAAAGGCAAAGGTCCCGAGTTCGAGTCTCGGTCGGGCACACAGTTTTAATCTGCCAGGAAGTTTCATATCAGCGCACACGCCGCTGCAGAGTGAAAATCTCATTCTGGAAAGATAGTAAACTGCTGTCACCAGCCGCTGAGCGATACTGTGCACCCGACACCACTGTGGTGTCGCAGGTCGGCAAAGTGTTAAAGTCAAGTCCCGTCATTTCTAACGTCCAGGGGGCTATCATGAGTTGCGATGACTTCAGCGTAATTATTGACTTTTAAATAAAAGTATGATTTCTGTTCGTCTCATTGTGTATTTATTTCAGTTACCTTTTTTGTATTATGCTGCAGCTGTTCTTTCTGCGTGTCGTACAAGTTTCATGGAACTTTGTTACTTGGCAGTTACTTTTGTCCTGAAGTTCTGAACACCAGAGTACATCCTATGTATAAGAATGAAGTGAATGGCAGGGTGTACTTCGCATTGTACCAGGTGTAGGGGTTTGTTGCTGTTCTGATATGGAGGGCGGGCAGAATCAGCTTCGGCTCTCGTGTGGGTGGTGTGGAGGGTGGGTGTGGGGACGGGGAGGGAGTACGTGACGAGGGAGAAATCAATCGCCTCAAACCAACTAAGATGCCAGTCTCAGTGGCTAACTTCATTTCCTAAACAGAGTTCTTGAACAAAAACTGAGAATCATTTACACGATGAAGCATACACTTATATGAAGGGTAGCACAACAGGTACTGGCGGAACCGAAACTATGGAGGGAGGGTCGCGAGTCATGCTTCGGTAGCTCAATCGGCAGAGAATTTGCCAGCGAAAGGCAAAGAATTCGGGTTCGAGTCCCGATCAGGGAGGCAATTTTCATCTGCGCATCAATTGCTGAAAGATTACTTTCTTTCTGCTTGGATCTGTGGCTGAACTTCAATCGTCGTTTAGCATGTCAGAAACGGTAAAAAACGTTCTATGACCCACAATGACGAAAACAAATAACCAGATTTTAGGTACTTAGTACGGAATAGGCTGCTTCTCGTCGGTTAAACTTTAATCGTATAATTAAGACATATGCCAACAATAAAAGGGAAATGACGTTTTTTGTTATATCAATTGCCGTATAACACTCATTTACAATGCTCTATTAATATACTTTGTGTAACAATATTCGAGAAACTATTGTCGTTGTTGTTGTTGTTGTTGTTGTTGTTGCTGCTGCTGCTGCTGCTGCTGCTGCAGTCTTTAGTCCGAAAGTAAGTTTCATGTACTTCTTCACGGTGCTGTATCCCATGCAAGCCTCTTCATCTTAGAACAACTACTGCAACCACATGCATTTGAACCTTCTTGCTAGTCTCTTGCTATCCCTCTACAATCTCCTCCCGCTCCATTTCCCTATAACACTACACTGAGGATTCCTTGATCTCTCGAAATGTGGCTCATCAACCGATCCCTTCCTTTATTCAAGTTTTGTTACAAATTTCTTGACTCTCCAATTCTATTCAGTACCTCTTCATTAGTTACGTGATGTACCAACTAATCTTCAGCATTCTTATGGATCATCAGATCTCAAAAGCTTCTTTTCTCTTCTCGTCTGAACTGTTTATTTATTGCCCAAATACAGAACTCATTTACTACTTTAAGTTTCTTGTTTCCCAATCTAATTCCCTCAGCATTGCCAGATTTAATTCGACTGAATTCCATTTCCTTTCATTTGCCTTTGATAATGTGTCCATTGCGCACTGCACTAACATGTCTTTCGCTGTCTCTGACATAACTGCAATGTCAGCGGCAAACCTCAAAGTTTTTATTACTTCTCCCTGAACTTCAATTCCTACTCAAAATTTCTCGTTAGTCTCCTTTACTGCTTGCTCAGTGTACACACTGAATAACATAGGGGATGCGCTACAATCATGTCTCACTCCGTCCTCCACCACTGGTTCCCTTTCTTGCCCCTCGACTCTTGTAACTGCCGTCTGGTGTCTATACATCTTATAAATAGCCTTTCGCTCCCTGTATTTTACCCCTGCTACCTTCAGCCATTCCATAAGAGCATTCCAGTCAACACTGTCTAAAGTTTTCTCCGTATCTTCAAATGCTATTAGCCTACCGAGCGAAGTGGCGCAGTGGTTAGCACACTGGACTCGCATTCGGGAGGACGACGGTTCAATCCCGTCTCCAGTCATCGTGATTTAGGTTTTCCGTGATTCCCCTAAATCGTTTCAGGCAAATGGTTCCTTTGAAAGGGCACGGCCGATTTCCTTCCCAATCCTTCCCTAACCCGAGCTTGCGCTCCGTCTCTAATGACCTCGTTGTCGACGGGACGTTAAACACTCACCACCACCACCACCGCTATTAGCCTATCTTCTGGGATAAGTCGGAGGGCAAGAATTGCATCGTGTGCTCCAACACATCTCCAGGACCCGAAAGGATCTCTTCGAGGTCGGCTTCTATCAGTTTTTTATTTCTTTATTTTTCTGTTAATGACACGAATCAGTATTTTGCAACTATGACTCATTAAACTGACAGTTCGCTGATATTCTCTCGTGTCAGCACCTGATGTTTTGGAACTGGAATTATTATATTCCTGTTGAAAGCTGAGGATATTTGCTTTCTATCGTATGTATTTTGCTCACCAGGTAGGATGAGAAAATATACATGGCTATACCATACTACGGAACGTAGCGTACGCCCCACATTCTATGTCTGTTTGCAGAGTGTTATGGTCAAATGACGTAAGGACTGCGGGAAAAAATTATTCTTTATTGTGGCCAAGATTCGGCGAGAAAGAGCGTCCACAAATTTCTTCAAATATTCCGAATAGAGCTGAGATGACTCTGCATCTGCATCTGCATCTGCACTACATACCCTCTACGACATCGTGTGGTGCGTGGCGGAGGGTACCCTGTACCACTACTAGCCATTCCATTCCTGTTCCACTCGCTAACAGAGCGAGGAGAAACTACTGTCTGTATGCCTCCGTATGAGCGCTTATTTCTCGTATGTCATCTTCGTGGAGCCTACCCGCAAACTATGTTGGCAGCAGTAGAAACACTCGGTAGTCAGCTTGAAACACCAGTTCTATGTCCCTCAGACAGACCCGTCCTCTCCCTACACGGATTACCATTTGAGTTCCCGAAGCATCTACGTAATGCTTGTCTGTTTTTAGAACATATTGGTAACGAATCTAGCTTCCCGCCTCTGAATTTCTTCGATGTCATACTTAAACCGCCAAAGTAGACCATTCGATTTCCTAACACCGACTCACGTGCACGTTCATTTCACATCGCTTTGCAACGTTACGTCCATATACAGTATCCAGTCGACCTGAGTGCGTCAAGCAGCGCACTACTAATGCTGTATTCGAACATCGCAGGATTGGTTTTCCTAATCATATGCATTAACTAACATTTTTCTACGTTCACAGCTATATTTAGTGATTCTACATTCATCACGTTGGTGTTGTAGTCTTCAGTCCTGAGACTGGTTTGCTACTCTCCATGCTACTCTATCCTGTGCAAGCGCCGGCCGATGTGGTCGAGCGGTTCTAGGCGCTTCAGTCTGGAACCACGCGACCGCTACGGTCGCAAGTTCGAATCCTGCCTCGGGCATGGATGTGTCTGATGTCCTCAGGTTAGTTAGGTTTAAGTAGTTCTAAGGTCTAGGGGACTGATGACCTCAGCAGTTAAGTCCCATAGTGCTCAGAGCCATTTGAACCATTTTTGAACCTGTGCAAGCTTCTTCATCTCCCAGTACCTTCTGCAACCTACATCCTTATGAATCTGTTTAGTGTATTCATCTCTTGGTCTCCCTCTACGATTTTTACCCTCCAATACTAAATTGGTGGTCCCTTGATGCCTCAGAATATGCCCTACCAACCGATCCCTTCTTCTAGCCAAGTTGTGCCACAAACTCCTCTTCTCCCCAATTCTATTCAATACCTCCTCGTTAGTTATGTGATGTACCCATCTAATCTTCAGGATTCTCCTGTAGCACCACATTTCCTAAGCTTCTATTTTCTTCTTGTCCAAACTATTTATCGTACATGTTTCACTTCTTTACATGGCTACACTTCATACAAATACTTCCAGAAACGACTTCCTGACACTTAAATCTATACTCGATGTTAACAAATCTCTCTTCTTCAGAAACGCTTTCCTTGCCATTGCCCGTCTACATTTTATATCCCCTCTACTTCGACCATCATCAGTTATTTTGCTCCCCAAATAGCAAAACTCCTTTACTACTTGTAAGTGTCTCCTTTCCTAATCTAATTCCCGCAGCGACACCCTATTTGATTCGACTACATTCCATTATCCTCGTTTTGTTTCTGTTCATGTTCATCTTATATCCTCCTTTCAAGACACTGTCCATTCCGTTCAGCTACTCTTCCAGGTCCCTTGCTGTCTCTGAATTACATTGTCATCGACGAACCTCAAAGTTTTTATTTCTTCTCCATGGATTTTAATTCCTACTCCAAATTTTTCCTTTTGTTTCCTTTACTGCTTGCTCAATATACATTCATCGCACCAAGTAGAAATTTCGTCTAAGTGATTCTGTACTCTCTTTTCGTACCCCACAACTTCATCAGCAAGCAGCCGCAAATGTCTGCTGGCCCTGTCCGTCATATAATTTGTGTATACAGAGAACGGGAGCGGTTCCATGACACTTCTGTAGGACACTGAACAACCACCTTTTGCAGTGCAGACAGCTGTGAAACGTGCAGGAAGACAGTCAATAATGTTCTGGAAGCTACCGATAGGCATGGAAAACCATGCCGACTAACTGGTTTTAAATCCAGGGAGCTTGGTGGCCCGCGGAGTACGATAAATTCATCCTCGTGCTCTTCGAAGCACACACGTACACTGAGCTGTATGACACATTGCGTTGTCCTAGTGGAAAGTGCCATCGTGCCGAGAAAGAAGCTAACTGCACGCATGGGTGGACATGGTACACAAGCATAGAGGCATCCTAGTATAGATCCACTGTGTCTTCCACAATTACGGTATCACTCAGAGAATATCTCGACAACATTCCCCAAACCATGGCGCTCCCTCTTCCGGGCTGGACTCTTTTCTTTCAGACGTCTCACGGCGTACACGTAACAGTGGCCATGTGCCTGATGGAGCACAAAACGCTGTTCATCTGAAAAGGCCAGCTGTTGCCACTCAGCTGCAATACTGGTGTGCAAATTCCAGCCTTCGTCGCCGATGAACTGCATTCAGCACGCATGCATGACTCAGGCGCCTGCTGTTGAGGCCCGTACACGACGACATTCGCTGAACAGTTGTCGAGGAGACATTGTTGGTAGCTCCCAGTTTGATTTGGGCGGTCAGATGTTCAAGAGTTGCACGCCCATTCGCCCGTGCACATCTGCACAGCCGTCGTCCACCGCTGTCAGTTGCCTCGGCGCCATTCTGCCCTGCACGGTATACACCGACGGGGAAAAAAAAAAATCGCAACACCAAGGAGGAGTTGTGCGAGAGCTGACTGGAAGGTAAGGTGGAGATCTGTTGGTTTTTCTGTCTCGCTGTGTAAAGACATCGCTTTCACCGAAAGTCGATAATATTTTTTTTCTTTTGTGCATTACCTTGTCGTAGTACGTATGTATCATTTATTTCAACTGTTCTTTATTTGTTAATACATCACATTGTTTCTTGATTAATTTTGATACTGTTTTATATTGTACGAATATGAATGTTCTGGTTATATATGCTTTGTAAATCTTTGGTTAGGCTAGGAGAAGCATTGTGTCCGAGAGAGTGAACGAACGACTATCGATAGACAGGGTGCGAGTCGTTGTGGTACGCGGCCGGTTCGCGGGTAAAAAAACGTTGCAAAGTTCGGCGTGAAAGGCGGTGATACGCGGAGGAACAATTAATTAGAAAAATGGTTCAAATGGCTCTGAACTCTATGGGACTTAACTTCTGAAGTCGTCAGTCCCCTAGAACTTGGAACTACTTAAACCTAACTAATCCAAGGACGTCACACACATCCATGCCCGAGGCAGGATTGGAACCTGCGACCGTAGCGTTCTCGCGGTTCCAGACTGTAGCGCCTAGAACCGCTCGGCCACCGCGACCGGCCAATTAATTACAGTGCGTCCGCTATGTTAATAGTAGATCGTGCATTATTAAGTGAACAGTAAAACCTGAAAAGTATATCGAGTGTTTGCGGTGACTATTTTAGAAACTGTGTGAACTTGTGACAATTAGCCATGAATCAGACACCATTGTCGTGTGCAGACACTAACTGTGAAAGTGGAAGAAACGAAAATGTTAAGTAAAAGAACAGTGCTGTGATTTGATCAAGGAACATTTATTACATCGTCCAAACTGTCTTAAAGACGACGACGTAAATTGAACTGATGTTTAGCGGACTGTTATAGCGATATAAACACATGTGACTTTTCCTGTGGCAACACGGGGAAAGAACTGTACGAAGTATTGGCATTAACCGGATATATATCTGAAATGCTACAGACGTTGCATAATTCCGACCTACCCGCACCGCGTGATTAATAAACTTTTAATAATAAAACGCCGCGCGCGTAACGACAACGCGCACACTGTAACTATTATTATCGCGCCAGTGCTGCCAGCTGATTCGACTACAACGGAGACGTGGACCACCGCCGTAACTGGAATACTAATGAAACAGGAGGATCCATCGTTATCTTCACGCCACGAACCAGGATTCACTTCACACATCGTCCGCGCGGACCACCGCTGACGTCATCGCACTGCCTGCAGCAACAGTTAAGACATTAAAAGAAAATTACTACGCTCTCTCTCATTTCAAAATTAAAGACCATTGCAGTTAAATTAACTATTTTAAAAATACTGTCACATCATCTCAATTTTGTTTAGTTCCAATAAATATTCTTTCCATTATTTCGTCTTGTTGACAGTGTTGAAACCTGCCAAAGTTCAATTAATAATTTTCTTTCAAAATTCTTCTCAGACATTTTGCTGCTCATTATAATTTTATTTTAATGTTTGTTTGTAACTTCTTTTGCAGGGAGTACATATTTTATTTTTGTGTAGTAAAATTAGCTACCATAAAATTATGTGTATCACCAGCTGATGCGGTCCGCCATTACTGCTTGAAAATTGCACCTATTTTCTCATCGGCTGTCAGCTTCAAAACAAAATTACGTATTTCGTGGGCATCTAGCAGATGCGCCATGTCTATGTAGGCCCCTACAATAATTTGTTTTTACTTTTGCAGGTTTACTGGAATTATATTGACTTTAATTATTCATTTGGCCTCCCGTTAAAGTGATTTATCGCATCTATAAAATAATTGTACTGAATTACCTATTTTTTTTTCGTCCATGACTAACAGGGGGTAATCTGATTCCTTGCATAGGTCATGTTTTATTATTTAAAAGTTTTCTTTTTTTTTCTTTTAAGTAGAGAACCAGTTCTTTACAGGTGCCAGTGGCGGCCATGTGTTTGTTAAGAGGCCAGCTCATCAGGGCCTCCAACCGACCTGTCTGCATGCTTGACAAAACAGAACCCACACCTGGAGTTCCATTTCGTGTGACAGCAGGAGCACTCTCGTGGTTATCCCACACCCATCGATTGCAAATTTGTTCATTAATCTGATGATTCGACCTTTTTGCTGCTATTCATAGGGGGTATTTTCCAACAGGATAACGATCGCCCACATACCGCTATTGTGACCCAGTGTCGGCATGTTGCCTTGGCCTGCTCGATGAACAGATCTGCTTCCACTCGACCATCATTGCACGAAAACTCCAGCGCCATTCACAAACAGCATGAACAGTCCCTGTATTGACTGACCACGCGCAAAAGGCGTGTAACTCCACACGTGCAAAAGGCGTGTAACTCCACCTCACAAACTGACATCCGGCTTCTCTGTGACACAATGTACGAACGTTCGCACACTTGCATTCAACAGTCTGGCGGTTACACCGGTTATTAATGTAGCAGCATTTAACTTTTGCAATGGTTCATCTCACGCTTGCTTTGGCCTGTCATCGTGCAATGTTAATCACATACGTAAGTTACTTAGAGAAATGTATTCGAGAAAGCCGTGCGGTCTAGGCGCCTTCCCACGGTTCGCGCGGCTCCCCCCCCCCCCAGGTTCGAGTCCTCGTGCGTGTGTGTGTGTGTGTGTGTGTGTGTGTGTGTGTGTGTGTGTGTGTGTTTTGTCCTTAGTGTTTGTTAGTTACATTACGTAGTGTGGAAGCCTAGGGACTGATGACCTCAGCAGTTTGGTCCCATAGAACTTACCACAAATTTCCAAAAGTATTTCCGAAATTTCGTTATTCTACATTAAGTATTTTTTGATGCTGCGACTTTTTTCCGTCAGTGCACTTTAACCACGGCGGTACGTGAACGGTTTACAAACTTAGTCGTTCAAAAATGGTTCACATGGCTCTGCGCACATGGGACTTAACATCTGAGGTGATCAGTCCCCTAGAACTTAGAACTACTGAAACCTAACTAATCTAAGGACATCACACACAACAATGCCCGAGGCAGGTTTCGAACCATGCGACAGTAGAGGTCGCGCGGTTCCAGAATGAAGCGCCTAGAACCTCTCAGCCACACCTGCCGGCAAAACTTGGTCGTTTCTGAACTGATTCCACCCTTGGTGTATGATGATGCCCTTTTGGACGTTAGATAAAGCGTTCCGTTTTCGCATTACGAAGACTGCAATTTTTCTCACGACCTCCTGCCCCCCCCCCTCCCCTCAACTCGTAATCCTCCACTGCCAGTGCTGCCGTTTGCGTCTGTGAGTGGTTATTGCACATTAGCGTGGAACAGGGGGACTGGTGACAGTTATGTGACTGGACAGTTTATGCGTGTGGCGAACATTAATAAGGAACAATAGCAGGGCAAGCACTTCCAGAATGACGCCGAGTTGATTATGGAAATGGAACGTGTCCCAGGCAGTCAGTATGCAGATTTCTACAACCACTGTCTCCGCAAATCAATGCACAGTCGGGAAAAACGTATCTCATTGAAGGGTGAATGTACACAATAATAAATCTGTAAAACTGTTGTGCCTGAACACGCTTCTTCAAAACTACTGGACAAATTTTCATTAAGTCTTCGCAGGTAACTTGAGCATAGACTGCGGCGCCTTATACGTTTTATTTCATCAAAATGGGATCACGGAAGAAAAGACATCGCAACTGAATATTCTGCCACAGTAACATTATAAATGCGAAAGTAGTCCGTTTGTTGCGTTTTCACGACTAATCCACTGAATCGATTTCTATATAATTTTGTATTGCTTTGTCCGTGAGATCGACAATAGTGTACTTTACAAAGAGCGTATCTCAAGGTACTTATTGATTTGAAGAATATTACGTGAATTAGAAAAAAAATATTTAATCTTTGAAAGAGCTATTTACGCTCCGATTTTTTAATTTCATCGCATTCGTGGAAATTCTTTTATTGGTTGAGACTGTGCTAAGTGATACGTTTCAAACCAGTGAATACAATACATACACAATTTTCAATGTATTTAATACATAATTCCACACTATTTGTTGCATAATGTACACGTTGCGTAATGTATAGCTACTTCAATTGCAAGTGCTTACACGCATACTACTTAAGGTGACCATATTTTCTAGACTCAAATTCGGGACATTAACATATTTCCTAGGCCCAAATCCGGGACACATTAAAAATTTTGCAAAATAGGCTATTTTTATTTATTTATTATATGAGAAGAAGGTTTCAGTTACATGTAATAAATACAAAATATCAATTAAATTTGTTACAAAGAAAAGCACATTTACATTTTATTAATACCTTCTAAGATGAATGAGTGTGATCACGGCAACTGTATTTATCAGTGCTGTGAATTTTCTTTAACAAGTCTGTATTTTGTAACAACATATGAAAAAACTCGATTCAAGCTTCATCGTAATTTATTCTACTTACTAACATGGCTTTCATGGTTTCTACAGCCAACTGTGGTTTGTCACTTGTCCATATATTGTTCATGTGGGAAAATACCCTTTGAGTAGCAGCATTAGTGCCAGGAAGGCAGAGAAGAAACTCCACTAGCTTGAGTACATTTGAGAATGGCACACGATTCTGGCTGAAATTATTATGTGACCCATCTTTGATCTGGAACAGTGTTGTTGGCAGTCCATTCAATGGTACTGTTTGGAAGGTAGGAGACGAGGTACTGGCAGAAGTAAAGCTGTGAGGACCGGGCGTGAGTCGTGCTTCGGTAGCTCAGATGGTAGAGCACTTGCCCGCGAAAGGCAAAGGTCCCGAGTTCGAGTCTCGGTCGGGCACACAGTTTTAATCTGCCAGGAAGTTTCAGAAAATTCAATGATTTTCTCAGTGGTTACAAACTGTTTGACACTGACATACTCATCATAGATTACATTTTCTGCAAACTGAACGTATGGCACAGTTAGAACCGTTTCGACCGCGCGAATGCGTTAGATTGCGGCCTTTTCCCAGTTGCCGTGGTCTCTGACTGCCCATTAGCTGTTCGAGCTGCGGCCAACACGTGTTTTTGCACAGTAGAAACAGATTGATAACGCTTTCGACAATTTATTGTACCCTCTTGTCAAACAATTTTCCACCATAACTAAAACTAATAATAAAGTATACCAATACAGGTGAAATGAATGTCTAATTCTGGACAAATTGGGTCCTGATTGTTTATTTCAGGACAAACAGGTGTCCCGAATTACCTTTGAAAAAATTCGGGACAGACACACTAAAATCGGGACTGTCCCGAAAAAAACGGGACCGATGGACACTTTAATGCTACAGCCCGTGCATCTCTGCGTGTTATTGTTATTGCACGTACAGTAGCTTGCTGACTCACCATCGCTCATCGCAACAGAACCATTGATGCACGCGCGCAACCGCGGGTAACAGTATGTGAATAAAGTTACATGGTCGCAAATTGACTTGTCGAGGTGACAGAAGTAAACGACTTTCGTGATCCAGTAGAATAGCAGTAAAAGTACAGCTGAGCGTAAGGTCCCCATCCTACATACCGATCACCGTATGTCACATGCCCTCAGTCCACGTTACATAGTGGAGGCACAGAAGTGGTAATACCGGGTGATCAAAAAGTCAGTATAAATTTGAAAACTTAATAAACCACGGAATAATGTAGATAGAGGGGTAAAAATTAACACACATCCACACATCCTTGGAATGACATGAAGTTTTATTAGAACAAAAAAAAAAATTATTGCTAGAGGCGTGAAATATGTCTTGAGCACGTCGTTTGGTGATGATCGTGTGCTCAGCCGCCACTTTCGTCATGCTTGGCCTCCCAGGTCCCCATACCTCAGTCCTTGCGATTATTGGCTTTGGGGTTACCTGAAGTCGCAAGTGTATCGTGATCGACCGACATCTCTAGGAATGCTGAAAGACAACATCCGACGCCAATGCCTCGCCATAGCTTCGGACATGCTTTACAGTGCTGTTCACATTATTCCTCGACTACAGCTATTGTTGAGGGATGATGGTGGACATATTGAGCATTTCCTGTAAAGAACATCATCTTTGTTTTGTCTTACTTTGCTATGCTAATTATTGCAATTCTGATCAGATGAAGCGCCATCTGTCGGACAATTTTTGAACTTTTGTGTTTTTTTTGGTTCTAATAAAACCCCATGTCATTCCAAGCATGTGTGTCAATTTGTACGTCTCTATCTACATTATTCCGTGATTTATTCAGTTTTGAAAGTTATACTGACTTTTTGATCACCCTGTATATGTTTCAAATGGCTCTGAGCACTATGGGACGTAACTTCTGAGGTCATCAGTCCCCTAGACTTAGAATTACTTAAACCTGACTTATTAAGGACATCACACACACATGCATGCCCGTGGCAGGATTCGAACCTGCGACCGTAGCGGTCGCGCGGTTCCAGACTGCAGCGTCTAGAACCGCTCGGCCACAACGGCCGGCCGGTAATAGAGGGCCCAGCAGAGAACGTAAATAGTGTCACAATGCGTTCTGAACTTTCTGGTCGGATGTGTGAGCGCGGAAGGCGACATGTTATTCCCCGGCGTGGTGGCGGGAGATGACGCAAGAGTGCCCCGCCTCGTGGTGCGGCGTGGCGTGTCGTGTCGCAACGGGAGCTGATAACGCACGCCGCAGTGGGTCCGGCGGACCTTGTACACGTAGCCCCACACTGGGCGGGCACGGCGACGCTGCCGTGCGGAGGCGCGCGTCGGCATTCGACGCTAGGCTGAGGACAGGCATCTCAGAAGGCAGTCACCTGCCGCAAACTGCCACCCCAGTACTGGCAGGCCGCATCCCACAACACTGCGGCAATGTGTTTCGAAACACTTGTTAGTTCTTCATCCCGTTTGTCATATCCATTGACTATTATCCCGGGCAACGCACGTTTTGATATTAATAGCGAGGTAAAAAGACGAAGCGTTTGACGTATAGTGTTGCGTGAAATTTGTTGAAAATTAGATGGACTGATAATATACACTGAATACCCAGAGACCCGGAAAATATTAGATACAGACTCCGAGGTAGATGCAATTTTCCTTGACTTCCGGAAGGCGTTCGATACAGTTCCGCACTGTCGCCTGATAAACAAAGTAAGAGCCTACGGAATATCAGACCAGCTGTGTGGCTGGATTGAAGAGTTTTTAGCAAACAGAACACAGCATGTTGTTATCAACGGAGAGACGTCTACAGACATTGAAGTAACCTCTGGCGTGCCACAGGGGAGTGTTACGGGACCATCGCTTTTCACAATGTATATAAATGACCTAGTAGATAGTGTCGGAAGTTCCATGCGGCTTTTCGCGGATGATGCTGTAGTATACAGAGAAGTTGCAGCATTAGAAAATTGTAGCGAAATGCAGGAAGATCTGCAGCGGATAGGCACTTGGTGCAGGGAGTGGCAACTGACCCTTAACATAGCCAAATGTAATGTATTGCGAATACATAGAAAGAAGGATCCTTTATTGTATGATTATATGATAGCGGAACAAACACTGGTAGCACTTACTTCTGTAAAATATCTGGGAGTATGCGTACGAAACGATTTGAAGTGGAATGCTCGTATAAAATTAATTGCTGGTAAGGGAGGTGCCAGGTTAAGATTCATTGGGAGAGTACTTAGAAAATGTAGTCCATCAACAAAGGAGGTGGCTTACAAGACACTCGTTCGACCTATACTTGAGTATTGCTCATCAGTGTGGGATCCGTACCAGGTCGGGTTGACAGAGGAGATAGAGAAGATCCAAAGAAGAGCGGCGCGTTTCGTCACAGGGTTATTTGGTATCCGTGATATCGTTACGGAGATGTTTAGCAAACTCAAGTGGCAGACTCTGCAAGAGAGGCGCTCTGCATCGCTGTCCAGGTTTCGAGAGGGTGCGTTTCTGGATGAGGTATCGAATATATTGCTTCCCCCTACTTATACCTCCCGAGGAGATGACGAATGTAAAATTAGAGAGATCCGAGCGCGCACGGAGGCTTTCCGGCAGTCGTTCTTCCCGCGAACCGTACGCGACTGGAACAGAAAAGGGAGGTAATGACAGTGGCACGTAAAGTGCCCTCCGCCACACACCGTTGGGTGGCTTGCGGAGGATAAATGTAGAATCTCTAAGGAAACTGGTATAGGCGTGCGTATTCAAATACAGAGGTATGTAAACAGGCAGAATACGGCGCTGCGGTCAGCTACTCCTTTAGAAGACGATAGGCGTCTGGCGGAGTTGTTAGATCGGTTACTGCAGCTACAACGGCGGGTTATAAAGAGTCAAGTGAGGGTGAACGTGTTGTTACAGCGGTGGGTCACAGCATCTATGAGGTAGCGATGGAGTGGGGATTTTGCCGTACGACCATTTCACGACTACCGTTGTAAGTAGGCTGTTTAGGTTTTTATGTTGGTAACGCCACGTAGCGCTCTGTATGAAAATCACTGACTGTGCTGTGTGCAGTCTGTGGCTGGTTGGACTCAATGTTGGAATATTCGCTTGGGCGCTTGGATAGGTTCGGGCAGTTGGATGTGAACAGCGCGTATGGTTGCGCAGTTGGAGGTGAGCCGGCAGCAGTGGTGGATGTGGAGAGAGAGAGATGCCAGAGTTTTGAGCGGACGATGTGGACGTGTGTCCGTCAGAAAAAGGAGACTTGTTTAATTGGATGTCACAAAATTATATGATCACTTTTGAACGCTATTAAGGTAAATACATTGTTTGTTCTCTATTAATATCTTTCATTTGCTAACTATGCCTAACAGTAGGTAGTGCCTTCAGTAGTTAGAATCTTTTATTTAGCTGGCAGTATTGGCGCTCGGTGTGGTGGAGTAGTTCGAGTAACGAAGATTTTTGTGAGGTAAGTGATTCATGAAAGGTATAGGTTATTGTTAGTCAGGGCCATTCTTTTTGTAGGGAATATTGAAAGTCAGACTGCGTTGCGCTAAAAAAAAATATTGTGTGTCAGTTTAGTGATGAACAGAAAAAGTAAAGCGAGAACTGTCTGAGTACGTTCAGTTTTGCTTAGATGTTTGAAAACCAAATAACGGTAGAGGTTTCCCAGCACTGACATTTCTGAATTTTTCTAAGGGCACGTTTCATACCGTGAATATCAGGAATCCGATAAAGCATCAAATCTCCGACATCGCTGCGGCCGGAAATGACGCCTTTTCTGACAATCGCTGGACACTTCCCAATTTACTCTGCAGCACGATACGGCAGGACCGCACTGCGTAGGTCGCACCCTGGGTAAGTTAATGAATCGGGGGTGAGAGGTTTTGCCTCACCCACCATAGTCGCCCGACAACGCGCCGTCGGATTTTAATTTGCTCTGATCGCTACATTGTTTTCCAAGTGAAAAACCATTTGAAAACGTGGATATGTCCAAAATGCCGCCTCCAGATATTTTTCTGAAAAACCAATTGATTTGTATCGAAAATTTGGACACTGCATGTTAACAGATCGTTGATAATGATCTATTTGTTCACAGTACAGGTCTTCTTTCACAGTTTGTCCAGGGTTCAGCATTTCAAAGTGAACGACGCCGTGAATACTCTACCAGACACACAGAAGCTCGATTTTGGGGTGTAGAATTGGCTCAGCTACCCGCAGAGATTCATTCGAAGAGAGCCACTGCCTTTTGCGTTTCGTCTCCAGAGCTCAAGGGATAAAAACACCCTTCTCTACTCTCCCGTTGAAGCAGTAAGTTGCCTGGGAGTTGCCTGGAGGTGGATCGGTTAGCATTGTTTGCTTTTACCAAACTGCTGGCAACCTTCTTTCACGATCGACCAAGACTGGTTAACAGTGTTTTACGGTTCCTCGATTGCCACACACGAATTTGTTCCTATTTCGTCCTCAACGCTTCATTGTCTAACGTTGTTCGTTTTTCTAAGCGATGCGAGTCGGAGAGATCAAAAGAACAGGTTTTGAACTTACAAAACCACTTTCGGCATTTACAAACATCTAATGCACTTGGATAAACATCGCAAATGTTTTTGGTGCGAACTATTGCGTTATTACACTTGCAAGACTGAAAAAGCATACGATACCGAACATAAACATTATATACCTCCACTAGCGTTTCGTTCGCCATTTCACCAATCAGGAATAAAATATGTAACTAATATCTTACATCAACAAAGATTATTCAGTGTACTGATAAATGACAAACGAATATCGACATACACAGAAGCGACGTTAATTTCCGGTCCCCCTAATACGAAGCGAGGAGGTTCGCAGAATCGGCGAGTAGAACATATGGAAAACAATGACAAGAGGAAGCGAGGCATTGTAGGGCGTGTGTTTAGACATCAGGAAATACGCTGCATGGTACTTGGAAGAGGAGGACAGAGTAAAAATTGTAAAGGGGAGAATGATCCTGGAGTACATGGTACAGATAAATGAGGACGTTAGCTTCAAGTGTTAATGTGAGATGAAGCAGTTACTGTGCAAAGTAGGTAAACACAGCGGCTCTTTTTAATTCTTTCTTTATTAAACAGTGTCTCTGAGAATACCGCGTTCCCCGACGTCAAAACAGTATAATAGTGTGTTTCACTATTATGGATACAAACGAATGGAGACGAATAGAGGACAACAAGCAAATGATCCTAATAAACAGACGTCCAGAATCCAATCGTTTCTCATATTTGTACAATCGCGGAAGAGTGTTCACGGACATGTTACAGGATCTGGAATGGACACCATTAAAACAAAGGCGTTTTTCTCACGTAATTTCAGTCACCAACTTTCTCCTCCGAATGCGAAAATATTTTGTTGATGCCGACCTACACAGGGAGAAACGACCATCGTAATAAAATAAGGGAAATTAGAGCTCGCACGGAAAGATATGGATGTTCGTTTTCTCCGCGCGCTGAATGTAAGTGTAATAATCGAGAATTATTGTGAAGGTGGTTCGATGAGCCCTCTGCTAGGCACTTAGGTGTGATTTGCAGAGTATCCACGTAGATGTAGATACAACGTATTACAACTAACTACATGAACAGCTTACACAGCAGTCCCCGATAACCCAAACCGTAGATACGCAATTGACATCAGATGCATTACAGCATGTGTTCCGTACGGGCACCGTTCATGTCAAGACGTCAAGACAGACTTTCGAAAAAAAAATTAACAAATAAATAAAAAATTCCAACCGATTCAAGTCACAGAACCTGGCAAGGAAATGGTATTGGCGAGCCACGACCAATACACTTGCTGTCTAAAATTCGCCGCTACGTATTCCAAAACAAAAAATGGCTCTGAGCACTATGCGACTTAACTTCTGAGGTCATCAGTCGCCTAGAACTAATTAAACCTAACTAAACTAAGGACATCACACACATCCATGCCCGAGGCAGGATTCGAACCTGCGACCGTAGCGGTCGCTCGGCTCCAGACTGTAGCGCCTAGAACCACACAGCCACTCCGGCCGGCCTATTCCAAAACGGCCACATGAAAGTGTGTCATTTAAGCAACACCCTTGTACCACATACGCCTCCTGTCATCCGAAAGAAACATCAAATCTTCCATTGATGTGGAGGCACGACTGCACATGTGCCAACCGTATCGGGGATTTCGTTTCCGAACCTGTGTTTACCAGGATTATTTGCGTATTTCTTTGTGGTCTACTCGTCCCTTTGGTTCGTACCTATAATGTAACATACAGTATAAAAGGGCGATCAAAAAGTTTCCGTTCGGTGGTCGTACAGCCCAGAATCGGTATGCCAATCAGGAAAAATCGCCATGAGCACTGAGGCAATCATCCTGCAGACGCACCAGGTAAAAGATACCCGTTTCACAAAACAGCATGTCACGCGTGGACATTGCGATAAGGACGCAAGGGCAGCAGCGGAACCTAACCACATGATATTGGCATGTTTCAAGTAAACGATTGCGGAATCAGACTAGCTCGTTCCCACCAGTGCTCCTGTTTTACTCCAAAGTTATGACAAACGTTACTTGTTCACAGACCATTTGAAACCTACCGGCATCCAAATTCAAGCCGCGCAGTCTGAGGCGCCTTGGCACCGTTCGCGCGGTTGCCCCCCGTCGGAGGTTCGAGTCCTCCCTCGGGCATGTGTGTGTGTGTGTGTGTGTGTGTGTGTGTGTGTGTGTGTTGTCCCTGGCGTAAGTTTAAGTTAGATTAAGTAGTGTGTAAGCCTAGGAACCGATGGCATCAGCAGTTTGGTCCCACAGGAACATACCACAAATTTGCAACTTCCAAATTTAATTTATGAGTTGCCGTAGTCTTTTTTCGATATGGCATCAGCCCGGTTGTAATCGGGTGCTTTATTTTTTGTTTTAATTTGCGTACAACCCTCCATTTATACACAAAATTTTCATTATTCCTCTCTTGTGCATTTTGTGTCACTATTCAAAATGGCTCTGAGCACTATGGGACTTAACATCTATGGTCATCAGTCGCCTACAACTTAGAACTACTTAAACCTAACTAACGTAAGGACAGCACACACATCCATACCCGAGGCAGGATTCGAACCTGCGATCGTAGCGGTCGTTCGGTTCCAGACTGAAGCGCCTAGAACCGCTCGACCACAACGGCCGGCTTCAAATTGTATCGAGCGGAAGGACGTGTACGTATATGGAGAGAATCTCATTAATACATGGATCCTGAATATCAGCAAGGGACTATTCAAGCTGGGGAAGGTTCTGTAATGGTGTGGGACGTGTGCAGTTTGAGTGATATGAGACCCCTGATAGGTCTATATATGACTCTGACAGGTGACACGTACGTACGCATCCTGTCTGATCACCTGCATCCATTCAAGTCCATTGTGCATTCCGACGGACTTGAGCAATTCCAGCAGGACAATGCGACACCCCACACGCCCAGAATTGGTACAGAGTGACTTCAGGAACATTCTTTTAGAACCGCACGGCCACACCGGCCGGCTGATATATGTGAGCAGTTGTAGAAAGGGGGTACCGGCCACCGAACAACATCCTCTCCCTGGCTTCCCCTGGTAGAAGACCCTCCAGGGTGAACGACGACACAAAAAGTTCACTGCTGTCATCGACTGCCCGTGTGACACCAGCCTCGGCGCCCATATTGGACGGCACCATTTTTCCATGCACCGTACAGTTTATCCACGGCTTCGCTACGCGAGAATTTTACAGACTTAATGTTCCGTAAGTGTATTAACCCTTGACCCGAAAGTCAATGATGATGCCCTTTCGGACGTCAGATAAGTCGCTCCGTTTCCCCATTAAGACAATGACTGCACTGTTTTGCACGTCCTCCTGACACAACTGCAGTCCGTGAATGGTTATTGCACGTTGACACGTAACATAGGCTGTGGTGACATTAATGTGACTGGACCGTGTTGTTCATTGCCAAAAAAATGGTTCAAATGACTCTGAGCACTATGGGACTTAACATCTATGGTCATCAGTCCCCAAGAACTTATAACTACTTAAACCTAACTAACCTAAGGACAGCACACAACACCCAGTCATCACGAGGCAGAGGAAATCCCTGTGACCCCGCCGGGAATCGAACCCGGGAACCCGGGAGTGGGAAGCGAGAACGCTACCGCACGACCACGAGCTGCGGACGTGTCACTGTTCTATTGACAGTATTGTACATACGATTAGACTTGTTGTGTTTGTCATTTTGGGTTTTTCTTTTTCTTTAAGTACGTCTGTCTGTACGTTACGCTTCTCAGATTGCTATTCGATGTTATTTGCAATTTTGTTCTTCAGCTATTTTTATACTTACCGCACGTTGTACGGTATTTTTCCTTTCATGTTTTGTCTTTTATTGTAGGACCATATGTATGTTTGTCATAATGTTGCTGTATAGTGCTTCAAATGGTTCAAATGGCTCAGAGCAGTATGAGACTTAACATCTGAGGTAATCAGTCTCCTAGACTTAGAACTACTTAAACCTAACTAACATAACGACATCACACACATCGATGACCGAGGCAGGATTCGAACCTGCGACCGTAGCAGCAGCGCGGTTCCGGACCGCTCGGCCACAACGGCTGGCTGTATAGTGCTGTTTGTAATTCCACTCCATTGTCATTGTCATCACTGCCTCCGACTGTCTAGACTTTGTCTACTTGCGCTTTTGTTTTACTTCAAGAGTGTGTGTGTGCGCTAACTTTGTAATTTTGTGCAATTTCGCTTTTTTGTGACTGTTTCTCCGACACTTTATAACCGTTGTTGGCTGAATAGTCTTTGTAACCAAACGCCACACTAAAAGTTTAAAAACTAGATAACAACATGTCATGCTGTGCGAAGAAGTTCTCCTAGCTGCGGAAATAACCCGCAACGCGCTGCCTAAGACGCGAGCGGGTCCGCACGCCCCCCTCTCGCACCCTGCAAACGTTCCAGAACGTTTTCCTACACTACTGGCCATTAAAATTGCAACAACGCGAAGATGACGTGCTACAGACGCGAAATTTAACCGACAGGAAGAAGATGCTGTGATATGCAAATGATTAGCTTTTCAGAGCATTCACACAAGGTTGGCGCCGGTGGCGACACCTACCACGCGCTGACATGAGGAAAGTTTCCAACCGATTTCTCATACACAAACAGCAGTTGACCGTCGTTGCCTGGTGAAACGTTGTTCTGATGCCTCGGTGTAAGGAGGAGAAATGCGTACCATCACGTTTCAAAATATGGAATCGGTGGGTTCAGGAGAGTAATACAGAAGGCCGTGCTGGATCCCAACGGCCTCGTATCACTAGCAGTCGAGATGACAGGCATCTTATCCACATGGCTGTAACGGATCGTGCAGCCACGTCTCGATCCCTGAGTCAACAGATGGGGACGTTTGCAAGACAACAACCATCTGCACGAACAGTTCGACGACGTTTGCAGCAGCATGGACTATCAGCTCGGAGACTATGTCTGCGGTTACTCTTGACGCAGCGTCACAGACAGGAGCGCCTGCGATGGTGTACTCAACGACGAACCTGGGTGCACGAATGGCAAAACGTCATTTTTTCGGATGAATACAGGTTCTGTTTACAGGATCGTGATGGTCGCATCCGTGTTTGGCGACATCGCGGTGAACGCACATTGGAAACTTGTATTCGTCATCGCCATACTGTCGCATCACCCGACGTGATGGTATGGGGTGCCGTTGGTTGCACGTCTCGGTCAACTCTTGCTGGCATTGACGGCACTTTGAACAGTGGACGTTACATTTCAGATGTGTTACGACCCGTGGCTCTACCCTTCATTCGATCCCTGCGAAACCCTACATTCCAGTAGGATAATGCACGACCGCACGTTGCAGGTCCTGTACGGCCTTTCTGGACACAGAAAATGTTCGACTGCTGCCCTGCCCAGTACATTCTCCTGATCTCTCACCAATCGAAAACGTCTGGTCAATGGTGGCTGAGCAACTGGCTCGTCACAGTATGCCAGTCACTACTCTTGATGAACTGTGGTATCGTGTTGAAGCTGCATGGACAGCTGTACCTGTACACACGATCCAAACTCTGTTTTACTCAATGGCCAGGCGTATCAGGGCCGTTATTACGGCCAGAGGTGGTTGTTCTGGGTACTGATCTCTCAGGATCTACGCACCCAAATTGCGTGAAAATGTAATCACATGTCAGGTCTAGTATAATATATTTGTCCACCCGTTTATCGTCTGCATTTCTTCTTGGTGTAGCAATTTTAATGGCCGCTAGTGTAGAATGCGGGCATCGCAGGGCAGCTGCGGGCTGGCTGTACCTGCGGCAGACGCTTGCATGATTCGGGACGAGTCTGTTCCGGACGTCGCAGTGATTTGCGTGATTTGTGGGAGTGGGGGGGGGGGGGGGGGGTCTAACTGAGCAGCAGCGAACTACAGGCCGACAGCTGCAGTATTTGTCTCGCGCGCACGGACAGCAAAAGAGAAGCTGATTCTTCTGATCTAATTACTGCAACATTCACCACAGGTGTCGGCTGACCGCTTATCTGCCTCAGAGGATGAGGATCTTACCGAACTGCTACACAAACAACATATTTCGTGGAACATGGCCGACGCCGAGTTGAAAAATTACATGCAAAAGATGCGAATTTGGTCAGAAATCGGAAGGAAAATTAGTGAAACATGTAAGAAGTGATATGTTTCATTATTTCAAATGGAACAAATTGTAAATATATTCGTGCTGTGCCTTCAAGCACAGTTATAACGAGTTCAAACTTTGTGTTATTATGGCAGACGATTAAAATTCGACTAGTTGAAGTAATCAGTGGATCCGCTCCTCGCAGTAAATCCCTCAGCTTTGGCGTAACCGCCGACACCTACGAAGGATATCACGTTGAACTTGGGCAGTCCACTAATTTCCGATACATCTGCCTTTCAAGGCAGTGGAAATTGGCATTCCTCGGCATCGTAGGGCAACTCTTTTGTTACTAAAACGTTTCACGCTCGTTCTTATTCACGATTTGTGTGACTGCTTTGCGCTTACTGAGTACCTTTCCTTACAATAGACAGCCTTCCTCCTCTTCCCTAACTTCCCCGCACTTCCGGAGGGCCAAAATTAACCGGTTCTCAGGCCGATCACTGCGCCGCATGTTTTGCCTCTGCTACTACTGTGGAGCCGCGCTGCAAGGCGCCCGTAGTGGCAAAACGTTCCCCCGCAGCGCGCTGCAACTCGCACGCGCCAATGGACCACACAGGACTGGCCCCGTCTATGGGAACTGCCGCACACACCGGCTTGCAACTAATTGTAGACATAAATTCAAGCCTTTCTGAAGCTTTTTCTCGCTTTGACTCCCCACAAAAAGTGTACAGAGAAAGTTTGTCACTTACTGCATTATTACTTTTACTGACTTTATTTGTCAGAAGTTTGCACACGTTACCGGCATGTACCATTAAAGACAACTACGAAATTATGTTGGTGTACGACGCATGGTTTAGGAGAAAAGGCGTTACAATTATCGAGTAGAGCAAACACCAACTTTTCTGTCAAGCTTAAATACACTCCTCGAAATGGAAAAAAGAACACATTGACACCGGTGTGTCAGACCCACCATACTTGCTCCGGACACTGCGAGAGGGCTGTACAAGCAATGATCACACGCACGGCACAGCGGACACACCAGGAACCGCGGTGTTGGCCGTCGAATGGCGCTAGCTGCGCAGCATTTGTGCACCGCCGCCGTCAGTGTCAGCCAGTTTGCCGTGGCATACGGAGCTCCATCGCAGTCTTTAACACTGGTAGCATGCCGCGACAGCGTGGGCGTGAACCGTATGTGCAGTTGACGGACTTTGAGCGAGGGCGTATAGTGGGCATGCGGGAGGCCGGGTGGACGTACCGCCGAATTGCTCAACACGTGGGGCGTGAGGTCTCCACAGTACATCGATGTTGTCGCCAGTGGTCGGCGGAAGGTGCACGTGCCCGTCGACCTGGGACCGGACCGCAGCGACGCACGGATGTACGCCAAGACCGTAGGATCCTACGCAGTGCCGTAGGGGACCGCACCGCCACTTCCCAGCAAATTAGGGACACTGTTGCTCCTGGGGTATCGGCGAGGACCATTCGCAACCGTCTCCATGAAGCTGGGCTACGGTCCCGCACACCGTTAGGCCGTCTTCCGCTCACGCCCCAACATCGTGCAGCCCGCCTCCAGTGGTGTCGCGACAGGCGTGAATGGAGGGACGAATGGAGACGTGTCGTCTTCAGCGATGAGAGTCGCTTCTGCCTTGGTGCCAATGATGGTCGTATGCGTGTTTGGCGCCGTGCAGGTGAGCGCCACAATCAGGACTGCATACGACCGAGGCACACAGGGCCAACACCCGGCATCATGGTGTGGGGAGCGATCTCCTACACTGGCCGTACACCACTGGTGATCGTCGAGGGGACACTGAATAGTGCACGGTACATCCAAACCGTCATCGAACCCCTCGTTCTACCATTCCTAGACCGGCAAGGGAACTTGCTGTTCCAACAGGACAATGCACGTTCGCATGTATCCCGTGCCACCCAACGTGCTCTAGAAGGTGTAAGTCAACTACCCTGGCAAGCAAGATCTCCGGATCTGTCCCCCATTGAGCATGTTTGGGACTGGATGAAGCGTCGTCTCACGCGGTCTGCACGTCCAGCACGAACGTTGGTCCAACTGAGGCGCCAGGTGGAAATGGCATGGCAAGCCGTTCCACAGGACTACATCCAGCATCTCTACGATCGTCTCCATGGGAGAATAGCAGCCTACATTGCTGCGAAAGGTGGATATACACTGTACTAGTGCCGACATTGTGCATGCTCTGTTGCCTGTGTCTATGTGCCTGTGGTTCTGTCAGTGTGATCATGTGATGTATCTGACCCCAGGAATGTGTCAATAAAGTTTCCCCTTCCTGGGACAATGAATTCACGGTGTTCTTATTTCAATTTCCAGGAGTGTATTTCTCCAATGCAATAGCACAAAATTTTCATTCAGTGAAAAATGTGTGTCAGAAGGTAGTTGTTGTATCACTCTCTCATGAACACTTGTCAATTTATAAAAAACAGCCGTTTTTTTCACTTCCTGAGCGCACTGTCCCGAGTGTAGCGAAACGCCTCACGCAGCGCGTCCTGCGGCCCGCATCGGACACAGAAAGGCGGAACCGTATTCCGCAGGAGGCTGCGATAAATTTGCGCACCAAGGAAACGTAGCCTAACTGCCGGCTGCACATTCTCGCCCGATGGGAATCGTCGGCCATTCAATGCCTTTTTTAAGGGACCGAAGGCGCCACAGTCGCATGGGGAGAGATCCCGACTATGGGGCGGGTGATTCAGGAGGAGGAGGGGAGGAGGAGATTAGTGTTTAACGTCCCGTCAACAACGAGGTCATTAGAGACGGAGCACAAGCCCGGATTAGGGAAGAATGGGGAAGGAAATCGGCCGTGCCCTTTCGAAGGAACCATCCGGGCATTTGCCTGAAGTGATCTAGGGAAATCACGGAAAACCTAAATCAGGATGGCCGGAAGCGGGGTTTGAACCGTCGTCCTCCCGAATGCGAGTCCAGTGTGCTAACCACTGCGCCACCTCGCTCGGTACGGGTGATTCAGCGTATCTCACTTCTCCCTCACGACATTTGCGGTACGGGGGTGTCCTGTGGCGAATCGCGACCAGCATGGAAATGTGGGCACCGTTCCACAACGGTGGTTTCCGACAAACATGCTGCCCCGTACACATGCCTCATTCTCCGATGAATGTCCAACCGGTACTTGTCCTCCGGCAGACAGGAATGGAATAGCAGCACGTTGCCCTGTTTGGACGCATTTGGTAAAAACGCCGCCATAGTTAAAATTCCCACCATCACCGCACGGACGTCGGAAAGACAGGAATGCCACATAATGCCGTGCCTTATATATCCGCATCGGAGTCGCGCTACGTTGCATATACGCTGCGTCAACGCCCTCATACGGAATCTTATTGATCGTTCCCTTATATACGCAAGTTCTTCATTTGTGTGGTCATAGTGTCCGTTGTTGCTTTACAATTCTTGAGGGTATTTTTGTTCTGTCGTTGCAACTACAAAAATGCGTGATTTTTTCCACCATACGCATTTCGCTTTATTGAGGTAAAGTATCATCAGTGGTCTGTAATCTAGTTACTTACATTTTGATTTGCTTTTAGCTCGAAAAACAGTTCCTTAAGAATATGTGGATTTGTACTAACGATGATTTTCAGTTGATTTCTCGCTTACATCGGGCTATGTCGGCAACACTACGATACACAAACGCCGGCCCCTGTCGCACCACACTATACAGTCCCCCCCAGTCAGATACTGTCCCACTCTCTGCGCTTTTTTTGGGCCATCGAAGACGTACAGTTTTGTGTACCGCTGTGCGCGATGGCCTTTAGCGAGGTACTCGATCCAAATGCCCATTGTATGCAGTTCCCAACGCAATGTTAACTCGCAAACCGGTTGAGATACACGTGCATTCACTGACATCATCACCAATTCCTGTCGTGTTTGAAACTGATTATTACTGACTTGGCGCCACACTAGTCTCCATCCCTGTCGGTTAGTATCTTTCTGTGAGCTTTATTCTACGCCGTGTTACATGTCTACTACAATCCTATCCACGAACGATGGCGGTTCGCGCAGGTGTCTAGGCACGGACGAGGATTGCATTGTTGACGATTCCAAGCAGAAGTTGCGGTAGGCGCATGCGCGTGCTTTCCGCTTGAAGAAAGTGTATAACCAGCAAATTAAGTCTCTCGCTTGCTTATGCGGGAATTTATCACTCACCGCCACCATCAGCAATGACAACTCGTAACACATGAAATAGAAGTTCACTAAACAACTCGCTACGATCACGTTTAATGCTCCCATTAGCTACAGCGTTCATTCAGCGCAGAGCGCTCACTACACTACTGAACGCCCATTGGTTGTCGGAGAATGCGTGACGTAGGTGCGCAGAGCAAGCTTGAACTCGACCGCCATCGTTCGTTACTCCAACTATAGTGCTTCACCACTCCTTGCACACTCGTTGGACAGTCCGCGTTTGTGCTTCTAAAAAGAAGCAAATTCATTTTTTCTGCCTTTCTGTTACGTTTCCACGGCGACACACGTCACTGCTCTGATTCCATGCAACCGGGCGATACATACACTACCCTCCGTAAGTTTGGAAACACATAGTAATTATACTCAATGGAAAGATAATACAGTATAAGAATGCATTTTGTTGTTTTCCAAATCTTTATTAAGCTCGAATAATACACTGTAAGATGCAACAATTCAATTTTGCATTCCTTAAAACAGCCGCCCTTCGCTTTTCACACTGCCTCGCACACTCTCGGCATGCGCTGCGTCAGTTTTGCCAAGGTTTCAGTCGGAATTAATCTCCATTCTTGGTGCAGGACCTCCCACAATTGTGACCCACTCATGATTTCCCGTTTCCGGATCCTCCTGTCTAGTTCATCCCATAGCAGCTCGACTGGGTTACAATCAGGGGATTGTGGCGGCCATTCCATGTTTTTCAATATTTTACGAACCTCTAGAGACTTCACATAGTTCTGGCACAAGCGAGACGTATGTTTCGGGTCGTTGTCTTGCTGCAAGACAAGCCCTTTCCCAATCAGACGCAAACCAGATGTCTTAGCATGTCGCTGGAGGATGGCATGATAATCCTATTGGTTCATTTTTCCATCTATTTTCACCAAATCTCCAACTTTATTCCGTCCAAAGGTTCCCCATACCATCACAGATCCCCCTCCATGCCTTACAGTTGGAATTACGCACTGAGGATTCAAGCGTTCATGGGGTAAACGGCGTACAAACTGACGGCGTTTACTTCCCAATAATTCCAACTTGGATTCATCAGTGAATAAGACTCTTTCCCAATCCCCCGCTGTCCAATGTTGGTGTGTCTTCGCCCACTGAAGCCTTTTCTTCTTGTTAACAGGGCGCAACAGTAGTTTCCTTGTTGCTACATAACCTCGGAGGTTGTTGTCTGCCAGGCGTCGTCTCACTGTTGACTCACTCACCGGTGTATTCCTCGCTGCGTCTAGTTCAGCAGTCAATTCACGGACAGTTTTTAATCTGTTACGTTTACTGGTCACTACCAAATACTTTTCCTGGCGTTCTGATATTTTCCTGGGTGCTCCTGAGCGAGGACTATCTGCATAGGAGCCTGTCTCTAGCTGCCGGTGTATGGTTTTGACAACTCCGCTGATGTAAATCATCAGTTTCTTTGCTATTTGTCGGACACTGTTGCCTTCTTGGTGGAAAGTGATTATCATTACCCATGATTCATGAGGAATCTGGCACTGTGGGGCCATTTTCAATTACTTTCGCGGCGTGTTATACCTTAATGCAAACGCAACTACAAGTGAACAGAAATGTAAACATGGTACCTCTACCTCTACAAAGCCATGCCGTCTACTCGCGCCACCTCGCGTGTTTAGTAAAACTGCTTGGACAGGTAACGTCGGTTTACATAAAACGGAGCAATACTAGTATGTTCTAATATGTGTGTGCAGGGTTATTACAAATGATTGAAGCGATTTCACAGCTCTGCAATAACTTTATTATTTGAGATATTTTCACAATACTTTGCACACACATACAAAAACTCAAAAAGTTTTTTTTAGGCATTCACAAATGTTCGATATGTGCCCCTTTAGTGATTCAGCAGACATCAAGCCGATAATCAAGTTCCTCCCACACTCAGCGCAGCATGTCGCCATCAATGAGTCCGAAAGCATCGTTGATGCGAGCTCGCAGTTCTGGCACGTTTCTTGGTAGAGGAGGTTTAAACACTGAATCTTTCGCATAACCCAACAGAAAGAAATCGCATGGGGTTAAGTCGGGAGAGCGTGGAGGCCATGACATGAATTGCTGATCATGATCTCCACCACGACCGATCCATCGGTTTTCCAATCTCCTGTTTAAGAAATGCCGAACATCGTGATGGAAGTGCGGTGCAGCACCATCCTGTTGAAAGATGAAGTCGGCGCTGTCGGTCTCCAGTTGTGGCATGAGCCAATTTTCCAGCATGTCCAGATACACGTGTTCTGTAACGTTTTTTTCGCAGAAGAAAAAGGGGCCGTAAACTTTAAACCGTGAGATTGCACAAAACACGTTAACTTTTGGTGAATTGCGACATTGCTGCACGAATGCGTGAGGATTCTCTACCGCCCAGATTCGCACATTGTGTCTGTTCACTTCACCATTAAGAAAAACTGTTGCTTCATCACTGAAAACAAGTTTCGCACTGAACGCATCCTCTTCCATGAACTGCTGCAACCGCGCCGAAAATTCAAAGCGTTTGACTTTGTCATCGGGTGTCAGGGCTTGTAGCAATTGTAAACGGTAAGGCTTCTGCTTTAGCCTTTTCCGTAAGATTTTCCAAACCGCCGGCTGTGGTACGTTTAGCTCCCTGCTTGCTTTATTCGTCGACTTCCGCGGGCTACGCGTGAAACTTGCCCGCACGCGTTCAACCGTTCCTTCGCTCACTGCAGGCCGACCCGTTGATTTCCCCTTACAGAGGCATCCAGAAGCTTTAAACTGCGCATACCATCGCCGAATGGAGTTAGCAGTTGGTAGATCTTTGTTGAACTTCGTCCTGAAGTGTCGTTGCATTGTTATGACTGACTGATGTGAGTGCATTTCAAGCACGACATACGCTTTCTCGGCTCCTGTCGCCATTTTGTCTCACTGCGCTCTCGAGCGCTCTGGCGGCAGAAACCTGAAGCGCGGCTTCAGCCGAACAAAACTTTATGAGTTTTTCTACGTATCTGTAGTGTGTCGTGACCATATGTCAATGGATGGAGCTACAGTGAATTTATGAAATCGCTTCAATCATTTGTAATAGCCGTGTATATGTGCAATAATTAAGTGTACAATACTGTACGTGTCATTATTAACCGTTAATTGAGCTTGCCATTCCGTATTCTAACCAGTAACTCACACAGATCACTTCCACACTGCTCCGTTGTAACACGCAGCATGGTGTTTCCAAACTCATGGAGGGTAGTGTACACACCAGTTCAGTGCCACGACCCGCGTCAGCTGTAGTGCGTGACATGTCGGCTTTGTCTGCAGCGCTTTGTAGTGACTCGTGTGTTCCTTGTAGCAGTGCGAGAGCCTGTGACCAAAACGATGTCTCATCATTTTACGGCCCAAACCCTATAAAATCACTGGATATAAGGTACGCCGGTAGATTAGGTGATCCTGAAACCGAGTACGTGGACAGTAAAGGTTAGAAAATCACATGTTCGCGGAGGTTCATTTCTACTATGGGGGAAAAAAATGCTGCCAAAGTTGGCAGATGGTATTACTATATCATGTCTGATTTTAAAAATGACATAGATTTTGTCACGTTATTGCGAAAATGTTTGTTTTCACATTTTTTGCTTGCAGCATTTGCCCTCAACACATTTTGAAAACGTCAATTTCTTTTAAAACCTTCTGAATGGGTGGGGTATCAGGATTTTAAAAAATCAGGAGCTAACACAAGAGATATATTCTGAAATCAGCATAGAGCAATGTATTCTTAACCGAGGGTAGCCTCCACTGACAGACATTCACAGCGCGACATAGAGAAATAACATTTACAAGTTCAGCTGAGAACACTTCGGAAAGAGAAGTCCGAACCATCAGAACTGGGTTTCGGCAACGCAACGGGGAGGGGGCGGGGGTAGCAGTCATAAGTGAACCTTAGCTCATGGCTGTCACTACATCGACAAAAGTGAAGATTGGATTGTTGCGATTTCTACCGTCTTTCCCACAGTATCCATTCAAATCAGTGGCCCCCTGCTAGTAGGGTCGCAGTCCTTGCCTTCCCACGGTCTGATACTGGGTAGAATATCAACATGTGATGCCGACAGCCGGTCAATATTTACAGTACGTTAGGTCAGAGCGTGGACAGACATTACACGCGTATGGCGAAACATATCGCCTTGTTGTTGTTGTGGTCTTCAGTTCTGAGACTGGTTTGATGCAGTTCTCCATGCTACTCTATCCTGTGCAAGTTTCATCATCTTTCAGTACCTACTGCAGCCTACATCCTTCTGAATCTGCTTTGTGTATTCATCTCTTGGTCTCCCTTTACGGTTTTTACCCTCCACGCTGACGTCGAATACTAAATTGGCGATCCCTCGATGCCTCAGAACATGTCCTACCAACCGATCCCTTCTGATATCGCCTTAATTCCTTCAAAACCCAACAGAGGAGAGCTTCGTCCTTCATGCAATGTGCATAGACCATTAGTTTACTTCGAATTCTTGACTGCGATACAGAAGACGAGACATGAATGCCGTTTACGCATCGCGATTATCAAACATGTTTGATGGTGAGTGTCAAACGTTGGTTCATCGACAGAAATGAGTATTGGATATACTGCAGGTGGACAAGGATCCGAAGCACAGCAACGGCTGGAGAAAAACTGCGGCTACTGGTCTGGCCCTCACAGTCGTCTGACGCTAATCCTATTGAAAATGTGTGGTCTTAAATCAGAAGTAAGCAGCAAGGGAAAAAATCAGTTTCAAACGCCAATGCGAATTCCACGCATTTGGAGCTCTCTTCCACGTGAATACGCGGCAAACTTGGTTTGAAGCATGGCCTCGGAATAGCCAAGCAACTATTGAAACTACGGGTCAGTAGACATATTACAAATTGTAATTCCCTTTTTCTTATGGTCATATATGGCGTGTGTATATTAGTTTGTTGGCAAATACATTTTTCTACTGATTAACCCGATGGCTCAAATGGCTCTGAGCACTATGGGACTTAACATCTGAGGTCATCAGTCCCCTAGAACTTAGAACTACTTAAACCTAACTAACCTAAGGACATCACACACATCCATGCCCGAGGCAGGATTCGAACCTGCGACCGTAGTAGTCGTGCGGCTCCAGACTGTAGAGCCTAGAACCGCTCGGCCACCCGGCCGGCCTAATTAACCCGACCACGATCTTACCTAAAGACTGTATCTCGCCCGCTAAGTGGGGCAAGTTCTTTGTATTCAGGTCGCCTGGGATACAAAAACAGTGGCAGGCATTTTACGTGTGGTTGCGCGCCGTTGTCCCCCGATACACCACAACGCATATGGCAGCAGGTTGTCGTGGAAGTTCTAACGCTCACTTCGACTGTACGGAGCTTCTTAGAATAAACAACGACGTGATCACGCACAGAAAAAAGATCGATTCGGCTAGATTAAACATTTTTACAAAAACGTAAAATGAAATAGAGATAGAGAAAGTGTATGAGGATATTGAAAGGGTAATGCAGTATGTAAAGGGGGACGAACATCTAATAGTCATGGGCGACTGGAATGCAGTTGTACGGGAAGGAGTAGAAGAAAAGGTTACAGGAGAACATGGGCTTGGGACAAGGAATGAAAGAGGAGAAAGACTGAGTTCTGTAACAAGTTTCAGCTAGTAATAGCGAATACCCTGTTCGAGAATCACAAGAGGAGGAGGTATACTTGGAAAAGGCCGGGAGATACGGGAAGATTTCAATTAGATTACATCATGGTCAGACAGAGATTCCGAAATCAGATACTGGATTGTAAGGCGTACCCAGGAGCAGATATAGACTCAGATCACAATATAGTAGTGATGAAGAATAGGCTGAAGTTCAAGACATTAGTCAAGAAGAATCAATACGCAAAGAAGTGGGATACGGAAGTACTAAGGAATGACGAGATACGTTTGAAGTTCTCTAACGCTATAGATACAGCAATAAGGGATAGCGCAGTAGGCAGTACAGTTGAAGAGGAATGGACATCTCTAAAAAGGGCCATCACAGAAGTTGGGAAGGAAAACATGGGTACAAAGAAGGTAGCTGCGAAGAAACCATGGGTAACAGAAGAAATACTTCAGTTGATTGATGAGAGGAGGAAGTACAAACATGTTCCGGAAAAATCAGGAATACAGAAATACAAGTCGCTGAGGAATGAAATAAATAGGAAGTGCAGGGAAGCTAAGACGAAATGGCTGCAGGAAAAATGTGAAGACATCGAAAAAGATATGATTGTCGGAAGAACAGACTCAGCATACAGGAAAGTCGAAACAACCTTTGGTGACATTAAAAGCAACGGTGGTAACATTAAGAGTGCAACGGGAATTCCACTGTTAAATGCAGAGGAGAGAGCAGATAGGTGGAAAGAATACATTGAAAGCCTCTATGAGGGTGAAGATTTGTCTGATGTAATAGAAGAAGAAACAGGAGTCGATTTAGAAGAGATAGGGGATCCAGTATTAGAATCGGAATTTGAAAGAGCTTTGGAGAACTTACGGTCAAATAAGGCAGAAGTGATAGATAACATTCCATCAGAATTTCTAAAATCATTGGGGGAAGTGGAAGCAAAACGACTATTCACGTTGGTGCGTAGAATATATGAGTCTGGCGATATACCATCTGACTTTCGGAAAAGGATCATCCACACAATTCCGAAGACGGCAACAGCTGACAAGTGCGAGAATTATCGCACAATCAGCTTAACAGCTCATGCATCGAACCTGCTTACAAGAATAATATACAGAACAATGGAAAAGAAAATTGAGAATGCGCTAGGCGACGATCAGTTTGGCTTTAGGAAAAGTAAAGGGACGAGAGAGGCAATTCTGACGTTACGGCTAATAATGGAAGCAAGGCTGAAGAAAAATCAAGACACTTTCATAGGATTTGTCGACCTGGAAAAAGCGTTCGACAATATACAATGGTGCAAGCTGTTCGAGATGCTGAAAAAAAGTAGGGGTAAGCTATAGGGAGAGACGGGTCATATACAATATGTACAACAACCAAGAGGGAATAATAAGAGTGGACGATCAAGAACGAAGTGCTCGTATTAAGAAGGGTGTAAGACAAGGCTGTAATCTGTACATCGAGGAAGCAATGATGGAAATAAAAGAAAGGTTCAGTAGTGGAATTAAAATACAAGGTGAAATGATATCAGTGATACGATTCGCTGATGACATTGCTATCCTGAGTGCAAGTGAAGAAGAATTAAATGATCTGCTGAACGGAATGAACAGTCTAATGAATACAGAGTATGGTTTCAGAGTAAATCGGAGAAAGACGAAGGTAATGAGAAGGATTAGAAATGAGAACAGCGAGAAACTTAACATCAGGATTGATGGTCACGAAGTCAATGAAGTTAAAGAATTCTGCTACCTAGGCAGTAAAATAACCAATGACGGACGGAGCAAGGAGGACATCAAAAGCAGACTCGCTATGGCAAAAAAGGAATTTCTGGCCAAGAGAAGTCTACTAATATCAAATACCGGCCTTAATTTGAGGAAGAAATTTCTGAGGATGTACGTCTGGAGTACAGCATTGTACGGTATTGAAACATGGACTGTGGGAAAACCGGAACAGAAGAGAATCGAAGCATTCGAGATGTGGTGCTATAGACGAATGTTGAAAATTAGGTGGACTGATAAGGTAAGGAATGAGGAGGTTCTACGCAGAATCGGAGAGGAAAGGAATATGTGCAAAACACTGATAAGGAGAAGGGACAGGATGATATGACATCTGCTAAGACAAGAGCGAATGACTTCCATGGTACTAGAGGCAGCTGTAGAGGGCAAAAACTATAGAGGAAGACAGAGATTGGAATACGTCAAGCAAATAATTGAGGACGTAGGTTGCAAATGCTACTCTGAGATGAAGAGGTTAGCACAGGAAAGGAATTCGTGGCGGGCCGCATCAAACCAGTCAGTAGACCGATTACAAAAATGTGAAAAGTAAACGTTGTTCTACTGATCTAATTCTGGATTTGCCTAATTTCGACGTCTGCAGTCTACCGCCGTGTAAAACGGAGCTAGAACAGCATTTGATTAGAACAAAGTAGGATACTGTTCAGTCATGGATCAACGCTCATACGAAAATCCAAGAGATTTAATTTTCACATATTTCAGATGGCATGACATGACGTACATTACGATTTTCCGTGGTTCTTACAACAACACGTTTAATTTCGAGCAACCACCCAGACATAACTTGCCATTTCGATAGTACGTCTCAGAAAATCGATTCCACTTTGTAACTTCTGAAATTTTCTCGCCGTATTTCTTCTATTAATTTTAGGGTGTGCAGCCGGATCCCGTCGACATTCTGCCACGGTATTTCGGCCCAGAAACGACCGGCCATCTTCATGTGAGTAGTCACTACTCACCTGAAGATGGCCGGACGTTTCTGGGTCGTAATTTCGTGCCAGAATGTCGACGGGATCCGACTGCACACCCTAAAATATTTAAAAGAATTTCCTCTTTGTATATGAATTATTTGTGAAAACTGGAAATTTGTGGTAAGGTCTTATGGGACCAAACTACTTAGGTCATCGGTCCCTAAGCCTACACACTACTTAATCTGACTTACAATATGGACGACACACGGCATGGCCGACATGACCGAGGAAGGACTCGAACCTCTGATGGGGGGAGCCGCACGGACCGCGTCAAGGCGCCTCTGACCACGCGGAATTATTTCTGAAAGACATTTTCGATCCATTTTTGTTAAAGAAATAAAACTGATATCCTTGAAGTTTCTGCTTCGAGCGTCGGTGATGCGAGACTTTATCATTCCTGTAACTTGGTTGGTTCAAATGGCTCTGAGCACTATGGGGCTTAACATCTGAGGTCATGAGTCCCCTAGAACTTAGAATTACTTAAACCTAACTAACCCAAGGACATCACACACATCCATGCCCGAGGCAGGATTCGAATCTGCGACCGCAGCGGTCGCGCGGTTCCAGACTGTAGCGCCTAGAACCGCTTGGCCACTCCGGCCGGCCAAACTAAACACATCTCCAAAGTGCGAGTGTTGAGAATAAGGGCAGACAATTAAGCATATAGCGCAGACATGTTCACTACTACCCTAACGGGACAATTTGAAGACGTCCTGAATACGAGTGATAGTGTAATCAACTTTAATTGTAAGCTACATAGTTCTTTATGACTGTTATAAAGTTCATAATGTAAGGATAACATATAAAGTTCATAATCTAAGAATGTGACTTGTAGAAATTTCATACTATAAACAAAATAAATCTAAAAAGAGCTGCGCAAATACCAAGTTAGTTCATCCATTAAATTTCAGGTATGCAGCCGCATTAACTTAATTTTCTCTTTTTCTACTCTTTCGCCTATGTATCTTCCCGCCATCTTCAGAGTGAGCAGACAGAATGAAGCTGCAGTAGTTGTGCTGTTATTTTAAGCCACGGAAAACGAAAGCACCAGAGATGTCGATCGGTGACAAAGAGAGAGCTTAACTTGAAACCGTAGCAACGATCCACGGTGAGGTATTAGTGTGTCATTGTTAGCTGCACTGTAGCGACCTTTTTGCAAGACTCATTAACACTGAGATGCATGAAAAAAGTAGCTCTTCTTAAAAAACATTTACTCATCTCCAAAGCAATCAGACGTTTCAAACTTTTAAACACGGGACTTTTTATTCTCTGAAGAGAAGCTGTGGGGGATTTACGGATAGCTTCTAAATTAAAAGCGATACAAATATGGGCTCAATTTCAACTTAGGCATCGATAGTTAAAGTTTGCCCTATCGCAGGTTGTATGTTGTTGGTTCACGTAGTTACCGGTAGCGGCCTCACTGTGCAGCTAGCTAGTTCATTCGTGCTCTCTCTCTCTCTCTCTCTCTCTCTCTCTCTCTCTCGTTGATTGCATACTGTGCACTCAGACGGCGGTAACAGACAGCAATAACAGCCGTTTTGCGTTCTCGTTTCAACAGGTGTAACTCAGTTACAACGGCGTGGCGTGATTTACGTCGCGACCACGTCAATGCACTGCACGCCTCCTCTGGCTGCAATGGGCGTAAGCGCTCCGCGCCGCGCCGCACCTTTGGTCTTTACGGCCGCACCGTCTCACGGTACGTGGTGTTTTTTGTGGGGATTGAGAAAGGCTCCGTCTGTGTGCGTCCCCTCCCAACAACGTCTACTTAACTACGACTTCCCACCGCAACAGCAGTGAATGCAGCAACTCCAGAGACGCTCGCAAAAGTACGCGACAACTTGGACTATCGCCTGGATGTTTGTCTTGCATCCAGCGGAGGTGACATTCGACACGTGTGGAAACTACATGAAAACTATCGTCCTAGGCGCAAGTTCGCCGAGAGCGTATGTAAAGGCACGTCAAAGCTATATGCTTGGGAAACGGATGGTTCTTCGAAAATGAAAGCTTTGTACTCCTATGCGGAAGTAAATTTGGCTCTACGTGACTGTCTTCATTGATACAGAATACGCATCCATTTCGCGTTGGTGTCCCTGCACTTGCTGTTTATTTCGTTCCTAAATGACTGCTTTCCTGATATTCCTAAAAAATTTCATGCTCTCTTCTTTCGATGATCACCTGAACATCGTAAAACCGAAAATGCAGGATGCATGGCACCTGCTACCGATATATAATTTTTTTTAATTGCATGTGAATATTTGTAATTTATATGAAAGATGGATAGTTGTTTCCGTTTTACGCCAGATATTTCTACAAACGACCTAGCAGTCTTTTGAAGGTGCCGCGAGTTCTACTGTTGTCTGCTATCGCTGCCTGAACTCCAGACTGCGAACTATTGTCGGTATCTTGCCGCCATTTATAGCACAGTACGCCCTTTGCTGCTCTTTGTTTTTCAGAGCTCGCACTGATATTCCGTGAAACGAAAATGTTCCCAGCGTTTTTCACTCGGGTGGATGTGATGCCCGGCGAGATTTTAATAAATTGAACGCCGCTCCCCAAGCGTTACCTACAATGGGAAACTGCCGTCCTTGTTTATTAGCTTTTATGACGTCTTTATTTCGGTAAACTCTTAATTCTGCTGTCCAAGAAACTTGGTATCAGCACAACGATATTGGTATTATGGTATTTCAGTACACGAGTCTATTCGAGGCAGTGCTCGGCGACAATTGATCTGCTCGTTGTTTCAGTCGAGTGATCACTGATGTTCTTGCATCTCTCCTGCACTGTTCTGACAACCCGCCCAACGTAAGACATGCCACATTAGGATGCAGTGCAAAAAACGCCCTGCTTTCGGAGACCTAGCCCATCTTTAGCATTAGAAGCAATACCTTTTCATCCTGGTTGAAGGCACCGAAGTACATGGATGCCATGTTTGCGTAAGAGTCTACCGATTATTGAGGATTTTGGCCTGGGTAACTTAGACAAGCGATTTTTGGCTTGTCTTCCTCAGTCTGAATCTCGTTCTCGGCTTTCTCAATTTTGACTGCACTGCCCGTTCAATATGGTGATCCGCGTACTCATTCTTTCGGCAACACCAGTCCTACTGTAGTTCTTTGGCGAGGCTACCCTTGTCAAAAAGCGTTGGAGTTCTATGGAACGGAGTCATTAGCATCTAATTCAAAAATGGTTCAAATGGCTCTGAGCACTATCGGACTTAACATCAGAGGTCATCAGTCCCCTAGACTTAGAACTACTTAAACCTACCTAACGTAAGGACATCACACTCATCCATACCCGAGGCAGGATTCGAACCTGCGACTGTAGCGGTCGCGCAGTTCCGGACTGTAGCGCCTAGAACCGCTCGGCCACCCCGGCCGGCAGCATCTAATTTCTTTGTGACGTGTGGTGATGGCTCGATGCGTGAAGACAGGTGTGTGTGTGTGTGTGTGTGTGTGTGTGTGTGTGTGTGTGTGTCCGCACGCGCGCGCTGTATCCACTGTTACCCAGGTATCCGTCCGGTTTTGTGGTAACTAACACGCCCAGGGAAGGTACTTGGCCCTCATTTTCAAGTTTCATCGCGAATTATATATTGCGATGGGTGAAGTTTAAATGTTCCAGGAGCTCTTTAAGGTTTTCCGCTTTACAAACGTGTCTTCGTCATCTCCAGCTTTACATGTCGGCTGAACTCTCTGAAGATTCTCGAGGTCGGTTCACAATACAACATGTTCGCAAGCAGGATCAATGCAGTTGAAAAAGTCTGCTGGTCAGAATGCAACATCGATTCATGTGGTGGCAGGCTTCACCACGTGTCCTAATCGATGCGGTACACGTTCGAAAATCGGGGGCGCGTTCCGAATGCACTGACAACCACCGACGTCTCGTTCCCGGAGTTCATCGACACTATCAACGAAGCTGGAATTCGCCAAAGGTTTTAGATTCAGCGACACAAAAATAAGCGAGAGCACTTACCCCTTATTTGCTTCTTAAAAGTTCGCTGAATGCTCATTTTTTCTGTTCTTCGTCGATCCTGAGTTGCTTAAAATTCATGGAAGTATTTTTCATCTATGCAACTAAATGAAAAGCAGCCTCCTTTTTTCCCATACGCGTTTCGCTTATTTTATTTATGAAGCATCTTCCGTGACCTGTAATACATGTTTTTTTTCACATTTATGTTATGTAGTAGTTACAATATGTTACTGTGGTACATATGTCATAGTTTTCTCTTGTTTCTGACAGTAGAAAACACTTTCGTAGCACAAATATCGTGAGGTTAAATTATCATTTGGTTTCACGATTTCCAACGTTGTTAGCCCATGCATGTTGTCCTAGACATATGGACTAACAACACTGGAAATCGTGACACCAAACGAGAATGTAACCTCACGATATTTGTGGTACAAAATTTGTTTTTCATCTAAAAAACAAGAGAAAAACACGACAAATGTAACATAGTAACATACTGTAACTACTACATAATACATTTATTATATCCATAAAAATAAACATGTATTACTGGCCTCTGAAGATGCTTCATAAATAAAAGAAGCGAAACGCATATGGCAAAAAACAACTGCCTTTCATTTAGTTGCATACGTCGATGCAGTTCGCTGAATATTATAAAATAAACACCGATGTGGCCGAAATATTTAGGTGTGTGCGTGTGCGCGCGCGTAGGGTCATTTCAGTTCTTCACGCGTTCATAAGAAATAAGCATCTCAGTGAACTGCATATGTCTTAGGTAGCATCAAATTGTTGGTAGTTTAACAAATAAAAATAAAATAAAATAATAACATAATTTGTAATAATAATAATAATAATAATAATAATAATAATAATTGTTGTTTGGATAAGTAATTGAGAGATCAAAGTTTGTTTCGCCTTTAAGATTGGAATTGAATTTCTTAAATGTTTCATAAAATCTTACGTAGCATTGTTCATTGACGTCAGACAACAAAGTAAATCCAATTTACGCCGTGAATTTTTCGAGCGTCGCACGTCCGAAGATGTACGGAACGTAGCCATGGATCATTATATATTTTTTGTAGACGAAGTCAGACATTTGACCTCAGCTTCAATCATGACAATGGGGTGACTAAAACTACTAAAACAGAGAAAAGCATACGATTAAATAAAACATGTATTCATTTCAACATATACATTACGATATGAATGACACTTACCGAGCGAGGTGGCGCAGTGGTTAGCACACTGGACTCGCATTCGGGAGGACGACGGTTCAATCCCGTCTCCGGCCATGCTGATTTAGGTTTTCCGTGATTTCCCTAAATCGCTTCAGGCAAATGCCGGGATGGTTCCTTTGAAAGGGCACGGCCGATTTCCTTCCCCATCCTTGCCTCACCCGAGCTTGCGCTCCGTCTCTAATGACCTCGTTGTCAACGGGACGTTAAACACTAATATCCTCCTCCTCCATGAATGACACTTACGTAAAATTCTAGGTAAATAATAGCAGATAATTCACAAATGAGAGCGACTTATTAATTCTGCGCCTCTTTTCTGCAAATAAGTATCAAAATGGCTAAGTGTGGAGCCACACAAAATATTACGTCCTTCTAGGACAACGAATGACGTAAGAGTGTGCTGATGCCTACTGGCTGCGACAAGAGAGCGGTGTTAATTCCTTTGTTTTGCTTTCTCTCGTCTTAAAAAATCGATTCATATAATCTAAGTTCAGTAAATTAAATATCGTCTGTGCTCGAGTGCAAATGGTTCCTTAAAGTATTTAAATGTCCAAGCAACCGGAGATTGGTACGTAAGTTCTCAACCGATACCGACGAAAACAGTCTGTCTTCCGAGAATGCCGAACCACTTCCACCTCGTCCGCCATCCAAAATAGGGGCGACCCGAAGATCTCCGAAGTGCATCGTCTGCATTTTCGTGTAGCAATAGTTGACGGATCTGCTGGTAATTAATACTTTTGAAATAATGGTATGAGAAAAAATGGCTCTGAGCACTATGGGACTTAACAGCTATGGTCATCAGTCCCTTAGAACTTAGAAGTACTTAAACCTAACTAACCTAAGGACATCAGACAACACCCAGTCATCACGAGGCAGAGAAAATCCCTGACCCCGGCAACCCGGGCGCGGGAAGCGAGAACGCTACCACACGACCACGAGCTGCGGACAATGGTATGAGAGCCTGCTATTGAGAGATGCTTTTACATGGAATGGAAGTAAATACAGAAGCTATCATTTTGGCGCGCAACTTCTGAACGCAGCAGCCGATCGCGGAGAAGGACCACAATTTAGCCGGTCTCTCTCACAATACGCGTACCGAACAAACCATCTATCGTCGGTACCTCACACCACATTACCTCATCTCGCCACTGCTGCCTTCTGAAGTGCCCTAAGAAGACCTCCGTGTAGATGAAGGCTATAAAGCCAGAAATATTAGAAGGTGCAGCGAGTCGCTGCAGACGAGCAGCAAGTGGTCGGCTGGAGGAAGTAACTCGGCAGCGCGCAGCACGGGCCGCTGTCGACACACTTCTGAGAAAAGCCGCGGCGCTGCGATGTGAGGGCAGGGCGGGAGAGGAGAGGAGAGGAGCACTAGTTGCATGTGCCGGGCTGCGGGAAACTGGCGTCTCGACCTCTCCAGGCACGGCGGTAACAACAGAATCCACCCACTCCAATCTGTAACATTATGTGATTGCCGTATCACCTTAAATCATTCACTAATCGAGCAGTCGCTCGGCAACAGCTACAGTTAGCAAATAATGTTGCGAGAATGTACGAGGGTTGTTTTTTAAGTAAGGGCCGTTTTTATTTTTTAAAAAAAGATACAAATACTTTTGTAAAAAAACTTTTATTTTCTGATTCTACACACTTTTACCCATTTTCTACATAGTTGCCTTGTTTATTTAAGCACTTTTCATACCGTACAACTAAGTTTTTAATTCCCTCTTCAAAGAATTCGGCCGCCTGCTCCGACAGCCAAGAGTTCACGGCCGCTTTCACTTCATCGTCGTCATTGAAGCGCTGCCCGCCAAGATGGTGTTTCAGGTACCGGAAAAGGTGAAAATCGCTAGGAGCAAGGTCGGGGCTGTATGGTGCATGGTCCAAAACTTTCCAGCCAACATAATCAATCAAATCCCGAGTCTTTTGAGAGGTGTGAGGCCTAGCGTTATCGTGCAGGAGCCAAACTCCTTTTGTCAGCATGCCGCGCCTTTTGTTTTGAATTGCTCTGCGGAGCTTCTTTAGAGTTGCACAGTAGGCATCCGAGTTGATTGTCGTTCCTCGTGGCATAAAGTCCACTAGCAAAACACCGCGCCGGTCCCAGAACACAGTTGCCATACTCTTGCGCTTTGACAGCGTCTGTTTGGCTTTGACCTTGACGGGTGAGTTTGTGTGTCGCCATTCCATCGATTGTCGCTTGCTTTCGGGAGTGATATGGGATACCCATGTTTCATCTCCAGTGACAATTTGACTCAACATGTCATCCCCTTCTTCCTCGTCACGAATCAAAAAGTCCAATGAAGTGGAAAATCTCTTCCCATTGTGGTCCTCTGTGAGGAGTCTGGGTACCCACCGAGAACACAGTTTCTTAAAGTTTAGGTTTTCAGACACAATTTTGTACAAAACCGATCTTGAAACTTGTGGAAATTCCAAAGAAAGAGTGGAAATTGTGAATCTTCTGTCCTCACGAATCTTTGTTTCGACTGCAGGCACCAAATCATCAGTGATCACAGAGGGCCGACCTGAGCGTTCTTCGTCATGGACGTTTTGACGGCCATTTTTAAAATCTCTAACCCATTGACGCACTTTACCTTCACTCATTGCATTCAAGCCATAAACTTCTGTAAACTGACGACGAATTTCTGCAGCTGATAGGCTTCTTGCGGTCAAAAAACGTATCACTGACCGTATCTCACACGCGGCGGGCGATTCAATAATCGTGAACATTATAAATTAGCACAGCGATGCGTACACGTCAGCTACAGAGCTGCAACTTGCATCAGTGCGAACGGGAAGGATGCCGGCAAGTGGGACGGTGGCTTGTTGCGGCATCCGCGCGAATTACGGGACTATACGCGCGAACGGCCCTTACTTAAAAAACAACCCTCGTAAAAGGTGAACGACCTGTGACGTAACTTGTTTATTGTCGAAGCGCCGTCAGAGATGCAGTGAGTTACTGACTTTGAAAACCGCGGCGCGAAAAACGGACAGAAGAAGAACACTTTTAGACATTATTTTGATGTACGAGATATTCTCGATGAACAGTTACTCAGTTACTCATTTTGTCTTGTCTCTTGTAACTTGTGTCGGACGCGCATGTCTTGCCGCCCTATTATTATTGTTAAAAATAATATTATTTTAGTGTAAAGTAAAAGTGCAATTCTAAAAGCGCGATACTGCATAGCAGTAGATTTATTGTGCGGCGTGTATGTGAAAACGTGGTGGTGGTGGTGGTTAGTGTTTAACGTCCCGTCGACAACGAGGTCATTAGAGACGGAGCGCAAGCTCGGGTTAGGGAAGGACTGGGAAGGAAATCGGCCGTGCCCTTTGAAAGGAACCATCCTGGCATTTGCCTGAAACGATTTAGGGAAATCACGGAAAACCTAAATCAGGATGGCTGGAGACGGGATTGATCCGTCGTCCTCCCGAATGCGAGTTCAGTGTGTGAAAACGTCATAGGAATTATTTTCATTACGAGAACAGAAGTGCCAGTCAAAACGACATCCATGTTAAATCCTTCATTGCAGTGTAAGTACATCTATTAATTGCCATAAATTCAGAGTTAAATGGAACTGGTGTATGGACTGTTTATTTAGTATAGAATCTATGTCTCACTCCTTCATGAAGTTATTTAATTTTCTTTGTGTTTCTGCCAAACAGAGAGTTCACAGTCACGAATTCTTTCGTCGAAATCGGACGGAAGTTGCATGCGGCGAAATATTTTCTCCGCGCCATATTCTACTGGTAAACGCATGCATGATAAACTACGGTCCCTTAGGAAATTCATGTTGAGCTATCCAAAAATTATTATATTTTGAATAGGCATTTACTCTCCTCTGCAATGCAACTTCCGACTGATCAGACGATACAACAAGAGACAGCCACACACGGTCGGCGTTCGCAAATTATTTCCACCGCTGATTATAGCTATAAGTTACAGCACAAAAGTAAACATACTGTTATAATTAGCGACTACGAACGGGGACATTTATAACTATGTTTATGTATACACATTACGTAAACGTATAGTTATAAATCCTAACTTGAGGTTTATAAGAAAATGGGCACTCATGTGAGTGTTTATTCTCCAACACGCTCATATACACCGCCTGACAAAAACAAAAGACCACACAGAAGGGGTGGCGAAACAAAGTGAAACATGTCGGTTTGACGGTGTGTGATGTTGGCAGCACTAGTTAAAAAGTCGAGTCAAATTTAGAAAGGATTCGGCAGTATGAGCTACTTGTCAGTGTTAAGTTGCACTCCGTGTGATTTGGATGTAGGCATTCATTCGATTGGGAATGGCGTCAATAAACTCGTTATATCGTCTCCTCAGTGAGCCGTGGCGCCATTGAGTTAGTGGACAGTTCTGTCTGGCGCCACTGGCTCAGGTGCAGTACCGACTATCCCTCTTGCGGCCCCATTGCCAGTATGTATAACGAATAGTTGGTATCTGTGGATTGTGTCCTTAGAGGATCTTTGCTTAGTGATCGCTGGCCCGAGAGGGAGACACCAAGTGTGGGGACTGGCGGTAGCGTCGCGGCATGAGGCAGTCACGAGGTCCGACCAGCCGAAGCCACGAGCTGCGCAAGGAGGGCCTGCGCAGAGCGGAGATACCGGAGTACTCCACCGGGGTCAGCGGCGCCTACAAGCCGCGGGCCGACATCCCGTGGGCTGGTTGGCAACATTCGTGTCGGACGACCGCTCGTGGCCCGGCTGCCCTCTTCTACCTGGCTTTCATCGGCACCACTCAGTAACCGCTGCAACGCACCGTGGGTCCGTGGAACTGCTTGCTGATAAAGGGGAGTAACATTCTGTAATACTCGTGGTCATTTGTTTCATTGTCTACCTGACCTAATTATTTTCTGGTTTGTACCCGACCCTCCGAGTTTTACGCGGTCGGCTCTTTGCCCGTACATATAGGTAGTACGAGGTGTATTCAAGTTCTAAGGCCTACGATTTGTTTTTCTAATTAACTACTCACCCGAAATCGATGAAACTGGCGTTACTTCTCGACGTAATCGACCTGCAGACGTACACATTTTTCACAACGCTGACGCCATGATTCCATGGCAGCGGCGAAGGCTTCTTTAGGAGTCTGTTTTGACCACTGGAAAATCGCTGAGGCAATGGGTAAGGATTACGCCCTCGCTGTCCCAGAACATGGACACCATCATTTTTTCAGCACGGGCGGTTACCCGAAATATTTTTGGTGGCGGTGAATCTGTGTGCTTCCATTGAGCTGACTGGCGCTTTGTTTATGGATTGAAAAATGGCATCCACGTCTCATCCATTGTCACAACCGACGAAAAGAAAGTCCCGTTCGTGCTGTCGTTGCACGTCAACATTGCTCGGCAACATGCCACACGGGCAGCCGTGTGGTCGTCCGTCAGCATTCGTGGCACCCACCTGGATCACACTTTTCGAATTTTCAGGTCGTCATGCAGGATTGTGTGCACAGAACCCACAGAAACGCCAACTCTGGAGGCGATCTGTTCAACAGTCATTCGGCGATCCCCCAAAACAATTCTCTCCACTTTCTCGATCGTGTCGTCAGACCGGCTTGTGCGAGCCCGAGGTTGTTTCGGTTTGTTGTCACACGATGTTCTGCCTTCATTAAACTGTCGCACCCACGAACGCACTTTCGACACGTCCATAACTCCATCACCACATGTCTCCTTCAACTGTCGATGAATTTCAATTGGTTTCACACGACGCAATTTCAGAAAACGAATGATTGCACTCTGTTCAAGTAAGGAAAACGTCGCCATTTTAAGTATTTAAAACAGTTCTCATTCTCGCCGCTGGCGGTAAAATTCCATCTGCCGTACGGTGCTGCCATCTCTGGGACGTATTGACAATGAACGCGGCCTCATTTTAAAACAATGCGCATGTTTCTATCTCTTTCCAGTCCGGAGTAAAAAAATCGGAGGCCTTAGTACTTGAATGCACCTCGTAGTATTGTACTAAGACACTAGGTGTCGTTTGAAGCCGGCCGAGGTGGCCAAGCGGTTCTAGGCGCTACAGTTTGGAACCGCGCGACCGTTACGGTCGTAGGTTCGAATCCTGCCTCGGGCATGGATGTGTGTGATGTCCTTAGGTTAGTTCTAGGGGACTGATGAGCTCAGAAGTTAAGTCCCATAGTGCTTAGAGCCATTTGAACCATTTTCTTGTTCGTTTGAAAATTTGTCCCGCTATTATATTGCCTTCCCTTTCTGGTTTGTACTCGATCATTAATGTTCTAATTAATCAGCTCTTGCTTGTAAATACAGCCGGAACAATTGCACTAAGGCACAGGTTGCCGTTAAAAAAAGAGAGAGACCTTGTGGTTAGAGTTAGCTGTTAACCGGTTCAATTCTTTGATTCTAATTGTATTTCTCTGTCATTACTTATAATCTTAACAACCGACCGTACTAAGCTCTTCTCTTCCGTGTTTGAAACACCGTGTCATTATTGCTGTATTTTAGCTGGATCTAGTGCTTCCGTCGAGTAAGTTCTCTTCTAATAAGTGTTCACAAGTGATGTTTTAAGACGCTCCTTCAGAGGGGTGTTAATAACCTTGAAGATATTAACAGCCAACTGTCACAAGGGCTTTGCTCAATTGTGAGGAAGGGAAGGGTTGGCGCCCCGTTGCACCTTTGTTGGCGATTAAAATCAAGATGTTGGTTGCTTTGAAATAAGCCTTATCATTCTGATATTGTTTCCTAACCTGTTTAACCTTTAAGCACAGGTGCGCCTCTTAACCCCGGACCTTTCGACATGTTGTTGTTGTGGTCTTCAGTCCTGAGACTGGTTTGATGCAACTCTCCATTCTACTCTATCCTGTGCAAGCTTCTTCATCTCCCAGTACCTACTGCAGCCTACATCCTTCTGAATCTGCTTAGTGAATTCATCCCTTGGTCTCCCTCTACGGTTTTTACCCTCCACGCTGCCCTCCAATGCTAAATTTGTGATCCCCTGATGCCTCAGAACATGTCTTACCAACCGATCCCTTCTTCTAGTCAAGTTGTGCCACAAGCTCGTCTTCTCCCCGAGTCTATTCAATACCTCCTCATTAGTTATCTGATCTACCCATCTAATCTTCAGCATTCTTCTGTAGCACCACATTTCGAAAGCTTCTATTCTCTTCTTGTCTAAACTATTTATCGTCCACTTTTCACTTCCATGCATGGCTACACTCCATACAAATACTTTCGACATACAGCTTTCAAATTAAAAGTGAAGTCATATGTTTTGAGTAATTGAATCACTCTTGTCATCAATGGTGCTTATGTCGTTTCATGCGTTGCAGAAGGGCACTTAATAAGACAGACTGTGTCCAGCGCGGCAGTAAACACCGCTGTTTCACCCGATAACGGATGGGCTGCAGGTCCGGCCGTCTTGTAATCATATTGTTGCCTGGTTTGCGATACAGCACTTCAGATTTCTTTTACATAGATTAAAAGCTTATTCAATTTAAGGTTTAAGGTCAAAATAATTTTGCAAATTTGTTCTTTTTTGTTAAAGATAATTTTATGGTTAAATGCTTCTATTATCTGTAACACAAACGTTATATTTCGGTAAATAAACAGGTTGTGTGAAAGGGAATTTACGTTGGAGTCTCCTCCCTTCCAACTTTTCCTTAATTCCAGTGTGTACCACGTGTCACTGAGGCGAGAGGGCCTCTAGCTGTTGTAACTCATTCTTGATATCCTGCGTACTGTCTCTGAGACGCAGCTGACGTCCGCGGTAGCCCCCCCCCCCCCCCCCCGGCCTTCTGTTTATCATCAACCGCTACATTTTCCGTACTGTCAGCAAGAGAAGGTATTTATTTAATTATTTGTAGCGTTCACAGATTTTACGTACAACAATTCTTTTTTTTTTTTTTTTTTTTTAGAATCTGCAGATGAAGAACCTTGCTTTAAAATTCGTTAAAAGAATCTCTCATTGACCTTTTGACAGCTGCTTTCATTTCGCATAATTTCTGTTTTGTCAGCGAGGCACTGACTACGTTTGAAACGACTGTGCAAAATTCTCTGCTTTCTCAGCAGTGTGACGTCACGAGATCGTTGCACTGCCCGTGTATCTCGTTGGTCCGCGATGGCGACTCTCACAACCTGCCGCCACGAATAACACCGCTGTGGCTCTCCAAAACACGGTGGAAGCATGGGACCACTTCCCTGGTCGCCTTCGTTCGCGGTAGTGAGAAAACGCTATTCGCCACTGAAGACAATGTGACGCAGTGCATAAGCAGTGGCTTGGCTTAAAAATGGCTCAAATGGCGTACCGAACAAACCATCTGCCATCGGTACCTTACACCACATTACCTCATCTCGCCACTGCTGCCTTCTGAAGTGTTCTAAATGGCTCTGAGAACTATGGGACTTAACATCTGAGGTCATCAGTCGCCCAGAACTTAGAACCACTTAAACCTAACTAACCTAAGGACAGCACACACATCCATGCCCGAGGCAGGATTCGAACCTGCGACCGTAGCGGTCGCTCGCTTCGAGACTGTAGCGCCTAGAACCTCACGGCCAGTCCGTAAGCAGTGGCGACAGCACTCAAAGCGCTCCCGTTTGTGTCGTGTTGCGTTAACGGCAGCCTACGCACGGGACGCAAATTACTTAGCCAGGCTGCTGCTACTTTCTGACCAATTGTGCGTAACGACGCACAATTTAGCAGGGAGTCCGTTACCTGTTCTCGGGTGGCAGGTGCAGGGGGCGTGCCCGCTGAGAAACACGGCGACGCTCGCTTGTGGTGGTGGGACGAGGGCGGCCGGAACCTCGGCGACTACTGTGCCTGCCTTCAGTTCAGCACCAGCCCACTGAACATGGAATGCCCCACACATCTCAATATTGCACGATTCGACCAGCCCGCCAAACGGAGGCTCACCGTGAGGCCAGTTCCTAATTGACAGATGTTCATAAACCTGTCTTACCCACGCCAAGTGGGGAGCATCTCCGTGTACCACGCAATTTCTTTGATTGATTGATTTGGGGGGAAGAGACCAAACAGCGAGGTCATCGGTCTCATCGGATTAGCGAAGGATAGGGAAGGAAGTCGGCCGTGTCCGGTGAAAGGAACCATCCCGGAATTTGCATGAAGCGATTTAGGGAAATGACGGAAAACCCAAATCAGGTTGGCCGGACGCGGGACTGAAGTGTCGTCCTCCCAAATGCGAGTCCAGCGTGCACACCACTCCGCCACCTAGCTCGGTCACGCAGGGATCGCTCAACATCTTCCCCTCTTCACAATTCTTATGCAGGCTGTTTCCGTAAGAGCGTGCAAAAATTTAACAGGACATACAGGATACTCCACTGAACAATTTGAGGAACCTGGGTCGCAGACGTCACACTGAGGAGATAATAGGAATAAAATCACATTACTGTGTACTTTTTTATTTACATTAGTTACAGTCAACTGCAAATACCATCACTGACACAATGAACGTACTATTTGTACTGAATCTTACAAAATGTGCTGTAACTGACGGCCATCAACCTCAATGGGCGAGCAATATTCTGTCGCACCTTGACAAGTACCGCTAACGGCCTTGTCGCAGTCGTAACACCGGTTCCCTTCAGATCACCGAAGTTAAGCGCTGTCAGGCTGGGCTAGCACTTGGATGGGTGACCATCCGGTCTGCCGAGCGCTGTTGAGCCCTTGTGAGCCAAACTGAGGAGCTACTTGATCGAGAAGCAGCGGCTCCAGTCTCGCAAACTGACATACGGCCGGGAGAGCGGTGTGCTGACCACATGCCCTTCCACATCCGCATTGTGGTCTCAGGATGACACGGCGGCCGGTCGGTGTCTTTGGGCCTTCATCGCCTGTTCGGGAGAAGGAGTTCGACAAATAGCTTTCGTGTGTTTCCAGTCACATCTCAGGCAGCTACAATTCTGGCAACTAATTCCACATCCATATCCACTGGGGTCTCATACAGAAGTGAGCTTAGATATCCCCGTAGGAAGTAATCAAGGGGATTAAGTTCAGGTTTTCCCGCAGACTGTCTCTTCAAAATCGGTTGTGCGAGTGGTTCTTATGCAGCCACGTCCATCGTTTCTTCTTTCAAATGAAACACTCTCCCGCATTGTCGATTGAGAGAAATGAACATTGGTCCTGACGCATGATGCCTGTTAGGAAATTGTTCCCTGTACAGCCTTTCACCAGCGACAGCATTGCAACGGACTTCCCCATGCACAAGGTGCATGGTGCATGTTAGTGAGTTCTGAGAACGTGTACCGGTGCTGCTCCATTGTATCGTACTGTACGTCTCTGAACAGCACTGAGTAATGAACGGGTCTGTCGTTGATTCATAGCGCGTTCTGTCGTGGGAGAATGTAAATACGATACAACACAGCCACCGCACGGACAAGTCAAGTAAACAAAACCTGTATCATGACTTCCAGGTAATCAAGCTCGTCCTCCTTGTTTACTTTCAGGTAATAATGTTCACGTAGATAAATAACACAGTACGTGTAAGCTTGTAAGCATGTTAGTTGTAAACAGGCTGCAAAACAGTAATGCTAGACAAAGCAGTGGACAAGTTCCCTTCAACATCTCATTAATGTGGCTTTCCCGAACCCAGTTTCCCTACTTTAAGGGGAGGTTTACTATCTTTTGGTTAAAAAATCCATTTTTTTAAAATTGCATTTGCGTGTTTAGAATCCATCCCTGAAACGGTTTTTCCGAATACGGAACGGAACTGTTTGTTATTCGCGGTTGAACAAAAAAAAAAAAAATATGCACCTGCCTGATGAAATCGGCCTTTTTCACGCACCAGTTTTTTTGTTTCGGAGGACGAGTTATTGTACCGGTGCTTGGGAGGAAACACATAAAATTCAAATGAAAGTTTGAACGCGTGTGATTGGAAGTTAGCCCCCAAGTATTTCCATTCTGGTGCGAAGACTGAAGGTTTCGACTTTCCTGGCAGTGAGCAGATTCAACGAAGGGTATTCAGCGATTCTGAAGACCATGACAACGATGGACGTCACCCTGGGACTCTATTCGACGCAGTTCGCCAAGCATTCGGACGACCACCGCATTCAAGCGGCCGAAAACCGCTTGTCACCGGCCGTACGAGCGGCTCTGGAGCAGCACAGGATGGACCAGATCGAGCAGAACGCCCTCCGTTAGGAAGAGGAAGGACTAGTTTATGGACCCGGAATAGCATATTGAACGTAAATTGCATAATATTGCATTTATATGTAGTCAAAACTTGAAACGCGTTTTTCTCGAAATCCGCGTTTTTCTCGAAATGACGTTTTTTTGTATGACGCGGTATGGTAACTTCTAATCTACTGAACCGACTGGCATGATTGTTTCCGACGAAACTAACTAAATTGTCTAGGAGTTGAACCACTTTTATTCCAATCCATCAACTATAAATATTTTTACTTGACAAACGAAGCCCTATGTGCTTTCAAATGGCCGCCATTTTGTTTCCTGTGGTGCAAATAACTTAAGCGAGGTTCAACTTCTACAGAATCTTATATACTTCGCTAACGTCAGCTCAATTTCGATTTCAGACGAGCCGGCTGACCTGTGACATACCGCTCATTTGTTTCGTTCCGACGGCACTTCCGCCTTTGCTCTTCGACATTTCCGTTCGGAAAAATTCCAGTTTGTAGATGAAATATCAATAAACATTTTGACCAGATTTGACACTGGTTTCTATAACACACCCCCGAGAAATAAATTCTCGAAGAACATGCTTTTTTCGGGCCAAAGATAGTAAACCTCCCCTTAATTTATTCAGAGGAGCATTCTCTACGTCCTGCCACATTTGTGCACGCTCTTACAGAGACACCCTGTATAGCCTGCCAAGCTTTGTAATGACACTAAGCATGAACGGTGCTGAGCTGTCTGGTGGCTGTTGTATCTGACGCAAAGAACAGCAACTCCAATCATTTTCGTATCCACCGATGGTAAGTGCATGTACGAAGAAGGGGAGGGGATGACTAATAAAGTCATCAGAAAACCACAACAAAGTGCAAAACGATTTAGAAAAGATATCTGAATGGGCCGAAAATTGGTAGTTGACCCTAAATAACAAGAATTGTGAGGTCATCCACATGAGTGCTAAAATGAACTCATGAAACCTCGGTTACAAGATAAATCAGTCTAATCTAAAAGCCATAAACTCAACTTAATACCTAGATATTACAATTACGAACAACTTAAATTGGAAGGAACACACAGAAAATGTTGTGGGGAAGGCTAACCAAAGACTGTGTTTTACTGGCAGGACAGTTAGAAAAAGTAACAGATCTACTAAGAAGACTGCGTACACTATACTTGTCCGTCCTCTTTTAGAATACTGCTGCGCAGTGTGGGATCCTTACCAGGTAGGACTGAAAAAGTTCAAAGAAAGGCACCACGTTTTGTATTATCGCGAAATATGGGAGAGAGTTTCACAGAAATGATACAGGATTTGGGCTGGCTATCATTAAGAGAAAGGCGTTTTTCGTTGCGACGGAATCTCCTCACGAAATTCCAATCACCAGCTTTCTCCTCCGAACGCGAAAATATTTTGTTGTCATCGACCTACATAGAGCGGAACGCTCACCACGATAAAATAAGGGAAATCAGAGCTCGTACGGAAAGATATAGGTGTTCATTATTTCCGCGCGCTATACGAGATTGGAATAATAGAGAATTGTGAAGGTGGTTCGATGAACCCTCTGCCAGGCACTTAAACGTGATTTGCATAGTATCGATGTAGATGTAGAGGCAGGAGCGACAGTGGTGGCGTGCAGAGTATAGATCTAGTTGTCAATAAGGAGAGCTGTAAGTCGCGTTAGGGTGCACGCGTTACGCACACGGGATCTCGAGCAGTCGCTTATGTCCACCGTTTTGATGTCGGCCTGTGTGGAGGGGTCCAGTTAACCCAGACGTGAGGCTAAGTGAGGTGTCCCCCGCCACTCAGAGTGCACGTGTGTCCTGACCTGGCGCACAGTTCTGTGGCCCGCGCGTCTGCAGGTCTCTGTGGTGGCAGCGGGCCAGAGGCCGTCCCTGCCCCACACATCTGTCAAACCGGTTTGCGGCCACAACAGCCGCTGGAAATGTGTTGCCGCCTGGGAGGCCAGACTTGTCTCTGTCTCGGCGACATTTCTGCCACCACACAGTAGGAGAAGCCGACTGGCAACATGCTTGCTGACGTCGGTTTCTGGAAGTCAGGCACAGGTCTGAAGCATGTTTCACTACATCACGTCCCGTCTCCTACGGCGCGGGACATAGCCAGTTGGTTTTCCAACACTAACTTGCTCCGGTAGGCGGAACTGCCGAAATTACCATTCGTCACCACTCAGCGGTCCAGTCACGACGTCATCCAACAGCTGTAGAAGGACGGGATTTGCACAGACGGACCTTAGGGATAGACGTCTATGGAGACGAGAGCATCTTCATCCGCATCCGTGGGATTCTAAAAATTTTAATGGAGCTGTACACAGTAAAAATATCTAGGGAACAGAGAGACCAGAATACATCTAACAAGTAACTGAGGACCTTGGCAGCGAGTGCTAATCGGAAATACAGGGCGTGCATTAAGTCCGGGAACACTTTCAATTATTTATTGCACAAGAACTAAACATTGTACAGATGCCATACATATTGCATTTTGTAGATGAACTCTGAAAGTTTTTTTTTTTTTTTTTTTTTTTTTAACAAACATTCCATATACGAACTATGAGTGACTCGTCAGGGCAATACAATTCTTGCCGTCATGGACTGTGCGGCTGGTCCCGGGGGAGGTTCGAGTCCACCCTCGGGCATGGGTGTGTGTGTGTGTGTGTGTGTGTGTGTGTGTGTGTGTGTGTGTGTGTGTTTGTCTTTAGGATAATTTAGGTTAAGTAGTGTGTAAGCTTATGGACTGATGACCTTAGCAGTTAAGTCCCATTAGATTTCTCACACATCTGAATTCTTGCCATACCCGTCCCAGCATGGCATCGTAGACTGTGGCAGCCGCTTCCCGTATTCTCTGCCGGAGCTCTGCTACATCACGTGGTAGAGGCGGTACATACACCAGATCTTTAATGTGTCCCCACAGAAAAAAGTCACACGGAGTGAGATCTGGTGATCGGGGAGGCCATTTCGTGAAGCAGCTGTGCCCTTCTGCAGCACGGCCGATCCATCGACGCGGCATCTCCGTGTTCAGGTACCCACGAACTTCACGACGAAAATGGGGTGGAGCCCCGTCCTGCTGAAAGATGAACGTAGAGTCCGACTGCATTTGAGGCATTAGCCACTGCGGTAACATGTCCATTGCTGAAGTCCTTATGAATAATGTCTCTCGTACGCGCTCCACTTTCATTTCACCCACACTGGGACGTCCGCTTCTCTTTGCCGGGCACAAGCAACCCGTTGTGACGAATTTGTTGTGCCAGTGATAAATGGCCTTCCTTGTTGGTGGCTTCTTATCGTACTTCGTTCTAAACATCCGTTGAACAGCTGTAGCACACTTGTTTCTGTCGAACTCAAATACACAGAAAGCTCGCTCCGCACCTGAATTCGCCATGTTTGTGACTAGCGCTGACTATCAGCAAATTACCAAACTACGCTGTGGCGGTATTCATGGGGGGAAAAAAAAAGGTTTCAGGGTTTCTCTTCAAAATGGCATATGTATGATACCTGTACAATGTTTGGTTCTTGTGCAACAAATAACTGAAAGTGTTCCCGGACTTCATGTACATCCTGTAAACAGGTTGGCACACGACAGGAATGTGGCGAGCCGCACTGAACGAGTCAAAAGAATGATGACCCAAAAAATGGCACAAGGATCAAACAGTTTCTCGTCTAGAAATTAAATACTGCTCTGCTTTCGTGTGATATTGGAAAATCGCGTTTCTGGTTCTGTCATGTTGTTCATAATTCCACTAAACTCGTTCTCGAACATTTTTTGTTACTGCCGGAGTTCTTAGTATTACACATGCTTCGTAACTTTTTTATTTTTAGTTAGTTCATTCAGAAGGTGACTCAGTGATGTTTCGGGCTTTGTTTTCCCATGACTTGCTCCTACAAATTCAGGTAACAGTCATCACGGACCATATTTACTTCAACATCAAATATGCGTGGATCTGTTGGTTGGTTTAAAAGAGGGGGGGAAGGGACCAAACTGCGTGGTCATCGGTTCCTTGTTCCAAATAAAACAATGCCTCAAGCGTGAGAATCAAAGGTACAATACGTATAACACAGATCGGAAAGAAAGGAAAAACAACAAGAAACAAGGAAAGGCAACGAACACTAGGAGGAGGAAAAGAGGACAAGAAAACGGAGACGCAAGAAACAGTCAGAAGAGACTGACGTGCGTCTGTAGTTAAGCTGGCTAGGTTGCATGGAAAGTCATATAGCAGGTGACGAATGACTTTATTGATCAAAGTATCAATGACGCGTTTCGGAATTACTTCTATCTTCAGAAACCGAAGTGCAAAGGAAACACAAGGACAATAGCCGGACCAGTCGTGTTCCTACCATGAGATTAGAGACTACTTGTCTATGTGCTACATTTGCACTCTGTTTTCTGAAGATGGAAACATTCCGAAAACTTTTATACGACCCAGCCAGTGTTACGTGTCAAAATTAATTTTGAACAGTTTCGTATCGTTATGTAAGTAATATCGTCGTTTCAACCTATTATGACAGTAGCAAAATGTCGTGAAGCAGATAAAGGGTGTAAAAAGGCTTTATTTCTTGGAATTAAAGTCAGTGTATCTGTATTTGTTCTAGATGAAGTATCGTAAGCAGCTGTACCAGTGTTCACCCAGAAGCGGCAAAGACCATCTATGCGGCGGCGGCTGACAGCAACAACGCGTGGCACGTATCATCCTGGGCGAGTTCGCCGCAACACAATGAAACGGCAGCCACAAGAAATTATATATTGATTGTTGAAGAATAATGGTAGCGTCCTACGTTTGTCTACATTCGTGGCTCAGCTACTGTTTAGTGGAAAGAAGCAGTTAGTCGCTATCGATGAGCCGAAGACCACGTGAACTAGAGTCGGTACGACGAGTGTTGTGTTACTGCATGTGGGTCGAGACACGTTTACGTGTGTCATTATCGATACTTTGCTAGGAGAATTCGGCATCAAGACAGTTGGAGATTTTCCGTGAATTTTGTTGGAAATGTTTCGGAAGCTTGTAACGTGTGGATTTGAATTTTTAAATGCAAGATTAGATAATGCACTACAAAAATTATACTAGGGCATAATTAGTAGAACTGTTTGAGGAATTGTATCTGAAACTAGCTCCTCGTAATTTTGTTTGGTGCTTGACCTGTGGTCAAGCAATCTTTGAGTGACGGGCTTAGTGTAGCGTTGTTGGTACGCTGTGTTAGTTCGTACATTGGTATTTGTGTCGAAGGTGCGACCACAAATCAAAGTTGTACTGTCAGAAATTGTGTATGACGAGGTCCGGTTTTGTTGCCTGAGATAGTTTGTTGAGCACGCTAAAGAATTTGGGTGTTGCGTATAGTTGGGAGTCAGTGTCGGCTATTTGAGTCGATTTGTGGAGGACAGGCTTACTACGAGGTAGTAACTTCTTGTAAACGGTGGAGTATTTAATGAGGGAGCGTCATTCCCGAGTTTTTCTGTATCGTAGGATCAAGTATAGGAACAAACTGACTGGAGGTGAATCGTGATTACCTGTGTATTTAGTCCATAATCATTTTTACTGACGCTATCACAGTTTCCCTTGCCCTAGCTGAACCATTTGAAGACGGAAAATCGACTATTATTCTAGTAGTACGTGACGAGTGACATTCAATTAGACTGGTAGTGGGTACGCGAGGAGCCAACACCTGGAGTGGTCGAGATTCTGAAAATCTGGTATTAAGCTGAGCTTGAAAGTGGTGGTGGCGCGTAGCTTTATGTTTTCAATTTCTATCTTGTTCAGTGTGGGGATTAGATTTGTGGTCCCTCACATCACCGTTTGCCTATTTAAAGGTTTGATTCATTTTAACTCCAACTTCGCCCGAAGAAGCCTTGGAGGCCCAACGGTACCGTCCGGCCGCCGTGTCATCCTCAGCCCACAGGCGGCACTGGACGCGTATATGGAGGGGCACGTGGTCAGCACACCGCTCTCCCGGCCGTATGTCAGTTTACGAGACTGGAGCCGCTACATCTCATTCAAGAAGCTCCTCAGTTTGCCTCGCATGGGCTGAGCACACCCCGATTGGCAACAGCGCCCGGCCGACTGGATGGTCACCCATCCAAGCGCTAGCCCAGCCCAACAGCGCTTAACTTTAATGATCTGACGGGAACCGGTGTTACCAATGCGGCAAAGCCGTTGGCGATTCATTTAAAGAGCTAAAGTATACTCTGAATCCAGAATGAGATTTTCACTCTGCAGCGGAGTGTGCGCTGATATGAAACTTCCTGGCAGATTAAAACTGTGTGCCCGACCGATACTCGAACTCGGGACCTTTGCCTTTCGCGGGCAAGTGCACTTGCCCGCGTAAGGCAAAGGTCCCGAGTTCGAGTCTCGGTCGGGCACACAGTTTTAATCTGCCAGGAAGTTTTATACTCTGAATCGTTGAAATTAAAACAAAGTCCCTGTATTATCATTTTACCCACTATTCTAAATAAACTGAGACAGAATAATCCAATTATGCACTCCGTAAAGGGGGAAAAAAAGAGTTGAAATTTCAGTGATCTGTTTTATAACAAGTAGAGCAAGCACGCTTAAGTTAGCGATATACTATAAATAAATGAATGAAGAGTGTGTGAACAGACAGCAGAGATTTTACCGAACTTAAACGACGCAAAGTTTACAATTTACGTAATTTCTTGAAATGTCACATTGGAGTTACAGTTGAAAAATATTTTTGTTGACAATAATAAACCAATACGCAAAGATTTACTTACGAAACAATTCCGATTCATTACAAAAGACTACATTTAAACTTCATTAGCAGAGGTATCACTAGTCAGAGGATGTAAATAACTGTTGGTTATTGCCATGGTAACAAATACATCTTTGGCCTAAAACGTCAAATATTTCATAAAAATAATTAAATCGAGAAACTTTTTATTCATATTGGAATGCGTGAGTGCTGTAATTAAGAATTAGCATTAATGAATTGAAATAATTTAATGCCAAGGGCAACATTATTATTATCTGAATAACAAGTTAAGAGATGTCAATTTACGTGTCTTGCTGATCTGTATAATTATTTATGAGCTTAATTCGAAAAGATTCGTGGGAGCGTTATATTATAATATTGGAAAGCTTATTTACCAATTCCATCAGGGACACACGGGTGCTGACTGTTTTCAGAATTGCTCTTACAGTGTTTGAAAAATACTGTTATCATCTGACAGGTTACATTGAAATCTACTGCGCCTTTCCACGAATTATTAGCAATTTATTGCATCTATATTTATTTTTTCGTAAATTTCCTCTTGTACTGGGTTGGGGTGACGCCTGAACGTTTTGTTACATCCGCAGCCGGCAATACCTGCACAATGCACCAGCTTAACTACAGGTCTACGCGTATTTACTAGAATGATTGCCAGTCTCCTGCATGACTTTACGCCACACCTTTACAACTTCAACATTGTCATTGGTCAAGTGTTGCTCTTTTTTCTACATGTTTTTAGCGAATATACTGTGGACAATGTCATTCATGATGACAACAGCAGTTTCTGCAAGCATAAGTTTCTCGTTTCACATCACGCACTGAAGCAACTTATTATACTTCGGCTCGCCCGCTTAATCATCTTTTTTTTTTTCTTATTTAATTTTCAGTCAGTCTTGTAAGCGGTTCGGTACGGTCAGCAACCAACTCCCCTCTTGTGCAAACTTCTTCATGTCAAAGTAACACTTGCACGATACGTTTCAAAAAAATGGTTCAAATGGCTCTGAGCACTATGGGACTTAACATCTGAGGTCATCAGTCCCCCAGAACTTATAACTTCTTAAACCTAACTAACCTAAGGACACCACTCACATCCACGCCCGAGGCAGGATTCGAACCTGTGACCGTAGCAGGCGCGCGGTTTCGGACTGAAGTACCTACAACCGCTCGGCCACCGCGGCCAGTACGTTGCAACGCATCCCAGATATGAGCAATAATGTTTATGTATGCGGAGCTTGGTGGCCATCAGAAGTGTTTTAACCCAGAAGAGTGTTCTTGGAGCCATTCCGTAACAATCCTGCACGTGTCGGTTGTCGCATTGCCCTGCTGGAATTGCCCAAGTCCGTCGGAATGCACAATGGACATGTATGGATCCAGGTGATTAGACAGGATGCTTACGCACATGTCACCTGTCATAGTACTATTTAGAAGTTATCTGGGATCCCATAGCATTCCAACTGCACACGCCCCAAACCATTACAGAGCCTCCACCAGCTTGAACAGTCCCCTGCTTACATGCAGGGTCCATGGATTCAAAAGGTTGTCTTCATACCCGTAGACGTCCATCCACTTGATATAATGTGAAAGGAGACTCGTCCGACCAGGCAACATGTTTCCAGTCATCCACAGTCCAATGTCGATGTTGACGGGGCCCAAGAAAGGCATAAAGCTTTGTCGTGCAGTACACGAGAGGGCCTTCGCTTGCTAATGCCCATATCGATGATGTTTCGTTGAATGGCTCGAACGATGCCGCTTGTTGATGGCGCAGCACTGAAATCTGCTGCAATTTGTGGAAGGGTTGCACTTTTGTCACGTTGAACGATTCTCTTCAGTCGTCCTTTGTCATGTTCTTGCAGACCTTTTTGCGGCAGCAGCGATGCCGAGATTTGATGTTTTACCATATTCCTGATATTCATGGTACGCTCGTGAAATGGTAGTAAGGGAAAATCCCCACTTCATTGCTACCTCCGAGATGCTGTGTCCCACCGCTCATGCGTCGACTATAACACTACGTTCAAACTCACTTAAATCTTGATAACCTGACACTGCAGCAGAAGTAGCCAATCTAACAACTGCGCGAGACACTTGTTCTCTTATATAGGAGTTCCCGACCGCTGCGCCGTATTCTGCCTATTTACCTACCTCTGTATCTGAATACGCATGCCTATATCAACAAGCTGCGACATTGTCGCAAATAGAACAGTGACCCGAATATACAATAAATTTCCTTTACTTTACGTTATGTTCACAAACCTTTTGTCAACAGATTATCCGTTTCGGTCTATAATGACCATCTTGCATCTGTTTTATAAATCAGATCTGAAGAGTGTCATTATAAACCGAAACCGGTAATCTGTTGACAAATCGTTTGTGACCATAGACGTGAAGTATAGGAAATTTATCCTATACCAGTTTCTTTGAGGCTACAGTGTAATCGGATTTTAACGGTATTTTCGTCGTTCGCTACATGCATTTGTCTTGAATTTATCTACTGGGTGATCAAAAAGTCAGTATAAATTTGAAAACTTAATAAACCACGGAATAATATAGATAGAGAGGTAAAAATTGACACACATGCTTGGAATGACATGGGGTTTTATTAGAACAAAAAAAAAAAAAATTCACTGGCATTCTATACACTACTGTTTGGTTGGCACTTAAGCGTACCCTCCGATGCTATCCGTACAAAACCTATCGGCATCATGAACTATTACCTGGCGATTTAGTGTAGCGGAGGGAATTTGCGGTGTGGGCGTTTCAAAAAATGGCGGAAGATGACGATTAGTTGAGTAACGTGTTGTGGACCGACGAAGCTCATTTCACGCTCCGAGGGTCTGTCAACACCCACAACTGCAGAATTTGGGCTACCGAAAATCCTAGGTCGTGGAAACCCCATTGCACGACGAGAAAGTCACGGTATGGGTTGTATTTACCACATATACCGTTATCGGGCCTTTTTTCTTCGAGGGAATGCGTGATTCTGGTTTTGTAACTGCTACCGTGACGGGTGAGAGGTACGCCGATATGTTACAGAATTGCATCATCCCCAGCCTGGCTGATAAACACCTGCTGGAACGTACGATGTTTATGCAGGATGGCGCTCCACCCCATAACGCTAGACGCGTGAAAGATATCTTGCGCTCGTCGTTTGGTGATGATCGTGTGCTCAGCCGCCACTTTCGTCATGCTTGGCCTCCCAGGTCCCCGGACCTCAGTCCGTGCGATTATTGGCTTTGGGGTTACCTGAAATCGCAAGTGTATCGTGATCGACCGAAATCTCTAGGGATGCTGAAAGACAACATCCGACGCCAATGCCTCACCATAACTCCGGACATGCTTTACAGTGCTGTTCACAACATTATTCCTCGACTACAGCTATTATTGAGGAATGATGGTGGAAGTATTGAGAATTTCCTGTAAAGAACATCATATTTGCTTTGTCTTACTTTGTTATGCTAATTATTGCTATTGTGATTAGATGAAGCGCCATCTGTCACACATTTTTTGAACTTTTGTATTTTTCTTTTTGTTCTAATAAAACCCCAAGTCATTCCAAGCATGTGTGTCAATTTGTACCTCTCTAACTACATTATTCCGTTATTTATCCAGTTTTCAAATTTATACTGACTTTTTGTTCACCCGGTATATTTGAAGACAGCTACGACTCGTTACAGCAAGTGTAAAACTCATCTACATCTACATTTATACTCCGCAAGCCACCCAACGGTGTGTGGCGGAGGGCACTTTACGTGCCACTGTCATTATCTCCCTTTCCTGTTCCAGTCGCGTATGGTTCGCGGGAAGAACGACTGTCTGAAAGCCTCTGTGCGCGCTCTAATCTCTCTAATTTTACATTCGTGATCTCCTCGGGAGGTATAAGTAGGGGGAAGCAATATATTCGATACCTCATCCAGAAACGCACCCTCTCGAAACCTGGCGAGCAAGCCACACCGCGATGTAGAGCGCCTCTCTTGCAGAGTCTGCCACTTGAGTTTGTTAAACATCTCCGTAACGCTATCACGGTTACCAAATAACCCTGTGACGAAACGCGCCGCTCTTCTTTGGATCTCCTCTCTCCCCTCCGTCAACCCGATCTGGTATGGATCCCACACTGATGAGCAATACTCAAGTATAGGTCGAACGAGTGTTTTGCAAGCCACCTCCCTTGTTGATGGACTACATTTTCTAAGGACTCTCCCAATGAATCTCAACCTGGTACCCGCCTTACCAACAATTAATTTTATATGATCATTCCACTTCAAATCGTTCCGCACGCATACTCCCAGATATTTTACAGAAGTAACTGCTACCAGTGTTTGTTCCGCTATCATATAATCATACAATAAAGGATCCTTCTTTCTATGTATTCGCAATACATTACATTTGTCTATATTAAGGGTCAGTTGCCACTCCCTGCACCAAGTTCCTATCCGCTGCAGATCTTCCTGCATTTCGCTACAATTTTCTAATGCTGCAACTTCTCTGTATACTACAGCATCATCCGCGAAAAGCCGCATGGAACTTCCGACACTATCTACTAGGTCATTTATATATATTGTGAAAAGCAATGGTCCCATAACACTCCCCTGTGGCACGCCAGAGGTTACTTTAATGTCTGTAGACGTCTCTCCGTTGATAACAACATGCTGTGTTCTGTTTGCTAAAAACTCTTCAATCCAGCCACACAGCTGGTCTGATATTCCGTAGGCTCTTACTTTGTTTATCAGGCGACAGTGCGGAACTGTATCGAACGCCTTCCGGAAGTCAAGAAAAACAGCATCTACCTGGGAGCCTGTATCTAATATTTTCTGGGTCTCATGAACAAATAAAGCGAGTTGGGTTTCACACGATCGCTGTTTCCGGAATCCATGTTGATTCCTACACAGTAGATTCTGAGTTTCCAAAAACGACATGATACTCGAGCAAAACACATGTTCTAAAATTCTACAACAGATCGACGTCAGAGATATAGGTCTATAGTTTTGCGCATCTGCTCGACGACCCTTCTTGAAGACTGGGACTACCTGTGCTCTTTTCCAATCATTTGGAACCTTCTGTTCCTCTAGAGACTTGCGGTACACGGCTGTTAGAAGGGGAGCAAGTTCTTTCGCGTACTCTGTGTAGAATCGAATTGGTATCCCGTCAGGTCCAGTGGACTTTCCTCTGTTGAGTGATTCCAGTTGCTTTTCTATTCCTTGGACACTTATTTCAATGTCAGCCATTTTTTCGTTGGTGCGAGGATTTAGAGAAGGAACTGCAGTGCGGTCTTCCTCTGTGAAACAGCTTTGGCAAAAGGTGTTTAGTATTTCAGCTTTACGCGTGTCATCCTCTGTTTCAATGCCATCATCATCCCGGAGTATCTGGATATGCTGTTTCGAGCCACTTACTGATTTAATGTAAGACCAGAACTTCCTAGGATTTTCTGTCAAGTCGGTACCTAGTATTTTACTTTCGAATTCACTGAACGCTTCACGCATAGCCCTCCTTACGCTAACTTTGACATCGTTTAGCTTCTGTTTGTCAGAGGTTTTGGCTGCGTTTAAACTTGGAGTGAAGCTCTCTTTGCTTTCGCAGTAGTTTCCTAACTTTGTTGTTGTACCACGGTGGGTTTTTCCCGTCCCTCACAGTTTTACTCGGCACGTACCTGTCTAAAACGCATTTTACGATTGCCTTGAACTTTTTCCATAAACACTCAACATTGTCAGTGTCGGAACAGAAATTTTCGTTTTGATCTGTTAGGTAGTCTGAAATCTGCCTTCTATTACTCTTGCTAAACAGATAAACCTTCCTCCCTTTTTTTATATTCCTATTAACTTCCATATTCAGGGATGCTGCAACGGCCTTATGATCACTGATTCCCTGTTCTGCGCTTACAGAGTCGAAAAGTTCGGGTCTGTTTGTTATCAGTAGGTCCAAGATGTTATCTCCACGAGTCGGTTCTCTGTTTAATTGCTCGAAGTAATTTTCGGATAGTGCACACAGTATAATGTCACTCGATGCTCTGTCCCTACCACCCGTCCTAAACATCTGAGTGTCCCAGTCTATATCTGGTAAATTGAAATCTCCACCTAAGACCATAACATGCTGAGGAAATTTATGTGAAATGTATTCCAAATTTTCTCTCAGTTGTTCTGCCACTAATGCTGCTGAGTCGGGGGGTCGGTAAAAGGAGCCAATTATTAACCTAGTTCGGTTGTTGAGTGTAACCTCCACCCATAATAATTCACAGGAACTATCCACTTCTACTTCACTACAGGATAAACTACTACTAACGGCGACGAACACTCCACCACCGGTTGCATGCAATCTATCCTTTCTAAACACCGTCTGTGCCTTTGTAAAAATTTCGGCAGAATTTATCTCTGGCTTCAGCCAGCTTTCTGTACCTATAACGATTTCAGCTTCGGTGCTTTCTATCAGCGCTTGAAGTTCCGGTACTTTACCAACGCAGCTTCGACAGTTTACAATTACAATACCGATTGCTGCTTGGTCCCCGCATGTCCTGACTTTGCCCCGCACCCGTTGAGGCTGTTGCCCTTTTTGCACTTGCCCGAGGCCATCTAACCTAAAAAACCGCCCAGCCCACGCCACACAACCCCTGCTACCCGTGTAGCCGCTTGTTGCGTGTAGTGGACTCCTGACCTATCCAGCGGAACCCGAAACCCCACCACCCTATGGCGCAAGTCGAGGAATCTGCAGCCCACATGGTCGCAGAACCGTCTCAGCCTCTGGTTCAGACCCTCCACTCGGCTCTGTACCAAAGGTCCGCAGTCAGTCCTGTCGACGATGCTGCAGATGGTGAGCTCTGCTTTCATCCCGCTAGCGAGACTGGCAGTCTTCACCAAATCAGATAGCCGCCGGAAGTCAGAGAGGATTTCCTCCGATCCATAGCGACACACATCATTGGTGCCGACATGAGCGACCACCTGCAGATGGGTGCACCCTGTACCCTTCATGGCATCCGGAAGGACCCTTTCCACATCTGGAATGACTCCCCCCGGTATGCACACGGAGTGCACTTTGGTTTTCTTCCCCTCCCTTGCTGCCATATCCCTAAGGGGCCCCATTACGCGCCTGACGTTGGAGCTCCCAACTACCAGTTAAGCCCACCCTCTGCGACTGCCCGGATCTTGCAGACTGAGGGGCAACCTCTGGAACAGGACAAGCAGCCATGTCAGGCTGAAGATCAGTATCAGCCTGAGACAGAGCCTGAAACCGGTTCGTCAGACAAACTGGAGAGGCCTTCCGTTCAGCCCTCCGGAATGTCTTTCGCCCCCTGCCACACCTTGAGACGACCTCCCACTCTACCACAGGTGAGGGATCAGCCTCAATGCGGGCAGTATCCCGGGCAACCACAGTCTTAGTCCGATCGGGGGATGCGTGGGACGAGCTGGCCGTCCCCGACAAACCCCCATCCGGACCCCCACAGTGATGCCCATTGGCAACAGCCTCAAGTTGTGTGACCAAAGCCAACACTGCCTGAAGCTGGGAGCGAAGGGATGCCAACTCAGCCTGCATCCGAACACAGCAGTTGCAGTCCCTATCCATGCTAAAAACTGTTGTGCAAAGAACGTCTGAACTAATCTACAGAGAGCGCAAACAAAACGACACAAAATTGAAACGGTTATTAAAATACATGATTGCCTAGTAAATGCAGTAATGCTACCACTTGTGCACTGCTGACACACTGCTCGGCGGCGGAAGGAGAGTAAGCGATTTAACACTATTCGAGTACTAAAACGTGATGCTACAACTCTCAAATACTATAATACGCCCGAAATTTATGAATTAAACAATGCGAGTACCAAAAACACGCAAAGAAATTAAGAATTACACTATGTAACAAATGAGTGAGCTAGGAGTATACGACTTGCTGCTGCAGCTGCTTATCCAACGGCGGCAGGGAGCACACTGACTGTGACCAACCGACACTGGCCGTTCAAAACAAAAACAGATGACAGACGACTACGCGAATTTACACTATTCAGGTACTAAAACGCGATGCTACAACTCTCAAATACTATAATACGCCCGAAATTTATGAATTAAACAATGCGAGTACCAAAAACACGCAAAGAAATTAAGAATTAAACTATGTAACAAATGAGTGAGCTAGGAGTATACGACTTGCTGCTGCAGCTGCTTATCCAACGGCGGCAGGGAGCACACTGACTGTGACCAACCGACACTGGCCGTTCAAAACAAAAACAGATGACAGACGGCTACGCGAATTTACACTATTCAGGTACTAAAACGCGATGCTACAACTCTCAAATACTATAATACGCCCGAAATTTATGAATTAAACAATGCGAGTACCAAAAACACGCAAAGAATTCAAGAATTAAACTATGTAACAAATGAGTGAGCTAGGAGTATACGACTTGCTGCTGCAGCTGCTTATCCAACGGCGGCAGGGAGCACACTGCTGATCAAGAAATCGCTTCAGATGAATATGTGTTACCATAAGAGACTTTTGGATTCCTTTAGCCGCCGAACTGAAGCCGTTCTTAAGGCTATAGGCGGTGGATTCCGGCATCACGGTAATGTTTTCCCCCGGTGTGCCTTCTTTTATTTGGCCGGCGTGCTTAGTTAGAATGCTTAGTAAGCCAATGTTACGTTAGCTTTCTGCAGAACCAGGAGGTGGCACAAGATTTGCGACCTGTTCCGCCTGAAGGGCGCCGTGGAGGCAGCAACCAGCGCGGGCGCGTGCCAAGTGAGGCGCTGCGTCCGTGGACAGACACTCCTCACCCCCCCCCCCCCTCTCTCTCTCTCTCTCTCTCTCTCTCTCTGTAAGTGCTAAATCTTGGGGATTCCGTTAACTGGGAGACTGTAAATCAGCCTCTGGCCAGACACTCGCCTGCAAGTGTTGCAACGTGTAGTCTCACTAAATGTCACTCATATTCCTCCGGGTTCACCAACGCACGGTAAAGAGACCAAAGGGCGTGTGTTTTGTCTACAGGGCGTATAGAGACATATGTCTGAAACTTCAGGGATTTATTCTACACATCTAAACGTTACAGAGAGTTCATAGGAGCTCGGGTCTGAAAACACTTCGCTGCTGAGGCATGATCGGAATTCCCAGTTCGTCATGGTACTCGTTTTATTTTACTGTCGTTGGCTCTGTTTTAGTATAAACATATTAAGTGTCTGAAATGACGAATATGCTGTACACGTACGGCCTAGCACATGGGGTGTGGACGCAGAGCACCAACTTTACCATGACAGTGAGTTAATGGCCTTAATCAAGATTATTAATGTGACTGCATCAACACTTGCGTGAGACAGCCTCGTCTGATAAGAGGATTGCAGATGGGAGACCATGTGATGTACGAACGTCTGAGTCTTTGTATGTGTTGCTATTACAGGGCGGACTGCGAGAAGGGAAGGAGTCAACCACATGGCAGTCTGGAACATTTCGCGTGAAAATCATCTCTACCAGTATCGCGTTCAACGAGTGCAAAGTAGACTTTCAGCCAAGAGTAGCTTCCTGTCAGTGTATGTTAGTGCAATGTGCGATTTGCAAGGGGGGAAGGGGGGGATTCCCCCCCCCCCCTACCTCTGCATCAGACCATCCCCTCCTCTGGCTTTAGTTTATGCATCCCAACCTGGGATGTTTATTTCCCATGCACTGGAGTAAAACTCATATAATTTAAATTTGCGAATCCGAACACAACGTTTTTAATACAGTCTTACTATTAATACTATTAATATGTTTGCTTATTAATTTTGAAAAAGTGTTATGTAGTAGTTAAGCATTTCAAAACATTTAGAACTAAAGCACCATTCTCATGTTGTCATTGTTGCTTTCGTCTAAGGTGAGTCACCCGTTTACTTGCGAGCTTGCGAGGGAGGTAGTGTGGCAGTCATACCGCAGAGTTGGGTGAGCTGGGGGCTGAAATTCCCACCCCGGGCCCTGACACAGGGTGGTGACCGGCCCGGTGCCTGTGCGAACATTTACCGTTAGGCCACCTTTTGGCAACGGTATGGCGCGGACTAACGCGCCTGGGACGAAAGCACACATTACTAAATAACGCACCATCGTGTGCTTCTAGTTCCTAGGATACTATTTCGTGGACCTTCTTTAAATACTCTTCTCTTCCACCATCGTTTTCTTTTCCTTTGGTTTTCATTTCCGTTGTTAGCTGCATGTGCAAGTACCAAGTAGGCCGCCGCTGCGATACTTTATCATCATTTATACTGCAAGACCGACACACGTGTGGCACAAATTCTGTTGCTTTGGTATAAATTAACCTGCCGCATGCAACATACGCCGTAAGATGTTGCCTTTTGTAGCATGCTCCAAGGCGACGCACGCCACATTTCCGTAGCATGCCACAATGTTGCAAGACGTCGCCCCAGCGTAAACGAGGCTTTAGAGCCAGGTCTGTATTGTATGGTGGATGTGATGTGTTGCGTACGAAACTGAAACATGCAATCAGATCCAAACGTCGTGGAAAACTGTGAAGCGGTGTCATCCTGCAGCAAGATAACGCTCGCCCACATTCTGCCAAACGGACAGCCGACGCAATAAAGGAGTTGAGATTCGAGGTGCTGGAACATCCACCATACAGTACAGACTTGGCGCAAAGTGATTTTCACATGTTTGGACTCTTAACGGAAGATTTGAAAGTGATGAAGACGTCATTGCTGCGGTGCAAAATTGGTTACAGATGCAACCGAAAAACGTATTTTCTGATGAAATAAAAAAAACTCGTAAAACGTCGGGAAAACTACATTAAGTCCAGGGAGGTTACGTAGAAAAATAACCCATGTTTCAGTTTTCTATCATCAGAGTAAGTACAGCTTTTCACAAATGTGCCTTTACTTTTTGAATTCCCGTCGTATACCTGTACGTAGATGATTTTGTAAATAAGCTTTACCTATAATGAACTTTTAAAGACATAACAAGGGATGGCTTTTCTGATAGTGCATACGCGTGCATAGTGAGTTTCGGCATTAACATCTATTTATAAATAACTGTTTAACCATGGGCAACGCCGCGGTCCAAGCTAGTAACATATGTAATTATACTAACCCCCTAAGACATCCCCCCCCCCCCCCCACTGGTAAAAGCCCAAATCGCACACTGGCAGTGTGGTATCTTTTGCAGTTCTTAGCAAGTACTTTATTCACTGGTGACACTGGCTTTTCACGTGATGGTATCTTCAGTTGTCATAACAATCACTTTTGGGCTTATGAAACCCTCATGAACTACGACAAGATAGACATCAACAGAGGTTCAGCCTCAAACTGTGGAGTGGAACTTTCGCCTGTCTTCTGTTTACTCTCAATCCATATTCTGTACTCATCAAACTGTTCATTCCATTCAGCTGGTCATGTAAAAAACGTTAGTGTAGATGAACTGCAGTGCCAGCCACACGCTGGAGTAAGATAGAGATAGGTAGTTCGCGAACGAACGGGTGCAAAGGAACGGTTCACCAAGATGAACGAAAGGACTGAGGAACGAATTCCAATAAACGATCGGTTCATAGTTCACTTCGGTCGCGGCGGTCTCTTCGGCAGTTGTCGTTCCAGCCTCGGTCGCGTGCTCGCCTCAGTCTCGGCCTCACTCGGCCGCTCTCGTCGTTCTTCGCACGGCCACCTGTCTCAGTTCCACTGCCGACTGCTCCTAGTTAGTTCAGTATCCAGTTGTTCGTTTCGTTCACTGCGCTCGCCTATTTTACGTGTGTTCCGAACTGTTCTTGCACTTTGTTCTGGCTATTCAGCGTCCACGCCCGCTAATCAAAAAGTATTTTATAGTTACGTAAATTACATGAAAATTACGTTGTATCTAATAGGTACATCTTTTCAGGTAACAAAAGGGCATATCAGCTCACTTCATTATATCGATGAACAGCAGAAGACATACTTATAACAAGCAAAGTTTTTTTTTTTGCTATCATATATTTTTTGGTTTCATCGACTTGATTTAGCAGCTAACTTTCAATAATTTGCTTAATTTTTAGTGTAAGAAAATTCATATAAAACGATTTTCGTGTATCTTTCATATACAAAACATTACATTTAGGAAGGCTCTAATTATTTTTAAGTTTGGTTGTTTCCAATTTGCATTACCTGCTAGTTTGGTTTCTTTGAGAGAAAAAAAAGTAGGTTGTGGGTCATTTTGGCTCAGAAGGAAAAGCGGTGCCTCTCCATTTGAAAAGACATATGTTGCCATAAAATCGTATTTACTTACTATCTCAAAAACATTAGTTGAGAAGGAGGTTTCAAACCAAAAACTTTATTTCTGCGAACTTAATTATTATTATTATTGTTATTATTGCTGCATTAACTTTAATAATGCAACATGAAAACCTAATTTTTACTAAGCGTGTGACGCAAGTATGAGAAAACCTCATTTTATTTTATGCTTCCATAAAGTCTCTACTTCGCCTACGAACTCAGAGATAACGTGAAGTATACATACGGTGTAAACAATTATTTACGACGTAGCATAGCTATGTAGTGGAAGTCGAAACGAAGAATTTTATACGAGACAGCCACCAACAGGTTTACAAGACTACATGAGCTATAGCCCAGGCACGTCGCGTGAGATTTTCATGTTCTCTTCTCGAGCTCTCTACACATCGTCATCGATTGTTTCGCAATTGTTGCTTGCATTTGCTTGTTATTTCTTCACTGCCTAACTGTTACATGTTTGTCTGTCTGTTGTATCTGCTCGTAACGGGCGACACATCGTCCGTAATTGGCGGGCAGTTCGTACTCGGGGCCGGTTTTCCGTGCGCCACCCTAAATTATTTCCCTGCGATCAGCCACACAAGGCTACAGTTGGCTAAACGAGAGGTTCTGCACAATCACAGAAATTACTCCTACAAGTGTGTAAGAATTCTGTAATGAATAAAAACTGTGTACTCGAGGGGGGAGGCAAGTGGCCCCTCTTGGTGCCCTCCATCCTTCAGTCACCCGCAGTACTTTCAGTTTTTCATAAGAACTGTATACCAAGGACAAATGAACGGCGAACGAGTAAAAATGAACGGTTCCCAAAAAAGAACGATCAGCAGTGAAGTAGTTGTCAAGGATGAACGAGTTCGCCCATCTCTAGGGTGAGAGGGAGTCGCAGGCGCCCAGGTGCGGACGCAGCTGTGGGCGGAAGCGCGTGCGGCTGCGCCCCGGCGCTGATGGCGACGTGCGCAGGCGGCCCGTCATTACTTAGTGGACACAGCTCGTTTGCCCGCGACGACAGCGGCCACGGGCGGCCCGCTGGAGGCCGGCCAACAGCTTTGCAGATGTAGAGCGGCGCGCCCCCCCAGTCGCTTGTGAGGGGGCGGAGGTGGGGGAGGGGGACGGGGAGGGTGCGGCCGCTTCGATCGGCGGCCGCCCGCAGTCGGCCCGCAGCGTCGGGACGTCCCGCCTGCCTGCCTGCCAGCCTGCCAGCCTGACACCGGGGTCCCGCCCGCCTGCTCCATCTGCCTGCCCAACTCCTCTCCCACCCTGCCCAGTAACACTCACTCACACTCTCTCTCTCTCTCTCTCTCTCTCTCTCTCTCTCTGTGTGTGTGAGTGTGTGTGCGCGTGCGCGCGTGGCACTACCAGTGCGGGTCAACAACAACAACAAAAAATCATTCATAATCATCCTCTGTCTTTCAGCAAGATCAAGCCATTGGGAGGCAACTGAATAACAGATGACTGAATGGCTCAACAAAACCACTCTAGAGAAGAAGATATCAAACGACTGGTCCCAAATTGGAAACAGAAGGGGAGTACAGCTGAATGACCCAACTGCGAGGTGCCGGGGCTAGCAGTGTATTTAACACTAATTCATTCTAGAATCTTCATATGGAAATAATGCTCTAAGCCCGCCCCCCCCCCCCCGCCTTTTTCTAACTCCGACTTTTGCTGTTGCACATGGATTAAGAAGAAATGCGAACTAACTGTAATCGACCCTGCAAGTGGAGTGGATAACAGTTTGGCACCTGCAATAACTTAATTGGATAGAAATTAATTTGATAAGGAAAAGTTTCATTAACGTAGTCAGAAATTAAAGCGTTGCTCTACCGATTAACAGAATGAAAGTTCTGCCAAATAACAATTTGATTTATTACGACTAAACTGACAATAATAAACAAAACACATGAAACATTTACAATACATCAAATTGGATACTCAAATAAATGCTGTGAAGGTGAAGTTGTCCATAAACTAGATTGTCACATTTAGACCAAGTGGTATGTGGAGCCAATTCCTTGCAACTCAAATCTTAAGAGAAACACCCAGCCAGCTCAACATTAATTGCTGCTACATTAGTGATAACTCAGACAATGAAGACCCAAGACAGAACAAAGTTATAAAAGACGAACAGGCGCGCTCTGCTGAGCTGTGATTATCACCTAGCAAAATTCCCTGATTTGCCGGTGCTGCGGACACACATTACCAAGCTGTCTTCTTAACTACAAGGACACCATCTGGCATACCGGAAGCGATGGCTGGTTGCTTTCACGTCCCGTCGTGGTGATGATAATGTCGCGAGTATAGCCCGAAAAAAATTATCCTGGTCTGGTTGTTCCAGACTGAAGACTTCCTAGCAACACAAATGCGCCTCTGAGGGAGACGAGGAAGGCTCACTACACAATCACTGACGGTACAGTGACTGATTTTGACAAGCGAAGTCACACAGTAACTTCGATACAGTCAACTTTAGCCAAAGCTGCTCAAGACAGACAACATAGGCCGATTGTTTGCAGAACGCTCAATTGCCAACAGTACTCGGAAAGTTACGTTGAAGTCGAAACTTCAGCAACTTCGTCAAACAGTTACAATTAAATGAAAGTATATTAGACAGCCAACGGAAGGCAGACTGTCAAGAGCAGCGAGAGCTCAGTCTTGTAACCCACCCCGACCGAAAGGCGAGAGCCGACCCCCCTCAACAGCACCCGTACAGGTCGAACACAGAACATTCCCGCCCCCAAGACAGTGGTCGTGGCTAAACGTTCCAATCAGCAACTCGAAAACCGGCGGAAAGTTCTACTCTATTTCCGACGCACTATTATTCTACCAATGGAGATACTTGACGCCAATTTCTGCGCCGATTTTGCTACGTCACGGAGCTATCCCCTGAGCAAGCCAATCACAGTTATGATTTTGCAGAAAACGCGGGAATTTGCCCGCCAAGACTGCCTGGGAACACGGTTCATTCCCATGCCTCGCTGGTAGCCCGCCAGAAAGTGTTTTCACTAAGTTTCTGTGAAGTAACGGAATCTCCAGCCCAGCCACTCCGTCAGGCCCCTGTAGGCGTGTCGCCCCCACTCTTATGACAATGTCGGCGTCTGGAAAGCATCCACTCGACTCCCTCACACCCGTCGGCTTAACCCTTAGAAGATCAGCAGAACCCGCCTGTCACCGGACCACCCGGGCGACGAGAGACGCTGTGTGGGTAGTCCGCGTGTGAAGGAATAGCAACTTTTCACCGCATGCAGTTAGAGAGGAAAATCGAATTACTCAGATTAAGTTAGAAACAAGAGAGGGGGCTCATGCCACCTCTCACAATTACCGATCTATACGCCTCTGGTCTTACATTCGTGAAGATTCCCAGCTGACCCTCCAATTCCATGACCTCATCCCATGACCAAACTGCCTACGAAGCAGAATGTACACTACCTGCCGAAAAGTATCCAGACACCTCTTGGTGGACATTAATACGGGGTATGTCCACCCTTCGACTTTACAGCGACTACAACTCTGCTGGGGACGCTTTCAGCGGTGTGTCTGAATGTCTGTGGAGGAATGGTAGCGCGTTTTTCTTCCAGAGCCGAAACCAGAAAAGGCAGTGGTGTTGGATTGCTGGGACCTGGAGTGACATCAAAGCTTAACTCATTCCAAATGTGTTACATCAGATTCAGATCGGTACCACGGGCAGGTCAGTCCATTTCAGATGTTTGGTTTGGGAGGCGCTCAACCGCCTGGTCATCAGCGCCCATACAAAGTCCCAATTTTTACAAAGTCCAATGTAGCGACTGTCAAGAAAGACGATGATGAAATGATGAGGCCAACACAAACACCCAGTCCCTGGGCAGAGAAAATTCCCAGGAATCGAATCCGGGACCCCGTGATCCAGGAGCAGTAACGCTAGCCACTAAATCATGAGCTGCAGTCCGTTTCAGGAATGTTATTGTCTACAAGCCATTGCATCACAGAAGCAGCTTTATGGCAGGGTGCACTGTCATGCCAACGGAAATAATCATTGCCTGCCACCTGTTCCTCCAATGTCCACAATGCTGTAAAATGATCTCACATCCTTCCTCTTTTACCGTCATCTTAAGCACTACAACGCGACCACACCCGTCACTACGACAGACACCTCCATATGTAACACTACCTCCTCTATACTTCACTGCTGACACTACACATGATGGTAGGTAACTTACTCCAGGCACCTGCCGAACTAAAACCCATCTAATTGGCGCAGCGTATGGTGTGATTCACCACCCCCAATCGCTCGTTCCTCGCCATCCAAGGTCCAGTGGTGCAGCTCTGTCCATTATCTGAAGCGTTGCTTAGCAGTGACTACAGAGTGACACCTCCCGTACATTTCATGTCTTTTTTTACAACCACCATCTGCAATGTGCGACAGTCCCTGTCTGTCAGTACATCAGGTCTTTCCGATCTAGCTTCAGCTACCGTTGTTCCACTACTGTTTCCACTTCACACTAGGGCCGCCGACAGTCGACTTGGGCAGACTGAAATGTCCCTGATGCGTCTGTTACTCAGGTGACATCCGATAACTAGTCAACGTTCTAAATCACTGAGCTCTTCTGGTCGACCTTCTCTGTTACTGTCTCTCTAATGGCACCAGAATACTTACCGCCTCCTTCTGTACTGGCGGGTCCACCTCTGCTGACATCTAGTTGTCAATTCCGGGCACTGTGAATCAGGTAGTGTACGATGAAGGCACTACAGCACACCATCGACGGAAGAACAGGCAGGTTTGTGAAAGGCTATGGCGCCATCGATGTTACCCATGCAAATCGCTTGCTTATTCAGAAACACTGTGAGTAGTTTAAATGTCTTCACTTCGATTTGCTGGACTTGGGAAAGAGTTCTCAGCATGTGCGGCGGCGCGGTTCTTTCCGTCCCATTACGACGTACCTGCACCTACCTGTGAACATTGTCTCAGTATATCATCAATAGGAAAGCCGAGCGAAACCTGCTGTACTTCGACGTGAACCAGAGTGCAATTAAATCACTAATCTACGTTTCGGGAGAAAGTTTTCACACGAAATGAAAGGTTGGAAATTTTGTCCTCAAATACTATATTCTGAAGCTTAGGTGAACAAGTATCACTGCCAAGCCCGTTCTAGTCTTAACACAGTCACTCACAATCCCTTTCACTCACGTTAGCAAGTTTATGGTGTTGCATTTCCCGAAATCACACACCGCTGAAAGCGTCCCCAGCAGAATTGTAGTCGCTGTAAAGGCGAAGGGTGGACGTATCCCATATTAATGTCCACCGAGAGGTGTCTGGATACTTTTCGGCAGGTAGTGTACATTCTGCTCTGTAGGCAGTTTGTTCAGAAGGCGTGCATGTCAAAATAATTTCATGGTATGGGCTCGTGAAATTGGAGAGTCAGCTGGGAATCTTCACGAATGTAAGACCAGAGGCGTACAGGTCAGTAATTTTAGAGGTGGCATGAGCCCCCTCTAATATTTCTAACTTACTCTGAATAATACGATTTTCGTCTCTAATTGCATGCGGTGAAAAGTCGCTATTCCTTCACACGCGGACTTCCCACACAACGTCTCTCGTCAACCGGGTGGTCCGGTGACAGGTGGGTTCTGCTGATCTTGAAAGGGTTAAGACGACGGGTGTGAGGGAGTCCAGTGGATGCTTTCCAGACGTCGACATTGTCATAACAGTGGGGGCGACACGCCCATAGGGGCCTGACGGAGCAGCTGGGCTAGAGATTCCGTTACTTCGCAGAAACTTAGTGACAACACTTTCTGTCGGTCTACCAGCGAGGCATGGGAATGACTTGTGTTCCCAGGCCGTCTTGGAGGGCAAATTCCCGCGTTTTCTGCAAAATCATAACTGTGATTGGCTTCGACCTGTACGAGTGCTCTTGAGAAGAGTCGGCTCTCGCCTTTCGGTCGGAGTAGGTTACAAGACTGAGCTCTCGCTGCTCTGGACAGTCTGCCTTCCGTTGGCTGTCTAATATACTTTCATTTAATTGTAACTGTTTGACGAAGTTCCCGAGGTTTCGACTTCAACGTAATTTCCGAGTACAAGCGGCCTATGTTGTCCGTCTTCAGCAGTTTTGGCTAAAGTTGACTGTATCGGAGTTACTGTGTGACTTCGCTCGTCAAACTCACTCACTGTACCGTCAGCGATTGTGTAGCGAGCCTCCTTCGTCTCCCTCAGTGGCTACAAAAATAGTGACTGTTTTTGACGGAGAATGCTCGCCAAATATTAAGTCTGTCGGTACCAAATGCAGTCACAGTTTTTAGCCATCGACCTGCTCAATACGCCACGCGGAATATATGTCTTTTCTCGTCACAAAATTCACTTAAAAATTCTGAAATTTCTACACGCCCATCAGAATAATTATGCCGTCACTTTACCACACTTTTCATGTATGAAACACTGCTGGATCCGGCAACTTATCGTGTTCATCGGAACTACTACTACACACGTCCGAACTGTTTCATGGCTAGGCTCCGACTCTTCTCTAGAATATTCTAACTCTTCTCTACCAGCAGAGAAAGGCGCGCGAAGAATATTGCTTTACCATTGGTCAGTTTACTCAACAGCCGACAGCAAAAGAACATTCTCCCGCGTCAATCCGAGCTTTTCACCAATAACCAATTGCAAAATAGTAAACCTAACGACTGCACTTTTTACCGACGTAATTATCTAATATGGTGAAGTTTTGCTTATGCATAAAGTTATTTACTATTGTTATTTATACCTGAATTAACTTTCCCTTTACCATAAACTTACTTTACAAATCTATTCTACAAAAATCCCCTTTGTTCACATCCATACTTCTTCGAAATGTTCCCACACTAAATCCTATTACACAACTCGTTAAACAATTATCTTCATATTAACCTTAAACCACGCTCACGCATCATTCATACTGCTAAAACACATTTATAACATGTTCCATACACAAAAAGACATAACACTTTATGAAAATACTATAACAGTTTATGAAAAACATTCTGTTACTTTAGTGCACTCTAGTGGGCACAATCGAAACTAAAATCACAGTCCCCCCTATCCAATATTGTCCTCTTATCGGCTGATACATAAACTACGTGAGCGTCCATCTGTCACTATCCAGCTCTGAAACCCATCTCCCACTTAACCGCCCCCAAGGCACGATCGTTATACGGCGCTACGCCTCACAAGTACCACATAATCTCATATGGTTTGCCCTCTGAAAGTACAGTACGTGATCAAAAGAATCCGGACACAAGGCTGAAAATGACTTTCAAGTACGTGGTGGCCTCTATCGGTAATGCTGGAATTCAGTACGGTATTGGCCCACCCTTAATCAGGTACTGAAAGGTCTCTTGGGGAATGGTAGCCCATTCTTCTCTGAATGCTGCACTGAGGAGAGGCTTAGTACGAAGTCGGCGTTTCAAAACATCCCAAAGCTGTTCTGTGTGATATTTGTCACGCGATGCTGATGATGTGTTCCAGGACCCAGGGCCAATGTTCACACGACTCGCATTGCCCAGGACTGGTTTCGTGAGGACGAGGATCAATTCTCGCATTTCAGTCGGCCACGACAGGCACCACATCTCAACGTTACTGAGCCTCTGTGGTCCACTTTGGAGACATGGGTTCTTGAACGACCCCCATCATCGTCACCTGGGCTTGGCACTGTTTTGCAGACACAGTGGTGTAAGATTCCTTCGAGAACCACGAAGGATCTATGTTTATCCATTCCGAAACGAACGGAAGCTGTTTTGAATACTAACGTTTTTTCTACAGCGTAATTACGGGTAATAATGTGTGCTTTTGATGTTTCCAAAGTTTTCACCGCCCTCTGCGTGTCGAAGCATGCTGAACTCTTCGTATCAATTTGACGATCGTTGGATGCTGTCTTCGTTACGTGGTATTTTAACGACCGTCAGTATAGAGAAGGCCTTTGATCGCAGATCAAAAACGACTTAAGACGATGATGAGTGGTCAAGATGTCGAAGAGTCAAAAGCAGAATCTTTATGTGTAATGTTGTTTTTCACATAGACTGCAAGTATCCAATGCATGCATTTTTGTTATTTCGGTAATTACGAGGGTCGTTCAATAAGTAATGCCCACATTTTTTAAGAAATGTGTGTGTGAATTCCTAAGGGACCAAACTAGTTCAAATGGCTCTGAGCACTATGCGATTTAACTTCTGAGGTCATCAGTCGCCTAGAACTTAGAACTAATTAACCTAACTAACCTAAGGACATCACACACATCAATGCCCGAGGCAGGATTCGGACCTGCGACCGTAGCGGTCGCTTGGTTCCAGACTGTAGCGCCTAGAATCGCACGGCCAATCCAGCCGGCTAGGGACCAAACTGCTGAGGTCATCGGTCCCTAGACTTACGCACTACTTTAACTTACGCTACGGACAACACACAAACCCATGCCAGAGGGAGGACTGGAACACCCAGCGGCAGGGGGCGCAATTCGTGACATGGCGCCTCACGCCGCGCGGCCTTTTTTTTTTTTTTTTTTTTTTTTTTTAAGCCGTTAATATACACAGACAAACGTCCTGGTTGGTACTTCACATCTGATATTTGTTTTCTGCACCGGTGGAGTTTCCAATCGTTCTGGCAGATGGCAGAGCCGTAGTACATGGTCAAAATGGCGTCTATATACGACTCACGTTACAAGCAGGGTGCTGTTATTGAATTCTTCTGTGCAGAAAAAGGAACCATGATGAACATCTATAAACCTTTGTGTGCAGTGTATGGCGATGCTGCAATTGATAGTATTACAGTACCGGCACATCACAACTCGACAATTGACTCTACAGTTGTTGATCAGCTTTCGAAGTGCAATGATCGAGACTCTCGGATATTCAAAGAGGTGCTCGCGATGGGTTCCACGAACGCTCACAGCGGACCACAAGATTCAAAGATTTCATCTGAATTGTTGGAGCGTTTTGAGACGGACGGAGAGGCCTTTCTGTCACGGATCGTTACGGGGGACGAAAGCTGGGTGCACCACTTTGCGCCGGAAACAAAAAGGCAGTCCATGGAGTGGCTTCATCCTCGTTCACCACAAAAGACGAAATTAAAGAAAACCCACTCTCCCGGAAAAGTCATGGTGACAGTCTTCTGGGACTGTGACGGCGTCATTCACGTGGATGTGACGCCAAGAGGGTCAACATTCAATTCAGAGCCATATTGAAGTCTCTGAATAAACTCTAGAACCGTTTCAGACGTGTTCGATCGGACAAGAATCCAGCAGAAATCTTGCTGCAACACGATAATGCACACCCACACCCAAGTCTGAGAACCCGAGAACACACCGCCACATTGGGTTGGACATAATTGCCTCGTCCACTCTACAGTCCAGACATGGTACCGGCGGACTTCCATCTCTTTGGGCCGTTTACACATTCTCCACGGCGAACACACTTTGAAGATGAGGGCAGTGTCAGTCGTGCAGTGAAAACATGACTACGCCAACAGGACAAGAGCTTTTACCAGCAGGAAATACATGACCTTTCACAACGTTGGCGTACGGTCACAGAACGTCATGGAGACTATGTAGCAAAATAGGACGTGGACAAGACATGTCGATGTATATTGCCACCAAATTCTGACTCTTAACAATAAATGTGTTCTCAGAAATAAAGTCTGGGGCATTACTTATTGAACGTGCCTCGTATAAAACATTGTAAATTGACTGGTGGCAGAAAATCAGTTTCTCTGTGGGAAGTAACCCTCCATAGTCACACACTTCCCCCACCTCATACTCTGATGATGTGAGAAGATTTATAGCTGTACTCGCAAAAAAAAAAAAACACCTAACATGCCAGTGGAGTTACACGCTCTTCGTTAATGAGTTCATGAACTTAATCTTGTCCTCCATCAACTTGCACAGTCGCAGTACCTTAACCACCGGTGACCATAAAGCAATTGGCTGGCTGAAAAAGACTTCACGCGACGTACACCTGGGGGCAATGCAGAACACAAATACCTGTCTAGGGAGCTCCTGCGGCCACAGAAGTTTCCGGTAGCTGTTAGCAGGGCGCGCTTACCTGCAACAAAAAGAGAGACACTTTCTTAGAAACGCACCTTTAATACGACAAGAGGCAGAAAAAATGAGAGGGGCTGCAACTTGAAACACACTTCCATCTGTTATAATTTAACCTGAGTGCATATGATTCAAATATTAATACACTGTTATTATTCCCTTTCGTATGAAAATTGACACATATATAGACACAGCGTTATCTGACTCTAAAATAAATGAAACTTTCATAGCGCCACGGAAATATATAAAGGAAGCCTTTAAGATAAATTAAAAAAGATAAATTGCTATCAAGGTCCTAAACCGTCCTAACAAACCCCCTACAAGAATAAATGCTTTTCTCCATGAAGAAGAGACGCGTGCTATGCAGATGTAAATGCACACGGCGTGCCCTACAATTTGAGGACAAGAAAACGCTTCTTAGTGCTGCGACATCTTTAAGCATTCAGTACTGCAGGACGTGACTTGCTAAGTTTTTCTGGAACTCGTAATTATCTTGCCTGTCTGAAGAACTGCACATGAAACGGGAATATAATGTGTCTGCCTGAGGCAATTTAACGCCTTTTTAATTCCGCAGAAGGCAATTCATTTGAATATGTTGCACTTGCAGCGGCACTAACACAATCAGTAAGTGAGTACATTTGTTTATAAGCATAAACGATACTAGTACTGAAAATTACTTCTGGAGTATGGTTGCCACCAGCCCCGAATATTAGGGATTGTCTCCACTCTTCTGTAGCTATACAGTGGCCCTACGTGAGTATGACGAATATGTGTATTCTATTTTCTGCTGCTGGGTCATTCACAAGGTACGTTAGCAAAGCTAGAAGCTTTTCTCAGAAAGTTATTAAGAACCTCTAACAGTTGAAGACAAAAACGGTAGGCATCTCAGCGAACTGGTCATTTCACAAGTAAGGGAACCGATTTTTTCGTTTGCCTACACAGTGACCCACGTCTTGTTCAAATGGCTCTGAGCACTATGGGACTTAACTTCTGAGGTCATCAGTCCCCTAGAACTTAGAACTACTTAAACCTAAGTAACCTAAGGACATCACACACATCCATGCCCGAGGCAGGATTCGAACCTGCAACCGTAGCGGTCGCGCTGTTCCAGACCGAAGCGCCTAGAACCGCTCGGCCACAGCGGCCGGCATCCACGTCTTGTCACAGTCGTTTAATACAGTCTTTCTCCTTCTCAATAATGGTCAGACTGTTAATCATCGGAAACTTACTACTCAAAGCATTCACGCACCGAATGACAGTGGCAGTAAAAGCTGTTGCAGACAAGGAGAAATGTAGAACACGCACAGGTTGTTCCAAATATGACAAAATGTACGTCCGAGTCAGGTCGACGCGTGTACGGGCTTTGGCGAGCACGAGGCTAAACCTCCCATCCGTAACTATCTACAGCTGTATCTACACTCGAAGGCCAAGACAGAGGGAAGTTCTGACTTTACCAGTAGTTAGGGCTTCTACCCTTTGCATTCACGTACGGGACGCTAGAGACGGACGACTGCCCGGACTCCTCTGTGCGCGCTGTAACTAGGCTGGTCTTGACTACACTGTCCTCACAGGAACCATACGTCGCGAACTCTACTGCATTCCTGCATTCCTCACTTAATACTTTTTTAGTCTACTCATTAGTTATTGCAAAAACCGTGACTAAAAAAACACGATAAAGCTACATCATTGTTTCAAACATCTAATTTTTTTTTCAAATTTCTAAAAACTGTGCTAGTACTGCGTGCGCAATACCCCATACAGTTAGTTTCACAAGAAAGTGTATGTCGTTATCAGTACGAAATAAAAGACACTATCATAAATACATGTTTACGTGAAACATATGTTTTTGCTAATTGAACCATTACGTAATAGTTAATCCAATCGTCGCCATTATCGATTATAGCTTGGTACCTTTTTGGCATGCTTTCCACGAGATTTTCTGCGTATTCTCTCGCTAGCGATCTCCATATCGTACTGATTTGATATGACTGCTACTTCAAAGGATATTGTAGCGATGCAAGGGGCACCAAATCTGTTATAAAAGTCAGTAAATTGCTCAATGGACAGTATTTATCAGTACAGGCATTTCGTTCATTCCAAGCAAGTGTCGATTCGTGACGTCATCGTCCAGGCACGAGTTGACTGTTACCTGAATCCATTTTATCGAACTGATAATTTCTCTCAGGCGATAAAATTTTACTGATTATCAAATACAAGTTCCTGAAGTCTATTCAGGATCGGAAATGTTCCATTAGTAATTACATGCCATAATTTATTTGTTTAATATAAAGGTGTTTCGAATTTTGTATGAATAAAAAAGTGTGAATTTATGCGCGGCTTCTACTCAAAGACGAGTTATCACAGAGTGCTGAAAGTGCGCGTGTAGAGTTCGCTTACCTATCTGGTGAATTTTATTTTGTGAGCTTGACCCGAGTGGAGAGTAAATCCAATTTCATTTAAACTTTACGTGAGATAGACACATCACGTTATTACAAAAGAGTCGTTTAGCCCATTAGGGGAAACTGAAACCTGAGCGCTCGATTTGAAATACGTCACACGCCAGTGCGTGATCGAGTTGTCCAGTAAATCGAGTACAATAGTTGCAAATGCGTTCGGACTTAATGCACCAAGTTGTAAATTAATTTAGAGACAAGTGCTGATTTTGACAAAAAATGAACCGAAAGTTCATTCAAAATATCGATGTCCAGTTTTAATTGAGACACGTATCACCTTGTTGATTAGTTGCCTAGCAAATACTGTAAAGCAGTTTAATTAATTAATGAGAACAATTTGCAGCGTAGTAAGAACGATGACGTACACAAAATGTTACATGAAGCTGCTGATCGCATGAGAGTGTTGTTCTTTCCGTAAATGCAAATAAACCGGCAGGTTCAAAAGTTAATAATAGTAACTGTTGTGTAACTTCATTGATTGTCCTACATCACTACGGAACTTGTTGTATCATGTCTCTTTACAAGAGATCTCAAGAAGCCGGGATAAACAAGAACAAGAAAAAGACTAAATAGGACGCATCGGTATAATATACTGGCTTTCCTCTAAGCTTTATCGTAATATACGATCAATCATTCTCAATCGGATTTGCGGGCCAGTATATTGTGGCCACCCCACTGTCTTTTTTTCTACGCTGTACGGATACGGACACGGCTGCGATGTTTCTGATCGTTACCCTCTTGAAGCCTCCAGTTTCCCTCGTTCGAACCAAATAACTTCTTAGCGGACCTCAAAAGGCATTTTTGATACATATTGCACTTTTTTCAGGGCTTAAATTGGCTGTAAATATACTGACAAAACTATACATTCGACTCTCACACTGTTTGTCTATGCACTGTGCAAAAGCGCACTGATTACAAATTCAGGACCGCTACCTTTGATGTCGCTGCGGACGTCACATTTAAAATTATGGCGTACACTTTCTTCTGGAACTGACTGTATTAATAAAATTATTTGCTCTTTTGATTTCAGATAAAATATGCAGACTGCGCGACTTCCATCATGGAGACACCTCATTTTGGGCAGACCAACTTTAATTTCTGGGATGAGGGGCATAATTATGAATGAATTTCTTTAAAAAGTATCAACAATTACTGCGCACAAAAATGTACGCCGATTTCCTCATTAGCTTTTCAGAAAAAATTGTAATAACAGCTTACTTTACAGACTGCCTGAGCAGAATGGGCCCGTAACATTATCGCGGCCTTGGGCTCTCGGTATCCGCGCCTCCCCAGCCACCCACACTCCCGTGTTCAGAGGTGGAAGGCGCCAGCCGCGCTACGGAGTCCCGTGCTGTCCCGGGAAGTTCTATTTCTGACCGTCTCCTCAGCAGCAGCAGCAGCAGCAGCAGCAGCAGCCTGTCCTTGCCTCTGTGCCCGACTACGTCCTCACCTTACCGAGACGAGAAGCCCAAAACAATTGCGGCTCAATACCGTACACGCACTGACGGAGAAATCGCGGATCGACGAAAAAGTACGTTCCAAATGAGAAGTTGACAATCGCTAATGAGCTTATAATTAAATTTTCTCGAGACATTTCAGTCTCATATTTATCTACGATAATGATGGACGCCGAATAAATGAATTAAAATTTTTGCCGCAGCCGAGACTTCAACCCAGGTCTCCTTTGCTTACTAGGAATGCTGACCGTTACGCCACCGCAGCACTATGGCTAACACTACTCCACAGACTACCGAAGTCGAACGCCCTCCGTAACACGAACTTCAGCTCATATCTTCAGCTTATTTTCCCCCAAATCATCACAATTGCCAGGTCTCTCCGGCATTGGAATAACACCTCAGCGTTGGACGTAACTGAAGTTTACGTTAGGGAGGGCATTGGACTTGGGTAGTCTACATCTACGTGCATTGCAGTAATGTTGGCCACAGTGCGGCGGTGGTGTTATGATCAGCGTTCCTACCTAGTAAGCAAAGGAGACGCGGGTTCAAGCCCTGGCTGTAGCAAAAATTTTATTTCATTTATTCGGCGTTCATCATTATCATAAACACCAATGAGCTAAAACATTTTAGCAACTGACCATATTGACTGTTGGGGCCAATTTTAGTGCCCGATTCGACCCTCCAGCTTTGATCAATGATGTCATACCTAAGGCAAAGACGCTACAAAGAGACAATCTTTGAAATCACCTGATAATATTTTTAAACGAACGAATTTAGAATACGATAAATTTACAATCACAGTTCACGTGATTAATTGCGAATTGTATCAAAAAGAATTGACGGTAACGAAAACAAATTACATCAGAAAAAGAGAACTATACATCTATTACTATAAATATATATGCATATACAGTTTCCAATTCGAATCATTCCCGGGTTAGTTACTTAGATCGTTCAGATGTATGCAGCGAAATGTAATACGATTTCTGCATTTGTAATTGCTATGAAAAAGTGACTAATATCGGAATCGGTAATTAAAATTACTGTGTGCAGGTCAACTGTAGTTATTGCTTTTTCTTAACTTTTTATTTGTGTATTATTTTGTATTTATGTATACGTTTGTTTTTACATTTCACGCTACTGTTTCATATACCTTGTTATTTATTTCATTTTCCTGTTATGTTACATTTTGGTTTCTCCCCTCCCACAACTGCCACTTTCCCGCGGTACTCCCGTTACATTCGTTAACTTTTGTTACAAATTAACGCTGTTTTATAATATTACGATACCACCAAGCGTAATAATGTAATGCAATTTAAACGTACTCTGTGCTTTTCTTACTTCAGACTGAAAAGTCAAACTGGTACAGCTGGCTAATATCGTGTAGGGCCCCAGCGAGCACGCAGGAGTGCCGCAACACGACGTGGCATGGACTCGACTAATGTCTGAAGTAGTGCTGGAGGGAACTGAAACCATGAACTCTGCTGGGCTTTCCGTACATCTGTAAGACTACTTGTAAGTGGAGATCACTTCTGAACAGCACGTTGCAAGGCATCCCAGATACGCTCAATAATGTTAATGTCAGGGTAGTTTGGCAACCAGCGGAGGTGTTTAAAATCGGAGGAGTGTTCCTGGAGCCAGTCTGGACGTATGGGTTGTCACCTGCGAGAGTCGTACCTAGACGTATCAGGAGTCCCGTGCCACTCCAACGGCACAGCCCCGCATCATTACAGAGCCGCCCCCAGCTTGAACAGTCCCCTGCAGACATGCAGGTCCATGGATTCATGAGGTTGTCTCCATACCCGTACACGTCCATCCGCTCGATGCAATTTGAAACGAGACTCGTTCGACCAGGCAACGTGTTTCCACTCATCCACAGTCCAATGTCGGTGTTGACGGGCCCAGGAGAGGCGTAAGGCTTTGCGTCATGCAATCATCAACGGTACAGGAGTGGGCCTTCGGCCTTGAAAACCGATATCGATGATGTTTCGTTGAATGGTTCGCACTATGACACTTGATGGCCCAGCACTGAAATATGCAGCAATTTGCGGAAAGGTCGCACTTCTGTCACGTTAAACGATACGGTTCAGTCGTCGTTGGTCCCGTTCTTGAAGGATCTTTTTCCGGCCGCAGCGATGTAGGAGATTTGCTATTTAACCGGATTCCTGATATTAGCGATACACTTGTGAAATGGTGGTACGGGAAATTTCCCGCTTCATCGGCACCTCGGAGATGTTGTGTCCCATAGCTCGTCCGGTAACTATAACATCACGTTCAAACTCACTGATATCTTGATAACCCACCATTGTAGCAGCAGTAACCGATGTAACAAATGCGCCAGACACTTGTCTGATAAAGGCGTTGCCGACCGCAGCGCCATATTCTGCCTGTCTACATATCTCTGTAGTTGAATACGGATGCCTATATCACTGTCTTTGCAGCTTCAGTGTATATTTGTCTGTTTCGTGATTTTTTTTTCCTCTTATTTCTTTCCGTTACCTTCCATTCATATCGATGCAATTCATGGCTACGTAAACAATCGCGTGAACTGTGATTTAATTTTATAATATAGTACAGTCCTTTGTTTACGAATATCATCCTCCTGCTTTCAAAAATTCTCTCTATGTGGTGTACTTTTGTCTGGAGTGACGTCATTGCTCAAAGCCGTCGAGTGGAATCGGACATTAGAATTTATCCGAATGTCGCGTGGTGGCGTTGTGGGCACGTGTCGCGGTGAGGAAAGAATATAAGCCGATCAGAGACGCATTCGAAATCATTCTAGAGACGACACGGACCGCAAATCGAAGAACACGCCGACATAAGCGACTTTGACGAAGGGCAGACTTTCACGGCTCAGCACATGAGAACGAGCGCGAGGAAAACGGCAAAGCTGGTCGGCCGTTCGCGTGTGGCCGTCGTCAGCGTGAATGAGGGGGATTGAATGACGCTGAAACCAGCAGCAGCTGTGGGCGGCAAGGTGTTGGACGTACACATCTCATCTCATCAGAGGCCTGCCCACTCTGTAAAAGAAAAGATGCGCGGCGATCTGTGTCAGACCTGACGACGGAATAGAATGCTGGGGCCGACAAGTGTTTCGAGGAGGAAGAGGAAGAGATTACTGTTTAGCACCCTCTCGACAACGAGCCTGTTAAGGCACAAGCTCGGATTAGGGAAGGACGGGGAAGGAAATCGACTGTGCTCTTTCAAAGGAACCATCCATGCATTTGCCTTAAGCGATTTAGGGAAATCACGGAAAGCCTGAATAAGGATTGTCGGACACGGATTTGAAGCATCGTCATCCCGAATGCGAGTCCAGTGTAAGTGTTCCGCAACACACCGTTCAGCGCACATTATTTTTAACACTATCTGGTACCCGCTCGCAAACAGTTTTCGTTTGACTGGTTTCTTGCTTTTTTTGTTTTGTTTTCATCTGGAACATTTGACAAGGACGAAATACTTTGTTATAAAATAACATATGATCTGGAGTTGAAATATAAATAAAATTTGGTTGTTTAAAGAAGAGTGTAACAAAACAAGAAGTGTGTAACAAAAAAAGAAGTGTGTAACAAAAAAAGAAGTGTGTAACAAAAAAAGAAGTGTGTAACAAAAAAAGAAGTGTGTAACAAAAAAAGAAGTGTGTAACAAAAAAAGAAGTGTGTAACAAAAAAAGAAGTGTGTAACAAAAAAAGAAGTGTGTAACAAAAAAAGAAGTGTGTAACAAAAAAAGAAGTGTGTAACAAAAAAAGAAGTGTGTAACAAAAAAAGAAGTGTGTAACAAAAAAAGAAGTGTGTAACAAAAAAGAAGTGTGTAACAAAAAAGAAGTGTGTAAAAAAAAAAGAAGTGTGTAAAAAAAAGAAGACAGGACAGAACTGAGACATGTGAGCGCCATCACCGATTGTGACATGCAGTGAACACACTGGAATGGCTTCTTCGACTTGTTGACCGCCAGTCATTATAAAATAGTTTACAGTTAGTAGTAGATAAATGGTACTGCTAATATTATGCATTAACATTACATATCCATCAACGTACAACACACTATAAATTATTGGCTAGATTGCCTGCACCTTACTCTGCATTCACTCTAGCATTTGCTATCGTTTACCATTATTTGACTGATATGTACAACTAGCCAGTGCATTTCGGCATGTTGTCTCTGATTCGTAAGTCTGTGTGTCTTACTTTTCGTTAGATCTCATCTTCTTTCTCCTCCTGTTGCTCTCCAGCGCCACCGTTGTCCCTGTCACAGTGGGTGTCGCTATCCACCCTCTGGAGACTGCTGTTACGTTGCGTATACGCATGTCTGTTATGCAGTGTCTGGGTGCACTCTTCATGTGCTTTTTTTGAAATATTGTCTGGTAATGCATGTAATTGCGCCAATTTTTCTTCGTCTCTTATAACTGTGTATATATGTATTTGTGTGTATGTGTATTCCAAGCGTAGTTCAAAGTGTGTGAAATCTTATGGGGAATCCGTACCATCTCTTATCCTAAATGGAACAAATATTAACTTCTCTCCCTCAACAAAGAGTTTGGGAGTAATAATAGATGAAAATCTAAATTCGACAGAGCACGTAACTGCAGTGTGCAAAAAAGCATCAGCATCCCTTCATGTCCTACAAAAATATAAAAAACTCTTCCCTTTCGATCTGAAAAAGAAATTAGTACAAACGCTTATACTCTCAATCATTGACTACAGCGATATTATCCTACAAGGCCTCTCTTAGAAAAATTCCCGACGTCTAGAATTGGTCATAATTGCCTGCATCCGATATATCTGTGACGTTCGACTTTTTGATCACATTTCACCAGCATATGCAAAATTGTCCTGGCTGCGTGCAGACAAACGCAGAGATTTCCATACACTCTGTCTCATCTACTGCCTTATAAATGTACACTGTCCCTCATATCTCTCCTCGTCCCTAACGCTCATGTCGGAACAACATGAGAGAAACACACGTTCCCATTATAATAAAATCCTCTCCGTTCCACTGCATCGCTCAGTCACCTTCTCCAGGTCCTTTACACTAGCGGGAACCCGACTCTGGAATAACCTCCCTCGTTATGTTAGAGAACTTAAAAACATGTCCGGCTTCAAAAAAACAGTTAATGACGTATCTACTTAAGCAACAGTAATGCCTTCCTCTGTACATGAATGCACTTCACCTCATTACTTCCCTCTTTCCCCCTCCTTAAATCTCCCTTCCCCAAAACTCGCTATACTAGTAAACATCTACTTTACACACCAAGATATTAATGTTCATCTGCACAAGCCTCCGCCGCTATTGCCAATCTTTCTCATGTTTGTAATTATCATTTGATTTTTTTTACTGTTATTATTACTGCTTTTATCATATTCTGTATATATAGCACCTGTTGTAAAAATACTGCCAGCATTTACTTCATTACGTCTTAGTCACTACTCTTTATTCATATTGTCACTAGAGTAAGCTACTTTTCTCATTTAAACTATGGTCATGATGTAACTCTGATGTGTGAAATGCTGCGTGTGTGGAACACCGGTCTGATGTAAGAGGGGACCTGATGGCCCTAGTCTGATCAGGTTAAACAAATAAATAAATAATAAATTTACTGCTAAGGTCATCAGTCCCTAAGGGTACACACTACTAAACCTAAGTTATCCGTCGCTGCGGACTGATGGGCTGAATGACGAACAGAGGAAAGGCTTGGCAACGCTACTGGCAGCTCAGAGTAACATCGCGCGTTTCCGCAGAGGAGCACCGGAAACTGGGCCTGACTACTGCTCTTCTCTGTCATCCATACTGCACCAAAATGTCATACTCATACCGTCTGATATAACAATGAAAACAAACACAATAAAAGTATTTTTCGAAGTTTTGGTAGAGCCGGGATGCTCTGGCCCTTACGAACGAGTGGCCCCAGCATTCACGTGAGTTCACTGCTGGGATTCCAGTTCGGTTTTACAGAGAGTACTCTACTGCATTGGCTCCTTGCTTAGTTTGCATTTATCGCGAATCTCTTGCCCAACGAAAAAGTCCCGAGCGACTGGAAAAAAGCGCAGGTGACGCCTGTATACAAGAAGGGTAGAAGGACGAATTCTCAAAATTACAGACCAATATGCTTAACATCGGTTTGTTGCAGGGTTCTCGAACATATTCTCAGTTGGAATATAATGAATTTCCTTGAGACAGAGAAGTTGCTGTCCATGCATCAGCACGGCTTTAGAAAGCATCGCTCCTGCCAAACGCAACTCGCCCTTTTTGCACATGATATCTTGCGAACCATGGATGAAGGGTATCAGACGGATGCCATATTCCTTGACTTCCGGAAAGCGTTTCACTCGGTGCCCCACTGCAGACTCCTAACTAAGGTACGAGCATATGGGATTGGTTCCCAAGTATGTGAGTATCTCGAAGACTTCTTAAGTAATAGAACCCAGTACGTTGTCCTCGATGGTGAGTGTTCATCGGAGGTGAGGGTATCATCTGGAGTGCCCAGGGAAGTGTGGTAGGTCCACTGTTGTTTTCTATCTACATAAATGAGCTTTTGGATAGGGTGGATAGCAACGTGCGGCTGTTTGCTGATGATGCTGTGGTGTTCGGGAAGGTGTCGTCGTTGAGTGACTGTAGGAGAATACAAGATGACTTGGACAGGATTTGTGATTGGTGTAAAGAATGACAGCTAACTCTGAATATAGATAAATGTAAATTAATGCAGATGAATAGGAAAAAGAATCCCGTTATGTTTGAATACTCCATTAGTAGTATAGAGCTTGACACAGTCACGTCGATTAAATAGTTGGGCGTAACATTGCAGAGCGATATGAAGTGGGACAAGCATGTAATGGCAGTTGTGAGGAAAGCCGATAGTCGTCTTCGGTTCATTGGTAGAATTTTGGGAAGATGTGGTTCATCTGTGAAGGAGACTGCTTATAAAACACTAATACGACCTATTCTTGAGTACTGCTCGAGCATTTGGGATCCCTATCAGGTCGGATTGAGGGAGGACATAGAAGCAATTCAGAGGCGGGCTGCTAGATTTGTTACTGGTAGGTTTTATCATCACGCGAGTGTTACGGAAATGCTTCAGAAACTCGGGTGGGAGTCTCTGGAGGAAAGGAGGCGTTCTCTTCGTGAATCGCTACTGAGGAAATTTAGAGAACCAGCATTTGAAGCTGACTGCAGTACAATTTTACTGCCGCCAACTTATATTTCGCGGGAGGACGACAAAGATAAGACAAGAGAGATTAGGCCTAGTACAGAGGCATATAGGCAGTCATTTTTCCCTTGTTCTGTTTGGGAGTGGAACGGCGAGAGAAGATGCTAGTTGTGGTACGAGGTACCCTTCGCCACGCACCGTATGGTGGATTGCGGAGTATGTATGTACGAGGTAGATTCAAGTTCTAAGGCCCCGAAATCGCTGAAACTGGCGTTACTTCTCGACGTAATCGCCCTGCAGACGTACACATTTTTCACACCGCTGACGCCATGATTCCATGGCAGCGGCGAAGGCTTCTTTAGGAGTCTGTTTTGACCACTGGAAAATCGCTGAGGCAATAGCAGCACGGCTGGTGAATGTGCGGCCACGGAGAGTGTCTTTCATTGTTGGAAAAAGCCAAAAGTCACTAGGAGCCAGGTCAGGTGAGTAGGGAGCATGAGGAATCACTTCAAAGTTGTTACCACGAAGAAACTGGTGCGTAACGTTAGCTCGATGTGCGGATGCGTTGTCTTGCTGAAACAGCACACGGGCAGCCCTTCCCGGACGTTTTTGTTGCAGTGCAGGAAGGAATTTGTTCTTCAAAACATTTTCGTAGGATGCACCTGTTACCGTAGTGCCCTTTGGAACGCAATGGGGAAGGATTACGCCCTCGCTGTCCCAGAACATGGACACCATTTTTTCAGCACTGGCGGTTACCCGAAATTTTTTTGGTGGCGGTGAGTCTGTGTGCTTCCATTGAGCTGACTGGCGCTTTGTTTCTGGATTGAAAAATGGCATCCACGTCTCATCCATTGTCACAACCGACGAAAAGAAAGTCCCATTCGTGCTGTCGTTGCACGTCAACATTGCTCGGCAACATGCCACACGGGCAGCCATGTGGTCGTCCGTCAGCATGGTCGTCAGCAGGTCGTCATGCAGGATTGTGTGCACAGAACCCACAGAAATACCAACTCTGGAGGCGATCTGTTCAACAGTCATTCGGCGATCCCCCAAAACAATTCTCTCCACTTTCTCGATCGTGTCGTCAGACGGGCTTGTGCGAGCCCGAGGTTGTTTCGGTTTGTTGTCACACGATGTTCTGCCTTCATTAAACTGTCGCACCCACGAACGCACTTTCAACACATCCATAACTCCATCACCACATGTCTCCTTCAACTGTCGATGAATTTCAATTGGTTTCACACCACACAAATTCAGAGAACGAATGATTGCACGCTGTTCAAGTAAGGAAAACGTCGCCATTTTAAGTATTTAAAACAGTTCTCATTCTCGCCGCTGGCGGTAAATTCCATCTGCCGTACGGTGCTGCCATCTCTGGGACGCATTGACAATGAACGCGGCCTCATTTTAAAACAATGCGCATGTTTCTATCTCTTTTCAGTCCGGAGAAAAAAAATCGGAGGCCTTAGAACTTGAATGCACCTCGTAGATGTAGATGTACAGTTGACTCGATGGAAATCACGTGGAAGGCGGCGAGGATGGCCCGTCGGTCAGAGGGCCGGTCCCCTGTGCTGTAGCGTGCGCCGTGGGCCCCCCGCTCGCTGGGACGTGACCTGCTTCGGCGCCAATTGGGCCGCTTTAGCCGGGCGCGCGATTCGCAGAAGGCAGGCAGGAGCGGGCGGCCGCGGCTCCCGTGCCGGGGCGCGCCTGTACTGCGCGCGCTCGCCATGAATTATTCAGCAGGCCCGCGCTGCAAACAAACGGCAACGGCCGGCCGACCCGAGCCGTGTTTTCGACGCCCGGCGTCAAACAGCGCCGCCACCTGCTGCGGTGCTCGCCTCACCGCAACTCCGCTCCCGACACGGTCGCCACTCCACACCGCCACCCAACACCTTCACTTATTTGTGGTAAGTAATGCGGCAATCAAATCCGAAAGAAAGAATGATAGCTGGCGAGTTTAGATTGTTGCGAGTTCGCGCTTATTCTGCGAACCGACGTCATGCAATACCGACAACCAATGAGCGTTCAGTAGCTACTGTTCTGGACGCTCCGGTGCGAACTGGGCTGCCATCTGTACTGGCGGGATTGAAGCCGTGAGGACGGGGCGTGAGTCGTGCTTGAGGTGCCTGACACCAGAGAACACCGCCTGCAGTGTATTGCCAGTTAATGGCGGCTCTCATCACGCGAACTACGCCGGCGCACGTCTCTGTTGATAGTGTCAATGTACCGGATTTTAAATATTTCCCACGCGCAAAACACAATACTGCTGTGTGGTTGTTGGGCCACACTGTTTACGCCCTTATCGACCGGCGAATCCACGATGGATTCACCTTTTTGACTTACATTTGGGAAGAATATGCTAAGATCAAAAACAATGAAAAACACCATGAATACTTTGCCAGTTTCTTATCAGCTGCATTGCATCATGCGTATGCGAAACAACTTCAAAATGTGTACGAACTCCTCTCAATTTCTGCCAATTGTCCATTTAGTATCGCAATTGAGCTTTGATAATACGTATACTGAATCTCAATCTTGGGTCTTACATGTTCGTCTAGCAAAAATAAGTATAGATATATAGTTAGCGTCAGGTGATGAAATATAACCAGTCTCCATGTATCGGTCTATCTTTGTTATATGCCTACCTATAAACTAGTATATGATCATATTAGGGAAAAAAAAGGAAAAAAAACGAAGAAAGTTGGGGAGAGAGAGAGAGAGAGAGAGAGAGAGAGACTGAGTAATAGGTTGCGGTTCCACTTTAAGAATTATTAATAAAAGAAAAAGCAAAGGAAGAAAAAAAAAAGAAATATAAAAGAAAAGAAAAAAGGAAAAAGAAAATACACCGGTTTTCGTCCGATCACCGAAGTTAAGCAACATCGTGCCCGGTTAGTACTTGGATGGGTGACCGCTCTATCTCATTTTTTAGTTTTTACGTCACTACACCTGCCAGCCCGCTTTTTCATACAAACTTTCAGGTGCGACAAAGATGCTTAAACAAGCATTTTTAGCTACTGTATTAAACGGAAGATACGAAATTACGGTACTGAACTCAGTTTGAGAAAGAATGCGTGAAGGAAGAGTGTTAGTAATTCCTCGAAAATAACGAAACACTATGAATCGGCAGACGCGAAAAAAGAAAGAAAAAACAAAAAAAGAGAAAAAAAAGAAAAAAGTAGCTCAGTCGGTAGAGCACTTGCCCGCGAAAGGAAAAGGTCCCGAGTTCGAGTCTCGGTCCGTCACACAGTTTTAATCCGCCAGGGAGTTTCATATCAGCGCACACTCCGCTGTAGAGTGAAAATCTCACTCTATTATACATTATTTCGGGGAACGTCCTCTATACTCTGAGAACAATAAAGTGCGTGAAAATATTTCACTTATGATTTTTTTTCTAGTATTCATTATACATAAATCACAAAAAGACCACAGAAGCTGATCGTAATTTTGCCTGTAACGGTTGGCTCAGTAACTGAATCACGAACTGAGTGCTGGTTTATGAACACAACCATCCTCAAATCTTCAATAAATTTAAAAACCAGTGCTCACTTCGACCATCTTGTTAACGTTCTTGAATATTTAAAACCGCAAAAACTCAATTCAAATATTCATCGTCTTTAGGGGAAAACTGGATTATTAAAGAAATATATACTTTTGGAGGTTCTGCAGAATTTTACACTGCACAAAAATTGCAACAAATATTTAATAAGACAAATGTTGATTTTACAGATTTTTGGAAATACTGACTGCGAATGTGCTGTGAAACTGTTTAGTAGTGACAGTTATTTGTGTAATACTACTGAAAGGAACAATAAATATCTACTTAAATAAAGTAGTTAAGCAAAATAATTGATACTTTATTTTGATCCGATGTTCTTTTTTCCCTACTTCTTAACATCCCACACACTTCATTTTCTAAAATAAAAAAAAAGCGGGGCTAGCCCTAAGTGTGAATGTACACTACTGACCATTAAAATTGATACACCACGTAGATGACGTGCTACAGACGCGAAATTTAACCGACAGGAAGAAGATGCTGTGATATGCAATTGATTAGCTTCTCAGAGCATTCACTCAAGGTTGGTGCTGGTGGCGACACCTACAACGTGCTCACATGAGGAAACTTTCCAACCGATTTCTCATACACAAACAGCAGTTGACCGGCGTTGCCTGGTGAAACGTTGTGATGCCTCGTATAAAGAGGAGAAATGCGTACCATAACGTTTCCGACTTTGATAAAGATAGGATTGTAGCCTATCGCGATTGCCGTTTATCGAGATCCAATGGCTGTTAGCAGAATATGGAATCGGTGGGTTCAGAAGGGTAATACGGAACGCCGTGCTGGATCCCAACGGCCTCGTATCACTAGCAGTCGAGATGACAGGTATCTTATCCACATGGCTGTAACGGATTATGCAGCCACGTCTCGATCCCTGAGTCAACAGATGGGGACGTTTGCAAGACAACAACCATCTGCACGAACAGTTCGACGACGTTTGCAGCAACATGGACTATCAGCTCGGAGACCGTGGCTGTGGTTACCCTTGACGCTGCATCACAGACAGGAGCGCCTGCGATTGTGTATTCAACGACGAACCTGGGTGCACCAATGGCAAAACGTCATTTTTTCGGATGAATCCAGGTTCTGTTTACAGCATCCGTGTTTGGCGACATCGCGGTGAACGCACATTGGAAGCGTGTATTCGTCATCGCCACACTGGCGTATCACCCGGCGTGATGGTATGGGGTGCCATTGGTTACACATCTCGGTCACATCTTGTTCGCATTGACGGCACTTTGAACAGTGGACGTTACATTTCAGATGTGTTACGACCCGTGGCTCTACCGTTCATTCTATCCCTGCGAAACCCTACATTTCAGTAGGATAATGCACGACCGCATGTTGCAGGTACTGTACGGTCCTTTCTGGATACAGAAAATGTTCGACTGCTGCCCTGATCAGCACATTCTCCAGATCTCTCGCCAATTGAAAACGTCTGGTCAATGGTGGCCGAGCAACTGGCTCGTCACAATACGCCAGTCATTACTCTTGATGAACTGTGGTATCGTGTTGAAGTTGCATGCGCAGCTGTACCTGTACACGCCATCCAAGCTCTGTCTGACTCAATGCCCAGGCGTATCAAGGCCGTTATTACGACCAGAGGTGGTTGTTCTGGGTACTGATTTCTCAGGATTAATGCACTCAAATTGCGTGGAAAAGGTAATCACATGTCAGTTCTAGTATAATATATCTGTCCGATTAATATCCGTTTATCATCTGCATTTCTTCTTGGTGTAGCAATTTTTTGTCCAGTAGTGTAGTACCCCATCCGAGCATTAAACATGACCGCAGTGAGTTACTTTTTGAATTTTTATTCGAGTTTGCGAGTTGCCATCGCTGATGGTGGAGACAAGCAACAAATCGACTCAACACCGACAAGGTTTGCAGGATGTCATTTCCATGCCTGCTGAGGCAGAAGTTGTGGGGAACAGCTGCCCGATGAGCATTGTATACGAAAGACAGTTATACAGAAGAATGGAAAAGGAAACTGAGGATATAACGATCACTGTGGCTTTAGCAAGGTAAAGTAACCAGATAGCCAGCAGTTCTGAAGCTGCAATTGGTAATGGGACTGATCCGTAACAAAATTCGATAGCAGTTCACGTGATTTGCCGATGTAGGTAAACCTTTCTAGAATGTACAACGGTGCCAAATGTTCGAAATTCTCGCGGAAAAAACGTGTTGAAAAGTGTAAAGATTTCCGCCAATACTGCCAGTCTGTATTTCGAAGAAATGAGAACAGTGATAAAACGTCAAAATTGGGGACCACGAAGTAGATTGAGTTAAAAAATCCTGTTACCTTGGAAACAAAATAACACATGGTGGACGAAGTAACAAGGATATAAAAAGGAGACCTGCACTGACGAAGAGGCCAAAAGAAGTTTATTGGCGTCAAACATCTGCCGTAATTGAAGGAGTGCGTTTGGAGCAGTGTGCGATTTGCAGGGGGGGATGGTGGGGATTTCCCCCCCTCTGCATCAGACCATCCCCTCCTCTGGTTTTAGTTTATGCGTCCCAACCTGGGATGTTTGTTTCCCACGCACTGGAGTAAAATTTTACATATAATTTAAATTTGTGGAGCCGAACACTGAAAGTTTTTAATAAGTCTTAGTATTAATACTATTAAATTTTTCAGTTTTCTATCATCAGAATAAGTACCACTTTTCACAAATGTGCCTCTACTTTTTGAATTCCCCTCGTATATCTGTACCCGTATGTAGATGACTTTGTAAATAAGCTTTACCTATAATGTACTTTTAAAGATGTAACAAGGATTGGCTTTTCTGATAGTGCATACGCATCAATAGTGAGTTTCGGCATTAACATCTATTTATAAATAGCTGTTTAACCATTCGTAACGCCACGGCCCAAGCTAGTAACAAATATAATTCTACTAACCCCCTAAGAGATTCCCCCCCACTGGTAAAAGCACAAATTGCACCCTGGTTTGGAGCACAGTACTGTATGTTCGTCTACTACAGACTGCGGGAAGACCGGAAAATAAAAGAAACGAAGGGTTTCACTTGCTGCTATACAAGGCTGTTGAAAATTAGGTGAATGGATACGAGAGGAAATACGGAGGGTCACCCCAGAATAGAACAAAAAAAGGAACGTACGGAAAACTGTGAAAGGAAGAGGAGATGGGATGATATGAAGTAGACTCAGACATCATTGTATTAGCAGCAGAACATAAAAACTGTAGGGGAAGAAAGAGATTGATATCTAAAAAGAAATTTGATGACATACGTTGGAGGTACTCTTCCGAGATGTAAAGGTTGGAGGAAGACAGGAATTCGTGGTGGGCTGCATCAATCAAACCAGTCTGAAGACGAATGGGAGAGGGGAAAGAGAGAGAGAGAGAGAGAGAGAGAGAGAGAGAGAGAGAGGGGGGGGGGTGGCGTGGGTGGAGAGGGGAGGGAAGAGAGAGACAAGAAATTCATTCCGTTTGGGTCTTTGTGCCCTGGGGATCTCCTGTTGGCTGTGTAACATACTACTCCAGGCTGTACCTTGGGATCATTCTTTTCCCCATTTGGGACACCAGATCAGGTTTCATCTTTCCCTCTGCACTGTAGTGTACATACCCTTACTCACATGAAGAGGGCACTCCGCAAGAAGAGGTGTAACATAATGATGACAGTAGAAGTACATTAAATGCATCAATACATTTCACTGTCGGCTGCAACTTCATTTTCTCGTCCTCTTGACTGTACTGTATACATAAATTGTACTGCCGCCGGCTGACTTCTGTCTCTAGGAATATGTACAGGTTAGTCTCTTGAACTACTGCAGATATTTTAATCTGGTTTTCTGTAACAGATAAGATTGATTCGCGAGGATGGTTCGTGTACATTATCTATAAATGTTTCATTGAAACTGGCTGCACTGACAATGAGATGAATTCGAGTGCGCTGCCAACGTGGAAACGCTGGCACCGCCATCCAGTAGTACAGCCGCCGCAACTCCATACCACGGTGAAGCTTGTGCAGAATCCAAGTCGGGCTTGTGGTCTAGCACGTGGCTGAAAACCAAAGGCGGCGCGTTCAAATCTCGGTCAGAATACGGACTTCTCTGTCTGTTTTTTAACCTACCCATCACATCCCAATGACGAGTACATTCGCCAGAAACGAAGCGTGTTTACAATTCAACGTTGAACTTTAGGTCACCTTTTCCAGCTTAGATAACTGACTAGGGAGACGCAGGTAGCGGAAGTTTCATCCAATTGAAACACTTGGACCAGGACATTGAGCCATAAGAAATTACGAATGCGTGAATCTATTCGTATATACATATACACGTTCTGTCTCTATAGATGTTTCCCGCCTTTTTTTTTTTTTTTTTTTTTTTTTTTTTTTTTTTTTTTTTTTTTTTTTGCTATCTATCTCATCAACAACTGTAGGGATTTTGATAACATTTCGACTGAGATATATAGTGATTCTCGACAAAGATTCGTGTACATAACTCACAAATATCTGGTGCAAATAGGCTGAACCATGACGAAGTACAGTCCCCCGTCGCGCTTTGCTGTCTGTACGTGATGGCTACCCTCAGCAACTGTTGTAGGCATTTTGATAGCCGCGGCCACATGGGAGGCACGTCTCGCATTGTTAGAGGTTTGCTATTGGGCAAACGGCTCACGTCTTTAGGCGCTGCGGTACTCCGTCAAGTGCTATGTGCGCTGCTCAAATGGTTTAGTTTACGAAACTGTATATTCAATTACCTCAAATTATTCTCTGATTTTTAACCTCTGGCAGCGGCTCCTGAACAAACAGACGGCTTTGCCAGACAAGTTGCCTCGGCTGTAGATACTTGATGCTACCTGTGCGAAGCTAGGGTGTGTCGTTGGTATCCAGATAAAGATAGACGTCAACGTCTGATAAAGACGTAACAGCCTGCAGTATTGCCGCGATGGGACACAGAGGAAGTGCTGCTTCTTCCATGCTGTCCGTGCAGTTCACGTGTGTAGTTAGCTGTTTGATTTCGGCTGTTAATAGTCCACTGACGTCTTACATTAACTTCACTTTCCGCCGTATCAGATGTCATCTTAAGAATTTTCGAAGCCCCTTTGACACAAAAGTAGGAAGAGTTTGAATTCAAAGGAAAATGAGACTTTTTCAAGAAATCTAAATCTACGATGAACTTCAACATCTCCAAACTCTTGTCTGAAGTGAACTTATCACTCCGTTGCAGAGCGAAAATTTCATTCTGGAAACACCCCCCACGCTGTGACTAAGTCATGTATGTATAATACCCTTTCTTCTGGGACTGCTGCTCCCTTAAGTTTGACAGTAGACTTTCTGTGAAGTCTGGAAGGTAGAAGACGAGGTACTGGCGGAAGTAAAGCTGTGACGACAGATCGTGAGTCGTGCTTGGGTAGCTCAGTTGGTAGAGCACTTGCCTGCGAACGGCAAAGGTCCCGAGCTCGAGTCTCGGTACGGCACACAGTTTTGATCTTCCAGGGAGGTTCAAATCAGCGCACACTTCGGTGCAGAGTGAAAACTTCATTCTGGAGTATGATAGTTGGGAGCTCCAACGTTGGGCGCGTAATGGGGGCCCCTTAGGAACATGGCTGCCACGAAGCCGGTGTACACTCCGCGTGCGTACCGGGGGAGTCATTCCGGATGTGGAAAGGGTGCTTCCGGATGCCATGAAGAGTACGGGCTGCTGCCAACTGCAGGTGATGGCCCACGTCGGTACCAATGACGTGTGTCTCTTTGGATAGAAGGAGATTCTTTCCGGGTTCGGACGGTTAGCGGAAATGGTAAAGAATAGCAGTCTTGCTTGCGAGATTAAGTGGCAATTGACCCTGGATAAAGAAGAGTGTGAAGTTATTCACATGAGTACTAAAAGAAATCCGCTAATTTCGAATACGCGATAAGTCACACAAATCTGAAGACTGTAAATGCAACTAAATACTTAGGGATTACAATTACAAGTAAGCTGAATTGGAAAGATCACATAGATAATGTTGAGGGTAGAGCAAACAAAAGACTGCGTGCGATTCATTGGCAGAACACTTAGAAGGTGCAACAGGTCTACTAAAAAACTGATTACACCACGCTTGTCCGCCCTATTCTGGCGTATTCTTGTGCGGTGTGGGATCCGCATCAGGAGAGACTGACGGGTAACAACGAAAAAGTTCAAAGAACGGCGGCTCGTTTTGTATTATCGCAAAATAGGGGAGATAGTGCCATAGACATGATACGTGAATTGGAGTGGCAATCATAAAAACGAAGGCGTTTTTCGTTGCGACGAGGTCTTCTCATAAAACTTCAATCACCAGTTTTCTCCTCCGATTGCGAAAACATTGTGTTGGCACCCATCTACATAGGGAGAAATGATCACGATGAAGTAAGAGAAATCAGGTCTCAAGTGCCCGTTTTCCCACGCGCCGTTCGAGGGTGGAACGGTAGAGACAAAATGGTTCAAATGGCTCTGAGCACTATGGGACTCAACTGCTGTGGTCATAAGTCCCCTAGAACTTAGAACTACTTAAACCTAACTAACCTAAGGACATCACACACATCCATGCCCGAGGCAGGATTCGAACCTGCGACCGTAGCGGTCGTGCGGTTCCAGACTGTAGCGCCTTTAACCGCTCGGCCACTCCGGCCGGCCCGGTAGAGACAGCTTGAAGGTGAAACTTCCCGGCAGATTAAAACTGTGTGCCGGACCGAGACTCGAACTCGGGACCTTTGCCTTACGCGGGCAAGTGCTCTACCAACTGAGCTACCCAAGCACGACTCACGACCAGTCCTCACAGCTTGAAGGTGGTTCATTGGACCCTCTTCCAGACACTTAATTGTGAATAGCGGAGTGATCACGTAAATGTAGGTACGTGTCAAGCACACACTTATGCAATATTAAGCAACAGGTAGTGGCATGACGCAACTTCTCGGCCACTGTGGCATTCGCTCCTCGTCTTCAATTTCAACAAATTAGGCCTTAAAATTCTTCCTGAAAAAAAAAAAGGAAAAGATCAAAGGGGTGTGAAGAAACAACAAATTCGAAAAAAAAGTAAGGAACACCGTAATGTCGCACAGGGCAAGATAGGAACTACAGTAAGTACGCGGTGTAGGAATCACTGCCAAGCGATAGCCACGGCGTCTCGACTGCACAGTGTCCAGTCGGCAAACGCGAGACTGCTACCTCAGAGGGTGGGCCTTTAGCTAACTGCAGCCGAATCCGACCGCGGCCTCACCTTTGTTTGGGCTTTTTCTTCGGTGGCTTTCTTTCCGCGGAGCATGACCGGCCTGCGGTGTCTTTGTCTAGCCGGCCGTACAATGGATCCGCTTCCTTTGTACGCAGTGCGTGTATGTGTGCGTGCGGGCTCGCAGTTAACTCTGCCCTGGCAGGACAATGACGCCCCCCTGTGTCCAGCTGGGGCCGCCGGGGTTCGCCTGGGAACCCGGCGACACCGAGTCGGTCCGCGGGTGGCGTGGAAACAACACCGACTCAAAGGAAGGCCTCGGCGCTTGTTCGTGACGTCACGTCAGCCGGGCACGGCGAACGCCAGGTCTGTTGCAGGCGTACTCATAATGGTGGCGTCTCCCTCTCTGACACGGGAAAATGTGAAACTATTGGCGGTAGTTGACCGACACACGTTGTTCTGAGAGATTTCTGCAATCAATTAATTGTGCAATTCATTACACTTCTTAACAAATAGTGTACTCCTGAACTTACATTTCCACCTGTTTTCAGGACTGACATACAGAAACAACTTCATGGTCCAGCAGCAACAGAATTCGTGCTTCTTTACCTTATTTGTAAATGTGAGGAAGTTACGTTTGTACTGGGTTGCTTTTACAAGAAACTGTCAACATACTGGTGCTCTCCTTTAGGTGTCTTGGTTGACTATGGGGTGAGGAGCACTGAACGTTAATGAAATATCTTGCGATTGTACACTGGGGGAGGGGATGGGGGACAGAAGAAGAGGCAGAAGACAGATACTTGTTTTATCAAATAAATTGTTTATCTTATAATGTTTCTCCTTTCAGTTGCAAGAGGGGAATATTTATCTTTTCTAATGTGCATGTTTAAAAAGTTTAAGCTCAGCAGTATTTTCGATGTATGAAGCTATTTTGTTTCCTGTTTAGAATTCCTTTAGTTGAAAACGACTGTAATCTTATGACTGGCAACAGTTGGACATTTACACATGTAAATTAGTTCACATTTCCAGTGATGATGTCAAACGAAAATAAATAAATAAATAAATAAATAAAAGAAACGAGTTAATTGTAAGGGGGTTGGCGTAAGTTTCGATAACAAAATCGATCAAGTAAGTATAGTTACTTGAATGTAAAATTTCCGAAGCTTACAATGGGGGCAAAGCATCTTCTCATATTGATCTACGTTTGTTTCGACAGGATTCAGTAATACAGAACTATGATCTTCAATTGTAGCTTTACGATAGTAAGAAAATCTTTCATCTAAATAAAACTGCAGAATCCAAAACAATACCAAACATTTTGTTCAAAAATAAGAGATTTATAGGGATAAGCACGCCCACGCGTTTCTGCCTGCAACAGACCTGGCGTTCGCCGTGGCTAGCTGACGTGACGTCACCAACAAGCGCCGAGGCCTTCCTTTGAGTCGGTGTAGATAGAACGCGTCTGGGCCGCTTCGTGGCCCCCCTCTCTACCTCCACACTCTAGAAGCGACTGGACAGTGCGTGGTGGGAGGTACACGGTACGAATATAATCGTTTTTCTTTTGTATTCCATTCGTGTATTGATAATCGACTTTCTTTCGTACCTCATTCGCGAATCGAACGGAGGAAAAATGCCTAAGAGCGCTGCCCGTGCCATTAACATGTACGAAACGATGTTCCTTCGGACATGTATGCGAAGGGACATAACTGAGACGGGTGTTACGATTAATCAAGGAAAACCCCCAGTTGGGAAACGGGGCCAAAATTAGTTGGTTACTGTCGAGTTGCAATTTACAATTTCTTTATTGATTACTTCAAACATTAAAAGTGATTTCCTTACCACTTGACCAGGAACAGATCCAAAAGCTAGCAGGCATAAGTGCCTTTTCAAAACAATTTACTTTACAGTTAACGGCCAAGCTATTTTACTTAAAACCGGCTTTGATAAAACATTTGATAACAAATCAAAATTTTCCAAGTAGTGAAATTAAAAACTTTACCGTTAATAGCCAAGCCATTTTACTTAAAACAGACTTTCATGAAGCATTTAATAACAAAATTAAAACTTTCCAAGTACTGAAACAACACCACGAATTGCATACAATTTCGCTACCGAACATGTAGGGAGCCACTTCTTTTAAATTTTGGCACAACAAGACATTAAATTACAAGAGCTCGCTAACAGGGAGGCAGAACAAGCATTTTCAAAGGATGCCAAGTAGATTAAAACAATCAAATTAAAGATACTAACAATTTTAAAGCCACGTAATTAAAAAAAAACAGCGATGAAAGGCAAACTTAACCTTTTTAAACAGTGGCCAAAAACAACCAGAGTAAAATCCAACCATTTAACATTTTACAATAACTAACAACTTTAATACCATGTCCTGTCACCAAAATGTCTTGGGACAGAAATAATTAACCGACCGGGTGTAAGGGCGGCCACAACTGTCTCCCGAAGGATGCCCAGGCTAGAAGCGGACTAACACACCCACAACGCCTCACATTCAGCAATCACATCGACTTCACGGGAGGCCAGGGGAGGAGGAGGAATCAAATCAGGAACCATAATCCCTGCCCAAAAATACACTTCCTCCCAGGCAGTACTAATAAGAAGTCGAAAGATCACTGTCTATAATTACACCGGCGACAAAGACAGGAAACCCGGACGCAGGAGGCCACAGGGCAGAAAAGACGCTGGTTGTACAAACCAAAATTCTTCAGTTAACATCTAAACCTTTAACCAACTTACCTTGCAGTTTATCAGAGAAACAGCAGGTGAACTCCTATGCAAAGGTTCCTCACAGCCGACCGTGTCCACGTCGCCAGCGTACCCGACTGGGCACAGTCACGCAGCCACGAGCTCTGTCACCGGAGCCCTCGTCTTCTCTGCACCCACGGCGGCGAAATACCACTCCTCAGGCTAGGCGAGTTACTAGTCCATCATTCCCGCCTCCAGACGGAAAATTTAATGACATCTGTTGCCGCTCCCACCGAGTAGTGACTCGGAACCACAGCCGTGGCCCCCGGGTGCTCACAGCAAGAGTTCACAGCCTTGTCCCGTCAACTCGCCCCACTCATCTCGCACCGCCAGGATAGACCACGCGGCTTCTCCGAACAACAGCCAACCCTCCTCCATCGCCACGCCAGGCCGCGGTCTCAGCGTACGACATTCTCTAATTCCGGATTTTAAAAACCGACCGACCGGCTCGTCACCGCTACGCAACCAACCGGCCAACCCCCCCCCCCCCCCCCCAAAGATCTTATTCCCTTACACAAGGCTAACAGGAAGCAACGACTCGAAGATCGATAAGACCAGACACGCCGCCAGAGGGGAATCTCAACAGAATCGTACGCAGCATAACTATGAATATGAAAGAATCAATTAACGATGGAATGGAAAGACGCAGAACAATCTTAACAGCGCGATATTGCATCACACTTCTTAATAACACAGGCAGTACTCTCTCGTGTTTATTCGCCAATATTAGGCCCTAGACTCTCAATAAATCTTTCCTTCCTAGAACGGAATATACGTAACGTACAAATGTAGGGTGTGAGACAAGAACGACGACGTGCGGAGGTTTGAGTCTGGTCGTGATTCGTGCACTGATAGGCGAAGCGGTTAAGACCGTCTTTCGATGTAAAGCATTGAAAATACGATTTTTCGTCATCAACTCTGACCTCGATTTTTTTCAGAAACTATACGGAATACCATCTGGTGAGCAAAATGTATGAGACAGGCCAAATACCCTCAGACGTCAAGAAGAATATAATAATTCCAATCCCACAAAAAGGTGTTGACAGATGTGAAAATTACCGAACTGTCAGTTTAATAAGTCACGGCTGCAAAATACTAACGCGAATTCTTTGCAGACGAATGGAAAAAATGGTAGAAGCCGACCTTGAGGAAGATCAGTTTGGATTCCTTAGAAATATGGGAACACGTGAGGTAATACTGACCCTACCACTTATCTTAGAAGCTAGATTAAGGAAAGGCAAACCTACGTTTCTAGCATTTGTAGACTTGGAAAAAGCTTTCGAGAATGTTGACTGGAATACTCTCTTTCAAATTCTGAAGGTGGCAGGGGTAAAATACAGGGTGCGAAAAGCTATTTACAATTTGTACAGACACCAGATGGCCGTTATAAGAGTCGAGGGACATGAAAGGGAAGCAGTGGTTGGGAAGGTAGTAAGACAGGGTTGTAGCCTCTCCCCGATGTTATTCAATCTGTATATTGAGCAAGCAGAGAAGGAAACAAAAGAAAAATTCGGAGTAGGTATTAAAATCCATGCAGAAGAAATAAAAACGTTGAGGTTCGCCGACGATATTGTAATTCTGTCAGAGACAGCAAAGGACTTGGAAGAGCAGTTGAATGGAATGGATGGTGTCTTGAAGGGGGGATATAAGATATACATCAACAAAAGCAAAACGAGGATAATGGATTGTAGTCGAATTAAGTCGGGTGATGCTGAAGGAATTAGATTAGGAAATGAGACACTTAAAGTAGTAAAGGAGTTTTGCTATTTGGGGAGCAAAATAACTGATGATGGTCGAAGGAGAGAGGATATCAAATGTAGACTGGCAATGGCAAGGAAAGCGTTTCTGAAGAAGAAAAATTTGTTAACATCCAGTATAGATTTAAATGTCAGGAAGTCATTTCTGAAAGTATTCGTATTGAGCGTAGCCCTGTATGGAAGTGAAACATGGACGATAAATAGTTTGGACAAGTAGAGAATAGAAGTATTTGAAATGTGGTGCTACAGAAGAATGCTGAAGATTAGATGGGTAGATCACATAACTAATGAGGAGGTATTGAATAGAATTGGGGAGGAGAGGAATTTGTGGGACAACTTGACAAGAAGAAGGGATCGGTTGGTAGGACATGTTCTGAGGCATCAAGTGATCACCAAGTTAGTATTGGAGGGCAGCGCGGAGGGTAAAAATCGTAAAGGGAGACCAAGAGATGAATACACTAAGCAGATTCAGAAGGATGTAGGTTGCAGTAGGTACTGGGAGATGAAGAAGCTTGCTCAGGATAGAGTAGCATGGAGAGCTGCATCAAACCAGTCTCTGGACTGAAGACCACAACAACAACAACGGAATATCCAGCAAGAAGTTGAAACACATGTCACTTCAGTTTCGACATAGATCGTCCTTGCACATCTTAAGCAAAATTGGCGGCCCACATGCCTGGCCCTCTCCCTTGTACGACCCCTTCTAACTGGGCTCACGTGACGAGAGGCGAACCAGGAATAACAGACCGCGAGCGGTCGCACATCTCTCGGCGGCAAACTGGAAGTTCTCGTCCAAGTGTACGCGCACTCGGTCTTCGAGGGCGTCACACTTCAGCTGCATCGTAAAGGAGGTTGGCAGTTTCCAGGCCTATATAACGTACCTGGAGGCGGTGTTTTTACACTCGACAACCAGCTTCTCGTATAGCTCTTTGGCGTTTTTCCCCTCTCAAAATCAGGAGACTAATCAAAGTTGAAACATCCAATTTCCGAAGAGGGTGCTCCATTTTGGATTTTATGCTGTTGTGGCTTTCTGTAATTTAGGTGGCGTACACTGCAGTTCTTCTAGGGTCTTGTTTTCCCGGAGCACAGTCGCAAACATATAAAAAGTAGATAAAACAAGGCGAACACCAGTATTAAACCTGACGAGAAAGAATCCATCTGTTTTCACACACACACACAAGACAGTGTATACAGCAAAGTTGGTTACGAGCGCAAACATAACAGAGTCCTGAACCGTGTTGCCGAGTCGGACCACTCAGGTCGTAAACAAACAGTAACTGACGACTGCATCATTCGTTCTCGGCGGCCGAGTATTCAAGAGGTCGTCTAATCCGGCTTCCCTCACTGCGGCTTGGGTAAGGGAGGGGCGCCGAAATGGCACTACCTTACACCAACTCCGCGACTTTTATCCGCCCAACACAGGAAGTCTTTACGTTCCCGAACGCCGCAAGCAGCAGTGGACCTGCGATTTCCTCTTGTCCACGCCTCGCAACACGCCACTGAGCCGTACAACACGCCACTGAGCCGTATTGTAGCAGCGTACCAATGGTAAGTAAAACTACATTTTTATCGCAAAGTTTACAAAAATGTAATTCCTTACCTCCAATACCTAACTGACCGATATATGGCGACAAAAATCATCAAATAAAAAAATTAGAAGACTATATAGCGAACACTGGCAACGGTCTTGCCGCAGTGGATACACTGAAAAGGCATACCTGTTTTATAAAAATAAAATCCTAATGTACTGCAGCCATAGCGGTCTCTTCATACTTAAAAGCGCACAAATGCATGTATTTGTCAGTAGTGCTTTTCATTATGGTCTATGTATTGTTTTTAAGATGTAGACAATCTGCGAGTGTACTTATGTTTTTTCCCCATTTTTTGCTGCAGATCTGATGATGGTCACTGTAGACCGAAACCGGTAATCCGTTAACAAAAAGTTTGTCATAGACGTAAATTACAGGAACCTTGTTTGCAACAGTGTTTCGCCGTTTATCTGAGACGGGGTCGTTTCAGGAAGTAGGAAATCGCGAAGGACGTACCCGATCTGTCTCGACACTAGAAGGAGTATGTGGTTAACACTATGGAAGCCGACCGCCGTCTCAGTACCAGGCAACTGTCCCGCCAGTACAGGGTATGCCAGAAGACCACGTGGAACATTCTCCATGACAATTGTTACTACCCGTATCACTTGCTGCGTGTTCAGGGCTTATTAACTACAGACTTTCCACATCGAGAGCAATTTTGTCACTGGTTTCGTCATCAGGCCACCACGATTCTGGAATTTGTATCACCCATCCAGTTCACAGATTACACCACCTTTGCGCGGAGTGGTACCTTCAACTTTCACGACAGTCGTCTGTGGCATGGTATGATGAACCGGCATGGTATGGTGAGAGCGAAACATCAACATCAGTTTAGACGAACTGTGTACTCCGGGATAATTGATGACCGTATTTTGGGACCAGTCTTCCTTCCACGTCGCCTAACAGACCTGAACTATTGGCGTTTCTCGCGGTTGACTTTGTCTACCTGCTGGAAGATGTTACATTGATGACTGGAAGGGTTACGTGGTTGCTGCATGATGCTGCTTCCGCCCGCTTCTCTGGTAACGCCCGGACGCATCTCAATCGTGTCTTCCCTGGTCGATGGATTGGACGACGGGGGCCCAGTTGCACGGCCTGCTCGTTCACCGGACCTCAGCCAGTGCGATATCCGGTTATGGGGCCATCTAAGAAATATCGTGTGTACAGAGCCGATTCCAGATGTGGAGACACAGGAGCACTGTGTTCATGCTGCCTGGGCGATGTGAACATGTCAGACAGAACATGCTACGGCGCGTACACGCATGCGTTGAGGCACATGGAAACCATTTACAACACATACTGTAAATGTGGCTACATGTTCTGAGGCATCAAGGGATCACAAATTTAGAATTGTTGGGCAGCGTGGAGGGTAAAAATCGTAGAGGGAGACCGAGAGATGAATACACTAAGCAGATTCAGAAGGATGTAGGTTGCAGTAGATACTGCGAGATGAAGAAGCTTGCACAGGATAGAGTAGCATGGAGAGCTGCATCAAAACCAGTCTCAGGACTGAAGACCACAACATACTCAGCACGGTAACCATGCATTTGCGGACATAAGTTCGTTAGAGCTTTCCTGTTCCGCATCAAATGTTTCAAGTGGCTCTAAGCACTATGCGGCTTAACATCTGAGGTCATCAGTCCCCTAGACTTAGAACTACTTAAACCTGTCTAACCCAAGGACATCACATACATCCATGCCCGAGGCAGGATTCGAACCTGCGACCGTAGCAGCAGCGCAGTTCCGGACTGAAGAGCCGGCCGGTGTGGCCGAGCGGTTCTACGCGCTAGAGACTGGAACCGCGCGACCGCTACGGTCGCAGGTTCGAATCCTGCCTCGGGCATGGATGTGTGTGATGTCCTCGGGTTAGTTACGTTTAAGAAGTTCTAAGTCTAGGGGACTGATGACCTCAGATGTTAAGTCCCTTAGTGCTCTGAGCCTTTTGAACCATTTTGAACCGCACTGAAGCGCCAAGAACCGCTCGGTCACGGCGGCCGACTGTTCCTCATCCTCTCATGGATCAATCAATAGAGTCTGTACATGGTCTGTTCTTTCGTACAACCGAATGTCTGTAATTGCTTTGTGTCTTAACTGATACTGGCTGCTGTGTCAAAATGTGATTTAGGCACCATTATACTGGGTGAACAAGAAGTCACTATAAATTTGAAAACTGAATAAATCTCGGAATAATGTAGATAGAGAGGTATCAATTGACACACATGCGTGGAATAACATGGGGTTTTATTAGAACCAGCAGGTGTTTATCAGCCAGGCTAGGGATGATGCGATTCTGTAACATATCGGCGTACGTCTCACCCGTCACGGTAGCAGTTACAAAACCAGCATCAAGCATTTTCTCGAAGAAAAAAGGCCCGATAACGGTAGATGTGGTAAATCCAACCCATACCGTGACTTTCTCGTCGTACAATGGAGTTCCCACGACAGTTCTAGTATTTTAGGTAGCCCAGATTCTGCAGTTACGGGCGTTGACAGACCCTCTGAGCGTGAAATGAGCTTCGTCGGTCCACAACACGTTACTCAACCAATCGTCATCTTCCGCCATCTTTTGAGACGCCCACACCGCAAATGCTCTCCGCTTCACTAAATCGCCAGGTAACAGTTCATGATGCCGATGGATTTTGTGCGGATAGCATCAGAGGGTACGCGTAAGTGCCAACCAAACAGTAGTGTATGGAATGCCGGTGCGACGTGCGACTGCACGAGCGCTGACTTCCCCGTGCTTAGCCGAACCGGCTACAGTCTCCATTTCTTCCTGAACTGTCTGAGCAGCATTACGCCTTGTGCTCGGGCGGCCACTACGGGGTCTATCGTCTAAACAACCCGTGGCTTCGAACTTCGAAATCATTCTCGCCACAGCTGCATTTGTCAACGGACCTTTACCCGTTCCTATGGCGATAGGATCGTAACGCTGAACTAGCATATTCCCCATTCTGATAATACAGCTTCACTAAAAGCGCCTTTTCAGGTAACGTCAACATGCTGCGACTGCTGGCGCATCTAATTACAGCTCCTTTTACACACGATTGTCATGCGCAGTCACTGACGTTTTGCTGTCCAGCGCCATCTGTCGGACATTGTCGGCTTTTTTTTTTTTTTTTTTTTTTTTTGTTCTAATAAAAACCCGTGTCATTCCAAGCATTTGTGTCAATTTGTACCTCTCAATCTACATCATTCCGTGATTTATTCAGTTTTCAAATTTATACTGACTTTTTGATCACCCGGTATATAAAGTTTACAGCATGAACAGTCAAGACGTTTTACGTAAACTATCGTAATATGGTATGTAAAGAGTTTCGAATAGATGAACTAATATGCAGATATTACACTCGACGCATCACGGACGGTAATTCGCACTCCACGCCCCATATACGACGTCGCTCTCTCTCTCTCTCTCTCTCTCTCTCTCTCTCTGACACACACACACACACACACACACACAAACACACACACAAAACACCAGAGATCTGGGTCAGTAGTACGTTACCTCGTTGTACACATAACTCCATTCTGTGGTGCTTCCGCAGCGCTGCTACCCTCCAAACACATTCCACATAAATACCGCCAAATCCCGACTAATGCCACGTGCACATATCGGCGCGAGTACAGGAATGACTGACTGAGGCGTGCGACGCGCCGCCGCGGCCCTACGTATCGCAGTGTTGGCCGTGGGCAGTGGCTGGCGGACAATGGGATTGGCGCCGGCTGCTGGCTGCCGCGAGTTACGCGGAGCGGGACAAAGGCTAAACGGCCAAGGGCGCCACGCCGAGCCAGCCTCTGCTCCCGTCCGTGTGACGGGCCGCCGCCGCCGCCGCAGCCGCTAAACCGGACCTCGCGAATTAATTACCCAGGCCTGGCCAAACACCGCGCTCCCCGAACGCGTGCTCACGCGAGACATGCGCGCCACAAAGTAGGCCTACTCTGCACCGCGATACGGCGCTGTTCCAAGGTCAGGAAGTGAAACTTGATCTCTGACAGACAGGACCGCATTCTCTTTCTCTCTCTCTCTCTCTCTCTCTCTCTCTCTTTCTCTTCTAGTACACTGTCCACTGTCTAGTAACACCAATGTGATCAGCGGCTACGTTCATCGTCAGTTCGGTTTTACAGAGAGTACTCGATTGCATTGGCTCCTTACTTAGCTTGCATTTATCGCGAATCTCTTGCCCAACGTAAAGTCCCGAGCTACTGGAAGAAAGCGCAGGTGACGCCTGTCTACAGGGTGTTACAAAAAGGTACGGCCAAACTTTCAGGAAACATTCCTCACACACAAATAAAGAAAAGATGTTATGTGGACATGTGTCCGGAGACGCTTAATTTCCATGTTAGAGCTCATTTTAGTTTCGTCAGTATGTACTGTACTTCCTCGATTCACCGCCAGTTGGCCCAATTGAACGAAGGTAATGTTGGCTTCGGTGCTTGTGTTGACATGCGACTCGTTGCTCTACAGTACTAGCATCAAGCACATCAGTACATAGGTAGCATCAACAGGTTAGTGTTCATCACTAACGTGGTTTTGCAGTCAGATGTTTACAAATGCGAAGTTGGCAGATGCCCATTTGATGTATGGATTAGCACGGGGCAATAGCCGTGGCGAGGTACGTTTGTATCGGGAGAGATTTCCAAAACGAAGGTGTCCCGACAGGAAGACGTTCGAAGCAATTGACCGGCGTCTTAGGGAGCACGGAACATTCCAGCCTACGACTCGTGACTGGGGAAGAATTAGAACGACGAGGACACCTGCAATGGACGAGGCAATTCTTCGTGCAGTTGATGATAACCCTAATGTCAGCGTCAGAGAAGTTGCTGCTGTACAAGGTAACGTTGACCACGTCACTGTATGGAGAGTGCTACGGGAGAACCAGTTGTTTCCGTACCGTGTACAGCGTGTGCAGGCACTATCAGCAGCTGATTGGCCTCCACGGGTACACTTCTGGGAATGGTTCACCAACAATGTTTCAATCCTCATTTCAGTGCAAATGTTCTCTTTACGGATGAGGCTTCATTCCAACGTGATCAAATTGTAAATTTTCGCAATCAACATGTGTGGGCTGACGAGAATCCACATGCAATTGTGCGATCACGTCATCAACACAGATTTTCTGTGAACGTATGTGCAGGCATTGTTGGTGATGTCTTGATTGGGCCCCATGTTCTTCCACCTACGCTCAATGGAGCACGTTATCATGATTTCATACGGGATACTCTACCTGTGCTGCTAGAACATGTGCCTTTACAGATACGACACAACATGTGGTTCATGCACAATGGAGCTCCTGCACATTTCAGTCGAAGTGTTCGTACGCTTCTCAACAACAGATTCGGTGACCGATGGATTGGTAGAGGCGGACCAATTCCGTGGCCTCCACGCTCTCCTGACCTCAACCCTCTTGACTTTCATTTATGGGGGCATTTGAAAGCTCTTGTCTACGCAACCCCGGTACCAAATGTAGAGACTCGTATTGTGGACGGCTGTGATACAGTACGCCATTCTCCAGTGCTGCATCAGCCCATCAGGGATTCCGTGTGACGGAGGGTGGATGCATGTATCCTCGCTAACGGAGGACATTTTGAACATTTTCTGTAACAAAGTGTTTGAAGTCACGCTGGTACGTTCTGTTACTGTGTGTTTCCATTCCATGATTAATGTGATTTGAAGAGAAGTAATAAAATGAGCTCTAACATGGAAAGTAAGCGTTTCCGGACACATGCCCACATAACATTTTCTTTCTTTGTGTGTGAGGAATGTTTCCTGAAAGTTTGGCAGTACCTTTTTGTAACACCCTGCACAAGAAGGGTAGAAGGACGGATCCTCAAAATTACAGACCAATATCCTTAACATCGGTTTGTTGCAGGATTCTCGAACATATTCTCAGTTCGAATATAATGAATTTCCTTGAGACAGAGAAGTTGCTGTCCATGCATCAGCACGGCTTTAGAAAGCATCGCTCCTGCGAAACGCAACTCGCCCGTTTTGCACATAATATCTTGCAAACCATTAATGAAGGGTATCAGACGGATGCCATATTCCTAGACTTCCGGAAAGCGTTTGATTCGGTGCCCCACTGCAGACTCCTAACTAAGGTACGAGCATATGGGATTGGTTCCCAAGTATGTGACTGGCTCGAAGACTTCTTAAGTAATATAACACAGTACGTTGTCCCCAATGGTGAGTGTTCATCGGAGGTGAGGGCATCATCTGGAGTGCCCCAGGGAAGTGTGGTAGGTCCGCTGTTGTTTTCTATGTACATGAATGATCTTTTGGATAGGGTAGATACCAATGTGCGGTTGTTTGCTGATGATGCTGTGGTGTACGGGAAGGTGTCGTCGTTGAGTGACTGTAGGAGGATACAAGATGACTTGGTCAGGATTTGTGATTGGTGTAAAGAATGGCAACTAACTCTAAATATAGATAAATGTAAATTAATGCAGATGCATAGGAAAAAGAATCCCGTAATTCTTGAATACTCCATTAGTAGTGTAACGCTTGATACAGTCACGTCGATTAAATATTTGGGTGTAACATTGCAGAGCGATATGACGTGGGACAAGCATGTAATGGCAGTTGTGAAGAAGGCCGATAGTCGTCTTCGGTTCATTGGTAGAATTTTGGGAAGATGTGGTTCATCTGTAAAGGAGACCGCGTATAAAACACTAATACGACCTATACTGCTCGAGCGTTTGGGATCCCTATCAGGTCGGATTGAGGGAGGACATAGAAGCAATTCAGAGGCGGGCTGCTAGATTTGTTACTGGTAGGTTTGATCATCACGCGAGTGTTACGGAAATGCTTCAGGAACTCGGATGGGAGTCTCTGGAGGAAAGGAGGCGTTCTTTTCGTGAATCGCTACTGTGGAAATTTAGAGAACCAGCATTTGAGGCTGACTGCAGTACAATTTTACTGCCGCCAACTTACATTTCGCGGAAAGACCACAAAGATAAGATAAGAGAGATCAGGGCTCGTACAGAGGCATATAGGCAGTCATTTTTCCCCCGTTCTGTTTGGGAGTGGAACAGGGAGAAGATGCTAGTTGTGGTACGAGGTACCCTCCGCCACACACCATATGGTGGATTGCGGAGTATGTATGTAGATGTAGATGTAGAATGTGCAATAACCACTCAGAGACGGTAGGTGGCACAACACTAGCGTTAGAGAGAATGAAAAGCATACCGGAGGGACGGAGGAAACAGTGACCTCGTAGTCATAACGCGGAAAAGGAGCAATTTATCCAACGTCCACGGGGGCATCATCATTGGTTTTCGGCCAAGGATGGGTACATTTCTGAAACACTTAAGTCTGTGAGCTGCTCCCGTACCGCCGTGGTTAAAATACACCATGCATCGCAAAATGGCACTACCGAAAACCGGCTACGAGGCAAGTGTGTTTCACCACGGGCCATGGATGATGGGCGAGTGACGGCTCCAGAGGCGAGTACAGGCATACAGACGTGCGACTGCTGAGCAAGTCACGGCCCGGGAGACGTTTCGTTGCCAACAGTGTCCCCTCAGCCGCCCAATACAACGAACTTTGCTGCGAACGGGCCTCTGCAGCACGCACCGGGTTCATGCATCCATGCTGACTGCTATTCATCGGCGACGAAGGCTGGAATTTCCACACCATTACCACACTGAGTGACAGCGAGAAGTTGAGCCGTGCTGCGGCTCGCACTGCTGCTGTTCGTAGGTTTCTGCCCTCTGTTGGAGGCCAGACTGTATCCTTTAGTTGGCACGGTTGCGGTTCTTTGCCTTCTCGTCTTGACTTGCGCCACTCGTTTCGCAAGCGTTGCCTGGCCGATAGTGGCAGCAGCGGCAGTTATCGATATGCAGTAACTGTTGCCCTGTCTTTGGAGCGACGTCCCTTTCTTTCTGTGTCGTTTGAGTGGACCAGTTCGATTGGGGACTCAGGCGGAGCCAGGTCCGCGGAGTGCGTGAACACGCCGGGACCGCTGGCGGCGCGCGTGCACTGCTTGATGGAAGGGCTGTGGTCGTGATGGTGCACCACCTCGTCGTAAACCAGATCCTGCACGCTTTGGGACGAGTGCATTTCAATCCAAGTAGAGAAACCTCCACGACGGCGATATCCCGCGATTCTCCAGTGACTTGGGCTCTTGTTGCTGCTCATAGTGTCGCCGAGGCGAAGACCAGCAAGCGTAGTGTTTGGGAAGGCGGATCAGATGAGCTTTCCTCGACTTCTTATTACTATTTATTTCGTTCAGCTTGTTACAATTGCTTTTCAACCAGCGGTATTTTTCCTGCCTGGTGGCCGCTAACGCCCCAGTTACGAGGTGCATTCAATTTCTAAGGCCTCCGATTTTTTTTTTCTCCAGACTGGAAAGAGAGAGAGAAACATGCGCATTGTTTTAAAATGAGGCCGCGTTCATTGTCAGAGATGGCAGCACCGTACGGCAGATGGAATTTTACCGCCAGCGGCGAGAATGAGAACTGTTTTAAATGCTTAAAATGGCGACGTTTTCCTTACGTGAACAGCGCGCAATCATTCGTTTTCTGAATTTGCGTGGTGTAAAACCAATTGAAATTCATCAACAGTTGAAGAGACCTGTGGTGATGGAGTTATGGATGTGTCGAAAGTGCGTTCGTGGGTGCGAAAGTTTAATGAAGGCAGAACATCGTGTGACAGCAAACCGAAACAACCTCGGGCTCGCACAAGCTGGTCTGACGACACGAACGAGAAAGTGGAGAGAATTGTTTTGGGGGATAGCCGAACGACTGTTGAACAGATCGCCTCCAGAGTTGGCATTTCTGTGGGTTCTGTGCACACAATCCTGCATGACGACCTGAAAATGCGAAAAGTGTCATCCAGGTGGGTGCCACAAATGCTGACGGACGACCACACGGCTGCCCGTGTGGCATGATGCCAAGCAATGTTGACGCGCAAGTACAGCACGAATGGGACTTTCTTTTCGTCGGTTGTGACAATGGATGAGACGTGGATGCCATTTTGTAATCCAGAAACAAAGCGCCAGTCAGCTCAATGGAAGCACACAGATTCACCGCCACCAAAAAAATTTCGGGTAACCGCCAGTGCTGAAAAAATGATGGTGTCCATGTTCTGGGACAGCGAGGGCGTAATCCTTACCCATTGCGTTTCAAAGGGCACTACGGTAACAGGTGCATCCTACGAAAATGTTTTGAAGAACAAATTCCTTCCTGCACTGCAACAAAAACGTCCGGGAAGGGCTGCGCGTGTGCTGTTTCACCAAGACAACGCACCCGCACATCGAGCTAACGTTACACAACAGTTTCTTCGTGATAACAACTTTGAATTGATTCCTCATGCTCCGTACTCACCTGACCTGGCTCGTAGTGACTTTTGGCTTTTTCCAACAACGAAAGACACTCTCCGTGGCCGCACATTCACCAGCCGTGCTGCTATTGCCTCAGCGATTTTCCAGTGGTCAAAACAGACTCCTAAAGAAGCCTTCGCCGCTGCCATGGAATCATGGCGTCAGCGGTGTGAAAAATGTGTACGTCTGCAGGGCGATTACGTCGAGAAGTAACGCCAGTTTCATCGATTTCGGATGAGTAGTCAATTAGAAAAAAAATCGGAGGCCTTAGAACTTGAATGCACCTCGTACCTGTCCTGGGGGTTAGTGCATGTAACGGCACTGTACATTTCTCGCCTTGCCGCTGCTGTCCGGTAAGGCGTGTAGTTTTAACAGCTTTCTTCATTGTAGGCCGGTTGGTGATTCTTCTACGCTGGTGGTAGTGGTTCCTTCTCGTTCCGGGCGCTGTAATCACGGTATTCTGTGGATGTAGCGCAGACCTCCGGTTCCGGCTTTGGCGCATTGTTCCATCGTTGCATTTGGTTTATCGGACGTCAGGTAGCTTCAGCAAGATTATCATTAGTCATTCGTTACATTGCCACTAGTCTGAGTTACCATCTTGTGAAGTGAATCCAAGTCTTGGCTGCCCATCTCATCGCTCGCGAAAGTGTTTGTTGCCGGACCTTCTCAGAGGTCGAGTCCTGGAGCACCGTCTGTGACTGGTCCTTGTGTTTTATTATTGTATTATTTATTACCATACCTTGTAATGCCTACATTAAAGGTTATGTATGTCTAGTTAATAGTTCCGGTCGCCTTCTGAAATAAATCTAGCAGTGTAAGGGTTTTGTTACGAGGTTACCGACATCTTCTCACCCGTTTTGTGGTCAGTTGCTTATTTGTTTTAATTAACTTATGCTAGTAATTGCTGTTTTATATAACTGCCGTTGCTGGCGTGTAAGGCATTCAGCCATGATTGTGGTCATTTGCTTTAAAAAATAATTCGATATTTGTATTTTAGCAGTAAGCCTTAAAACCTTATTTAGTGCCATTCCTGGGGTCTGATACCTTCTGCAGTGTTTGTGGCCATTTACTTTTTAATGTTTCTATATCTGTAAGTTGTAATCGCAACGAGTTCTTAAACATTCTTAATTCATTGCCATTCCTGGCGTGTAAGGCCTTCTCCCCAGATGACGGTGGCTTGCTTTTAAAACATTATCTGCTCTATCTTTATTTAATGGTGATTTGTTAAATTGTAACTCACTGAAAACACTATTATTTACACAGTTGTTTAATCCTTCATCAATAACGTGTGGTATTTTTATTTATTGTTGAGTCTGGAATTATTGGTTTAAAATAAATTGTGTGTAACTGTAAAAGGGAACCAATAGTAACTGATTACGGCCCCGGCCACAATCGTAACCGAATCCTGCCTTCCCTCGTCTAACAGGTTTCAGAAATCTTTCCGGAAGAATCACGTTTCATGCTGCATCGGACAGACGGCCGTTGGCGCGTACGGCGTGAAACGCCTGAAAGGAAACACCCTTCAACAATCTCCAGAAGAGTCCAGGCCTGAAGGCATTCCCTGGGTGATCTCGTCGTTCTGGAAGGCACAACAGACCAACTCAAGTATGCATCTAACCTTGCGGGTCCACCCCTACATGCAGTACCAGGATGAAGTTACTGTATGCTCCTGACCACGCAACTGCCCAGGCTTAAACGCAATCGATAATCTGTGAATAACCTCGATGGGCCATGGATTCCCAACTGAGAAACCTGGCGTATCTGGCCACATCGCTGAAGTCGACATGACGCCACATCCACGCCATCCAGCCTCATTAAAAATTCTTCCTGCACGTGTTGTAACGTTCCGCGCTTCAAAAACTGGCTACTCAGGCTATTGACAGGTGATCATATTAATGTGACAGTACAGTACACTATCTCTGGCAATCTTTCATAAAATAAATGAATTAAATGCACTCAAATGAAATGAATGGATGGAGGTGATGAACGTATAACATTATTTCCAGCGAGTGCCTTTGTACGCTTTCTCTTCGGCACTGTGGACGCCGTGGTCGGTTTCCTGTACCCAGAGATGGGTGGCGACTTCCTGGAGGTGATAGATAAATCTTTTCCAAAATCCTTAATTGCGTACAGGCAAGTGTGTGTCTTAGATTGGACCGAGTCGTCCAGTATCTGTTTGGAATTAACCCTAGCCAGTAGTAGCTCTTGTCCAGAGCGCTATTATTTGGAGCAGTAAATGGCACCATCGGGAGAGCCCCAAGAAACTGAGTTAGGGCCGCTGGGGGTGAGTTTGTTATGTGCGGAGAATGTACTACATCTGTACTGTATGATGTTATTGTCAATATTCGTGTAGCACAAGGAATAATTAATATGACTTATTCTCAGTATCAATGATAAATGCAGTTGTAAATGCTGAATACTCAATTCTACTAACATGTAATGGTGTTCTCTGATATGAAAAGTTGCAAATTAGAAAGTGCATCACCATTAATTGAGCTTTGCTATTTTCAATAAAAAGAAATGTACTTCTCCTGGGCGCCTTGGTCCCACAAACTTTAGTTTTCTGAGGGCCTGTCGTTATTAGAATATTCTGTTTCACGTACCTTTTGTCGTTTGCAGATGCGCAATGCCGTTGTGCAACACAAAGCTGACATGCTGTGTCAAAGTGCACCAAAATCTTGACGGTTACGTGTAAGACTTTGATTGTTGTGCGAGTATTGTTAATTTCTTCTGCGAGTTCAACCAGTCTAGCATATTAGTGTTTAACGTATTAGACATGAAGCTAAATGTCGTGCACATTAAAATCCGACCAGCTTCATTGTTCTGTTAATAAGAAGAGCCTCTGGGTTTTCTGTGAGGTTCGCATTGACATCTTGTTATAACACTGATTAAAATTCTTTGAAAGCTCTTTTCTATTTACATCTGAACTAGAATTATTTTTTATGTACTGAACCGTGTGAGACCTGATCCGTGCTGACTGGTCCAGGCAAACACAAAAACTGTTTCTGCAGTGAAATATTAATTCACTTTCAAGTGAAACACTTAAGCAGATAATTACCAGCGAGTGAGTCCCAATTTTTAAGCCGTGTGGCGTAAAAAAAAAAAAACTTAAAATTATGTTCTCGCTCGTAATGGCGTCTTTGAAACAAAATCAGCACCGTATATGAAAACTGCAAATTATTCAGTAATAATTGTAGGATGCCGTTCCCTACACTATTGAAAGGAAAACAGAAATTTACACATTTATAGGATTAATTATTATCATCATAAGAATGCTTTTTCTTACAGTATTAGTAACAAATACAGACCACTCTCATCACAAATCGCCAATGGCGTCCTTCTACAGTCAAGAAGAAAACGAAGAGTAGTTAGTTTTTTCTCTTCCTTCCTCGTTAGAGGACTGTCTATTCATTTTTATCTTTGTTCACAGATTATTCTTCAAATACATAGTTTTCGTTCAAATGGCTCTGAGCACTATGGGACTTAACATCTATGGTCATCAGTCCCCTAGAACTACTTAAACCTAACTAACCTAAGGAGATCACACACATCCATGCCCGAGGCAGGATTCGAACCTGCGATCGTAGTGGTCGCGCGGTTCCAGACTGAAGCGCCTAGAACCGCTCGGCCACTCCGGCCGGCCATAGTTTTCGTATTAATAGTAATTTTCATTGTTCTTTTTCAATATTATTTTACAGTATTTCACTACAATAATCACAGCACATCGTCTTTATGGCTTTTATCAATATTTTCGTTATTACGATTGTTTTTATATCGTCACTCTAGTTTCGTAAATTTTCACAATAACGTCATGGGGATGGTACAAGAAATTGCAGGAAATGATCTCTAAGAGGCTAATGGGCAAAACAGGTCCAATCGTTATATGGCCGGAAAATGTGTTCCAAGCGAAGATAGGGAAAAAGAAGATTTTTGACAGTCTAAGTTCCAATGACTGAAGGCAAGGACACATGAGAACATACAAGTACAAAAGTTCTCATTGTACTACAGTTTTAGATCCAACGCAAAAATGGCATTGAACTGGAGTACCATCATCTAGTAGCCACAGTACCCTTCGTACCACGGAAAATGCGTCTCCCAGAAGTGACAGCAGTAGCACCCGCATGCAGTGCCTATGACGTATTGTTGGAGGATGACTTGTCCACGAAGCGGTCGCCGATATTCCTCGCCCACACCGTCAGGCTGAACTGGTGTTGACGGTTCGCTGGCACCATACCTTTGGGATTCTCCGTAGCCCATACCCGTCGTGAAGGCAGGCTCATCCGTGAATGGGATGGATCACAGAAATTCCAGTACCATGGTGGCCTGTGCGACGAACCTGCGGAAGAACCGTAGCTACGGAGGCAAGTGCGTAGGTAAGTTTTAAGGATAGTAGCAGCTGTCGTCGCCGGCCGCTGTGGTCAAGCGGTTCTAGGCGCTTCAGTCTAGCATCGCGCTGCTCTTACGGTCGCAGGTTCAAATCCTGTCTCGGGCAAGGATGTGTGTGATGTCCTGCGGTTAGTTAGGTTTAAGTAGTTCTAAGTCTAGGGGGCTGACGACCTCAGATGTTAAGTCCCATTGCGCTCAAAGCCATTTGAAAGCAGCTGTCGTAGAGACTGCACACAGAATGCTTGACAGACTATATCTCGAGAACGGCTCGAATGTTTGGAATCCGCATCAAGTCGGGTTAAAGGATAATTTAGTCGACGTGCTGTAACCGGTAGGTCCGACCAACACGTGAGTATTACACTAACGCTCCGTAAACTCAAATGGGAATACCTGGAGGAAAGACTGTGTTCTTTTCGCGAAACACTATTGAGAAGGTTTAGAGAATCGGCATTTGCGGCTGACTGTAGAATGATTCCACTGCCGCGAAACCGCTCCTTTCTCTCTCTCTCTCTCTCTCTCTCTCTCTCTCTCTCTCTCTCTCTCTCTCTTTGCATAGCTCACTGCGAAATCTTTGACCGTGGGACAGGCCCCAGGAAGTTTGTGCAACCTGCTAACACGGGTGTAAGCAAACGGGAGCCGGCCTTGTCACTTACGACACGGTATGTGTACAGCCGACCGTCAGCCGTGAAGCAGGCGCGACAGTAAAGCACACGGCTAAGTCAGCATGTTTTGGTCTCTACAGGAGCGTCGTTGCTCACTATTTTTAACCTTTCCCCCTCCCCTCCCCCTCTATACGCATGAAATGAGGATCATACTTGCTATTCATTTTTTGTTAATTCTCCTCAAGCTCCACCAACTCCTCTCGCCACCATGCTGTCCTCACAGCCCGGTACAAATTACGTCTTCTGCTACAACTGTGCGTCGCTGTAATTACACCACCCACTTCTATTTTCATTGCGTATAAAACTGTATGCCGTAACGTTACCGTACAACTTACTGGAAACAACTGAAGTTTCACTGGTGTTTCAAGGAAGATTGTGTCACCCACGGAACTGGTTTCTGAAGTTTAAAAGGGTGTTAGGCTCAACTGAAGCCTACATTCGCGTAAACATCGTGGGATACGTCAATCGTGCCCAAAGGTGGATCCCAGCAGGGAAAAGAGAAGTAGGTGGACTTCAGGAATCTCTCTCCTTTTCTGACAGCGTTGGAAAGCTATGGGCCAGAGTCTCAGCACGGAATTTCCTTGATACGGGTGGTGATGGCTCATGATATGGACACAGAGGTCAGTGGGCATGGGTATGGGTATGGGTATGGGTATTCTACGTTCACTGTGACCAACAGACCCGCTCGTGCTTCTCTGAAATAAGACAGAGGAGAGGTATCATTGCGCATATTTTGCTTTGCATAGGGGGTAGTTCATCCCATGAATTAATCAAATAGAAATAGTCTACAATATAAGCTTTAGCAATGTATATAAAAACATTCAGGAACTTGAAAATAAAAAAATATATAAAAAATACATAAAATCTACAAAACCACAAACGGTACGAAAACACAATTACAGCCGAATGTCCATACAGCTGGTATATTCTATCCTCTTTCTCGTAGCACGTAGGAATTCTGTGCGGGCACCAGTGCAGGCTGTCAATGGGTAATCTTCAACTAAACAGACAATGATTTGCCTAGCAGCTATATAGTCGCTGTTAGAAGAAGCTACTTTCTCCCATCTATACGACGAGTCACCACATCTGGCACGGTTTGAATTATATTTAGGATACACCAGATTTTGCAAGGCTTGTCGAATTCGAGTGGTGAGTCAATGTATATTATGAAAGACAGGGGGTGCCTGTCTGGTCCAGCGATCAATTAGCCTGAAAGCATTTATTCAAAGGATGCCTGTTTGGTCCACTCCTCTTTCCAGCGACCAGTTAGCCTGAATCTATTTCCACCCCAAAATGACTGCAGTCTTCAGGGGTTGATGTCTACTTCTCTAGCTGTCGCCGATGTCTTGGTGGATTAAGAGATCTTTTCCAGTCCTCTAGAGAGTGATTTCTTTCATCGCAGATGGGAAGGAGCTATACTCCTTCACTGTGCTTATTATAAGGCGCATAGCTCGATTTCGACTCGAGTAACGACCGTCTGGTTTCAGTACGAGTTGTAAAGAGCCCTTCTCTCCCTATATTTTTTATTTCTGCTACCTTCAAAATTTTAAGGAGCATGAAAAAGAAGCAGCGGTTGAGACGGAACTGGGTGTTGTAGCCTATCACAGATATTATTCGATCTGTGCATTCACAAAGCAGTGAAGTACACCAGAGAAAAATTTGGAGATGAAATTGAAGTTCAAGAAGAAGAAATAAAAGCTATGCACATTGCCGATGACTCGGCAATTCTGTCAGAGACCACTAATGACTTGGAAGAGCAGTTGAACGGAATGGACAGTGTCTTGATAGTGGGATATAAGAAGATTAACAACAAAAGCAAAACAATGGTAATGAGATGTTGTCGAATTGAATCGGAGATGCTGAGGGAATTACGTTAGGAACCGAATCACTAAAAGTAGTAGGTGAGTTTTGCTATTTAGACAGTAAAATAACTGATGATGGCCAAAGTAGAGGGGATACATACTGACAGAAAAAGAGGTGGGAACACCAGGACGTAGTTGTGCGGGATAAATGAAAGTTCGTAAGCGTGGTTCTACGAGGGTAAGTCAATTATTATCCGCAATTTAGTTATATTTTTGTTTATTTTGGTAGTACTGCCGTTTCACGTTGATGACGCACGCATTGTTTATTTGTTGTTATATCGTTGCAGTTTTCAAGCCGCTAGTTTAGTCTCGTTATCGCTGCTGTGCAGTTAATCATGGCTGCTCCGCTGTGCATTTGCACCAAAGAAGAGCAACGTTCAGAGATTCATTTTTTGTGGTCGGAAGGCGTATCAGAAACCGAAATTCATGCAGGAATTTCGGTACAGTACGGGAACAGTGTTTAGCCACAACGGAGTGTCTACGAACGGATTCAAAAATACCGAAATGGTCGCACGTATGTTACGCACGATGAAGGAGAAGGACGACCGTTTACCGCCACAAATGACGAAACCTTTGAGCGTTCACATGTAATGATTCTCTTAGACTATTGACGAAGTGGCACATCGTCTGCAAATTAGTCACCGCTCTGCCTACGAAATCATCCAAAACAGACTTGGGTTTCATAAAATTTGTGCAAGACGGGTCCCAAAACAACTCACACAGTTGCATAAACGAACGCGCTTGGACGTCTGCAAAAAGAATTTGTATCGCTATGGTAACAAAGGGGACAACTTCTTAGACAGGATCATTACTGGTGACGGAACATGGATCCATTATTACGAGCCGGAGAGCAAACGGCAGAGTATGAAATGGAAACATCCAAATTCGCCGTCCAAGAAAAAGTTCAAGACCCAATCGACCGCAGGAAAACTGATGCTTACGGTTTTTGGAATGCACAAGGTACAGTACTGGAATATTATGGGGAAAGGGGCAGAGCAATAAACAGTGAGCGTTGCAGTGAAATGCTTACTGCCAGGCTAAAGCTTGCAGTTCGAAGCCAACGCCGAGGATTGCTGTCAAAAGGTGTTGTGTTGTTGCACGGCAATGCTCGTCCACATACTGCTGCCCATACTGCTGAAACGCTCAAGAAACTCAAATTTGAAGTACTGGATCATCGTCGATGTAGTCAAGATCTTGCCCCTACTGGCTATCACTTGCTTGGTGCACTCAAACAGGCGTTAAGGGGCTGTCAATTTGGCTCGGACGAAGCAGTGAAAGAAGCGGTGCATTCCTGGATCGCAGCTCAACTGAGAACCTTGTTTTGTGAGGGCATCGAGAAGCTTGTACAACGACGAAGTGCGTTGAAACGTAAGGAGACTATGTCGAAAAATGATGTTCTTCCAACTTTCCTATGTGTTTACAATAAAATTTTATAGCTGCTTTGCGGATAATAATTGACTTACCCTCGTACACCCGAAAAACGGTATCCATTCAAATTTCACGCCACTAGCTTAAGATCTTGCACAGTTACTCACTTAAATATGCTATCTAGACAAATGTACTCCCGAAATTTTATTACTCTAGCCCGATTATTTATTTGTGTTGCGTTGTTTTCCGTCGACGTGAAACTGACAGTGGCAAGGAAAGCCTTTCTAAAGAAGAGAAAATTGTTAACATCGAATATAGATCATCGTGTTAGGAAGCCTTTTCGAAAAGTATTTGTCTGGAGTGTAGCCATGTTTGTAACTGAAACATGGACGATAACGAGTGTAGACAAACAGAAAATAGGAGCTTTTGAAATGCGGTGTTATAGAGGAATCTGAAGATTAAACGGGTAGATCACGTAACTGATGAGAAGGTAATGAACAGTGATGGCGAGAAAATCTATGGCTCAGCTTGACTGCGGGGTTATCAGCGCCCGTACGAAGTCCGAATCTTTACACAGCCAGTCGCCACGTCCACGAAAGATGATGAAATGATGAGGACAACATAAACACCCAGTCCCCGAGCAGAGAAAATCCCCAACGCGATCGGGAATCGAACCCGGGACCCCGTGATCCATAGGCAGCAACGCTGGGATTAAAAATGTAGTACTGGAGGGGGTGGGAGGGGCGGGGGGTGTAAAAATCTTAGAGGGAGGTCTAGAGATGAATAAATTAAGCAGACTGTAGACGCAGTTTTTCGGAGGCTTGTGCAGGATGTAATAGGATAGACAGCTGCATCACACCAATGTTCGGACTGAAGACCCCCAATAATAGTTCTATTTAGCTGAACACTGATGCGACTAGAGTGAGTATGTTGAACCAAAGTGGTGCAAAATACCTCGCTACACGATATGCTAGACGTAAATCTTAAGTTTGTAGCGTTGCGCCTGATGATCCCCATGAAGTACTGGCAGGTTTCTGCGAGATGTTATCGCGATTTGCAAGTTTGGCAGCTGTGTCCGACAGATGATTCTCGAAGCTGAGCGATTTATCCAGGCAACAAATGGTTCAAATGGCTCTAAGTACTATGGGTCTTAACATCTGAGGTCATCAGTCCCCTACACTGAGAACTACTTAAACCTAACTAACCTAAGGACAGCACACACATCCATGCCCGAGGCCGGATTCGAACCTCCGACCGTAGCAGCAGCGCGGTTCCGGACTGAAGCGCCTAGAACCGCTCGGTCACAGCGGGCGGCTCCAGGCAACACCTAGATATGTTGGGCGTTGGTTGTGAGACTGTATTTTGCCCCCAAAGGAAATACTGAGCCCTCTGTTGGCTAACTTCGTGCTGATCGGTGGGAACATTATGACCACCTTCCCAACACCCAGTATGTCCAACTTTGGCTCGGATAACAGCGGCAATGCGTCATGGCGTGTAAGCAGTGAAGCCTTGGTAGGTTGCTGTAGGGAGTTGGCACCACATCTGCATACCTGGGTCACCTTATTCCCGTAATTCCGGGGAGGGAGGCGATGAGCTCTGACGTCACGTTCAGTCACATCCTACATATGGTCGATAGGGTTCAGATCTGTCGAGTGGAGGGACCAGCACATCGGGTGGAACTCGCCACAGTGTTCCTTGAACCACCCCATCGCACTCCTGGCCTTGTGCATTATCTTGCTAAAAAATGCCACTGCCATCAGGAAACATGATCGTCATGAAGGGGAGTACGTAGTCTGCATCCAATGTACGATACTTCTTGGCCATCATGGTGCCTTGCAGTAGCTCCTCTGGAGCCATGGATGCACACTTCACGTTCCCTAGAGCATAATGGAGCCGCCATCAGTGTGTCTCCATCCTGAAGTATAGGTGTCAAGGAGCTGTTCTCCTGGAAGATGACAGACTGGCAACCCCACGTCGGTCAGATGAAGTCGGTCAGATGAAGTCGGTCAGATGAAGAAGGTACCGGGATTCATCAAGCCATGCAACACTGTGCCATTGCGCCGACGTCCAGTGGCGATGGTCACTTGCGCATTTCAGTTGCCGATGTGCTGGTGTTAACACTGGCACATGCATGGGTCGTCAGCTGCAGAGGCCCATCATTAGTTCGCTAGACACTGTGTTCAGACACACTTGCACCGAGCGAGGTGGCGCAGTGGCTAGCACACTGGACTCTCATTCGGGAGGACGACGGTTCAATCGCGCATCCGGCCATCCTGATTTAGGTTTTCCGTGATTTCCCTAAATCGCTCCAGGCAAATGCGGGGATGGTTCCTTCGAAAGGGGACGGCCGAGTTCCTTCCCCGTCCTTCCCTAATCCGATAAGACCGATGACCTCGCTGTCTGGACTCCTCCCCCAACTCAACCCACTTGCACTTTGCCCAGCATTCGTGTCTGATGTTAGTTCCGACACAGTTGTCCGCCTGTCCTGCTTTACCAGCCTACCCAGCCTACGACGTCCGACATCTCAGGAGTGGCAGCCCAACCTCACAACGTCTGGCCATGGTTTTAACTCTGTTTCGCCACGTGTTGAAGACACTGACCACGTTGTCTCCTCGAACACTCGACAAGTCGTGCAGTGTCCGAAATGCTCGTGTCGAGCCTCCGGGCGATCGCAATCTGCCCTCGGTGGAACTCGGCTAGATCGCGCGTCTACCCTATTCTACATGCGGAGAGCACACACGCTCACTGATACTCCGTGCGTGTGTCTGACTAGCAGTCATCCTTCGCCGGGTGACGCTGCTATCGCCTGGACGCGTTTATATCCATAGTAGGTCGTGGTCATAGTATTCTGGCTGATCGAGTTATTTTCTCGAATGAAAAACAGCCCACAGTTGCACTAAATTACGTTTATTTTAAATTTTGACCACGGTTTCTGCTATAATAATATAATGACTTCTTCACGGTTTCTGCTATAATAATATAATGACTTCTTCAGAAGTCATTATATTATTATAGCAGAAACCGTGGTCAAGGTCTAAAATAAACGTAAGTTAGTGCAACTGTGGGCTGTTTTTCATTCGAGACAATTTCGTAAAGGTTGCTGTTGTCGCTGCCATGATGAAAATAATGTTCAAGTTATTTCACAATAATTTAAGAGTTGTTTCTTCAAGAATTTCTCAGTGGTCTCTTACATATTTAAAACATACTGCCAAGCTCCAGTCGTGGGTAATTCCAAACTTCCGTGGGGTAGCACACTGGACTCGCATTCGGGAGGACGACGGTTCAATCCCGCGTCCGGCCATCCTGATTTAGGTTTTCCGTGATTTCCCTAAATCGCTCCATGCAAATGCCGGGATGGTTCCTTTGAAAGGGCACGGCCGACTTCCTTCTCCGTCCGTCCCTAACCACTCTGTTTGGTCTCTTCCCCCCAAAACAACCCAACCTGTGTGGTAGTTTCGGGCACATCAGCTATATAAAGGGTGAATAACAGGGGAGCCAATACAGATTCTTAAAAAAGAACATAGTTCAGCGTCATTTGGAGTGCTGAATCTATTACCCGTCATCATCTGAAAGCATCTATTAGAATTTTGCTTGTAAGTGTGCATACAACGGAATCAACGCTTTAGACTCGGAAGGAAAGTATTAATGACGTACTGTACTAAACTTCGTGCATTTCCATATATATTTACAGCACTCATTAAACTGCTCGTTGAAATCATTCGGAAAAAAACTTGAGACCTGTGCGGAAAAGCGGGAGTAAAGAAGGGAGGCGGGTGTCGCACGGGGACGGAGCGTTTGGCCGCCCGACCACGTGGGAGGGGCGGCAGTGGAAGTACAAACTGGGAACAAGGGGAAGGCGAGTCGCAAAGTGGCTGCGAATAAGTAACGACCGCGCGCCCGGCCATGAATCTTAAAACTGCGCGCCCACAGCACAGCACAGCACAGCAACAAGTTGTCAGGGCGGGCGGCTCCTCTTCCCCGGTAATTCTGCAGGCATTGTGATCAGCGCGACCGCGCGACGCTACAGGAGTCGAGACGGTCTGTGATGAGCGAGCGACACGGGTGGTGACAGATGTACAGCGGATCCGGTTAACCGGCGAAAAACCGGAGCTCCCGCTTATCTCCGGTACTGCGCGCAGGGGGGCGACGAGCAACCGCGGAGCAGATGATGTGGGCAGTCAGGTCAATTTCTGCCCTGCCCCCTCTGTCAGTGCTATCGAAGGGAAGGGGTCCACGAGAAAACAGGTAGGAGAGTCATTTCAAGAGCCGCAGCACATCTAATTTGAAACTGTGCTTTACGAATATACTACTGTAAGGTGGGCATGTCATTTTGATTTTTGTAAGCTCTCGATGTGCACGTTAGAGAGGGAGAGGGAGAGGGAGAGAGAGGGAGAGAGAGGGAGAGAGAGGGAGAGAGAGGGAGAGAGAGAGATTGTCACTCTTAAGCAACTTTTGCCCTTGTTGTGGCACAGTCCTTGCCTCTACGCAGCCTGATATGTCCTTAGTTGAAATGTGGTATGTGATGGACGTATTCAGTAGTGCCGTGTTGACTTGTGTTTACAATAAATTTTCCTTCATGCAACAGATGCATAGGACAGCAAGGATGAATATGACGTATATACTAGAAAGCGAAAAGAATATAAATTTTGAATACTGTTATTAATTTTGAAGAAAAGAAGTCTGAGGGAAGACTTCAGCACTACGCAGCTATTTGGTCAAAATAATTTTTGTCAGCTACTTAACTTTTTCAGAGCTGAGATGAAGTCCACCCCACTTCTCTGAGTCATGCAGTAAGACATCAACTGATTAACCTGTTTGGTTTCTACAGAAATTCTCTCTGAACAGTGTACCTTTTTCAAATCATTGTTCACTTTGTTAAGCATAGTACTGTTCAGACAAATTTTACGTGCGAAGATCTTTTTGAATACAAACTTCATTCTAAAATCGTTGTCTTGGAGTATCATTTTATAGGAATCGTTACTCTCCCCATCCCACTGTTTAAAGTTTGATCATAACGCATTACCACATTGCACCGTATGGTATGCTATAATTTGAATATTCTTTGGAAATGTTATTTAAAAAGTATAAATTTTGCTTAGCCGCTGCCTGCTTGCTGTTAGCTGTTGTGCTTTCGAGAAATCTATTACAATGTTGTCAAGAGGCGAGGTAAGTGGAAATTTTGTTTAGCTCCAGATAATTGTTTTACTTCAGTTGCGCATTTTAATATAAAGACAAGGTTCTGTTTAGCCAAAGGTTTGCTCACAACTTCAAGTAGGGTAACAGTTTGTGGATGCACAGTTACGGTAATACGTAGATTTTATACAGAGTGGGAGGTAAATTGGTCTCAGTTTCATATAGAAACACCGAGTGGGGAGCTTACATCATGTGTGTGCGTGCGTGTGTGTGTGTGTGTGTGTGTGTGTGTGTGTGTGTGTGTTTGTCCTTAGCGTTAGATTAAGTTGTGTGTCAGCCTAGGGACCGATGACCTCAGCAGTTTGGTCCCATAGGAACTTACCACCAACTAAAAATTAAATTATCAAGTATCAAAATAATTTTGTTAGAACTTGCTAACTGCTCTCGTTCTGAAATGATGGATTACTATAATGTGGGTAACTCACACGCCATGCGTTTACGCTGTCTGAAGACATAGACGCAGTTTCTAATACTTAACGTTTTGTGTTACGCCTCTGACTTACGGTTCACCTTTTAACAAGCAAATAATGAAAGAAATACCAAAAAAATCATGTTCCTATTGCTCCCGGAAGCCCTTAGCTAGGCAACCTGCAACTAGGTTCGGGTGACCGTACTTTACCAAGAGAATTTGGGAAGTTTGTGAAGATTACTTATTTTGCTACAGTTGACCCATGCTCTACAGCGCCTCGCTTCGAAGTTATTTGGTAATTATGATCTGTTAGGTTTGTGACTAATTACCCTTCTTTCTGTAAAAAGTACTTCTGAGCAGTGAAAAAGCCTCTAATACGTAATCGCCAAACATAGACTGGAGAGCAACGACCCCCATCGACACACGTACACTTTCCGTTCTTTGAATGTACAGCACAGTACGTTAAGAACCAACGAAGAACTATTCCCTTACAGGCATTCTCAAAAATGTCGATCATCATGGTCTCGGCGACCGTTAACGTATGACTATCTAAACTATACCTAGTCGTAACAGCACTTGGAAAGGCCAACACCACTGACCGGCCGCCGTGTCGTCCTTAGCCCGTAAACGTCACTGGATGTGGATATGGAGAGGCATGTGGTCAGCACACCGCTCTCCTGGCCGTATGTCAGTTTACGAGACCGGAGCCGCTACTTCTCAGTCCAGCAGCTCCTCAGTTTGCGTCACAAGGGCTGAGTGCGCCCCGCTTGCCAACAGCTAAGCAGACCGGATGGTCACCCATCCAAGTGCTAGCCAAGGCCGACAGCGCTTAACTTCGGTGATCTGACGGGAACCGATGTTACTACTGCGGCAAGGCCATTGGTAACGTGTAACTGGCACTGCCGAAAAACAAACCTGGCACAGAACCAAGCCGTACTGAATACAGATACCTTTTACATTGCTCGAAAAATCTCTGCAGCTTGGTCTTTTGAGTAGCTTTAGCGCCGATTGTTTAATCTTACCTTCGCCTGTAAAACGGCGGTCCTATTAGGAATTCTTTATTTTTGGGAACAAAAAAAAAATCACATCAGGACATATCTGGCGAATATCATTACGGCAGGCTATTGTTTTTGGCCAAAATTTCACGAACGAAAGACGGAGTGTGAGCAGAGGCATTGTCGTGGTGCAAAAGTTATGCTTTTCCTTCCATTAATCCTGTAGTTTTTTTCGCATTTCTTTACACAAACTGATCGTTCGACCTTGTGGGAAGAATTCATGGTGCACAGTGTCGTTAAAATGGAAGAGCGAAGTATGCATAATCTTCACATTCGAGCGCACTTCTCAAACTTTCTTCCGTCTTAACAACCCAAAGTTCTGTGTCGCTCTTGACTTCATACAGCGACTCCTGGTCAATGCATTCATACTGTTTTTGCTCAAAATTCAACAACTTTGGGACAAATTTAGCTATCAAAGTTCCATACACAAAACAAACGAAAAAAGCTGACGGCGTGAGCCAACTGACATGCTAACACCATCAGCGACTAGCGACTGGTTGTGACTCTGTAACTGTTGAAAATCATTTGTATCACTTTTTCCAAGAATTCTTGTGTTCATATTATGTGCTGGGGTCGTGTAGATGAATCATCATTTTTACCTCCTTCAGGGGCTTCCTCGAAACGCTTGTTCACTCGTAAAACCCTGTTAAATGCAACATTTAATAGTGTCATCGAATTCAATATTTAATATTTCTAGAACTTTTTCGATATGCTTTACAGTTTAAAGATACTTTTCAGGCACGTTTACCAACACAACAAGAAAAAAACATCACGCAACACGAAATTACTGTTAGTTTTTAATGTCTTGTGCCCACTAGCAAGTAAACTTTCGCAAGTCGCTTGCATAATCTACATCTGGAAGTTGTTTGTCGTGGAAACGCTGCCAGCAAGCCGACTTGCCCAAGTTTTGTCAACTTCCACGCGTAGCTTCCGCAAGTTTTCTTGCGTCTTGCTGTAGGTACAGGGTGGCGCGCAATAAGTCACCCGATTGAATTTTGATCCTACAAGAATGCTATTGGGGCAATAGCTTTCAAATTGTGGGCTCAGTTTCGTGCAGTTCATGGAAACTACGCCGTATGTCGTTGCGAGTTCATCGCTTCAGTTGTGAGTCCGCCATTTCCGCGATGGCGGCCAAAGGAAGGCTAACCGTCGTACAAAAGACGAAGATTGTGTTACTGTTCGCGGCGACGAACGGCGTTGCATTGACGCAATGATGGTTTCGTGCCCTTTTCGGCACACGACATACGCAGATTACATCAAAAATCTGAAGGCACTGGATCTGTTTTGGACTGTCAGCAGGCACATGAACGTACCGTACATTCGCCGCAAAACATTGAAGCAGTTCGAGTGGCTTTGACTCGTAATCCGAGTAAATCAACAAGAAGAGACAGTGCCGAGTTGGGAATTTCACGCCGATCTGCACAAAGAATTATCCAATCCGGCCTTCGCTTGTATCCATACAAAATGACTGTGGCGCATAGGCTTACTGGGAGAGATAAGAGGCGGAGATTGCAGTTTGCATGGTAGGCAATCGAACAAGACCGAGAGGCAGTGCTACACAACTCATGGTTTTCTGACGAATCTTATTTTTACGTGAACGGTGTTGTCAACAAACGGATCGTTCGATTCTGGGCACGTGAGCCTCCACGAATAATCCACACGAAAGACACCTGGGGGGCAGGAAGTGTGCGGCGTGTGGGTCGCGATGTCAAGCCGTGGAATCATCGGTCCGTTCTTCTTCGATGCTACAGTAACCGGTGAACGCTCTTTACAAATGCTGCGAAACCAGTTTTTTCCTCAACTCATGGCCTCACGTCTTCCACTGCAGACACAATGCAGGATGGAGCACGCCCACATACTGCCAACGTTGTGCTTGATTTCCTACTCGAAAAAGACTTGACCTTATAGCATTGTCAAGCAGATTTCAGAATATTTACTATCAAAGACAGTGTTGATCGCAATTTATTTATTACGGTGACCGGTTTCGACCACTACTGTGATCATCTTCAGACCTACAAGTTGTATACAAAGCATTAATTAGAGGGCTACATACATTAAAGAAAATACATAAAGTTATAGAGCTATAAAACGATGAATTACCAATGAGTAAGAACCTCCTTCTGCTGGAGAATCACTACTGGAGAAACCAGTGCACGTCTTACTATATATAATGCAGGCTCCGCCCACTTCTGACGGTATGATGTCATTACTAACCAATGAATTACAAGTCGAATAACTATGTAAAATTTCTTAGTTAAAAGAACATTGTCAAGAAATAAAAATAAACACATACTAAACTTAGCTTATTTAACAGCTATTGTCAATTAAGAAGCGTTAGAAATATTTAAACATGTAGGGTAAATGACTTTGGTTTTTACGGTACATGGGTTGCCCTCTCAAGGCATGTTAATGAACCATTTGCAACCACTGGTTGCCATGGTGAAGTTGGACGCCGTTCCAAAGGTGAGGCAGCAAGCTTCTTTCCACTGAAGTTGTTGTAAAGTCGATAGGCGAAATAGTGGTTGCCAAGGTGAGGACAAACGCCAGTGCAAAGATGTGGCAGCAGGCTTCTTTCTAACGAAGTTGTTGCGAAAGTGGAATGGCAACGACTGTCACGTCAGACAACGTACTATTGAGCGGCAACATGTCTTTATTGAAACGATTTTCAATGAGTAGGCTGCAATAATCTTTAGCTGACATGTATAGTACATGCTGCACAGATACGATGCGAAGTAGTTGTGCATATTTATGAAATATTGTCTATGAAGTTCGTATGTTTTTGATAGTAAATATTTGTAACACATTGATCACTGTCACTCCCATAATGTATTCGAAAGTAAGATTCCAGAATGTTATGCGGGAGGAGGAATGTGGCCGGCACACAGTGTGGGCATTAACCGGTGTGACTTCTTGCTTTGGGGGTTCCTTCAAAAATGGTTCAAATGGCTCTGAGCACTATGGGACTTAACTGCTGTGGTCATCAGTCCCCTAGAACTTAGAACTACTTAAACCTAACTAACCTAAGGACAGCACACACATCCATGCCCGAGGCAGGATTCGAACCTGCGACCGTAGCAGCCCCGCGGTTCCAGACTGTAGCGCCTAGAACCACTAGACCACCGCGGCCGGCCCGGGGGTTCCTTAAAGAGAAGTGTATAACAGAAAACCCGAAAATGCAGTGCAGCTTACGGCCATCATTGTGGAGTTATGCCGCGCCATTCCAGAAGATTTGTGTCTGAGAGTAGTCACAAATGCACGTGTGCGACTTGAAATTGTAAACCAAAACGGCAGTCATATTGAACATGTGATTCATAAGGGTTTGTGTTTTCAAGCTGTATTCTTCACTTCTACATCAATAAATTACAAATCTTGTCAACAACAAATGCGTTATTCACGAAACAAATCAGGTGACTGTACTTGCCAAACTTGGCAGTTGCTACGAGTTGTTCTCGAACTTACAGAGGTTTTGTGCGTTCGACACCGGCACTAAAATGTGCAGCAAGGAAGAATGGCGCAAAGACAGACGGGCCAAAAGAAATTGACCATTGGAATCCCTACCACATAAAACTGGCCACCACAGGCAGAAGAATGGCGCAAAGACAGACGGGCCAAAAGAAATTGACCACTGGAATCCCTACCACATAAAACTGGCCACCACAGGCATGGAAGTGTGAAAATAATTTACCGGTTACTTCGTTCCGCCAGAAGGGGAAGTGGCATGGCAATACACACAAACAGACGACGGCTTTGAACTTTAGCATATTTTTTAATGCTTAGCGTAAATAATCATTTACATTTGTAATAAAAGCAAGAAATACTGTTTGAAACAATCGAATATAGATTAAAATTCCTTCTCTTTGTTGTGTAGCCGGCCGCATTTTTGTGTACTGTTATCGAATTTTTGATTTACAATAGACAGGGCATGTTCGAAACTATCATATGACATTCTCGGGAACTTTTTAATCAGAACAAGGTACTCTGATTTTATTTCATTCAATACTGTTTTCTGCTAAGTATGCACGCCTATCTATCTATTTCATACCCTAAACATTTGTTATTTTGTGTTTCGTAAGGACTTTTCTTCAATAATAACGATCATTGACGGTGGCGGCTGCTTTTTTTTTAGCCTCGACACCGTCAACTTTCACTTGCCTACCTCACGACGCAGCCTACCTCACGACGCTTATGCTGGTACTTGCATCAAGTTCCTGAAATTGACTCGCCGCAGTGACTTGCAGAACTAAACTTGGGCAAACTTTTGCAACACCTCAGAAAACGCGTGGCGAAGTTGATTTTTCGTCGCTACCACGGTCGCCGGCATTTGTAGATTTCCTTTATCCCTGCAGTCCAACCGAAGAAACATGTCTGAAATGGCGCGAAATCACCGCATGCGGAAAATCCAACTACTAGGGTTTTCGTTATAACGCGGGAGTTACCGACTACTGACCAGCACGTCTGAAGTCGTTCTCGACATGCACTAATGAAGCCAATTATGAAATTATGTTGTTGTACGACACACACCGATATGGCGTGATAAATATTCAGTAACGCGAATAACCATCTTTTTCTGTTCCAACAGCAGAAGATTTTCATTCAATTAAAAACAACTGTCACAAGGCAGCCCTCGTATGTCGTTGTGGTCTTCAGTCCGAATACTGGTCTGGTGTGCAGCTCTCCATGCTACTCTATCCTGTGCAAGCCCCTTCTTCTCCAAGAACCTACTGCAACCTACATCCTTCTGAATCTCTTTCGTGTATTTATCTCTTGGTCTCTCTCTACGATTTTTACTCCTAGCACTTCCCTCCAGTACTATATTGGTGATCCCTTTATGTCTGAGCATGTGTTCTACCAACTGATCCCTTCTTCTTGTCAGGTTTTGCCCCAAGTTACTCCTCAGTCTATTGAGTTACCTCCTCATTACTTACGTGATCTGCCCATCTAATCTTCAGCATTCTTCTGTAGCACCACATTTCGAAAGCTTCTATTCTCTTCTTGTCTAAACTATTTATCGTCCATGTTTCCCGGCCGAGGTTCTAGTCATCCCTGGGGCATGGGTGTGTGTGTGTTTGTCCGTGGGATAATTTAGGTTAAGTAGTGTGTAAGCTTAGGGACTGATGATCTTAGCAGTGAAGTCCCACACACATTTGAACCTTTGTTTTCGTCCATGTTTCACTTCCATACAAATACTTTCAGAAACGACTTTCTGACATTTAAATCTATACTCGATGTTAACAAGTTTCTCTTATTCAGAAACGCTTTCTTTGTCATTGCCAGTCTACAATTTATATCCTCTCCATTTCGAGCATCATCACTAATTTCGCTTCCCAGAGAGCAAAACTGATCTACTACTTTAAGTATCTTATTTCCTAATCTAATTCCATCAGCATCACCCGATTTAATTCGACTACATTCCATTAGCCTCGTTCTGCTTTTGTTGATATTCATCTTACATCCTCCATTCTAGAATGTCCATTCCGTTCAAGTCCTTTTCTGACTCTGACAGGATTTCAATGACATCGGCAAACCTCACTGTTTTTATTTTTTCTCCCTGGACTTTAATTTCTAGTGCAAATTTCTTTTGTTTCCTTAGCTGATTGCTCAATATATAGATTAAACCGACTAGCATGACTCCAGTTTGGTTTCTTCACAAGCTATAAATAGCCTTTCGCTCCCTGTATTTTACCCCCGCCAACTTTAGAATTTTAAACGCAAAGCTATCAAATTATAAAGAAGTAGACTTATATTTTGTTCTGACACGCACTGCCCCGTGCCTAAAAAAGTTCCACGCAGCGCGCCTTGCGGGTCCGCATCGGACAGCGAAAGACGTTTGATATTGACACGTGGGTGTATTACGCAGCACGCCGCGACAAATTTCCGCACCTACGAAAATGTGATGAATTATTTAATCTTCATTGATCTCATCTCCTTCGGCCCATTTGTTCATTTAGTTCATTTCGTTTTAGATCACTATGGAGTAAAAAAAGATGAATAGAACGGCAAATACACTAACTTTTCCCGAAGTGAAAAAGTCATAATATAGTTGGTTTATATTTGCCTCAAATATATAAACGGACAGATTTAATGCGTACCTACAAATGCACGTACCAAGCTAAAACAAATTACCGCAAACCAGGATGTTTAGATGCACATGAATGCTCAACTATGATCTGTAAGCAAGACGGAACAGAGATACTTGAAAGATGAGTTATTAGAAAAATAACAGATGCAATCAGTTATATCTGCAATAGATATGAGTGAGAAGTAATGAGGAGATCTACCAAAAAATATAAAATGCATCAGAAGTAATGGTAAATCGGAGGTTACGCTTCTTTGGACACATGTACCGAATGAATCAGAACACGCCAACGAAACAAATGTCCCTGTATTCTGGAAGAAGGAATAAATGTAGCATGGATTGCAGTAATAACGAAGGAAGTAGAAAAAAACATCAAAGAACCGGAAATAACAGAAAGAAACTTTTTTTTTTTAAAAGGAAATTTAGATGTCTTTAACGACAGAAGAAATGAGTCAGTTACATCATGAACAGAAGAAGGGAAAGGCAACATGGGTAGAAGATTAATGAGTATCGGAAAAATAAGGAACAACAATGAAAGAATAGGATCTGAAGTTCTTGCATAATCCACGTCGTCAATAGGAAGATTAACAATAGGAGTAACAACAATAATAATACTAATCATGATGATAACAATCTGATTAGAAGATGGAAGTGTCTGATATACCTCGACATAGCGTGATACGGCCATTGAAGTACACTACATACAACCGTCACTTGTTATTTCGAACCGCGATAACTAGAATTTTTCGATGAATCGGAATTATCGAGTCCCACGTAACAAAACATCGATAAATGAAAGAAATCCAATGTGTTTTGATACTCTCGACAAATCGAAGCGACTGTCATGGTTAACGACCATACGAACACGATTATTCAACGGCAGCAACTATTTTATACCCCGTAACTCCGACATTTCGTCGATTGTTCACGTAACTGTTTCGTCACGTAACTCTCCACGACACTCCTTTGTTTTCCCAACAATACGTAACTCAACACACGGCAGAAATCAGTCGCAAAAATGACTGCGACAGTAAGTGTTTGGATTTCGCGAAAAAGAAACTGGTGATTGAAGCCGTAAAAACTAACCAGAGTCGAAATAGAGAGTAAAAACACTAGACAGAGAACTATGCGCTGTTCATGCAATCCGTTACGATCACGAGTACGTAATTTGCGGGCTTCCAACAAGAGATGACGCATGCGAAATGTATTCCTCAGTTTCGACAGCCGATTGATTAATAGTGGTGTCATCTACAATCGTGTGTGTGTGTGTGTGTGTGCGTGTGTGTGTGTGTGTGTGTAGCATCCGAACAGCAGCTGTCAACACTCTTTCGATGTTTAATCCCTGTGGTCTTTCGATGTGTAATTCTTGTGGCGAATACTGCCAAGCTGAAAGTTCAGGAATATGTTCATGGGGGGATCATGAACATCCCGCTTCGTTTCCGGATTATAGCCACGAGTTCGGTGTACGGCAGTTTAATCCATTTTTGCTCTGTTGTGTTCGTAATTACGGTAATGGAAGGTACCGCTGATGCGCGCCAGAACTAATAGACACGATTAGCGATTCTCTAAGTGTGTTTACCGTGGAGGGCTGTTTTCGCTTGTTTCGCCACCATCGCGTAAACGAACGAAAGACGACGAGGTAACAGCTCTGACACCAATACCCCACCGCTGAAGCAACAACTACCGCACGCATGAACGTTAAAGCACACTAGAACAAACTCGAGATAGTTTGTGAGGCGTCAATAAAGCGTTATAAGAAAAACAACGACCGGTCATTAGCAACACCTTTTTGTAGACAGGTCAAGGTCCTGTGAAACCATTATTTCGCCGAGGTTTTGTTGCGGCGAGGGGTTAACAGTACGGGTGCAAAATACCGACTGAATTTTGAACCTATGCATTCTCGAGACAAATACTCATTACAAATTATGCGTGAGTCGTTACTTTTCATTGCTGAAGGTCATTACTGTTGTAGCCTCTACACACAAATGCCTCTGAAGATGCTAGTGTTCAACTCGTCATATCAATACTATTCCAAATTTAATACCAACGCCTCTGCTTTAGTTAGGACATTACAGGCGAGCATTATAACTCTATGTCACTGGTTGCGGATATGGAGGGGGATGTGGTCAGCACACCGCTCTCCCGGCCGTATGTCAGTTTCCGAGACCGGAGCCGCTACTTCTCAATCAAGTAGCTCCTCAGTTTGCCTCACAAGGGCTGAGTGCACCCCGTTTGCCAACAACGCTCGGCATACCGGATGGTCACCCAACCAAGTGCTAGCCCAGCCCGACAGGGCATAACTTCGGTGATCTGACGGAAACCGGTGTTACTACTGCGATAAGGCCACTGGCTATGTACAAACTTAATAGACTATTTTCTTCGTAGCGTCAGCATGTCTGTTATAAATATCCGTTTGGTAAGCCCAGTTAATTTTTTTTATATATACGAGGGCCATACCGAGAGTAATGAGCAACAAAAATTAAAATTTTTGACCTTTCTTTTTGAGACAAACCAAGTACCGTATATCATCTAAATCAACGTACCGGATGATCATAAAGTACAGCTAAGATGTCCAGTCACCGCCAAAGCCTGCTACAAACGGTTGATTGATAAGATGGAGTGAAAAACCTATTACGAATGCTGAATAACCTCGGATGGAGGAATACGGAGGCGAACGGGCCACACTGAAGGATCTGGTGGCGAAGCACCCAGCTTCCCATGGGAGGGGAATGCAACCAGTTGGAAACTAACGAACAGTTGTATTGAGGTGGGACGTAGATTGATTTGGCCGATCTGGAAGTAAGGATACTGGGGGGAAAATGATTTATCCACATCCCGGTGACTTCCAGAAGTGCGCTACTCTCGCAAGGCACCCAGGAGGAATTCTGTGAAGTTTGAGACGTAGGAGAACAGTTACTTGTGTAAGTAACAACCGCGAGGGCGGATCGTGAGTCGTAATGAGACAGCTAAGCAGGTATCAGCTTCGAAGAGTACTGGCGCTACCTGGCTGCAACGCATGGTTATAACGAAGCGCAGTTACTCACAGAGGTCCATTGTGGGCTGTAATTATCGCATGACAGCGAAATTTGGTAGATATTCTTCTAACACGTTAATGCGGAACTCATGTACACTGTAAAAAAAATTAGTTCCAGTTAAGGCCGCGAGGTGCAAATCTGGCGCTGTACAGTATCTCGTCGACTTCTTCGGTGCTCACACTGAATAAATTGTGTAAGAGGTCGTTAATAATAAAATCAACACTATGCCCTTTCACTTGTTTGACCTTTGCTGCCCGCGTCCTGTCGCAAATCCGTTACATACAGAAACATTTCTGTATGTCTGTGTTACATTCACCGCGCCTGATTTGCACACGGTCGCCAAAATTGGAACTAACTATTTTCGGTTCTGCACAAACGCATTAAAATATCTACCAAGTTTCGTTGCCATACGATAATTACAAACCACACTGAGACACTGCGTTTTACTTATAACCACCTGGTAACTGTTGCAAATCAACTGCAACAATGCACGAAGTACACAGAGATTTTGTCCGACGCTAAGACCATAGCGCAAGAAAAGGCAAACATCGTCAGAAAAGAGGATATGTTCCGGGTTTCCTGTGGAGAGAGTTCTGCTACGGTACAGGTGACAGGTGCGTCACCGTGTTGTTTTTAATTGGTGGTGAATTTTCGGATTGTATGATCGTAGCCCAAGAAATCATTTTCTTTCCTTTATTGATCTTTCGTCTGGAGCTGCGTAGGAGTCTTATAGAGTGACGGACCAGACGTCGGGGAGAGACATAAACACCGTGAAATGTGGGCGTGGTATAAGTTTACAACTGACAGGTGGAGATAGTGCCCATCGATGATAAGGTTCAACGGTATCAGGAGCGCCTCTGAAGATGTCCAACCCAGTCCTTGGCGAAACGTCAGGAACGGAAATGTTTCGATAGGTCACCATGCTACAAGTCGGAAGACACACTAGCAGCTATGTCATTGTTTAGCCACCACCGAAGTCTGCTTCAAACGGTTGAGTGATAAGATGGTGTGAAAACCCTACTACTTAATTACCTCGGATGGAGGGATACAGAGGCAAACGGGCCACATTGAAGCTCCATCCAGCCTCTAGTGACGATGGCCCGAGGTTCCCACGGTGGGAATACAACCAGTTGGAAGCTACCGAATAGCTGTGTTGAGATGGGACGATACTGAGGAGAAATGGTTTAGCCACAGCGTAGTGGCTTTCAGGAGCGCTAGTTCCGCGAGATACGCGAGAGAACTTCTGTGAAGTTTAGAAAGAAGGAAAAGAGGCACGAGTGGAAGTAAAGCAGTGAAGGCAGGTCGTTGAGTCGTAATTACGAGGGTTGTCCAGAAAGTAATGCAACGCATTTTTTTGTCATCCGAAAACAATGTTAGGAATGCGAAACGTTACATACGTATTATTTGAACTCTCATGAGTGAGCGCGCGAAGTTTCCGTCACTTCCGACAGACAGCGTGGCTGCAGGACAGTTTCAAAATGGCGTCTACGTTGCAACAAACGTGCCGTCAATGAAGTTCTCACTACAGAGAAAGAAACTGTGGGTAATGTTCGGAAACGCTTGTGCAAAATCTATGGAGCATCTGCTGTCGACAGAAGTGCAGCTAGTCGCTGGGCACGGAGGGCGAGGCCGTCATAAGGCGGTTCGGCGGAGCTCCACTATTTGCAGCGGTCGGGGAGACCGTCCACGGCTTTCGCACCTGACATGTTGCAGCGAGCTGATGACGTCATTCGCGACGACAGACGCATTACGACTCGGCAGTTAGCGCTGCATCTGTGACTCAGGAGAGGAAGTGTGGGTGCAATTTTCCGCACTCTTGAATACTCAAAAGTGTGTTGAAGATGGGTCCCGCTGTGTCTAATGGTGTATCACGAATCGCACAGAAAAAGATTTGTTGTGATTTGTTGCAACGTTTTGAAGCGGAGGATGAGGCATTCTTGCCCCGGATGGTTACAGGTGATGAAACCTGTCGATGGAATGGCACCGTTCCCACTCCCCACAGAAGAAAAATTCAAAGAAACTGCTTCCGCCGGTAAGGTCATGATCACCGTGTTCTGGGACTGTGAAGGTGTGAGTCTCATTGATGTGATGCCAACAGCCGGTACCATTAATTCAGAAATATATGCCAAGACATTAACAAAACTCAAGACGCGCTTCCGATGACACGGTCGCCACTGCAATCCAGGAGGTGTTTTGATGCAACACGGTAACGCTCGGCCCCACACAGGACTGCTAAACACGTCGCAAAACAGGGATGCACAGTCTTACCCCATCCATCCAACAGCCTGACCTACCCCTCTGAGTTCCACTTCTTTGGGCCATTAAAGGATGCCATTCGTGGAAGACATTTTGAGGACGTTGAGGTGGTTATTGAGACAGTGAAGCACTGGCTCCGGCACCAGGACAAGGATGGTACCGCCAGGGCATAGACGCCCTTGTTTCGCGCTGGAGGAAGGCCATACAACGGGATGGAGATTACTTGGAAAAAGAGGGTTTGTAGGTAAAACACCATTCTTTCGTGTGTGTAGTTCTCATTATGTTCAATAAATAATTGTTGAAGAAAAAACAATACGGTGCGTTACTTTCTGGGCAGCCCTCGTAGACAGCTCAGCCTGTATCAGTTTCGAAGACTCCTGGCATTGCCTGATTGTAGCAGCTGCAAACGAACTGCTACGATAGACGAAATACGCAGGGACTTCCAAAAGTAAGTAATACATGTCGTCGGACGCTAAGATCATTGAGCTAGAAAACTGCAACATCGCTAGAAGAGAGTTCACGTGACGTATTTCCTGCGGATAACAGGCATCCGAGCGAAATGCGGCGGCACGTGGAAACGAACTCCGAAGTTGAAATATGCATGAAGGTATGACTTTTGTGGGCAAGACGTCTGCACTGGGCACAGATTCACTGTGAAATTCTGGCGGCACATTGGCCTAATTTAGTATCGCGTCCAGCTGTTGTAAAACGGTGCCAAACAGTCTTAGCAAGGCCACGTGTGTGACGGTGACTGAGACGTCCGGATCTTGCGCCATGCGATCTCCATCTTTACTGCAAGCTGCGGGGGAAGGGGGAGGGGGAGAAATTGCCAGCGGTGAGGACATTCTTGAATGGCTCGTGACCAAGAGGCTAGTATCTGTCGTCGAGGAACTGAACGATTTGTAGAACATTCGGCACAGTGACTTGGTGACTATATTGAAGAATACCGTCGGATATCTACGTTACTTTGAAGTGTAGTGCAGCATTCAATGAAAGTTACTCTGACGGTCACAATAAATAAACTCGGCTGGTTTTTGACGCTGTACTAACACACTAACGCATGTAAAGGAAAGAATGATACTTCGCCGGCCGTAGTGGCCGTGCGGTTAAAGGCGCTACAGTCTGGAACCGCAAGACCGCTACGGTCGCAGGTTCGATTCCTGCCTCGGGCATGGATGTGTGTGAGGTCCTTAGGTTAGTTAGGTTTAACTAGTTCTAAGTTCTAGGGGACTAATGACCTCAGCAGTTGAGTCCCATAGTGCTCAGAGCCATTTGAACCATTTTTTGAATGATACTTCAAAACTCTGAAGGAGTGAAAATCGATAATACAACGATGTGAATGTCCACTTAGTATATATTTATGTCACCCACTAACTGTTCAAGATTATTGCTTTAGCTGAAATTTAGGAGAACGGCCCTGTTTGTCTTAATATAGAGCCTTGATGTTCTAAAACAGAAGTCTTGATTCTTACAGAAGGGGAGCCATGTACGTACCAGAAGAAATGGTTTCTCTGATTTGGAAGAATAACCTCTTTGGTGTTAAACAGCAGAGTGGCTTCTGATAGAAGAGGAGCCTTCCTCTGTTTTAGACGAAGGAGGGAAGTTCACTTAAGAACAGGAGTTCGTCTGTTACCTACGAGAAGATTGTTTCTTCGTATAGGTATGTTCCATCTATGCAATTTTTGATATTCCTGGCTGTGTCCACCAGTATTTTATCTTGCTAGTAGCTCGCCTTGATGCAGCTTGGCGCACGTGAAGTAGCTTATGGTACAAAAATGGAGTGAGGTACAAGCAGCAGATGGTACTGTATGTACCACTGCAGTGGGAGAGTCCGCCAATTGAACTAATCTTGCTTCTGGTGGGTCGGCACATTCGGGTGTTGGGCGCCAAAACGCCTAACTTCTCTTATAAATTATTTATATTGTGGGTATTAAACTGGGGACCTAGAAACGACGCAGAGGCTTCGTCCTGATGTAGCCCTCAGTGGTTCACCACCCCACAACAGGCCACAGCAGTCCACCCACCCCACCGCCGCCCCACACCGAACCCAGGGTTATTGTGCGGTTCGCCCCCCCCCCCCCCCCCCCCCAGTGGACGCCACCCCAAACGCCAATCCCCCCCCCGGGAACGTGTCATATCGGACGAATGTAACTCCAAATGTTTGCGTGGTAGAGTAATTATGGTCTACGCGTACGTGAAAACAGTGTTTGCGCAGCAATCGCCGACATGGTGTTAACTGAAGCGGAATAAGGGGAACCAGCCCGCATCCACCGAGGTAGACGGAAAACGGCCTCAAAAACCACCCACAGGCCGGCCGGCACACCGGACCTCGACACTAATCCGCAAAGCACAGAAGCTCGGGAAGCAGCGCGTTACACCGCGCGGCTAGAATTACTTATGTGCTTTTCATTGTATTTAACCCAATATTCAGCAGGACAAAAAAATGGCTCAAATGGCTCTGAGCACTATGGGACTTAACTGCTGAAGTCATCAGTCCCCTAGAACTTAGAACTACTTAAACCTAACTAACCTAAGGACATCACACACATCCATGCCCGAGGCAGGATTCGAACCTGCGATCGTAGCGGTCGCGCGGTTCCAGACTGTAGCGCCTAGAACCGCTCGGCCACTCCGGCCGGCTCAGTAGGACAATCTCTCATGGTTACCCCACGAGTCTACCGTTTTTGTTTATTAAATTTCACTAGTTTTGAGAAACATGGGAATTTGGTGGAAAGAACGGTTAGGGACTGCTATCTCTACAGATCTCTCCAGCTTCCAGATTTGACTTCCACCACGACAGTGTATGATGTTAACTAACTGAAGGCATATTCTTGAACGTGTTGTATAACTTGATGGGAAATGCTTGACATGGCTATTATCGTAATTTCCTTTACTGTTTCTAGTCCTTCCTTAGTTACTTCAAAATTCGTGGATGTATTTTCCATCTATCCAACTAACTGAAGTTTATTGCCATACGCGTTTCGCTTCTTATATTTGTGAAGCCTCTTCAGTGGCCACGAATTATAAAGCAATTAACGAAGGACGGAAAATGGGGGAAAATGGAGAATTGTTTGTTTTAGAAGTGGATGTTCGTAGTCTTAAGAAATGACTCTTGGTTACTGTAGAAGAGCAGTTTTTAAGAAGTTTCTCGCTTGTGTTTGAACAGAAGCACTAATTTGGAAAAGTAGACTCGGTTTCATTAGACAAAGCGCAGAAGCCCGGTTTGTTTCAGAAGAGATAGGAACTCCGTTATAAAACAGGAAACTCGTTTGGTTTAGAAGAAGAGTTTTGTTTGCTCCTGAGGGCGCGTCATGTTTATTTTGGAAGTGGTATCACGTCTGTGTTTTGAACAGTTTCTTTTTGTTGTTTAGAAGAGGAACAGTGGTTGCTGCGTAAATCTGAAGACAACTGTTACTTGTTATGGTTTAGCAACCACTTTCAGGAATATAGCGTGTGAAGATAAAGACAGGAGAAATATAAAAAAGAAAGAAAAATGTATCTTTCCTGCGACATGCAGACGTTGAGGTTCGAGTCACACTCTAGCACATCTATTCTGCCAGGACGTTTCGAACAAGTGCACACTCTGCTGCTGAGTGAAAAATTCTGGAAATTTTATAAAGAAGAGTAAAATAAAACAAGTATGTATATTACGAAACTATTTAAAATGTGGCCCAGTCCCAGTTGTAGGTTGCCTATTAACGGCGTTCAGGAGCGACAAAAACTTGATTTCCAGTATTTCACTTAATCATAGCTCGACTTTAAAATGCTGTACATTTTTAAGAAGTATATCTAGGATGAAGGGTTTAATGCAATTAGTCGTGTATGTAAGTCAGAAAGTGTGAAAACACTGCCGGGGAAAAAAAATTAGTAGGCATGAAAAAGAGGACGTCGATTTTCATCCGATGACGGCATATCCCACCTGAGGTACAGTAGAAGTACTGACGATGGTTTCAACATCGTCCACTAACAGACAGCGTAGTGGCGTAGCTACCAGAGCGCCATCTGTGTCAACCCTGTAACACGGTATCAGGGAATACTCACGAGTGAAGCTAGCAGGCAACCATGCCACGGAGAGGCACTCGTGCTTCCTAGAGGTGGGCCGTTCGCGAACTACCGAGTCCAAAGCAACGGTTGACCGAGATGGAACGAGCGAGGAACGAATTCTAAGGAAAGGTCTTTCATAGTTCACTTTGGTCGCGGCTTCCTACTTGCAGTTCCCGGGAACGGGAAACGGTCGGTCTCGTTCCCGCAACGGCACGTCGGCCGCTCTCGTTCCAGCCTCGGTCCCGTTCCCGTCTGTTTCGTTGTCGGTCTCGCTCGGCCGGACTCGTGCTTCCTCGCTTGGCCACCGGTCGCACTTCCACTGACGACTGCTCGTAGTTAGTTCAGTATCGAGTTGTTGTTCGTTTCGTTCGCTGCGCACGCCCATTCTAGATCTGTTTCAAACCTTTTTTAAACTCTGAACTTCTGATTCTTTTCGTATTCTATTCAGCGTCCACGACCGGTAATTAAAATGTATTTTATAATTACGTAAATTACATAAAAAGTACGTGGTATGTAATATATACATCTTTTCGGGTAACAAAACGGCATATCAGCTTACTTCACCATTTCGCTAAACAGCACAAGAAATACTTGTAAAAATACAAAATTTTTTGTTATTACACATGCAAAGGACATCGGCACGGCACACACGTGTGTCCGTTTTCCGTCTTTTTTTTTTATCCAAGGTAAAACAGCATGTTCATTGTTATGGAAGGCAGACCGACTTACAACCGAATGAAGCCCGCGCTTCGTAATCGAGTGCATGGTGTCACATTTTGAAAAGAGAATATGACGACTCCTACAATATTATTTCAGTGGGACAGGGTGGCGCACGAAAGATCGACCCCGAGTACTAGACTGCTCATTGTCGCCCACCAATCGTCATCTACTGTTTCCAAGTTGTTGTTTGCATTAGTTTGTTATTTCTTCACTGCCTAATTATTACAGCGGTCAACAAATCGTGCGTAATTGGCGAGCAGTCTGAACTCGGGGCCGGTTTTTCGTGCGCCACCTTACATTATTTCACTGCGATCAGCCACATAACGCTACAGTTGGCTAAACCAGAGGTTTTGCAGAATCACGAAAATTACATGTGTGAGAATTCTGTTGTGAATAAAAACTCTGTACTCCAGGGGGGAGGCAAGTGTCCCCTCTTGGCGCCTTCCATCTTCAGTCACCTATGCTGCTAATTTTCAATTTCTCATAAGAATCATGTATCAAGCACAATGCACGGTGAAAATGAACGGTTCCCAAAAAAGAACGGTCACCAGTGAACTAGTTCCCAAGGATGAACGAGTTTGCCCATTCTAGTGCTTCCTACAGCCTACTGAAGGAGATTAAGTGGGGTCGGCTCCGAGCACTACGGAACTTAACATCTGACGTCATCAGTCCCGAAAGGAGTCGAATTACGGCCTTATTCCGAGTGGTGAGATGGTCCTTTCAGAGAATTGCGAACAACTTGGATGTGCTGCGTCAGTTGTGCACCGACGATGGTATCACTGGTCACGTCGACGTTTACACACACGTACGCGAGGTTCCAGACGTCTACGCAACGCAGACGCCCGCCAGGGTGGTCGTATTGTAACGACGGCTGTCGCAGATCCTGCAGCCACCACAACGCAGGTAAGACGGCTCGTGAGCCCAGACGTTTCAGCACGAACTGTCGCGAACCGGTTATTAGCAGTGAGGGCAAGCACACTTCTGTCCCGCCTCCCACTCACGCCACAGAATCAACGTGCACGGCTTGACAGGTGCCGTCAGAGGATCACTTGGACTGCAGCGCCGTGGTCTTCAGCGATGAAAGCAGATCCTGGCTGCACGTACGTGATGGTCGTCTGCGCGCACAATGTAGACCCGGTGAGCGATGTCTCGTAGAGTGCAGTGCATTCGTCTGAGACACACTGGGTCTACCTTATGTCCTGTGGTCTCGGTGGTATAAGCTACAGCTCTCGTTCATGTCTGCTGTTTCTGGATGGGTCGCTAACCAGCGCTCGGTGTGTCCAGAATGTTGTTAGACCCTTTCTTTCTTTCTTTCTTTCTTTCTTTGCAACAATGTGATGTGTTGTTCCAACAGGACAATGCTCGACCACACAGTGCCCGTTGAACTCAACGTGTTCTGCAAGACGCGCAGCAATTTCCTGGCCATTACAATCTCCACAGTGATACATGGTGGGACGAGAAGTGATTCGTGCGACTCGTCAACCAACAACTCCTACAGAACTACGTGTATGTGTCGGGCAGCGTGACGTAACGTACCCAAGGACAGTTTTCTCCATCTGTACGATCTACTGGATACCAGAGCCAGCGCCTGCGTTGCCGCCCGTGCGGGCTACACTATGTACGAGGGTAATCCCAAAAGTAAGGTTTCCTATTTTTCTATAGGTTTTTATTTCTACAGTGCTTTACATCAGTATACAGCTTGAACATTTAGCTATTTCTCGACATAATCACCATTTCTGTCTATGCATTCTTGTGGACTCTGTGGCAGTTTTTGTATGTCCATGTCATAGCAGCTCGGCGCCACGTCGTCCAGAAAGTTACGAACCTCTTCTTTCACCTCGTCGTCGGAGCTGAATCGCTTTCCGGCCAAATGTTCTTTCAACCTAGGCAACACGTGATGGTCACTGGGCGCCAAGTCAGGACTATAGGGTGGATGGGTGATTACGTTCCACTGAAACTGTTGCAGGAGAGCAACGCTTTGCCGACTGATGTGTGGGCGAGCGTTGTCATGGAGAATGTGTTACGCCCTTGCTCAACATTCCTCTTCTCCGGTTCTGAATTGCCAGTTTGAGTTTCTTCAGAGTCTCACAGTACCTGTCAGCATTAATCGTGATCCCAGCGATTCAGCTCCGACGACGAGGTGAAAGAAGATGTTCATAACTTTCTGAACAGCATGGCGGCGAGCTGGTACGACATGGGCATACAAAAACTTCCACAGCGTCTACAAAAATGCATCGACAGAAATGGTGATTATATCGAAAAATAGCTAAATGTTCAAGCTGTAAACTTATGTAAACCACTGTAAAAATAAACAGGTCTATGTACTTTTGGGATTACCCTCGTACTAAGATGCATGTTTCAGGGTGGTGTCGCGTCTGTAGTTTCCTGTGAGCGGATCAGGATGGGAGCTAGACGCTAAATCCTCAGTAATGAGGTGGCTCGTCCAACTCGAAGCCCTGGTGCCGGAAATTCTTTCCAGATAAGGGAACTCGGTGGGATAAAAGACGTATACTTCTGATGAAATAACTAAGATGAGACACGAGGTAGGATAAGACCACTGTCGAACCCTAAGAGGCACCAACACATGGAATGAAAGTTGGGAAATCCTGCATGTACCCCGTGCAGCTAAGTGCCACGAGAAACTAAGTCCCGTCACGAGGGCAGAGTAACTCAGGTCCAGCGCCTGAGGCAACTGTCTAAGGAATCCCCCCCGGCAGCACCTGCGGCCCTGCTTATATAGGCTGGTCTGACGCAACCCCCCGCGACCTCCCGCGTCTGCCGTGTCCTGCCACAACATTCTGTCGCAGCTGGTCACTTGTCTCCAGCGTCCCTTGCCACCAAAACGAAACCTCTCCTGCTTCCCAGCTCCCTGGCTGACGTTAGTTTGCCTACCTACATGTCCATCTTATGCATTTCTACTAACATCCGCGACCAATTCGCGACTATGGGTCGATACCTAGAAGCACAGAAACGTTTGTGCGATAGACCTGTGATTGTAACCATTTCATGTGCTCACTATGCACTTTTGTTACAATAAATCTTATTTGCAAACCTGTACAAAGGGTGCACAAATTTTCTTTCAGGCAGTGTACGTCACCTAATGGTGCGCAAATTATGGAGACTACATTGATCCAGTGTTTGAGGAGGAGAGTAGCTAGCGGCTTCCACACAAAATTCCAAACCTTTGTAAAAGTTGTTCTCTCTGACACCAACCACAAGACAACGAACGGAAAATCGTTTTTTGTTTTTTTTTACTACATTTTTTTCTGAACAAGCAGTGAAATTACATCAGTCATTACGTATTATCACTTCTTTAATACTATTATTAGTAACACAGTTTACTGATCGTATCGACATACGCCACTGGCTGTATCTAATAGAAATTATATCAACGTACAGTATACAGGGTACTTCACTGATAGTGACCGGGCGAAATACCTCACGAAATAAGCAACAAACGAAAAAACTACAAAGAACGAAACTCGTCTAGCATGAAGGGGGAAACCACATGGCGCTATGCTTGCCAAGCTAGATCGCGCTGCCAAAGGTCAAACGGATATCAAATTTTTAAATCGGAACCCCCATTTTTTATTACATATTCGTGTAGTACGCAAAGAAATATGAATGTTTTAATTGGATCACTTTTTTCGCTTTGCGATAGATGCCGCTGTAACAGTCACAAACATATGGCTCACAATTTTAGACGAACAGTTGGTAACAGGTTTTTTAATTTAAAATACAGAACGTAGGTACGTTTGAATATTTTATTTCGGTTGTTCCAATGTGATACCTGTACCTCTGTGAACTTGTCATTTCTGAGAACGCATGCTCTTACGGCTTGATTACCTATAAATACCAAATCAATGCAATAAATGCTCAAAATTATGTCCGTCAACCTCAATGCATTTGTCAATACGTGTAACGACATTCCTCTCAACAGCGAGTAGTTCGCCATCCGTAATGTTCGCACATGCATTGACAATGTGCTGACGCCTGTTGTCAGGCGTTGTCGGTCGATCAAGATAGCAAATATCCTTCAACTTTCCCCACAGAAAGAAATCCGGGGTCGTCAGATCCGGTGAACGTGCGGACCAATCCACCTTCGACGACCAATCCACCTGTCATGAAATATGCTAACTCAATACCGCTTCAACCGCACGCGAGCTATGTGCCGGACATCCATCATGTTGGAAGTACATCGCCATTCTGTCATGCATTCAAACATCTTGTAGTAACATCGGTAGAACATCACGTAGGAAATCAGCATACAATGCACCATTCAGATTGCCATCAATAAAATGGGGGCCAATTATTCTTCCTCCCATAATGCCGCACCATACATTAACCCGCCAAGGTCGCTGATGTTCCATTTGTCGGAGCCATCGTGGATTGTCCGTTGCCCAATTGTGCATATTATGTCGGTTTTCGTTACCGCTGTTGGTGAATGACGCTTCGTCGCTAAATAGAACGCGTGCAAAAAATCTGTCATCTTCCCGTAATTTCTCTTGTGCCCAGTGGCAGAAATGTACACGACGTTCAAAATCGTCGCCATGCAATTCCTGGTGCGTAGAACTATGGTACGGGTTCAATCGGTGTTGATGTCGCATTCTCAACACCGACGTTTTTGAGATTCCCGATTCTCGCGCAATTTGTCTTCTACTGATGTGAGGGCAAGCCGCAACAGCAGCTAAAACACCTACTAGGGCATCATCATTTGTTGCAGGTCGTGTTCGACGTTTCACATGTGGCTGAACACTTCCTGTTGCCTTAAATAACGTAATAATCCGGTGAACGGTTCGGACACTTGGATGATGTCGTGCAGGATACCGAGCAGGATACATAGCACACGCCCGTTGGGCATTTTGATCACAGTAGCCATACATCAACACGATATCAACCTTTTCCGCAATTGGTGAACGGTCCATTTTAACATGGGTAATGTATCACGAAGCAAATACCGTCCGCTCTTATTTCGTGAAATATTTGGCCCGGTCACGATAAATGGACCACCCTGTATACTTACGGAGATATGAGGACATAAAACATGGAGATGCGAGAAAAAAATCGCTTTTTTTTAAAATGTGGGAGTTCGATAATTTATCGGGGGTGAGAGATTACTGGTTATTAAATAAAAAACCATCACATAAACTGCATCACCCTGTACGTGTGCGGGTTTTGCCCTGCAAACGACTCTGTAAAATAGACAGAGCAATACTGGATGCGAGAGATGTGAAAAATACCATCGGCAGTTGCCATGTGAAATGTATGATGGAAAACGCTGTCTCGACTAAAATGGATCAGTACTCGCTAAGCTAAGCACGAATGAGGAATTTCGACTGTACATCGACGCTTTAGAAACACGTGTAGGACAAGCTGCTTAGTCCATTAACATATGGGAGAGACCGCGCTAACAGTTGCGGCTATTTGTTCGCGGTGGCACGAGACGAACGCCTTACACGGCACGGGCTGCCGCGTGCGATTTTTAAGTGGCACGGCGTGCGACCGGAGCCATCACTTAGCGACCAGTCCGGGAGAAAGCGAGGAGAGCCGCGGGCCGCGAGAACGCACCCGAAATCCGGCAGCACACGTGAGGACTGCACGGTCCTGCTGACACGTCACTTCCTGGGCCGCCTGCGCCGTGGTCGTGGTCGCGAGGTCGTGTCTCCGGCTGCAACGACGATGGTCGGGTCTTTCTCTAATCCTCCCAAATGGGCGGTCGTCGGAGCCCACTTTCCTGATTTCGATGGCGAGTGATTTCCACACATCGGCAGGTGTTTTCTTACACCTGCTGCACAGGAACGTCTGACAGTCCTGAAAACAGGCACCGTCTTACAGACGCACTCCGAACAGAAATGGACGACGAATAATATATGAACTCTGCTCCTGGTACTGAATGGCTGGAAGGCCTAAATCCTTTGCCATCAACGGAGTTATTTCTTGCGGTAGAGAGAGGTGAGATATTCCGAAAGTGTGTTCCCATTCGAGGGCGTGGACTTCGGGTTGAAACATTTAGGGTTTCCACCCGAATGACGACCGTTGGTGTGTGTGTGTGTGTGTGTGTGTGTGTGTGTGTGTGCGTGCGTGTGCGTGCGTGCGTGCGCGCGCGCGCGCGCGCGCGCGCGCGCGCACACACAGGCTCGCTAGGCAAAGAGCTCGGAGTAGATTTCTGAGGCCGACTAACTAGTCGGAAGGTGGTGTTCAGTGAACAAGACGAACTACACGAGGTCTCCAAGGAAGACAATAAATTACATTCCTCTCCGTGGAAATCTGAGTGTGCTACTTTCGAGTGGCTCTTTCCGTATCGACTTTGAACTGTTCTTTCTTCTTCTTCTTCTTCTTCTTCTTCTTTAGTGAGGATCATCGGCGGGAGATGCTAAGAGCCAGGTCCAGGTGGTTCAAATGGCTCTGAGCACTATGGGACTTAACATCTGAGGTCATCAGTCCCTTAGACTTAGAACTACTTAAACCTAACTAACCAAAGTACATCACACACATCCATGCCCGAGGTAGGATTCGAACCTCCGACCGTAGCAGCAGCAGCGCGGTTCCGGACTGAAGCGTCTGGAACCGCTCGGCCATAGCGGCCGGCGGCCCAGGTGGTGTACGAACTGTTAGCGATAAACATATTCCAGTCCAGTAGAAACTTTCGGAAAGTGGCTGCGGCGCTCCAGGGCTTTTAATCATGGACTTCTCAGTAGTGAGAAGCTCAAGCGTGTTTGACGAGTCGAAGTGAGGTTACGTGTGGTTTTTTCTGCATGGAGCTTATTCTGCTGACTTCAAATATCGTGACACATATGCAGGCTGATCAGACGGGGCACAAATTTCATATGGAACTTTGTTAATTATTATCCGTACTGGCTATGCAGATTTGCCGCCGTGGTAACAACGGTCCCCTGTCAGATCATCTAAGTTAAGCGCTGTCGGGCTGGGCTAGCTCTTGGATGGGTGACCATCCGGTCTGCCGAGAGTTGTTGGCAAGCGGGCTGCACTCAGCCCTTGTGAGGCAAACTGAGGAGCTACGTGACTGAGAAGTGGCGGCTCCGGTCTCGTTGGCCTTCCCAACGAGCTTCCGCCGTCCATCACAATCACATGCTACCCTCCTCCAGATTGTGCATCCAAGCTTCCGTAGGTCCTTCCAGCCATCTTGCTCGAGGTCGACCTCGCCCTCTTTGTCCTCCTGGATTACCACAGAGAATCTTCTTCATCACCTCAGACTGTTCCATTCTTGCCACGTGACCTGTCCATCTTATCCTCCCTGGTCATATGATTTTTGTTACAGGAGCATCGGCATATATATAGTGTACAATTCCGCATTGTACCTTTTCCTCCTTTGCTCTCTCTCATACACAGGGCCAATTATTTTCCTCAAAAGTTTCCTCTCAAATCCGTCGAGTAGCCTTGCAGCGGTTTCCGTCAAGGGCCATGTTTCCGAAGAATAAGCAAGAACTGGTCTAACAAAGGTTTTATAAATATTTGTCATGCGGCTGAGGAGTCTTGACCGGAATAAATTACTCAAGGCGGAATATGCCTTATTTGCTGATATCAGCCTAATCTTAATTTCAGTTGGGATCTCATTAAAGCAAGTGACTGTGGAACCAAGATACGTGAAGCTATCAACTCTTTCAAATGTGTACCATTCACACAAAGTTGACGGCATACTGGGTTGATATGCTTTCGCACAGGCCATGTATTTAGTTTTATCTTCATTTATCGTAAGACCCATCTTCTTACTTGCTTGACTTAAGGCTGTAAAAGCTTCTTTCAGTGCTGGTACTGTCCGTGCTATGATGTCTACATCATCTGCATATGCTAAAATCTGCTAAAAGATGGCGCCCCTGGTCTGTAGGCCTGCCTCTCTAATCACCTTCTCGAGTGGAACATAAAATAATAAGCAGGCTAATGCATCTCCTTGACGTAGCCCATTTTTTTATTTCCAGGGTGTCTTGAGTGATTTCCTCTAACTCGAATGCAGCTTCTTACGTCCGACACCATCGTTTTAACCATTCTCCGGAGTTTCCCATGTATCCCCATCTCCTTTAAGGCACGAAACATTTGGTTTCTATTGGCGCTGTCGTATGCAGCCTTAAAGTCAATAAAGAGGTGATGTGTTCCAATTCTATATTCAACAGTTTTCTCCAAAATTTGGCGCAGATTGAAAATCTGGTCTATTGTTGACCTTTCTCGTCGAAATTACGTCTGCAGGCTCTTTTTCCTTCGCGTTTCCAGTTCACCGACACGTGACCAATAGTCGACTTGGGTATACGAGGGTTGTTTTTTAAGTAAGGGCCGTTTTTATTTTTTTTAAAAGATACAAATACTTTTGTAAAAAAACTTTTATTTTCTGATTCTACACACTTTTACCTATTTTTCTACGTAGTTGCCTTGTTTATTTAAGCACTTTTCATACCGTACAACTAAGTTTTTAATTCCCTCTTCAAAGAATTCGGCCGCCTGCTCCGACAGCCAAGAGTTCACGGCCGCTTTCACTTCATCGTCGTCATTGAAGCGCTGCCCGCCAAGATGGTGTTTCAGGTACCGGAAAAGGTGAAAATCGCTAGGAGCAAGGTCGGGGCTGTATGGTGCATGGTCCAAAACTTCCCAGCCAAAAGAATCAATCAAATCCCGAGTCTTTTGAGAGGTGTGAGGCCTAGCGTTATCGTGCAGGAGCAAAACTCCTTTTGTCAGCATGCCGCGCATTTTGTTTTGAATTGCTCTGCGGAGCTTCTTTAGAGTTGCTCAGTAGGCATCTGAGTTGATTGTTGTTCCTCGTGGCATAAAGTCCACTAGCAAAACACCGCTTTGACAGCGTCTGTTTGGCTTTGACCTTGACGGGTGAGGTTGTGTGTCGCCATTCCATCGATTGTCGCTTGCTTTCGGGAGTGATATGGGATACCCATGTTTCATCTCCAGTGACAATTTGTCTCAACATGTCATACCCTTCTTCCTCGTAACGAATCAAAAAGTCCAATGAAGTGGCAAATCCCTTTGTGGTCCTCTGTGAGGAGTCTGGGTACCCACCGAGAACAGAGTTTCTTAAAGTTTAGGTTTTCAGACACAATTTTGTACAAACTTGTGGAAATTCCAAAGAAAGAGTGGAAATTGTGAATCTTCTGTCCTCACGAATCTTTGTTTCGACTGCAGCCACCAAATCATCAGTGATCACAGAGGGCCGGCCTGAGCGTTCTTCGTCATGGACGTTTTGACGGCCATTTTTAAACTCTCTAACCCACTGACGCACTTTACCTTCACTCATTGCATTCAAGCCATAAACTTCTGTCAACTGACGATGAATTTCTGCAGCTGATAGGCTTCTCGCGGTCAAAAAACGTATCACTGACCGTATCACACACGCGGCGGCCGATTCAATAATCGTAAACATTATAAAGTAGCACAGCGATGCGTACACGTCAGCTACAGAGCTGCAACTTGCATCAGTGTGAACGGGAAGAAAGCCGGCAAGTGGCGCGGTGGCTTGTTGCGGCGTCCGCACGAACTACGGGACTATACGCGCGAACGGCCCTTACTTAAAAAACAACCCTCGTATTTGGATGGGTTGAGTTGTCCCTGATGAAACTGCTACTTGACTGGTCCAAGTCTGAACTCGCTGAGCTTTCGTGATCAACCCATTCTGCTGCTAGTGCTAGTCTTCAGACCAGACAGTACTTCCCGCCTCCTTTTATACTAGCTGGTCCGTCTCTCTCGTGACGGCGGGTGGTCGGTTCCGCATAAGATGGGGTGTCCAGACACTTTTGATCAGATGGTGTATCTTACACAAGTTGTTTTCAAGACTACATCATGAAATCCGAAGAGAAAATCTGCCAACCAAACTGATCAGCAACCGCGCCGCTGTAGCTGTAACAGTCAGTCAGAGTTGGCAGTGAGGCGGCGAAACGCGTGGCCCTGTGGCTGGCTAAGCCGCGGCCTCGCACCCTATCAGTAATGTTTGGGTTTGCAAGCAGCCTCGCGCCATCCCTGCTACGCTCGCATTGCACATCACGCCCAAGGCCTAGATGAATTCTGTTTACTCAGCCGGGCCTTCCTCGCCGCCACAGCGATGCTCTGAGTACGCTGCAGGTTCCCGGTTCGTAACTGTAGTCTACAGTGCCTGCGCAGGGGAAATATACGTGTATCGCACGTATCGTAATAGTAGTACTAATGCAATAGCATTGACAACGGGTCAAGTCTGCACGGGGCAATAATTCTCACAAGGGAACCTCCGCATCGCACCCCCCCCCCCCCAGATTTAGCTATAAGTTGTCACAGTGGATAGGCCTTGAAAAACTGAACACAGATCAATCGAGAAAACAGGAAGACGTTGTGTGGAACTATGAAAAAATAAGTAAAATATACAGTTCGAGTAGTCCATGCGCAAGATAGGCAACATCAAGGATGGCGCGCTCTCAGGAGCGCAGTGGTACCGTGGTTAGCGTGAGCAGCTGCGGAACGAGAGGTCCTTGGTTCAAGTCCTGCCTCCAGTGAAAAGTTTAATATTTTATTTTCAGTTTATGTGACAAACTCTTATGTTTTCATCACTGTTCTGGGAGTGATTATCACATCCACAAGAAAACCTAAATTAGGCAAGGTAGAAGAATCTTTTTACCCATTCGCCAAGTGTACAAGTTAGATGGGTCGACAACATATTCCTGTCGTGTGACGCACATGCCTTCACCAGTGTCGTATAGAATATATCAGACGTTTTTTCCTGTGGAGGAATCTGTTGACCTATGACCTTGCGATCAAATGTTTTCGGTTCGCATTGGAGACGCACGTCCTTTCGTCTACTAATCGCACGGTTTTGCGGTGCGGTCGCAAAACACAGACAGTAAACTTATTTCAGCGAACAGAGATTTCAATGAACGAACGGACAGATCATAACTTTGCGAAAATAAGAAATTAAAATTTTAAGTCGAGGGCGAACTTGAACCGTTGACCTTTCGTTCCACAGCTGCTCACGCTAACCACGGGACCACGGCGCTCTTGAAGTCAGACTATCCTAGATGTTGCCTATCTTGCGCATGGACAACTCAGTTTGTACATTTTGCTCATTTTTTCATAGTTCCATACAACTTCTTCCTGTTTTCTCGATTGATCTGTGTTCAGTTTTTCAAGGCCTATCCACTGTTCCAACTTATAACTAAATCTGAGGGGGGTGCGATGGGGAGGTTCCCTTGTCAGAGGCAAGCGGACATGACAACCCTCCTATTCTATTTGTAAGAAATAGCTGAAACCACATCACGAAACTTCCTGCAAGATTAAAATTATGAGCCGAGCCGAGATTCGACCTCCGAACCTTTGCCTCTCACAGGTGAATGCTGTACCGACTGACCTACCAAAGCACGACTTACCACCATTCCCCCCACAGCTTTACTTCTCCCAATAATTCATCTCCTACAGTCCAAACTTCCCAGACGTTGTCCAGCGAAACTTGCAGGGCCAACACTCCTGGAAAAAAGGGTAAAGCGAAGAAATAGCTTAGCCACAGCCTGGGGGATGTTTCCAGAACGAAATTTTTACTCTGCAGCGGGGTGTGCGGTGTTATGAAACTTCCTGGCAGATTACTCGTAAAACTGTGTGCCGGACCGAAACTCTAACTCGACAGAACTACCCACTCACGACCCGTCCTCACAACTCCTAAGTACCTCGCCTCCTACCCATCTAACCTGTACAGAAAGTCTCCTGTGAAACCTGGAGGACTTTGTGAGTACACTTACGAATCAGTTAAGGCATCTAAAATAACACTGATGATGCATAAACAGCTCTTTCTGTTGCCATGCGACAACGTCGAGGATGAACATTTATCAAGAAAGAATAAGATTTAAAACTCAAAACAGCATTTCCTACCAAGGAATACATTTGTACAATAAATTGCGTACGGTTAATGAAATGGTTACTAAACTGTATAAGACGGTAGATAAAAAGTACGCGTTTCGACAATCACTTCATACAGTGAAGGGTTATTTGGATAACACAAAGCAGTGAATTGCTAGGCAAATGTTACAGGAGTCAACTGGTGATAAAACAGCCCCTCTGTCAACTCTACACTTTCGCAGGTGTACAAACACCGAGTGTTTCTCCGAACAGTGGTGAGGCACATTTTCTCTGGCTTTTTGGCGGATATTTGCTACTTCATTTTTGCATTGTGTAGCTGGAGTCAGGCCAAACAATTACACCTCATTTTGCCTTTCACGGAGCGCCCAGCGTCAACAGAAAACATCAGTTCCTTTCCAATTAGAAACAAAATTAATTTTTAAATCGAAATATTACGTGCCCATTCGAAAGAGCGTTCCCAAAGTAATTACGATATTCTTTTTATCGACATGTATTAAGAGAGACAGTGAAACACGAAGAATGAACGGCAGTCTAGCAGCGACTGAGTAGCGATGTATGCTTGGCGGTACTAGCTCTTCGAGCCTTACCCTGGCCATGTTACTACATATAACGATAGAACAGGTATCGGAATTAATTTAGGAAAGCTTTATCCAATGGGCACGCAATATTCCGATTTAAAAATAAATTTGTTTCTAATGGGAAACAAACCGACGCTTTCTGCCGACACTGAGCGCTGCGTGGAAGACCTGAGGAGCGGTAACTGTCTGGCCGGCTTCCGGCTGCACAATGAAAAAACAAAATTCCAAATATCTTTGGAAACATCAGAGAGACTGCGCACATTTTCTTTTCTGGAAACACCGAGACTAAGTCTCCACAATGGTTTATCCGCTTTCCAAGCTCAACACCTCACTCATTATGGAGTGATGCTGGTTAACTGTTCTAACGAAGTTAGCGGGAAGCTGCGGTTCAGAAAGAGGGAAACCTCACACCTTCGCCGTTCTTATGACGTCGGATTATAGTCCTTGCGAAGTGTGTGTGTGTGTGTGTGTGTGTGTGTGTGTGTGTGTGTGTGTGTGTGTGTGTGTGTGTGTGTGTGTGTTTGTGTGCTGCGCTGCGACTGGTGTGACATCAAGAGCCTAGCATTAGCCACAAACATTACGAAACAACTCATTTGGCAGAATGTACACAGGCAGTACACAGGCAGTAGCCTGCTCTGCTAACGGTATACTACTCCTTCCACATAGCTGGCAACGGGTTCTACACAACGCTGGTGACTACTTTGAAGGACAGTAAGAGGTGCAAACATGAGCACTACTGGCCAATAAGATTGCTACACCACAAAGATGAACTTTAACCCACAGGAAGAAGATGCTGTGATATGCAAATGATTAGCTTTTCAGAGCATTCACACAAGGTTGGCGCCGGGGGAAGACACCTACAACGTGCTGACATAAGGAAAGTTTCCAACCGATTTCTCATACACAAACAGCAGTTGACCGGCGTTGCCTGGTGAAACGTTGTTCTGATGCCTCGTGTAAGGAGGAGAAATGCGTACCGTCACGTTTCCGACTTTGATAAAGGTCGGACCGTAGCCTATCGCGATCGCGGTTTATCGTATCGCGACATAGCTGCTCGCGTTTGTCGAGATCCAATGACTGTTAGCAGAATATGGAATCGGTGGGTTCAGGAGGGTAATACGGAACGCCGTGCTGGATCCTAACGGCCTCGTATCACTAGCAGTCGAGATGACAAGCATCTTATCCGCATGGCTGTAACGGATCGTGCAGCCACGTCTCGATCCCTGAGTCAACAGACGGGGACGTTTGCAAGACAACTATCTGCACGAACAGTTCGACGACGTTTGTAGCAGCATGGACTATCAACTCGCAGACCATGGCTGCGGTTACCTTCGACGCTGCAGCACAGACAGGAGCGCCTGCGATGGTGTACTCAACGACGAACCTGGGTGCACGAATGGCAGAACGTAATTTTTTCGGATGAATCCAGGTTCTGTTTACAGCATCATGATGGTCGCGTCCGTGTTTGGCGACATCGCGGTGAACGCACATTGGAAGCGTGTATTCGTCATCGCCATACTGGCGTATCGGCCGGAGTGACGGAATGGGCTGCCATTGGTTACACGTCTCGGTCACCTCTTGTTCGCATTGACGCCATTTTGAACAGTGGTTCTACCCTTCATTCGATCCCTGCGAAACCCTACGTTTCAGCAGGATAATGCACGACCGCATGTTGCAGGTCCTGTACGGGCCTTTCTGGGTATAGAAAATGTTCGATTGCTGCCCTCGCCAGCAAATTCTTCATATCTTTCACCAACTGAAACCGTCTGGTGAATCGTGGCCTAGCAACTGGATCGTCACAATACGCCAGTCACTACTCTTGATGAAGTGTGGTATCGTGTTGAAGCTGCATGGGCAGCTGTACCTGTACACGGCATCCAACCTCTGTTTGACTCAATGCCCAGGCGTATCAAGGCCGGTATTACGGCCAGAGCTGCTTGTTGTGGGTACTGATTTTTCAGGATCTATGCACCCAAATCGCGTGAAAATGTAACGACATGTCAGTTGTAGTATAATGTATCTGTCCAATGAATACCCATTTATCATCTGCATTTCTTCTTGGTGTAGCAATTTTAATGGCCAGTAGTGTAATTCTTTTGTATCGGTTGTGAATAAATAGTTGTTACTAACTTCAAACGCTCTTATATTTCTGACTTTAACAGCAGTTGGTCTCATGCTACACCTATCACGGACATTTCGCCAGAAACAACAACCAAGACGCTCCTTACTACATGGAAATTCTCGCACGTATTTTACAGACGTGTACTCGGCTGAGCGACCGTATGAATGAGTTCAGCTCACTAACACTGCGCTTGTCTGGAAGAGCGACAAAACGCACTGCAGCTCTTGGACTTTTTGAACATCTTCTGTGAGGAAAAATAGATTACATTATTTCATTTACTATCCCCTGCATTTGTCCTGTTCGCCTGTGCTTTCATCAGTTTTCTCGGAAAGCGCAGAACAGGCTTTGTCTTTCCTTGTGACTCACCCTGTATAGCTCACATATAGCTTGGTCTTATTCTTAGACAGAGTATCAGCAAACAATAGAGCGTTTTCGATCACTTGATCGAGTCCCCAAATTTAGTTATTGTTAAGCGTCAATTACACAAAAGTAACACATGCCTTTTGAAAATTTTGAGTTCAAGTCCATCTCAGTCACTTGCATAGGGAGCAATGACGAGTACTGCACGCATGGAGGTAGAGAGGGAAGGGGAGGGGCGGGGGAGAGGGAGAGAGAGGGAGAGGGAGGATGGGGGAGAGGCAGGGAGAGGGAGGGAGGGAGAGGGGGGGGGAGAGAGAGAGAGAGAGAGAGAGAGAGAGAGGAGGGGAGGGAGGCAGGAGAGAGAGAGAGAGAGAGAGAGAGAGAGAGAGAGAGAGAGAGAGTGAGAGGAGGGGGGAGAGCCAGGGAGAGGGGGAGGGAGGGAGGGAGGGAGGGAGGGAGGGGGGGGGGAGAGAGAGAGAGAGAGAGAGAGAGAGAGAGAGAGAGAGAGAGAGAGAGAGAGAGAAGAGGGGGGGAGGGGAGAGAGAGAGAGAGAGAGAGAGAGAGAGAGAGAGAGAGAGAGAGAACCGCCTGCGAACGGAGTCCTGCTGCTAGGTGGGTGGTACGCTCCACAGCCGCCCGCCCTGGGCAGGCAGGCAGGCAGGCAGGCGATGAAGCCGTATCAGACGCGCCCTCCCACGCCACGCATTAAGCAGGCGCTACACATCACGGTCGCAGCGCGACGCGGGGCTTCCGCGCCTAACGACTGCTCGCCCCGTCAAAGCCCACGCACTTCACGCACGCGCCTGCTTGCGCGAAAGTTAACAGCCACTTCCGAGCAAAACGTGAGGGCACATGTAGGCCAAAACTGGGAAAAATGTCGACTTATTTTCCTGCGTAATTCATTAGATCGATCGCAAAGTTTCATAATAGAATTCTGACTAGAAATACACTGAAGAGCCAAAAAAAACAACTGGTACACGTCCCTAATAGTGTGTAAGGCCCCTGCGAGCAAGCAGAAGAGCCGCAACACGACGTGGCATGGGCTCGAACTAATGTCTGAAGTAGTGCTGCAGGGAATTGACATCATGAATCCTGCAGGGCTGTCCACATATCCGTAAGAGTACGAGGGGGTGGAGATCTTTTGTGGACAACACGTTGGAAGGCATCCCAGATATGCTCAGTAATGTTCATGTCTGGGGAATTTCGTGGCCAGCGGAAGTGTTTAAACTCAGACGAGTGTTCCTGGAGCCACTCTGTAGCAATCCTGGACCTGTGGGGTGTCACATTGTCATGCTGGAATTGCCCAAGTCCGTCGGAATGCACAATAATGGATGCGGGTGATCAGACAGGATACTTGCGTACGTGTCACCTGTCAAGAGTCGTATCGAGACGTAACAGGGGTCCCACATCACTCCAACTGCACACGCCCCCACACCATTACAGCGGCTCCAACAGTTTGAACAATCCCCTGTTGAAGTGCAGGGTCCATGGATTCACGAAGTTTTCTCCTTACCCGTACACGTCCATCCGTTCGCCACAATTTGAAACGAGACTCGTCGCACCAGGCAACTTGTGTCCAGTCATCAACAGTCCAATCTCGGCGCTGACGGGCCCAGGCCAGGCGTAAAGTTTTGTGTCGAGCAGTCATCAATGGTACACAACTTTCAAAACACTGTAGAAATAACAACACTGGTCAGAATGACGTGATTTTACCCCGGAATACTATCGGAGAAGGGGAAAAACGTGGGTCGGAAGAAAAAAACAATTGTGTGGAAATTGATCAACAGATGGCGCTGTATGTGTCAGAATACGTAAACGAAAACACCTGTCATGCGCACGACCCACTCAAGTTGGTATAAACACGCCGGGTGCACGGTTTTCCCTCCTTCCGCGTCTGCGACGTTCGCCATGGCTGTCTCAAAGCATGATCGCGCTCTGCTTGTAGAGCTGTATTAGAACAATGATGACTGCGCACAAGTCGCTCTGCAGATGTTCCGGACACTAGACGGAGCTGCATTTGGTAAAAGCCGTAGGGCAACACAGAGAGACTGGAATACATCCAACCAACAATTCAGGAAATTGTGTGCTAGGCGCTACTCTGAAAAGAAGGGCCTGAAACTGGTCACGAAGCCAAGGTGGTGAACTTCACACCAGTCAGAAGAGCGGGGATAAGAAGGATCCAGAGACGAATAATCCGTGAATCCATGGCGAGTCATCTGACGAAAGAAGATCAGAGCTGGTTCGGCAATGTCGGAGGACGGGCATGTTGTCTGCCGCGGTCGGCGTCAGTTAAGAATTTGTTAGCAGTTTCTGGTTATGTGGACATGTGACTGAGAACGATGTGACAGTAATTTCGGAAATACGCAGGTCATTATTTTATTGCATAATGGGAATTATTTCTCAGCCATTAATTAGAATATAATTGTGCAGTTTCTCGTATTCTGCTAGTAAAAAGCGAGTGGCATCCCGCGTGAACAAAATAATTGAAAATTTAATTATTCACGTAATATCAGTTCGTCGCTAAGAGTTTCTTACAGCCTCAAGATAACGAATTCACGACGTATGTGCCGGTTTGTGGGCAGGCGCAACAACTGTAGGTTGGTGAACATTTGTTAGAAGTTATGCATTCCACTGAGGGTGGTGGAAGCAAATAGACACCTCGCATGTACTGCAATCTTAGTACAAATGAGATCAATGACACGCCACGTGTGGTAATACAGGGAAGCAATGTAGGAGAGAAATTTTCGAGGGAAGGGATTTGTCATACAGACGTATGTATCTCTCACTCTCCCGTCCCTCTTTTTCGACTCGCCGTACGGTCAGCATTAAGAGACTGTACTCCTTCGCCATGTGCGTCTTTTCGTGGCTGCATTGAGCCCTGTCTTGATATTTATGGATGACAATCCGCGAGCGCATCGAACGGCTCAGGTAGAAGAGCCCTTGGAACGAGAGGATCTTCGGTGAATAGACTGGCCTGCTCGTTGCTCCAACTTAAACCCATCAAGCGAGTGTGGGATAGGTTGGGGAGGCGTACTGCAGCGCGGCCACGTGAGCGAACGGCCGCCCAGCAGCTGTCATCGTACTGGTGGAAGGAAGGAACGCCGTGTCACAAGACGACCTAACGAAGCTCGTGGCCAGCAAGGGATCGCATCGGAGAGCATGCAGTGCCGTCCGTGCTGACCGCACGTCCTATTAAGAAAAATGTCCACTGCCTTCTGTACTGTCCAGCAGACCATGAATTACCGCGGTGAATTCTATGTAACTACTGTCTATGAATAAAAGTGTCATTTCTGTTCGTGTCATTGCGAGTTTCGTTCAGATATCTCCCGTACTATTCTATAGCAGCATTTTTTCTACATATGGCGCAAGCTTGATCGACTTGCGTTATCTAGCAGCGACACGCCAACCGCAAGTTACTCTCGTCCTTTGTTTCGCACACCAGTGTATAGAGGGATAGTCCGACGGCAGTTTGGATCCCCCATCCCCCCCGCCCCCCTCCAGAATATCCGTCCAGGCTCTCGATCGCGGCTGCGCTTCGCTCGGTCCCGGCTTCGAGTACCATAGACCAGCCCGGACTGTTTGCGAGATGTCGACGTCGGGAATGGGTTTCTACATCTACATCCGTACTCCGCAATCCACCATACGGTGCGTGGCGGAGAGTACCTCGTAGCACAACTAGCATCTTCTCTCCCTGTTCCACTCCAAAACAGAACGAGGGAAAAATGACTGTCTATATACCATTGTACGAGCCCTAATCTATCTTATCTGATATCTTATCTTTGTGGTCTTTCCGCGAAATGTAAGTTGGCGGCAGTAAAATTGTACTGCAGCCAGCCTCAAATGCTGGTTCTCTAAATTTCCTCAGTAGCGATTCACGAAAAGAACGCCTCCTTTCCTCCAGAGACACCCACCCGAGTTCCTGAAGCATTTCCGTAACACTCGCGTGATGATCAAACCTACCAGTAACAAATCTAGCAGTCCGCCTCTGAATTGTTTCTATGCCCTCCCTCAATCTGACCTGATAGGGATCCCAAACGCTCGAGCAATACTCAAGAATAGGTCGTATTAGTGTTTTATAAGCGGTCTCCTTTACAGATGGACGACATCTTCCCAAAATTCTACCAATGAACCGAAGACGACCATCCGCCTTCCCCGCAACTGCCATTACATGCTCGTCCCACTTCATATCGCTCTGCAATGTTACGCCCAAATATTTAATCGACGTGACTGTGTCTAGCGCTACTCTACTAATGGAGTATTCAAACATTACGGGATTCTTTTTCCTGTTTATCTCCATTCATTTACATGTATCTATATTTAGAGTTAGCTGCCATTCTTTACACCAATCACAAATCATGTCCAAGTCATCTTGTATCCTCCTACAGTCACTCAACGACGACACCTTCCCGTACACCACAGCATCATCAGCAAACAGCCGCACATTGCTATCCACCCTATCCAAAATATCACTTATGTATATAGAAAACAACAGCGGACCTACCACACTTCCCTGCGGCACTGCAGATGATACCCTCACCTCCGATGAACACTCACCATCGAGGACAAAGTACTGGGTATGGTGGCTCAGGCCAAGTGTTGGAAGCCGCCCACGGCTGGAGGGGTGAGCGCTGAGGAGGGAGCAGAGGCGGCCCGAGACGGCCGGCGTGGTGTGCCGTGGTGTGCTGAGGTGTGCCGCGGTGTGCTGTGCTGGGGGCCCTCGTATCGATCCCCGGCCGTCACGCGGCGCCTGCTGGGTCACCGGCCGTACCAGCCGGCCGGCCCGGCCCGGCTCCTACTCCGTCCCAGTGACGCTGGCGCGCCCGCACTCCCGTCAACACCTCTACTGGCCCGTACTCACCATTAATCGTCATTTTAAATGTGTGAGGGGGGATTAAAAAACGATCTGGACGCCTATAAACAGAAACTTCTGCAGAATGTAATCAAAAGTATCCGGACACCCCACAAAACATACCTTTGTAATATCAGGTGCACTGTGCTGCCACCTTCTCCCAGGCACTCCATATCAGCGACCTCAGTAGTCATTAGACATCGAGGGCAGAATGGGGCGCTCCACCGAACTCACGGACTTCCAACGTCGTCAGGTGATTGTGTGTCACTTGTGTCATACGACTGTGCGCAAAATTTCCACACTCCTAAACATTCCTAGGTCCACTGTGTCCGATGTGAGCCTGCACGATAGCTCTGCGTGTTCGGTCAGAGGGAAAGCAGCCCTCTATAATAAAAAAAACTGAGTTAATGGATAAACAGCGAACTGAAACGGCTGTCTTGCGACTTCCGCACCGAGCAGATGCAACGAACTAAAACGAAAAAAATGAGATTTTCACTCTGCAGCGTAGTGTGCGCTGATATGAAACTTCGTGGCAGATTAAAACTGTGTGCCCGACCGAGACTCGAACTCGGGACCTTTGCCTTTCGCGGGCAAGTGCTCTACCATCTCAGCTACCGAAGCACGACTCACGCCCGGTCTCACAGCTTCACTTCTGCCAGTACCTCGTCTCCTACCTTCCAAACTTTACAGAAGCTCTCCTGCGAACCTTGCAGAACTAGCACTCCTGAAAGAAAGGATATTGCGGAGACATGGCTTAGCCACAGCCTGGACATGTACAGCACGAAAGCGTACAGGCCGACCTCGTCTGTTATCTGACAGAGACCACCGGCAGTTGAAGAGGGCCGTAATGTGTAATATGCAGACATCTATGCACACTATCACAGAGCAATCTAAAATTGCATCAATATCCACTGCAAGTACTATGCCAGTTAAGCGGGAGGTAAGAAAACTTGGCTTTCATGGTCGAGCACCTGCTCATAAGCCAAACATCACGTCGGTAATACCACACGACGCCTCGCTTTGTGTAAGGAGCGTAAACATTTAACGATTGAACAGTGGAAAAACGTTGTGTGGAGTGACGAATCACGGTAGACACGGTACACAATGTGGCGATCCGATGGCAGGGTGTGGGTAGGGCGAATGCCCGGTGAACGTCATCTGCCAGCGTGTGTAATGCCGGAGAGGCTGCGTCCCATCGCTCGTTCGCCAACTATAACACCACGTTCAAACTTAATCTTCATAACGTGCCATTGTAGCAGCAATAACCGATCTAACAAATGCGCCAGACACTTGTCTTATATAGTCTAGGCCAACAGCAAAATTCGGAGGCAGCGGTGTTACGGTTCGTCCTGTTTTCCATGGAGCGGGCTTGCAACCTTTGTTGGTTTGCGTGGCGCTATCACAGCACAAACTTACATTCATGTTTTACGCACCTTCTTGCTTCCGACTGTTGAAGAGCAATTTGGGGATGGCGATTGCATCTTTCAACACGATCGAGCACCTGTTCATGATGCACGGCCTGTGGCGGAGTGGTTACACGACAGTAACATCCCTGTAATGGACTGGCCTGCACAGAGTCCTGACCTGAATCCTATCGAACACCTTTGGGATGTTTTGGAACGCCGACTTGGTGCCAGGCCACACCGACAGATATCGATACCCCTCCTCAGTGCAGCAGTCCGTGAAGAATTGGCTGCCATTCCCCAAGAAACGTTCCAACACCTGATTGAACGAATGCCTGCGAGAGTGGAACCTGTCATCAAGGCTAAGGGTGGGTCAACACCATACTGAATTCCAGAATTACCCATGGAGGACGCCACAAACTTTTAAGTCATTTTCAGCTAGGTGTCCGGATACTTCTGATCACATAGAATACCTTTATCACATGAGCGTTGCTCGACATTGTTGTCGCACGTGTCCACCCACGAGGGCGAAAGGTCATGTCTTAAAATTCATGGGGCTGCGTTGTTAACCACTTCCGAAAGTACTGCTTGACGTCCTCGTCCGGCGTTAATCGTTTGCCTCTCAGAGACTTTAGTGCACCAAAAACGAAGCAATCGCTGTGTGACACGTCAAGGCTGTGCGCAGGCTGACGGATAACCATCCACTCACATGTGTCCAGGACTGCCTTCGTTGTACATGACCTTCCACTGTCGTGGAGCAGAATGACCACGTGGTAAGTTGCCCTGGTCCTATCGATTCGTTCGCTCTGCGATGCATGGTCAAGGTTTGTGAGAATCGCTGCGCCTTCACTCTAAGTCGATCACAAGTGAGCCTTTTTTTTGGTCAAAGAAGAACGTGGGTGTCACCTTCCCCGCACTTGCGTGGACGGCACTGGACTTTCTAGGTAGTGGTTACTCTGCATGGTTTCGCTGGTGACTGTCGCTTTCATTTGGGTTCGAAGTTCTGACACCATCTCTTGACCCGTGAAACGCACTCGCTCCCTTTCTTGCCATAATGCTGCACGTGTTCACGACAGTCTAATCCGACTTGATTTTTGTGCATGTTAAAGGCTGCGGAGCACCAATTGGGCACACACTTTGCGAGATTTCCATCTGCCCTTACCGATGGCGTGAACACTTTCGACGCTCAATCCGACCTCTGGAGCGATGGCTTCCATCGTAACGCGCCCATCTCCAGTAACGAGGGCATCCACCTACTGGGCAATGGTATGAGGAATGCGGCGTGGCGTTCAGAAAGTGCATCGTCGTAGAACGACTTCCGTCCATTTCCAAATCGCCTGAGCCGCTTCTCAACCCTTGCGATGGAGATGCAGTGTTCTCTATACACTTGTGCCTTCAATTAACTTCCGTTCCCCGCACTCCGTCCGATGGCAGAGAGCGCACCACATCTCTTTGCTCCTCCTCCTCCTCCTCCTCCTCCTCCTCCTCCTCTGTTTTCAGCATGACTGACGGCAGTGGACGGTCGACGCGTGAGCGTATTCCCTCTGTCGTCACGTGTGTAAGCGCCCGTGTGCCTCTAGCGGCAAGTTTAGGGACTCATCGGTATTATAGGGACCTCACCTTCTTCTGCGGACAATGAAATTACGTTCCTTCAGTGGCTTTCATTTTACAGCTTCCGGTTAGTTTCTTTTTCAATGGACTTTCTATGTCAGTATGTCGACACAATCAATTATGGGCCACAGCCGGACTCGAACCAGGAGTCCCTACCCACCGCCAGTACCGCCTTAATCGTTAGCCTAGGGATGTACCATCAAAAAGTAAGCAAATGTTATACCGAGCTTACCGTGGTCCAATACGGTTTCATCAGAAACGTGCGTAATGAAAATAAAAAATGGTGGTAAGCAGGATTCGGAAATAGCACACGAAATTCCAAACAAGCAGAATAGCGGTTACTTGAATGAATAGGTTAAGGATTTAGACAGTGAGAGAAATAGTGAGCGAAAAGCCTATGCAAGACACCAGAGAAAGGGCAAGTTTGAGATGTCATGGGCATGTCGAAAGAATGAAGTTGGCACGATACCAAGACACGCCCATGAAATGATAACAGGCGAAAGAGCTGTAGGAAGAGAGACAGACGGATCGTTGGAGTTAGGGAAGAGGAGAGGACGAGACATGGAAGAGTGCAGAGAGATACGTGGTGAGAGGGCAAGAGAAGCTGAACAGACACAACCAGGGAATGACGACGAGAAAGACATTTTTAACCTGTTTGCACCTAGGAAAATGGCCAGTGGCTCATGAAATGACGAGCAATGAGCTCTTGCGACTTCATTATGAACAGAAATAAAGACGTCCCAACTTTCCTTCTTTGGATGTAACAGACATTTTTTGCCACCAGAAGAGCACACTCGGTGAGACAAACAGAGACACAACTCCGCTGCAGATATGACAGGAAATCACAGAGTACAAATGCGTGGAACACACATTTTATTCTACATCTACATCTACATGATTACTCTGCAATTCACATTTAAGTGCTTGGCAGAGGGTTCATCGAACCACAATCATACTATCTCTCTACCATTCCAGTCCCGAACAGCGCGAGGGAAAAACGAATACCTAAATCTTTGTGTTCGAGCTCTGATTTCTCTTATTTTATTTTGATGAACATTGCTACCTATGTAGGTTGGCCTCAACAAAATATTTTCGCATTCGGAAGAGAACGTTGGTGACTGAAATTTCGTAAATAGATCTCGCCGCGGCGAAAAACGTCTTTGCTTTAATGACTTCCATCCCAACTCGCGTATCATATCTGCCACACACTCTCCCCTATTACGTGATAATACAAAACGAGCCGCCCTTTTTTGCACCCTTTCGATGTCCTCCGTCAATCCCACCTGTTAAGGATCCCACGCCGCGCAGCAATATTCTAACAGAGGACGAACGAGTTTAGTGTAAGCTGTCTCTTTAGTGGACTTGTCGCATCTTCTAAGTGTCCTGCCAATGAAACGCAACCTTTGGCTCGCCTTCCCCACAATATTATCTATGTGGTCTTTCCAGCTGAAGTTGTTCGTAATTTTAACACCAAGGTACTTAGTTGAATTGACAGCCTTGAGAATTGTACTATTTATCGAGTAATCCAATTCCAACGGATTTCTTTTGGAACTCATGTGGTTCACCTCATACTTTTCGTTATTTAGCGTCAGCTGCCACCTCCAACACCATACAGCAATCTTTTCTAAATCGCTTTGCAACTGATACTGGTCTTCGGATGTCCTTACTAGACGGTAAATTACAGCATCACCTGCGAACAACCTAAGAGAACTGCTCAAGTTGTCACCCAGGTCATTTATATAGATCAGGAACAGCAGAGGTCCCAGGACGCTTCCCTGGGGAACACCTGATATCACTTCAGTTTTACTAGATGATTTGCCGTCTATTACAACGAACTGCGACCTTCCTGTCAGGAAATCACGATTCCAGTCGCACAACTGAGACGATACCCCATAGGCCCGCAGCTTGATTAGAAGTCGCTTGTGAGGAACGGTGTCAACAGCTTTCTGGAAATCTAGAAATACGGAATCAACTTGAGACGCCTTGTCGATACCGGCCATTACTTCGTGCGAATAAATAGCTCTAGCTGCGTTGCTCAAGAACGGTATTTTCTGAAACCATGCTGATTACGTATCAATAGATCGTTCCCTTCGAGGTGATTCATAATGTTTGAATGCAGTATATGCTCCAAAACCCTACTGCAATCCGAAGTCAATGACATAGGTCTTCTTAAACACTGGTGCGACCTGCGCAATTTTCCAATCTGTAGGTACATATCTATCGGTGAGCGAGCGGTTGTATATGATTGCTAAGTAGGGAGCTATTGTATCTGCGTAATCTGAAAGGAACCTAATCGGTATACAATCTGGACCTGAAGACTTGCCCGTATCAAGCGATTTGAGTTGCTTCGCAACCCCTAAGGTATCTACTTCTAAGAAACTCATGCTAGCAGCTGTTCGTGTTTCAAATTCTGGAATATTCCATTCGTCTTCCCTCGTGAAGGAATTTCGGAAAACTGCATTCAATAACTCCGCTTTAGCAGCACAGTCGTCAGTAACAGTACCATCGGCACTGCGCAGCGAAGGTATTGTCTGCGTCTTGCCGCTTGTGTACTTTACATACGACCAGAATTTCTTCGGATTTTCTACCAAATTTCGAGACAGTGTTTCTTTGTGGAACCTATTAAAGGCATCTCGCACTGAAGTCCGTGCCAAATTTCGCTATTGTTGCGGCCGCTGAATGGCCCGAAACTGGAAAATTTAGGCCAAACTCCACTGAAACGTGTACCGCCAGGTTAGGACGCAATGTCATAGTCGTGAGGTAGAATTTACTAAAGTTCAAAAATGTTTCATGCCAAAGAAAATTTTATTTCGCTGGACAGTCGTTCAGCCGGCATTAAAAAGAAACAATCTTTTCAGCCTCACCCCTCCACAAAGTTCAACGAACAGTCATCCACGGGAACACCGAAGCTCGGAAAGGAATATTCGTCAGTGACAAAATTATTAGAATTTGTAGGATACAATTTATTATTTTAACTGACATTTATCCATTTTAGATGCATACCGATACAATTTATTATTTTAACTGACATTTATCCATTTTAGATGCATACCACTAAGCCCCCGATTCTTTTAAGGATCGAACTCTCGTGTATAAAACAGCTTCAAATGTCTGATTACTTTACAAAAGAGTTGTAATGTGTTAAATATTTTACGTTAACGCTGTTAAGTGAGAAACGTTTGTAGAAGATTTGGAATTATGCTCAAAATTTGTTGAAAGTTACTAAGTGTCCTCATATGGGTAATGTGTGCTTCATTTGAAGCAAAAGCTAATTTTTCACATATCTCAGTGTTAATGACGTTGTATCTCTTTAACTATGTGCCGCGCACTGATATGGTTTTCCAGTACGTTTATTGATACATATAGATACCGCCTGCAAACCGTGTTGCGAATATAGGGTCGGTAGTATAAAAGTAATGAATCAAAACGTGATGCCTGATGCTGCAGTCTTACCACATGAGTAGCGAAAATGTAGTAAGCGGTTAACTTTTCTTTCCCTTTATCAATTTGTGGGGAGCGCCCGTGACAAAGTTTCATTAAGGTTTTAAGTTATGTGTCATATTTGTTGGAAGATCTTAAGTGCCCTCATTCTCAAATACTGGATGAATACAATCCGCGTATTTACGCGCCGTCACTTACGCTGCTTGAAAACAAACACACAGTCTCTACTCCTGTCTTAGTGTGTTAAGCTTGTAACATGAGATTATGCGACTTAACGAGCAGATTATGAAAACACTTTAAAATTTTACGCCAACGGTCTTGCCGCAATAGTAACACCGGTTCCTGTCAGATCACAGAAGTTAAGCGCTGTCGGGCTTGGCTAGCGCTTGGATGGGTGACCGTCCGATTTGCCGAGCGCTGTTAGCAAGCGGGGTGCACGCAGCCCTTCTGGGGCCAACAGAGCAGCCACTTGACTGAGAAGTTGCGGCTCCGGTCACGACAACTGACAACGGCCGTGAGTGCGGTGTGCTGATATCACGCCCTTCAATATCCGCATCCAGTGACGCTTATGGTCTGCGGATGACACGGCGGTCGGTCAGTAAAGTTGGATCTTCATATACCTATTCGAACGAAGTTTATTTTAGCTTCTCTTTGGTTAAAATTGTGAACTAAATCCAAACTCCGTCCGAACAGGCCCTGGAAGGCCCAACGATACCAACCGGCCGCCGTGTCATCCTCAGCCCACAGGCTGTGTCACTGGATGCGGATATGGAGGGTCATGTGGTCAGCACACCGCTCCCTTGGCTGCACTTCAGTTTACGAGACCGGAGCTGCTACTTCTCGGTCAAGTAGCTCCTCAGTTTTGCCTCACAGGGGGTGAGTGGCATCCACTTGCTAACAGCGCTTAGTAGACTGGATGGTCACCCATCCACCGGCTAGCCCAGCCCGACAGCGCTTAACTTCGGTGATCCGACGGGAACCGGTGTTAGCACTGCGGCAAGACCGTTGGCTCTAAAATTTTAAACTACTCTCAGAAATTACGCGAAATATTGAAAATTGAATTGCTGTTGACCCTTCGCTGCAACTGATGCCAGTTTCCGGGACAGTGTTCTAGTAATATAGATGCTGTGTCGTTAAAATAAAATAATACATGGAATAAATGAAACCAAAGATTGTCAACAAAAAATGAGTGCTTTATGTGGAGTTTTATGTAGGCACAGAATTTCCAAGTAAATTCATTTTCTTTTTAAATTTTAGTTACGTTGTAACTAATTTGGGGCACTCGATCTCCCTTAACCACGCGTGTGATGGAGAGAGATCGTAGCCCGCGCATTTCGCAGTGATCAGCTAGCAGCAGGACAAAACAACACCCAGTCCCTCAGCGGAGAATATCTCCTGCCCCAGCCGGGAATCGAACCCGGGCATTCCGCCGCGCTGAGCACCCAGCTAACGGGGACGGATTGAATAGGACGAAGATTTGCAACGACAGACGAGATAAAAGGCAATTCGCAGACGGCGCTTCGCGCGATCCAGCAAGAAGCGTACGAAGACAGCTTCCAGAAGAGGAAACGTCGTTGGAAGCGGTATATCAGTTGTGGAAGAGAATATTTCGAAGGAGACCATGCACAATAAGTTAAAGGTAAGCGAAAAAAAATTTTGTGGACAAAGTTCCGGAATCTTTTGAACAGACCTCGTATGTAACGGTAATATATGATAGCATCCAACCGTTTTCTGTCCTACACACGACTCAGCAACCCTTTTCAAGTCAGTACTCTTACCATCCGCTTGCCTAACTGAACACTTAAAACACTTGAAAGCCTACCAACAAATTTGCGGCTTTCATATACTAAAACAGAACAAAAAGGCATAGAGCTGTTGGTTTTTATCCATGTGTTTTTATTCTGTTTTATTGTACGAACGAAGCAAATGTGTTGGTACGCTTATGAACGTTTCAGCTTAACGAACTAAGCTTGGAAATCTGATGATGAGACCACTGTGTCCTGAACGTGTTGCTGAGTCCTGGGTAAGACTGAAGAAGGTTGAACGCTACCACTTATTGCTATTAAAATATAACCTCACATCCTTAAACATTATACGTTTCCTTTAATTTACGTCTATGGTCACAATCTTTTCTGTTTAACAGATTACCGGTTTCGGTCTTTAATGACCATCATCAGATCTGTCTCATAAAAACAAAGTCCTAATGCACTTTGTTTTTATGAGACAGATCTGATGATGGTCATTAAAGACCGAAACCGGTAATCTGTTAAACAGAAAAGATTGTGACCATAGACGTAAACTAAAGGAAACTTATTACATATAGGGGTCACTGTGTTTTTTCGCGGCGATGTCGCAGCTTGTGAAACATTATACGTCTTGAGACAGTGAAACCAAGACTATATTCATTATTTAAAAGTGATAGCATTTAGCAATTTCCAACAAGCTTTACACATAATTTCAAACTTTTCGAATGTTCTTTTTCTCGCTGATGCCCACCACAACGTAATGACAGGGAAAGAAGAAGTTTATCGCTTATTACATTATCGTTGTTCAAGCAGTAAAACTTGTCCATTACGTTTGAATTTATTACTTCCTGACTAGCGATTCTATTCGCAACGTGTTTAGAAGACATTATCCACATATACCACTGAGATTACCTGCACAATTGTATCACTGTACGACACACACTTCCAAGAGATACGACGTCGTCGACATTAAGATGCATGGAAGCTAGCTATTTCGTACATCTGAGTTCGATTCTTCAACGACTCGAGGCTAGGAGATTGCTGGTTGAGTTGTCAGTTACAGAAAAAATAAGTCTGTAACCATAAACAGTTCAAAACCTTTTTTAAGAAGCACCAACATAGTCAAAACTTCAAAGTTCTCTCCTGGAGCATTTTACCGCCGATTCGTCAACACCTAACTCTAGCGTAAAAACTTGCCGCCCCGAGTCTACAGGCTATTCAAAAAGAAAAAAAAAACAGTTGTCAAGCATTTATTGCTTCCAAGCTACAAAAGACAGAAACGCAATTCCAACGTTCCTGGAAAGAGAAAAGTTCAAATTTTTATGCATTCAATGTGATCAACCGTGTGTTACACGATAAATGCCAAAACGGTGGCTCATTTCCTGCCACACACGAATCAGCTGGTCTCCCGTTATCGAATTCACAGCCTCAACAACGCGATTTCGCAGACTTAGAGGTACAGGTACAGGGCGGATAAAAACGCCGTCTTTTACGTATCCCCTCTGATGTGTTGGCAGAAGAGCCAACACCGTATAGCTAGAGGAGGCCGAAATGCACGCGTTTAAACTCACGCAGACTGGCGTGAGGTCTGGAACAGTTAAAGGAGTTGAGTCTAATAAATAAAGTACGAAGCTCTTGGAATACTTAACTTTAATCCATAATTGGAGTACATCGGTCTGATGGTTCATGCTTCATTACATACATAGCAAAGGATAAATGGCGCCTTGCTAGGTCGTAGCAAATGACGTAGCTGAAGGCTATGCTAACTATCGTCTCGGCAAATGAGAGCGTATTTGTGAGTGTAGCTTCGCTAGCAAAGTCGTCCGTACAACTGGGACGAGTGCTAGGAAGTGGCGGCGCTCGGTCTGCAATCACTGACAGTGGCGACACGCGGGTCCGTCGTATACTAGCGGACCGCGGCCGATTTAAAGGCTACCACCTAGCAAGTGTGGTGTCTGGCGGTGACACCACACCCTCAGATAAAAGTCACAAGCTGTGAGATCTGGACACCTGCGAGGGCATAGACGATGAAGTTCACCTTCTCCTTCTTCTATTCCAGTCCAACGTCCTGGAACAGTGTCATTCAGGTCACGTCGGACGTGTTTAGAGAAGCTGTATTTCTCTGTTTGGTTCAAATTGTTCAAATGTGTGTGAATTCGTAAGGGACCAAACAGCTGAGGTCATCGGTCCCTAGACTTACACACTACTTAAACCAAATCAAACTAACTTACGCTCCACTCCGCGCGGCTGTCTTTTGTATTCAATTTAATCGTATGGCTAGGGTGCCCCGTCGGGCAGACCTTTCGCCGGGTGCCGGTCTTTCAAGTTGACGCCACTGCGGCGACCTGCAGTCGGTGAAGACGATGTGATGAAGATGATCATGATGATGATGACAGCACAACATCCAGTCCCTGGGCGGAGAATATTCCCCGACCCTACCGGGAATCGAACCCGGGCCCAGAGGATTGACAATGCGTCACGCTGACCATTCAGCTACCGGGGGCGGACTGTTTTCTGTACCAATAAATGACTGAAATCTGTTACTTCTTTTTAATTAGCCCTGTATATTAGAAAATGGGAATAAAACTGCCTTCAGTACAAGAGGAGACATTTGGCAACATCCAAATTTCCCGTTTGCGTTGAAATTTACTTTTCAACTAAAATGTGAAACTACCTGTATGTCTTCAAGATGAACAGGGTGTCCATGAAGTCCCTTTACAGCTTCAAAATTTTATAACAGCGGCAGTTGCTGAAATATTTTAACAAAATTTCTTTTACTGTAATTACTGTTTACTTATGTTTTTATATACACTAAAATTTTGTGTTTCAGATACTCTGTTGATGGAACGAACTGAACCTCTATAAAATGGCTACTCCTCAACAGAAAACACAATCTGTGTCCTGGTATATTGAGACAAAATCGGATGTTCACACTCAACGAAACTTCAGAACAAGGCATGGAGGAGACCAACATCGCGCCCTTCAATCCGTGCATGGCACAAAATAATTATGGAGACAGGGACAGTGTTGGATAAAGGGAGGAGCGGGCGACCGAGAACATCCGAGGAAAACATCGATCGCGTTTCAAACGTCTTCACTTGTTCACCTACGAACTCCACCCGCACTGTTGCCAGACAGTTGCAACAACCACGTTCAACTGCCCATTAGGTCCTCCACAAGAACTTTCGTTTATACGCTTACAAAGTGCAACTGTTACAGACACTTGAGCCAAATGACGAACCTAAACAGACGGTGTTTGCACTCAACATGCTGAAACGCCTTTCGGAGGATGAAGCATTCCTCAATGCAAACGAATAATTGGCCCATTTCTCTTCAACGAAGTCAACAGTTACTGCAGATGTTTACCTTGACCCTCTGACCGAATGTGTAGCACCACAATTGATTGACTTATAACCAACTATCATTTTCCAGCAAGATAGTGCACCACCGCGTTGGGGACTGCATGTTCGTAGGTTCCTCAACGAAACATTTCCAGGCAGATGGATTGGGAGAGATAGGCCATTTCCTTGGCACCGGGTTCGCCAGATATCACTCCCTTGGACCTTTTTTATGGGGGTATGTAAAAGGTATCGTGTATCAAACACAGACACGGGACATCGCTGATCTGAAGCAAAGAATTCGTAATGGCATTGCCACTATTGATGACGCTATGCTACAGCGAACATGACAAGAAATCAAGTACCGTCTTCATGTGCTTCATGCAATTAAAGGCGCCCATATACAGGTCTATTAAACACTGTCAAAAACCTTTTATAAACACTGGTTCTAATAAAAGAAATTTTGTTAAAATATTTCAACAACTGATGATGTTATAAAATTTTGAAGCTGTAAAGGGACTTTATGGACACACTGTATAAATAACTGAGACCAGTTATTCCAGATCTTTGCTATATTAGCATTAACGAAGTTTATAATTACCATCCTATGTTTCAAAAACGAACGTAATAGCTGTAGTAACATACTTGTATGCCTCTGTGGCCGTAACACTAGTCTGTCTATTTTGAATGCGCAATGGACGGCGTTTCAGGGTTTCCTTCATCTCATACTAAAACATTTGCCCTTTCATATTTCTCAGAACACTGCTGGTTTCATTAGTAAAAATTATTTCTTCCACAATAACGAAACAGTCTTCAAACTCTTGCTACAGAGGCATCGACTAGGACTGTTACCGGAGTGGAGTACGTTGGAATTAACGTAATTTCGTTTGACATCACTTCCAGAGCCAAAGTTCTTTACGCGGGAAATCGAGTCTTATTTTAAGATTATACGCGAACCTCGATCTTGATAAAAAGAAAAGCCAAAATCCAATTTCAACGTCTGCTAATTATTACCAAATGTATGTAGAACTCTGGCCTCAGATTAACGTCATTTTTACACGGGGGAATGGAAAGTGACAAACTTCGCAATATTTTGCAAAAATCGCCGATTCTGCGTTATCGCTTACGCGAAGTTTTCCTTTCCCCACCAACAGTACGCCAGAGCGCAATACAAATAGACCGCGCAAGAGCCTCGGTTGCGACCCTCGTATAAAACACTAGTACCTGGGTTCGCGTGATTAAACTCTGAAGTGCTTTCCACCACCTGCCACGCTCCGCCGTCGGCGGGGGACGTTTGGCAATCCCCCGCCCCCTCCCAGTGTGACCCGCTAACCTTTCGCAGCCAGCGCGGACACCCAGCCGCCTAGCGCGAAATCATTAGCAGTCGCTGCTCGAGACGCGACGACCAATAGGGTCGTCATACTCTAAGCTTTTCTACGGACGACACGCAGATGGCGCTATTGAGAAGTTACACTACTGTCATCGTTTTGAAAATACTCATTTGATAGTGTTAAAACAATGATATGTCTCAAAATACGCCTAGTAATTACCATTGCGCCTATACAAAACTATCGTCAACTTAAACTCTGGTAGACGGATGCGTGGCACAGCGAATGGGTGGTTACTGGTAACGGATGTAGAGCACACAAATTTTTCCCCAGTATAAACGATCGCTTAAGACTGAAACTTACGGATTCCAGCCGACATACGGTGCACTTCTTAACTGGACGCAGACCTCATCACACGTTCTTAAGCCGCTTGAATCTGAGACAGACATCAAGCTGAGCAAGTGGGAAACAAGGAAACCCAGAGCGCTCAGTCTTTAGCTGCAGATGGCACAGAAGCGTCAGAGAAACACTACAACTAGACTACAAAAACACAGAACCACAAATCTACACGATAATCGCGAATGAAGGACGATCGTCCCAACTTCAAAAATGGTTCAAATGGCTCTGAGCACCATGGGACTTAACAGCTATGGTCATCAGTCCCCTAGAACTTAAAACCACTTAAACCTAACTAACCTAAGGACATCACACAACACCCAGTCATCACGAGGCAGAGAAAATCCCTGACCCCGCCGGGAATCGAACCCGGGAACCCCGGCGTGGGAAGCGAGAACGCTACCTCACGGCCACGAGCTGCGGACGATCGTCCCAACTTAACAAACCAAAGTATCACTTATGAATACCTACGAACAAACGTAATACAGGCCACAAGCCTATATGTTACTTAGTGACAGGTTCCACAAGATAGAATAATAATAATAATAATAATAATAATAATAATAATAACAAGAATAAGAATAACAAGATGATGATCATGATGGTGGTTTACTGAAATATAACTATGAACAACAGATTCAAATAAACAGTATCAGCAACAGGACATACTATCGGATACCTTTAGTCAGTGCAGGTGTATTGCCGCTAAAACTACTCCCTAAACCTGTACATACCAGATGATCAAAGAGTCAGTATAAATTTGAAAACTTGACACACATGCTTGTAATGACATGGGGTTTTATTAGAACAAAAAAAAAACCAAACAACGTTAACAAAAAGTCCGCGTGAAAGATCTCTTGCGCGCGTCGTTTGGTGATGATCGTGTGCTCAGCCGCCACTTTCGTCATGCTTGGCCTCCCAGGTTCCCAGACCTCAGTCCGTGCGATTATTGGCTTTGCGGTTACCTGAAGTCTCAAGTATATCGTGATCGACCGACATCTCTAGCAATGCTGATAGACAACATCCGACGTCAATACCTCACCGAACTCCGGACATGCTTTAGAGTGCTGTTCACAACATTATTCCTCGACTTACAGCTATTGTTGAGGAATGATGGTGGACATATTGAGCATTTCCTGTAAAGAACATCATCATTGCTTTGTCTTACTTTGTTATGCTAATTATTGCTATTCTGATCAGATAAAGCGCCATCTGTCGGACACTGTTTGAACGTTTGTATTTTTTCGGTTCTAATAAAACCCGATGTCATTCCAAGCATGTGTGTCAATTTTTACCACTCTGTCTACATTATTCCCTAATTTATTCAGTTTTCAAATTTATACTGACTTTTTGATCACCCAGTATATACAAGTAAAGAGCATAGACAGTAGACTGATAGACCGCTAAAAATTAATTGCATCAACAAAACACTTTGCAGTATCAACTACAGTGTCACTGCTCAGTGTTCATTCTCCAACTGTCAATTCTAACTTAAGTAAGGTCCCAGAATCACTGCTTAAACATTTATTGATTATTACGAGCGCTGTTTCGGAAGATTTCCATTTTCAAGTACCCGCGCATATACAGTTTGAGAATTACAATGTGCTATAGTTCTACAGGAATTTTAGACTTAATGTTTTTATAAGTGAAGCATTTCGTGAATTATTGAGGTATAGTTCAAGTTACAGTCATAATTTTCAGTATCACAAATTACACAAACAACTATGTTGCAATTAATTTTATATTTAAGAGGGGGGCTTACTGGTGACTGTTCTCGTTACATTTCAACTGAAATTCTAAAATATCGATTCACGTCGATTTTGTGCTGTTTCATACAGTGTGGCGTAATATTCCGGTATGTTATTGTAAATATTTCCTGTAATTTTTTGACATTTCACACAATAGATGTTTTATATTTACACAGTAACAAAGTATGGTCAGAGGTGATTATATCTTGGGTATCTCAAGTATGTGTAGCCTATCTTTGGTTCTCTACTTATGTCAACGCTGTTCTGGCGTGTATATAATAGCTGGTGTGACTCTTTTTGCTACATTTCATGTGTAATTTAAGAAATTTAGAGGTGGTGTTGATTTTGCGCTGTTAAGTTTCAGTGAGGGCATGTGGCACTGCTGGTGTGCCCCATCGTGCTATTCGGGGGGGGGGGGGGGGGGGGCAGTAGCGTATGCGCCGACAACGTGTTTCACCCTCTCCCTCCTCCCCTCACAATCACACAACACAAACGTAACAGCAAGGAAAGGAACAACGTGCGCGAAGGCAGCTGCCTGAAACCACTCCGCGGTACATCCCAGCCAACAGTGCCATACGACGTTCTATTTTACCTCCAGGAAAGAGGTCTCACAATTGGTTGCAGAATTTCGTCGTTGTCGTGCTTCCATAAACAATAAATCTCGCGGAGGTCCACGTAATTTACACCTACACAAATACTCCCCTAGCCACCGTAGAGTGCATGTAGTGGTGGTGGTGTTTGTGGTTATGGTAAGTTGTCGACGTCCAATTATTAGGAAAGTTTGGGAAAGTCTGGCTCATCTATAAAGGAGGCAGAGTATGAAGTATTAGTGCGACCTGCTCTTGACTACTGCTCGAGTCTTTGGCATTCCTAGCAGCGGGATTATACGGAGGCATCGAAGCAATTCCGAGACGAGCTGCTAGTTATGTTACCGGGAGTTTCGACCAACACGCTAGTGTTACGGACATTCTTCGTGAACGCAAATGGTAATTCTCGGAAGGAAGATGTTCTTTTCGCGGATCAGTATTAGCAGAATTTACAGACCGTCCGTTTGCAGATGACTGCAGAATGATTCTACTGTCACCACCGTACATTCCGTGTTGTTGTTGTCTTCAGTCCAGAGACTGGTTTGATGCAGCTCTCCATGCTACTCTATCCTGTGCAAGCTTCTTCATCTCCCAGTACCTACTGCAACCTACATCCTTCTGAATCTGTTTAGTGTATTCATCTCTTGGTCTCCTTCTACGATTTTTACCCTCCACGCTGCCCTCCAATACTAAATTGGCGATCCCTTGATGCCTCAAAACATGTCCTAGTAACCGATCCCTTCTTGTAGTCAAGTTGTGCCACAAACTCCTCTTCTCCCCAATCCCATTCAATACCTCCTCATTAGTTATGTGATCTACCCATCTAATCTTCAGCATTCTTCTGTAGCACCACATTTCGAAAGCTTCTATTCTCTTCTTCTCCAAACTATTTATCGTCCATGTTTCACTTCCATACATGGCTTCACTCTATACAAATACTTTCAGAAATGACTTTCTGACATTTGAATCTAAACTCGGTGTTAACAAATTTCTCTTCTTCAAAAACGCTTACCTTGCCATTGCCAGTCTACATTTTATATCCTCTCTACTTCGACCATCGTCAGTTATTTTGTTCCCCAAATAGCAAAACTCCTCATCTTATATCCTCCTTTAAAGACACTGTCCATTCCGTTCAACTGCTCTTCCAAGTCCTTTGCTGTCTCTGACTGAATTACAATGTCATCGGCGAACCTCAAAGTTTTTATTTCTTCTCCATGGATTTTAATACCTACTCCGAATTTTTCTTTTGTTTCCTTTACTGCTTGCTCAATATACAGATTGAATAACATCGAAGAGGGACTACAACCTTGTCTCACTCCCTTCCCAACCACTGCTTCCCCTTCATGTCCCTAGACTCTTGTAACTGCCATCTGGTTTCTGTACAAATTGTAAATAGCCTTTCCCTCACTGTGTTTTACCCCTGCCACCTTCAGAATTTGAAAGAGAGTATTCCAGTCAACATTGTCAAAAGCTTTCTCTAAGTCTACAAATGCTAGAAATGTAGGTTTGCCTTTTCTTAATCTAGTCTCCAAGATAAGTCGTAGGGTCAGTATTGCCTCCCGTGTTCCAACATTTCGCCAGAATCCAAACTGATCTTCCCCGAGGTCGGCTTCTTCTAGTTTTTCCATTCGTCCGTAAAGAATTCACGTTAGTATTTTGCAGCCGTGACTTATTACACTAATAGTTCGGTAATTTTCACATCTGTCAGCACCTGATTTCTTTGGGATTGGAATTATTATATTCTTCTTGATGTGTGAGGCTATTTCGCCTGTCTGATACATCTTGCTCACAAGATGGTAGAGTTGTGTCAAGACTGGCTCTCCCAAGGCTATCAGTAGTTCTAATGGAATGTTGTCTACTCCCGGGGCCTTGTTTCGACATAGGTCTTTCAGTGCTCTGCCAAACTCTTCACGCAGTATCATATCTCCCATTTCATTTTCTTCTACCTTCTCTTCCATTTCCATAACAATGTCCTCAAGAACATCGCCCTTGTATAGACCCTCTATATACTCCCTCCACCTTTCTGCCTTGCCTTCTTTGCTTAGAACTGGGTTTCCATCTGAGCTCTTGATATTCATGCAAATGGTTCCTTTTTCTCCAAAAGTCTCTTTAATTTTCATGTACGCAGTACCTATCTTACCCCTGGTGAGATAAGCCTCTATATCCTTACATTTGTCCTCTAGCTACCGCTGCTTAGCCATTTTGCCCTTCCTGTCGATCTCATTTTTGAGACGTAAGGACCGCCAAGACAAGACATTAGGGCTCATAGTTAGGTGGATACACACTGGTTTATCCCTCCCTCCATTTGCGTGTGGTACACGGAAGGCACTGACTAACAGTGGTACAAGGTGCTCTCCGCCACGCATCTAACGGTGGCTTCCGGAGTATATCAGCTGCAGCCAACTGTGACACGTCTGCAGTAACATTAACAGACGCTCCGCCATATACCGCGTCGCTCGTAACAGACGTTAGTAGCCACTGAGTCCTACCAGATCCCTACTAGCTACGAAATTACGGCAGCGCTATTAGCTGCGTATGGTATTGGGAAACAGCCCCGGCTGGCCGCGCCTGAATTGAGTGCCGGTCTCAGCAGGAAGACGGCGGGCAGCAGCTGCGCTCGCCCCGCCGTCTCTTGTCTTATCTTATCGCCCGCGGCCGCCATATTGCTACCGCACTGCTGAGACGCGCTCCGCCGACCGGGACTGTATTAAGAGCGAACTCAACTGATGGCCCGCTCTGCGATTAAGACGCTACACCCACATTCTTTCACTCACTATTTCCTGACAAGGGCGGCCATCTGGCCAGCCACAACGATCAGTTCTATACAGATTTCCCAACTGAAGTCTGCTGTTTACTTGATCACATTTCAGTCCGCGATCCCAATCCGTTTTATGCTTCGAAACTATCGTCTTCACGGCAAAACGGCCACTCTCGTTCATCTTACAGATGATGATGTTGCAGTCCTCAGTCTAAAGACAGGATTTACGCAGTTCTCCACTATTGTACTCCTTATGCAATTCTTCTCCTATCTGCGCAACGCCTACAACCAACACCAGTTTTTTTTAAGGCTGAAATGGCTCTGAGCACTATGCGACTTAACATCTGAGGTCATCAGTCCCCTAGAACTTAGAACTACTTAAACCTAAGGACATCACACACATCCATGCCCGAGGCACCATTCGAACCTGCGACCGTAGCGGTCGCGTGGTTCCAGACTATAGCGCCTAGAACCGCTCGGCTGCTTGCCTCATTCTACAATTTTTAACCCTCCTGTACCTTCTCCACTACGAACTGTTTATTTCTTGACTTAATGCTTCAGGAGTCTATAAATTTATTTGCTCTAGAATTAGATTCTGTAACTCTTAATTAGTTATCTGCTCTACCCATCTGATCTTAAGCTTTCTTCCTTAACACCACATTTCGAAAGCTACAATTCTCTTCTTCTCTGCACTCTTTATCGTCAACGCTTCATTTCCACATAAACATTTCCAGAAAAGGAGTACCTAGTGACAGTCATGGCGAATTTTGTTATTTCCGCAGAAGTAGAGAGTATGTTCAATGCAGACTATCAGTCGTTCATTTTACGTTCGATATTACCTCTTTTTCCAAGAATGCTTTTCGCGTTATTCTCCCTCTACATTAAATACCTTTTTCTACTTCCCCGCACACAATGAAACTCCCCTATCATTTATAGCGCCTCATATCGTAATCTAATTTCCACAGCTTTGTCTAGTTTTAATTCCACTATATTCTATTACCCTTGTTCTACTTTCACTTAGGTATATCTTAAATCCTCTGTTCTAACCACTATCCCTTCCGCACAAATAATCTCCCAAGTCCTTTGCCGCCAGTTACATATTTAGCTCAAACTCTCTTGTTTCTTCGCCCTAACCTTGAATTAGATTTCCACTCTTAGAGAGATATGAATAAATATTATTCCTCTTTTCCAGCTGAGTTTTATTTTTGTTACTAACCAAACATCTTTCGCTTGCAGAATGAGATTTTCACTCTGCAGCGGAGTGTGCGCTGATATGAAACTTCCTCGCAGATTAAAACTGTCAAACATCCCCCACGCTGTGGCTAAGCCATGTCCCCGCAATATCCTTTCTTTCAGGAGTGCTAGTTCTGCAGGGTTCTGTAAAGTTTGGAAGGTAGGAGACGAGATACTGGCAGAAGTAAAGCTGAGAGTACCGGACGTGAATCGTGCTTCAGTAGCTCCGATGGTAGAGCACTTGCCCGCGAAAGGCAAAGGTCCTGAGTTCGAGTCTCGGTCGGGCACACAGTTTTAATCTGCCAGGAAGTTTCATGTTTCGCTTGTTTTATGCGTCCTCAGAGGACTAAAAAGTACACTATTATTGTATTTGACCTCTTATTAACTAATATATTGTTATGGTTTAGACATGCAGTGTTTCATAGCAGCATTGTCAGGTTAACCTAACATTCACATTGATTTCAACACTACATTTACTAGCAAGATTCAACTGGAGACTGCCTTCTTCCTTCCTTCCTATCAATGGACTTGCTCAGTCAAGTTAGATACTCATAGTTCATCGCGAACTCTTGAGTGAAGGCATAATTTCGTACTTTTCCACATCAACAAATGATTGCGAGAGGCAAAAAACGATAAATGACATATGATCCATGGTCCGACTGTGGATCGAACCCCGACATTTGAATTTCTAGTCTATTAAACTCACAATTTACACTATGTGGTCAACACTGTCCAAACACTTGTTGGTCGACATTAATGTGCGATGTGTCCACCCTTCACCTTGATTACGACTTTGATCATGAAATGGCAGTGAAGTGTCACTGTCTGTGGAGCCGAAACCAGAGAACGTAGTCACCTTGGGCGCTGGGGTTTGGAGTAAAGTCGACGTTCTAACTCGTCCCAAACGTGTTCCGCTGCGTTCAGGCCGCGACTCTGAGCAAGACTGTCCCTTTCAGCGATGTCATTCTCCACAAACCACTGCATAAAAGGTGCCGCTTTAGGCCAGAGGTGCATTCTCATGCTGATACAACCAACCATAGTGCCCAGCTGTCCCTCTACTGTCCGCAGCACACAATACTGTAACAAGTGCTCATACCCTTACGCTTGTAGCGTTTTCTAAAGCTCAACAAGGGGACCACGCCCTGGCCACGAAAAGCTCACTTATATCGTTAACACCTTTTTCCCTTGTTCTGCGCTGATGACGATACACATCATGGCATGACACGTTCTCCAGCCATTAGCCAAACCCAAACTCTTCCACTGAATTGCAGGTGTGTACAGCGCGATTCCTCACTTCAAATCACTGGTTTGCAGTCGTGCGCTGTCCACTGGTGTCAAACTTTATTCCACTTTCAAGGGACGCTTAGAATTGCCAACACAGATGTGACGCTTTGGAGCAGTAGCTCGATCACTGTACCCCATTCCTTTTAACTTCCTACGCACAGTCATGATGCTAGCTGGACTCTTCTACTCGCCACACAGTACCTGTCGCCTCCTTTTACAGAGGCGGGTTCGATTTCAGTGGCACCTTCCAGTCAATTCTGCATCACATAGAAGTGGGGAAGTACGAAACTGTGGCGCGACTCGGAGTCCGCGTTTGAAGTGTCTGTGTATACAGCTTGACTGGGCCAGTCCAGTCAGAGGTTGGAAGAAGGTGATCTGCAGTGCAATCGTGCTAGGAAAGTAGAGACTTGAAATATTTGTGAATATTAGGTTAACCTGAGAATGCTACTGCGAAACACTACGTATCTAAATAATAATACATTAGATGAGCAGAGGTAAAAGGCAATAATAGTTTTCTTTTCAGCCGTCTGAGGAAGCATGAAACATTTACGCGAAGCATGTTTTCTTAATAACGAAAATAAAACTTAGCTGGGAAAGACGAATGATATTTATTCATATATGTACGAATGGAAATGTGATTCACGGTTAGGGAGAAGAAACGAAAGAGTCTGAGATAAATACAGGATGAGTCAGGAGGCAAGGTACATGCTTTGAGGGGTGATAGTATTAGTGATTCTGAACAAAAAAAAACTTCATATGCACGTATGCCCTATTCCGAATGGTTTCCGAGACAGAACACATTTAATATCACTTCTGTACGTTTTTCTTGAAAAACAGCACCCTCCAGCAAAAACGTGTCGCAGTTCAAAATTAAACTATATTAAATTTCCTACAAAAACGGTGCTATTCATTTTTTTCTCCAGAACTAATGGTCTGTGCGAAGAGAGCGCGAGAATACTGAATAACTGGCTCGAAGCGCATGCGCTATAGCTTACGTAGTTTTTGTAGGCCAATTTGAGGTAGCTTCCCGATTTAACAGACCACGAGTGTCCTATATCAAACTGTTCGTCTCAGCTTGCTACCTCACTATGCTACCACAATATCTAGGATGCGACAGCACGTTTGAGTACAACCAAAGATTCACTTGTCGAAAGACTGCACAATAAAGCCAGGAAAGAGACTATAGCAGCACAGACCCTTATAGATGGAAGTGTAGCATGGGTGACAACACGAACGTAAAATAAAGGTTCAAGAATTGACTTTTGTAAGGAGAGGGTAACGATGTTTAAAAGACTGTAAAATAAATAAGGACGTAAGGGAAGATTTAGGAATATATAACCTAAACGAGAAACTGATCGGAAATAGCTTAGAATGGAAGGAACTTTTAGACAGTGTGGGTGGAGAAAGACTCCTGGTAAAGGCCCTTCATTATAAATGCTGTGGAAAAAAGACATGTGAGGAGGCCGTACAAGAGACAGAATACCGTACAGATAATTTGTCTAATACATGAAGTTGAGGAGGAGGAGGAGGAGGAGGAGGAGGAGGAGGAGGAGGAGGAGGAGGAGGAGGCGGAGGAGAAAAATAGAAAATGAAAAATCATGTCAGTTCTATTAAGCGCTTGTCGCGGATCTCACCGTGGTATTCTAGGCTTGACTCCACAACAGGGCTCTGAAACCCACTTCTTCCGATCGATAGTCGACCACTGAAGAGTTGCGTCACCTTGCTCGACTTGTAGCTTTCTGCTAGTTATGAAAGCGAATGTGATCATGCCCAATGAGATTAACAACTTCGTCCCTCTGTGAAGAGCACAAATGCGTGAAACGCCTAATGCCGATACCAGATGTTGATTTTAGCCTGTGACGAAATTCGTAATGTGTGTCGCAAACAGGAGAACAGAACTCTTATAGTATTAGTTCTGCGCCAACAGTATTCTCCGGATTGCGGGTTGTGGTAATAGACATATGTGGCGTAGCCCGTGGTGTAGGCTGTAGTATCGTTACGAGTTAGCGAAGACGACGATTGTGATGTCATGAGATTAACTATAAGTCATGTTTCGGTGCGTATGCTACGCATATTAGATTTCGATCAGGTGCTTCCTACTCGCCGCGGCGTGACGTCGTGGGAACAGATTCGTTGTAACGAAGGCTTCAGTTAACCTGATATCATTGAAATGAGGTGAGTCGATAATCTGTTGCGTGTGAAACACCTTTTTTGAAATCGTAACCTATTTCAAGATATAATCGGTACAATAAATTATAATATTTTACAAAATTACAGTAGAGTAGCAGAAACCGAACTAAATTTATAAATAACTGTACAGAGCGTAACACATTTTCACTTATCTTGGCTTTCCACCTGCTGACACAGGTTTCCAAACGAAAAGACTTCGCACCACTTGCGGAGGGGTATGAAACGCTATACGCCATAGAACTGATATGAACGAATCCAGTACTAGTTGGGAACTTTCTCGAAGGTCTCGCTTTATATGATTAAAAGACAGTGGTTCTAAAGAAGAACCAACCAGTATATGCAGAGACGAAATGGCATTCGTAAGTATATCTTCAAGCGGACAGCTAACTAGTTTTGGAATAACTTTTTTAAAAAAAAATTCTAAGATAAATGAAGTGTATAGGTTGTTATACATCCAAAAACGTAGGTTTAAATGTTGTGATTAGTGTCACGTGTGTGTTCAGAGCAATCACTGTATCGAACGTTACTGTCATTTTTACCATAAATAATTTTAAAATTTAGGCTATCTCAGTTTGTGATAACTTACATGTCACGTCATTTAAGGGGGAGGGGGAGGTGGAAATCACTGATGACAGCGAATTATCGCCAAAAGTAGTCTGGAATAAAAAATTAAGCGATCGCGAGCCGACAATTTCCAAATTACACTGGAAGACACATTCCCTTGTATCGACAACTAGGACACAAAGTTACAGTGGCGGAGAAAGTTCTGAGCCCACAGATTACAGCGAACCTGTTGGTTGGTTGGTTTAAAAGAGTGGGGGAAGGGCCCAAACTGCTAGCGAAACTGTCAGCGCACACCTACAGCGAGGCAAAGTTCGCCACACAGTACCTTGCTTGCAGCTACCACACCGAACAATCGCCTGGCTCCACGCTTTGATGCTTACCTGCAACACAAAAAGAGAAATTCACATCAAATGAGCACACTGTTTTTTTTTAATTCTCTCTAAATGGAGAGAAACGCATACAAGTAGGACAGTGAATATGCAACAAAGTGAGTCATTCGCTACTTCGAAAGTATCACTGGGCAACAGTAAAAACGCTTTTTTAATCCCGCTATACGTCGTAACGGCCCATTAGATAGTTTTTTTATTCACTTGGAATGCCGAGTGAAAGGAAAAGGCTGACAATGGGAAAAGATATTTTATTAATAATTTTGGAAAAAAATTAAACACTTTAATCGCCAGTCATTCTATTGTATCCATTCAGGTCTGACGTGCTTATTACTGTGTCAAGCTACGGCTATTACAGTTATTTATATTTTAAAGACGGAAACGAATTATAAACGGCATGAGAATTCACAGCGCAATGGAAACCACTGCATTAAAGACAAGAAAGACGAATCGACAGGACATGTCGCCTGTAAATGAAAAAGTGTCACGATGATCTCACCATTCGCAAAAGATTCCGGACTAGTCTCCCATAGTGCGATCACATTCTAAGAGTCGGAGTTTGGAATTTCAGAAGTTTGAACGTGGTAAGGAAACTAAAAATTATGAAAAGCGAATTGCTAAGGATCTGTCTAAATGTACGTGGAGGGTGTCAGTGACGTGAAATGGAAAGAAGACAATGCTTTCTGGGTAGACTAACACAGAGTAATATCAACATCAGCAGATGGCATAACGGGAGTAGCATTTCTTATGAGTGGGAAAGTAGGGCAGAGGTTGAATTACAGTTTACAGTTCAATGATTGAATTGTCCTCATCAGATTCGACAGCGAACCAATGCCGACAACTACAGCCCAGGGATACAAGCCCTCGTCCTCAGCAAAAGAGGAAGAGATTAAGTATATGAGGATACTGAAGGGGCAATTCAATATCTACAGGGAGATGCAAATCTAATACTCAATTGGAATTGGAACGCGGTTGCAGGGAAAAGAACAGAGGAAAGGATTACGGGAGAATGTAGGGCTGGTAACAGAAATGAGAGAGGAGGAAGACTGGTTCAAATGGCTCTGAGCACTATAGGACTTAACATGTGAGGTCATCAGTCCCCTAGACTTAGAACTACTTAAACCTAACTAACCTAAGGACATCACACACATCCATGCCTGAGGCAGGATTCGAACATCCGACGTAGCAGCCACGTGGTTCTGGACTGAAGGGCCTAGAACCGCTCGGCCACAGCTGCCGGGCTAGTTGAGTTCTGCAATAAATTTCTGCTAGCAATAACAATACTCTGTTCAAAAATCACAGCAGGAGGAGGAATTATTCTTAGCTAAGACCAGAAAAAGCACGAAGATTGCAGACTCCTAACTAAGGTACAGGCATATGGGATTGGTCCCCAAGTATGTGAGTGGCTCGAAGACTTCTTAATGTAATAGAACCCAGTACGTTGTCCTCGATGGTGAGTGTTCATCGGAGGTGAGGGTATCGTCTGGAGTGCCCCAGGGAAGTGTGAAGGTCCGCTGTTGTTTTCTACCTACGTAAATGATCTTTTGCATAGGGTGGATAGCAATGTGTGGCTCTTTGCTGATGTTGCTGTGGTGTACGGGAAGGAGTCGTCGTTGAGTGACTGTAGGAGGATACAACATGACCTGGACAGGATTTGTGATTGGTGTAAAGAATGGCAGCTAACTATAAATATAGATAAATGTAAATTAATGCAGATGAATAGGAAAAAGAATCCCGTACTGTTTGATTACTCCATTACTAGTGTAGCGCTTGGCAAAGTCACGTCGATTAAATATTTGGGCGTAACATTGCAGTGGCACAAGCATGTAACGGCAGTTGTGGGCAAGGCGGATAGTCGTCTTCAGTTAATTGGTAGAATTTTGGGAAGATGTGGTTCATGTATAAAGGAGACCGCTTATAAAACACTAATGCGACCTATTCTTGAGTACTGCTCGAGCGTTTGGGATCCCTATCAGGTCGGATTGAGGGAGGACATAGAAGCAATTCAGAGGCGGGCTGCTAGATTTGTTACTGGTAGGTTTGATCATCACGCGTGTGTTACGGAAATGCTTCAGGAACTCAGGTGCGAGTCTCTAGAGGAAAGGAGGCGTTCTTTTCGTGAATCACTACTGAGGAAATTTAGAGAACCAGCATTTGAGGCTGACTGCAGTACAATTTTACTGCCGCCAACTTATATTTCGCGGAAAGACCACAAAGATAAGAGAGATTACGGCTCGTACAGAGGCATATAGGCAGTCATTTTTCCCTCGTTCTGTTTGGGAGTGGAACAGGGAGAGAAGATGCTAGTTGTGGTACGAGGTACCCTCCGCCACGCACCGTATGGTGGATTGCGGTGTATGTATGTAGATGTAGAAAATTTTAGATCCGCTGATAACCTCGCCGTTTGAGAGCCCGTAAGCACCAAGAATTCAGTTAGATCACATCCTGGTCAATCAGTGATTCGGAAATCAAGTATTGGCTTGTAACGCGTAACCAGGGGCAGATACAGACAGGTAACAATTTAGTAATGATGAAGAGTGGACTGCAGTTGCCTGGTGAGACACGTTTGAATTTCACTAAGGATGTGGATGCTGCGTTAGGGAATACCACAGCAGACAAGAGTAGTAGACATCTCTGAAAAAATTGTCGTTGCGGGGATTGACTCAGCATATAGAAAAGTCAAAAACAACCTCGGCTGAAATTAAAAAGAAGGCTGGTAGCATTAAGAGTGGAACGAGAATTCCACTGCTAAGCGCAGGAGAGAGAGCGGATAGGTGGAAAGAAACACTGAATGCCTCTATGACTTTGTCTGATGACGCGATAAAAAAAAAAGAAATTGGAGTCAATATAGAAGAGATCGAGGGACCTTGTATTCGAGTCAGCATTTAAAAGATCTCGAGAAGACTTAAAACTAAATAAGGCAGAAGGGACTGACAACATTCCGTCGGAATTCCAAAAATCATTCGCGGAAGCAGCAAACAAACGACTCTCCAATTGCTGTGTAGAATCTGTGAGACTGGCGGCATAGCATCAGAGTTTCGAAAAAGTATCAGCCACACTATTCCGAAGATGGGAGAGGCAGGTCAAGTGCAAGAACTATCGCACTACCAGCTTCAAAGTTGCTGACAAGAACAATATACAGAAGAATGGAAAAGAAAATTGAATATCAGTTAGATGACATTCAGTTTGGCTATAGAAAACATAAAGCCGGTCCAGACGGTGCGATGGTAATAGTAGCAAGACTGAAGAAAAATCAAATCATCCAATAGCATTTATTGTTCTGGCGTAAAGTCAAGCGCCGGCACGACGGACAAGAGTGTTACAGCAGAGAGATCTGTGAAATGACGTCAGCCAATTGTACGCTGACGAACCCCCTCTCTCGGAAGACACCGAGACAGCAGCGGCATCTGGCGAAGCTTTGCCGCGGCCCAGTTGAAGTACAGGTAGTCGACGAACGCTAGAGCAGTGACTTAGGAACTATTCTGTTTTGCTTGTATCGCTAATTGCATATGCTGAAAATCTTACTTATGTTTGTCTGCCGCCCATTGCTTGTGACACGTCTACATCTCACGAAATTATGTATTGTCATTTATCTTACTGTTATAAAAATTCATTAATACGATTTGTTTGAACTGTTGTCTAGCGAACCGAGAAAGCAGGTTTCCTATGCACCCTATATTAGACTAGTGCGCAGGACACAACATTCACCAATCCAGTCACGCTCACAGCATTCATCGACCCAGAAGAAGCATTCGACAATGGTGCAAGATGTTCGAAATTATGAGAAAAATATGGGTTTTATGCAACCCGCAACAGCTTCAAAACACACGCGCGAGATTTTCATATTCTCTTGCTCGCTACGCGCAGACGATTAGACTCACAAAAAAATTAAAGATAGCTTTTTGTAGGAAGCAATTAATGTACTTAAATTTCGTTCTGGGAAACGTTTTAGATGGAGGCAATGGTTTCCGAATTATTCAACGTCACTTTTGTTTGTTTTATGGAATAATTAGAAAAATACAGAATAATTAGAAAAATACAGAATAATTAGCAAAATACGGAATAATTAGCAAAATACGGAATAATTAGCAAAATACGGAATAATTAGCAAAATATGGAATAATTAGCAAAATACGGAATAATTAGAAAAATACAGAATAATTAGAAAAATACGGAATAAATAATTAGGGAAATACGGAATAATTAGGGAAATACAGCCTCCAGCGAAAATACCAGCGCAAAACTTAACTACATTAAATTTCCTACAAAAAGGTCCTCTTCACATTTTTTGTAGAACTAGCAGTTTGCATGTAGCGAGCAAGAGAATACGAAAATCTTAGAACATGATATCTGATGCTTAAAACCGAGAGGTACGGGCAAATCAGGTATCCTTTATACTCATCCCTCTGCACAAATTTCAAAGTCATTTTCGAAATAGATTTATTGTGAGATCTGCACAGAACAATTAATTTGGACATTAAATTCATCCTACTACTTCGTTGTTGAGCAGTTCACACAACCACATTGCTTACAATCGCTATTTCCTTTATGAAAGAAGGTAAGATACCTACATCAACAGTAACAAAAAAAAAAAAAAAAAAAAAAAAAAATGGCTCTCAGCGCTACGGGACTTAACTACTGAGGTCATCAGTCCCCTAGAGCATAGAACTACTTAAACCTAACTAACATACGGACATCACACACATCCATGCCCGAGGCAGGATTCGAAACTGCGACCGTAGCAGCAGCGCGGTTCTGACTGAAGCGCCTAGACCGCTCGGCCACAGCGGCCGGCCACAAGCATTGTGTATAACCCGTTGGCAGCGATACTGAAGTCGTAGGATACTCTTAGCAGTGCCAGTTCTCTTGACAGTTCGAGCGGTGCGGTCTACTGGCCGACGAATTTGCAGCAATTCTGAAACGAATGCCCTGAAGTGTTTCCTTCACTTCAGAAATCGTGTTGAACTCACGAAGGTTTATGTGAGGGGAGTGCAGTAGTTGGTATAGCACTTAGCAGCCCCATCAGTCAAACAAATCAGTAACACCTTGCACTGCACGTGCTTGAGCATTGTCCTGCAAAATGATGGTCAGGTTCTGCAAAAAGTGTCATCACTTTTGTCTCTATCCTGTTCATTTTTGGAACGCAATCTACGACCAGCTTAGAAAAAGCTCTTGTGGTGAAACTTCCTGGCAAATGAAAACTGTGTGCAGGACCGAGACTCGAACTCGGGACCTAAGGCAAAGATCCCGAGTTCGAGTCTCGGTCCGGCACACAGTTTTAATCGGCCAGGAAATTGCATATCAGTGCACACTCCGTTACAGAGTAAAAATTTCATTCCAGCTCTTGTGATTTGTATACTTACGACTACTTCAGTATAATTTTTTTTTGTCCACTCCATCACTCGTTAGCAATGGCGGCCTGCTACTCAACAAGAGACACTGCGAAAATGATTTTCTGCTGTGGTTTGGCAAATTCCGTATTTTTGTCGACCCACTGTACGATTTCTCTGTCGGCTTCCACGTAGTCTCTCTAATAGCTGAAGTGTAGTAGTCTATTTTCGCTACATCCGCCGTTTGCTACCATTAAACCAAGACAAGTTGGGTTGGGTTGTTTGGGGGGAAGAGACCAAACAGCGAGGTCATCGGATTAGGGAAGGAAGTCGGCCGTGCCCTTTCAAAGGAACCATCCCGGCATTTGCCTGGAGCGATTTAGGGAAATCACGGAAAACCTAAATCAGGATGGCCGGACGCAGGATTGAACCGTCGTCCTCCAAGACAAGTCTTTGCCGTCCTTTATGAGTTGACTTGGTATCTGTGCATCTAAATTGTGGTTGTTAACATTCTTCGTCCTTCACCACATTTGTTATGGGTTTGCAGGATCTGAACTGAATGTCATCCGGCCGTGATTTAATTAATCTGATAAAAACTGTCTTCTCCGTCGGATTTTCTTAGCCAATAAGTTTTCGCTTGGAGCTCTTGATAACCCTTCCGCGTTTGGTAACCATCGTAACTGTAATATCATCATGGTTGCTTATCCTTCTTTCACTGATGAGACTCGAGATATGACAATGTCTGTTTTAGCCAGGAGGTATTAAATTTTTCTTTGGCGCCTAATTTGTCCAAAGTTGCTCCCAACCGGCACACGATGTATTCAATATTATTTAGCAAGACGAACTGTCCTTACCATCGTTAACATACGCGTAATCAGTCTCCAATTTATAAAAAACTGACATTATTTTTAGATGTCGCAGTCCGAAATGTCTTTCTTTTTAGGGTTTCGTAACTCAGTCAAAAGATACGCCCATTTATGGCACGTATTTTGACACTCGTAAACTCACTCATCAATACGTTCACGGTAGTTCCCGTTGATCTAGAATCATGACATTTGGCAAGAAGCAAGATTTCACAGTACAACTAAATGAAAAAAATCCAAACACTGTTGATCTATAATTATATCACATGAAAAAATATTTTTGTCAGTTGTTGTCCGACCTGTGTCTACGTCCATTTTTAAGTCACCCTCTTCTCAGGAACGGGTACACGTGTCAAGCTGAAATTTATGTCAAATGCTAAGATATACGGTTCTTGGCAGCGTAATGAGTGTAAGGTTCTAACTCAGTCAAAAGATACGGCCATTTACGTCCCTTTGCGTTGTAAAACATTTAAGCCTCTACAGTAATGCCATCTAATGATACGGTCATTTATGGCACTTATTCTGATTCATTCCCAGTATTGATGACGGTAATAGGCAGCAATCGTCGAAATTTTATTTCTGGGATGGGTGGATGGATTAACTATACAGGGTGACTCAGGAAGATGAGAAGATATTTTAATGCGTTATTCTACAAGTAAAACTAAAGAAAGAAGTTCATATAAACTTAGGTCCGCAAACGTTTAGTTAAAGAATTACGGCTAATAAAAGATTTTGTCTTAAATTCAGCAACTTCGCTAACATGAAGCCATGGCAAAACTATACGAGGTTAAAGTAAAGCACGATTTCGATTAATTTTGTTGTTGTTGGTCTGGTGAATCTAATAAAACATGTCCCAGACGTGTATCTGCAGCAGTTTCCGAAACATCCAGAGAAGCAAAGATTATTATACAAGTAAATTTGTTTACTTTCCATTAAGAATATAGAAACGTTTATCCCCAACCGTTAGTCATCTATTTCAGTCATTTGCTCACCTTGAAACGAGTTAGTTTTCTTTATTGTTCAGTGAAAGAACACAATAACAACAGTGTGAGTGAAACCACATAGTAACTGTTGTAGTGTGGAATGGCTCTGAGCACTATGGGACTTAACATCTATGGTCATCAGTCCCCTATAACTTAGAACTACTTAAAGCTAACTAACCTAAGGACATCACACACATCCATGCTCGAGGCAGGATTCGAAACTGCGACCGTAGCAGCCGCGGGGTTCCGGACTGAAGCGCCTAGAACCGCTCGGCCACAGAGGCCAGTCCCGATTTAACACCAATGAGTTTTTGTGTATGGGGATGGATGAAAGAGGACGAAGTGAATACACGTGAGGCATCACTTGCTCGCATTATGAGTGCAATAGGTGAAATTACGAACAACCCTGTGAATCTGAAATGAGCAACAAAATCTGTTCATTCGCTGGAGACGTTTTTGAAGATTTATTGTGAATGTATTGTGAAATTGTATGTGCACTATACAACTTCCTTATCACTGAGCTTTGCTTTTTCCGGTTTAACCTAAATTCACGTGTGGTGCGGTATTAATAAAGGCAGACCTACTAAGGAGATTGCCTACACTACGCTTGTCCGTCCGCTTTTAGACTACTGTTGCGCGGTGTGGGATCCTTACCAGATAGAACTGACTGAGTACATCGAAAAAGTTCAAAGAAAGGCAGCACGTTTTGTATTATCGCGAAATATGGGAGAGAGTGTCACAGAAATGATACAGGATTTGGGATGGACATCATTAAAAGAAAGGCGTTTTTCGTTGCGACAAAATCTTCTCACGAAATTCCAATCACCAACTTTCCCCTCCGAATGCGGAAATATTTTGTTGACACCGACGTACATAGGGAGGAACGATCACCAAGATAAAATAAGGGAAATCAGAGCTCGTAAGGAAAGACATAGATGTTCATTATTTCCGCGCACTACACAATATTGGAATAATAGAGAATTGTGAATGTGGTTCGATGAACCCTCTGCCAGGCACTTAAATGTCATTTGCGGAGTATCCATGTAGATGTAGACTACCTGACACATTCATAAAGTTTCCGTTAACGTTATTACCATCATTTTTCCAAAATTAAATTCTCTATAACTTTTGCGGAAAACTTTGTACAATTGCCTGGAATTTAAAAGACAAATTGGGCCGAGTAGTTAATAAATTAAAAATGTTATGAAATCACTTCTTTGCTTGTCTGGATGTTGCGATAAACTACTGCAGATACACGTCTGGGACATGTTTTATCAGATTCACCAAATCAATAACATCAAAATACAAGGAAATCGTACTTTGCTTTAACCTTGTACAGTTTTGACATGACTTCATATTAGCGAAGATTCTAAATTTCCGGCAAAATCTTTTATTAGACGTAACTCTGTATCTAAACATTTGCGGACCTATGTTTATATGAATTTTTTTCTTTACTTGTAGAATAAAATATTAAAATATTTGCGTATCTTCGCGAATCACCGTGTATACGTGATTAAGTTTGTACGGAAACCACGGTGCGCGAGTCCTGCTAGCAGTTAACCGGATTTTTTTTTTTTCAGCGCAGCAACGTGATGTGATGACGCGTATTTATGTAATTTCTCACCTATGGTACTCGCCTGCTTTCGCTAGCAAGGATGACGACACAGTGAAGCATGTATTGTTGACTTCAAGAATGTTAAAATTATACTGCATTCTAACTAAAGGCTTTCATCAAGAGACAAGGTAATTCAAAGCTTTTTTTTTTTTGTTTTCTAGGGGCAGCAGATTTGGCGAAAAATGCGGTCGCGACAGGATAAAGTTCATTATCTAGCTCGGGTAATCCAAACCAAGTCTGACACCCTAGTGCAACGAAACTTCCGGACGCTGTAGGGATGTTAATCACCCTCCCGACCAGCTACTCCGGCTGGGCAAAAGTAATTTATGGAAACAGGCAGTGTTCTCCATAAACAGAGTGCGGGCCGCCCATCTGTTTCAGACGCCGAGGTGGGCGAGGGCCGACTGGAGTTTTCAAGGACTCAGAAAAATCAGTGCTTACGGAAAATTGAAAACGGCGCGATCAACAGGGCAAAAGCTCTTGCCTAAGAGGTTACGTGTGTATGCCTAAAAGGCGCAGCTCCTTCAGGCGCTAAAGCCGGCAGGCAAACCTCATCTCTAACCTGTTTGCAGTGGATAAGCTAGGCAAGACAGACGCAAACAATGACTTCTAGGTTGCTTCCTCTTGAGTCAACTTTTCACTATCCGGCAAACTTAGCACTCAACATTGTTCGTATATGGTGATCAGAATGTCCTCATATTAGGCTTCAAACGGACAGGGTAGATGTGTGGTGTGGACTTGCGCAGAACTGCATCACTGTCCCACTTTTTTTTTTTTTTTCACAGAGTCTGCCCTCAAAAGTGTCGTTTACTTGGATCTGTTGCGAGAGTTTACTGTGCCATAACTGGTACACCTGGATCTGACGTCATATTCCAAAAGGATGGTTCAACACGTCACTGGTCCCTAAATGACAGTAAATTCCTGGCTGAAAATTTTCCGGGCACGTGGATTAGACGAGGTGGCCCGATTCGGTGGCCACCAAGATCACCTGAAGTCACAACACTTCACTTCCCGCAGTCTCGTAAAAAATCAGATGTAACGAACCAAGGTGAAATATCTACGCAATTTCTGAAGCCATGACGAAGATAAACTGAAGGCCGACTGGACACTGTCCGTGCAAAAAGCACTCCGGTTTTGATGTGCTTGGTAAGTTTGCTTGCCAGTTCTCCCCATTTTTATGAATCATTTCGGTTCTTGACAAACGTTCGAACTGCTCGAACTGCTGCTTTAGTCTTAATTTTCAGCATTTCTTCGTTAAGTTTACAATTGCGCAGCATGTGTTAAACAGTGAATTTATCAGAACGGAGAAAGTTACGCAGCAACTGTGATACACGATTCGTATAAGTGTCGGAAAGCTTGATGCGAATACAGGACTATGTTAACAAAAGCCTCATCGAAGAGCAGACATTCTCTCGCCCAGGAAGGGCTACCAGTGGACAGGTCCTTTATTTGGTGCAACACATTGAGGATGGGTACGAAACAGGTTCAAATGGCTCTGAGCTCTATGGGACTTAACATCTTAGGTCATCAGTCCCCTAGAACTTAGAACTACTTAAACCTAACTAACCTAAGGACACCATACACGTCCATGCCCGAGACAGGATTCAAACCTGCGACCGTAGCGGTCGCGCGGTTCCGGACTGCAGCGCCTAGAACCGCTCGGCCACCCAAGCCGGCTACGAAAGAGGTCGAAAGAGGTCAACTCACAGGTATGGCTTTCACTGACCTCACAACGGCTTATGATATGGTCAACCACAATAAGCTGGTTAGAAAAGTATTCAGTTAAGTACTGCCACAGAGTTAATCCAGTGTTTGCTGCGAAGTAGGCGTCACTTTGTCACGGTGCAAAATACGAGAAGCCAGTGGATGATTTCCAAAAATGATATCCCTCGGAAAAGTGTGTTATCCCCGTTTACGTGTATGACCAACGAATTAGCTCCGGCACTATAACATTTATTTACGCTTATGCCACTGCAACTGTTGCCCAAACTAAACTGGTGGAGCATTGGCAACAAACATAGAGATTAATTACAAACAAGAGAGAGAGAATTCAGTAAAATGCAGGATAAAAGTGACAACAATAAAAATACGAGGATCAGTACGAACAACAAAACTGTCAGAAAGTTAGGGCAAAAAAGGGAAACAGCAAATAGCAAGACAATTCTCTTCACATTCTGTTGAGGGGCCAGTCTGGATACTTTTTATCACATAGTGTATATACATACGACACCATTATTAGATCAGCTATCGAAAATGCAGCGTATGTTGGATTGGCTAATTCAAGCCAAACAAAAATATTCAGCACAGGCAGAAAAATACTAAGGCTAGTTACTAGACCTAGCACACGGAAGACAAAGAACGCCACATACGAAATATCCAAAACAAAGTATTTAAAATATCGAGCGCACGAACTTACTAGAAAATCAAACTAGACACCAAGAGACTTAAGATGGATCTGCTTGAATGTAAAAGCATAACTTACATTTTACCAGTCGGCCGCTGTGGCCGAATCGTTCTAGGCGCTTCAGTCCGGAACCGCGCAGGTTCGAATCCTGCCTCGGGCATGGATGTGTGTGATGTCCTTAGGGTAGTTAGGTCTCGGTAGTTCTAAGTGTAGGGGAATGATGACCTCAGATGTTAAGTCCCATAATGCTTTGAACCATTTGAACCATATTTCTAATACACTTACTTGCCACATATAATAGTGCAAAGAATAGAAAACAGCCGGCCGGTGTGGCCGTGCGGTTAAAGGCGCTTCAGTCTGGAACCGCGTGACCGCTACGGTCGCAGGTTCGAATCCTGCCTCGGGCATGGATGTGTGTGATGTCCTTAGGTTAGTTAGGTTTAAGTAGTTCTAAGTTCTAGGGGACTGATGACCTCAGAAGTTAAGTCCCATAGTGCTCAGAGCCATTTGAACCAATAGAAAACAGACTAAGACTTCAATGAAAGTTAACTGCTAACAGATTATCCAGCAATATCAACAATCTCTTTGAGGAAAGGCAAGACAGAAAACTAGGAAAATAAAAGTAAAACCTACAGTCCGCAACACAATCTGAGCGCGCGAGGCTACAGTTATTTCCCTTACCCGTAAGGGGAATGCAGGTACTACACCACAACCCCTCATAATCAAAATCAAAAACGAAATAAGAACCAGAATCCAAATCAGAAAGCAACAATATACATTAAAATGAAATTTCTCCTTTCTGCCCACTTACAAATAAATCAGAAAGCAACAATATACATTAAACTGAAGCGTCTCCTTTCTCCCCACTTACAAATAAATGTATTCCAAGTAGTACAACCACATCAATGGTTGAAAACAGTGTAAGCTCTCTCATCACCCTACTCTTCAGCAGAGGGATCGAAAGAAAAATCGATGTCTGTTTCCGCAGACAACGTTACGGAGAGTGGCGGAGGAAGCTGCTTGTACCACACTATCTTCTCACCGCCTTCCCCTCTCCCCCCTCCCCTATTACACGCTCACGCTCCCTTTTCCTGTGTTCCGTTCCTTTTGTAAACTTACAAGGTAACATGACTACTAACCTGACCTCGTATTTTAAGGGCAAAAAAAGCACAAATGCAAAATACCAATCCCAGAAATCGAATCTCCGTGAAAATTTGGGTCATAATTCTGGTAACCCGCCGCAGTTACTACCGTCTCAGTGTAGAGCTGCAGAACTTCCGCGTCGCACCCACCAGCTGCACTCTGTCCATCCAACTGTAGCCGCCCAGTGGCAGAACTTGAACTACTGTACAGTGTACGTAGGCTCGCGTTCCGTAGTGTCCGTGAACCAACAAGCGACAGTGCTCTGTTCACTGTGCCACAGTGCGCCGTTTTTAACCTGCAGCTGGTGCTAGAGATTTATCTGCTTCCAACACTTTTACGTTGAGACTCATTAGTGTAGTGTAAATTAATTAAATGTATGAGTGTGTCGTTCAAGAAGTAGCGTAGCGGTTTTTAATTATTAACACGGCTGTTCTGCGTTATTATCTTTGTATTTAAAACCTGACACTTTTACTGCGAATAGGCGTAAATTTGGAAGAGTTGCGCTAATCTGCAATGTCATCGGCATGTTTATATTATAAATCGATAATCATTCATTCTGTTTCATAATAATTCTTCAGCTGCTTGCGTTTATTCATTTTTTAAGACAAATGCAGGGTGGTCGGCAACAGCCTGACAAGCTTGTCTACATCTACATTTACATTTATACGCCGCAAGCCACCCAACGGTGTGTGGCGGAGGGCACTTTAAGTGCCACTGTCATTACCTCCCTTTCCTGCTCCAGTCGCGTATGGTTCACCGGAAGAACGACAGCCGGAAAGCCTCCTTGCGCGCTCGAATCTCTCTAATTTTACATTCCTGATCTGCTCGGGAGGTATAAGTAGGGGGAAGCAATATATTCATTGCCTCATCCAGAAACGCACCCTCTCGAAACCTGGACAGCAAGCTACTCCGCGATGCAGAGCGCCTGTCTTGCAGAGTCTGCCACTTGAGTTTGCTAAACATCTCCGCTATCACGCTTACCAAATAACCCTGTGACGAAACGCGCCGCTCTTCTTTGGATCTTCTCTATCTCCTCTGTCAACCCGACCTGGTACGGATCCCAACTGGTGAGCAATACTCAAGTATAGGTCGAACGAGTGTTTTGTAAGCCACCTCCTTTGTTGATGGACTACATTTTCTAAGGACTCTCCCAATGAATCTTAACCTGGCACCCACCTTACCAACAATTAATTTTATATGATCATTCCACTTCAAATCGTTCCGTACGCATACTCCCAGATATTTTACAGAAGTAACTGCTACCAGTGTTTGTTCCGCTATCATATAATCATACAATAAGGGATCCTTCTTTGTATGTATTCGTAATACATTACATTTGTCTATGTTAAGCGTCAGTTGCCACTCCCTGCACCAAGTGCCTATCCGCTGCAGATCTTCCTGCATTTCGCTACAATTTTCTAATGCTGCAACTTCTATGTATACTACAGCATCATCCGCGAAAAGCCGCATGGAACTTCCGACACTATCTACTAGGTCATTTATATATATTTGTGAAAAGCAATGGTCCCATAACACTCCCCTGTGGCACGTAAGAGGTTACTTTAAAGTCTGTAGACGTCTCTCCGTTGATAACAACATGCTGTGTTCTGTTTGCTAAAAACTCTTCAATCCAGCCACACAGCTGGTCTGATATTCCGTAGGCTCTTACTTTATCAGGCGACAGTGCGGAACTGTATCGAACGCCTTCCGGAAGTCAAGGAAAATAGCATCTACCTGGGAGCCTGTATCTAATATTTTCTGGGTCTCATGAACAAATAAAGCGAGTTGGGTCTCACAGGATCGCTGTTTCCGGAATCCATGCTGATTCCTACATAGTAGATTCTGGGTTTCCAAAAACGACATGATACTCGAGCAAAAAACATGTTCTAAAATTCTACAACAGATCGACGTCAGAGCTATAGGTCTATAGTTTTGCGCATCTGCTCGACGACCCTTCTTGAAGACTGGGACTACCTGCGCTCTTTTCCAATCATTTGGAATCTTCCGTTCCTCTAGATACTTGCGGTACACGACTGTTTAGAAGGGGGCAAGTTCTTTCGCGTACTCTGTGTACAATCGAATTGGTATCCCGTCAGGTCCAGTGGAGTTTCCTCTGTTGTGTAATTTCAGTTGCTTTTCTATTCCTTGGACACTTATTTCGATGTCAGTCATTTTTTCGTTTGTGCGAGGATTTAGAGAAGGAACTGCAGTGCGGTCTTCCTCTGTGAAACAGCTTTGGAAAAAGGTGTTTAGTATTTCAGCTTTACGCGTGTCATCCTCTGTTTCAATGCCATCATCATCCCAGAGTGTCTGGATATGCTGTTTCGAGCCACTTACTGATTTAACATAAGACCAGAACTTGCTAGGATTTTCTGTCAGGTCGGTACATAGAATTTTACTTTCGAATTCACTGAGCGCTTCACGTATAGCCCTCCTTACGCTAACTTTGACATCAGGGTGTTGCAGGCTAGGTTGGCTGAGACATAACTGGAAAAACATCGATACGTTGCGCCATTTCTTTCAGAGTTAGCTAGCACTGAAGTTAGCCAATCAGGCCCTTACGCGCGCAGGTTCGTGCTGCCCGCCATAGACGGTGTCGCCACACGTGTTCCTCGTTTTGTTTTCTGAAACCGTAGAAGAGAGCGACTCAAAAGTCGGACACGGGACGTCAGTCAGGATCGAACCCGAGCCAAAAGCTGAGCAGTCTCGGGCGCCGTCATCTACGCTATGGGAACAACTGGCACGAATTTTATCAGGCGGACCGCTTTAATTTGCGCGCATAACGGTGTGATCCGCTAAATTCAATGCCAGTTGACTTGGAATCGGCGCAACGTACTGAATTTTCTTCTGAAAATTATTTCTCAGCACAACCTACCCTGCAACATCCTAGCAAGCTTTTCAGTCTGTTTCTACCATCCTGAATGAAGTGCGGCGCAGAAAAATGTGCCAACTGTTGAATTGTTCATAACTGCCAACTTCACGGAAACGTCTCATTTTCCTTACTTTAATAGTTAACTGTTCTGGCACATAAATGTTTTCTTTTTTTATGTGGTGGTCGCATCACTCTATATTGTTGTTGTTGTCTTCCGTCCGAAACTCGTTTGATGCAGCTCTCCATGCTACTCTATTCCGTTCAAGCCTCTTAATCTCCGAGTAACTATTGCAACCTACATCCGACTGAATCTGTTTACTGTATTCATGTCTTGGTCTCCCTCTACAATTTTTACCCTCCACGCTGCCCTCCAGTACTAACTTGGTGATCCCTTGATGCCTCAGAACATATCCTACCAACCGACCCCATCTTCAAGTCAAGTTGTACCACAAACTCCTCTTCTCCCCAATTCTATTCAGTACCTCCTCATTAGTTACGTGATCTACCCATCTAATCTTCAGAATTCTTTTGTAACACCACATTTCGAAAGCTTCTGTTTTCTTCTTGTCTAAACTATTTATCGTCCATGTTCCACTTTGTAATGGTACTTGAATTACAATAACCATTACGGCACCTCACCTGAACCTCTCGATACCAGCTGTATTCTACTGTGTTTCTGTGAAGTAGGTAACATATTTCTGAGACAACATTCCGATTTGATTTCATTAATGTAGAGGTACTTTGATACATCGATATGTTTATGTTGCAATGATATTATTCTTATGTGTATTCTTTCTTTTGTCACTATGATCTTTGTCGTACTTGTAACTGTGATTTTTGGGCGCGTAAGCGGTTATCAGTTAGTTGTTAGAGAGTCGAACCTTGAGAAAGAAAAGTCTTTGACGTCATGTGGGAAAGACGCTTATTGTAGTCAGTTTATAAAATGTGAACTTTAACAGTAAGGAAGATGTTTTCAAATATGTTTTGTATTGTGAAGCGATGTTTTGTGTGTTACGTGATATTGCAATAAAAGCAATTAAAAGGAAGTGTAACTTAAATTCGGAGTGCTGATTACTTTTTTTAGATCACCATTGTCATGCCAAAGTGTTATCTTCAAGAATAGTTTGTGAAATACATCTATAAAACTTTTGAATATCGCAGAATAAAAACCTAGGCCTCTTTGCATCAGAGCTGGGGAACCATCACCACCTAGATTTTCGACGATTTTGCCATGATTTTACAACGAGACCAGCGAGGGAAACACGAATAGATGAGTGCCTAGTTTATTTATTTTTACATGAAACTACTTTATTAACTGTGCTCTAATGACACCTGCCATATAATAACTTTGTTGTTGCCCGAAAATGCAGTACTTAGCAGCATGAGCAACACCACAATCATTATTAAATTTTGACCTTTGTTGTGGCAGGGTTGTTAGAACTTTCATACGTACATCGCTGCACTCCATACAATTACTTTCAGAAAAGATTTCCTGACACCTAAATCTATACTCGATGTTAACGAATTTCTCTTCTTCAGAAACACTTTACTTGCCATAGCCAGTCTACATTTTACATCGTCTCTACTTGTTAATTTGCTCCCCAAATAGAAAAATTCATTTGCTACTTTAAGTGTCTCGTTTCCTAACCTGATTCCCTTACCATCACATGATTTAATTAGACTACATTCCACTATCGTTATTATCGTCTAAAAGCCTCTGAAGCGATGTAGATGAACGCTGAGACAATTAATTTAATGTAAGACACATGGGGTCGCAAATTCTCTCAATATGCTTTGTACCGCTGAATATCATTGTCCTATGGGCGTCTTTAAGAGTCGTGACGGGTTCGTACTTTCTGATGTTGATCAACATACCTGTTTTCCCTACTATTGAATGCGGTGCTTAGAGTTGCATAGAAGACAGTTGAACGTTGTTTGCCAGTAAAGGCAGAACATCAGCTAAAGCCACAACGGGGTCCTTTGCTCGTGTGGACTGACTCTCATCCTCAAGCCGTAGACGCCTACAGGCTCGATAAAGATCCTGGTGCGACCCAACAGGTTCAACATGTATTTGTCGCTGGTAAGTCAGAAATTGTGCGCTTAATATACAAAAACAGTGTCCCGCAAATTTAGATAACACATGAAACTTCCTGGCAGATTAAAACTGTGTGCCGGACCGATACTTGGACTCGGGACCTTTGCCTTTTACACAGTTTTAACCTGCCAGTAAGTTTCATGTCAGCGCACACTCCGCTGCAGAGTGAAAATCTCATTCTGGAAACATCCCCCAGGATTTGGCTAAGCCATGACTCCGCAATATCCTTTCTTCCAGGAGTGCTAGTTCTGCTAGATTCACAGAAGAGCTTCTGTAAAGTTTGGAAGGTAGGAGACGAGGTACTGCCGGAATTAAAGCTGTGAGGACGGGGCGTGAGTCGTGCTTGGGTAGCTCAGTTGGTGGAGCACCTGCCCGCGAAAGGCAAAGGTCCCGAGTTCGAGTCTCGGTCCAGCACACAATTTTGATCTGCCAGGATGTTTCATATCAGCGCAAACTCCGCTGCAGAGTGAAAATCTCATTCTTTCATAACAAATATTTTGCAGAGTTTCATGTATGTATACATTATCTTTTGTGTTCCTTACCTAACTAATATGATTACTTGATAGTTCTTAACATGTAATAATAAAGACTGATAATCAGATTTCCAGTAATAAACAGTGATTATTCCTCATTCATTCACAGTAATGTACGACCTTGTGTGCCCGTGGGGTCACTGTCGATTCACTCAATAAAACGTCCTTTCACAACTCAGAACTACAAATTACCATTACGGTTGTCTGTGGTTACTAGTAAATGACATGTCAAAATCATAAAATTCCGTGTTTAAGAATAAGTTGTGGGCATATGTAGCTTAATCCGGTGTTAAGGCGTCGGCACACGGACCGTGCTGTCGAACGTTAACGTTGAACGTGCCAAGTTCGACGTGCTGCTGAACGCTCGGGAACGATGCAACTTGTGCATACGGAATGTGGTGCCCCAACGTGGTATACGCGATCGCAACGCACTCCAGCGGCAGTTGAGGGATGTTTCTAGTTCGTAAATCACACTGTTTACTCAACGGGCGCGCGTAAAATTCCCACGTTAGCTCTATTACAACGCACATTTCCTCCATCGTCCACGAAAAGGAATGTACCATGTCCAATCAATAAGGACACAGGCTTGTAAAAGTCCCATTACAAACAGTGCGTTACAAATTTGGAATACTTCTCCGCATAAGATGAAATAATGTTTATCATTCCCACATTTTAGTAAAACCCCAAGGTGAGTCTTACTTGATCACTGTTCCTACCCAGTAGCAGAATCTTTGCAACATGTGAATTACGAAGCGTAAAAGGAGCAAAATATCTTTATAGAAGTAGCGCAAGCTGTCCTGTAGATTAAGCCAATCGAACGAAGTCATCCCTCAAAAAAAGGTGAACTTATATTTAGATAACATCATCAAATATTGTAGCAAAAAAAAAAAAAGGTTCAAATGGCTCTGAGCACTATGGGACTTACCATCTTAGGTCATCAGTCCCCTAGAACTTAGAACCACTTAAACCTAACTAACCTAAGGACATCACACAGATCCATGCCCGAGGCAGGATTTGAACCTGCAACCGTAGCATTATGTAACTAACTGAAATTTAATTATAACAAATTGTGCCAAGAACAATGCGTTTTGGGTGGATCTTCAGTGTGTCGCTGCCTTCAAATAGCCTATTCTCATAATATGCAAGTTATAATAATTCTTTTGCCACGAATACGACGTTTCTCATTATTTTATTGGAACGAATCACACAACTAACAACGGGTTTTCCAGAGATTCTCAATTTGCTGGTGCTGAGAAACGGCATATATACATATAGGCTTGAAATGAATGCCAATATGGCGCCTCACGACTCTGTACTGAAGGGAGACGGAGTGCTTGTGACGTAGGTGGCGTTGCGCCATCTCATTGGTCAACGCTCAGACGCACGCTCAGAATATCTGACATGCCAGATTTTGCTCTGCACGTTCGGAGCTATTCCACGCTATGACGTCACAGACTCGGCACGCTCAACGCTCAACGTTCCGGGTGCCGACGGCTTTAGCTTGTAGAGACCTCGTCCATTCCCTGACGACTTTTTCCGCGACACAGTTAATGTTGTTACTAGCTCTTCTGATTTTATTTCATATACTGACTTCCAATTAGCATTAGTCCTTCGGAGCAAGAAGCAAACTAACAAATGAAAATCCGCAGCATTCCAAACCGCCAATTGTGTTCTCTTACGTGGGTGACTAACACTTTGCCCGATAAGTAAGGCCGCAGCTAGCAAACGCCTAGAGATGCGGTGTTTGTTGTGGTCCCAGAAGAGCTCGAGCAGTCGGCACGCAAGGTAGCCACGCACCGGAAGAGGGGAAGCCGGCTGCGGACGCACTTCCGGTCTCCCGGCGCGTAACTCGAGCCGCCGGCTGCTGCCGCTATGACCCACCCACGCACCCACCCACCTACTCACTCACTAAGGCCCACTCTCTTCGCTGTGCGCCCGACCACTGTTTACCTTATCGAGTTAGGTAGCGATGGTCTGCGAACGCGAAAGTGTACAGACGCGCTCAAGGGCGTAAGTGCTCGCTGGTGAGACGATATTACGAAATACACGCGTGCATTAGGAAGCGAATGGGATAATTTTGTTCAGTGCTGGTCAGGAGGAATAAACCACTTCTACTAATAGGACTAGAATGAAGAATACTGTCCATGCTGTTCAGATTATAATGTCTGATGTTTTTAAGATAATTACGATTGGTAGGATTAGTGCGATTTCCACGTCAAAGAGTAGAAAGATTACTACAATTAAGAAGAATCGCAGGGACAGCAGCCCACCGAAAAAAATATTGCTCACCCCTTAAATAATAAAAAAAACCATGGCCCGTTTTAAACGAGCAACTTTCTTGTCAAAATCGAGTGATAGAAGTGTATGCGCTTTTGGTGCCTGCGTTTAAATCAGCAGTCAATCATGAGGCGACTGTGTCTGTGAGGTCGACTACAAATTTTGCCAATTGGGGAGCCACAAATTTCCGTATATGTTGCGCAGTGCGCATGCGCAGAAACATTTATATGGCGGCGTCTGCTAACATTTTAAGTTAACCTGTTCTGATCGAGCTCACTCCTATTATAGAAATGCGTTTTGCGATTTCGTGTCTCCTTAATCATTGCAAAGCTGTTTGCGTTCGTTTCGCGTACCACTGAAAAGGCTGCACGACGTCTTGGTTTTTTCCCCATTTGTGTTCTCCTACAAGAGAAACAAAATGTCGTGAAAGCAAAAAGGTATTTACGTTTTGCAGAGAAAAAGCCTGCACTGTGTATAAATAACAACACAAATGGGTTAACGTGTTTTAATGAAAATTACTTCAACAGTGAAGAACTCGGAATTATTTGGCGAGAAAAATAATTATTTGGTACTTAGCAAGAAAACGAGATACAAAAGCTCATTTACTGCGTTTGAAGTGTTCGCCAGCATTATTTTCTCGAGCAAATAAATGTACTTGTTCTGAAAAGTCTGGATGCCATACACTATTCTTTCAATTCTCAGAGTGCAGACCATTTACCACACGATTTTCGACAAGAACTTCCACTATGATCTCTGCTTCGGTCATTAATAGACTCCATTATGATTCCACAGTGAGACTTTCACTCTGCACCAGAGTATGCTCTGATATGAAACTTCCTGGCAGATAATGTAGTCGGTTGCATGAAATGAGCACAGAAAAACGTATTTTACACCGGAGCGTAGGTAAGAGAATACAAGCGAACGGAAATTCGCCAACACTTCGCTAATATTCACAGATATTCGGTAGCATCTGCCAGCAAGCGTTTAGACTAGAGATGGGCAAAACTTTTCTTTTCAGAGATCGGATCAGAACTGTTCACTCCCTGAAATGAATTAGGTCTTTTTCATGACTCACCACTCATTTACAATAGAAAATAAATGGAAGGCACATTGCCCTTTAAACTTGGTTTATTCCAGTACTATACCTGTATTTTGATCTTATTTGATCCTATTTTGAAGTAACACAGATAATGAGTAAGAATTTTGTATTGTTTATTGAAATTTCCACGATATGACAAAGTTTTTGATTATTGATTTATTTTGCACTATCGTGGTTTTTTGGGTGATCGGAAAATGTTGTAACTTGAGATTTACATTAACAATATATTTGGCTATAATGTATTAAAATTTCATTAACCTCATACAAATACATCACTTGCCATATATTTTTAAAGTGAACGTTTCCTTCCGAAGACGCCTAAAATCGCAAAATCCGTACCAGAATAAGAAAAAATATAAATTTGATTGTAAGACGAAAGTGCTGCATATAGCCTTACGCAGAATAGAACAAGGAAAATATTGGTGTATCACATTTTGCGATACGTTTATCGGTTCACTCGTAATTAAAGTGTAAATTCGAGTGTCCATAATGAAAATCCTATATTAAGAGGAGTCGTCAGGAACCTAATCTGATCAGTTTAAACAAATAAAAATAAAATAAAAATAAATGATGTATACATAACATAATAATGTAATATACATAGCGGTATTACTACGAAGAACAATATCCAGTAGAGACGAACTCTGATGCAGAAGCACTGAGTCGAGCCGCGAGCTGTATTACTGCGTGAGCTAAGACGGCAGAGACCAGAGTGACACCTGAGTTGCTTTGCTCAACACTCTGGCTAGAGTCGAGAACGGTGGGGTGAGCGTTGAGGGGGCGAGTTCCGAGGGTGGGGGGAGGGGTGAACGGCCACCACTCACCCACTCCGAGACAAATCGTCCGTTCCCTTGCGAGCAGGTTGTTGCAAGTAGTTCCTATGTTCTCCGCTAGGAGGCTCTCTGTCCTGTTGCTCGCATAAACTGCCCAGAGGGCAGTACGTGCGACTGAAACGATCGCCGACAGAGTGCGATGCTAAGTTAAGCTACGCCAGACACTGCACGCGGCAGACGACGCACAGAGACGGCACGGCATATGTGAAACACAGTGCAGGCAGCCAAGGCAGAAGCAGGGCAGAGGCCGGCGCTGGCTGTGTTGTGTGGCGTGCACTGTGCTCTGACCAGCAGAGGCACTGCTGATATGCTCCGTCTCTCTCTCTCTCTCTCTCTCTCTCTCTCTCTCTGCCGTGGGAAACATTTGGAGCTACCGTTCTTTTTTTCTGAATCACTGATTGTTCACTCCTTTGAAAGATTCAACTCTATGTATCAGTTCAGGAGCGGATCCCCCATCTCTAGTTTAGACTGGACAGGACGCGAGATGACGAACATAGCCCATGAACACTGCAGTGCTGTTTTTCTCGCTAATAGTCGGTACACAGGATGCGACATCATACAGTCGTGTATCCGAAACCGATATTTAGGGAAGATTATGTTGCACGACGAAGTAAGCAAAATGGCTCAGGTTGAGAAAATTAATGCCGTCTGAATTTGCACGTAAGCTTCAAACACGTTCAGCTTATCTGACACTGACGCAGTTACAGCAAAACTTTTTAGATATATTGACTGGACACTTTTCTCCGGCTTCTGATAAATCGAGAAGGAAATTCAAAAGCAGAACACTAACTGCCAACGACCAACACAATCCGATGAACACACTGGTTATCAGCAACTGGTCATACATACGCTAGTGACTCATCCGTATTTCAGCAGCTCACATATCTGAGACAGTTTCAGATGTCTGCAGTGATGTAAGCAATACACTTCCACTAAATTACGACTAAGGAAGAGAACTCCAATACAATATAATTAATGAAATCTGCTATATACCTTTTGGAGGGTAAATATCGTGAAGCCATTTTTATTTACCAGAAAAAATCTATACCATAAAACCGATACATCTGCCGTGTAATTGCAGCCACCGTGAACCTAAACAAGGAGGATGATCAAGATTCTCGCATTTCTTTTATTTTAATCAGAATTACAGATACACATCCGCATTTCTTTACTTTCAAGGAAATTTATTGTGCTTTTCCATTTAGTAAAGAGAAATACAAAGCTCGTGCTTATTCGTTCTGTTTCCCGCTGATGCAAGCTTCTAATGAATTTGTGGTCTTTCCCACATCCCCGGGGCCTTGCCTGCTTCGACACCTTTCTAACAACCATATTTCTTCCCCTTCAGCATTTGTGCTGTGGATCTCTAATATCCCAGAAGCATTTCGAATATCTATATACTTCTCTTAGCAACATTACATTCATGTCGACAACGAAAGTAGACAACACAGCGAACAAAAGAGGGTGCGAACTTCCTTTGTTGGTTTGCTGAAAGACCGACGGCCATGTTCGTTCGATGATATTTGCTCCCTTATAAAACAGAATTACGATGCGTTGATGAGAAATAACACTTGCATATAGCGGGGTATGTTCTTATACCATTAAGTGATTTGTTACGTCACAGCTGTTCAAGAAACATTTGTTCTCACATTGTTTACTTTAATATCCGGAAACGTAGTAAAATATTTGACGATATGATGCCACCTCTTATTGTATGCCACGGTATGATTTTTACGTTGCTTTCGAGAACCTTTCTTGGTGGTTTAACAGTTCTCCGAGCCTCAAAAAATTTAATCTTCCTCTGCCAGTCTAGAACTATGGCTTATGGGATTATGTCCTATCGCTTGTCTACGCTCTCTCTGAGGGGACATACGCAATACATGCTCCCTCGAATCCTCCTGCCGTTGGATTACCTTTTCAATTAATGGCTATACCCCTATGGCTTTTAACAAATCTTCATTTCTTTTTCTGTCTTCTTTTGTGCAACCTTTTACTGATCTACGGAACTTTACTTCATATGTTCCAATGAGCCTCTGGTCTTTTGATCTTGACGTCGACATTATGCTCCGTACAGTGCTCTGGGTTGTGCCATCAAATTATAATTTTTTTCTATTTAGGTTTTCTCTTCTCGTTTTGCCTTTTAATGTTGTTGTTGCGTGCCACAAGTATGTTGGTAAGTGTTAATTTTCTTATTCAAAAGTAATATCATATCCTGTATACTGGAAACGGGACATCTGTTCTGTCATCATGTTAGTGAATAGTATCTTAATTTTTATGGCGTATTGTTTTTGTTATTGATATTTTCAGTTTATACTTTAGCCTTCTTTTGTTCAAACTATGTTTCACTATTTGTAATTTCTCTTCATTGTACAGTATGATTTCGTGGCCGTCGGTAGACCAATTCTTATTGTAAAAATGGTTCAAATGGCTCTGAGCACTATGGGACTTAACATCTACGGTCATCAGTCCCCTAGAACGTAGAACTACTTAAACCTAACTAACCTAAGGACATCACACACATCCATGCCCGAGGCAGGATTCGAACCTGCGACCGTAGCAGTCGCGCGGCTCCGGACTGAGCGCCTAGAACCGCTAGACCACCGCGGCCGGCAATTCTTATTCTATACTGACTTTCTTTTTTTTGCCCTCAAAAACGTAATAAATAAATAATGGTGTTGGAGCGAAAGCGCCGGCTGTCCCTCCGTCGTGGCCGCCAAAGCAACGGCAGGGTGCACACGAGGAGGGTGGCTTAGTTTAGTTTGCTGGCCGCCTGGGCTGAGTCGTCTCCACACTATCGATTGTATGCGGCATAATGCATCGGCCGCACCGGAGCGCCTCGGGGTCTGACCGCCTGAGCGTCACATCGCTCGGAAGGCGAGGGCAGTCCTCTCAGCACGACACGTGACCACTACTAAACACTCCCACAGCAACAATCACCAGTCCAGGCTACAAAGAATCCTTATTGTTAAACGAAGAACGCCACAGTTAAAAGGTCAAGAGCCGCTAATAATACTTCTTTATTGCAACCGGTATCAATCTTCACATCATCATCGTAATATATCCTGCGTATTGCCTGTACAAACCTTACTGTTCGACATTATCAGAACACCCAAGAGCAACCTTGTTACTTTTAACATAACTACGTCCCACTTGAAGACAAACATGTGCGTAAACTTTGACTTAACGAAAATGATCCGTTCCAATTCTAATCAACGTATTAATATTGTTGGATGTAAGGCCCGCCAGTTATGTAAAACAAGTTCCCAAACATATTTCAGAACCTCTGTACCATCATCAGTGGGTTTCTGTTTTATTTTATCTGTAATGTGAGCATTTTTACTAAATAATTACAAAATTACGGAAATATTTAGTTGAAACAACAGTTTGTTTGCTTTAGTTAATTCTTTTACATTCGGTTTGCATGGTTTTGCATGACCACTTGCGTATCATTTCCTTCCAGGTAGCTTGTCGTCTGCAACCGAACGATGTTGACGAGAAATTTATTTGAAGTTAACCTATCATATTATGCTTTAAACGTATTTCAGTTTGTTGCGATATTTCGGGTACATATTCGTTTTTACTTACGTTTTTGTGCGGCAAGCCTTTTTTTCTCAGCATCTTGATGATGTGTTGTGAAGCACACGTAAATATAACACATATGTGCAGAAATATGGTGGTAAAAGCTCTTTACACTTCATCGAAACACACCATAATCGTGGTAGTTGAGTGTCCCAGTCCAGTTACTGGTTATTTGTTCACCAATGAATTTGGTGCCAAACTTGAATTTTGATTACATTCTCTCTCTCTCTCTCTCTCTCTCTCTCTCTCTCTCTCTCTCTGTGTGTGTGTGTGTGTGTGTGTGTGTGTGTGTGTGTGTAGACTTTTTAGCTGTTTGTTTTGTCTGCCCAACTAATAGGCCACAATCACCAACCAACTACAATAGAAAATGACTCTGAGCACTATGGGACTTAACATCTGAGGTCACAAGCCCCCTAGAACTTGGAACTACTTAAACCTAACTAACATAAGGACATCACACACATCCATATCCGAGGCAGGATTGGAACCTGGGACCGTAGCAGCAGCGCGGTTCCGGATTGAAGCGCCTAGAACCGCTCGGCCACAGAGCCTAGCAACTAAAATACAACTTTACGAATACCAAAAAACTTCCACACACAGAAGGCAATAGCGGAAGGGAAAAAGGTCATAAATGAATACACTATACTCTGCCAGGGCACACTATTTAACACATTAAAGGAACTTTATACAAAAGACAACTCAGCTAAAAGCTCTAGACACACACACACACACACACACACACACACACACACACATACACACACACACACAGACAGACAGACAGACAGACAGACACACACACACACACACACACACACACACACACACACACACACACACAGAGAGAGAGAGAGAGAGAGAGAGAGAGAGATAAAATGTAAACAAAATTCAAATTTGGCGCCAAACTCATTGTTGAACAAATGAACACTGACTGGTTGGGACACACAACCACCTTGATTACAGTGTGTTTTGGTGAAGTGTCAAGTGCTTTTAAGACCATATTTCTGAAAATATGTGTTATACTTACGTGTGCTTCACAACCCCTCATCAGGATGGTGAGAAAAAAGGGCTTGCCACACAAAAACTTTAGTAAAAACGGATATAGGGGGGAAATACCGCACAAACTGAATTACGTTTAAAGCTTGAAATGATAGGTTAACTCCCAACAAAATTTCTCATCAACTTCGTTTGGTTGCAGATGACAAGCTACCTGTAAGAAATAATACGCACGTGGTCCTGCAAACCTATACAAACCGAATGTAAAGGTTATAAAGAATGTAGCAACCAGTCGCGGAAACATAATTTATTTATCTTGTCGCAACAAGATAAATAAATTATGTTTCCGCGACTGGTTGCTACATTCTTTATAATTTTATATTTCACGGTCGTTGCACAGAAAGGGAACCTTATGGAGCCCAACATTCAAATCGAATGTAAAAGTATAATCTAAAGGAAACAAATTGTTGTTTCAACTAAATATTTCCGTAATTTTGTAATCATTTAGTAAAAACGTTAACATCGCAGATTAAACAGAACATAAACCCACTAACGACAGCACAGAGGTGCTGTAACATGTTTGGGAACTCTGAGAAAACGGTGTTTTGCTTAACTGATGGACCTTACATCTAACGACTTTTAACTGCAACACGAAATACACAAGGAGCTGCAAATCCAAATGACGAATACAAGGTATTAATGCTTCATGCAATATTCCTATATCATTTTACGGCTTGAAGTCTTATGAACGCTTTCAACAATCTGAGTGCTCTGTATGTAAACACCACGTCAGCTGCTACCCCACCACCGGCTACTTTCACTGGAAGACTCGCGATCACATGTGTCTAGGACCTTGCAGAGTTTTTTGTACACATGGAAACAGTTTCAGTAGCGCGTGCTTCATGATATAATAATAACGATACCAAATGTTACGGTAACACAATAAGAAAGATGCATCTCTGATTGAGCCAGCTATACATCCCAGCTCTCCAGTAGCGATTGTCAGCACGCCGCGCTCGTGTACGAAACGACGGTCATTAGATGGAAGCAGCAGCAGCTGAGAACCGAGTGAGAGAAGACTGCAGCCGATACTCGATGTTATTCAACCTGAGCATCGAGTATGCAGTGAAGGGAACCAAGCCCCAATTTGGAATGAGAATTACAATTCAAGAAGAAGAAGAAACTAACTTTAAGGTTATACGATGACGGTGCCTGTTCCGTCAGCAAAGGCAAAGGACTCCGACGAGCAACTGAACGGAATAGAGTGTCTCCAGAAGGGCTCGTGACAGGAACACGAACGAAAGTAAAACAAGGGCGGTGCAGTGCAGTTGACAGGTGATGCTGAGGAAATTAGATTCAGAAATGAGACAGTAGTAGATGTGTTTTGCTATTTTACGGCCAAAACAGCTGATGGTGGCAAAGGTAGAGAGGACGTGCAGTTGATAAAACTGCTAACATCGAATATAAGGTTAAGTGTTAGAACCTCTTTTTCAGGAGTTACTTGTCTGGAGTGGAGCTTGTGTGGAAGTGAAACATGGGCAATGATCAGTTCACACGAGAAGGGATTAGAAGCTTTTGAAACGACGTGCTGAAGAACAATGCTGACTATTACATGACTAGATCGAATAACTATTGGAAAGGCGCTGAATCAAATCAGGGATAAGAGAGGTTTATAGTACAACTTGAGTAACAGAAGGGTAAGATTAAGAAGACACATCACGAGGCCTCACGGAATAGTTATTTCGGTAACGGAGAGGTCTCGGGGGAAGGAGCAAAATTTATAATGTACCCAAAGCTTGAGTACCGTAAGTAGGTTGGAATGGATGTAGGTTGCATTAATTATCGAGGGATAGATATCACACTAGACCAATTTGCGGTTGCTCTAACGAATGGTCGCGTAAAATTCCGTCTGAAATATCATTTTGTTTGTACCGGGAAACGAAACTGCGCTTTCCGTCAACAATGGGCGTCCCATGGGGGACTTTGTGATTAGCACTTGTTTTGGGTGATTCCTGCTACATACTGAAAAAACAGCAATGTAAGTATCTGCCGAAAAACTAGAGAATACGTGTCTGTTGTTGTTGTTGTTGTAGTTGTCTTCAGTCCAGAGACTGGTTTGATGCAGCTCTCCAACAACTCTTATTCACACGAGGAGTACCCGCAACTCACGAAATTATGGCGTAAATTTGACTGTCTCCTGGAAGTTTGTCGTGCGTCCGGTGGAAAGCAATTTGAATATCTTTGACGGGTAAATGAAAACTTTGTAGCGAGAATTAATAAGCCGGCCGCTGAGGCCGAGCGGTTCTAGGCGCTTCAGTCCGGAACCTCGCTGCTGCTACGGTCGCAGTTTCAAATCCTGCCTCGGGCATGGATGTGTGTGATGTCCTTAGGTTATAGTAGTTCTAAGGCTAGAGGGCTGATGACCTCAGAAGTTAAGTCCCATAGTGCTCAGAGCTATTTTAACCATTTTTTGAACTAATTAAATAAATTACGCCAAGTTTATAAGCGCGTACCTGTAAAAAACCAGCTTTTTCCGTATTCTTATCCGGCATCGGTTTTGTTATACGAGTTTTGGCAATTTTTAGTCAGAGCTGGTAGTTGGACACCTTGCCTGAAATCAGCTCCTCCCCCCCCCCCCCCCCCTCCCCCCCCCAGACGGAATCTGTGTACCTCCATATGCCCGTGCCTACGGTAAATCTTACGTTCAAGTGTGAAGATGTTTTCTAAATGTTTGCGCAACGCTTATCTGGTGCGGGGGATGCAAGAACCAGCCCGTCATTTACCTAATTAGATGTCCGAAACCACCTAAAAAGTGCGTCCAGGCTCGCCGGCCCATCCATCGTCGTTACTGCGCGAGGCGGATTTCGTCCGGGCGAGTCTCGCTCCCCGAATCCCGAAAGCGACGCATTAAGGCGCTTGACTATCCGGGCGGGGACTTACGAAACACATGCATTTAAGTGACTTCCTTACTATTTTTTCGCTACAATTCTCTCCCTGGAAGTTATTTCTTGAGGTCTTTATCACGTATCCTGTCATCCTGTCTGTTCTTCCCCAGTTCTGCCGAGGAGTACCTCGTTTCTTAAGATCTCGTAATTACCAGCAGCCTTGTGTAACGTCTGAGACGCCTCCATTCCCCTCTTTCGACACTGTGCACAAGGGCACGACCGCGCAGGGCCCAACAGCAAGGGGCGGTCACCGTGCCGCTCCTGGCTTACGTGGGGACACACGTCTACCCAGGCGTGGAGGCGTACGTCACTGCTTCAGACGGACACATGGCCGACGTGACTACCTGCACGCCCAAGAGCTGCTCCCCTGCACCGTCCCGAAATCACGCGCGCTGCTTCACAAGGGAAACTCCCCATCGCACACCCCACAGATTTAGTCGTAATAGGGCTCAGTGGAAAACCCGTCAAAAAATTAACGGCGCCATGGTTTTGTGGTCACAGTGGTGGACTGCCACACGTGTGAGTCGTGTTCAAACTTCCCACGTGCCAATTTGTTTTCCGCTGTATTCAAATTTGTGTCTGTGCCGTGGTGTAACGTCCGTTTGCAACAACGAGGTTTAAGGTAGGGACCTACAATGACAGTTGTTTCTGTACAAGGAAGTGGCTTTCGAATGGGAACCGCAAATGTTTCGTGACAAAGCGACAAGTCAACCGAATCATCCACCGGAAAACCTGCCTGGTGTGTCGTACACGGCTTTAGGGACAGTACGTGTGTCATACGAAAAGAATCTCTTATCGGACGCACCTAATTTGTATGCCTGGTAAGGGAATGAGTGCCCGTCTGGTTGGCCGAGCGGTCCAACGCACGGCTTTCCGGATTGGGGAAGGAGCGCCTGGTCCCCGGCACGAATCCGCCCGGCGGACTTCCGTGTCCAGGTCCGGTGAGCCGGCCAGTCTGTGGATGGTTTTTAGGCGGTTCTCCATCTGCCTCGGCGAATGAGGGCTGGTTCCCCTTATTCCGCCTCAGCTACACTCTGTCGGCGATTGCTACGCAAACAAGTTCTCCACGTACGCGTACACCACCATTACTCTACCACGCAAACATAGGGGTTACACACGTCTGGTGTGAGACGTTGCCTGGGGGGTCCGCCGGGGGCCGAACCGTACAATAACCCTGGGTTCGGTGTGGGGGCGGCGGTGGGGTGAAGTGGAGTGCGGTATTCGTCGAGGAGTTGTGGACCACTGCGGCTGCGGCGGGGACGGAGCCCCTCCGTCGTTTCTAGGTCCCCGGTTAACATACAATACACACAGTACAATGAAAGGGAGTGAGATATGCCTCCTTGCCCGTTTTAGGTGTTCATGTGAATGTGATCACTCCCGAGGAAATGATGGAAAACACACACACACACACACACACACACACACACACACACACACACACACACACACACACACACACACTTTTTCTGTAAATAAAACCGCCTTTTTCCTGCTGCTACTTAATTTATTTATCCCATACTCGTTTCGCCTTTTTCTTTTTCTAAGGCATCATCAGTGGAATCTATAACGATACAGTTGCTATTTTTAGATTATTAAACAGTTCACGTCCCGATTTCTTATGTAAAAAAGTATTTCCTTACGATTTACTGATTTGAGTTTCCTCCTATGTGGTCTGGAGTTCGCATTAGCACTTTATTACTGACACATAAGCACAACTTTGCTTTCTGACCTCCTTCGCACTGTTCACCATGTTTCTCCGTTTTTGTGGTGTACTGTTGTTCTTTTGCCGCTCGATATAACTATTTCGTCGAACACTGCTTTTAAGAACGTAAATATTGCAACTGCATTACGCTTTTCCTCCTGTTTGTCTTGTTTACCTACTTGTTGCCAACCTAACTAAGTATATGTTCAAGGCAAAATTCTATTCATAATGCTTCAAAAAATGGCTCTGAGCACTATGGGACTTAATTTCTGAGGTCATCAGTCCCCTAGAACTTAGAACTACTTAAACCTAACCAACCTAAGGACATCACACACATCCATACCCGACGCAGGATTCGAACCCGCGACCGTAGCAGTCGCGCGGTTCCAGACTGAAGCGCCTACAACCGCTCGGCCACTCCTGCCGGCTCATGATGTTTATACCGTGTGTGCGTGTATGTACGAAAGAGAGAGGGAGAGAGAGAGAGAGAGAGAGAGAGAGAGAGAGAGAGAGAGAGAGAGAGAGCGCTGAAGAGCGTTTTTTACTATTTTTATTTATTTTTTTGTTGGGGAGATTGGTGGTTTGAATTGTACGGTGATGAATATGAATGTACTAGCTGCTAGTACGTAGTTGAAAGCTTAGGTGACAGCTGATTTGACCTTTCGTTTCAATATTCTGTGCAGAGGTTCATGGATAAGTTAGTGTAAAGATGTTGGGTGGTGGTGGTATTATATGGATGGTATTAGTACACGTATTAATCCTCTTTGGGAACGTTATTCTATTATTTTATCTATTAGTGTAAATAATGAATTGCTTGGCGTGTAGTTGATCGTTCAACACGGTTTTCCTTTGTGCTTTGGTTTTCTGTATGCGGTATTTTTCTTACCGGGTTAGGAGGTTTTTTACTGTTGATTCTAATTATTTTCCTGTCACCTTCTCTAGTGGTTAGTTTGTGGTCATGTCCTCTCAGGTGTTCTGCAAATGTGGAGTGGTTTGTCCCATATTTCCAGGCTCTAATGTGTTCTTTGTATCTGACATCAAATGTTAAGTGGCAGCAGGAAAAGGTGGTTTTATTTACAAAACAAGTATTTCTATGCTTGCTGCGGAGGATGGCCACGCAAAAAAACTTGTAAAACATAATAGTTTGTCACATAAGCTGCAACAAATGAAGGCGACAATTTCACAAGCACATGGATTCTCTGTGCTCTGTCAAAACAAACGTTTTTAACATTTTTGGAGTTGTGTCCCGTTTAGAAAGTCTTGACTCTTGAATTCCTTTTGTTGTAACATAGTTCACACCCGTTTATTTGTTGTTTTCATTTCTGTGAGACACCTATGTGATATCTCGCCTGCTCTCACTATTCATCAGACGTACTTGCGACGGTAACATATTCTTACCACATGACCCATATCATATTCCATAACAAATGTATAGTATGACAACTGCCAAGACTACAGAAAGACAACAAACATTTCAATGCCCAGACGGACAGTCCATAATGTTGTGGGAAACAAAAACCGTAAATGGCACGTGGAGAGGGGGCGGGGGGGGGGGGGGGGGGGGCGGGGAGGTGTTTGAACACGCCTCGTCCGGTTTACAGAAGAACACCGTGACCATGTAACCAAGACGTCACAGCTATTCATTTCCTCTCGATACTCTACTTTTTATGCTTACATTTTTCACTGTTTTTAATTTTGCTTTATTTTCACTGTTTAGTACATCTTGATGCCTGATCTGTGATCAGTTTTAGACCGGCTATCTACTGGGACATCTCACCAGTAATTTTGAGGGGTGCGAAGAGGAATCTCTCTTGTAAAAGGCATCTCTTGTAGACGACCCACTCAGTAGAAGACGAAGTGGGGTAAGAGGAAGAGAAAAACGTCAAACATACTTCGAAAAATGCCGCCAATACCGAAATTTTGTTTCATACCAATGATCAAAAAGTTATTCGTCGCATTTAACCTGCGTACGACCCACAGTTCAGCAAGGTAGGCTTTTAGAGTGTCACTCTGCCAGCATCACGCTATCCATTTTTAAATCAGCAAGTGGCAGCCAACAATTTTTTTTTCAGCTTGGGTCCCTGTATCGAGACACTTTCATAGCATTTGTTAATTTAGAGGAAGCGGTCGACAGCGTACGATGGTGCAAATTTTATGAAATTATCAGAAAAATTGAGGGGGAAGTTGAAAATGAAGTCTTCCGATTTAATAGGGCGTAAGAGAGGGATCTTTAGCTATCGGCGGTCTCTGTCAGTCAACAGACGAGGTCGGCCTGTACGCTTTTGTGCTGTGCGTGTCCCTTCACGTTTCCACTTCAATCATATCGGAAACAGTGGATCCAGGATGTTTAGGAGTGTAGAAATCTCGCGTGTAGACGTATGACACAAATGACACCCAATCACCAGACCACGTTAGAAGTTCGTGAGTTCCGCGGAGCGCCCCATTCTGCTCTCTCACGATGTCTAATGACTACTGAGGTAGCTGATATGGGGTACCTGGCAGCACAATGCACCTAATATGAAAAAGGTATGTTTCTGGGGGCTCCCGGATACTTTTCATCAGGTGGTGTACACTGATGGCGGTAGTATCGCATACACAAGGTATAAAAGGGCAGTGCACTGGCCAGCTGTTGCTTGTACTCAGGTGATTGTTGTGATAAGGTTTCCGATGTCATTGAGCCGCACGATGGGAGTTAACATACTCTGAACGTGAAATGGTAGTTGGTGTTAAGACGCATGGGACATTCCATTTCGAAAATCGTTAGGGAACTCAATATTCGGCGATCCACAGTATTATCTGTGTGCTGAGAATACCAAATTTGAGCCATTACTATTCACAACGGACAATACAGCGACTGATGCCCTTCACTTAATGACCGAGAACAGCAGCGTTTGCGAAGAGATGTTAGTGGTAACAGACAAGCAACACTGCGTGAAATAAAAGCAGAAATCAATGTGGGACGTACGACCACCGTATTCATTACGACAGTGCGGCGAAATTTGGCGCTGTTGAGCTGTGGCAGCAGGCGCTCGACGCAAGTGCCTTTTCTAAGAGCACGACATCGCCTGCAGCGCCTACGTTCGGTTCGTGACCATATCAGCTGGACCCTGGACGACGGGGAAACGGTGACCTTGTCAGACGCTTCCCGGTTTCACCTGGTAATAGCTGATGGTAGGCTTCGAGCGTGGCGCAGACCCCACGAAGACATGCACCCGAGTTGTCAACCAGGCAATGTGCAAGCTGGTGGTGGTTTCCAAATGGCTCTGAGCACTATGGGACTTAACATCTGAGGTCATCAGTCCCCTAGAACTTAGAACTACTTAAACCTAACTAACCTAAGGACATCACACACATCCATGCCCGAGGCAGGATTCAAATCTGCAACCGTATCGGTTGCGCGGTTCCAGACTGTAGCGCCTACAACCGTTCGGCCAAACCAGCCGGCCGTCGTTCCCTAATGGTATGGGCTGTGTTTACATGGAATGGATTGAGTGCTCTGGTCCAACTCAACAGAGAACACTTGATGAGTATCTACATCCTCTGATGTTCCCAAACAATGACGGAATTTTTGTAAACAACACTGCGCTATGTCGCCGCGCCGTAATCATTCGTGACTGGTTTGAAGGATGATGTGGACAGTTCGAGCGAATGTCTTGGCCAGCCAGATCGCCCGACATGAATCTCATCGAACATTTTCGCAACACAATGGAGAGGTCAGTGCGTGCACAAGAGCCTGCACCGGCAACACTTCCGCAGTTACGGCTTCCTATGGTCAGAACTCCTGCAGGGACGCTCCAACGACTTGTCGTGTCCACGCCAGGGCCAGTTACTGCACTACGCCGGACAAGGCGAGGCCCGACACTACATTACGACGTATCCGTGGCTTTTGTCAGCTCGATCTACATTGTAGAATGAAGGCTTTCACGACCGGGTGATATGGCTGTTGATATACTTTCCGGCATGTGAGGTCGTGGTCCAAGAACTTTTCTGCTCCTTACGTTTCGTCCAGGACTGCGCTGGACGAAACGTAAGGAGCAGAAAAGATCTTGGACCACGACCTCACATCCCGGAAAGTATATCAACAGTCGATCTACATTCTACGTCGGTCTGAATCCTCATTCGAGTGTCTTGACAGAATGTGAAGTAAATCCAACAACTTTATGGGATTTCTAGTATCAATGTCTCCCCTTTATATATTACATACATATTAATATTAACGAAATGTACAGCCTTTGTCCACCGAAATGTTTAATGGACTTTGGTGTAAAAATATGAAGTAAATCGGTCAAGTACTTGCCGAGATTTTTGATTACAGCGTTAAACAACGACTTGTCTTTTACAGTAGTGTAGAAGATTATGAAAACTTTTTTTTTTAGTCATCAGTGTTTTGACTGGTTTGATGCGGCCCGCCACGAATTCCTTTCCTGAGCCAACGTCTTCATCTCAGAGTAGCACTTGCCATCTGTGTCCTCAATTATTTGCTGGATCTGTTCCAGTCTGTCTTCCTCTACAGTTTTTGTCCTGTACAGCTCCCTTTAGTTCCACGGAAGTCATTCCCGGATGTCTTTACCGATGTCCTGTGATTCTGTCCGTTCTCCTTTTCAATGTTTTCCACATATTCTTTTCCTCTGCGATTCTGCGCAGAACCACCTCATTCCTCACCTTAACAGTCCACCTAATTTTTAAGCTTCATCTGTAGCACCACCTCTCAAGTGCTTCGATTCTCTTTCTTTACGTTTTCCCACAGTCCATGTTTCACTACCATGCAAAGCTGTGCTCCAAACGTACCTTCTCAGAAATTTCTTTCTCACTTTAAGGCCTATGTTGGATACTAATAGACTTCTGTTGGCCAGGAATGCCCCTTTTGGCAGTGCTAGTGTGCTTTTGACGTCCTCCTTGCTCCGTCCGCCATTGGTTATTTTGCTGCCTAGGTAGCAGAATTCCTTAACTTCACCTACTTCGTGACCAGCAATCCTGATGTCAAGTTTCTCGGTGTTCTTTCGCCTTTCTTCGATTTACTCTCAATCCATATTCTGTACTCGTTAAACTCTTCAGTCCATTCAGCAGATCATGTAAGACTGCTTCGCATTCACTCAGGATAGCAATATCATCAGCGAAACGTAGCAATGATGTCCTTCCGCCTTGAATTTTAATTCCACTCCTGAGCCTTTCTTTTATCTCCCTCATTGCTTCTTCGATGTTCACATTGAACAGTAGGGGTGAAAGACTACACCCCTCTCTTGAACGCTTTTTAATCCGAACACTTCGTTCTTGGTCGTCCACTCTTATTATTCCCTCGTGGCTTTAGTACATATTTTACATTATCCGTCTCTCCCTACAGCTTACCGTTTACATCGTCGAACGCTTTTTCCAGGTCAACAAACCCTATGTACGTATCTTTATGTATCTTTAGTCTTGCTTCCATTAGCAACCGCAACGCCAGAATTGCCCCTCTGGTGCCTTCACCCTCCCTAAGCCTCGGTGGGGCGGCTTCGGTGCCTCAGCGCTACAGACAGCTGTACCACAGGTGCAACCAGAAAGGAAGGGTATCTGTTGAGAGGCCAGACACACGTGCCGTTCCTGCAAAGGGGCAGCTGCCTTCTCAGTAGTTTCAGGGGCTGGGGTCTGGATGATTGACTGATCTGGCCTTTTAACACTAACCAAAACGGCCTTGCTGTGCTCGTACTGCGAACGGCTGAAAGCAAGGGGAAACTACAGCCGTAATTTTTCCCGAGGGCAAGCAGCTTTACTGTATCAGTAGCATGGAGAGATGCATTGAACGAGTCTCTGGACTGAAGACCACAACAACGCAAACCCAAACTGATCGCTTACTCTAGAAAATTTGGAGCCGAGCTTCCCCCAGACGACCAAATCCTTCGATTCGACTCTGGCTTGTATTAGACTGTTCTTGGGGTGGAGGTTGTGAGGGTAATCAGAGCCGTGGGGGGAGATCAGAGCGGCAGTTTCCCGCCGCAGAGCACGTGGCTGGCGGTTGCTACAGGGCAGTGGCGAGCGGCTAATGTTTACACGGCCTTGGGAAAACGCTAGCGGGAGCTTGGCAGGGGCACGCATGGCCATGTTTGCGCGCTTGGAGGAATTTATATTCGAGAGCAAAATTGATAAAAAGAAAACTAGGTAGGACTGACACGGAGATGCGGGTTGGAACTTATGGACAGAAAAATTTGTAAAGCTAAGTTATCTACACGCGGCACAAAAATATATAATAGTTTAAAAGTTACTCTTGTCTTAAAAACTGTAAATGTATGAAAGTTCAAAAGACAATATTTCGGCAATGCTTTGGCCGATTAATATAAACAAAGTGTCTACGGATGCGGCTAATAGAGCTGAATTGAGCAATTGTAGCCAATTTAGCAGAATCTGTACCATTTCTGAAGGAGAGGTCGGAATATGGAATTAGCCTGAGGGAAACTGTGTTTTTGATAATAAATAAATTTAAAGAGAGGAAACTAGGGGGCAACATTCTAACGTTTAAAAAGGTAAATGAGTAATTAATTACGTATTTTTGTTTATGTTTTAGTGTCAAAAATCCGGGAAAAGCAAAATGACGCCACAAGTGCATTATTTGTGAAAAAACTAGGGCAGGTACAAAAAATTGGACTTTAAATTGTCATTGCCTCGAAAATTTCCATATTCTTCAATACATTGTGTGTGTTTTGTGTTTAGTTCTAGAATATTTGTGATTTTTTGTTGTTGTCAAACATTGTTTTGAATTAGGCAGTCGTTTCGAGGGTGGGTAGGGCGGCCATCTTTGAGGACAGGGGAGTTTGACCGACGCTAAGAGCCCGGCGTGTCGCGCATCCAGCGAGTAGTACTGCGTTGGTGGCCGCGATCGGGACAAGTGTGTATGTAACTGTGGTGTGACCGCCAGACACCACACTTGCTAGGTGGTAGCCTTTAAATCGGCCGCGGTCCGTTAGTATACGACGGACCCGCGTGTCGCCACTGTCAGTGATTGCAGACCGAGCGCCGCCACACGGCAGGTCTAGTGAGACGTACTAGCACTCGCCCCAGTTGTACAGCCGACTTTGCTAGAGATGGTTCACTGACAAATTACGCTCTCATTTGCCGAGACGATAGTTAGCATAGCCTTCAGCTACGTCATTTGCTACGACCTAGCAAGGCGCCATTATCATTTGCTATTTATCTTGTGATGCATGTACCGTCAGACCGATGTTCACCAATTATGGATTAAAGTTAAGTATTCCAGCAGCAACGTACCTTATTGGCTATATTAATTACATTGTCCTGTTCCAGACCTCACGCCAGCCTGCGTGAGCTTAAACGCGTGCTTTTCGGCTACCAATCATAGTGGCTTGGCTGTCTTGCCAAGACACAACAGTAACGACGTTCGAAAACGCTCAAGTTGAGCGCAATATAGTGGTTTAGGACAGCAGACAGCAGTGTATCTTGTGAACTGTGAACAGACTGTGGAATGCGGTGATCACGACATATGAATTTTATAGTGAAGTGTTGTAGCATTAGTTATTAATGGCGAGGCTTACAAGAAGCCCCTCAGATTGCATTTTAAGTGTTTAGTCAATATATTGAAGACTGTTCGTGCAAAATAGAAATAAAGTACTTGTTCAAATTATAAATCAGCGTGAGTTACTCAATATTTTTAAATTTCATTGCAATACGTGCCTGCATTATTTTTTTATATATTTTTTTCAGTTTACGATAGCTGTGAGCTGGCACTGTATGACGAAAAACGTAGCCAAACATTAAGACCAGACACATCTCTGGACCGCTAAATTAAGCTGAGTGTTGAGTGACACACACACACACACACACACACACACACACACACACACACACACACACACACACACACGCACACACAATACATATATATATATATTCGTGCCATAACACGTGGGGGCTCGAACTAACTGTTAAATCTACAGTGCGTAGTGCCCAGTACCGTCGTAATAGCAACTTACCACAAATTAAATCAAATTCATGTAGAGATCTGGTGGTCAGTATACCCATACTACATTAAAACCCCTCCACACTTTAACACTCGACCACTGAAACAATCATGTTTGACAATGTTCATGGATCTACAACATGTTCCCACTTCCCGTCTTATGAGTTTACATCCAGAATCACTACGAAGACTGAATCTGCTGTCATCCGCACCCACACCTCGTTGGTCCAGTCACTATGCTCTTGGCACCATCACAGATCCTTGAACACAGTACTCCTACATAAGCGTCTTCTTAACGATGCATTCGGTCCTGACTCTTGGAAGGAAGGGACATTGGGCGAATGGTGTGGCCTGCTCGTTCGCAATGGCACGTGAGGCTGGAGCCAAACAGTTCAGTGAGCTCTCTCGGATCCGCGCCCGAACTATCGTAGAGGTGTGCGAGGAACCAGCCCTGACGCTGTCGACCAGCAGCAACGCGCCGCTGGCCAGAGGGGCGCAGCGCCGGTGGCTGCCTTCGCCTGCCGCTCCCCGCGTCCCGCGGCCGACGGCTCGGCAGCGCCGCCATATTGATCCCGGCCACTTGTTGCCGCCGCTGCAAACACGGCGCTGGCGCTGGCGGTGGTGGCGGTCCCGCAGGACAACTGGGACGCGTCGCTTTCGTGCGCCGCGGCTCGACTCGCCAAAGGTCAGACACCCGCTGCAGCGCCTACCGTCTCCAGGCAACCGTGCCTCCGGTCCCACACCGACAGTGTTCAGGGCGAAAAATAGAACGCTGCAGACGGACAGTACCGACCGTTCAGATTTCACCTTCGTATGACCGAGAATCCACAATCCGTGGACCCGAAATTTCGGTAAATTATTTACAGAAGAGTCAAGAAAAAAAAAAGAAAAAAAACCAGATAGATGCCAAGCTCAAGGTAGATCAATTTCGGCTTCCGAGGAATGTCCAAACACGCAAGGGCATACTGATCCTACATCTATCAAATGACGGGAAATCCAGGATGGACAGTAACAATATTACAAGGTGTACAACTTTGCTTCCGCCGCTTGCCGATAGGTGGCGACAACGGTAAGTAGCGGTCGAAAGAAACAGTTCGCAGACGTCAGGCAGTTAGCTTGGACCTCGGTCACCATAACCTCATTCAAACATTAGCCGATTTGTGTCTGCGTCGTACAGTTTTTCTTGATTGAAAATAGTTTTTGAGTGTATTTGTCGTCATTTGCGGGAGGTATTTTCAATATGAAGAAAACAGCGCCTGAGTCTCATCGAATGCTCTCCAGTACGTATGGTAAGGATGCTATTAGTGAAATAACGTGTCGTGAGCGGTTTCAACGCTTCAATAACGGTGATTTTAACGTCTTCGACCGGCACAGTGGTGCAAGAGAGAATGTTTTCGAAGATGCAGAACTGGAGACATTGCTGAGTGAAGACTCGCGTCAGACTTTAGAAGACTTCGCACAATCGGTGGGAGTGACACGGCAAGCCCTTTCAAAACCTCGTAAGGCTATGGACATGATTCAGAAAGAAGGTTCAAATGGTCCAAATGGCTCGGAGCACTATGGCATTTAACTTCTGACGTCATCACTCCCCTAGAACTTAGAACTACTTAAACCTAACTAACCTATGGACATCACACACATCCATGCCCGAGGCAGGATTCGAACCTGCGACCGTAGCGGTCGCGCGGTTCCAGACTCTAGCGCCTAGAACCGCTCGGCCACTCCGGCCGGCCACAAAGAAGGAACTTGGGTCCCGTGTGTGCTGAAAGCAAGACACGTTGAACGGCGTTTGTGTGTTTGTGAACAGTTGCTTCAGAGGCAAGAACGGAAGGTACTTCTGCATCGCATTGTGACAGGGGAGAAAAAATGGGTTCATTACGATAACCCCATACGCAAAAAATCATGGGGATATCCCAGCCATCGTTCCTCGTCGACGGCCAAACCGAATATTCACAACAAGATAATGCTCTGCATTTGGTGGGACCAGCGTCGTGTACTATGACATGTCAAAACCAAGTGAAACAATCACAGGTGCTCGTTATCGAAATCAATTAATGCGTTTGAGCAGAGCGTTAAAAGACAAACGGCCGCAATACAGCGAGAGGCACGATAAAGTGATTTTGCAGCACGACAACGCTCGACCCCACGTTGCAAAAGAGGTCAAAACGTACTTGGAAACGTTGAAATGGGAAGTCCTGCCCCACCCGCCGTATTCTCCAGACATTGCTCCCTCTGACTATCACCTGTTTAGATCACTGGCGCATGGCCTGGCTGACCAACACTTCCCATCTCATGAACAAGTCACAAATTGGATCGATTCGTGGATCGCTTCAAGAGATGAACAATGTTTTTGACGCGGGATTCGTACACTGGCTGAAAGATGGGGGAAGGTAGTGGCCAGCGATGGAACCTACTTTGAATGATGCGTGTGTAACCAATTTGTTTCATTAAAGCCTCAAATGTTGGGGAATAAACGGCGGAAGCAAAGTTGTAGACCTTGTATGAAAAGGAGAGTTGTCACTCACCATATAGCGGAGATGCTGAGTCGCAGTGCAGATAGACAGAACAAAAAACTGTCACAAATAAGCTTTCGGCCAGTAAGCCCTTCGTCACACACTGCCACAAACTGCAGTCATGTGCGTGTGACAACGTCACATTTGCAAAACACGTGGATGCAGTATGGTAGACAGCAAGGCAATTTTTCAAAATGCAATCAACAATTGAAGGCTACTACTCGTGTATTTTGTCTATAGCTTGGGTAACAGAGTACCGCAACTGAATCAAGGAAGCTGAAAGGTTATTCTCACCTGTTTCACTTCGGGAACACAGGGTTTCCTCACACAACTTCTGCGACGTTTTTTCTGACAGCACTCTGAACACGACTACATCAGTGGCGAGCTGACCGGTTTACTCAACAGTGAGGAACACAAGCTGCGCTCTCTTTGGGACTACCCACTCTTTGGTACATCTACCTTACCGCGAGTTTTGGTATTCAGACAGAAAAATGATGATATCCGAAGCTCAGAGGAAAAATAATGCTGGCAGGCAATAGCAGCCTTGTTCAAATGTGTGTGAATTTCTAAGCGACCAAACTGCTGAGGTCATCGGTCCCTAGAATTACACACTACTGAAACTAACTTATGCTAAGAACAACTCGCAAACCCATGCCCAAGGGAGGACTCGAACTTCCGTCGGCAGTGGCCAATAGAAAGCTTAGCATTTCTAAAAAAGACGAATTTGTTAACATTGAACGTAAACTTACATGTTGAGAAGTTTTCTTTTTTTTTAACATATTTATGTGGAGTGTAGCTTTGTATGATAGTCAAATGTGAACGATAAACAGCTGGGACATAGAACAGAAGCTTTCGAAATGTGATGCTGCAGAAAAAGGTTGAGGATTAGATGGGGTACTGAGTAACTAATGAGAGGACACTTAAACGAATACCTGAAGGAATCGCAAATTTTATAATGTAGAGGTGTGGTGAAGATGCGGTGGGAATTGCAGAGTGGGACGGAGACTCGAATACAGTAAGTAAGGAAGCAAGTTCAAATGCCTGTAGGTTGGTGTAGTTGTACAGAGATGAAAAGCCGCGCGCAGCGTCGACTGGCGTGAAGAGGTGCACTGAACCATTAGATACACTCCTCTTCGTGGAACAGTCCACTTTTCGGAAACATCACCTGATCACATTAACGCTTTTTTGCAAATCTGGAATTCTCACTTGTCAGTCTGATACTCCATTCGCCAACTTCCCCACTCTTCGTCTGGCTATGAAAATTCGGACAAAACTTGACTGTGCAGTTTCCTAGGGAGTCCTCCGTTCGTCGGCTCATACATTTGACCAGTGACCTGGTCAAGCAGTCAGGATCACCGGCTCCCGACATTCGAAGTGCACTTTAGAACACCACCTCCGTACCGGCGGGCACACCACGTGTTGTGGCTTTCCGACCGTGGGTTTTGCGAGCTGTGACGTCAGCGTGATGTTTCCGGCGACAAATATTTTGGGCATGGGTTCCCGACCGTCGAAGGAAGCCTCCACAGTGGGAATTTCGTAATAAGAACATCCCTTCACATTTTATCCAGGCTCAGAGATTCTGCATCCGTCCTGCCTTAGAACTGATACGCACATAGTACACAGGCACGTTTAAATGTTTATTTTTACCTTTTTTTTTGCTTTTTATTCCTTTTACAGCATTACTGCAGCAAATGATTAAACGTCTCCTCTTACTGTATGAATTTTAATTCCGCAATCAATTTTTTGCAAGAAAGCTAGACATTCCGATCATCATATCAATTCCCCCCTAGTCATAAATACTTGCGAGAGCTTTAAAGTTTTTTCAAGATCTATGGATCTTTGAAGCTATCGAGTGCTAAGGATGGCGGTTCTCCGCTACACCGATTATTTTCATATCCATTTTAACCGAACTGTTAAGCCCACTCCAAATGACCAGTTTCTGAAATAACTGATTTTCTTCTTTTTTGATTTTATTCCAACAATAAACGAAAACACAACACAAAGATTGGAAAATTCTACGAATCCCTCAGAGTTTTGCGTTATACGTTTCAAGATACAAGGAATTAAAATAACAAAAAAAAAAATAGGCAAATAAAAGAAACTTATTATGTCTACGTTTACCACCTACTCTCATAAAGTATTTATCGTTTGAACACTATAAAAGATTCACCTCATTGTAATTTTTTTACATCTCTGTTAAAAATCACGTTGTAATTGAGGATCATAGCACTATTTGGGCATTACGAACAGTCGGTGCTAAAGAGGGGAAACAGCCGCGAGGGATTAGCCGAGCCGTCTAAGGCGCTGCAGTCATGGACTGTGCGGCTGGTCCCGGCGGAGGTTCGAGTCCTCCCTCGGGCATGGGTGTGTGTGTTTGTCCTTAGGATAATTTAGGTTAAGCAGTGTGTAAGCTTAGGGACTGATGACCTCAGCAGTTAAGTCCCATAAGATTTCACACAAATTGGAATTGGATATATTTTTCATGTTAAGATATCCGTTTCTATGGGCTACAAGCAGATACAGGCATCAGATCTGTTATTTTTTGTAGACTATGAATACACCGATAAGTTTTTAATTTACCACTCATGCCGTAACATCCTTCATACAGTATTTCATAGAAATGGCACACGTTCCTTTTCCTTTTACTATTTTGTTGGCAAAAATAAAAATGCTCTTTCAAAAAATTCAAATGAAGGCTTTACGTAGTGTGCAAAACATAACCTTTTCCAGGAACAATTACATGTAAATAGTTATAAGTTTAATAGGTAATCAATTAATGTAAGGGCGAATATTTATTGGGAAATATCTTGAAAATACTCGTTCTATTATGTGTTGGTCTGTAGTCTGACTCCTTTTCTTCTATTTTCCTATTTCATTCGATATTTTAATTTTGTCTATCTTGAAACTTATAACGTAAAACTCTGAGAGAGTCGTAGAATTTTTCAACTTTTCTGTTACGTCTAAGTTTATTGGTGGAAATAATAGGAAGAAAAAGGGAATCTGTTATTTCTGTAATCGGTTATTTTGAGCGGTTTTAACAGTCAGGTTAGACCGAAGAGGAAAGAAAAAAAAACAGTTGTAAATACACAGAACTGCAACCAGTCACTTTTTTGAATAATTATTTATTATTCTACGAAGCAGTTTTCGAACCTTTTCAGGTTCACCTCCTGATGGTTTCCTAGAAGTTACATCAGTGTTTCTAGCACAAAGCTGGTTGCTGGCTTGCGACAGTACGGGCGGTTTTTTTCGTTGGCGTCCATCTGTCTGCTTCCATTTTGATGGCCATTTCGTACATGACTTCACACACTTTTACACAATCTGTATTTATTTACACTGTGACAGCGAAACTTTGCCAGCATCCAGCATTTGCTATACAGAACCCCCTACCAAACTCTTCTTTTTTTTAAATTTATCTTAAACGAAAAAAAATGTTCACCAGTACTATGGTAAATCGAGCATCGGTTTTATACCAGGTTATCAGTAAAAAAAGAAAAAATCTTATGACAGACCAAACAAATACCGAGAAATACGGTTTTTTAAGAACTAACAAGGGGAGGCCGCGAAGTTTGGAACGCGGATTTACTGCAAACTTCGTACACTCTTAGTACTCCACGAGGACAACAAAACGTGTAAGCAGTAGCGTGTACTTCTCAAGCGTTACTGAGAAAATCTTAAGATAATTTCGGTCGTCAAATATATATACCTGTGCGTGGCCAGTTTTACTATGAAGCGCTGGGAGCAGAGTGGTTAGCGTTCAAGCTGCTGTATTGCTGGATCGAGTCCCGTTTGTGAACTTTTTTTTATTTTTAACACAGTCATTTTCTTTACTATTTATATTACAATTGATATAATAGGGAAAAAACGTGTAATCGGATGGACTTTTATTAAATTTGCAATGTTATGTTGCAGTCTACAAATTTTTATCATCACAAATAATGTAATATTCATAACTACCGACTAGTAAACGACCAAATGCATAAAGTGATAGTGAAAATTTATGCTTGTTCGTGTCTTCAAAATTGTTTGTATTTAATCGAAAGAGAACGAGAAATTGCTTCTCGTGAAGACGCTATTAAAATACACTCGATACTGCATGACGATATTTAAGGAAATGCTGCGTTATGCATGGTTTGCTTCCAAATTATCGGCTGAAAGAGAGGTTTTTCGAAGTGTCAACGAGGTTTGTTTTTCCACGGAAATCCTGAAAAGACTTTGCGTGTTCGGAAACATAGCATTCATTCAATGTAGCTGGTGCCGTTTAACTTCGTTTTTCATGTATTTAGGAAAATTACCATCCCACAATTTGTGATCGTAATGTCTAAAGCGACGATTAATTGTACATCTTTCGAAAGCAGTCTGTGGCGGTCAAAACTTGGAGGTAACAAGTCGTTTCGGGCTCCTTCCAGGTAATAAGGGATTTCTCAAATCACGGACAAGCATACATTTTCAGTATCACCTTATGCGTTTGGCCGTTTACTAGTCGGTAGTTATCAATAATTATATTATTTGTGATAAGTATTTGTAGACTGCCAAATGACATTGTAAATTTAATAAAAGGTCACCCGATTACACGTATTTTTCCCATTACATCAACTGCAATATAAATTGTGAAGAAATAGAGTGTTAGAAAAAAAATAAAAAACTGATGAGCGGGACTGTATGAAGTCACCAGTGATTACGGGGCTTGAACGCTAACCACTTTTTTTTTTCTTTTTTGTTAAGATCTCATTTTGTTCTATATTGTTAGTTGAATTTGTTCGTGGCGAACGTCCGATGACGTTTTTAGTTGATCCGTTCACTCAGTTTTTTTATTACGGAGGGTAGGCAAACCCTCTCACCGAATACGGTGAGCTAATGCCGGCATAAAAAAAATGGTTCAAATGGCTCTGAGCTCTATGGGGCTTAACTTCTGAGGTCAGAACTTAGAACTACCCAAACCTAACTAACCCAAGGGCATCACACACGTCCATGCACGAGGCAGGACTCTAACGTGCGAGCGTAGCGGTCTCGCGGTTCTAGAGAGTAGCGCCTAGAACCGCTCGGCCACTCCGGCCGGCACCACTCGGCTGTCGGCGCTTCCTGGTAAAAACGGCCACGCACAGGTGTATATATTTTATGATCCAAATTATCTCGCGATTTTATCAGTAACGCTTGAGAAGTACGCCCTACTGCTTACACATTTTGTTGTCCTCGTGGAGTACTACGAGTGCACTAAGTTTACAGTAAATCGGCGTTCCGAACGTCGTAGCCTCCCCTTGTTAAGACGTCGGTAGCGGTTTTTCCCATCCCCATCGTTATCAGGAGAAAGAAAACTGGCGTTCTACGGATCGGAGCGTGGAATGTCAGATCCCTTAATCGGGCAGGTAGGTTAGAAAATTTAAAAAGGGGAATGGATAGGTTAAAGTTAGATATAGTGGGAATTAGTGAAGTTAGGTGGCAGGAGGAACAAGACTTTTGGTCAGGTGATTACAGGGTTATAAATACAAAATCAAATAGGGGTAATGCAGGAGTAGGTTTAATAATGAATAAAAAAATAGGAGTGCGGGTTAGCTACTACAAACAGCATAGTGAACGCATTATTGTGGCCAAGATAGACACAAAGCCCATGCCTACTACAGTAGTACAAGTTTATATGCCAACTACCTCTGCAGATGATGAAGAAATAGATGAAATGTATGACGAGATAAAAGAAATTATTCAGGTAGTGAAAGGAGACGAAAATTTAATAGTCATGGGTGACTGGAATTCGTCAGTAGGAAAAGGGAGAGAAGGAAACATAGTAGGTGAATATGGATTGGGGGGAAGGAATGAAAGAGGAAGCCGCCTTGTAGAATTTTGCACAGAGCATAACTTAATCATAGCCAACACTTGGTTCAAGAATCATCAAAGAAGGTTGTATACCTGGAAGAATCCTGGAGATACTAGTAGGTATCAGATAGATTATATAACGGTAAGACAGAGATTTAGGAACCAGGTTTTAAATTGTAAGACATTTCCTGGGGCAGATGTGGATTCTGACCACAATCTATTGGTTATGAACTGCAGATTGAAACTGAAGAAACTGCAAAAAGGTGGGAATTTAAGGAGATGGGACCTGGATAAACTGAAAGAACTAGAGGTTGTAGAGAGTTTCAGGGAGAGCATAAGGAAACAATTGACAGGAATGGGGGAAAGAAATACAGTAGAAGAAGAATGGGTAGCTCTGAGGGATGAAGTAGTGAAGGCAGCAGAGGATCAAGTAGGTAAAAAGACGAGGGCTAATAGAAATCCTTGGGTATCAGAAGAAATATTGAATTTAATTGATGAAAGGAGAAAATACAAAAATGCAGTAAATGAAGCAGGCAAAAAGGAAAACAGACGTATCAAAAATGAGATCGACAGGAAGTGCAAAATGGCTAAGCAGGGATGGCTAGAGGACAAATGTAAGGATGTAGAGGCTTGTCTCACTAGGGGTAAGATAGATACTGCCTACAGGAAAATTAAAGAGACCTTTGGAGAGAAGAGAACCACTTGTATGAATATCAAGAGCTCAGATGGAAACCCAGTTCTAAGCAAAGAAGGGAAGGCAGAAAGGTGGAAGTAGTATATAGAGGGTTTATACAAGGGCGATGTACTGGAGGACAATATTATGGAAATGGAAGAGAATGTAGATGAAGACGAAATGGGAGATAAGATACTGCGTGAAGAGTTTGACAGAGCACTGAAAGACCTGAGTCGAAACAAGGCCCCGGGAGTAGACAACATTCCATTTGAACTACTGATGGCCTCGGGAGAGCCAGTCAAACTCTACCATCTGGTGAGCAAGATATATGAGACAGGCGAAATACCCTCAGACTTCAAGAAGAATATAATAATTCCAATCCCAAAGAAAGCAGGTGTTGACAGATGTGAAAATTACCGAACTATCAGTTTAATAAGTCACAGCTGCAAAATACTAACGCGAATTCTTTACAGACGAATGGAAAAACTGGTAGAAGCCGACCTCGGGGAAGATCAGTTTGGATTCCGTAGAAATGTTGGAACACGTGAGGCAATACTGACCTTACGACTTATCTTAGAAGAAAGATTAAGGAAAGGCAAACCTACATTTCTAGCATTTGTAGACTTAGAGAGAGCTTTTGACAATGTTAACTGGAATACTCTCTTTCAAATTCTGAGGGTGGTAAGGGTAAAATATGGGGAGCGAAAGGCTATTTACAAATTGTACAGAAAGCAGATGGCAGTTATAAGAGTCGAGGGACATGAAAGGGAAGCAGTGGTTGGGAAGGGAGAAAGACAGGGTTGTAGTCTCTCCCCGATGTTATTCAATCTGTATATTGAGCAAGCAGTAAAGGAAACAAAAGAAAAATTCGGAGAAGAAGTAAAAACTTTGAAGTGCGCCGATGACATTGTAATTCTGTCAGAGACAGCAAAGGACTTGGAAGAGCAGTTGAACGGAATGGACAGTGTCTTGAAAGGAGGATATAAGATGAGCATCAACAAAAGCAAAACGAGGATAATGGAATGTAGTCAAATTAAGTCGGGTGATGCTGAGGGAATTAGATTAGGAAATGAGACACTTAAAGTAGTAAAGGAGTTTTGCTATTTAGGGAGTAAAATAACCGATGATGGTCGAAGTAGAGAGGATATAAAATGTAGACTGGCAATGGCAAGGAAAGCGTTTCTCAAGAAGAGGAATTTGTTAACATCGAGTGTAGATGTAAGTGTCAGGAAGTCGTTTCTGAAAGTATTTGTATGGAGTGTAGCCATGTATGGAAGTGAAACATGGACGATAACTAGTTTCGACAAGAAGAGAATAGAAGCTTTCGAAATGTGGTGCTACAGAAGAATGCTGAAGATCAGATGGGTAGATCACATAACTAATGAGGAAGTATTGAATAGGATTGGGGAGAAGAGAAGTTTGTGGCACAACTTGACCAGAAGAAGGGATCGGTTGGTAGGACATGTTTTGAGGCATCAAGGGATCACAAATTTAGCATTGGAGGGCAGTGTGGAGGGTAAAAATCGTAGAGGGAGACCAAGAGATGAATACACTAAGCAGATTCAGAAGGATGTAGGTTGCAGTAGATACTGGGAGATGAAGAATCTTGCACAGGATAGGGTAGCATGGAGAGCTGCATCAAACCAGTCTCAGGACTGAAGACCACAACAACAACATCGTCTAGGGCACTGCCTGACTGCCAGTCACCACACGTCCGCTACTGGCGAACGACTGACGTAAATCGGCAGTGGGGGAGGCTCGGTGGGAGAACCCACTGTGCAAAGCTGATTGGCCGGAAGTCGACCGCGCCTGCGCCACCTGCAGGAGAGTGGAAACACGACGGCCGGACAGCCCACGTGGGATGGCTGCACCCGCGACGGCTGCCGGCTGACTAAGGCCGGTTACTCAGCGCGAGGGGAGGGGAGGGGACGCAGCTACTGCGCGCGGCTGGTTTTCCGGCTGCGTGGAGCCGGGCGGGCTGGCAGGGAAACGAGCAGCCGCCTGGTTATTATAGCGCACAACTCCACACGCAACAGGTACCCGGGGACCGGATCCACAACACGGCGCCTGTTAAGCTTCGTTTTCCTAGCTGCGGCCATTTCCCGCAGCGTGCTGCGTTTACGCGTGCGAAGCCCCGCCGCCGACTCGCACAATGCAAACACACGAGACCGTTTTCCCAGGGCGCGGACAACGCAGCGTCGCAGCGGGCTCCGCCTGCGAGAAAAGCTCGCGTGCTTCGCGAGCAGCGATTTACTTGCCGGAGGAGTGGGGTTAGTCCAACGGGGCACCGGTGCGATGACACCATCAGTGTTACTTCGCGCGCACGTTCAACAACAGACAATTTTTAACGGAGTTGTTACAGAAACAATCTCCACAAAAGTCGGCTGAACGCTACTCTGCCTCGGGGATTGAGGAACTTGTCGGACTGGTATCCGAAAAGCAAATTTTGCGAAATATGGCAGATGCCTAGTCGAAAACTCAAATGAAAAAGGACTCAATTTGGGCAGAAATCGGAAGAAAAATGAATAAAAGAAGTAAGTAGAAATGTATTTTATTATGTCCAATGTCCGGTGTGGCCGTGCGATTCTAGGCGCTTCAGTCTGGAACCGCGTGACCCCTACGGTCGCAGGTTCGAACCCTGCCTCAGCCATGGATGTGTGTGGTTTAAGTAGTTCTAAGTTCTAGGGGACTGATGACCACATATGTTAAGTCCCATAGTGCTCAGAGCCACTTGCACCATTTACGTCCAATGTAACACATTTATTAATACACTACTGGCCATTAAAATTGCTACACCACGAAGATGACGTGCTACAGACGCAAAATTTAACCCACAGGAAGAAGATGCTCTGATATTCAAATGATTAGCTTTTCAGAGCATTCACACAAGGTTGGCGCCGGTGGTGACAGCTAAAAAGTGCTGACATAGGAAAGTTTCGAACCGATTTCTCATACACAAACAGCAGTTGATCGGCGTTGCCTGGTGAAACGTTGTTGTGATGCCTCGTGTAAGGACGAGAAATGCGTACCATCACGTTTCCGACTTTGAGAAAGGTCGGATTGTAACCTATCGCGATTGCGGTTTATCGTATCACGACATTGCTGCTCGCGTTGGTCGAGATCCAGTGACTGTTAGCAGAATATGGAATCGGTGGGTTCAGGAGGGTAATACGGAACGCCGTGCCGAATCCCAACCGTCTCGTACCACCAGCAGTTGAAATGACAGGCATCTTATCCGCATGGCTGTAACGGATCGTGCAGCCACGTCTCGATCCCTGAGTCAACAGATGGGGACGTTTGCAAGACAACAACCATCTGCACGAGCAGTTCGACGACGTTTGCAGCAGCATGGACTATCAGCTCGGAGACCATGGCTGCGGTTACCCTTGACGCTGCATCAGAGACAGGAGCGCCTGCGATGGTGTACTCAATGACGAACCTCGGTGCACGAATGGCAAAAATGGTTCAAATAGCTCTGAGCACTATGGGACTCAACTGCTGTGGTCATAAGTCCCCTAGAACTTAGAACTACTTAAACCTAACTAACCTAAGGACATCACACACATCCATGCCCGACGCAGGATTCAAACCTGCGACCGTAGCGGTCGTGCGGTTCCAGACTGTAGCGCCTTTAACCGCTCGGCCACTCCGGCCGGCACCAATGGCAAAACGCCATTTTTTCGGATGAATCCAGGTTCCGTTTACAGCATCATGATGGTCGCATCCGTGTTTTGAGACATCACGGTGAACAACACTGGAAGCGTGTATTCGTCATCGCCATACTGGAGTATCACCCGGCGTGATGGTAGGGGGTGCCATTGGTTACACGTTCGGTCACCTCTTGATCGCATTGACGGCACTTTGAACAGTAGACGTTAAATTTCAGATGTGTTACGACCCGTGGCTCTACCATTCATTCGATCCCTGCGAAACCCCTACATTTCAGCAGGATAATGCACGACTGCATGCTGCAGGTCGTGTACGGGCCTTTCTGGATACATGAAATGTTCGACTGCTGCCCCGGCCAGCACATTCTCCAGACCTCTCACCAATTGAAAACGTCTGGTCACTGGTGGCCGAGCAACTGGCTCGCCACAATACGCCAGTCACTACTGTTGATGAACTGTGGTATCGTGTTGAAGCTGCATGGACAGTTGTACATGTACACGCCATCCAAGTTCTGTTTGACTCAATGCCCAGGCGTATCAAGGCCGTTATTACGGGCATAGATGGTTGTTCTGGGTACTGATTTCTCAGGATCTATGCACCCAAATTTCGTGAGAATGTATTCACTCGTCAGTTCGAGTATAATATGTTTGTCCAATGAATACCCGTTTATCATCTGCATTTCTTCTTGGTGTAGCAATTTTAATGGCCAATAGTATATATTTGTACTAAATTTTTAACCACAGTTATAATGAGTTGGATGTTGTTCGTGTGATCAGTACTGTGAACGTCGATTAAAATTCGGTCCACTGAAGTAATCAGTGAACCCCCTTCTCACAGTGAATCTCTCAAACCGCCACTGCTGCCGAGGGTATCATGTTGTCCTTGGGCAGTTCATTAATTTCTGACAGAGCTGTATTATAAGGCTGTGGGGACTGGTATTCTTCTCTCAGATAGTTGTGCAAGCATCAGCAAACTGAAATGACTTTGTCTACAGACTCAACTTTAATGTTTATAGGCGTAAAGAAAACTTTGAGTGTGCAACACATGATACCAAAACATTCTAACTCCTCATGTTTATCTTAACTGGTAACTGAAGTTTCTTTTACGCCCATCTTCTAGCGTTTGTCTAATCTGAAGGTCTTGTCACAAAGTATGACATGAAGCAACACCAAGTTTGACTGTAGCAATACCTGTGGCGGCGGGAAAAATCGATTCACTTTCAACTAGTCACCCAGTTTGCGATTTATTGAATATGCCTGCGTCTCCCTGTTTGCCACAAGAGCCTACGTCAACGACCAGAAACTTGTAGTTCGCATCCACCACGGCGAGGAGGACTTCTGAGAAGTAGCCTTTGGAGTTGTAATACAGACTTCCCGTTTTGTTAGGTGCTACAATGCTAACAACAATAGGAAATTTCCAACGAGTCCAGCATTGTTCTGCCTTCCTCCCGAGTCTATCTGGTCAGGAGGAGGTAAAAAAATTAAGGTAACAATGCTTGTTCAAGTGCACAAATATACTTATCGCAGACACTGAAATGCCATCTGAGCATTGAAGAGAATGGAAAGATTCCCCAGTTGCAAGATACTTGAGAAAATTATGGGAGTAAAATACCCCATCCTGCAATCGAACGGAGCCTTACAGGGTGACCCAATGAGCCCTTTGCTGTACATTCTTGCCACTGAAGAAGTACTCCGAATTGGAGAAAATGAAGAAGATGTGTATGTATATGCTTACGCTGACGACATAGCCGTAGGTTCAACAGATATACAGAAGCTGCAGAGAATCATTGAGAAAATAGACAGATGGTGCAGTGAACACAAACTACACATAAACATAACAAAGACAGAAATGGTAATTTTCAGAAAAGGAGGCAAAACACCCAAGAATGCGGAAATCAGCGTCAGAGGACAAAAAATAAAAATCTCATCAGACTTTAAATACCTAGGAGTGACATTGCAACCAACAGCCAAATGCTTCACAAAACATACAACAGAATGTGCAGCCCGAGCAATAATTGCAATACAGGACATCAAAAACATCCGCCGACTCACTCTAGAAACAGCCATGAAATTATTCAACACAAAAATCTTGCCAATCCTGGCCTATGGAATGAAGGTTATATGGGACCACCTGTCAGAAAAAAAATCTATAAACACTAGAAAAGGTAAAATCGACGTATCTAAAAAGAGCACTAGGTCTCTCAAAGACAACAAGATCTAGACTAGTGTACCTGCTAGCGAGAGAGACATTCCTAATTGAAGACATCAGACTTCGATATATGATGCCACACACCAGTGCCTCCAGAAAGCAACTGAAGATCATGGAGAACAAACGAGAAAAAATACGGCCGGAGTTCTATGGCACCGAAGCAATGACGAACCGCTCATGGACAGCACCAAACTTCGAACAGCGACATGTCGTAACTAGACTTTCTATTCACGGCTTTCATCATGTAATCTGCAAAAACAAAACTTATCATGACCCAAACACAACATGTGTATGTGAACTGTGTAACGAAGCCTGTGAACGATATCACATAGAACTGTGCAGTAAAAGAGTGAAGTCGATAAATGAATATGCAAAAATGTAAAATATAAATGTGAAATGTTAAGCAAAGTAACTGTATATGGCTATTTGGCTGCAATTTTATTAAATAAAAATACCTTTGGATGAAAAGTAAGCACTTGAACTTGAAACTGACACAAAATTCAATACATAACGACATTTCTGAAATTTAATGACAATGCTAACGCTATAAATAGAACGTGTTTAGACGTAGTTGAACTATTCGCTCTTTTCAAGATTGATTTTTTGTTGTGATTTCCGTCGCGCAGTGAAAAGGGCGATGGAGAAACATGCAAGATTATTTAGGAGATACAGGAAACTAGAAATGTCTGCGACCACTGAGTCAGCAGCCACGAGGAAAACAGCCGTGTACTGGGACAGACTTCGATTCCTTAATAGCGTGGACGATGACAGGAAAACGTTTTCCAACGTCTGCCATGTAATATAATTTTCTTTATTTCTACTGCAATAACTTTTCTTGAAAGTACAGAGTCAATATTTTTGTCCCATTTGATTCCGTAGGAAGCAGTATAAACCACACCTATGTACGTAATAGCAGTTGGCGAATTAGCATTTATTCTAGTGGAACAATGACAAAACAGTGAAAAGTGTATTATAACAATCGATATTAATGAAATAATGGCACAACCGTAGATAAAACAATCATTACTAAATCACGTAGCCCAACAACTTACATTATCGTTACTTGTACTGAGAAACTGTGAGTTTTTCTGCTGGTGTAATCGGTTTTGGCATTCGGTTCCAGGAATCACTTCTCAGTTTGCCTTCAATGAAACTGGTTGGGAGTGAATCTCAAAAATGGCTTAAACTTCTCTGCTTCGTCGAGCAAATGGTTTGTAACTACAATTTTATATGCTCCTTCTCGACAATTCAAGAATATTTATCTCACTGCTTTGCGCTTTCTGAGTACTTTTTCCAACGACGTACAGTCCTTCTCCTCTTCCTCACTTCCATGTACTGTAAGAGTGCAAAAATTAACAGTTTCTTAGCTCTAGCACTGCGCTGAATGTTTGGCCTTCACTGCCTCCGCTGCTACTTGGTTCAAACGGCTCTGAGCACCATGGGAGTTAACATCTGAGGTCATCAGTCCCCTAGAACTTAACTAACCTAAGGACATGACACACATCCATGCCCGAGGCAGGATTCGAACCTGTGACCGTAGCAGCAGCGTGGTTCCGCTGCTACTGCCGCGCTGCACTACCCCGAGCCTAGCAGAAAGATTCTCGCAACGCACAGGAAATAGTGTGGCGCCAATGAACCGCACAAAACTGCTCTCGTCTAGGAGAAATTATAGCTAACAACGATTTTAGACGAACTGTAAAAATTATTTCAAACCTTTCCGAAACTTTTTCTCGCTTTCACCCCCCCCCCCACAAAAAATGTAACGGGAAGAAGTTTGTCGCTTTTGGACGTTGGTTTGGTGGAAGTTCCGCGTCAGACGTTACATTTTAATTTATTACCTCACTATTACCGACTCTGTTAGCCAGAACTTTTGCAGACGTTAGCGCCATATGCTACTGAAGGCAACTACGAAGTTATGTTGTTGTACGACACTCAGTTTAGGAGGTATGGCGTGATAAATGTCGAGCAGTGCGAATAATTGACTTATCTTAAAATCTGAAATCACAACAAAAAATCAATCAGCATTGTCACTCAATTTTAGAAATATTATTATGTATTGAATTTTGTGTCAGTTTCAAATTCAAGTGCTTACTTTTCATCCAAAGTATTTTACTCCTATAATTTTTTCAGGTATCTTGCAACTGGGGAATCTTTCCATTCTCTACAATTCTCACAGGGCGTTTCAGTGTCTGCGATAAGTACATTTGTGCCCCATGTTATCGAGGCACTTGAACAAGGAGTGTTACCTAAATTTTTACCTCCTTCTGACCAGATAGACTGGGGAGGAAGGCAGAAGAATTCTGGACTCGTTGGAAATTTCCTAATGCTGTTATTGCACTTGATGGTAAACACGTTAGGTTCAAATGGCTCTGAGCACTATGGGACTTAAAACATCTGTGGTCATCACTCCCCTAGAACTTGGAAGTACTCAAACCTAACTAACCCAAGGACATGACACACATCCATGCCCGAGGCAGGAGTAGGACCTGCGGCCGTAGCAGTCGCGCGGTTCCCGACTGAAGCGCCTAGAACCGCTCTTTCAAAACGGCCGGCAGCTAGCTCACAACCCACACGCAATGGAAATATTTTAGATCTTGTAGCTACAAACAACCCAGTTTTTATCGACAGTGTCAGTATAGAAACCACGGTATCACAGAGACGGCGGTTACTAAAGTTAATAAATTCCTCAGTAAGTCTAGGAGTGTTTTTACGCTGGAAACATCAGAAAAGCAATAACAGCATCCAGCTTAAACAGTGAGTAAGTACCAATAGGATGGACGAAGAGGAATTATGGGCGAAGTTTGAAGGAATTATAAATCGCGCACTGGATAATTAAGTGCTGAGTAAGTGGATTAAGGACGGAGAAGAGCGACCGTGGTTTAATGACGAAACTTCAGAAAATGTTGAGGCGACAGAGATCGCTGCACTCTCGATTCAAAAGAAAACGCACAAATGACGACAGGCAAATATCAGTAGAAATTCGTGCGGCTGTGTGGAGATCGATACGGAAACCGTACAAAACTTCCACCGTCATACTTCAGAAAATAATCTTGCCGACAATCTAGAAAATTCTAGTCCTACGCAAACTCGCTCGGGGGGTAGAAAACTTGTATCCAGTCACTCATCGGCCAGTCTTTTGTGGCAGTAGAAGACAGGAAAAGGAAAGGCGAAGTATCCAGTCACTCATCGGCCAGTCTTTTGTGGCAGTAGAAGACAGGAAAAGGAAAGGCGAAGTTTTAAATTACGCGTTTAAGAAATCATTCACGCAGGAAGATCGTATAAACGTACCGTAGTTTCACCTTCGCACAGAGCCGTAAGGAGGACACAGAAATCGAGAGGCAGCTTGCTTCGGCAGTGGCACCACACGTAAGATGCATTTATCGCAAATCTGTTGGCCTGGCGGAAAGTCCCAAGCGAATGAATAAAAATTGCGGGTGACTCCTGCATACAAGAAGGGTAACAGAAAGGACCCGCAAAATTAAAGACCAATATCCCTGCCATCGGTTTGCTGCAGAATTCTTGAAAATATTCTCAGTTCGAGTCTAATAAATTCCCTTGAGAAGGGAAAGCTTCTGTCCACGAATCAGCACCATTTTAGAAAGCATAGCTCGTGCCAAACTCAGCTTGTCCGTTTCTTGCGCTACAGTATATCCTGCGAACAATGGGTGACGTGCAACAGGCAGATTCCACACTAAAGAGCAAAGAAACTGGTACACCTGTCTAATATCGCGTAGGGCCCCCGCAAGCAAGCAGAAGTGCCGCAACACGACGTGCCATGGACTCGACTAACTTCTCAAGTACAGCTGGAGGGAACTGAAACCATGAATCCTGCAGGGTTGCACTTCCGTCTCGACGAAAGATTCTCTTCAGTCGTCGTGGACATGGGAAATGCGAAGTTCATCCTCGTGCCCACAAAACCAGTGCTGGGCGATGCGACTTGTGTGAACTGGAGACCTGTCGCTTTGGAACCTGGCACATCACCACTGGGGAACATATATTGGGTTGGAACTGACCAGGCAAAATGGTCAGACAATCATTGGCAGTACTGCGACCTTGCAATCATGGAATAGCATGTTATGGCTGATCAAATCATCATCTAACTCCCGCCATCTTTCACTCTTGGGACGTAAATGAGCCCAGAAGTTGAAAGCCGTGTGCAGCAAGACTCGTCCGACCAAATGACTGTCTTCCACAGTCCAAGTGTTATGATTTCGGCATTATGTTTTGCTGTTACGGGAATTTGCATCACTGATGAGTGGTTCTGGAATTTCGGCCGCTCTGGAGGGCGACATTCAGTCCTGCAGGGACTTTTGCCCCTCTCGCCCTCTTATTTTTCATCACAATCGTCTTCAATCGCCCTCTGTCACGATCGCTCAACACACAATTTCGTCCGCGTTGTGACTCAGCAGATGATGTTTCTCCGCTTCCCGTGTATGCGGCATAAATCTTCGATACGGCGCCGCTTTACACGCCAAACACTTCGTTTCCGTTGATTGCAGATGCACGCACCACTTCTTCTTCTCACCGCATTACAACCCTGTGTGGGTTTTAGCCTCATCAACGAGTTTCCTCCATTCTGCCCTCTCCAGAGCGGTTCTCCGCCATGCTCGGACTCAGAGAGATTTTATATCTTCTTGCACATCGTCCACCCACCGTTTTCGTGGCCTTCCTCTCTGTCTTCAGCCGGTTGGCCTCCATTCAAAAATCTTTTTGGTTGTTCTTCCAGTATCCATCCTGAGGACATGTCCAAGCCAGACTACTGTTCTAGTTTTCATCATTCTTGCGATGTCAGTTCATTGTACGAGGCGGTCCAGCTCAGTATTCGTCCTACATCTCCAGAAACCATTTTTATCCCGAACTACCCAGTAGAACTTGCGCAGCACTCTCCTTTCAAATATCCTGAGCTGCTGCTCATCAACGGTCGTTAGCGGCCATGTTTCGCATCCGCAGGTTACGACTTGCCTGATCATGACCTTGCAGCTTCAATTTCTTAAACGTGTGGAATCATTTAGAAGGTGAGGCAGTGAAACGGCACGATTTCGACTCCGGCTGATGGGTGCAGCGGTGGGGGGTGGGGGTTATGGGGGGGGGGGGGGGGGGGTTCGGAGACGGACCTTGAGCGTCTAGACAGGTGGAAATTTCAGTAGGCAAGGAGCGTTGGTCAAGCGAGCCACGTGCATTTGCTGTAAAAGCATATTATGTCAACATGGGTAATGCGGTTGGTGCCCAACGCGCTTTCCGTCCTGAGTTTAATCTGCCGCCACGTGCTCCCATGGCATCAAGGAAAGCTATCCTCCTATGAGTGAAAAACTTTGAAGCCACTGCAAGCACGACAAGAAATTAGGTGGTAGTGCAAAAACAATCCGGACCCCAGAGAACACTGACCGTGTGCGGGATGCATTAGCACGACGTCCGCGAAAATCAGTAAGGCGGCATGGCGCTTAACTTGGTCCCAGCAGTCTATCAGTGAGGCGGATTTATGGATGAGTGACGAAGCCCACTTTCACCGTAGTGCCTACATCAACAAGCCGAACTTCCGGTATTGGTCCGCAAATAACCTCCGTGATCTTCATGAAAAACCTCTCCATTCTGAAAAAGTAACAGTTTGGTGTGCAATATCTTGTCGTGGAATCGTGGGACCCTAATTTTTTGAAGATGAACATGGTAACACAGTAACGGTGAACTCCGAACGTTATGCCGACATGTTGGCAACTTTTTGTCAGCCTGAAATCGATCAATATGATACAAATGGAGAAACACTCTTCCAGAAAGATGGTGAACGAGCCATACCGCTTAAACTCGCATTTCCAGGACGGCTAATCAGCAAGAATGGTGACATCGCTTGGCCTGCCCGTTCGCCAGATTTGACCGCCCCAGACTTCTTTCTTTCTGGCTATCTTTAAATGCAAAGTCTTCGAGGAAAATCCATGAAGACCAAAAGAAGACCTGAAGGAGCGAGTCCGGCAGGAAATTAACAACATTCCGTTGCAGAACATCATGGGCAGATTTCATCTTGGACTCCGACAATGTCTGCAAAACCAAGGACGCCACCGTACTGACATCATATTCAAAAAATGATTGTTTTTAAGGTATAACATTAATTTCCACTCATGCACTTAAGATTCATGTTGAAATAATTAGACACCTTTTTGTAAATATGTTATTGGTGATTTTTCAAAACCGTGCCGTTTCACTGCCTCACCCTGTATTACCATCTAGGATGCGCAGTTTTATTTCAGTTGACATGGAATTTGTCCTGTTAATATTAGAGCCCAAATAGTCAAGGTTCTGCACAGGTTCAAAATTGAAACCGTCTGCTCGTAGTCTATTCAAGTTATTAGTTTCCTTCATGGTGAAATTCGTGTACTTTAGTCTTTGTTCCGTTTATAGAAAGGCCTCTAGGTTGTGTGGCTTCTTTCAGCTCGCATATTGTCCTCTCTAGCGATATTATTCTTCCACTAATATTTGATACACCATCAACATGTGCGCATATCTGAATCGAGTTTGTGCCTATGTAACCAGGTATAGTCTGTAAACTGAAGAGCGAGCAGTGCTTTTGGTGGAGGAAGTGGCCTCTCCCGGAAGAACGCTGTCACCGGCCTACAGAGGCACCCAGAATGTGTTGCCAGTTACCTGTCTAGCGGTGAAGATCGGCGTGCGGTGATATAAGTCGTTTCTGTTCGTGGGATCTTAGTTGCCAGTGTCAGTGAGTTAACTTTATATACTTACTGATGTACTTCGATATCCGGAAGTGATGGATAATCGTCTAGCATTGCAAGAAAATATGCAGAATACGAAGAAGAGGAGGTATTTGCGGAGTAACGAGCGTTCGATCGTCTCTAACGTTATTAGAGGATGTATTAAAGAGACGGCCCAAAAAGAACTTTTGGCTAATATTACCAGTCCCAAGCAAAGGTCTGCAATCTATGCAAACGTCAGCCTCACCCAATAGGACATGTAAATAAGGAACGTGAAAATATGCCGCATGGTTTGCTGGAATCGCCACGAAGGAAAACTAATAATTTTGGGAGGAAACCCATCGTTATAGACAGTTTCAAAATCACGTAAAAACTTTGATGCTTATGGAACACTAAATCTGTATCTTGGTCACTATTCACCTGATTCTAGGACATATTGCTTAAAACATGTGCGCAATAGCTATTCTAAACACTGCTGAAATTTCCTTCGAAACATGTACAGCGATTCTGGACTTCTAAGCAAAAATATTGACATTCGAGGTGCGTTCACATATTAATTTTTATGTTTTGGTAAGAACTTTGTTTGTTAATCTACAGCAATGTTATCCTCTTCAAAATATTCCCCAATACATACTATACACTTATGCCAGTGCTTTTTCCAATTCCCGAAACACTTTAGGAGCTGTTTCTTCGGGAGAGTTTATACGTCTCTTAACTGAGCATTTTTAACCTCATCCATGTTTGTAAAACCGCTGTTGTTTAAGGCCTGCTGTGAGCATTTTTAATCTCATCCATGTTTGTAAAACCGCTGTTCTTTAAGGCCAGCTTTGAAATGTTTATATCACTTGTCTGCCCTTGTTTTACTCGTAACAGGCTAAGCAAAAGCGATATTTACCATTTCTAAAAATTTCATACACTTTATTCCATTCTTATAACAAAATTTAATACAGATTCTCTAATGTATTTTTGTACAAAACAAATATTCGTTGATGCTACCAAAACACATGTAACTTTTCTGACAGCTGACAACAGAGTAAATACCCAGTATGCATAACATTGTGCACATACTTTTGAGGCATGTTTAAAAACACAGTGACAAAAAAGTAGTGCAAATCGGACTAATACTACACACAAAATTATAAATTTCTCCTTACTTTTCAAACACTCTTCGTGTTGCAAGAATTGTTAAGTTTCAATGCAGTCCTTCAAAGAAAACTTCTACCTTTTAGTAGAAACACAGAATAAGAACAAGCCTTAAATTCTACAGACTGATTCCATTATACGGGGTTCGTTTTACGAATAGCAACAGAGGAACATCCATACACATGAGCAGGCATTCGGTTCTATGTTTGTAGGAGAATCCTGACTTCCGTTCTTATGTTCATAAAATTTACTCTATAATGTTGTGTTTCGGAAGAAGGTATCGTTTTTTGCATTCCTTACGGTCTAAATGCACTTTTCTACAAATGAACGCAGCCGAGACGTATCTGTACACGGCGTCGCCACGGCAGGGCCGGTACTAGGTTGTTAAACAGCCTGTAGAACGACCCTGTGACGTAGCCGGGTTGGCTGAGTGAGTTTACCGACAGACTGTATCTGAAGCTTCCACATGGCTGCTTCAACATTCCACACTGAAAAGCACTGTAGAGAGTGCGTCCCCTTGTCTGACTCCTTCACTAATGCTAAACCGATTGCTCAGTTCTCCACGCACTCACACTGGAACCAGCCAATGTTGCTTGAATGAGTGAGACATCCGTCGATGGTATATCAAGCAGCAGCAAATCGTCTAGCATTTGTGCTCTGTCGAGACTATCAGAGGCCTGGTGCACGCACCATAGGACCATCAATAACTTCCTCAAGTTCGACTCACTTAGCTGTGACGTAACGCATTCACAACTACACAGAACGCTGTTCTGACCACGAGCGACATTTGCGACTTGGTGAGGACGCTGGGCAGGTGCCGTTCGTGTTCAGGCACAAAAGCGCAACCTGCGAACTTTGCGGCGTTTCCACATTTTTGGCCAAGCGCTGGGGATGTTATTCAAACTGTGAAGCACGTTAAGCACACAACAGGGAATATTTATTAGTCGCAACATTCGTCTACACCTCGATCAAAATAAGAAAATGAGGAGGGGCGATGTCGGTTCACGTTTGTCTGCGCACACAATACGGCTTCGCGGCAGCGACGGGAGGTAAGTTCCCGTTTTGGACACATTTACACGCTGCCGGTTAACGTGTAGTATTGAGCTTGCTTATGAGGGTGCTAATAGTGTTAGCACTTGTTCTGTGCACATTCGCAACAGGTTTAGGATATTCTGTAGCGTAAAATAAACACTCCGCATAGTCATAGAGGATGATTATAATTCAAGTTCGACTTTCAAAACGCTGTACAAGTAACACCACTGGTCAGAATGACGTCACATTGCAACGGTATATTATCGGCGAAGGGGGGGAAACGTATGGCAGAAAATGGATCCACAGATGGCGTTGTATGTGTCCGAATACATAAATGAAAACCTGTTATGCGCAAGACCCATTGAATTTGGTACAAACACGCCGGGTACACAGCTTTTCCTCCTCTCGCGACTGCAAAGTTCGCCGTAACTGTCGCAACGCAGGATCGCGTTGTTGCTGTAAAAATGGTTCAAATGGCTCTGAGCACTATGGGACTTAATATCTGAGGTCATCAGTCCCTTAGAACTTAGAACTACTTAAACCTAACTAACCTAAGGACATCACACACATCCATGCCCGAGGCAGGATTCGAACCTGCGACCGTAGCTGTCTTGCGGTTCCAGACTGCAGCGCCTTTAACCGGACGGCCACTTCGGCCGGCGTTGTTGCTGTAAAGCTGTATTAAAAGAATCATGACTGTGCACACATCGCTCTGACACTCAAGGGTTTGGAAAAAGGCGTTGGTCCGATGACTGCCGTCGGTCTGGAGAAAATGATTCGGATATTCCAAAAGACGCGTTCTCTCGGTGTGCAACATGGCAGAGGAAGGAGACGAATTGATTCGAGGTCAATGGCAGCAGTGGCCACAGCAGTGCAAAAGGAGATGAGTGGTGGTGGTGGGCAAACGTGTAGCGCACGGAGAATTGCCCGAACATTGTACATACCCGTGAGCAGGGTGCGTAAAATCCTACGAAACATCCGTCTTTGCTATCCATTCAAAATTACCCATGTTCAGAAGTTGGTTTCTGTTGACCTGACACCAAGAGAGACTTTGTTTTAGAATTTCTTGCTCGCGTGGAAGTCGACAGTGATTGGCCGTGGACGATTTTGTGGACAGACGAAGCCCACTTTCATCTGACAGGATATGTCAGTAAACAAAATTGTCGAATACGGGCAACGGAAAATCCACACGCAAATCAACCAGTACCACTTGATCCTGCAAAGGTGACAGTGTAGTGCAGATTTACGGCATCATTTATCATAGAGCCATATTTTTTCGAAGAGACAGGTGTTTCCGGTCCTGTTACCTGTACCGTCACTGGTAAGCGCTGTGAGTGTCTTTTGCGCAACCACGTCATCCCAGCTCTCCAACAGCGTGGATGTGTGGATGGGGTAACTTTTATGCAAGATGGCGCACCTCCGCACATTGCAAATCCAGTCAAGCTGCCGCTGAAGCGCTATTTCGGAAATGCTAAAATTATCAGCCGCCATTTCCCTACAGCCTGGCCGTCCCGATCACCTGATCTTGACCAGTGTCACTTCTGGCTGTCGGGCTATCTGAAAGATGTAGTGTTCAGTGTGCCGATTGCAAACTTCGCTGCATTGAAGGCACGCATTGCGTAACACATTCTGAACGTGACCCCGGAAACACTTCGATCAGTTGTAGAACACGCCGTTTCCCAATTTGTTGCAGAAGACGGTGGACGGCATATTGAACAGGTTTTGCGCCAGTCACACGCAAATTAATAATCCGATTTGATTTTGAGTGATGCTCCTTATGCACTTTTGGCCTCAAGACAATTAAAAACCAAAGAGACTGATGCTTTTTATGCGGCCTTTGACCTCAGGACAATTAAAAACCCATTTTTCCCATCCGATATAATGTGACCTTGCCATGGTGGATGGGCCTACGTAACTAACAGTATCACACCTGTACACCCATGCACACGGAGTAGTATAGCTTGTTCAACGTCAAACGTACACCTTAGTCACTGCTGTATGATTCATTTGTCATTTGCAGCCGACCACTATTAAATTATGATGCTGACAGCGCCTTCTATTCCTACATTTTGTAACCATTTATTTTTCTTCTGCCGTACATTTCACCCTTCTGCGATAATATTCCGTTGCAATTGGACATCATTCTGACCAGTGGTGTTATTTCTACAGCGGTTTGAAAGTTCAATCACCCTGCTCAACGCCATCAACGAGCCCTTAACGGCAACAGGCGCCGCCCGCAACTAGCAGCTGAGGTGGCAGAGCGATATGGCGGTGGTGACCAGAGTGGGAGTCGTCCTGAGCGAGGTGGCGCAGCGGTTAGCACACTGGGCTCGCATTCTGCTGTCTTCACACCCGCGCTCGGCTATCCATATACAGGTTTTCCATGCTTTCCCCAAATTGGCTACAGGCAAATGCCGGGAGGATTCCTTTGAAATCCTCCGCAATCACAGCTTGTTCTACGTCTCTAATGACATCGATATCGACAGGACGTTAAACCCTATCTTCCTTCCTTTAGAATGTGAGTTGTGGCCGATTTCGTCTGACTAGTTGTTGCTACGGTAGCTGTCGTGTAACCAACTAGGTGTCGATCATTTTGGTGTTCTGATCCAGGTATAGTAACATGTTGCTAGGTACAGGGTGCGTCAAAAAAATGTACACACACTTTGAACTGTGATAGACAATTTATTTCCGATTTTACAAGGTTAAATATCTGCGAGAAAGTAATGTTATGTTTCTTCAACAGGTGGCAGCAGTGGAAAGGAAGTAACTGCAACATGGCGGATGTGCGTTTGAGCTTTGAAGCGCGGAAGCAGATAATTAAGTGGTACTGGAAGTTTGAGAATGCAGCTGCGGTTCGAAGACAGTGGAGAAGTGAGTATGGTACAGAACCACCTTCAAAGTTGACAATTACACGTCTACGAGACAAATTCGAAATTCATGGAACAGTGTGTGATGTGCATAAAGGTCGATCAGGGCGACCTCGTACAGCTACAGGTGATGATTCCACAACTGCGGTCTTTGAACTGTTTCAGCGTTCGCCTCAAAAATCTTCAAGGCAGGCGCCACGTGAGAGTAATGTAACTGATAGTAGTGTGCTACGCATTCTGAAGAAAGGCAAGTTTCGTGTGTACATTCCAAGGCTGGTGCAACAGTTTCGTGTGTGCATTCCAAGGCTGGTGCAACAGTTTCGTGTGTACATTCCAAGGCTGGTGCAACAGCTAAGTGACGACGATCCAGATCGAAGGTTAGAATTTTGTGAATGGTTTCACGAGATGGTGAGACGTGAACCAGGATTTATGGGTAGCATAATTCGGTCGGATGAAGCCCAATTCGAACTCAGTGGAACTGTCAATAGGCACAATTGTGTGTCCTGGGCTGAAGATAATCCTCACATTACGGCTGAAAAGGTTGTGAATTTGCCTGGTGTAAATGTGTGGTGTGATTTCTCTGCAAGGGGACTCATTGGGCCTTTCCGCTTTGAAGGTACTGTTACTGGAGAAACGTATCTAACAATGCTTGCTGACTCCATATTCACTGTCATTCGTGCATGATACGGTAATTATGAGTTTTATTTCCAACAAGATGGCGCCCCGCCGCACTATCATAGGGACGTACGAGCATACCTGGATCACATTGTGCCAGGCCAGTGGATAGGACGCAGGGGACCAATCGAGTTTCCTGCACGCTCTCCAGACCTCACACCGCTCCATTTCTTCTTATGGGGCACAGTAAAAGATGAGGTGTACAAACGTAAACCACGTAACCTGGACACACTTTGGAGTGAGATTCAGGCGGTGTGCGCAGAAACCTCATTGGACACTTTGGTACGATGTACGGAATCAGTGGTGACTCGTACTCAGAAATGTATTGATGCTGAAGGCCACCACTTTGAACATTAATCACATTTGCAAAGTACATTTATTTTTCCAACTGGAGTTTAAGCTTTCCATTTCCAGAAATTTAACATTGTAGAACGAGAAATACATTTTCTATGACGCTTCAAAGTGTGTATACATTTTTTTGACGCACCCTGTACATGTATTTCCTCGTACACGCTGCTGCCGAATGACGTTCGCGAAATAGCTCGGGATAATCAGGCAGTGACACACGAGCTCGTCCTCTCGGGCACGGCGCGCAGGTCGCGACGGGCACAAATCCCGAGCCGATGACGAACGTTACAATACGTCACTGGAGGCAGACGGGAATCAACGAGCTCGTTTGCACAACCGACGCGCTGACCACGTGTTGTATTTACACAGCAGTCAGATTCCCTTCAGTTTTAATAGTAGACACAGTGCTCTTACAATTGGGGAGTATCTGGACTCTATCTCTCTCCACCTACCAGGTGTGGAAATATGACACCGGAATTTCCCCATACATGATGCCAGTCATCAGTGTAGGGCCCGAAACACCGCGTCTGCAGCGCCACCTGCTTCCTGTAACGAATGTCAACACAGAGTAACCCAAGAAGTTCCATACATCGGTATCTGTTTCCAACCCGTGAACATGTCCAGTTTTGTGCCTACGAATTACGATTTGCGGACAGCATTGGTTTTCTATTATCACTTGAAGAAAACTGCTGCAGAATCGCATCGGATGGTTATCGTGGCTTTCGGAGAACATGCTCTTGGGAAAACACGGTGTTTCGAGTGATTCGAAAAATTCGAAAGTGGTGATTTTGGCGTCAGAAACGACGAGCGCGCGAAACCACCGAATAAGTTCGAAGACAATGAATTGCAGGCTGTATTGGATGAAGACGATATTCAAACTCAACAGGAACTCGTGGAACAATTGAATGTGACGCAGAAAGCAGGTTCTCGTCGGCTGAAACCTACGTAAAAGGTGTAGAAAGTGGAAAAATGGGTTCCACATGATCTGAATGAAAGACAGCAATCAAATCGAAAGACAAATTGTGAAATGCTGCTCGCCAGATACAAAAGAAAGACATTTCTCCACACAATAGTGAAATATCATCAAAAATGGATCCTATGCGTCGTAAATAATGGGTGAATCCATGCGAACCATCGACATCCACTGGTAGACCAAATCGCTTTGGAACGAAGACAATGCTCTGTGTTTGGTGGGATCAGAAGGGTGTCATCTATTATGAGCAGCTAAGACCCGGTGAAACCGTTAACACTGATCGCTACCAACAGCAAATGATCGATTTAAATAGAGAATTTCGTGAAAAACGACTGGAATATGGAAAAAGGCAACACAGAATCATATTGCCCAATGATAGCGCCACATCACACACAGCAAAACGGGGGAGGGAAACGATCAAGGCGCTCAGATGTGAAGTACTAGGGCATGTGGCGTGTTCTCCAGACTTGGCTCCGTCCGATTATCATCTGGTTGCATCACTGGGACACGCTCTCGCTGAATGACGCTTCACATTACAATGTACGAAAATGGCTCGCTGACTGGTTCGTTTCAAAAGAAGAACTGTTTTTTCGCGTGGCATTCATAGCCTGCCGGAGAGGTGGGAGAAACGTGTAAATAGCAATGGACATTATTTCGAATAAAATATTATTTATCAGTTTCAAACAACAGACATGTAACTATTCTAACCAAATTCCGGTTTCATACTTCTACACCTCGTCTATCAGTTTGGCACCATCTCTAACACAGACCAGGTGTCATACTTGCTACACAATTTAAGGAAAGGAACGATATTGGCCTCATTAGAATTGTACAGTTCCAAAATACGACAGGCAGCAGGATAGGCCTCAAGCCCCTCTAATGGTACGTAACAAATGACTCTACTTGCATCTGAAGCCAATATCTGTACAGCTTAAGTCATATCTACTTTGCGCGTGGTGATGTGATATGTGTCAGTAGTTATCTGCGGATCACTCTTGAAAGCACGTTCGGCTTTAAAGGAAACTTGCTGAAAACTCCCACTGATACGAAAACAAGGAGAAACACCTTGCAGGAACTTTGAAGGTGGCCGTCGGCTGCAACACTACGGACTGCCCTATGCCGGGATACGCCGCAGCATTCCGGGCCAACAGCCCACTCACCAGACTCGCCGACAGGAAGCCTGAACCAGGCTGTGCTCATCGTCGCAAGAACAATTAGAAACACTCCAACTTTCTGAAAGTTCCTAGCGGATTAAAACTGTGTGCCGGACCGAGACTCCGAACTCGGGACCTTTGCCTTTTGCAGGCAAATGAAGCTGTGAGGACGGGTCGTGAGTCGTGCTTGGGTAGCTCAGCTGGTAGAGCACTTGCCCATGTATGGCAAAGGTCCCGAGTTCGAGTCTCGGTCCGGCACACACTTTTAATCCGCCAGGAAGTTTCATATCAGTGCACACTCTGCTGCAGAGTGAAAATCTCATTCTACTCCAACTTTCTGGTTGCTCATTCCCAGCCACGCAGCTCCCCCAATTTTACGGCAAAGATCACCTTGAACGGGAGTTTGCAAAACCAGCGGTTAATCTGTATCTCCCTGTACGTGACGACATTCCTGCACTCAATACAAACAGATCACGTCTGCTGTCCACAGAAGAAGGACAAATAGCGGAAGATGTGTACAAATGGCGATTAACAACATCGCCGAACTGCGACTGTGGTGAAGAATGACAAACTGTTCAGCATGGCATTGTACGTGTCCAAATGGATCGTTTCCTAGTGATTCGGAGGAGATTCTGAAGGCAACAATAAATTTTGGATACATTTATTCACCGGCTGGCTGTAAAACCTAACTAACCTAAAGACATCACACATATCCATGCCCGAGGCAGGATTCGAACCTGGGACCGTAGCAGAAGCACAGTTCCGGACTGAAGCGCCTAGAACCGCTCGGCCACAGCGGCCGGCATTTGTAAATTTAATTAACTTATAATATCTAATTTTTGCATTTGTTGGATACGTGTATATGTACTATTAAAGAATGTTTGTTCTTGTGAGGTGTGATAAAGCCCACATGGTAAATAAATAAATGATCTACACAGCGTAGCTTCTGAGCATAAGGGACGCCATTTGTTATGAAATACTCACATTTAAGTCACATTGATACTCACAGGATCCTAATGCGACCTGCAGGTAGAGGAGACCATCAGAGAAGCAGGGGAAAGTGACACAGAAGTGTATTTGTTACGGATAAAAAGACACCTTGAAATTTTACGTAATGCAACAGTCGCCGTTCTAGCAAGGGGAAGAATTATAGAAAGAAAATTCCATCCAACACCAATCCTTCACACCAGTTATCAACCTACGATCCAGGAAGCTGCTCACCAGAATTGGAACCCTGGACGCCATTTATCTCAATGCCGTATGGGCAGACACCCACGGCCGCACAGCCGGGCATCTGTCCTTGAGCATTGTAAAGCTATGTGAAGCTAAGTAAACACCTTATGATGCAATCATTCGTACGATACTGGAATGCAGTGACATCGAATAAAAATTCTAGTCTCTGGAAGTTGTTGTGCGGATCACCGACGAGGTCGACTTGAATCATACGATACTGGCATGCACGAAGAACAAGGAACCACAAGAAGACTGTACGGGAAGTTGATTGCAAGGGGCGCTGCCGCGGTATTGTATATTACACTTGATGTAACATTGCATTCCCTTGACACTTAGGCGATGGGTATAACATCGTTATTGTTTGATTTTAGCTAGTCAAATATTCTGACATGGTTTTAGGTACGGTGACATTTCGACCCATGCAGACAGTGCCTGACTCATTAACGGCATTAGACTGAATATGATGACACTGGATGATGTGCTTAAGATCCTGATAGTCATCTTATACGTTATTACACCCGGCCTTAATGCAACCTTGAGAATGATTTGACATGGTTATAGGTGGTACCCTTAGTCTTAGGGATGGTTTTATGTTTTTTATCATTAATACTGCGGTAGCTATTTGTCGTACCACACACAACACGGCCTAGGCTACACATATGTAACTTATGTATTGTGACATGGTTATGTCACATTTTCTTGGATTTTAATTTATATTATTATTTATTTATATTAGTTAATTTAAAAAAAATTCTTCCACTGGACGTATGATTGTATGCAGTACATTTGATTGTTGTGTTGCATGGCCTATTACAACCGTGTGGTACGGATTTATGAATTAGCGTATACATATGTTCATCTATTATGCTATAATCGAGTAAAGCAGTGAAAACTATTAACAACAGCATGACAAAGGTTCAAATGGCTCTGAGCACTACGGGACTTAATGTCTGAGCTCATGAGTCCCCTAGAACTTAGAACTACTTAAACCGAACTAACCTAAGGACATCACACACATCCATGCCCGAGGCAGGATTCGAGCCTGCGACCGTAGCGGTCGCGCGGTTCCAGACTGAAGCGCCTAGAACCGCTCGGCCACTCCGGCCGGCGCATGAGAAAGGCAGAAGCATATTTGCCCTAATGTTACATATAGTTTTAATGGTATACAATATGTGTTTTTGAGCCACTTACATAGTTCACATGATACCTGTCAATTGTTAACGTATGTTCTATATTTTTTTATAATAGTACATTTGTTTTACTCATTTACAGGGGCCTGAAGATGGCATCAATGTAATGCCGAAACTGGTAGCACATAAGAAGTTCATGAAATAAATTTCTACAATACAAAATTATTGCATGAAGGAATACATGTCAGCCGTTGTTCCACGGTCCATAATGGCTCAACAAAGAAGTCTGTAAACCGTTCACGTGCCGCCGTGGTTAAAGCATATCGTGCCTGGCAAAACGGCGTTCTCCAAAACCGGTGCAGAGGCAACTGTGGTACACCACGGACCATAGATACCAGGGGCGAACGACAGCTGCGGACGTGTGAACGGGCGTGCAACTGCTGAACAGCTGACCGGCCAGATGAACAGACGGGCTACCAACCGTTTCTCCTCAAAGACCGTCCAGCAAACGTGGCTGGTTCACGCGACCCACGTTGACTACTGTTCATCGGCGACGAAAGCTGCAACTTTTTTTCAGATGTATCACGTTTTATGCTTCATCGGAACAAATCGCCGTTCGCGCGTTCGGAATGAAATGTCTGAAACCAAACCCCGTGCAACAGCCGTCAGAAGGGTCCAGGCCGGGGGTGAGGGGGGAGAGGGGGGTGGCGTTATGATCTGGGGAATGTTACCATGCCATTCCCTGGGTGATCTCGTCATTCTGGAAGGCACCATGTTCAACACAAGTAAGCATCTAACTTTGGGGGCTCCCCCACTCAAAAATCTAGTTTGTTTCTACTGGGAACCACCAGGACAATGGAACGTTTCACACAGCTCGCTGTGTACGTGCGTAGTAAGAAGTGCACCAAGATTAGTTTATCCTACTCCCCTCGTCACTAAACACCCCGGGTTGAAACTCAAAAGGGAATATGAGGGACCATCTCGACTGGACTGTTAGTGACATATATCCTCAACCGTGAAATGCAGTGCAGATGGAGTCGGCACGCCTTCACATCCCCGGGGTTGTCGGTGGCCTCTGCAACTTCACTGACAGTCTTCCTGCACGTCTGCGCTGCGCAAGGCGGGTATTCAGGCTTTTGACACGCGTGCACATTAACATGTTCAAAATGTTCAAATGTGTGTGAAATCTTATGGCACATAACTGCTAAGGTCATCAGTCCCTAAGCTTACACACTACTTAACCTAAATTATCCTAAGGACAAACACACACACCCATGCCCGAGGGAGGACTCGAACCTCCGCCGGGATCAGCCGCACAGTTCATGACTGCAGCGCCTTAGATCCGCTCGGCTAATCAAGCGCGGCACATTAACATGAATCGACCGGGTATATAACTAGCATTAATCCGCAAGTACATAAATGGCGGGGGGATTGGATAGTAAGCCGGCCGCTGTGACCGAGCGGTTCTGGCCGCTTCAGTCCGGAACCGCGCTGCTGCTACGGTCGTAGGTTCGAATCCTGCCTCGGGCATGGATGTGTGTGATGTCCTTAGGTTAGTTAGGTGTAAGTAGTTGTAAGTTCTAGGGAACTGCTGATCTCAGATGTTGAGTCCCATAGTGCTTAGAGGCATTTGAACCATCTGACTGCATAGTAACATCAGCCGATGCTTCTACTGTAGTCCGCAGAAACTTCTTTGCAGCGAATTACTATGTTTCGAAGATAGATTCAAATATTCTGTACTGCTCATCTAGTCTCCAGCAGACATGGATGGAAATTGCATTTTTCTTCTGGCTGTTAATTTGTGTACACCTACCGTCACATCTTCTTCATATGCGACACAGAGCTAGAACACTGGCAGGTGTTGGGGATTGCACGTATGTACCTCACTAGGTTGCAGAGCAATGTTCTGCGTTTGCCACCTTAGTCCAACGCCTGGTCGTCGCTCAGCAGTCCATTCGCGTGTGCCGACGCAATTTAAATAGCAGCCGTTATCGTGCAGCATTAGTACGAAAGCAGCAGATCACTGCAGACAACTGCCGATCGATGGCAAGGTCGCTTTTACCGCGTAATAACAGCTAAAAGTCAGAGGAGGGCGTTGACATACAATTCTCCATATATGAAGAACATATACCATCTTCATAGAGATAAGGCTTACCGGCCAATGATCTTCATCAGTGTGGATGCACTCACATTGCTCAAACTCTTACGGGAATCGGTAGATTGACTGCCGCGAGTAATGAGTGTGTGGACAGTAAGTTGGAAGTGTGGGTCTCAAGGGGAGCGTGCCAGAGGCAAGTCCCAGCAGTCGCGCTATCCTCTGTGACCTCGGTGGCACAGACGGATAGTGTGTGTGTGTGTGTGTGTGTGTGTGTGTGTGTGTGTGTGTGTGTGTGCAATGTAAGCAGGAGATCCCGGGTTCGAGTCCCGATCGGGGCACACATTTTCAACTGTCCCCGTCGATATTTATCAACTCCTTTAAGCAGATGACGGTCATTATAATTTCATACGATTCTCCGTGTCTCTCGCAAGTTATTCATCCAATTTCCGACACGTGGCACCGAAATAATGCTAGCTACTGCCATACGCTGAATCGGTTTCTCGGCGAATTTTCACACTCGCCGAATAACGGAGAAATGCAGAGCGTTGTTTAAAAGCAACTAAGGTCTCCGAAAGTGATTACACTGATCACAACTGTAAACTGGAACTACTAATTGTAATATTATTGGGATTTTCGTCGTATGAAAGCTTTGAGTACCCTTGGAAAGGCATTCACGTATCTGTATATTAAATGATCAACTTATGAGATGAGACATATTCTTCGAAAGGCATTTGTTTTATATAATTTACATAACTGTAAAGAGGCGCATATAGCGCGGACGCTAATACATCGATTGCGTAGTCAAAGAAACATTTTAACAGAAGCTGAACTGAGGTTCCGCTTCGATCTAAATAAAAGATGACAGTAAAAAACTTTTGTAGATCTTCAGATTTTAATGTACTTCTGCTTGTAATGTGAAAACGTAAAACAAGGTCGACTTTAACCTAGAAAAGTGAGCGGTCTTGCCAGCGTGCAGGCAACATTATTAATTAATAAAATTCAAGTCATTTATGTTCGAAACTGTAAATCGGCAAATTATTGTTATGAAGGTGTTGGACAGTGCAAGAATTGTCTTTAACGAAGGAGAAAAGTAATGACTAATTTGTGACTAAAATGTAAACCAAGGAGACAGCACAGGGCAGGCTGAAATCTGATCGCACCATGCAGTTAGAAAAGTACTTATGTAAGTTATATTGTTTATAAATAAGCCCTAATTTGCTAGTGAGAATTGTTTGAATATATTTAGTGTTTACCAGATTTCTTATTCTGTTCTTTTCCTTTATACTTTTTTAACCTCCTTGTCATATTATTTTAATAAACGTCAAACAGCCTTTACTACAGCAGGGAATACTGCGGCATCCTGGTCGTGTACAGAAGGCCGCTCCTTGTCTTCTATACAACTCATAGCTGCCCCATTTATTAATGATTTCATTTGCAAATGCAATTTTTTTACTGTTCATTGTCAAAGGTCCCTTAGGTAATTATAAAAATCATACTGATTACGTAAAGAAATCCGGGTTGTTCTTTTCCAAGTAATGGAAGTCTTTGCGTAATCAAAAAACTAGCCTCCTTCTGACAACGATCAGCAGCCGACCAGAAGACGGACGTCGTCGACCGCTTTCCTGTCTCCTGTGGCAAAGCTGTGCCAAACTGGGAACACGACATTCTACTATGAAACACAGATTTAAATTGAAAGAATTGAAATATATTTAAAATAATAACAATTTTTTTATCGTACTAGATAATTTACTATAACCACACCCAATTCACTTTATTTCCATTACGTGTTCCGGAGGTTGAAACCTCCATCATCAAGTCGATTCGTGACGATTAATACACCAGGTTAAGTGTATGACACGGTCTCCAGTGGTCACTGGCAGCCTCTCCTGTCGTCTTTACATCATATGTAACAGCCACACATTAGGAACTCAGTTTTTCGCCGCGACATTTTTGAATAAATGCTTCACTGAGTCTTTCGCTGCGTCAAATTTGCACTCAGTCTCCAGCCTTCGACGGCTTCATCTGTCGTCATCCTAATGGGATTCGAGTAGAGCGTGTTGTACTTAATCGAGAAGCTCTGACTCTGTAAACGGGAGGAATTAGCAGAATGCTTGAGACTGAATACGAATCTGACGCGGCAAGAACTTCGTGAAATGTTTAATTCAATATGCCGTACGCTTCGTACGCACTGTAGTAAACCAATTTGCCTACAAATAAACTGTGACAGGATAGAGTAAACTTGTAGTTACTGCTCATATCAACAGAAGTCACGGTACAACCTATCCTAGATGTTCGCATTTGAAACTTATTACAACTTTTATTTACACTGTGTCCCTCAAACTATACATGAGCGAGAAATCAGGAGAAGAAAATTTGAAAAAATCACTACAAATCAGATTGACAAATTATCTAAGAAACCTGAGCTGTACAAGTTGCGTATGTAATGCGCACCCCTTACAAAGCTCAGGCAATGGGTGCTAATTCCAAAGTGAGTTAGAACAGGTCCCTTATGTCATGCGACTCATGCTCATATGATTCAATGGCTCTGAGCACTATGGGACTTAACATCTATGGTCATCAGTCCCCGAGAACTTAGAACTACTGAAACCTAACTAACCTAAGGACATCACACAACACCCAGTCACCACGATCATGCTCATAATTGTATTTCTGACGTCAATATGTTTCAAAATTATGGAACACCATTATTCTCTCGCAATATGACATTTAAGGAGAATCAACAGCGATTCCCTAAACCGAACCGAGTTCTTGTGAAATTCGGCTCTGTTAGATTGTTGTTCTTGTGGTCTTCAGTCCTGAGACTGGTTTGATCCAGCTCTCCATGCTACTCTATCCTGTGCAAGCTTCTTCATCTCCCAGTACCTACTGCAACCTACATCCTTTTGAATCTGCTTAGTGTATTCATCTCTTGGTCTAACTCTACGATTTTTACCCTACACGCTGCCCTCCAATAGTAAATTGGTGATCCCTGGATGCCTCAGAACATGTCCTACCAACCGATCCCTTCTAGGCAAGTTGTCCCACAAACTTCTCTTCTCCCCAATCCAATTCAACACCTCATTAGTTATGTGATCTAACCATCTAATCTTCAGCATTCTTATGTAGCACCACATTTCGAAAGCTTCTATTCTCTTCTTGTCCAAACTATTTACCGTCCATGTTTCACTTCCATACATGGCTACACTCCATACAAATACTTTCAGAAACTATTACCTGACACTTAAATCTATACTCGATGTTAACAAATATCTCTTCTTCAGAAACGCTTTCCTTGCCATTACCAGTCTACATTTTATATCCTTTCTACTTCGACCATCGTCAGTTATTTTGCTCCGCAAATAGCAAAACTCCTTTACTACTTTAAGTGTCTCATTTCATAATCTAATTCCCTCACCATCACCCGACTTAATTCGACTACATTCCATTATCCTCGTTTTGCTCTTGTTGATGTTCATCTTATACCTTCCTTTCAAGACACTGTCAATTCCGTTCAGCTGTTCTTCCAGGTACTTTGCTGTCTCTGACAGAATTACAATTTCATCATCGGCGCACTTCAAAGTTTTATTTCTTCTCCATTGATTTTAATACCTACTCTGAACTTTCTTTTGCTTCCTTTACTGCTTGCTCAATATACGGATTGAATAACATCGGGGAAAAGCTACAACCCTGTCTCACTCCCTTGCCAACCACTGCTTCCCTTTCGTGCCCTTCGACTATTGTAACTGCCTACTGGTTTCTGTACAAATTGTAAATAGCCTTTTGCTCCCTGTATTTTACACCCGCCACCTTCAGAATTTGAAAGAGAGTATTCCAGTCAACATTGTCAAAAGCTTTGTCTAAGTATACAAATGCTAGAAACGTAGGTTTGGCTTTCCTTAATCTAGCTTCTAAGATAAGTCGCAGGGTCAGTACTGCCTCACGTGCTCCAATATTTCTACGAAATCCAAACTGATCTTCCCTGAGGTCGACTTTACTAGTTTTTCCATTCGTCTGTAAAGAATTCGCGTTAGTATTTTGCGGCTGTGACTTATTCAACTGACTGTTTGGTAATTTTCACATCTGTCACCATCTGCTTTCTTTGGGATTGGAATTATTATATTCTTCTTGAAGTCTGATGGTATTTCGCCTGTCTCATACATCTTGCTCACCAGATGGTAGAGTTTTGTCAGGACTGGCTCTCCCAAGGCCGTCAGTAGTTCCAATGGAATGCTGTCTACTCCAGGGGCCTTGTTTCGACTCAGGTCTTTGAGTGCTCTGTCAAACTCTTCACGCAGTATCATATCTCCCATTTCATCTTCATCTACATCCTCTTCCATTTCCATAATATTGTCCTCAAGTACATCGCCCTTGTATAGACCCTCTAAATACTCCTTCCACCTTTCTGCTTTCCCTTCCTTGCTTAGAACTGGGTTTCCATCTGAGCTCTTGATATTCATACAAGTGGCTCTCTTTTCTCCAAAGGTCTCTTTAATTTTCCTGTATGCAGTATCTATCTTACCCCTAGTGAGATAACCATCAGTAGTACCTGCCGCCCCCCCCCCCCATCCCTGTGTCTTATGTTATCAGTTCTCCTAATTTTCAACATCCTTCTATAGCGCCGTGTCTCAAGTTTCTATTATCTTCTTATACGGTTTTCCCACATCCCATGTTTCACTTCCGTACAATGCTGTGCTTTAAATGTACATTCTCAAAAATTTCGACCTCAATTCTGGACCAATGTTCGACACCAGTAGACATGTTTTGGCCTTTACTTCGTCCACCACACACTACTTTACTTGAAAGGTAGCAACAGTTAATCATTTTTCAGACCCCAATGTCTTTATTAAATTTATCGCTAATCTCATTTCTGCTACTTCTCTATCACTTTCGTTGTTCTTTGGTTTACTCTCAGTCCATGTTGCGTGCTCAACAGTGTATTCATTCCATTCAGCAAACACTGTAACTCGTCTTCTTCCCTGAGGACAGCAATGTCTTCAGCTAATCCTGTCACTGACATAGTTTCAGGGTTCCGTAGGGCAATCGATGATCACTTTTTGTCCGTCCGACTGTTCAAAACCCTTTTTCTGAGACAGGGGTAGACGTATGAAACCGAAATTTGTGTGATTTATTAATGTCTACTGTCCCTTGGCGATGTAAAAAAAAGTGAAGCTTCTAAGTAAGTGCAATCAAAAGATGCTGTCATTTATGCCACATACTTTGATACTCACAAACTCACCCTTAGGGTACCATCCCTTGACGTATGATCATGAAATTTGGCAAGAAGAAAAAGTTTCACAGTACCAGTAAAGGAAAAAAATCGGAAAAATGTTTATTTGTAATTATACCACATGAAACATTATTTGTCATTTGTTACGCGACTTCGATTTCAAACATTCTCGAAAGTCTTGGAATCCCTGGAACCACTATCTTGCCAGTATGAATGTGGATAACAAGCGATAATCGTCGAGAGTCTCCATTCCTTGGATTTTAATTCTGCTCCTGAAACGTCGATTTATTTCCGCCGTTACTTTTTCGATACACAGTAGAGTTGGGCAACACGAGTCTTTTTCCCGATTCGATTCCTACGATTCAATCTGACATTGAGAATCGATTCCTACGATTCGTTCACGATTCTTTCACGATTAATTCTAGTCTGCGATAGCACGATTCCTACGGAATGCAAAAAGTTCTACATCTTACTCACAGATGGCAGGACATGTCTGAAATTTTCAATGGGCTTAGAATCGAACTGTGTCATGATAAGATATGCCAGAAATAGTTTACTTATGAGTAAACATGCATATAACGTTAGAAGTGTGATTCTCGATTTATACGTGTAATGCCTTAATTGATGAAAGGTCACGTTTGATTTGATTGCATCTATTGTTTTATTTCAGTATGCCAGGAAAGAGGAGTCGATCTGTCCGAAAAGTGGTGCAAAACTGCTTCCTTTGTTCACACGCATCCTCCACTTGACTGCCATCTGGCGGTCGTAATCATTCGGCTCGATTCGGCATGATTCGATAAGAATAGATGAATCGTTGGAACTTGGAATCGTCACTATTCGGAAACACGCAATCGTTCTTACGATTCTTTTGAACGACGATTCGTCCGCATCACGATTCGATTCTTACGATTCTTTATTTAGAGTCGTTCAAATGAACGACTCATTCTCGAATCGCCACAACTCTAATACACAGGCTGAACACTGGGAGTTAAGGCCGGACACTCTATCGTATCTCCTGCATCAAGTAACTTGTCTCTTAGAATTCCACTCCTCCTGTTCTTGTTCGCGTTTTATAACGTGTGGCTCGGTTAAAAAGTGGCCCGCCCCACCTTTGAATCTGAATGCAGTATTTCGACTTCTGAAATAGAGTGAACAGCTACAACAGTAGACAGTTTTGTGCAAAAAACCGGTTGCCAGCATTCTTCTTCGCCGTTTTAGTTTATTTCATCAGTGAAGTTTCTCTTTACGTTCTGGAAAATGACTTTCTCGTTAAAAGGAAGACCTGAAATTGTGTAAGCATGTGTGAAAACACGTTCGATTAAGGTAAGGCGCGAAATTTTCGGGGTCAAAGTACCCGGATAGAGGGTTATCAGCGAGGAGAGCAATACAAAGCACGCATAAAAACTGCCGCACATATGGACCTCTGCAAAATGGAACACGACAAACAATTTCTCCAGTTCGCACGCCAGAAGTTACTGCAGGCATTCATCGAAGAACTATTGAGAGCCCAAAGAAGTCTACACATAAACTGGCCAAGCAGGCTATGTAAGTAGGATTAGGTAACAGCGGGTATTGAAAAGTCTTAATTTGAAGCCATCGTGTGACGGTTGTGTAGCAATTACGTGAGGATGACAACCAGAAACGTGTAGATTCCTGCAGGTGGCTTTTGAATAACATCAACGATGGTTTGTTAGACCCTTTCTCTACAGCACGAGTGTTGAAGCATGGTATCATCTTTCGGATCACGTGAATTCACAGAACACGAGGTGGTGGGCAAAGGAGAACCCTAATATTGTGTGTCAGCAACCACTCCACGACTGAATAAAATCTTTGTTTGGTGACGCTACCTTCAACACGGTTGCACATATGGAAATTTCTGATACTTTTGTGCTCAACTCACGGAATATTTCTTTCTCCAGCAGAGATGGGACAATATGCCAAACGTCTGACGCATCCCTGGAACGAGTCCATGTCTTCACTGAGGAACCAACTGTCAATAAACATGGCCACCACTTTCGCCGGATTTAACAACAAATGATTTTTTTCCCGTGGTGACACTTGATAAGCAAGGCCTGTGAAACAAATCTACACACAATACAGGAACCGAAAGACAACATCAGCCGCGAAATTGCCGCCATCGGTATCCGAACTTTACACCGGTTGTATCTGAATGTGCTTAGAGGTGCACAGCTGTGTAATGGTATTGCAGGGATTATTTTCAACATCACCTACAAATTTATTTTTCACTCTATTTTTCACTGTAAATATATATAAGTCCATTTCAGCTCTTCGTTTCTGTGATTTCACTGCATTTCCTTTATACTTAGACGGGCTACTTTCATCCGCCCCCCCCCCCCCCCTTGTACTTCTGATCTTTCCCTACAGCATATACCAAATTACTCAGGTTTTTCTAGGTCTAAAAAATCCTACGAATGTCGTGTGTTGCATCCATTACCAAGCGGCACGTCAGAACTGTTTCTCTGATGTCATACACTCCTCTTGCTCATAACGTGTGACCTCATGGAATGGCCACTGACGTTTCCTACATACAGAAAGTAGTGCAGTCACAGCTGCAGCGAATCTCAAGCTGTTATGAAAGTTAGGTATGTGTCACTTGATATTAGGTGAACGAGACTGGTTTTTGTGTCCAACGAGTGCATTTGATGGCAAGTTTGCGGCCGAATATTTAGTTTAGTACCACCGAAGTTTCAAAAACCGTGAAATTAGGATTTCACCCCCTGTCGGTGGCAAGGTTCTTCGACACGCTTCACAAGATGGGGTCTGGGAGGGAGGGGGCGAAGGAAACACACCATTATCTGCCTTGTACGGTTTAGGATGATTGCCGACAACCTCAAAATCGATGCAGTAAATGTATTCGCAATAGCGTATATAGACAACCATCAGCTGTAGAAGGGAATGACGACAATAAAAATTTGTGCCGGACCGGGCTCGAACCCGGCTTTCCCGCTTGTCGCGAGCGGTGGCCGTACCATTTGGCTATCAGTGCACGAATCATGGCCAGACCGAAACTTCCATATGCCGTCAACCATGCGTCTACAACCAATACTCGTACATCCATCGTGGTCTCGCGGTAGGGTTCTTGCTTCCTGAGCACAGGGTCCCGGGTTCGATTCCCAGCGAGGTCAGGGATTTTCACCTGCCCCGAGATGACTGGGTGGTGTTGTGGCGTCCTCATCATCATTCCCATTATGGTCGGAGGAAGGCAATGGCAAACCACCTCCACAAGGACTTTGCCTAGTATGGAGGTGCAGGTCTCCCTCATCGTCCCCTACGCTCTGTCAAGGAGTATGGAACGACATCATCATCATCATCATCATCATCATCATCATCATCATCAGTACATCCCTTATGTACACTCCTGGAAATTGAAATAAGAACACCGTGAATTCATTGTCCCAGGAAGGGGAAACTTTATTGACACATTCCTGGGGTCAGATACATCACATGATCACACTGACAGAACCACAGGCCCATAGCCACAGGCAACAGAGCATGCACAATGTCGGCACTAGTACAGTGTATATCCACCATTCGCAGCAATGCAGGCTGCTATTCTCCCATGGAGACGATCGTAGAGATGCTGGATGTAGTCCTGTGGAACGGCTTGCCATGCCATTTCCACCTGGCGCCTCAGTTGGACCAGCGTTCGTGCTGGACGTGCAGACCGCGTGAGACGACGCTTCATCCAGTCCCAAACATGCTCAATGGGGGACAGATCCGGAGATCTTGCTGGCCAGGGTAGTTGACTTACACCTTCTAGAGCACGTTGGGTGGCACGGGATACATGCGGACGTGCATTGTCCTGTTGGAACAGCAAGTTCCCTTGCCGGTCTAGGAATGGTAGAACGATGGGTTCGATGACGGTTAGGATGTACCGTGCACTATTCAGTGTCCCCTCGACGATCACCAGTGGTGTACGGCCAGTGTAGGAGATCGCTCCCCACACCATGATGCCGGGTGTTGGCCCTGTGTGCCTCGGTCGTATGCAGTCCTGATTGTGGCGCTCACCTGCACGGCGCCAAACACGCATACGACCATCATTGGCACCAAGGCAGAAGCGACTCTCATCGCTGAAGACGACACGTCTCCATTCGTCCCTCCATTCACGCCTGTCGCGACACCACTGGAGGCGGGCTGCACGACGTTGGGGCGTGAGCGGAAGACGGCCTAACGGTGTGCGGGACCGTAGCCCAGCTTCATGGAGACGGTTGCGAATGGTCCTCGCCGATACCCCAGGAGCAACAGTGTCCCTAATTTGCTGGGAAGTGGCGGTGCGGTCCCCTACGGCACTGCGTAGGATCCTACGGTCTTGGCGTGCATCCGTGCGTCGCTGCGGTCCGGTCCCAGGTCGACGGGCACGTGCACCTTCCGCCGACCACTGGCGACAACATCGATGTACTGTGGAGACCTCACGCCCAACGTGTTGAGCAATTCGGCGGTACGTCCACCTGGCCTCCCGCATGCCCACTATACGCCCTCGCTCAAAGTCCGTCAACTGCACATACGGTTCACGTCCACGCTGTCGCGGCATGCTACCAGTGTTAAAGACTGCGATGGAGCTCCGTATGCCACGGCAAACTGGCTGACACTGACGGCGGCGGTGCACAAATGCTGCGCAGCTAGCGCCATTCGACGGCCAACACCGCGGTTCCTGGTGTGTCCGCTGTGCCGTGCGTGTGATCATTGCTTGTACAGCCCTCTCGCAGTGTCCGGAGCAAGTATGGTGGGTCTGACACACCGGTGTCAATGTGTTCTTTTTTCCATTTCCAGGAGTGTATATTCTCTTGGCTAGTGTCGGTAGATATATACGTATACACTACTGGCCATTAACATTTCTACACCAAGAAAAAATGCAGTTGATAAACGGGTATTCAATGGACAAATATATTATACTAGAACTGACATGTGATTACATTTTCACGCAATTTGGGAGCATAGATCCTCAGAAATCAGTACCCAGAACAACCACCTCTGGCCGTAATAACGGCCTTGATACGCCTGGGCATTGAGTCAGACAGAGCTTAGATGGCGTGTAGATGTACAGCTGCCCATGCAGCTTCAACACGATACCACAGTTCATCAAGAGTAGTGACTGGCTTATTGTGACGAGCCAGTTGCCCCACCACCATTGACCAGACGTTTTCAATTTGTGAGAGATATGGACAATGTGCTGGCCAGGGCAGCAGTCGAACATTTTCTGTATACAGGAAGGCCCGTACAGGACCTGCAACATCTGGTCGTGCATTATCCTGCTGAAATGTAGGGTTTCGCAGGAATCGAATGAAGGGTAGAGCCACGGGTCGTAACACATCTGAAATGTAACATCCACTGTTCAGTGCCGTCAATGCGAACAATAGGTGACCCAGACGTGTAACCAGTGGCTTCCCATACCATCACGCTGGGTGATACGCCAGAATGGCGATGACGAATACACGCTTCCAATGAGCGTTCACCGCGATGTCGCCAAACATGCATGCGATCATCATGATGCGGTGAACAGAACCAGGATTCATCCGAAAAAATGGCGTTTTGCCATTCGTGCACCCAGGTTCGGCGTTGAGTACACCATTGCAGGCGCTCCTGTCTGTGATGCAGCGTCGAAGGTAACCGCAGCCGTGTCTCCGAGCTGATAGTCCATGCTGCTGCAAACGTCGTTGAACTGTTCGTGCAGATGGTTGTTGTCTTGCAAACGTCCGCATCTGTTGACTCAGGGATCGAGACGTGTCTGCACGATCCGTTACAGCCATGCGGATAAGATGCCTGTCATCTCGACTGCTAGTGATACGAGGCCGTTGGGCTCCAACACGGCGTTCCGTATTACCCTCCTGAACCAACCGATTCCATATTCTGCTAACAGTCATTGGATCTCGACCAACGCGTGCAGCAATGTCGCGATACGATAAACCGCAATCGCGATAGGCTACAATCCGACCTTTATCAAAATCGGAAACGTGATGGTACGCATTTCTCCTCCTTACACGGGGCATCGGAACAACGTTTCACCAGTCAACGCCGGTCAACTGCTATTTTTGTATGAGAAATCGGTTGGAAACTTTCCTCATGTCAGCACGTTGTAGGTGTCGCCACCAGCGCCAACCTTGTAGGTCAAAACCAGGTGGTTTTTGTGTGATGCTCTGAAAAGCTATTCATTTGCATATCACAGCATTTTCTTCCTGTCGGTTAAATTTCGCGTCTGTAGCACGTCATATAAGTGGTGTAGCAATTTTAATGGCCAGGAGTGTATATATGCATGCACCTCAAACGAACTTTGTATCGTATAGTATAACACAGGCACTCCAGTATCGTATGAACATGCATGCTCGGATGCGAATTTGAAACGTCGGCCTTCCGAATGCGATCCCACATTTCTAACATTGCAGCATCTCGCTCGGTCGCCTGCGAAAAGAAAGTAGCACCACGTAAGATATTCGAATTTTGAAACTTGCCTATGCAATCTAAAAATGAGAATATGTTTTGGTACGCTTTGAGTCACTGTATTTGGTGTTTCTCCCGTTTATTGTTGCTACCTGAAAACAAGCGACGATCGCCGACGAACTGGAAAACAAGCAATACAGATGAGTAGAACTCAGAGAGGGACATGCGGGATATGGGGTGAAAAGGGTGAGCTGAGAAGCTCTGTGTATGATGCAATAGGTAGGACTACCAGTAACGGGAACTTTAGCGGAGACCCTTCACGTTACGGTAGCCACGTTACAAAGGATATCGTTTACTAAAAAGCTCTAGAGAACCATCCTAGAATATCACTCGGGTCTGTGCGGCCTATACCAATAGGACTAACGTGGGGTATTGAGCGTACACACAGAAGAATGGTCACAGATGTATCAGATCTCACAACAGTCCTAAGGAAGACGGCGTGCCGCAATATAGCCAAGCATTCCGCAAAACCCCTGGTTTTCACAAAAAAAACCTATCTACACGACTGTTGATATTCACAACTTCATAGCATGAAATTTCAGCCCCTTCTGTACTCCGAAATCCGCCAAATGTGATTGCTGACCTCAATCTGTGTGATACTTGGATGTGCGCGTTACGACAGACAGCGCCGCAAGTTTCTCCGGGCCTTGATCGGACTAGGAATTCCGCAACCTACATCTGTGACTGACCTGTTTCGGCAGCTGTCCAAAGCGGACTATATCAGTATTGCGCTGTTTCTCCAAAAAGGGGATATACAGTCATAAATCAGCCACAATGCACCCAGCGTGAGAATATGTGATACGTGGATGCTGTTGAATGTATATAGTGTACCATGAAGTTTAACTGGTATGAGTGTAATTTAATATGCCTATGTTGTTTATACGATACTGTTTACTAACTCTGTCATTACTCACTTCTCCAGCTAAATAGTTAACACCGAAGGCTAATATATAAATAAAAATATACTAAGAAGAGCGGCAAAAATGATCACAGCAGTGTTTGATCCACTGAAGAACGCCACGGAAAGGGTGAAAAAACTGAACGGTAGACAGCTCGAAGACAGATGCACATTATCCCGTGAAACCCTATTTACAAAGTTGCATGAACCAATACTAAGTGAGGAGTCTACGATTAAACCACAACTATCTACCTATAGCTTCCGAAGCGACCGCCTAAGCAAATTAGAAAGGACTATACGATAGTGCAGTGCCTGCGTCATTATGACTAGAAACGCATTTAAGCAGTCAGTCTGTCCGTGATCTTTACGTGAATGGGACAGGACGAAAACCTGATGTCGTGCAATGGGAAGTACGCTCCACCATGCACTTCAAGTGCCCGGATACAAGTGGCTCTCCAGCGATGAGGCGCTATCGTGGGAACGAAACGGGACAGTTCAATTCAGTGAGGTATAAATTCACTTTTATGCCCGTCGCTGCGTCTCGCTCCCAGGCTTGCGCGTTTTCTTATCACGCCATCACAGCTTGAGCGCCCTCTGGCGATTGTCGTATTACCAGCGACTACGTACCGTCTCCTAGACGAACCTCTCCGCCTCTTTCTCTCTGGGGGAAACCATCCGTGCATGCTATTCAGCCTTCAATTTGCGTTCATCCTCACAAGGTGACGAAAGGACTTGATCCTCTTCTAGCAGCAGGACCATTCAATATGGATTATACTTACGCATTACGACGTTTTTGAAGAACGTAAATCTACCTTACGAACCAACACACATTTCGTAAAGTGAATTTTTGTTCCTGAGATCTGGAAAGCCAAGGTTGATACCATGCTTCTCAACTTCCGGATTTCCATACAGTTCCACACTGCCGTTTACTCAACGTAGTGCAAGCTTATTTGGAGCATCGGATCCGATACGTGACTGGATTCGGATCTTCCTAGCAGACAAAACTCATGAAAGTTGTCCTCAAAGCAACGACATGGACAGATTTAATTTCCAGAGCATATCAACGGAGTATTTGAAAGCAGTTACTGCTTACAAAATACATAACTGATGTATTCGATACCGTCGGAAACTCCATTAGACTATTCGCAGGTGACTGTGTTGTCTATAGCAGCGGTTTCCGAACTCTTGGGTCCACGGCTCCTTTGAGCCAATTAAAAACCCGCAGCCCTTTTCGCACGTAACATCGGAGTCGAAATGTGGAGTAAATAAACTCAGACTTCGAAAAAAATTAACAACGGTAGCTGTTTCTTTATCAGCTGTCGATGTAACGATATTAACCAACGTCTAGCTTTTTTACATCTCATATTTGCAATGAAATAATCGTGAAGGATGAGTTTGCTTCTTTTCAGATCTCGGAATAGGACTGGAAATTACGAGTCGCATTTGTTTCTCCACATTCGTTCGTGATCCGTATATCGTGTTGATAACTGCCAATGCTCAAAAATGCCCCTCACATACGAAGAATGTTGCAAAAGGTATCACAACTCGTAAAGCCGTGTTGTTGTTGTTGTTGTTGTTGTTGTTGTTGTGGACTTCAGTCCAGAGACTGGTTTGATGCAGCTCTCCATACTACTCTATCCTGAGCAAGCTGCTTCATCTCCCAGTACCTACTGCAACTTACATCCTTCTGAATCTGTATAGTGTACTCATCCCTTGGTCTCCCTCTACGATTTTTATCCTCCACGCTGCCCTCCAATACTAAAACTGTGATCCCTTGATGCCTCAGAACATGCCCCACTAACCGTTCCCTTCTTCTAGTCAAGGTGTGCCACAAATTTCTCGTCTCCCTAATTCTATTCAATACCTCCTCATTAGTTATGTGGTCTACCCATCTAATCTTCAGCATTCTTCTGTAGCACCACATTTCGAAAGCTATTCTCTTCTTGTCGAAACTATTTATCATCCATGTTTCACTTCCATACATGGCTACACTCCATACAAATACTTTCAGAAACGACTTCCTGACCCTCAAATCTATTCTCGATGTTAACAAATTTCTGTTCTTCAGAAACGCTTTCCTTGCCATTGCCAGTCTACATTTTATATCCTCTCCACTTCGACCATCATCAGTTATTTTGCTCCCCAAATAGAAAAACTCATTTACTACTTTAGACCCTCAGCATCACCCGATTTAATTCTACTATATTCCTTTATCCTAGTTTTGCTTTTGTTGATGTTCATCTTACATCCTCCTTTCAAGACACTGTCCATTCCGTTCACCTGCTCTTCCAGGTCCTTTGCTGTCTCTGACAGAATTACAAGGTCATCGGCGAACCTCAAAGCTTTTATTTCTTCTCCATGGATTTTAATTCCTACTCCAAATTTTTCTTTTGTATTATCAAGTTAATAGCACGGCTTTGTTTTTAGCAAGCAGTAAAGGAAACGAAGTTGTGTTATATACTCGTGCTTCACCAAGCTCCAAAACTCAAACGGTGATGAAGGAACGAACTTCGAGTTCAGCGTGGAGTTTGAAAAAAGAAAAAAAGAAAACTTAACAAATTGCCATTGTTCTTCGTTGTAAGTGTTGATTCAAGTTTCTGTTGGAAGAATGTTAGGTTCTTTGTTTGTCTTGATTAACTACTACTGTAAAGTAATTCAGAAAATAATCACCGAGTTCAGTCAAATGATCCACAAACACAGGTCTTAAATGTTTCACTCAAAGCCACCGTCTTCTAAATCTGTGTGGGGAAAAAAAAGGACAGGGACATCTTAACGTGTATCTTTATTATCGAACTTTTCCTGCCACATTGGTAGTTTCTTTTCGAAGGCTGAATTATATGGCTCTGAGCACTATGGGACTTAACATCTGAGGTCATTAGTCCCCTAGAACTTAGAACTACTTAGACCTAACTAACCTAAGGAGAGCACACAACACCCAGTCATCACGAGGCAGAGAAAATCCCTGACCCCGCCGGGAATCGAACCCGGGAACCCGGGCGCGGGAAGCGAGAACGCTACCGCACGAGCACGAGCTGCGGACGGCTGAATTATATCCGAACGTTGCAGAATGCTGGTCTCATCACCTTCATGGGATACATTCAAATAACTGAGTTTTTCGAAGATGTCACAGAGGTACATCAACGTCAAAATAAAGTCGCCGTCTTCTATCTTCCCCGGATGTTTCTCTTAAACAAGGTATGAGTAAAATTCATTCCTAAGTTCATAGACCCTATCCAAGGCATCCCATGTGAAAGCCAGCGAGAGCTACTGTTACAAATTAGGGGCATGTGTACAGCCCCCACATCAACTTAAGTAATCGTTACCGAATAGGAACAAATGAAGAGCCGCCCAGATAGCCGAGCGTGTTGAAGCGCACGCTCACAGATCGCGGGGAGGCGCGGCAGCCGCGGTTCGAGAGCGCCCAACAGGTTACAGGCGGGGGCCAACGTGACGGCATGCCTGGATGTGGTTTTCAGTGGGTTTCCCACTTCAGACTAGGTGAACATCGCGCTGCTTCCCACGCCCCATCTCTGGTACACGGTACTCAGATTCAATCTAGATCCCCATAGATGACTAACACAAATTCCGTCCCGGCTGCAATTGGTGGTTATCCGACCGCAAGCACTGACAAAATCAATTCAACATGCCGACACGGGAAACAGGCAAAGAAGAACCTACCACGCTGCCACAATAACATGACTTATTTGCCGATTCGTTAGGTATGCCATTCTAGCGCGCACGTACTTTACTCGCAAAGAATATAAACCAAATTATTTTTCATGAAATCACGGCGACGCCCCGTAAGGACCACGACACACAGTTAGAAAACCGTTGGTCTACAGGAAGGCTGCAGTGCCAGAATACTGTGCCCAAAAGCAGCAAGATATGCGGAGGATCAAAAATGGTTCAAATTGTTCTAAGCACAAAGGGACTTAAAACATCTGAGGTCATCAGTGCCATAGACTTAGAACTACTTACACCTAACTAACCTAAGGACATCACACACATCCACGCCCGAAGCAGGATTCGAACCTGCGACCGTAGCGGTTGCGCGGGTCCAGACTGTAGCGCCTAGAACCACTCGGCCACTCCGGCAGGCTGCGGAGGATCGATTATTGGTGCAGTGGCTTGTGGCTGACCCCGAGCGTAAATAAATTTAAAGTTTTCGGCTTAAACAGACGAAGAGCGCCATTACTGTTCCATTACGATACGGACATTAAACCCGTTGAATGAGCAACAATGGGAAGAAACCTCGGAGTGCCTGTACGGAGCAACCTGAAGTGGAATGACCGCATAAAACTAATTACGGGCAAAGCAGATGCCACACTAAGAGTCATTTGAAGAATCCTAAAAAAGGGTAAATCATCAAAGAACGGAGTGGTACACAGAAAACTTCGCTGACAAATTGTCTGGTACACATATAAAAAAGTGTTTTGCATCACCCCGGTTCCCAGAACTCCTGAAGATAGACGTTGACTGTGGATATTGTATCACACACACAGTCTCTTTGACTGTTCAGAGATGTCACTAAACCCGCCCAACGATGTAAACAAGCATGCACGAGCAGTGTCTATTAGACGGCGGTGGTTTGACAGTCGATCAGTTCCAGTCATTCCACCAGGAAGGAGATACACGGTTCGTGTTGACTGTAGTTCAACCATGCCTAGACGGTCAATACAGTGGTTCGATCGCGTCCGCATTGTTACTTTGTGCCAGGAAGGGCTCTCAACAAGGAAAGTGTCCAGGCGTCTCGGAGTGAACCAAAGCGATGTTGTTCGTACATGGAGGCGATACAGAGAGAGAGGAACTGTCGATGACATGCCTCGCTCAGGACGCCCAAGGGCTACTACTGCATTTATGCCAGACAATCGTCGGAGACGTGTTTGGTGGCAACCCCGTCAGGCTAAACGCCTTAGACACACAGTCCAGCGAGTGCAGAAAGGTGGAGGTTCCCTGATATTTTGCGGTGGCATTGCGTAGGGCCGATGTACGCCACTGGTGGTCATGGAAGGCGCCGTAACGTCTGTACGATACGTGAATGCCATCCTCCGACCGATAGCGCAACCATATCGGCAGCATATTGGGTAGGCGTTCGTCTTCATGGACACAATTCGCGCCCCCAACGTGCACATCTTGCGAATGGCTTCCTTGAGGATAACGACATCGGTCGACTAGAGTGGCCAGCATGTTCTCCAGACATGAACCTTACCGAACATGCCTAGAATAGACTGAAAAGGGCCGTTTAAGAAAGACGTGACCCACCAACCGCTCTGAGGGATCTACGCCGAATCGTCATTGAGGAGTGGCACAATCTTGACCAATACCGCCCTGATGAACTTGTTGACAGCATGCCACGACGAATACAGGCATGCATCAATGCAAGAGGACGTGCTCCTGGACCACCACCTCTAAAGGTCTCGCTGTACGGTGGTACAACACACAATGTGTGGTTTTCATGAGCAATAAAAAGGGCAGAAACGATGTTTATGTCGATCTCTATTCCAATTTTCTGTACAGGTTCCGGAAATCTCGGAACCGAGGTGATGCAAAACTTTTTTTGATGTGTGTATTACTCGTCTCTGGGTCTCTTGATCAGAATAGATGAAGATCCATGGAAGAGCGACGCGTTTCGTCACGGGATAGTTTAGTCGGCGCGAGAGTGTTATGGAGATGGTCAACAAACTCTAGTGGCAGAAGCTAGGAGAGAGGTGTCATGATTCAGGAAGGAGTGTTTACAGTTAAAATGAACCGAGTACTTTTCACACATCAGGCAACATATTACTTCCTCCCACACACATATCGGACATAAAAATAAGCCGGCCGCGGTGGCCGAGTGATTCTAGGCGCTTCAGTCCGGGACCGCGCGACTGCTACGGTCGCAGGTTCGAATCCTGCCTCGTGCATGGATGTGTGTGATGTCATTAGGTTAGTTAGGTTTAAGTAGTTCTAAGTTATAGGGGACTGATGACCTCCGATGTTAAGTCCCATAGTGCTCAGAGCCATTTGCACCATTTGAACATAAAAGTAAAATATCTGGACTTTACCACGAGAGGTGGTTGCTCGTGTAAGAGGAGGAAGGAAGACATTTCAACTCTTGTGCACCTGCTCAGGTCCACTGTTAGTGATGCGACTGAGGTCCAGATGCAGAGAGAACAACCACACCTGAACAATGACCAAGCACACCTCGTGGTCAATAAAATTCTTCTGGGCTGTTGACCGCATAGTCAAATACATAAAATTGCCCGATGTTTCGGCCACTGTTGCAAATGGCCTTCTTCAGGGCTTTGTGCTGAGCTGAAAGACACTCGCAACAGTGGTCGAAACGTCGGACAATTTTATATATTGACGATGCGGTGAAAAGCCCAGGAGAATTTTATTGACAGTGACAACGGTCGCCGAAGCCCACGCCTACAGGCTGACCGCAAGTATTGACGGACAGGGACTGTCTAACATTGATGAGGGTCGTTGTAAAACATGGTATGAAATCAGCGAAATAAATCACTTGTGACTTCCAAGTTGCTACCGTGAGTCTGGCTAGCACAATGATGTGCGTAAAGAGTTAAAAAAGAATGGGGTGCATTCATCGCTTATGCCATATTAACATGTGTGTATATCGCACATTCCACACAGATTTGTGAAAATAAAATTACAAACAGACTCGCCGCAAGTAAAAATATACACAGCTAAAATGCCTGTTGTCGAACTTGGCATGTCTATATATCTATAGCAGCCCTTTGATGCTTGTCAGATATTAAAATACAGAATACATACTAGAAGTGCACATTCATACCAATGTTTACATTTACACGACGAGTGAAGCACATCTTCGAACCTACTCACTCGAAATACAAACCGAAATGACACACTTCTATAGTCAGTGCTAAGCGTTGCTTGAGGTGCTGCGTGGAGCGACAGTACTGGACAGTGGGTAACTGGAAACGAGTGATTTGGAATGACGAATCACTCTATACCCTGTAGTAATCCGATGGTAGGGTTTGGGTTTGTCAAATGCCTAGAGAACGCTACCTGCAATCGTGTGTGAAGTCTACAGTGAAGTAAGGAGGAGGCCTGCCCAGAGACCCAGACCTGACGCCAATGGCCCAATGGAACACTTTTGGGATAAGTTAGAACGTAGACTTCGCTCCAGACCCCTGCATCAAACATCCGTTCCTTCTGTAGATTCGGCTCTTCAGGAAGAATGGGCTGCCATTCCTCCACAGACATTCAGACACCTTATTGAGAGTGTCCCCAGTAGTGTTCAAGCAGTCATGAAGGCCAAGAGCGGACGAACCGCATATTAGTCCACTGATAGGTGTCCTGATACTTCTGGTCAGGAAGTGCGCACGTTCCGAAAGGACCGTAATTCAGACGGAGGTTTTTCTAAAGCTTTTCTACCCGAGCACCATTCGCAATTGGTGACAGCTGAAGCTTCGTCTGTTGGCTCTGTCGGGCTATTCACTACCGACCGCGTGGATGCGGCTGATCGACCAAAATGGACGTCGCTTCAATACTGTTTCAAGTGTGTATATACTGTACAAGAATAAAAATACGACAACAAGTATCATTTTCTACACTACACACCCTAGAAACGCAACCGGCCTCATCCGTAAGTCTGTATACGACATTTCTTTCTCCAAAACCTTAATTCGCGCTCTATTACTTTTAGTACCATCTGTAATCGTACTTAATGTAATACTGCCGGTAGTTCTTGGTACTGGTACTTCCATTAACATTTGAAATGACGGCTATTTCACAGCAGCAGTACAAAATTTACGTTTCCACTTTAAAATGCTATGTTGGGGAAAGTTGTTCCATTCGGCGACGAGGTGACTTGAAGCGCGCTAAAGCAATGAATCTGCTGTATAATCGGATGGAGCCGTTTGTATTCGTACCCGTGGATGCCGCCGCCTTAAGTTGCAAACATCTGGAATCCGTTTCATAGCGTGAGTGTATGTGCTGCTCTGGCGCAGATTAGCCTGTCAGGACGAGGTGTTAATATCAACAATACTGCAAAGGACATACACACTGAAGAGTGAATGCAAACTAGTTATAATTTCAAACTGTGATTCTAATCTCGTCAAGGCTCAAAAACTCAGAATTTGAAACAGGAGTCTAGCAAGAGCAGATTCCTTATCACCAAAAGCTATTTCCAACAATCATGGGGAAAGTTTTCAAATCCTGAGTCCATGAAAACTAAGACTGAATGCAGGTTAATGGAGTACATGAGAACTATTCACTGATGCCTTCGATATCACTTCAGTAACTCACAAACGGTCAACTTTTAACCTAATAGGGCTCTAGACCTTTGGAACAGATCAGTATGTTAGCACTATCTGCATTCCAAAAAAATAATGTAGACGAAAAAAAGTTGCCTATGTCATGTTCTCTTCCTATTTGCGGATGTATGACGCTACACGAAACGTCATCATTGCGTCACAGGGCGAACCCGACATCCGGTATCGATAGGTCCAGCTGCCCTGAACCATATTCGTGGTGGTGACGAAATTGTGCTCTTTCCTCATCGTGCTGATAACTTCAATAATTGGTGGAACAGATTATTAATATAGGAAGTATTTGCCGGTGTGACAGAAAATCGATTACAATAGAACTAATACAATGAAAGTGAAAATATGATTCTGAGTTGGCGAAGCCAATGAATGACGAAGTGTACGTTGTGGCAACTGTCGCGAACTCCGAGATCTTCGACAGTCAGTGGAAACACTTGCTCCCTATTTAACACACATCATCATCATCATGACATGTGAACTCCTTGTGATTTGTACGGCCACTTCCAATTTACGTACCATATCAATACGTCTTAGTCAACACTCACTTTGCATTTGGTACATGTTCCTTTTAAATAACTAGAAGTGCAAGATAACTTTGAAAAACCTTGTACTATACACAGACAAATTGATTCGACGAGTATTATCCGCGTACTGTGTATGTACGCCACGTATCAACTATGAAAAATGCAACGGGAGTTGCACTGCCTATCTCATAACCGTGGGAAGTGCTGCAGTGCCGGTCGGTGTGACCGAGCTGTTCTAGGCACTTCAGTCCGGAACCGCGAGACTGCTACGGTCGCACGTTCGAATCCTGCCTCAGGCATGGATGAGTATGATGTCCTTAGGTTAGTTAGGTTTAAGTAGTTCTAAGTTCTAGGGGACTGATGACCTCAGATAAGTCCCATAGTGTTCAGAGCCATTTGAAGCATTTGATTTGAAGTGCTGCAGACCACAGTTGTGGGTGAGCTATTGTACAAAGCCTGGGCAGAAGAACTATTTCGACACAAAAACTGCATCAAACCTGAAAGCAACTTGAGTTACGGAATTTGATAACAAGATCTACTTAAGACGTTTCTAGTACCTCCACGAAAAAGTGCAACGCAAAAGAATACTAGGACTCTAGGACAATTAGTTTTACAGTCATGTTACAAAGGCTATAACGAGAGCCATACTAAGGTGAAATAAAAACAAAATTGAAAAAAAATGTTGGGGAAGACCAGTTCAGGTTCATAAAAGGTAAAGGAGCAAAAGATGCTGTAGGCGGTTTAAGGACGGTTGGAGAAAGAATGATAGACATAAACAAGAAATGTATTTTTTTTTTTAATTTTTTTTTTATTGGGAGAGGCGCGTCCGATAGAGTCAACTGGAACATACACCTGCGAATATTGAAAGGTGCTGGTATAGACTGGATAGATCGAAGGTTAATAAAGGAAATGTACAGAAAAAAAGTGACAGAGTAGGGAATGAAATGACGAAAGAGAAGAGCGCTGGAAGGGATGTAAGGCAAGGGTGCTCAGTGTCACCCAACATATGTGGGGCCGAACTTAATAGGTAAGACCACAGGGGACTCGAGAGGCATTGTCAATGGAGGAGAAAGGACAAAGACTATAAAATACGCAGATTATATCGAAATACTGGCAGAATCAGGACGACCCACAACAGATGCTGAAGAGTATTGCAAGAAGGGCTGTGGAGTATATAATGAAGACAAAGTCTTCTTCTTCTTGTATTGGTGCCTTGTCCTGCGGTTTCACACGGTCGGTATGGGTAGGAACAGATTTGGCAAGCTTAGTTTCAAGGCGTGGCCGTATGCCCTCCCTGCTGCCACCCCGTACCTCCTGGGATGGAATTACTGTACCCCGGCTGTCTGCTTCTAGTGTAATCCATGGAAGAATGTGAACATGTTCAGGTGCCTGCGAGTCGTGTAGCTGGGACAGAAGGTGGGGACCAGCCCGGTGTTCACCTAGCGGGATGTGGAAAACCGCCTAAAAGCCACATCCAGGCTGGCCAGCACACCGGTCGACGTCGGTAATTCGCCGGGCGGATTCAATCCTAGGCCGGCGCTCCAACCGAGTCCAGGAAGCAGCACATTAGCGCTCTCGGCTAACCTGGGGGGGGGGGGTATATAATTAGGACAAATATAGGAAGGCAAATGTTACGAGAATAAGCCAGAAGAAATGGTCAGATAACATATTTTTGGATGGAAAAACGGTAGAACAAGTACAATCCTTTATAAACTTGGTTAATGATATGGAACGAAAGCTGTACAGAAGAAATAAGGCAGATATTTATGAAAAAAGAGAGCATTTGAAAAGGTAAAGATGTTACTAACAGCTAGACGAACAGTAATAGAGCAGAGGAAAAGTTTTGCTAAACGGTAGGTCTGGCGTGTAGTGATAGATAGTTAAAAAGAAACAAGAAAGATATTCAGAAAGGTTTGAAATATGGCTATGGAGAAAGGTACTTAAGGTAAAGTGGGCTGACGGAGTTAAGAAAACAGAATTAATGAAGAAAGCAGACAAGAAACAATATTATTGGAAGTGATCAGAGAGAAAGAAAATCTTGGCTGGTACGTATAGTGTGTAGCGATTGTCTGCAGCTTAGAATTCCATGGCGGAAAATTGGAAGGAATGGAGGAAGAGGTAAGGAGAGAATTGACTGATGGACGAGGCTAGAAACAGAAGGACACACAAACAGGTGGCGGACGCTGCTCAGAACAGGACACGAAAGAGGACCTCCAGTTGAAAACTGTCAAATGACAGACGCAATAAAGAAGACGAAACATCGTCGGTCAAATGACCACCTTCAGGTCGTGAGTATCAGTACATTATGCAGAATACTCTACGCCGAGGAACCTTCTTTTAACCTGATGTACTAAAGATGGTCGCTTTACCTAAACGGGTTGTCCGTAACTAAATTCGCGTTACTGCAGCTTTGGTGGTTTCCTGATGCCGTTGTTTCAATACAGTAAATTAGTATAGCATTGTTTAGGCAACATATTTAACTTGTCATTACTGGAATACATGGCAGGAGCGTCGACGACTTATAGTCGCACACAGAGAGGGAAAAAAAGGGAAGTTCGTCCTATTGCTTAACCTACCGCCTATATAAGCTACTTGAAAAAATGATTCTGTTAAGAATAGCAACCAAAATCGATACAAAACTTATCCCGGGATATACTGACTCCACAATCAAGACGGTTTCGAAACGAAATTAGTAACTGCTGCTATATTTGTTGACCTTTCTGCAGCATGCGGGACGATTCCTCAAGAAAGTCTATGAAATAACAAAGGACATTCGACTGACTCTCATGTTAAGAAGCCTGCTGCAGAATGGAATACTCTACGCAGCAGAAAATTAGACGAAGGAACTAAAACAATGAATTACGATAAGCGATCGTCCAATCCCCCTATTCTGTAGAATATGAACACACATGACCGGACACACCAGCTGGAAATAAAGAGATTCATATATATGCAGACGACACCGCCATTACTGGTCAAAAATGGACATTTGAAGAGGTTGAAAGAAAACGACAGTGTGTTTGGAAACTATTGCGAGGAAAATCATTTGAGACCTAATCCAGCAAAAGCTCTAGCATCCGCATTCCACATGCGTAAAGGTGGGCTACACACGTAACTGCATGCTTGAAAAGCACGCGTGAACTCACACGACGACGCGCTGGCTTTGGCAACATGTTTTGCATTTGTTACGAAAAGAACAAAGGAGGGAATATGATTTGTGGAGTGAAGAGTGGTTAAAGAAACAAAACATTATGCTCATATTAATTATTCGCTGCAGACACACTGCGAAAACAGTCTCACAGTATTGCTGTTTTCCATATCTTGTTTCGATTTTATGTTGTGTTCTTTGACTTCTTCTACAACTTGCAACCTTTGTACAGAATGTAATGTAACAGGACCAAATAAAGATCAGATCAAATGGTGAATGCTTGCACAAGCATCCCTATACTAGGCGCACACGCACAAGCATGAATAATCAAAATTCGATCAAGCATCAAGCTGTTTGTACAGTCCTGATGGTTGCGCAGATTTATCCTACACACACTGGCGCATGCTTGAGCAGGCACGCATGCTCAAAGGTGCTTATCAAGCATGCAGGTGCGTATGAAGCCGCCTTAATAGCGAAGCCACAAGACTTCTTGAAACAGAATTGTATGGTTTAGACTGACCACTGCACCAACCCAAAATACTTTGGAGTCAGCCCAAATCGCACATTGTCACTCAAGAAACACTGCACCGATCTTACAGGAAATATATATGTAAAAAATAGTATTAGCTATACGTGAACATGACGTTCTTCGATTGTCAGCAATGGGACTAAGTATGGGAGGCGTCTTTGACCGCTCTTGAATGAGATTGTTACCGAATGCCTGAAGCCTACGTCTGTCCACAAAATTTACTCACTTGCGACCATGACGCCACCAGATATCAGACGCAAAGTAGCTGATGGCATAACGAGGGAAAAACATCGAACTTACTTAATGTATAACCAGCAAATAGTACTAACTCCTCGTACGTCATCGAACAGTCTTATCTAACGGACGGTATCGCTAAAAGGCCGACCTAAGAACCGCCGCAAATTTTTATGCTTGGACACGCTGCAACTACAGTACAGTACATGGACAGCACTGAATATATGAGGAGCAGGAGTCGCAAAATGCAGATAAACATGGTTCCGTGAAGCTACTCTGAAGACGACCAGTGTGAAAGCGGAGTAAACACGGACGGTTGAACATTTGTTCAAGTGCCCGAGGATGGAGTTTGCTTGCACACCGGAAGATCCATTTTTATGCTATGAGAAGACTATTTAAGCTGTAGAGTTTTGGAAGAATAGAGTTTAGATATTCTTGCCCGGACAGGGAAAGCGAAGTAAGTAGTTACAGCTTCCATTACTTCCCCATCTAGCCACTGTCGTAACAAAAGACGTACAATCCAACATGGATTGTTTTTTGGCCTACACAGCTACTTCTCAGTCTTTGTTACCGGAGGTATACGAATGTGTGCTGCCAGCTCAAAGAGCGAACTTTTCGTATCGGGTCCGGATACGATAACATTTACTGTTTGTCAAGTTAATACACTCTCGACAGGAAGTGTCGAAATAAGCTTAAGTAACTGTCACCCAGCTCTAATACAACTTTAGGAGAGTTTAGCATATCGCATAAAGTACTAACCGTGGCAGTTCCACGTCGTACTGAAACTTGTTATTAAACTTCCGGACAGCGAAAGGCAAGCAGAGTCGGTAATCGAACACGAGGCCTCGCGCATGACGCACTGCGTCTAGGCCAACACTGATGGCGGCAGGCATTTTCGCGGAAAAATTTATACTAGTTTCAGTAGCTGGATTTACCGGAAACACGAGGAAACATCCAGAGTAGAACTACAAGCAATCACGGATGTTTTATGCAATGGAAGCGTCAAGATATTCTATAACAAATAAAATAATTTTCTTTTCACTCATTCAGTGTTACGTTCAGCTTACACAAGAAGATTGTTCGAAGTAGAAAGAACTAATCTAATAGTAATAGTAATTAATTAATTAAATTTTTATGTGTGAACAAGATGCTCTCTGCTGTAAATCTTGTCTGCAATTAGCACGCATACGTTAGATACACAAGACAGCGATTTTTTCTTTCTTTTTAAGACACTTTAAACTTTGAAACAAGTTTCGTATGCTACTGAGCAGTTTTCTGAAAGCTATTTTTCAGCGCCAACCACAATGCTCGATAAATACATAAATACATGCGATGTGTTGCTGAACAGATCATGCCGCCATTATCAGGCAAAACATACACAAGAATTTTACAAGTTTACAAAATGTGGACAAAAACGAAAAAAAGGTTTTTGTGTGGGATTTATCTGATGATAGGAGAATGACCTTTCGGAACCCATCGTGTGTGTTATGTCATTAGCATTATTGAACACTGTAGCTCACAGAATACATCAAAAATTTTGATATTACCACGACAATTAATCCAATAAAACCTGATAAAATCAAAGTACTTTACTATTAGTACAGTTGAAAAATTCATTTATTAATCGGAGAATGACTTAAACTTTACAACGATCTGAAAGAGCAATTCATGTCTTTCTTATTCGTACACCACTTCATTGCATTTTTTAAAACACCCGACCTCTTCCATATTTTTGAACATTTAGCAAACAGGTTGTTCCCACACTATGTACAAGCTGGATACATGAAGTATGGCTATTCTAGGTTTAGACTTGTCACATGGCTGCGGAAGTACGTATTCTGAAAACAAACGGCAGCTTTTTAACCACGGCATTTCCCTCTTTGCAATGAAACAGGAGATATTGTCTCCCCGATGTTGTCAGCTCACTAACTGCCAGTTCGCGTGATGTCAGAGCAGCTCATGTGCTAGAATACAGAAGCCAGAATTTGTATTTTTCATACGTGCACATATTCCATTTTATTCATTTTCCGTGTTAACTTTTCCACCAGCAGTTTTAACGAAAATTTACAATATTCAGAATTCTGAGTTTTCTCCACAAACTACTTTCAGTATCTTTTAACTGTCTTTCTCGATATTTATTTCGCGAAACTTGCTCGCGTATCCTGCTGGCTTAACACAGCGCGTCATTCGAACCGAAGTACATGAAGATCACGAAACATATTATTCAGATAAATTAACAAGTTATTAATGTGTAAGACAATTCAAAAATTGCTGACAACCGTCTGAAACAGTTTCTGCTTCAGGCAGTTCGCCTGTCACATGAGATTTTTGAAATGATGACGCAAACACAATGACTGCAAATTAATTATAATTTTAATTAAGAATGAAGTATGGAATGGTACTAACCGAAACAGGAGGCTGCCAACATTCACCGGTAAATTATTGCAGCTTCTGTCGCCGAACACTAAACAAGGTCTGTTATCCTTGAGGCACTGCTGTTTTTACTGCAGCAACATCACCACGGTTATGCACAACACGATCGTTGTTTCCAGTTTAAAACGCGATTAATACACACCGACACGCACAAATACGCGGGTACGGGACGCCACCGACACGCATTTTAGGGTAACGCTGTTTACGTAACACAGCAGGCAAACGACACTTTCATTTTGGGACGTTCAAAGGTCAGTAGCTTATTTTCATCCGAGCCATGGCCAGGGAGCACGGCACTCACAAAATTTTCCACTGACACACTCCACTTCCGGTGGTTCACCACTTTTCGGCGACTGCTATCTACGGTTCAGTCTGATTGTGCGAGAATTCACCATTAACAAGCAGTCCGGTGTCCCGGCACGATGAGCACGCACTCACACACATCCACAGACGCATCCACGTACGCTGTAGTCGATGGAGGGGCGCAAGGATAATTTATATATAAGCACACGTTAAGACGCAGATGTGCTGCCGGCCGGCGAAATCAGAAACACGCTCTGCAACCGGCGCGCGGGTGAACACAAACACACTCGCGAGTCACGTACACACACGCGGGTGAGAGAGAAACCTTTCAACGAGCGGGCTAGCTCTCCCAAGACTGCGACGCAGTACCACCACAGCTTCCTTGGTTCTCTGCCGCCGCACGAACGGCCGGCCAGCCGATCGAGAAGGCGGTGGAAGCTCGGCTGTGGGCGGAGCCAAGCTTCGGCTGTCTCCGTCTCCGTCGCTCGGCTCGGCCTATCCCTCTCGCACGCGCGCCATTTCGGCACGCGCCTCGACCCCCACCACCGCCGCTTCGAACGCTGGCCAGTGAGGAGAGATCCACACGCACATTGTGTGCGTGCTCGTATGCGCGGAAAATCGTCGCGAAACCGCACAATATGGCCAGCAATAAGGCACAACTGCCGCAGTGCGCGGGAAGCGGGAATAAAATGACTGCCGCGAAACAAACTCGGAGCATGCGGCGCAGGGCCCGGCACCGCCGTGCTGCCACCTAGGAGCCGCTCGGAGAAACCCGTATCGGACATGTCCGCCATGACCTTCCTTCACCGCTGCCCAAACTGAGTGGCATTGACGCCTCTTGTTAGTCCTTTGGCACACACATCTAGTTTCGTCGCACGTGAAGAGTTGATAATTAAAATACTGCGGAGAAAACTTAACTGTGAAATACTGCCCAGTAAACAGTGTTTCTTTATGAACACCGTGTTGATAATGAGTACACTATAAAATTTTGTACGGTACTGTTCTGCCACGATAAGATTTAGGAAATTTGTAGAGCGGAAACTGGCTAGATATTGAGCACAGTAAAGATTCAAAACAGTAAAATTATCGATTTTACGAAACGCCGTTTTTGATTCGTAACTATCAAGGCGCTCGGCTTGGACAAGGGTTGGAAAGATAATTGGTTGTGGGGGTTTGAATCCAGTTGCTCGAATACAGGCCAGTGTGTTTACTACTGCGTCACCTTGCCCGGTGCTAGTTCGTACGTGAGAGTTTAAATGAGCACCGACATATGTCACAAACAAAAGAAACTACACAAAAAAAATTTCACCCATAACTAATGCATCCGGACAGAAAGGCACAGTACAATTCTTGCTATAGAAGGCGATTTATACTTAAATTTCGCATCTGTTCTTCTTTTGGAGGTTGCCATCGGTTTATATCAGACGAGGGAGGAGCTACAAGGTAATTCCATACTCAAAGCAGCAGTAAAAGGAAAAGGTGTTTCCGACGCGTTGATGTAGCGCTGGCGGTAATCCAAAACCAGGAGAGGCCCCAAAATCAAACTATTTTAAAATGTACGTTGGCTAATAAATAAAAAAAATTCCTAGACGGCAGATTGATTCCATCGCTTCACCATGTGATAAAAGTAAAACGCCTTGATCGTTGTGAAACTATTAGACGTAACGCAAAAATTTTGTTTGATGAGTCTAATGCACGAACGGGCAGAGTGAAAAACGCAGATGGGTAACAGGTCGGATCTTGCAGCACGAACATAAATGGAGAGCTAATTCTTCATCTATAACTGTATCTAAACTCTGCAAAGCTCTGAGAAGAGCATGGCAGAGGCTATTTCACATCGGATCAGTTGCTGGGGCTTTTTCCCTTTTCATTCATTCACGTATGTAGTGCGGGGAGAGCAACTCATTAAATGCCTCTGATTTCTGTGACGTCTTATATCTAAAATCACTACCAAGCAATCAGCATGACCTCTGCATAAAAAGAATAACGTTGGAATCCAAACAGATCCGGACCTAAAGCCTTCCATAACCAAGAACAGATTATACATGAAACAACATTTTCTTTGGGGAGACACGCATTCAAGATCAGAATGATTGGCCAGGGCTCGGCAAAACGCAACACTTACCAGCATCGAAATTCGGGCAGTCTCCGAGACAACACTAATGTGGACCGTTGAGAACAACCTGTGTCAGTCTGCAGACGACCGAATAGAAGCGTGGAATGGACGGAACGAACATTAACATATTAAATTGCGACAATCGTTCTTAAAAATGTGATAAATGACCTCCAAAACAATTCGTTCTGAAAATAAAAAAAAACGAGCTCTCGATAAAAACTGGCCAGCAGAAATAGAAAACGAGTTCCTCATCAACAACGCCAGGAATAAACATCATGTTACGAGCCACCAACATTGTTTCCGTCGAGCAAATGAGCCATCGGAAAAACTGAACAGAATTGCCATGTGCCACGATCCACCACACGAATCATCATCATCATCATCATCATCATCATCATCCTCATCAATAAACATTAGGCTCTTCCACCTGTCGCGAACTTCAGACTCGTTCTTTCCATCTCCTCTTCGATCTGCCCACTCTACAGATCCCTGTAGATTTACACCTGCAAACTGCTTGTGGGTCACCCGTATGAAATCTTCGATTTTGACTGTATTGCACGATTATAAGCTGTAAATGTTGACAGTCTAACGTAACTCTCCATTTCTCTTCCCGTCCTCCTGTCACACTCGTGACTGAACGAAGAAATAAGAATTTCGGAAGCTTGGGCTCTACTTTTGTCCTTGATAGTGAGGAGACACGCTTCAGCCCCGTAGTCTTGCACACTGTTTGCTTCATCAGTTTGTTAGTTAGGGTTAGACCTATTGCATCAAACGTTCCGTTGAAGTTTTCAATTTTCTTCCCTACACAGTCATTCTAAAGGTGAGAGACTGCCAATAATGAAGGTATTCAAGTATTGAGTAATATCTTGACAAAATCTGAAAGTAGAGATTGGCTACCTGTTTTAAATGTTCAGAAATGTAAATTTTTCCGCTTCACAAAACGAAAGAACGCAGTATCCTTTTTGTACAGTACAAATGAGTCACAGTTGAAAGCGATCAACTCATACAAAAAGCTAGGTGAAACAATCTGATATACGAAGTGGAATAATAACATAGGGTAGCCGTATATAGAGTAGGTAACATGAGCACCTCGCGTTGCTCGAGAAACATCGAAACGGCAGCCCATTTCATTCCACACACGAATTAATAAGTGTATGTTTACTGAAACGACAGTTTCAAAATTTCGAATTTACATCTACATCCATACTCCGCAAGCCACCCGACGGTGTGTGGAGGAGGGTACCTTGAGTACCTCTATCGGTTCTCCCTTCTATTCCAGTCTCGTATTGTTCGTGGAAAGAAGGATTGTCTGTATGCTTCTGTGTGGGCTCTAATCTCTCTGATTTTATCCTCACGGTCTCTTCGCGAGATATACATAGGAGGGAGCAACATACTGCTTGACTCCTCGGTGAAGGTATGTTCTCGAAACTTCAACAAAAGCCCGTACCGAGTTACTGAGCGTCTCTCCTGCAGAGTCTTCCACTGGAGTTTATCTATCATCTCCGTAACGCTTTCGCGATTACTAAATGCTCCTGTAACGAAGCGCGCTGCTCTCCGTTGGATCTTCTCTATCTCTTCTTTCAACCCTTTCTGGTAGGGATCCCACACCGCTGAGCAGTACTCAAGCAGTTAGCGAACAAGCGTACTGTAACCTACTTCCTGTGTTTTCGGATTGCATTTCCTTAGGATTCTTCCAATGAATCTCAGTCTGGCATCTGCTTTACCGACGATCAACTTTATATGATCATTCCATTTTAAATCACTCCTGATGCGTACTCCCAGATAATTTATGGAATTAACTGCTTACAGTTGCTGACCTGCTATATTGTAGCTAAATGATAAGGGATCTTTCTTTCTATGTATTCGCAGCACATCACTTGTCTACATTGAGATTCAATTGCCATTCCCTACACCATGCGTCAATTCGTTGCAGATTCTCCTGCATTTCAGTACAATTTTCCATTGTTACAACCTCTCGATATACTGCAGCATCATCCGCAAAAAGCCTCAGTGAACTTCCGATGTTATCCACAAGGTCATGGGAATATCAACGGTCCTACGACACTCCCCTGCGGCACAGCTGAAATCACCCTTATTTCGGAAGACTTCTCTCCATTGAGAATGACATTCTGCGCTCTGTTGTCTAGGAACTCTTGAATCCAATCACACAATTGGTCTGATAGTCCATATGCTCTTACTTTGTTCATTAAACTCTATAAGAGTAACTGTCATAGGCGGGACAAAGACTTTGTCTTTTATGTACCTCCACAGAAAAAAGTGTGAGGTCTGGTGACCTGGGAGGCCAAATGCAATGAACAAGATCTTGTTGTCCACCTCCTCCAATCGAATGTTGTGGGATGGTGGTGCTTAGGTAAGGCCGCACCTGAGTCACGCATAAAAAAAAAATCACTGGCATATTCGTGAAGTTGAGGAAAAAGTTTCCAGCATGCCGAGGTGCGACATTCCTGTCACAGTTTCCTCCGCGAAAGAGAAAGGTCCATAAAGTTTGTGAAACAGAAACCGCGCAACACACATTCAGTTTCGGTGAGTCCCTTTCATGTTCGACGATGACGCCAGAAGTTTGTGACGGCAACAATCTCACATTATGTTGCTTTACTTTACCCGATAAATCAAACGTCGATTCGTTCGAAAAGATGTGTCGTTCGGAAGAGGTGTCCTCTGCCATGTCCTAGAGAACTGAAACGCGTAATTCGTACCTTCTGTCATGGTCGACGAGACGCAATTGCTAGGCAGTAACTGCAGCTTCCAAGACTCCACATGCAGGCGTCGTTTCAGAGGACGCCACACCGTCGTTTGGGGAAGTTGAAGTTTCGTGGACGTCCGAGGCCTCCTTGTGAACGCATCTCGGGTGCGCCCGACGTTTTCATCATACGTGTGCGCCAGACCAGTGCTCTTCACTTTGCATACGCAACCAACATCCAAGAATTTTTTATGGCCATAAATGTGCTCGTGCAGAGGCTTCTTTCCAAATTGACGGCGGAGTGCGCGTTGCACCTGACAGTGCAAATTCCAACACACAAAATGATTTCCCTTCTGGTGCAGTCGCCACCGTACTATAAACATAGAACAGCGCAGCTGTGTCAAGACGTTGAACCTACCTCTGTCCAGTGACCTGCACATTGTGTTTGTAGCTTTTAATGGAGTGTGCAATGGGAACTACCCTCTCCCACGCACTTCAGAGTGGTTTCAGGGTATGGTCGTAGGCTCAGATGCCTCCAAAATCAAACTTCTTATGGTTGTCGAATTTGATCGATGGAACTGGTTCGCTGTCGACCAAGATGATACGCAGCGGCGCTGAAATATTACTTACCTCCGCTGCCGTGAGCCGTCTGAATGTTCTCCGCTTTTCCAGGTCGCCTCCAGCTCTGCGGAATCCACAAGGATCCGCGACAGTGTCTCGGAACACTTGCTAGTATTGTAGCAAACTTACCTATATTCGGCCCCACTATCAGCCAGTATAGCAAAGTAACAAAAAGCGAGAAAAAAAAAATACCAAAACTTACACTGCATAGACATCGAACTCTGGCATCAACGTAAAGCAGGGTTTCTCAAACTTATTTGCAACCCAATGTTCTATCATACTTTTCATCGTCTCCCCTTTTCCGACACGATATCAATATACGAGGGTTGGAACTTAAATAGTGGCAACTATTTATTTACAACTCGCACTTTTCACAAGAATCAGCCGAGTACAAATGACAGCTTCGCCAATGCACTGCCCTTTTATAACTTGCGCACGCGATGCTGCTGCTGCCGCCGCCTGTATGTGTGCATACAGCTATCCCACGACTTTCGCCACCTCCGCGTATACAAATGATTAGTAAACAACATCGGAGGCTCTTCAGGACTGTTCGCAAATAATACGGCTGTCTGTAAGGAAGTAGCAACGGCAGACGCCAGAATCGATTTGCAGAATGACCTGCATGTGATTGACGAATGATTCGGGCTCTGGCAGCTGACGCTGAATTAAATAAATTTAACATATTGCACAAGCATAGGAAGAGAGCGAGCCACTAATGGGCAACTACACTAGTGATGAGGAACGCTATCTCTCGCTTGACACTTGTCCCGCAGCTACGCAGGGCCAGCCATCGTTAATCGAATGTGGCACATCAATGGTTAAGGGGTGGCCGGATGCCCTTCCTGCCGCCACCCCGTACCCCCCGCGACGGAATCAGTGTACTCCAACTGTCTGCGTCTAGTGAAATCCGTGGAATAGTGCGAAAGTGTTCAGATGTCCGCGAGCCGTGTAACTGTGGCGGAACGTGGGGACAAGCCCGGTATTCACCTAGCGGGATGTGGAAAACCGCCTAAAAATCACATCCAGGCTGGCCGGCACATCGGCCCTCGTCGTTAATCCGCCGGGCGGATTAGATTCGGGGCTGGCGCGCCTACCGGCTACTCTGGCGGGTGAACTACACGAAACGCTATTTATCATAAAATATCTAGGAGTAACTATTCGGAGCGATCTTAAGTCGAATGACGACACAAAACACTTAGCAGGAGAAACAGATGCCACACTGAGATTCATAGAAATAATCTTAAGGAAATGTAAATTTCGACGAAGGATGTGGCCTACACGGCGCTTGTTCCACCAATTCTTGAATACTGTTCATCTATCTGGGAACCTTACCAGACTAGTGAATGAGGACCGCCATATTTCGCATTTCGATTCTTCATGTAAAACTGGTGGGACAGGCGGGTCTCAGAATTGTGAAATTATGAAGAAAAATTTCAGTCGAAAACTGATACTTTTTAATTTCTGTAATAATGGGTGAGATCACCAACAAGTTTAATTTTCTTACAATGGTCAGCACCTATAACCCACACTGACACAGATTCGGATTCATTTATTTTACGATGACTTCTGGTCCCCAGAATGAACGGTGTCGACGGCAGGTAATGTGATTTCGCCTTGTCTTTATTGTAGACCTCTGCGACGTGAAATGTTCGGTATGCGATGACGTCACGGCTGTTAAAACTTTCAAGCCCTACTTTAGGTCCACGGAAGAGGGCCACGGTTACCCATCCGTTACCATGCTGAAGTGTGTCACTGTTGCTAACAGTAAGGTTGAGAACACCACAGAACACTGATGGACCATGCAGGACGACTTGGGCACCTACATAGTTCGAGGTATTAATAGCAATAGTGTCTATTGCTTTATAAACTGTAGGGCGGGTACGCGTCCTTCTTTAATATCGTGGCGTCTTCTGTGTGAGCGGTCCAATGCTGACGCCTTCTTACCCAGTTCATTACTTATATAGACAAAGCCGTTGCATCCTTGAGCCCTTGGTTCGCGATGCACGCTTAGCGGTTGTTGGCTGACGCTACTGGTCATAAATTTTCCAAGTCTAAAGTCGGGTCATATGCCGTACGCGTGTACGGGGCGATAGTGTGCTCAGAGTCTAAGTCCTGTGACCTTGAGAAGAAGTGGGTTTATTTACATAGGGAGGATAGTCATAACTTCCCCCCCCCCTATACCCCCTCCCCCCACAGCCATATACCAGGTGTACCGGTATGAAATGAGCGTTTTTTGTGCAAATGAAACACTAATTTTGAATTGAAAAGTAAAAACATTTTATTCAAAGTAGTGACCATTGCTTTCTATACATTTTGACCACCTTTCTGGCAATTTGTGGACACTACGCCAATAGAAATGTTCGTCTTTTGAAGCAAGCCAATCAGACACCCAATTTTCGACTTCTCCATAGGAATCGAAGTGTTCCTCAGCCAATGCGTGTCCCATTGATGAAAACAAATGGTGGTCGGAAGGGGCCAAGTCTGGTGAATACGGCGGGTGGGGTAGCAGCTCCCAGCCAAGTGTTCTGATTGTATCCCGAACCAGTTTTGCTTCGTGTGCAGGTGCATTGTCGTGTAAAAAAATTACTTTGCCATGTCTCCTGGCCCATTCTGGTCTTTTTTTCGATCAATGCATAGTTCAAATTGATCATTTGTTGTCTGCAGCAATTAGTATTCACAGTTTCACCTGGTTTTAGAGGCTCATGATGCACCACACCTTTATGATCCCACCAAACACAGAGCATTGTCTTCTTGCCGAATCGATCTGGTTTTGCAGTCGATGTTGATAGTTGTCTCGGATTAATCCATGATTTTTCCCGTTTATTAGTCTTGAAATAAATTCATTTTTCATCGCCAGTAACAATTCGATGCAAAATTAATTTTCTTTCTGGTCTTCGAAGCAAAATTTGACAAATGGTTTTTCGGTTTTCCATCTGTCTTTCATTCAATTCATGTGGCACGCATATTCCACACTTTTGGATCTTTCCCATAGCTTCCAAACGGTCAGAAATTGTTTGTTGGGCAACATTTAGCATTGCTGCCATTTGCTTCCGACTCAAAGTATCATCTTCATCCAATATTGCTTGCAATTCGGCGTCTTCGAACTTTTTTGGTGGCCTTCCACGTTCTTCATTTCTTACATCAAAATTATTATTTCTGAACCGTTGAAACCATCTCTTGCATGTTGCTTCTGATAGAGCATGATCACCATATGCCTCAACAATCATTCGATGCGACTCTGCAGCACTTTTTTTCAAATGAAAACAAAAATTTAATGCTTTCCGCAAATCATCACTTTCTGATACAAAATTCGACATTGTTAACATGATGAAAACATATTATGTTGTTTGTTCCATGACTTGATGTATACTAAATATCTTTGACAGATGTCATACCAACCAAAAAAAAAAAAAAATTAAGGCTCGTTCACAACAAATATTTCATATTGACATATTTGTATCTTAACGCTCATTTCATACCGGTACACCTGGTATTGTATATGAATAGATTGGTCGTAGTACTTGAACATTATTAATACTGTTACATCTTTGAGTGCCACATTCACTAGATGTACGCTTAGCTGATGACGGCTGACGCTGTGGTTCAGTAACACCAGAAAAAGGTATTTATGTCTACATCTAATGAATGAGGACCGCCGTATTTCGCATGTCGATTCTTCATCTAAAACTAATGCGACAGGCGGGTCTCAGAATAGTAAAATTATGAAAAAAAATCAGTCGAAAACGGATATCCTGTACGCGTGCTGTAGTCGCACTACCAGCACGCGCGAACGGGGCGACAGTGCCCTCTGGGTCTAAGTCCTTACCTGACAGAAGAGATAGAGAAGATCCAAAGAAGAACGGCGCGATTCGTCACAAAATCATTTAGCCCGCACGAGAGCGTTACAGTGAGCTGAACAAACTCCAGTGGCACACGCAAAAGAGAGGCTCTGTGCATCACAGAGACGTTTACAACCGATATTTCGGTTGAGTACTTTCCGGGAAGTGTCGGACGACATACTACTTCCTCCCACATACATCTTACCCAATTAACCACAAAGGAAAAATTCGAGAAATTACAGCTAATACAGAGGCTTAGCGACAACCTTTCTTCCCTCGAGCCAGTCGCGAGTGGACAAGGGAGAAGGGTATCAGTTAGTGGTACTAAAAGTACGGTCGTGCGGTAGCGTTCTCGCTTCCCGCGCCCGGGTTCCCGGGTTCGATTCCCGGCGGGGACAGGGATTTTCTCTGCCTCGTGATGACTGGGTGTTGTGTGATGTCCTTAGGTTAGTTAGGTTTAAGTAGTTCTAAGTTCTAGGGCACTGATGACCATAGCTGTTAAGTCCCATAGTGCTAAGAGCCATTTGAACCATTTTTTTGAACTAAAAGTACCCCCCGCCATTCACCATTAGATGGGTTGCGGAATATGATGATGATGTAGATGCACGGGTAGAGCAGTAAAAGTAACAAGTCAGTTTTGTACAGTATGTATTCGGTATTGCCGATATACATACCCGTTACTCCGTAAGCTGACACCATTACGTATATAGCGTTTAGAAAATGCCGCTGCTGTTGATCAACGAGTGCGTTGGTGTTTGCTGACAAATTTATAACCGGTAGACGACGGAGACGGAATTGCAGATAGCTACGAAACGGAGGTTTATGTTGAGGTATCGGATGTCCCGTTTAAAGTCATTCTTCGATGTCAGATTTTATTTAACGGTTCTGGAGGTCAAAAACCTAATGATGTGGTTTTTATACCACAGCTTGCGTACGACGAGAAAAATACTGCTCCTACTGGCGGTGGCAGATGTTGCGGACCTGATGGAAACGAACCATTCTCAGAAGATCGACATTTTGCCAGGAAATGATCCCTTTTTCAGACTTTTCTGCACTCTCCTCTGAAAGAATATTATTGTCACCATAGATCTGTCTCTGCTTTGTTTCTTAGTTCTTCTCTGCAAAAAAAAAACCTCACACTTTTCTTCTCTTCCGACCCAGAAACATTGCTCTACACAATGAGAAAAAGTACTAAATTACGGTTAAAATTTAAAAAAAACGGGTAGTATAGAGAGTCGTTGAAAAGTAGAACTCAATTCTCCACTCACCTGAGCCCATAATTTAATTTTATAATCGAATTGAAGACTTCGTAAAAAAAATTAGGTAGATCGAATAAACGACAAGAACACGCCAAGTGTGGTAAGCTGATTTCCCCGAAACCTCGCTCAGTGGAAGGGGAGTCAAAACAAGCGAACACGTCTCTCGGCTTATCCGCAGGTCATCATCATCATCATCATCATCATCATCATCAGTTATCTGCTACATTAGCAGGTCCTTTGCCTCTCCATTTTCTGCGATCCACTGCTTCCTTCTTAAGCCTGCTGTACGTTGTACCGTCCATCACGTCATCCAGTATCTGAAATCTCTTCCTTCCTCGCTTCCTTTTCCCTTCTACATAACCTTCTACAACTGTTTTTATCAGTCCGTCATTCTTTCTTAATATATGCCCAATAAAATTTCTTTTTCTTCTTTTTATTACATCTAGTAACTGTCTTCTCTCCCAATCGTGTCAGTACCTCTTCATTTTTTACTCTATCCCTCCAATTTATTATTTCCATCCTCCACCATGTCCGCATCTCAGAAGCCTCCAATCTCTCTCTGACTTTCTTTCTCAAAGCACATGTTTGAGCGCCATACAGAAGAACACTCCATACAAAACATTTTATGAGTCTTTTCCCCAGTTCTCTGTCCAGACTGCTGCAGAAATTCCTCCTTTTCTTATAAAATGCCTCTTTTGCCATCGCTATCCTTGTTTTAATTTCTCTGCTGCACTTCCAGTCGGTGTCTATCCCGCTTCCAAGATACTTAAAATAATGCACCTGTTCTAATATTTATCCATTCAGCATAATTTTTATTTCCGCAGGTACTGGACCGTTTCTGAGAAATCGACGGACAAAGTTTTCGACTTACTTTACATGCTTTTTGGAGCGCGATAATCTCTGCCGAAATGGTGACACACTATCCAATCCATTTTGCGCGCCGTGTTGGAAACCCGCTAATTGACATCTACATCTACATCCACACTCCGCAAGCCACCTGACGGTGTGTGGCGGAGGGTATCTTGAGTACCTCTACCTGTTCTCCCTTCTATTCCAGTCTCGTATTGTTCGTGGAAAGAAGGATTGTCGGTATGCCCCTGTGTGGGCTCTAATCTCTCTGATTTTATCCTCATGGTCACTTCGCGAGATATACGTAGGAGTGAGCAATATACTGCTTGACTCCGCGGTAAAGGTATGTTCTCGAAACTTCAACAAAAGCCCGTACCGAGCTACTGAGCGTCTCTCCTGCAGAGTCTTGCACTGGAGTCTCCGTAACGCTTTCGCGATTACTAAATGATCCAGTAACGAAGCGCGCTGCTGTCCGTTGGATCTTCTCTATCTCCTCTATCAACCCTATCTGGTACGGATACCACACCGGTGAGCAGTATTCAAGCAGTGGGCGAACAGGCGTACTGTAACCTACTTCGTTTTCGGACTGCGTTTCCTTAGGATTCTTCCAATGAATTTCAGTCTAACATTTGCTTTACCGACGATTAATTTTATATGGTCATCCCATTTTAGATCACTCCTAATGCGTACTCCCAGATAATTTATGGAATTAACTGCTTCCAGTTGCTGACCTGCTATTTTGTAGCTAAATGTTAAGGGATCTATCTTTCTATGTATTCGCAGCACATTACACTTGTATACATTGAGATTTAATTGCCATTCCCTGCACCATGCGTCAATTCGCTGCAGATCCTCCTGCATTTCAGTACAATTTTTTATTGTTACAACCTCTCGATATATCACAACATCATCCGCAAAAAGCCTCAGTGAATTTCTGATGTCATCCACAAGGTCATTTACGTATATTGTGAATAGCAGCGGTCTTACGACACTCCCCTGCGGCACACCTGAAATCCCCCTTATTTGAGAAGACTTATCTCCATTGAGAATGACATGCTGCGTTCTGTTATCTAGAAACTCTTCAATCCAATCACACAATTGGTCTGATAGTCCATATGCTCTTACTTTGTTCATTAAACGACTGTGGGGAACTGTATCGAACGCCTTGCGGAAGTCAAGAAACACGGCATCTACATGGGAACCCGTGTCTATGGCCATCTGAGTCTCGTGGACGAATAGCGCGAGCTGGGTTTCACACCACCGTCTTTTTCGAAACCCATGCTGATTCCTACAGAGTAGATTTCTAGTCTCCAGAAAAGTCATTATACTCGAGCATAATACGTGTTCCAAAATTCTACAACTGATCGACGTTAGAGATATAGGTCTATAGTTCTGCACGTCTGTTCGACGTCCCTTCTTGAAAACGGGGATGACCTGTGCCCTTTTCCAATCCTTTGGAACGCTACGCTCTTCTAGAGACCTACGGTACACCGCTGCAACAAGGGGGGGGGGGGGCAAGTTCCTTCGCGTATTGTGTGAAATCGAACTGGTATCCCATCAGGTCCAGCGGCCTTTCCTCTTTTGAGCGATTTTAATTGTTTCTCTATCCCTCTGTCGTCTATTTCGATATCTATCATTTTGTCATCTGTACGACAATCTAGAGAAGGAACCACAGTGCAGTCTTCCTCTGTGAAACAGCTTTGGAAAAAGACATTTAGTATTTCGGCCTTTAGTCTGTCATCCTCTGTTTCAGTACCATTTTGGTCACAGAGTGTCTGGACATTTTGTTTTGATCCACCTACCGCTTTGACATAAGACCAAAATTTCTTAGGATTTTCTGCCAAGTCAGTACATAGAACTTTACTTTCGAATTCATTGAAAGCCTCTCGCATAGCCCTCCTCACACTACATTTCGCCTCGCGTAATTTTTGTTTGTCTGCAAGGCTTTGGCTATGTTTATGTTTGCTGTGAAGTTCTCTTTGCTTCCGCAGCAGTTTTCTAAGTCGGTTGTTGTACCACGGTGGCTCTTTTCCATCTCTTACGAACTTGCTTGGCACATACTCATCTAACGCATATTGTACGATGGTTTTGAACTTTGTCTACTGATCCTCAACACTATCTGTACTTGAGACAAAACTTTTGTGTAGAGCCATCAGGTACTCTGTAACCTGCTTTTTGTCACTTTTGCTGAACAGAAAAATCTTCCTACCTTTCTTAATATCTCTATTTACGGCTGAAATCATCGATGCAGTAACCGCTTTATGATCGCTGATTCCCTGTTCTGCGTTAAGTGCTTCAAATAGTTCGGGTCTGTTTGTCACCAGGAGGTCTAATATGTTGTTGCCACGAGTCGGTTCTCTGTTTAACTGCTCAAGATAGTTTTCAGATAAAGCACTTAAAAAAATTTCACTGGATTCTTTGTCCCTGCCACCCGTTACGAACGTTTGAGTCTCCCAGTCTATATCCGGCAAATTAAAATCTCCACCCAGAACTATAACATGGTGGGGAAATCTACTCGAAATATTTTCCAAATTATCCTTCAGGTGCTCAGCGACATTAGCTGCTGACGCAGGGGGCCTATAGAGACATCCAATTACCATGTCTGAGCCTGATTTAACGGTGACCTTCACCCAAATTATTTCACATTTCGGATCTCCGTCAATTTCCTTCGATACTATTGCACTTCTTATTGCTATAAACACGCCTCCCCCTTCACTGTCCAGCCTGTCTCTGCGGTATACATTCCAATCTGAGTTTAGGATTTCATTACTGATTACGTCTGGTTTCAGCCATCTTTCTGTCCCTAGTACTAAATGGGCATTGTGACCGTTTATTGGCTCAAATGGCTCTGAGCACTACGGGACTTGACATCTGTGGTCATTAGCCCCTAGAACTTAGAACTACTTAAACCTAACTAACCTAAGGACATCACACAACACCCAGTCATCACGAGGCAGAGAAAATCCCTGACCCCGCCGGGAATCGAACCCGGGAACCCGGGCGTGGGAAGCGAGAACGCTACCGCACGACCACGAGCTGCGGACGACCGTTTATTAATGAGACCAGTTCTGAGACCTTTCTATAGACGTTCCTGCAGTTTACTATTAGCACATTAATATTGTTATTCCCTGTTGCATTTTGCCTACTCCTACCTTTCCGCGTCTCAGGGGGCGTCTTGTCGAGCCTAGGGAGGGAATTATCTAATCTAAAAAACCCACATGTGGACTCCACACGTGCTCCGCTACCCTTGTGGCCGCTTCCGGCGTGTAGTGCACGCCTGACCTATTCAGGGGGACCCTACATTACTCCACCCGATAGCACCCCAGATCTCCGCAGAATCGGGTTTAAGCCTTCCACTTGGCTCCAAGCCAGAGGACCGCGATCGGTTCTGGGAATGATACTACAAATAGTTGGCTCAGATTCCACCCCGTGAGCGAGGCTTTCTGCCTTCACGAACTCCGCCAACCACCTGTATGAACTGAGGACGACCTCTGAACCCAGACGGCAGGAGTCATTGGTGCTGACATGAGCAACAATTTGCAGTCGGTGCACCCAGTGCTCTCTATCATCGCCGGCAGGGCCTCCTCCACATCTCGGATGAGATCCCCCGGCAAGCAGACAGAGTGAACACTGGCCTTCTTCCCCGACCTTTCCGCTATTTCCCTAAGGGGCTCCATCACCCGCCTAACGTCGGAGCTCCCAATAACTAATAAACCCCTCCCCCCGTGTGCCTGCTCGGATCTTGCTGAAGGAGTGGCCATATGTCCACTGACAGGCAAAGCGGGCGATGCCACATGGCCAGCCTCCACATTGACCCTCCACCTCATGCGCCGCGAATGCCGCTGAACCCGCCACTCCCCTTGGGGAGAGGGTGGCCCAACCACGCCCGGTACCCGCGAAGATGTCTCGACAGCAGGGACTGTGGGTGAAGCATATAACACCTGGGGTGTACCACGCGACGCACCAGACTCCCCACTGCCGCTACACTCCGAGGCAGCAGCCCGAAGACGGCTGACCGCGGCCATCAGCACGTTCAGCTGTTCGCGAACAGTGTCCAGCTCCTCCTGCAGTGGCCAGTCAAACATCCTATCCATCCTAATTTACTGTAGAGAGTTAATCAACTTTTAACTAGACTGCTAATTCACTAAAGGCGCCTGATAGTTGACTAAACTGTGGTTACTAGACACTTCTTGTAGAAAACAACGAAAATAGCACTACCTGTCTCTGGACTGTATTCAAAACAAACACTAGCACTACTGGCACTATGGCTGACTAAAGGGACTCTCTCTGACTGTATTCAAAACAAACACGAAATCTATGGAACACTATTACTAGCACTCGACAATTAAAGCTTCCTAAAAGCAAAAACACACGGAAGAAGAAGTGACAAGTAAGAAAAATACAGTTAACACTTAAATTAACGTAGCTCGCTGCACAGCAGACGTGAAGCAAACGGCAGTTACGACGACACTGACACTACTCAATCATTTATAAGTTTCATTTTTTTTCCACTTTCCTACCCATGGTCGTAGAATGTTAGTATGCGAATATTTATTATTAAGTTAGGCAATACAAGGGCGTTATATTAATTATAAAATTACAGCTATGTTTCTCTGTCAGTGTCACACACTTACTATAGAATGTATGTGTTCAAATGGATCAAATGGCTCAGAGCACTATGCGACTTAACATCTGAGGTCATGAGTTCCTTAGAACTTAGAACTACTTAAACCTAACTAACCTAAGGACATCACACACATCCATGCCCGAGGCAGGATTCGAACCCGCGACCGTAGCGATCGCGGGGTTCCAGACTGTAGCGCCTAGAACCGCTCGGCCGCCACGGCCGGCTAGAATATTAGTTGCTCACTAACGAATCCACACGATATGCAACCGCACCATGTATGGAGCAGAAGACACGTTCGGTGTACTGTCACGTCCAAAACTAAGGACGAGTTTCACTTCTCAACTCAGTACACAACTTCTAAGTGTAAGCTGGTAACCACTTGACGAGCATTAGCGTATTGGCAATAAACTTCCGAAGACTTGTAGAGTGCAGCGTACTAGGGGGAGTCGCGCCTGCGTAGACTGACTTAGGAAGCCACGGTCTGTGGCTGCGATCAGATCCAACGCAGACTCTTCCTTCTCCCTTGCACGGTACCCTTTCAGATGTACGCGAAGCAAGCTAATATGTCAGTGATGTAGTCAAGTAGTGGAGCAAGGCACGTTACGAAGGTCATTATTATTACACGGTAATAACAAGGAAAATACACTACTGGCTATTAAAATTGCTACACCAAGAAGAAATGCAAATGATAAACGGGTATTCATTGGACAAATATATTATACTAGAACTGACATGAGATTACATTTTCACGCAATTTGGGTGCATAGATTCTAAGAAATCAGTACCCAGAACAACCACCTCTGGCCGTAATAACGGCCTTGATACGCCTGGGCATTGAGTCAAACAGAGCTTGGATGGCGTTTACACGCACACGATACCACAGTTCATCAAGAGTTGCTCTGCCACCATTGACCAGACGTTTTCAATTGGTGAGAGATCTGGAGAATATGCTGGCCAGGGCAGCAGTCGAACATTGTCTGTATCCAGAAAGGCCCGTACAGGACCTGCAACACGCGATCGTGCATTATCCTGCTGAAATGTAGGGATTCGCAGGGATCGAATGAAGGGTAGAGCCACGGGTCGTAACATATCTGAAATGTAACGTCCACTGTTCAAAGTGCCGTCAAGGCGAACAAGAGGTGACCGAGACGTGTAACCAATGGCACCGCATAATATTACGCCGGGTGATACGCCGGTATGGCGATGACGAATACACGCTTCCAATGTGCGTTCACTGCGCTGTCGCCAAACACGGATGCGACCATCACGATGCTGTAAACAGAATCTGGATTCATCCGAAAAAATGACGTTTTGCCATCCGTGCACCCAGGTTCGTCGTTGAGTACACCATCGCAAGCGCTCCTGTGTGTGATGCATCGTCAAGGGTAACCGCAGCCACGGTCTGCGAGTTGATAGTCCATGCTGCTACAAACGTCGTCGAACTGTTCGTGCAGATAGTTGTCTTGCAAACGTCCCCGTCTGTAGACTCAGGGATCGAGACTTGGCTGGACGATCCGTTACAGCCATGCGGATAAGATGCCTGTCATCTCGACTACTAGTGATACGAGGCCTTTGGGATCCAGCACGGCGTTCCGTATTACCCTCCTGAAACCACCGATTCCATATTCTGCTAACAGTCATTGGATCTCGACCAACGCGAGCAGCTATGACGCGATACGATAAACCGCGATCGCGATAGGCTACGGTCCGACCTTTATCAAAGTCGGAAACGTGATGGTACGCATTTCTCCTCGTTACACGAGGCATCAGAACAACGTTTCACCAGGCAACGCCGGTCAACTGCTGTTTGTGTCTGAGAAATCGGTTGGAAACTTTCCTCATGTCAGCACGTTATAGGTGTCGCCACCGGCGCCAACCTTGTGTGAATGCTCTGAAAAGCTAATCATTTGCATATCACAGCCATCTTCTTCCTGTCGGTTTAATTTCGCGTCTGTAGCACGTCATGTTCATGGTGTAGCAATTTTAATGGCCAGTAGTGTAGATCTCTGAGGATTTTGAAATCTGACAGGTGCTGAAGCAAAATCTAAACGATGTATTATTTTCAGCTTTTTTGTGATGTCTATATGAAATGTTTGTGCAGTTCTATATATACGAGAACACTGCGTGCTTCATTTTTGTTTTCTCTTGGCTTTTGCAGTATCACCTGAAAAACGCACGAAGGCCGAAATTGCAGTTATGAAATAAATGATTTGTACAGTGAACGGCGAATATGATGCCGTTTAAAAAAACAAAGACAACAAAGTGATCCACTCAGAGCTGCGTTTTTACAGACTGAGGTACGGGACCATGAAAATAGAAACCTTTTCCACACTCGTCTTATTTGTATCAGTGAATAAATTATTATCAGCAGAAACTACTGTCTTTTCGGAATGTAGAATGCAGTGAAGTAAGAGGTGGCGCGCCGATATTTGTACCCCAAAAACACCGCACGCTGGTTATCTCTGCTCTCACAGTCACTCAGGTTAGTGACACTTCTCTCCCTCTGTGTAACTGGATCGATACTCGTTACAGCTCAGCTTCAGGGTTCACCTGTCTTCGTGTGCTACTTCGTACCCCACTCGCACGTTCTCCCACTGGCACACAACTCTCCACTCTTGCTACCAGGTAACAGCACTCACTCAAGTGGACAGCATGGGGCGGAACTTCACTTCCCTCACGCGAGTCCCTCGCTGCAGTGTCGTCGCTCATTTCTCAGGATCCCCACATGGCCCGGTGCCTAGCAGAGTTGTGTGTTCATCCCTTGACGTTGTTGTTTCTTAACTGTGTCCTGCACACTTCGGAGCACTCTGTCTACTGAATATATTTCATGAGTGGTCTATTGCGTCATGGAATCAAAGCAGACGAGAAAGATACACTGAAGAGCCAAAAAACACTGGTACACCTGCCTGATATCGTATAGGGCCCCCGCGAACACGCAGAAGTGACGCAACACGACATGGGATAGACTCGAATGTAGGGAATGGACACCATGAATCCTGCAGCGCTGTCCATAAATCCGTAATAGTACGAGGGAGTGCAGATCTGTTCTAGACATCAAGTTGCAAGGCATCCAGATACGCTCAATAATGTTCATGTCTGCGGAGTCTGGTGGCCAAAGGAAACGTTGAAACTCAAAAGCGTGTTCCTGGAGCCACTCTGTAGCATTTCTGGACGTGTGGGGCGTCGCATTGTCCTGCTGGAGTTGCCCAACTCCCTCAGTCCCTCAGAATGCACAATGGAAATGAATGGATGCAGATCAGAGAGGGTACTTCCGTACGTGTTACCCATCAGAGTCGTATCTATACGTATCAGGGGTCCCATATCACTCTGACTGCACAAGCCCCATGTCACTGGGCCCGTTCTTGCACGATCTTTTTCCGGTCGCAGCGGTGTCTGAGATTTGATGTTTTACCGGATTCCTGATATTCACGGTACATTCGTAAAATGGTCATGCGGGAAAATCCCCATTTCATTGCTACCTCGGAGATGTTGTGTCTCATCGCTCATGTGCCAACTGTAACACCACGTTCAACCTCACTTAAATCTGGGTAACCTACCATTGTAGCAGCAGTAACTGATCTACCAACTGCGCCAGACACTTGTTGTCTTATACAGGGTGTTACAAAAAGGTACGGCCAAACTTTCAGGAAATATACCTCATACACAAATAATGAGAAGATGTTATGTGGACATGTGTCCGGAAACGCTTAATTTCCATGTTAGAGCTCATTTTAGTTTCGTCACTATGTACTGTACTTCCTCGATTCACTGCCAGTTGGCCCAATTGAAGGAAGGTAATGTTGACTTCGGTGCTTGTGTTGACATGCGACTCATCGCTCTACAATACTAGCATCAAGCACATCAGTACGTAGGATCAAAAGGTTAGTGTTGATCACGAACGTGGTTTTGCAGTCAGTGCAATGTTTACAAACGCGGAGTTGGCAGATGCCCATTTGATGTATGGATTAGCACGGGGTAATAGCCGTGGCGCGGTACGTTTGTATCGAGACAGATTTCCAGAACGAAGGTGTCCCGACAGGAAGACATTCGAAGCAATTGATCGGCGTCTTAAGAGAGCACGGAACATTCCAGCCTATGACTCGCGACTGGGGAAGACCTAGAACGACGAGGAAACCTGCAATGGACGAGGCAATTTTTCGTGCAGTTGACGATAACCCTAATGTCAGCGTGAGAGAAGTTGTTGCTGTACAAGGTAACGTTGACCACGTCACTGTATGGAGAGTGCTACCGGAGAACCAGTTGTTTCCGTACCATGTACAGCGTGTGCAGGCACTATCAGCAGCTGATTGGCCTCCACGGGTACACTTCTGCGAATGGTTCATCCAACAATGCGTCAATCCTCATTTCAGTGCAAATGTTCTCTTTACGGATGAGGCTTCATTCCAACGTGATCAAATTGTAAATTTTCACAATCAACGTGTGTGGGCTGACGAGAATCCTCACGCAATTATGCAATCACGTCATCAACACAGATTTTCTGTGAACGTTTCGGCAGGCATTGTTGGTGATGTCTTGATTGGGTCCCATGTTCTTCCACCTACGCTCAATGGAGCACGTTATCATGATTTCATACGGGATACTCTACCTGTGCTGCTAGAACATGTGCCTTTACAAGTACGGAAAAACATGTGGTTCATGCACGATGGAGCTCCTGCACATTTCAGTCGAAGTGTTCGTACGCTTCCCAACAACAGATTCGGTGACCGATGGATTGGTAGAGGCGAACCAATTCCGTGGCCTCCACGCTCTCCTGACCTCAACCCTCTTGACTTTCATTTATGGGGGCATTTGAAAGCTCTTGTCTACGCAACCCCGGTACCAAATGTAGAGACTCTTCGTGCTCGTATTGTCGACGGCTGTGATACAATACGCCGTTCTCCAGGGCTGCATCAGCGCATCAGGGATTCCATGCGACGGAGGGGGCATTTCCTGTAACAAAGTCTTTGAAGTTACGCTGGTACGTTCTGTTGCTGTGTGTTTCCATTCCATGATTAATGTGATTTGAAGAGAAGTAATAAAATGAGCTCTAACATGGAAAGTAAGCGTTTGCGGACACATGTCCACATAACATATTTTCTTTCTTTGTGTGTGAGGAATGTTTCCCGAAAGTTTGGCCGTAGCTTTTTGTAACACCCTGTATAGCCGTTGCAGATGGCAGCGCCGTATTCTGCCTGTTTACGTACACTCTGTATAGTCTGTTACTGGTTCTTACAACAACGCTATTATTTTATTTTACAGATCGATTGGCACACCTCATTAAAAGGCCTGACGTAGTTTTCAATATTATATGCCGCAGCATGACGTATGATGTATGAGTTTCCATCCTCTGTTTTCAGTAAGATACCTCATGCGAGAATAACGAACATAACATACCAGTGAATACAGCGTCAGTAGCTTGCTTTATGTTATCAACCATCAAGAGACAGGATCGTAAACATCTCTGGTCATATCATAATAGGTGTACCTATACTAAGGTGTGGCAGCTTTCTATTTGAGTCGGCTAAATGGACGTAATCGTGTACGCTGCTGTATTGTTTTTGTGGCACAAACGCACAGAAGTACAATGTATACGCGCCCTTATGTACCAGCGACGTATTAGAAAGTGAAATGAAGGGTGAACATTAAAATTTGGAAGTAACTTGGGTTATAGAGTGTGTCACCATTTTGGAACGAATTAAAGGTGCTTATAAATAACCCCGGCTGCAATTGACCCACTGCACAGGTCATAAGAAGAATACAGCCTATTCGGACCATGTTTTCAACCTTAAAATACGTCGAAGTTATTGCCCCACAGAAAATAAAATCATACGAATTAGCTGAATCACTGCAGTGTAGCGCGGTCTTTACCATGCTCCAGGCTGCAAGTGTGAAGACAGCTGATCCAGGAGAGAAAGTATCTTGTAATTTACACCGAATGAACTGTAAGCCAGATATACTACGCGTCTTGTGGACGGCAGTTACGTTTCACCTTTAGGTTGAAGGCCGGTCCCTCGCCGGACAGAGTGAGAGTGCGGAGGCGGAGGCGGTACTCACCGTGCATGTAGTCCTGCGGCTGCGGCTGCTGGTGGTGGTGCGGGGGCGGCGGGCCGTAGGAGGGCGGCGCGGAGAAGGCGGAGGCGCCGGAGCCGCAGCCGGGCTGCTGGTAGCCGTGCGGGGGCTGGGGGCCGTGCCCGTGCTGCTGCGACGCCGGCGGCTGGGGGGCGGGGGGCGGCGCCGCGTGCTGCCCGTAGTGCGAGCGCCGCAGCGGCGACACCACCTGCCACCACGACAACCCCCGTCCCTCATCCGTCAAGTTACGGCCAGGCACAGGCAGCAGAGCGTTCTACTGCCCCTGCAGGTCTTATTTAAACGGCGCTCACAATATGCAATCTTTTTTACCTACTGCCCACTTCTGTATCTCTGATACAGTGGTAAATGTTCCAACCGCCCACCACTTCCACGATACTGATGACTTATAAAGTAAAACAGTAACTTTAGTTTATAAAGTCTATAAAGCAGAATTACAGCATCTTAAGGGGGGTAGGACGTCAAACGGGCCGACTTGGAGCAGGAGAGGCACCACAGGACATTTCAGTTTCCACTGTCTATACTTTTACGAATAAATTCATAAAACTTTGTCAGCGTGACCAGGAAGGATTCAGAATTTACACTCATAGCAGTGGAAGTTCTAAAACATAACGAAGTAATTTTTTTTTACGTGTGAAATTTCATCATTTTTTTCACTTACTCTTGGCTGCATTTCTTGCTATAGGTACACATTTCTTAATAAGTAAGAGAGATTCTTCGATGAATTTTACACAGCATACAAACCATACTGAAAGGTGTATGAAACTCTGAAAATTTCCAAATCTATTAAAAACTGTGGTAAAAATTGAGGTAATTAACTATAAAATTTCTGTTTTTTTAAACACGAAGTTTAAAATATAACAGTTCATTCGTTTTTTCATAAACTAAATAAATTCTACAGTTTCATACACCTGCAAGTACGGTATGTATGCTGTGCAAAATTCATCGAAGAATATCTCTAACTTATGAAGAAAAGTGTACCTATAGCAACAAATGCAGCCATTAGTAAGTGAAAAAATGATGAAATTTCGCACGTAAAAAAAAATTATTTTGTTATGTTTTCGGACTTCCACTGCAATGAGTGTGAATCCTGAATCATCTCTGGTGACACTGACAAAGTTTTATGAATTTATTTGTAGAAGTATAGACACTGGAAATTAAAATGTCCTCAGACGCCTCTCCTGCTCCAAGTCGGCCCGTTTGAAATCCTAGCCCCCTTAAAGCACAGCATAATAATTACTTACAAAATAGTTTATAGAATGAGATTTACACTCTGCAGCGGAGTGTGTGCTGATATGAGACTTCCTGGCAGATTAAAACTATGTGCCGGACCGAGACTCGAACTCTGGACCTTTGCCTTTCGCGGATAAGTGCTCTAGCTCAGGAGAGCTTCTGTAAAGTTTGGAAGGTACGAGACGAGGTACTGGCAGAAGTAAAGCTGTGAGGACGGGGCGTGAGTCGTGCTTGGGTAGCTCAGTTGGTAGAGCACTTGCCCGCGGAAGGCAAAGGTCGCGAGTTCGATTCTCGGTCCGGCACACAGTTTTAATCTGCCAGGAAGTTTCAAAATAGTTTATGTCAAAATATTATGAAAATATTTTTAAGACCAATACTGTTGTCGTCAACCACGGAAGGTGGGGCGCCCTCTAGTGGGTGGTAGGGACTACGTTGAGTACCACTAATACACACAATCTCCAGGGGGAATGGTCGATATTCAGGGAAATGAGAGGGACGATCATTCGTAGCAAAAAAGTGTAGTGCACATTGGTACTAAAATGCCTATCTTGTAACCTATGAGCAGTTCTTCATCGTCGATACTGTGAAACACACCTCTCATACTGAAGAAGTGCTCATACGTCTTGAACTTCAGGTCGTCATTTAACATCTGCTGTTAAGTGAGGAAAAAAACGAGGTTACGGCGAATTGGTCAAAATCTGCGACTGAATTCAAGATGTCATTGCAGATAGAAATCAACACATCGCTCTTGACGGAACAAAATTGACAGATATAAAAGGTAATTTCTGGAGTATCCCAGGGAAATGTAATAGTACCGTTACCGTCTACCACGTATGTAAACGATCTAGTAGAAAGCATCGGAAGCTCTTTGAGAGTGTTAGCAATAGAAAGGTTATCTATAACACAGCAGCAACGCCAGAGGGCAGTATCGGTGTGCAGAATGACCTGCAGAGGACTGATGAATTGTGCAAGATACGGCAGTTTTACCCTAAACTTAAATAAAATAATAATATTGCGCACACATAGGAAAACAAATCCACTGCTGTACAACTACACTATCGATGAAAAAGTTCTGGAAACAGCATTTACCGCTGAGCATCTACGAGTAACTGTTCAAGAATGATCTTAAGCGGACTGAGGATATAAAACAAATAGTACGAGAAGGAGATGCCAGACAGATTGATAGGTATGTAGCTAACGTAAAAAAATTAACTCATCCACGAAAGAAGCGGCTTACAAGGCGCTCATTCGACCGATTCTTGAGTACTGTTCATCAGTCAGGGATCCTCACCACGTAGGACTGATAGAGGAGAGGGAGATCAAACAAAATTTCGTCACGGGATTGTTTCGTCGGCCCGAGAGCGTTACAGAGATGTTCACCGAACTCCACTGCCAGACGTTACATATTGAAATATCGGGTGAGCACTTTCCGGATCCAGTCGGGCAACATATTGCTTCCTCCCACATACGTATCCCGAAATGACCACGGCGAGAAAATTCAAGAAATTAAGAGGCTGAAACTTCGTGGCAGATTAGAACTGTGTGCCGGACCGAAACTCGAACTCGGGGCCTTCTTCCAGGAGCGCTAGTCCCGCAAGGTTCGCAGGAGAGCTTCTGTGAAGTTTGGGAGGTAGGAGACGAGGTACTGGCGGAATTTAAAGCTGTGAGGACGGGTCGCGAATCGTGCTCGGGCAGCTCAGATGGCAGAGCTCTTGCCCTCGAAAGGCAATGGTCCCCAGTTCAAGTCTCGGCTTGACACACAGTTTTAATCTGCCAGGAAGTTTCGGATCAGCGCACACTCCGCTGCAGAGTGAAAATTTCATTCTGGTATTAAGGGGCTTATCAATAATCATTCTTCCCACGCGCCACTATATCCTCTAACTTCTGCAACGTTTCGTGAATCAGAATTAACCATCGAAAAAGTTTCGTCCCCATTCGTGAAAAAGAAGTCACAGATCACAGAAGACACGGTACTGACACAGGTTTTAAATCCACAAGAATATTTGATCACTGCAAATGACCTTCTCCCGCCGCTCGCCACACAGGAGTGATGGTGATGATGTTACAATCCTTCACGTATGATGGAATAGGCTAAATGTAGCAATTTGAGGTAAGGGATCTTGGTGCGGAAACGGCCGAGTCGAAAGTTAAAAGCGAAAGTCATTCCGATAGCTGTGACAATGGAATACATGTACCGGTACTGTTGTTTATCACAGACATACCACCAAGGTAAAAAAAATGGTTCAAATGGCTCTGAGCACTATGTTACTTAACTTCTGAGGTCATCAGTCCTCCTAGAACTTAAAACTACTTAAACCTAACTAAACTAAGGACATCATACACATCCATGCCCGAGGCAGGATTCGAACCTGCGACCGTAGCGCTCGCGCGGTTCCAGACTGAAGCGCCTAGAACCGCTCAGCCCCCCCCCCCAAGGTTCCTGGAACATGTTATTGTTGTTGTGGTCTTCAGTCCAGAGATCGGTTTGATGCAGCTCTGAATGCACCATCCCACCTGTTACTCGTCAGCGGATGTGTTTCTAACATGACGGAACTCCGCCTCACTTTGAACGGAGGGTTCCCAAACACCTGGACAAGACATTCCATGAAAAGTGGACGGGCACAGGAGCTCCTGTTTCGCGGCCGGCACGTTCACCTCAGCTCTCCCCACTTGATTTCTTCTCGTGGGTGCATGTGAAAAGTCTTGTGTACCAGACGCTTGTTGAGACTGAAGAGCACCTCCTGGCAAGAAACCAAGCTGCCTGCGATACTGCTCAAGCGACAGAGGGTCTATTGGAAAGGGTACGACAGAACTGTGGTACCACGATGTCGTGCATGAATTGACGCTGTTGGACACGCCCTTTTGAACAACTGTTTTTAATGCAGCAACTTGTGACACTTGTGCAGATAAATGGAGTTCTTTATTAGTGTACCGTAGACTTAGGATTTTCGGTCTGTCTGACATCAAGTTACTTGCACCGTTAGGAGTCCACCAACAGGAGGAATTACTCAGGGTACTGGGGAATATTCAGCGGGAACTACGAACGTCATCATTAGGGTTCACAAGTTGGGGCCCTTAGGCTGAAGCGGAGTAGATTTTGGCTTATAGCTTTCGACTCTTATTTCCGGAATAGGGTCCCGATACAACATTATCGCTGAAAGCTTTTAACATCATCACCGAATCACCCCGTATAAAATCCCTTGCGCCATAGTAAGTACAAAAAGAAGCATTAACACCAGAATGAAGGGCACAAGAGCAATTGCTGCGAAATAGGGGTAAATCGGCACTAGCGGAATATTCACAAGGGCCGTGGAAGCCTAAATTCGTTTCTTGGATACGGTGGTTTTATTTAGATCCTATCATTACTCTGATAGGACATACGCAGAGGCCAAAGAGATTCAGAAGCACTAACTTTAATAGAAAAGGAGGAGGACTGAAATTAGACAAGCTGCGGGCCTTAGTACTGGATTTAAAAAGGCAACACCAGCTCCTGTCCACCAGAAGTTGCGTAACACACGTGACCTGGCAGCGGTGTAATGACGCCACGAACTGACAGTCGCGTGGATACATATAAACAATTCGGCTTGCTGAGCTTGCTTAAATTTGCTACTCCCATCTGTCTGTATCTTTACAGTCTTTAACGATGACTAGCATTAGAAGACAAAACTTCAGAGCTTATTGTGGTTGTGATCCGCCGGGCGGATTCGTGCCGGGGACCGGCACGTCTCACCACTCGGGAAGCAGCGCGTCAGACCGCGCGGCTAGCCGGGCGGGCTTCTTCAAAAGTACTTTGCAAGACTGTCTTTGCCCCAGCAATGAATCCATAGACGCTCCATTCTACACTCGGTAGGTTAAAATGTCTCCACTCAAAATTGCACGAGCTGGGTATTTCTGCACTGCAGACTGCTGTAAAACAAAAATCACTAAGGAAATCAATACCGGCCGTGAAAATCAGCATCGTGTGATGACCTCTACACTCCCTAAAACTCTCCCCACAACCGCCCACTTTCAACTTATTTCGGTCGCTTGTGACGTCATCACTGCTGTGTCCCTCCTAGAAGACGGCAACCCCCAATACACCGGCGCCCCGCGGGCAGCCACGCATCAGGCATCGTCTGCCGCAACAGGCACGAGCGTCTGCAAGCCAAACAACGATCCGCACTAGCTGGTATGTTGGTTAATATTTCAGACAACAACAACAACAACAACAACAACAACAACAACAACACGCCAACACGCTGTCTTCGGGGTCTCTGGCAGCTGCCAAGAGAGGCGTCCAGTCCGCTGCCAACATCGCGCGCTTCCTGCATCATCGGCTCTGCTGGGATCGCGGCTCTATTTTCCTACACAACGTCACTTGTCCGCTAGCAGCTCGCGCCCTATCCGCGCGCAGGGGCAGTAATTATGTCGTCACACAACCACGGAATGGTAGTTCGGTCTCCGCTAACGAACCAGTTATTCCTTCGAGTTCTCTGTGCCAGTCGACAAGCACAGTACTGGTCTAGAAACCAGAGCTCTCGCTAAGAAACCGTCGTTGGACAGTCGCCGTGCTGTGTGTAACTTCTAATCCTTACCAACCTTAGGGCAGTAACTTTACTTCCTCAGACTTTGGGTTTGCACCAACTATGTGTACGTGGCCTCTTTTTGCTGGGGCCATGATTAGTTTTGTTATTAACTACTGTCATTTAAGTGAACTTGAACTGTTTTTGTTACTATGTGCTTCAGCCTGTGTTATCGATAGCTACGATGCCACAACGTAGGTGCGCTCTGCTAGGTTGGCACAAGACACCGACGACAGCACACTGTAGCCGGAGCGGGAGCTCTACGAGCTCCGCTCTGGATTGTGCCCATTTCCATCAAGAGCAGGCGGCCTGGAAACATCGCTTCAACCTCAGCTTGCTATTGAGACTATGTACTACTTACGAGGAGTCTAAGGCTTCGCACCTCACTGCAAAGTTACGTATTCAGTTAATATTGTGATGTAGTAAAACCATTTCTAAAAGCAGTTCCGAGAGAATTTCAACTTTTCCTGCTCCTACTCACTTCCTACATTCGGCCTACCCTTCAGTTTACAGGAGCAGACCCACGGGCCGCCTTCCAGGCGGGATACAAAACAGCCAGCTAATAATTATTTGTTGGGACTCAAAGTACCACCCGAAATTTAATCTGTATGTAGCTTAAAACTCCACGGTGGAGATTTATGTTCTTGAAAATGTAATAAGCTTGTTCAGCATTGTTTATCTGCGCTGTGTTCTCATTTGTGTGTCAATCGGCACAGAATTGGTCAATTCTCATGACGTCAAACAAGGCCCAAGTTAGAATTACTATGTGCCTTATCAATTAAATTACTATTAATATGAATTTATTTGATGGAAGCTGTTCCGCAAAAGACCTAGTATGTCACGTCAACTAAGAAGTGGTTCAGATCTCCAATACATATGAGCAGTGCTGGTGATAATTTCTTGAAAAGAAACACAAGACGAAAAGTTGAAGGACGTGAAGAAAGCTAATATCGTAAATAGAAAAATACTGCGCAACATAACTGGAGAGTCATTTTCTCGACTGAGCGAGGTGGCGCAGTGGCTAGCACACTGGACTCGCATTCGGGAGGACGACGGTTCAATCCCGCGTCCGGCCACCCTGATTTAGGTTTTCCGTGAATTCCCTAAATCGCTCCAAGCAAATGCCGGGATGGTTCCTTTGAAAGGGCGCGGCTGACTTCCTTCCCCGTCCTCCCCTAAGCCTATGAGACCGATCGCCTCGCTGTTCGGTCACCTCGTCCAAACAACCCAACCACCCCTCCCCCTCACCCTCCCCATTTTCTCGAAACCCGAGTTAGCACTTTGGAATTTGGTTCAAAGATGCTTACAATCTTCCTCTGCAAAAGCATGGCGCCCTGTGACTTCACCCTCGAGCTCAACGACGCTTCAACATCAGTGCGTCGACAAAAAATCACTCCTGCGCTGTGAAGTTCGTGTGAGGTGTAAGGTGGGTTAACGACGTCACATTAGTACCACATTTCACCGCAATTCTCCCGAGCGCCACCGTGGACGTTCCACGTGATGGGAAGGTCGTCACAACCCGTTTTCCCAACATTTCACACCCCTCTTTTGACGATGGAGATCAAAGCGGCGACGCCTTCGCGGTTTTGTTACGAGTGGCCAAGGAAAGCCATTTCAGACAACCACCGCCCACAATCAACACGAAAAGGCTTCAGGAGGTGGCAAGAAGGGCGTCAATTAAAACCACCCCTCTTCTCGCGGCTTTGATTGCCACACATTTCGCTATCGAAAATGGCAGTTCGCAGTGCGATGGGCAACAGTACGTGCTCTTGATTACCTGTCACACCGCTGACACCGCTGACACCCCCGAGAGTTTCAATCCTTCGCTCCATCCCCACCTACCGTGACTGCATCACTTTTGAGTGCAACTTGTAATGGTTCTTTATTTACGTGACCATTACGGCACTTCAACCCCAGTTCTCGATACCAGTAATGTCGTACTACTTTTCTGCGAAGTAACAGACATATTTCTGTGACAATATTCACATTTGGTTTTATTAATGTATAGGTACTCCGATGTATCCGTATATTACAGTGATATCGTTCTTGTGTGTATTCATTTCTGTGAGACTGTCATAATCTTTGACTTACTTGTAACCGTTTTGGCGCGAATCCGCACAGAGCAGTCTTTGTTTCACTTTGCAGAAGTTAAGTTGTTATTTCGCTTTGTAGAAGAACATTCAAGTCTTGTGTTTGGTTAAAGTGGAAATTAAATATATGAAGATTGATACAGAACTGTTTTCTTGATGATGTGACAATTAAGAAGAAGTATATGTGAATTTAGAAGAAGTTTAATAAAAATGTGGATGGTGAACACCAAGTCTAAAATTATTTCTACCATACCGTTGTTCTGATCTGGGATTCTTTGATCATTAAGAATTTCCTGAAAAACGCATTTGTTAGGGCTTCAAATATTGCTAAAATACCGATCTGGACCTTCTAGCAGCCAAAGTGGAATCACCCTAGAATCAACAAGATGAGCCATAGCAACTTCGGCGAAATGTACGTGGGAATCCATTCAAGGTAAGTGCCAAAATTAATGACTTTTTTACAGTGACTTCATTATTTCCATTCTGACGATAGCATCCACAGTCAATAACTTTGTTGTTACCCGATAAAGCGAACATATGCTGAGTGAGCAACATTATTAATCTGATTTGTAACCTACTTTGCCAGTGGTGGTATTGTTAGAAACTTGACCACAACTTTTGCTCTCGTGTACAGGTTCGAACCACTACAGAGCATTCGACGAAATCTTAAGCAGATAATCATCATCCGCTAAGTCACGAGTGGCCGAGCGGTTCTAGGCGCTTCAGTTTGGAACCGCGCGATCGCTACGGTCGCAGGTTCGAATCCTGCCTCGGGCATGGATGTGTGTGATGTCCTTAGGTTAGTTAGGTTTAAGTAGTTCTAAGTTCTAGGGGACTGATGATCTCAGCAGGTAAGTCCCATAGTGCTCAGAGCCATTTTTTGTGACCGTGACAAACAGTCACTGACAAAGATCGTGACGAAGAATGAGTATGACAGTTGCAAAAATCACTGCAGAGCTAAATTCCGCACTCGCGAACCCGGTCAGCTATCACAACAACACAGTAACTTCTAGAAGTTGGGAATTGCAGGGCAAGCTGGAATTCTAAAACCTATCATCAGTAATGCAATTGCCTCTAACAGGTAAACGCGGCTCTAAGCCATAAAAACTAGAGTGTGGAGTGACGGAAGGAAGTCGATCGGTCGGATGACTCTTGTTTGATACAGTTTCTGGACGAGTTTACGTCCCAACAGTGAAACGTGGCGGCCATTCGGTGATGATTTGGGCAGCCATGTCATGGTATTCCACAGGCCCCATGGGTTACTCTGCAACGCCGTGTTACTGCCTAAGACTACGCGACCATTCTGGGTGATCAGGTTCATCCTACGGTGGAATGCTGACTCCTCAGTGGTGATGCTGTGTTCCAAGTCGGCAGTGCCCTCCTCCATACAGCTTTCATCGTACTGGACTCGTTTTGTGAGGATGAGGATGGACTACCCAGTCTCCCCTAGTCACGAAAGTCACCACATCTCAATATTACTGAGCTTTCGTTGCGTACTTTGAAGAGATATATGCGTGATCCCTATACACGTCCATCGTCCTTACCTGAACTGGCCACTATTTTGCAGGACCAGGGGAATAAGATTCTCGTGAAAACCATACAGGGCCAGTACTTATCCAGTCCGAGACACTGGAAGCCGTTTTGAATGGCAACGGTTTTCCTGCACCCTATTAGGTACGGTAATGTGTTGTGCTTGGGATGTTTCAGTATTTCTCTCCACCAGCTACTTGTCCTGCACTTACGTTTTCCGTCCTGTTGTGCATCGTTGGTGTGTTTTGCTGCCTGTAATAACATACATTTTCTTACACCTTTTACACTTCACCATCACCTGGTATCACATGTTTCCATACACGTAGCGAGGTTTAAGAGCAGACTAATACTGCCACACTCATCGAGAGACGTGGTGCAGATTTCTGTGGCAGAAAAATTCATAGAATTTCCCGTGCAGGTGCAAATCTTGGCCACGACGAGATTCGTCTAGGATTTGTTATTAAGGAATCTGTGGAATTACGACTGTTGGGAGATCCCATTAATCGGGATGGTGGTTTTCTACTGGATTCGGTGATTCCTTTAATATCTTCAGAAAGAAAACGCTTTACACCTAACGACACTTCTAGCGACAGCTAGTTTTATTAATTTCAGATCTGAATTTTAACTCTGCGGGTCCGGATACCGACATGCAGTATGCAGTTTCAGTTGGAGGGGACTTAAAGCTACCGAGTACAGACTGGGAGGTCTGTGGATTCAATGCAAGGGTAATGTTTACGACAGACAGTAAATCGCGTTCTCGAAAAGTATGTGCCAAATTAGTGGATTAAGGATGGAAAATACGCACTGTGGTTTAACAACAAAATTCACAAAATTCTGAGAAAGCAAAACCTTCTGCGCTCTCGGTTTAAAAGAAAACACACACATAATGATACGCAGAAATTAGAACAGGTTCGTGCGTCTGTTTTACGCGCATAGCATTCAACAACTACCATCATTACTGAGCAAAAGATCTTGCCGAGTACCCGAGAAAATTCTGGTCCTACATAAAATCAGTAATCGGGTCCAGAGTTCCTATCCAGTCATTCTTTGACCAGTCAGGTGTGGCAACAGGAGATAGCGTAATGAGAGGTGAAGTTTTAAATTTCGCATTTAAAAAATCGCTCACGCAGGAGGATCGTATGAACATACCGTCGTTTGACCACTGCGTATGTTGACGTATGTAAGACATAGTAATATGAGTATGTCGTTAGAAGCGGCCCGCTACGAATTCCTTCCCTGCCCTAAGCTCTTCATCTCGAAGTAGCAACTGCACCATTCATCCTCAATTATCTGCTGGATGTACTCCAACCCCTGCCTTCCTCTACAGTTCTTACCTTCTACAGCTATCTCTAGTACCGCGGAAAATATTTCCTGATGTTTTAACCCATGTCGTATGATCCTGTCCTCCTCCTTATCAATGTTTTTCCTACGTTCCCCTCCCCGCCGATTCTACGGAGAAACTCATCATTCCTCCTTATTCCACCTAATTTCCAACATTCTTCTGTAACACCACATCTGAAAAGCTCTAAATTTCTTGTTTTCCAGTTTTGTCACAGCCCGTAATTCACTTCCACATAACACTGTCTTCCAAACGTTATTGCTCAAATTATGGATGTGTTTGATACTGGTTGGCTTCTTTTTGACAAGGAATGCTCTCTTTGCCAGCACAAGACAGCGTTTTACGTCCTCCTTGCTTCGTCTGTAATGAGTTATTTTTCTTTCGAGATAACAGAATATTTTCACTTTTTCTCCATACCTTACATTTTAATCTGAGAATTTCATTCTTGGTAGTCTTATTTTTCGCTCTTGGGTTTGTACGTCACGTATATGGCTCGTCTTCCACTTTTTTTTTACTTATTTTCCTAAGAATTTCGAACGTTCTGCGCCTTTTAACACTGTCAAACCTTTTTCCTAGTTGACAAGCCCTGTGAACGTGTGTAGGTAGGTCTTTCTACAGGACTTGCATCCGTTAACAAGGGCAACGTCAAAACTGCGCCCTGGAGCCCTTACCTTTCCTAGATCCAAACTGATCGCGGTCTAACACATTTTCAATTAAAACGTTTCTTCCTCAACAGACAAGTATCGTATTTAGCGAGGAGTGTAGTTCTAGTAGGGACTAGAGGTAAGAAACGTAGCGAGTACGAATCCGCTGTCGAGAGTCACACACATCAGAAATAAAGGCACGGCTGTTACGTCGGTGCTATGCCGACTTCCTTCTTTCCCGCTGTAGTTCCGCAGTACGGCGAGTGTCAGAAGCTCGGCGCTGCACCCACTTCATTCTCGTCGACTTAGTCCCCGAAGCGAGGCCTGCAGTTCAGGACCAGCCGCAGCTTAGTACGAAAGGTGAATGAGCGGTCTTGCTTTTATAGCGCAGCACTAAATGTGAGGAAACGACCGACTATAATGATCAGATGGCCGTAAAGAAGCTTCTTTTATGAGACTGCGAGGGGTGTAAGGCAAAAATTAAGTGTTGAACTGTATTCAGTTGTAAATGTGCTGCATAAGAGGGCAATTCTGTGAGAAGGCCCATAAAACAAGTATCAGCAATACCAACTGTATTCTTGTTGATTGCACATTCACGATGACAAAACATTTGCGCTCCGCGAAACTAACATATACAGGGTGTCACATTTATCTTGACGATCCTAAATAATTGTTTGTCCAGATCAAAATTACAAAATGTTTCAAGCAAATGTTCTTTAGCGTTAGGGGGACATCAATCAGCATGATTGCCTTCGTTATAGATTTTTTTTTTTACAAAGATATGAACAGCAATATGACCTTTTTGAATGGCACCCTGTATTTTTTATTCGGTAATTCATTTCCTCTCCAAAAGACCTATTCAAAAATGTATCACAGTGTGCCATTGACTGAAACACGACGTTATTAATTACATAACACAACATTGACGTTGACGCTCCCAGCGTCTAGTGCAGATACTCGGGGTAATGGAACACATCCACGTGCTGACGTTGACAGAGGACAAATGTAAACATAAGTAGAATGCACACCCGTCCTTCCGTCAACCATCGTCAGTTGAAGAGTTGTGTGAGTAGAATGTACACTAACAAAGAGAAGGCACAAAGTCTACTCATCTGTGGGGAATGTAAGTTAGCAGAACAGAAATTGCAATACCGTTTTCTCATGTATGGGTACATTTGGTACAGTAGTTTAGTCCTTTTAAATACTGTTGTGTAGAGTAGGCATATAGTAAAGGCTGTCCTTCCTACAAATTGCATCTACATAACATTTCTTTCATTCTTGTTGTTGTTGTTGTTGTTGTTGTTGAAGGTAGGCGAAATGCTACGCAGGCAACGGAACTGTACAGAGAGCGATATCCTGACAAGAACCCACCCTCGCGACGGATGTTTCCTCGTCCTGCTGCGACGCTTCAGGAAACGGGAAGTTTCGACCCACGACAACGCAATCGTCGTAGCACTCGCACAGACGAAGCTGCCGAAGTTACTGTTCTATGAATCCACATGTGAGCACACGACAGCTTAAACGCGAAACGCATTCCTAAAACCAGTGTACATCGTATTCTTGCACGTCACCGGTTCCATCCCTACCTTGTACTCCTACATCAAGAATTGCATGGGAACGATTGCCAGAATCGTGTACAGTTCTGTCAGTGGGCACAGCAGCAAATCCTCGCCAACACCAACTTCTTCTCCAGTGTTCTATTTACCGTTGACTGCTCCTTCTCAAACAAAGGGCAGGTAAATGCAAGGGACATGCATTATTGGTCAAGCGACGACCCACAATCGTTCAGACAGGTGGAACATCAGCGTCAATGGAGAGTTAATGTCTGGTGTGGACTACAATTATTGACCCTTATTTCATCAATGGTAGTGTAAACGGCACAGCGTATGCCAACTTTCTCAGACGAATTCTTCCTCCTCTTCTGGATGGAGTGCCGCTAAGAACCAGAATGCTTATGTGGTATCAACACGATGTGTTGTGTTATGTAATTAATAACGTTATGTTTCAGTAAATCATACACTGTGATACATTTTTGAATGGGTCTTTAGGAGAGGAAATGAATTACCGAATAAAAAATACAGGGTGTCATTTGAAAAAGTCATACCGCTGTTCACATCTTTGTAAAAAACAACAACAACAACAACAACAACAAAGCTACAACGAAGGCAATCATGCTGATTGATACCCCCTGACGGGTAAAGAACATTTGCTTGAAAAATTCTGTAACTTGCATCTGGACAAACACTTATTTAGAATGGTCAAGAGGAACGACCATCGAAAGTAAAAAACTAAGTATGGCCATATGTAGAGTTTCCAAGACAGAGTACATTTAATGTGTATTGTTATTTTCTCTATTATTCAATACATTGACACGATTATACTTGTTCAACAGTTAGTAAAAATTACAACATGCATGTTACAAAGTATCAGCTGAAAAACGCGTGTTCTTAACACGTTCACCTCCGAGCATTATCGTACGCGCCATGTTTCAGCTGTTGTACAGTTAACAATAACATATTCTCCACTGTAGCGAGTGTATTTTCCTACGACCATCGATGATTATTACAAGTGCTGCTGATTCTATTCTGTGTGAACGTGGTTTCGTCAGCGAATGGTATTAATGGACGCAAATAACTGTCATGTAACCAGTGACAAACTTCTAGCACTGTGGCATTGTCACCAACGCGAAGATTGTTGACACGCTGTATGTGAAATGGGTACAAGTTTTTCGCACGTAATGTTAGCCATACACGTGATCATTCAGCACTGGTACGTGCAAAAAGTCGCCGCGTGCTTGTACTAGCACTACATAGCACCTTTCCAACAGTTTGCTGCTGTTCCCGCGCAGGTTGTTCGCAAGAAAAATGGGAACTTGGAAGAATGTTTGTTTCCTGCAGTGTGCTGAAAACTCGGGTAAACACTCTACGATCAAGAATTTAACGCGTGGGAGAGCTCAGAACGTATTCTTCGACAGCAGCAGGAGCGCTACCATCGCAGAAGACGTAAACATACACTGTATCCGCAAATTCAACTTCAGTTTAAGAATGTGAGGTTTTAGCCAGAGCGTGTACACGCAATTAGCCTATGCTTCTCTCTGAAACACACGTAATCTCTCGCATTGCTTCACTCGAAACACACCGCCGACAACGGCACTTTCAGTGTACTAGCTTAATGCCACAAAGACATCCCGAACAAAGAGGTTGACAGCAACGAGGTAGATTGGTAGAATAAAACATCAGAGAGGCTGGGTGGGTAAGACATGTACGTGTGCATCACTAGGCTGAAAAGCAAATGTACAGTAAATGTGTTCTATCTCTGAAACCATTCGGAATAGGACTAATGTCCATATGCAGCTTTCGCTTCAAATAAGAGTTCCTGTCATATCCCTGAATGCAGACCATTGTTCTTGGGACACCATATACAGGACGATTCAGATGCCCCTATGGATTAGTTTTATGCAACAAACACTTCATCTCTGTCAGGAACGGTACCCAGGCAGGCGACAGCCAAGTAACCAAACGGAATCACATAGTAAAAACCACATGTCAGGACTCGCCGTGAGTTACAGTGTACTGCTGGACCAAGATATACACTACTGGTCATTAAAATTGCTACACCACGAAGATGACGTGCTACAGACGCGTAATAAAACCCACAGGAAGAACACGCTGTGATATGCAAATCATTAGATTTTCAGAGCATTCACACAAGGTTGGCGCCGGTGGCGACACCTACAACGTGCTGACATGAGGAAAGTTTCCAACCGATTTCTCATACACAAACAGCAGTTGACCGGCGTTGCCTGGTGAAACGTTGTTGTGATGCCTCGTGTAAGGAGGAGAAATGCGTACCATCACGTTTCCGACTTTGATAAAGGTCGGATTGTAGCCTATCGCGATTGTGGTTTATCGTGTCGCGACATTTCTGCTCGCCTTGGTCGAGATCCAATGACTGTTAGCAGAATATGGAATCGGTAGGTTCAGGAGGGTAACACGGAACGCCGTGCTGGATCCCAACGGCCTCGTATCACAAGCAGTCGAGATGACAGGCATGTTATCCGCATGACTGTAACGGATCGTGCAGCCACACCTCGATCCCTGAGTCAACAGACGGGGACATTTGCAAGACAACAACCATCTGCAGGAACATTTCGACGACGTTTGCACCGGCATGGACTATCAGCTCGGAGACCATGGCTGCGGTTACCCTTGACGCTGCATCACAGACAAGAGCGCATGCGATGGTGTACTCAACGCCGAACCTGGGTGCACGAATGGCGAAACGTCATTTTTTCGGATGAATCCAGGTTCTGTTTACAGCATCATGATGGTCGCATCCGTGTTTGGTGACATCGCGGTGAACGCACATTGGAAGCGTGTATTCGTCATCGCCATACTGGCGAATCACCCAGCGTGATGGTATGGGGTGCCATTGGTGACACATCTCGGTCACCTCTTGTTCGCCTTGACGGCACTTTGAACAGTGGACGTTATATTTCAGATTTGTTACGACCCGTGGCTCTACCCTTCATTCAATCCCTGCGAAACCATACATTTCAGCAGGATAATGGACGACCGCATGTTGCAGGTCCTGTACGGGCCTTTCTGGATACAGAAAATGTTCGGCTGCTACCCTGGCCAGCACATTCTCCAGATCTCTCACCAACTGAAAACGTCTGGTCAATGGTGGCCGAGCAACTGGCTCGTCACAATAAGCCAGTCACTACTCTTGATGAACTGAGGTATCGTGTTGAAGCTGCATGGGCAGCTGTACCCGTACACGCCATCCAAGCTCTGTTTGACTCAATGCCCAGGCGTATCAAGGCCGTTATTACGGCCACAGGTGGCTGTTCAGGGTAGTGATTTCTCAGGATCTATGCACCCAAATTGCGTGAAAATGTAATCACATGTCAGTTCTAGTATAATATATTTGTCCAATGAATACCCGTTTCTCATCTGCATTTCTTCTTGGTGTAGTAATTTTAATGGCCAGTAGTGTATCTTACCTGTGCTATACTTATCGAGATGCCTGCAGTCTTTCTTTGTGTAATTAGCGGTGTAGGTTTTGGATGTCTCTGTCAGGTTATTCCATTTATAGTACTTAATCTTTCGTACATCGTTCAGAAGTAATACGAGGTGTGAATGGAAAGTTTTACGAAAGGGCTTGTAAATGCACAGTGGTGGTATGTACACGCTACTGTGATGCATCTACTTCAAAATAGTCCCCTTCTGACAGAACACACCGACTTCAACGGTGTTTCGACTTTTGGAAACATTCCTCGAAATTTTTTTCCTGAAGTATGTTAAGGAAGCTCTCCATATTTGCCTGGATGTCTTCAATCGAGTCAAATCGCTTTCCTTACAGTGAAAATTTCATTTTAGGAAACAGGTAGAAGTCTGCAGTGCCCAATTCATGTGAATATGGCGGTTGTGGAAGCACAGGGATTTTGAATTTGGTCAAAAATTCAACGATGGAGAAAGCACGATAGACCGGAGCATTGTCATGGTGTTACACCCTACTCAGATTTTCAGTTAAAATTGACTGCAATGCATAGGAACTTATATTAAGTTCATTAGCCATGTCCCTAATTGTAAGTCTACGATCAGAGCGCACTAAGTCGCGAACTTTCACATTTTCATTCGTTTTTGAGGTGGAAGGATGGCCAGGCTGTGGTTCATATTCAAATGATTCACGTCCATTTTTAAATCTGTTAAACCAGACAAAAACATTTGACTGGCCCATAAAGTTATCTGTAAAGGTTGTTTTTAATAGTTCGTAAGTTGATTTCCCAGTTTTAAAACAAAATTTCACACGAACCCGATTCTCCGTTTTTATTCATGCAGACAGAATCCGGCAACAAGCCCTAACAGACCCGGACTCAACCGGCTGCCACAACGAACTCAATAAAGGAAACGCAGCTTCCGTCAGAGGGCGTTCAATGACAAGGCAATGACTCACTCCCCACCCTCTGTGTACCTGCCCGACAAACCAGTAAGCAGTAGCGGATCCATTCTTAAAACTTCCCAATCACACCTCGTATGCTGGAAAGTTGTTACTTTCATATTTACCATTCTGATATCTCGTGTTAATTTTGCTGTTTCCGATGGCGAAACACACTTCATAAGGCAATGTTTCTGAACCATTTAGGAAATATTAAGTATTACAAACTTAAAAGACATATCCAAAGCTTGTATGAGTGTAACACTAATTACACGAAGGAATATTGGAGAAACTTGTAGGAGTATGGCAGAAGTAAGGTTATCCTGGTCGCCTGTGTTTCTTACAGTATGATTTCGCTTGGTAAGAGTGACCCAAAGCTATGAGAGGGAACTGACATCAGTTACGTGTAGTGTGTGTCACCTGTCTGGATGCCTTTCTCGATACAGGCAGAGTGCGGGTTGCATGACACGAATTTGTAGGGGGTAGCCGAACCACCTTGCACATATAGAGGGTGGTCAGAAACAGTCTGAAAAGCTTGCAACGATGTTGCAGAATAGGTTGTGTTCATAAATAATTTTTAAGAAAAGATCGATATGTTTCGCCGTTTCCGAATTATTAGCTCTGAAGTTAGTCAATCTGGCCATTGAGTCAGCAGATTCAAGCGGACTGCCAGATGAAGTGTCGCCACATGTATTCTGTGTTTGGTTTCCAAAAATAAGAAAGGGACACAAAAATTGGACATGGGACGGCGGTAAGGATCCAACTCCAGCCAAAGGTTGAGCAGTTTCGTGCAGTATCATCTGTGATACGAGAACAACAAACACTACTCGTATCTGGTGGGCTGTTTGGCATTGTGCACGCGTTGGCCTGTTCCCTGAATTCAGAGCTAATTAACTCTGAAATGGCGCACGAATCGAATTTTCTTAACAATTATTTTCCAGCACAACCTACCCTGCAACACAGTACATACACACCGATGAGCCAAAACATTACGACCGCCTGTTTGATAGCGTCTTGGTCCACGTTTCAAACACAATTCAGCAGCGAATGTGCGGGCCATGGATTCTAAAGTCCTTGATAGTTTTTTGCAGAAGTATGTGGCACCAGATGTGTACTCACAGTCCACTAAATTCCGGCAAACTACGGGGGATGGCAATTGAATCTCTATGTAGACAAGTGTAATGTGCTGCGGATACATAGAAAGATCCTTTATAATTTAGCTACAATATAGCAGGTCAGCAACTGGAAGCAGTTAATTCCATAAATTATCTGGGAGTACGCATAAGGAGTGATTTAAAAGGGAATGATCACATAAAGTTGATCGTCGGTAAAGTAGATGCCAGACTGAGATTCATTGGAAGAATCTGAAAACAAAGGAAGTAGGTTACAGTACACTTGTTCACCCACTGCTTGAATATTGCTGACCAGTAAGGGATCTGTACCATATAGGGTTGATAGAAGAGATAGAGAAGATCCAACGGAGAGCAGCGCGCTTCGTTACAGGATCATTTAGTAATCGCGAAAGTGTTACGGAGATGATAGATAAACTCCAGTGGAAGACTCTGCAGGAGAGACGCTCAATAGCTCGGTACGGGCTTTTATTAAAGTTTCGAGAACATACCTTCACCGAGGAGTCAAGCAGTATATTGCTCCCTCCTACGTATATATCGCGAAGAGACCATGAGGATAAAACCAGAGAGATTAGAGCCCACACAGACGCATACCGACAATCACTCTTTCCACGAACAATACGAGACTGGAGTAGAAGGGAGAAGCGATAGAGGTACTCAAAGTACACTCCGCCACACACCTCCAGGTGGCTTGCGGAGTATGGATGTAGATGTAGATGGTCGTTTGTGGGCACACAGCTGGTACGCGATGTGTGTTCCAGTGAGTAAAGATCAGGGACATATGCTGGGCAAGACATCAACATGAGTTCACTGCTACGCTTCTCACACCACTGCAACACGATTGGGGCGTTGTGTCGCGGACAGTTATCCTGCTGGAAGATGTTAATGTCATCGGAGAAGAATTCAACCATGAAGGAATTCAGCTGGTCCACAATAGTGTTCACGTAGTTCACTGCAGTCATGGTGTCTTCGAGTACTACTGTAGGTCCCATAGAAGCCTAACTCAGTGTACCCCATAGCATAATTCTGCTCTCACTGGGCTGCATCTGTGGTGCGGTGCACATTTCAAGCAGACATTAGCCTGGATGGCGGCATGACAGGACCCAACCATCGACCTGGTGTAACCATTAATGCGTTTCTACTGATCGAGGGTGTGACAGCTAAAGGATGCTGTGCCCTTTACCGCCTTTGACTGGTGTGATCCGAAACACTTGTGCCTGCACCAGCATTGTACGGGGGGTATTCAGAAAGTGAGGAACGATCGGTCGCGAAATGGAAACCCCTGTGAAAATCCGACGAGGCTTTACACAGACGTTTTGGGCAGTATCTCTAGTATGTCCGTCGATCGCTTCAAGACGCTCTTTTCAGTTGTGAGCGCACTGTGAGCGGGTAAAGGTGCCTACAACAACGATGTCTCCCGCCAAGTAGGAGGGCCCGCTGGGAGGCTTCGCCTTAATGAACGCAGCCCGCCTAACACAACTGCCACGCACTCCCTTCTCCACAGGAATTCTCAGCCGCACTCTGCAGGGGCAGTGAAGACGCTTCTGCAGCCTTTTCGATGGGAAGTTTTCGATCACCCACAACACAGCCCTAATTGGATCGTCCTGAGTATCATTTCTGTTCACATGGAACGCTGGTTACGAAGACAAAACTGGGGCGCAGGCTACGCGCTACAGACCAGTGTAGAGAATTATCGGAAAGCACAGGCGGCTGCCTTCTATGACTATGGTGTTGGAAATTTTGTATAACGCTGCGACAAATGTCAAAGTCGGAGCGGCGATTATATAGAGAATTACCAGGAAGGTATAGCTAAATGTGCAAAGAAAACGGTTTTGATTATCAGTGTGATTTCCATTTCGCGAGCAATCATTCCTTACTTTCTGAACAACTCTCTTACTTGGTCGCCAGATCTGCCACATGTCACTGCCTATCCTGGATCACACAGCAGAGGATCCTCCGACCTGTAGGTTTTATGATGAGACGCAGACGTCCAGCACCATTCGCGTTATTCCACCATCCTTGAAGCACTCTCCATAGGCGCTCACGACAGTAGTAAGCGGACAGGCTAACGGCTTCGCCGTTTCAGAGATTCTCGCTTCTAGCCGCAGCGCCACAACAATGTGCCCTTTGTCAAAACCGTTTATATCAAAAGATCTCCGTATTTGCGACCTGTATCTTCGCTATAATGACTGCCCATTCGTCTCTCTTCCGCTTATATTCTTTCCTTACTGCATGATGTGCCCGCAACACCAACACACGGAAATCAACCTCTGGTGGGCACTGGCTATAACGTTCGTCATGTTTGGCTCGTCAGTGTGTGTACGTATAAACAAAGCAATATTCTATTGACTGGCGACTCCATAGAGTGTTCTGTGCACCACGACCAAATAATGGATATAACTAGAAGGAGAAACAGCATTGGTCGTATTTTTTTGTTTTATTATCCGCAAAATCGATTTTCGGTCACTTAGTGACCATCCTCAGTGCTAGAAGTTAAAAATTTCACATAACGGTCAGAGAGTATAAAACAGAAAATCACAACTACACCTGCGTATGAACATAACAGTTGGTAGGAACATACCTGTAATATACAATTAAAATTGGTAGGCACTGGTATCAACAAACTTAGGGCCATCACATAAACTGAGGCCGCTGTTTACATGCACCTGTTCAGCAGACCTCGGTGTGACAGGGCTTGGAAAGCCCTCTATGTGACATGTGTCACGTGAAGACTTAATATTACTGGTTTTGTGAGATATTAACACAAAATAATTCTTGTGCATTTGTGAATCATGAAGTAATTCAAATTTAAAATGTACGAAAACACACAGCAGACGAAGGGGGAAGGAAATATCTAAAATACATTGGCGTATTGTTTATAAAAAAACAAATTTACAAAACATAAAACAGATCGATAATAAGTTGTCACGAGTGCAGGACAGGTAAAATAGAAAAAGACAATGAAAAAAAAATATGAATAACATGAAATGAGGTATAACACAGGTTTCTAAAAGACATAATACCCAACATCTGGCGTGGGAAGTTAGAAGTACAAAGTTCGTGATTTACGTAAAATGTTACGTTAAGACTAAGGAGTCAAATATATAAAAAATAGTAATAGTACGAAACTGCCATTACGTAATACTTAAAATGCCGTGAAACACATTGTTCATTACAAAAAAGTTTGTAGGTCTGGATAAACAATTTTGTTATCATATTTAACCGACATGATGATGTACATCTCGTTTGTCCCTTTGGACAAGCTAGCATTATTGTATCAATGGTTATACGCTTCCGCATAAGCACTGGGTCAGAACTCATACATACATGACACCAAATATACACGGTTGCTTACTGTAAAACATAGCATCCACCATTTGGCGTGGGAAGTTAGAAGTATATCGTTCTTGATTTACTTAAATATTACGTTAAAACTGAGAAGTCAAATATATAAAAATAATAATAGTAGGAAAATTCCACTAAGTAACAATTCAAATTCCATTAAACAGTATTCATTACAATAACAAAAAGGTTTGAGGGTGTAGAGTAACAATTTTGTTATCATATTTAACGACGTGATAATGTACATATCATTCGTCCCATCACTGGTTGTACGCTTCCACATAAGCACTGGGTCAGAACCCATACATACATTCACAGGTTGATAAAACAGTAATAAAATTGCAAAGCAACCGGTTTTGAATAATAATAAAAATAATTTGATTTTACATAACTTATAGTAGTTGTACTTCTAACTTCCCACGCCAGATGGTGGGCAAGTACATAGAGCTCGTCTATCTGTAGTGGGGACCAGTTACAGTGGTCAACAGGTAGAAAGGAAGAGGAAGAGTACGTACACGTACCGGTCGGTGGTGCGCCGGCAGATGGTAGGCGGGGTGCGACTGCGCGTGGGCGGCGGCCGGAGGCTGGCCCGGCGCCGGGGGCGGCTGCTGCGGGGGCGGCTGCTGCGGGGGCGGCGCCGCCGCCGGCTGCGAGGGGTGCCCCGGCGGCTGCATGGAAGACAGCGCCCCCAGCGGCGTGTAAGACTTCGCGGGCGCGGGCGCGGCCTCCGCCGCCTGCGTGCAACATGTGTTAGCGCCAGCTGACCCCGAGTCCCGGCACTGCTAAACAAACACTCAGCCCGCAACAAACCGCTGCACTCTGCTGTTAGCCGCGTGCAGTCTGTTTGCGTACGTTTCCCTGCCACTCACCATCACCTGTCATTTGCTTGTAGGCAACGGGGCAACTCTACGTGATTACACAGACACTGGGGGCAGTCTACTGAACATCCGTCTCACGCGACCATGAAATGTTTCCATTAAAAAGTAATTACCACACGCGTTAAGATATTTATCTCACTGGAAGACGAGACAGTCAGTTCCTGTTTGGTAGAACGCTGTCGGCTTCTGATGGTTCCACAACCGCACCCACTCTTGCACTTCCTCGTCCGAGTGAAAAGGACGTCCACGCGTGTCTTTCATTAGGTAGACAATATTGTGAAAATCACACGGTGAAAGGTCCGGGCTGTATAGAGGATGATAATTTCCCAATGGGTGCGGGCGTTATCGTGCAACAGGACTATTCCGTGCTACAGCTTTCGTAGGCGTTTTCACTTCATGGAACATCGAACTTTCTGCAAAGTGTCTTCACAGTGCTGTGCACTGATTGCAGCTCCACGCTCGGGGAACTGTAGGAGCAGAAATGCCCTGCAATCGGACAATGAGGTCATCGTGACCTTGCATGGTGCCACCATTTCGAGCACGAGAGCAAACGGCAAAGCCAACAGTGGAAACATCCCAAATCCCCCCTGCCAAGGAAATTAGAAGCTGTTCACACCGGTTCCGGTCACGTCACAACGCCCGCCCCAACACTGCCAATCGAACGAAGGTTACGTACGCTTCAGTGATTTGGGTGGGAAACACTGCAACATCTTTTTGTACAGCCCGGATCTTTCATCGTGTGATTTTCTCACGTTTGCCGACCCGGCGTCGTTTTCTGTCGTACGAGGAAATGCAAGAATGGGGGCGGTTGTGGATCCTATCGCTTTCCATAAAACAGGAATCCATCGTCTCCTCTCCCAATGGGATAAATTTCTTAAAGCGTGTGGTGATTACTTTTGAATGGAACAATTCCAAGGTCCCTTTGTGGCGGGTGTCCAGTTTCCACTTGACTGCCCTTTATACATACACATATATTCATACATACACTATGTGATCAAAAATATCTGGACACCTGGCTGAATGTGACTTACAAGTTCGTGGCGCCCTCCATCAGTAATGCTGGAGTTGAATACGGTGTCGGCCCACCCTTAGCAGCCAATTCTTTATTGAGTGCTGCACTAAGGGGAGGTACTGAGGTAGGTAGGTGAGATCCGGCACAAAGTAGGCGTTCCAAAACATCCCAAACGTGTTCTGTGGGATTCAGATCAGGACTCTGTGCAGCCCAGGCCATTACAGGGACGTTATTGTCGTGTAAACACTCCGCCACAGACCGCGCATTATTAAAAGGTGCTCGATCGTGTTGAAAGATGCAATCCCCATACCCGAATTGCTCTTCAACAGTGGGAAGCAAGAAGGTGCTTCAAACATCAATGTAGGCCTGTGCTGTGATAGTGCCACGCAGAACAACATAACACCACCGCCTACGAATTTTACTGTTGGCACTATGCACGCTGACAGATGACGTTCACCGGGCATCTGCCATACCCACAGTACCGTGATTTGTCACTCCATACAACAATTTTTCACTGTTCAATCGTCCAATGTTTACGCTCCTTACACATAGCAAGGCGTCGTTCGGCATTTACCGGAGTCATGTGTGGCTTATGAGCAGCCGCTCGACCAACAAATCCAAGTTTTCTCACCTCCCGCCTAACTGTCTTAGTACTTGCAGTGGATCCTGATGAAGCCTGCAATTCCTGTGTGATTGTCTGTATAGATGTCTGCCTATTACACATTACGACCCTCTTCAACTTTCGGCGGTCTCTGTCATTCAACAGACGACGTAGGCCTGTACGCTTTTGTGCTGTACGAGTCCCTTCACGTCGGAAACGGTGGACCTAGGGATGTTTAGGAGTGTGGAAATCTCGCGTACAGACGTATGTCTAATGACAACTGAATTCCCTGATATGGCGTACCTGGGAGTAGGCCGCAGCACAATGCACCTAATATGGAAAACGTATGTTTTTGGGGGTGTCCGGCTACTTTTGATCGCATAGTGTACAGACATACGCAGACACCTATACAATACAAAACAGATACATCCATTCTTTCATACACTCAATGGAGAAGTTGCCTAAATTTCACCACTTTTGATATTTTATTTATTATAGTCTAAACAGTACCTTATAAAATTAATTAAATAATCCAAGCGTGAGCTAGAGGATGTTGCTCTTGGTATCTGATTTAAAGAACGGAAACTTTAAGAAAAATACACACGTTTTAAACATGTGCAAGTCGTAAAAACTAGGAATGTGGATCCCTATTCTGTACTTATGGGTGCATAAACTGTACCACTCTCATAAACTACGTTCCTGAGGTTGAAGATACGTGGTCGCTTAACTTAAGATTTTAGTTCTTGCACTAGTTTTTGCAGGCACTGCAATGTAACATTTTCTCTCCTTTCCAAACCCCTGTACACTTTGCATGAATCTACAATTTGCGTATCGTACGTCTGATAATTTTTTTCTATTCCAACTTCCCCACACAACTCATAATTCCAGTCGCCTGTTTTACGAATGAGTTTCTGTGGCTATTTCCCTGTGGAGCCTCTAAAACTCTTCCATTTCACACGTAGAGCTGTAGTTCTGCTTTTACACACATCTTCCCTCTTGCTTTGGTTAACCCACTTTTATCTTCTTGGGCTGCTTTGCAACTCCTTGGGTAGGTCTTGAAGTTTTACTTGGAGCTATCTTCATTTTCCTCTGATTCGGAGAAATTTTTTAGTTGGACACCGTTAGCCCGCTTTTCACCTGACAGGGCATCTTCTACATTGAAATTATTAAGCAATCCGCATTGGTATTCAGTGTAGAAAGTAAGTTTTCTTATGCCCGATATGCTTTTACCGAAAATCATCTCTCCAGACGTAAGGGTATGGTCGTCGTTGCTAAACACTTTACTTGGCCAAAAATTTCTCCCCCCATTTCTATGTTTACTTTTTATTTTCAGCATACTTCTTAACTGCTGGCTTAGATGCAACTTATATGAGTGCACATAAATATCTCTTTAAAAAGTTAGTTGTGAATAAAAGTCAACAACAATTAAAGAAATCTGCGTTTTTTTTAATTTTTTAAAGTTGGGCATAAATTACTCTCCCCACCCCCACCCCCGGTAGTACAAGTTATTAAAGTGCGTTTATGATGATAAAAATGAGAAAGATATTTCCATGCTTTGGATCTTACTAACACACCATTACGTGTTTAAAAAGTAGTTGTTGACTTAAGTCACCAGCAAATAAGAATTTTGGTTTCTTTTAAATTTTTTTACGGAGGGCATAAATTGTGTCCCCTTGGTGAAATGCGTTATGGAAAATGGTATTGCTAGGGGGACGAAAGTGATCATCAATGGAGTTGTATCTGGCAAGATACTTACTGGTCGTGGGTTTGTTTTGCACCACGACGATCATCCCAAACATGCTTCCAAGCTGTGCAGAGATTATGTCAATAGAAATGAGAAATGTGAAGAAAATGATTTGGCCAAGTCAGTCACCTGAGTTAAACGCCCTTAGACTCTTATGGGGCGAAGTTGACCAGGTCAGAAAAGTGAGGTCATCTAATGTTGGTGATTTACTGAATAATTTACACGCGCGTTGGACTGCGACATCTGCAAAAAACACTATAAAATTCTTCTCTCCAGATTGCCTAGAGTTTGTGCAGCTATTCTGAAAGCAACAGGTGGATACTTCGAACAGGCCTAAATGTAAATTATATTGTATATTACTTAATGACAGAGAAAGTACTTATTTTGTTGCTTTATTCAGTTTGTACATTAAAATAAAGCGTATAGTTTTTATACGAATGCGTGGTGTCTGCCCTTTCCTAAATAGGCAACCCGCACGACGACGCTCCGACATACAGCTCGGTTTTGTGGTACGCAATCGAGATGCGACTTTCATAGATAGCATCCCAGAGTACCCCTGGAAACTACGACACAAAGAATCGCTTCTCGCCTCTTGGCAACGTCAACGTGTAGTTTTTTTTTATAGTCAGGGGTCTTTATTTATGGTAATATACAGTCCAACCACCAAAAAAAAGTTTTCCAGCTTCACAAACACCAGATCTGTGTTGTCACCGCCAGACACCACAGTTGCTAGGTGGTAGCCTTTAAATCGGCCGCGGTCCGTTAGTATACGTCGGATCCGCGTGTCGCCACTATCAGTGATTGCAGACCGAGCGCCGGCACACGGCAGGTCTAGAGAGTTCTTAGCACTCGCCCCAGTTGTACAGCCGACTTTGCTAGCGAAGGTTCACTGCCTACATACGCTCATTTGCAGAGACGATAGTTTAGCATAACCTTCAGCTATGTCATTTGCTACGACCTATCAAGGCACCATATTCAGTTACTATAATTATTATCTTCAAGAATGTATTCTGAACAGAGAATATTGTGAATCATGTACCGTCAAGAGCGACGTTTATCATTAATGTATTAAAGTTAAGTATCAAACTAATTACGTCCGCTACCTGAATTCTCATTCCTTGTTATGTTCCAGACCTCACGTCAGTATAGTTCTTCCCTGCTCATGACAGCCTGCGTGAGCTAATACGCGTGCATTTCGGCCTCCACTCTTAACACGGTGCTGGCTCTTCTGCTAGCACATCGTCATCAGTGTTCTGTCTAAAGGCAGGTTTCCACATGGTAGTTCTCCAGACTGTCCGGTCTTCTGCCATCCTCTTCAGGTCTGCATAATTTCCTCTTCCCTTTATGTCGTCTATCATCTTGTATCTCCTTCTTCCTCTCAGTTTCTCCCACAAAACAATCCTTCCAAAGCATCTGCTAGCAAGCACTCCCTTCTCAATGAATGTCCCAACCAGTTCTTTTTCCTTTCTCTTACAACCTTCAGCAGACATCTTCTCTCACCAACGCTTTCCAATACTGTTTCATTACTCACTCTTTCCATCCAGCTTATTCTCTCCATTCTCCACAACCACATCTCAAATGCTTCTAACCTTTTTTCATCCTCTCGTCTCAGCATCCATGTTTCTGCCCCATATAGTGCCACACTCCAGACAAAACATTTGCCAAGCCTTTTCCTTAGTCCTTTATCTAATTTGCCATATAAGAGTCTCCTGTTTCTGTTGAATGCCTCCTTCGCTATGGAAATTTGAGTTTTCACCTCCTGGTGACATCTCAAGTGTTCAGTTATTGTGCATCCGAGATATTTAAATTCAGATCTAATATATATCTGCTAACACAAAAAGATTCTTTACACCACACGTAAATAGCTTCATCTTGATCTATCTTACGACGGCCACAAGTCCTCATTACAACAGGCATCGTACAATAAAAATAAGACGTCTCAGTATCCTTATTAAAAACTTCACCTGCACTAAAAGTACGGTAAGTAATGACGTACGGCCGGGGAGTGGGCCGAGATAGTGCGATAAACAGTGTGTCCGGGTGGAGCAGTGGTTAACGCAAGTGCCTACTAAGCAGGAGGTCCCGGGTTCGAGTGCTGGTCCAGCACACATTTTCACTCGTCACCGCTGATTCTGGTAGTATACCGACGCAGCTGATGTTAGTTCCTTCCCTTCCCTGCCCTTCTTTTCCCTTTCCTTTCTCTCTCCCCCCCCCCTCCCCCCTGTTACACCTTCAATTTGCATAATGTGTAGCTTTTATCGTGGGTGATGGAAAACTTTTGACACCTATAGTGCACTTACAAGCTGTGGGGGTACCACTCGCAGGAAACACACGCAAAAACTGCATAGCCGGCTGGCTGCGGTGTTGTGTAGTGTAGTGTAGCGTAGTGTAGCGTAGTGCAGTGAGAGGGGAGACAGGGCTACTCACGTGGTCCGAGGCGTGCACCTGGAGCGTCGTCTCGGTGGCGACCGTGGTGGCCTCCGACTGCGTGTGGCTGGTGCTGGAGATGCGGTACTGCATGCCGGCGATGCTGCAGTAGCCCTCGTGGCGCGTCGAGCGCGTCGTGCTGTTCACGTAGACGCCCGTGATGCACACGTCCGTGTCCTGGTTCAGCTGGATCATCGCCACCTGCCGACAGCCACCGTCCACGTCTCAGTCACCCGCTGGCTCCAGTCACGGATCGTACTAACTCGGCGACCGCAGTGGAGCGTTAACGAATACAGCACAAATACTGCCGCTCACATCGGAGTAGGACAACTGGAGGCGACCGTGCAGGGCAAATTACGAAAGGCTGCGTTTCACTACAGGGTGAAAAGTATTCAAACCGACAAACTCTGGGTGGTTGTAGGTGACATCAAAACAAATATTTTCCCCTAATGTCATTTTTTCCTATGAGGAGTATTTAAACCGGTAGAGGAAGATTTCTCTGGCGGCAAATTAATTAAACCGACAAACACTTTTCCATTTCTTATGACCAAGACTGACTGACTTACTTTCCGTGAACGGAACTAGACTAAAGACTTCCAAAAATCAGCAGCCAATATGGCCTTGTCATTTACCTCCCATAAGTCATTCATTGTGCAGGGCTGGTCTAAATATGGACAGATAAGCAGCTGTTGAGGGTCCTGGACAGAACCACACAGGCAGAGAGTGTTCTCACTCTCTTTTAGGAAACCCCATTGCTGCAGGTTTGTCTTCCACTTTGGCACTTCTACCCTCATACGGTTTAGGGTTCTCCAGACTGTGTATGGTAGGTCTCCACCAGGCGCCATTTCTTCTTTTACATCTTTATCGGGGTTTCTCAGCTCCAAGCGACAACACATTAACACAACCCAATTTCAATTACAGTAGATTTTACAAAAATGCCTCCATTGACACGTAAACAAAGGTTACACCGTCGGATCATGTTCTGTCTGACACGGGAAAAAACCCCAGGAGTATCCCGAATTTTTCCTGCTGCTGCTGCTACTATCCGGGCAACCAGATCCTCTTCTGATGCAACAGGAGTTGCGTAAACAAGGCTGCGCATCTCTCCCCACACAAAAAAGTCCAGAGGGGACATATCTGGGGACCGAGCAGGCCATGGTACAGGACCACCTCTGCCAATCCACGTTTCTGGAAACCGTCGGTCCAGGAATCGACGCACACTACGGCTGAAATGTGCCGGCGCCCCGTCATGTTGGAAGCACATGCGTTGCCTTGTAGGGAGCGGGCAGTTGATAAACCCGCTGTGTAGCTCGTCCGTTGTGGTGCGCTACGTAGTACGCACCAACCATATCAGTGTACTCCCTCCAGGTGTATCTCTCCATTAGTAAACAGAGACAATGCAGTACTGCACTGGTGGACAGCAGTTGCCTTCAACTGAAGAGCGTAATACGCCCTCTAACAACTAAGATCGTAATACGGCCGCCGCCGGTTTAAATAATACTCATACGAAAAAATGACATTAAGGAAAAATATTTGTTTTGATATCCCCTAAAACCTCCCAGAGTTTGTCGGTTTAAATACTTTTCACCCTGTAGAAACGTTCACGTAAGGCAGTCAGAACGACGACTTCAAATATGTGAGGAGACTTCTGTGAATGATCAACATGTCTCTATAGAGAGCTGGTCACTTGTTCAAAATGTATTCATTACACTGACGCGTTTCGGACGAATCCCGTAATCAGAACGCCAAAAAGTAAAGTCTTCACTCAGAGTATGGTATCACAAGAGTCTGTCATCAGCATCGGAACTCACAACAAGTCACCAGTTAATTCTAGTGGCATATTCAGCATTGGCACAAGTCGTCTCCGCCGCGACTTCACGTAGCACCTTAAGTCACTCCAAATGTGTACATTACGAGAAATCACACTCCAAGGAAAAAAAGAAAAAACGCACAACGCAGGAATTATCCGAATGGGACGGAAATCGGTAGGTGTGAGGTACATATACAGACAAACAAACGATTAAAATTTTAGAAAAATTAGACGATTTATTCAAGAGAAAGAGTGTCACAAATTGAGCAATTCAGTAAAGCGTTGGTTCACACCTGGCCCTTATGCAAGCAGTTATTCGGCTTGGCGTTGATCCACAGCGTTGCTGGATGTCCTGCTGAGGTATATCGTGTCAAATACTGTGCAAATCGAAACAGATATAGTCGGAAAGGAAGACTATGGTCTGGTTGGCCCAAAATGAGATGGGTCCAACAATAAACTTTTGGATGGAACAGGCAGTTAGCCCAGTCCCTGGAAGTGAAGATGATGATGATAAAGAACACTATATTGACAATATAATCTCACCTATATTGTTGGAAAGTGTCTCTGAAAAGGAATTCAACGACATAGTATGCGAGCAACACGATTAAAAAAATAACTTAACATTGCTGTACAACACTACGCCACTGCCAGGAAAGAGAGATTCGACAAACTTAAGTCTCGCTGCAGCAGATACAAGTAAAGACGTAACTCAGGTACTGTTCGTGTGTTTATTATTAATAGTATGATATCAAATGCTAAAAATTCTAATCCTGAGCATTGATATATACGGGGTGTTCAAAAAGTCTCTCCTCTGTGCCGCATGATTGTTAGTCTCGATTCCGTATGATTGTTCGCCTGCCTGGGTTTTTCAACAAAACAATTAACGCACAACGATACTGCAGTGATATTCTGTACCCATTCATAGGAGAACTTGTGTTAAGTGAAATACTGAACTGTTATTTTCAACAAGACGGTGCAACTGCGCATACAGCTCAATGTTACTGCTTACTGATGTTTTTGGTGATGGCATAATTTCACAGGGACTTTGGCGTACACGATCGCCTGACCTACCACCACCTGACTTTTTCTTCTGGGGTGCGGCGAAAGCTACTGTCTATAAAAACCGTCCAAAATCCATCGATGAATTGAAAACTGCAATATCCACTTTCACTGCTTCTGTTACAGAAGAAATGTTACAGTTTGTGTTTGGAAACATGATTAGACGAATTGAATAGTGTATTCAACAACAGGGGGGACACTTTCAACATTTAATGTGAAAATTTGTAAGTAAAAATGATTATTCAATTGTACTTCACTGAGTTTCATTTCGGTATATTCACTGCGGCATAAGGCGCGCGCGGCTAACAATCGTACGGCACTGCGGAGAGACTTTTAGAAGACCCCGTATTATAAAACGAATCCCCATTGAATTTCATATAGACCTCCCGTTTTACAGGGGCTTTCGTGTCTCGACGCGTCGAATGGCTATCCCTCATGTTGGTATCACGTGCACTGCGTTATTGTCCAGAAGAGGTTTCCTCAAGACCACTCCAGTCTTGCAAATAGCAGCTACAGTAAAGAAACGACTGTAGATTTCTCGACTTGAGAATCTAACTCTACCCGGCCTGACCCTTCGGAAACCCTCCTAACTCGGCATGAACAAAATGATTCGTGTGGAGATCACTTAGCAGTCTTCGTTCTGGCAACATCGCAGTAATACTTCATTAATGACCCGTTTCGACTACATGCAGAAGTCATCTTCAGACAGAAAATGAGCGCTACCACTACCTGGCTGCTGCCGGCGGCTTCTCGGATGCTCACGTGGCAACACGATCGTAAATTGCAACGCGAAACTGGTCCTGTGGAGCATACTGTCCAGATTTACAAACTTCGTTCTGGAAGATGCAGGAGTAGCCTCCAGAAATGCCACTCCCCTGTTCATACCTCCAACTGTGACTGCAGTGAACCACAGACGATGGAGCACCTAACGGACTATTGTGTCCTTGGTTTACCACAGTAGTTGATCTGCTTGCCGCTCCGAACGCAGTTGCAAGATTTTTGTCAATCAATAGTGCAATTTGATTCTTTTCTTTCGGCTGCTTTTAACGGTAATAACTATGTACTGCATTTGTTTCTGACTCAAAAAAAAAATGAATAATCTTATTTCCAGTGGGATGCCTTTCAGGAACGGAGGTTCAAATCGTTCAAGTGGCTCTGAGCACTATGGGACTAAACATGTGAGGTCATCAGTCCCCTAGAACTTAGAACTACTTAAACCTAACTAACCTAAGGACAGCACACACATCCATGCCCGAGGCTGGTCCCCACGTCCCGCCTCAGTTACACGACTCGCAGACAGCTGAAAAACGTTCGCAATATTCCATGGATTACACCAGACGCAGACAGTCCGGGTACACTAATTCTGTCCCGGGGGTACGGGGTGGCGGCAGAAAAGAATTCCGGCCACCACTTAACATTAACATTGCCAAATCTGTACCTAACCACGCCGACTCTGCTAGGGGACTGACGACCTCCGATGTTGAGTCCCATAGTGTTCAGAGCCATTTTTCAAGCTGCTGTCCGTTCAGCTGCTCTTCCAGGTCCTTTGCTGTCTGACAGAATTCCAATGTCATCGGCAAACCTCAATGTTTTCATTTTTTCTCCCTGAACTTTAATTTCTATTCCAAATTTTTGTCTGGTTTCTTTTACAGATTGAGTAACATCGGTCATAGGATACAACCTTGTCTCACTCCCTTGTCAGCCATGCCTCCCATTCCTGCCCCTCGATTCTTACCACTGCCAATTGGTTTCTGTAGAAGTCGTAAATAGCCGTTCGCTCCCTATATTTTACTCGCGCTACCTTCAGAATTTCACAGATAGTATTTCAGTCAATATTATCGAAAGCTTTCTCTGAATCTACAAATGCTATAAATTGAGATTTGCATTTCCTTAAGCTATTTTCTAAGGTAAGGCCCTTAACCTATCTTCTAAGGTAAGTCGCAGGGTCAATATTGCCTACAGTACGTAGGTAAAGTAAGAGAGGGATAAGTTGGCTGCCGCCCCCAAGAACTAATCGTTAAAAGTCGGCATTATTCGGAGCACTTCGAGTTGACTATGATCTGTTTCAAATTGGTGCCCACCTCAGCGATCTAACAGTTGCGACACTGTATTTGGGGGGTGATGTGTTGTTAATTTTACTATGTGTGTGGATTATTTTGATTATTGATAGTATTTGCAATTATGTTTCACTGCACCTCTGAATACGAGACACGACACTGAAATATGATAAAGGATTTAAAGGCCACTTTTGTATTACAACAGCTTTAATTTAATTAATTTGATGTGTTTTGTTGCAAGTAAATACCACATTTGAAGAAGACCTTCTCTGTAATCCACATTCATGAACCCGTGTTACTTTTTGTCAATATTTATATCATAGCATCTGATTGGTACGAGTCGCTCACGCCCTGAGTTTTTAGTAATGGAAGACAAACAATAAAGCATTCCCCCTCTGACATCCTGTAACTCCTCAGTGACCACGCTACGCAGCCTTATGTCCCTGAAGGAACCAACTTTACTTAGCTCACATCCGAATTTACCAATCGCAATCAAAACTGAGTACATCTTAAGATCTTATTGTCTTTGTAAGTAATTGCTTTGTACGACTGTTTCGTAATTTCGAAGGTGTTTTCATGAACACAAATGGTTCAAATGGCTCTGAGCGCTATGGGACTTAACATCTGAGGTCATCAGTCCCCTAGAACTTAGAACTACTTAAAACTTACTAACATAAGGACATCACACACATCCACGCCCGAGGCAGGATTCGAACCTGCGACCGTAGCGGTCGCGCGGTTCCAGACTGAAGCGCCTAGAACCGCTCGGCTACAGCGGCCGGCATGAGTACATGGAAAAGATATTTTTTCGATACTTCGCTACAACCATAGTTTACTTTTTGTTTTCGCGTACAACAGAAAATTGGCAAAATGCACATCCGGGCAATGCCGGGTTTGCCACCTAGTGTTGTTATAAAATAGGGCTGAGTACCACAGGCCTTAATAACTCGGGGTGTATGTGGCTCATGGGACACAGTTTCGCGACCTCTGCTACAGACGGTTGCTCTGGTCAAGCAGCCAACTACTAAGAGTCGTCTTCTTGAAATAAAGTTACAGGAGTGTCTGCAGTCTGCGGCAGTTAACCACTTACGAGTGCTTTGCTGTGCCCCAGAAAAGTTCGACGCGCGAACTGGTTATTTTCAGAGTTTTATTCCCACTGCGGGCAGGCAGTAGAGAGGCTGGTGTACTAGCCACTGGACAGTATTGCTGACATTACGACAAAAACACTCCCGGCAGACGGGGTTTGCAACACTGGTCAGCCGTCGACCACGTGAAACAACTAACACAGTGTGACCAGGAGCGAAGCAATATTTCGCAAGTCGGGCACTTGCCTGCCACCGTGAAACACACACGTTGCAAATTTAACAGGGCCTAGCAACATGCGCTCGTGAGCAGAGCCAACTGGGAAAAGCTGACAGGGCGAGTAATAGGAAGCAAACTTACTCGTCCATCCTCTAGTAGGATTACGTCAGAAGCGTAGCTATAAGGGTATAAATAATCGAGCTTAGCCTTTGGTTAGAAGAGTGGGGCAAGTCGAACTGACAAGCGGAACTTCCTGTCGCACCCGCACCCCCTCAGATTTAGTGGTAAAAGAGCTCTGTGGACAGTAACGTCAAAAATCTAACGCAGATCAAGCATGAAAACAGGAAAAAGATGTACTGAACTATGAAAAAAAAAAAGCAAAATAGAACTGTCCAGGGACGAGGACTGCAATATAGGGCAGATCGAAATAGCAACTGCGTCGTGGTTAAGTGGTCAGTGTGTTGGACTGCCAAGCCGATGATTCTTGTTCAAATCTGCCTCGTGCCAATATTGTTTTTTCTTTTTTCGTTGTTCGCTGTAATAAAATTTGTGTCTGTGTCGTGGTGTAACGTCCATTTGCAACAGCGAGGTTTCAGGAACGGACCTATAATGACCGTTGATTCTGTACAGGAACTCTATTAACAGCCGAAAGGAATTGGCTTTCGAATGGTAACAAGCCGACAAGTCAACCGAATCCTCCACCGGAAAACACATCTGGTGTGTCATACACGGCAGTAGCCACAGTACGTGTGTCATATGATACCAATCTCTTATCGACGGACCTAATTTGTATGCCCAATTTAGGTGTTCGTATGAATGTGAATGTGATGACTCCCAAGGAAATGATGAAAGCAAAATAGTTTGTCACCTAATACGCAACAAATGAACGCAACTGTTTCACAATCACACAGTTTCTCTGTGCTCTTTTAAAAAATATGTTTTTAAACGTTTCTTTTAGACACGTTCGTTTTGGAAGTTTTGACTCTTTAATTCCTTTGCCGTAACGTAGTTCACACGCGTTTATTCGTTGTTTTCATTTCTGCGAGACGTCTATCTGGAATCTCGCCTGCTCTCACTGTTCACCACACTTACTTGCGACATTAACGTACCATATGAGTAATATTTTATGACCAATCCATAATGTGGCAACTACAGACAGAGAACAAACATTTCAATGACCCTTCGCTGCTTTCATTTTTCTTTTTTTCACAGTACAGTACACTTTCTTCCTATTTACATGCTCAATGTGTCTTCAGTTTTTGACGGGATACTCTCTGGCCCATCTCAGCAGTAAATCTGAGGGTTGGGATGGGGAGTTTCCCTTGTCAGCAGCAGCAGCAGCAGCAGCAGCAAACTACTGGGCGGCAGCTGCAATATTTGTGTGGCGCACATGGCCAACAATAGAGTAGGTAACTATTCCGATCTAATTACTGAAACGCTCACCAGAAACGTCGGCTGACCGCTTCTCTGTCTCAGAGGATCTTATCGAACTGCTACCCAAACAGTATATTTTGTGGAACATGGCTGACGCAGAGTTGAAAAATTACATGCAAAAGATGTGAATCTGGGCAGAAATCGGAAGGAAAATTAATGAAACATGTAAGAAGAAATATGTTTCATTATTTCAAATGGAACAAATTTGTAAATATATTCGTGCTGTGCCTTTAACCACAGTTATAACGAGTTCAAACTTTGTGTTATTGTGGCCAGTACTGGGAACGACGATTAAAATTCGACCCGTTGAAGTAATCAGTGGATCCGCTCCTCACAGTAAATCCCTCAGCTTTGGCGTAACCGCCGACACCTACCAAGGATATCAGGTTAACCTTAGGCAGTCCACTAATTTCCGATACGTCTGCCTTTCGAGGCAGTGGGAATTGGCATTCCTCCACCTCGTCGGGCAAATCTTTTGTTACCTAAATGTTTAATGCTCGCTCTTATTCACGATTTGTGTGACTGCTTTGCGCTTTCTGACTACTCTTCCCTATAATAAACAGCCTTCCTCCTCTTCCCTAACTTCCACGTACTCCCGGAGGGCCAAAATTAACCGGTTCTCAGGTCGATCACTGCGCCGCGTGTTTTGCCTCTGCTACTACTGTGGAGCCGCGCTGCACGGCGCCCGTAGTGGCAAAACGTTCCCCCCAGCGCACTCCCAACTCGCACGCGCCGATGGACCACACAGTACTGGCCTCGTCTGTGGGAACTGCCGCACACACCGGCTTGCAACTAATTGTAGAAATACATTGAAACCTTTTTGAAACTTTAAACTTTTTCTCGCTTTGACTCCCCACAAAAAGTGCACAGAGAAAGTTTGTCACTTACTACATTATTACTTTTACTGACTTTATTGGTCAGGAAGTTTGCACACGTTACCGACATGTAATACTGAAGCCAGCTGTAAAATTTTGTTGATAGACATGGCTCGATAAATATCGAGTAGCGAAAATTTCACCAGTTTAACAGTACAAAATTTTCATTGAACTAAAATCCGGTGTCAGAAGGTAGCTCTTGTATCACTCTGTAACGAACACTTGTCAATTTATAAAAAACAGTTTTTTTTTACATTCTGACACGCACCGTCCGGTGTCTAGGGAAACGCCTCACGCAGCGCGTGTTGCGGCCCGCATCTGACAGAGAAAGGCGGAACCGTATTCCGCAGGAGGCTGCGATAAATTTCCGCACCTAGCAAAACGCACCCTAACTGCCGGCTGCACAGCCTCGTCCGATGGGAATCGCCGACCCTTCAAAGCCTTTTTTTAACGGACCGAAGGCGAGATAATGGCATAGGGAGAGATCAGGACCGAAGGGTGGGTGCTCGAGTCTCTCCAACTAGACGTGGCGTAACTTCTGCATTACGACATTTGCGGTACAGGGGTGTCTTCTGTCGAATCGCGACCAGCATGTAAGTATGGACACCGTTCCACAACGGTGTTTTCCGACAAACATGCTGGCCCATACACATTCCTCATTCTCCGACGGATGAACCACAGGCGTTTGTCCTTTGGCAGCCAAGAACGAAATAACAGCACGTAGTTCCACTTCTTAATAACGCCGCAGTAGTTCACGACTTCACATTTACCGCACGCACAAATGCTATACTAATCCTCTGCCTACGTGTCGGTGCGTACACATCCGCAACGGAGTCGCGATACGTTGCATGAACGCCGCATCAGCCCCTCAAACGGAAACTTGTTGATCGTTCCCTTATATAGGGTGAAAAGTATTTAAACCGACAAACTCTGGAAGGTTGTAGGGGTCATCAAAACAAATATTTTTCCATAAAGTCATTTTTTCCTATGAGGATTATTTATACTGGAGGAGGCCGCATTACGCTCTTCAGTTGTTAGAAGTCGTATTACGATCTTCAGTTGTAAACAACTGCTGTCCACCAGTGTAGTAGTGCATTGTCTCTGTTTACTAACGGAGCGATACACCTGGAGTGAGTACACTGATATGGTTGGTGCGTACTACGTAGCGCACCACAACGGACGAGCTGCACAGCGGGTTTATCAACAACAATATCCTAATCGCCGTATCCCGCATCATACGACCTTTGTTGCTGTGTACCAACGTCTGCGTGAGACCGGGTCATTTAGCAGATTACCTGGACAGGGACGCCGTCGCACGGTAAGAACGCTGCAACTTGAGGAGGCTGTATTGAAGCATGTGGAGCGGGATCCTTCAATCAGCACTCGTGCAATTGCACTTAAAATGGGAACGAATCAGACGAATGAAAGAACAGTTCTTTGAGAGCAAGTGTTACGTCCATTTCACTTGCAGCGTGTCCACAACCTGGAACCAGTTCATTATCCACCCAGAGCACAGTTTTCGCAGTGGTACCTGGAACAGTGTGAAATGCATCCTACATTTCCATTCTGTGTGCTGTTTACCGATGAAGCAACGTTCGGGCGTGATGGAGTCTTCAACATGCACAATTGGCATGTTTGTAGTGAGGATAACCCACAAGCCACACGTGCCGATGGAGGAATTTTTGAAAATCTACTGTAATTGTAATTGGGTTGAGTTAATTTGTTGTCTCTTGGTCATAAAAAAATGGAAAAGCGTTCGTTGGTTTAATTAATTTGCCGCGAGAGAAATCTTCCACTACCGGTTTAAATACTCCTCACAGGAAAAAATGACAGGGAAAAATATTTGTTTTGATGTCCCCTACAACCTCCCATAGTTTGTCGGTTTAAATACTTTTCACCCTGTATAGTGGAGTACTTGCATAGAGGATGGTTCCGTAAGAGCGTGCAAAAATTTAACAGGACGTAGGAGATGCTCCACTGAACAATTTGAGGTAGGGAACCTGGGGTCGGAGAAGGCAGCTTAACGAGATAACCTTGTCTATCGCTTTCTCTATCATTACTCTTTTCCAGCGTATTTACAACTAACAGGGGTACAAGTTTGTACGCACTGTGCTCTTTATTTCGGCGTACCTTCTTTATTCCCCGCGAGGAAAGAAGGAGCGTGAACCTGATTCCTAGGAAGTCATGAAGCAGGTTTTGTTCACGTTACTTGTCCATAAGGTGGCTCCGCCGTACCGTATTTACATTTTCCCATGACAGAACGCGCTGTGGATGTCCGCAACCATCTCACTGCTGCATTTCCTGGTCGCTGGACTGGAAGAGGAGGCCCTATTCCATAGCCTGCGAGGTCACCTGACCTGAATCCCCTTGATTATTTCCTACATGGATATCTAAAGTCACTTGTAGTGGATACGGAGGTGGACTTAGTTGCCAGAATTGTAGCTGCCTGTGATGTGATGTGATTCGAAACACACCAGAGATATTTGTAAGGGTGCCTAGGGATCTTGCTCGCCGATGTCATGCTTGCACTGAAGTGGATCGCCGTCAGTTTTCAGCACGTGTTGTGCGATACATTACAAATGGTAAGTTCGGTGTGTCAACGATGGTATTTATAGTTAACTGTAATTAATGTAAATAAAAAAAAGTACACAGTAATGTGATTGTATTCCTGTTATCTCCTTGAGCTTCTCCAATCCCGGTTCCCTTCTACAAATTGTTCAGTGGAGAATCCTGTATCTCCTGTCAATTTTTTGCACGCTCTTACAGAAACACCGTGTATACGAAGTTATACTTTAACAACTATGTTGTAAGACTACAGTTTTCAACAGCATAAATCTAATCAACAAGATTTAAATTTAGAAAAGATATCCACGTAAAAGTGCCCTGGTCTCCCCTCAACATACGGAAACGGGAAATTTTAAAGTTTGCACACACACAGGTTATAGATGTTCATTACGTCTGCCGCCTGTTGCACAGGAAAATATCGAAGCTCTAATCAGAATCGTCTCCGGCCTTACGCAGTTCACCGTAACTGTGATACGGCTTCGCAGACCGGCCAGAGATGCTGCTAGACGTGCAACGTAAACTCGCCCCCCGTTCCTCTCTCTCTCTCTCTCTCTCTCTCTCTCTCTCTCTCTCTCTCCCCTCTTCCTCCACAAGAAGAAGTAACACGGCGCGAGGTCAAGAGATGTCGGCGGCCAGCACGTAAGGTCTTCTACGCCTGCATTTACATTTACATACAGACTCAGCAAGCCATCGTGTGGTGCGTGGCAGAGGTCACCTAGAACCACTGCGAGTCAATTCCTTTCCTATTGCACTCGCAAATGGAGTGGGAGAAAAACGACTGTCTACATCTCCCCGTACGAGCCCTGATTTTCTCGTACCTTGTTTCCGCAGTCGCCCGCGAAATGTACGTCGGCGGCAGTACAATCGATCTGCAGAGTGAGCCGCAATCGCCGCTTCTATAAATTTTCTGAACAGTGTTTCGCGAAATGAGTGTAGTATTCCTTTGAAGAAGTTCCATCTGAATCCACAAAGCATCTCCACAATACTCGCAAGTTGATCGTACATACCGGTAACAAATCTAGCAGTACGCCTGTAAATGACTTCGATATCTTCCTTTAACCCGACTTTGTAGGTATTTCCAACACTCTACCAGAACTGAAGAGCCGGCCGCTATGACCGAGCGGTTCTAGACGCTTCAGTCCGGAACCGCGCTGCTGCTACGGTCGCAGGTTCGAATCGTGCCTCGGGCATGGATGTGTGTGATGTTAGTTAGGTTTAAGTAGTTCTAAGTCTAGGGGACTGATGACCTCAGATGTTGAGTCCCATAGTGCTCAGTGCCATTTCAACCATCTTAATAAATATTTTTGGCAAAGATTCAAAAATGGTTCAAATGCCTCTGAGCAGTATGGGACTTAACTTCTGAGGTCATCAGTCCCCTAGAATTTAGAACTACTTAAACCTAACTAACCTAAGGACAGGACACACACATCCATGCCCGAGGCAGGATTCGAACCTGCGACCGTAGCGGTCGCGCGGTTCCAGACTGTAGCGCCTAGAACCCCTTGGTCACAATGGCCGGCTTTGGCAAAGACTTCCTAACATTTAAATTTATTTTTAAAATTTTCATTCTGTGAGGACCCACAGCTCCTAAATACTCTATAAAAGAAAATATGGTGTGTAGTAGGCATTCTGAAGCACGTGTATAAAGTTCTTGTTTTTGTTGTTGTGGTCTTCAGTCCTGAGACTGGTTTGATGCAGCTCTCCATGCTACTCTATCCTGTGCAAGCTTCTTCATCTCCCAGTACCTACTGCAACCTATATCCTTCTGAATCTGCTTAGTGTATTCATCTCTTGGTCTCCCTCTACGATTTTTACCCTCCACGCTGCCCTCCAATACTAAATTGGTGATCCCTTGATGCATCAGAACATGTCCTACCAACTGGTCCCTTCTTGTAGTCAAGTTGTGCCACAAATTTCTCGTCTCCCCAATTCTATTCAATACCTCCTCATTAGTTATGTGATCTACCCATCGAATCTTCAGCATTCTGTAGCACCACATTTCGAAAGCTTCTATTCTCGTCTTGTCCGAACTATTTATCATCCATGTTTCACTTTCATACATGGCTACACTGCATACAAATACTTTCAGAAACGGCTTCCTCACACTTAAATCTATACTCGATGTTAACAAATTCCTCTTCTGAAGAAACGCTTTCCTTGCCATTGCCAGTCTACATTTTATATCCTCTCTACTTCGACCATCATCAGTTATTTTGCTCCCCAAATAGCAAAACTCATTTACTACTTTAAGTGTCTCATTTCCTAATCTAATACCTTCAGCATCACCCGACTTAATTCGACTACATTCCATTATCCTCGTTTTGCTTTTGTTGATGTTCATCTTATGTCCTCCTTTCAAGACACTGTCCATTCCGTTCAACTGCTCTTCCAAGTCCTTTGCTGTCTCTGACAGAATTACAATGTCACTGACGAACCTCAAAGTTTTTATTTCTTCTCCATGGATTTTAATACCTACTCCGAATTTTTGTTTTGTTTCCTTTGTTGATATTGAATCCCTTCTCTCAGCGAAAAGTAGTCCTACATAATCCAAGCCCATCTATGATTCCATGCTTTCGTAAACTGTGTTCCTTTAACTGTACTCTGCAGATATTCCGTAGTAAATTGTATAAACTGCCTTAGATTGTAATAATACATTTCCTATTTTTCTGATAAAACAATCTTAACATGTTTGTCATTTTTTATCCTAACTTAAGTACTGATATTGCCTGATGGCGGTTCGAATGTACACTATATATACTGGTACATATATGTATAGTCCGCAGCTCGTGGTCTCGCGGTAGCGTTCACACTTCCCAAGAACGGGGTCCCGGGTTCGATTCACCGACGGCGTCGGGGACTTTTCCTGCCTCGAGAATATGTAATCTGAGCTGGGACAACTAATAATTACGTCACAGCACATCACATTCGACGAGAGTAGAACTACATTTCCGCATTAGTGTTGCAGAGAATATAATGCAATTCACTGACAAAAATACTTATTTCAAATGTAAAGGAAGCTTATACTATTTCAGTATATGTTTTATAGGATTCTTTCAATCGATTTTTCTCAAATATAACATTTTTAAATTGTGCCGTTGTTCTTGCCGGGGTGCGATATATTCATTAGAATTGGTATGTGTGTTCCAGAGAGAGATGCTATACATATGTGTACCGAATGGACATTCATTCCGCATAGCAGTACGGCTCTTTGGCTTCCTGGATTAGAGGACGACTTTCTGGAACATACCGCCAATTCTGATAAACATATGTGATGTTAAAACGGGAGCAGTAGACACAGGTGTATACTACGCTTTCATCTCAAATGTGTAACAGTCAGACAGTTTTCCGTTACCACGTAGACGTCTGGGGCACGCATTAAGGCATTTACATAATATGGGACATTAGGCCTTAAATGTACCGGAGGATGAACCTGCATGGTACGAAATACGGTTGTACCAATCTCTGAACGGCAAACTGACCCCTCAGTCAGTTTTACCAGGATTTCAGCAGCTCAGTATATTTTAATACGTCAGAGTCTTCCTTTCAACATGTGCAATCGTTGTAACTGTGGATGCCCTACTTTCAGGCTTGATTGTAATCTAACTAATCTGAAGCACCAAATAAACTGGCACACCTGCCTAATGTCGTGTAGGCGTCCCGCGATCACGCATAAGCGCCGCAACACGACGTGACATGGACTCGACTAATGTATGAAGCAGTGATGGAGGGAATTGACACCACGAATCCTGCAGCGCTGTCCATAAATCCGTAAGAGTATGAGGAGGCTGAGATATCTTCCGAACAGCACGTTGCAAGGCATCCCAGATATGCTCAATAATGGTCATATCTGCGGAGTTTGGGGGGCCAGTGGAAGTGTTTAAACTCAGAGGAGTGTTCCTGGAGACACTCTGTAGCAATTCTGAAGGTGTGGGGTGTCGGATTGCGCTGCTGGAATTGTCCAAGTCCGTCTAAAGACAGAATGGACATGAATGGATGCAGGTGATCAGACAGGATGCTTAGGCACGTGTCACCTGTCAGAGTCGTATCTAGACGTATCAGGGGTCCCATATCACTCCTATTGCACACGCCCAACACATCATTACAGATGGAGGAACAGTCCCCTGCTGACATGCAGGGTCCATGGAGTAATGAGGTTGTCTCCACACCCGTATACGGCCATCCACTTGATACAATTTCGAACGAGACTCGTCTGACCAGGCAACATGTTTCCAGTCACCAACAGCCCAGTGTCGGTGTTGACGGGCCCAGGCGGAGCGTATAACTTCGTTTCGCGCAGTCATCAAGGGTCCACGAGTGGGCCTTCGGCTCCGAAAGCCCATATCGATGATATTTCGTTGGATGGTTCGCACGCTCTCACTTGTTGATGGCCCAGCATTGAAATCTGCAGCAGTTTTCGGAAGGGTTGCACTTGTGTCACGTTGAAAGATTCTCTTCAGTCGTCGTTGGTCCCGTTCTTGCAGAATCATTTTCCGGCCGCAGCGATGTAGGAGATTCCATGTTTTTACGGAGTTCTGATATTCACGAAACAATAGTGAAATGGTCGTACGGGAAAATGCCCAACCTCAGAGATGCTATGTCCCATCGCTCGTGCGCCGACTGTAATTCATTCAGATTCACTTAAATCTTGATAACCTGTCATTGTAGCAGCAGTAACCGACCTAATAACTACACCAGACACTTTTTGTCTTATATAGGCGTTGCCGACCGCAGTGCTGTATTCTGCCTGTTTACATTTCTTTCTACTTAAAGACGCATGCCTATACCAGTTTCTTTGGGGGGTCGGTGTAAGTGAAGGAACGCACGGGAATAGAACCTACGTGAATCATCCCACGCTACACTACTCCGTTACGCGGGAAACAGATTCTTGATGTCATCCTACGGCACACAAGGCGCTCATCTTGGCTTGCTCACGTGAGCCGCTCTTACAAGGGCGACTCGCCTCAATCGACTTGTGGCACGCGGGTCTGCCGCAGCGCTGCGCGCGTTTTATTCCTGGCCCGAGCCCGTCACCAGTAGTCGTTTTCGTTACTCGCCGGCGCCAAAGCTGTTTGTTTTGTCAGAGTTCTCTGCCGTGCAGTTTGGCATCTGAACGGTGAAAGTGATGTTACGAGGGACCACCCCTTTAACTAGAAAATAGGAACATACTAACAGAATGAAGCAACAAATGATAGATATTAGAATTTATAGATGACCAAAGCAAACTACTTAGTGTATTTTCTTAACGAAGGTCTACGATAAATTCTTCACACTCCTGAGAACTGAAAGAATAGGAGAAGTCTCGTGCAAACATTTATGGAGAAAATATACACCGTCCGTCCAAAAAGCTCGGAGACTGATTTTACGAGTATTCCTTGCGTTTAAGCGACGTCAGCGTGGTACAACGGTGGCAGCTTGAACTAAGAACTGGAAACAACAGCTGTGTTTCTGAGCAGTCAATTGAAAGCAGGCAGCCGTAGGGAAAGGACGTACAGTCATAGGGTATCAACGCTGTGCCTCACAATCACCAAAAGGTCATAGAACTGAAAATCCCCATGTCAAGTTTTCAAGACATTCTGCAGCGTAAATTTCTTTATTTCGCGTCTATATTGTAGATCCTCAGACTACCGGTTTCGGTCAGCAATCACCATCTTCAGATCTGTTGTATAAAAAACGTGTCCTAATATACTGGAGCCGTAGTGTCACCCAGTATATTAGGACATGCTTTTATAGTACAGATCTGAAAATGGGCATTGCTGACCGAAACCGGTAGTCTGAGGACCTACAACACTTGTGGTCATTGATGTGAAATGAAGAAATTTGTTCTACATTTTGGTTCACTGTTGCATTTGTGACCATGTCGCAGCTTGTGAAATTCTGCAGGATGATCTGAAAAACAAAACAGTGAGTCTGTCCCGCACACCTCAGCTATCTGGAAAAAATCGTAACGGATGACGATGCTACGTGTTATCGATACGAACCTATCAAGAAACGACAACGTGCAGAAATTCACATGAAGGGTCAACTTCTTGACCTCATTCATGTCGATGAGATACGTGAGTTGAACAACCGACAGAAGAACTTTTCTGACAGTGTCACGTGATTGTATGGACGATCTGTGCGTTGTACACAGACTTATTAAAATATACTGAGCTGCTAAAGTGCTGGTAAAATTGACTGAGAGATCAGTTTGCCGTTCAGAGACTGGTACAATCGTATTTCGTACCATACAGGTTCATACTACGGTACAGTTAAGGTCTAGTGTAGAACACGCGGAGCATTAAAACCACAAACTTAAACTTTCTTTATATTTTAATAACCAGCATCGAAACTTTTTGGACTGACGGGGGTATACTCACAAACGCGACAAACGATATTCAGAAGGCAGTAAATGGCATCTTGTATGTTTTTTTTTCTAAGGGCCAAATAACATCAAAAACCATCTTTCTCGTTACATAGACTTGACTTTTTCACTGTTTAAAGAATTTTCATTAAAAAAAAGACAAAAGATGGCCGCGCGGTTTGAGGCGCCATGTCACGGATTGCGCGGGCCCTCACCCCGGAGGTTCGGGTCCTCCCTGGTGTGTGTGTGTGTGTGTGTGTGTGTGTGTGTGTGTGTGTGTGTGTGTGTGTGTGTGTTTGTTCTTAGTTTAAAATAGTGTGTAAACCTAGGGACCGATAACCTTAGCAGTTTGGTCCCTTAGGAATTCACACAAATCGGAACATTTTATGAAAAATCAATCTACTTACGTTCTTAACCATGCACAGAGTCGGCTTTTTAACCACGCTAGTGAAACATTAATACGATTTTGCTTTCAAATAATTTGTCTGTTTTGCGGGATAACACTAGTACGAAACGCACCAGGGACAGAGTAGCTTTTGCAGAGTGTCACGAAAACAAAGCAAATAATACAAAGAGAAGACACAAAAGCACAAAATGCATAACTACAATAGCAGTCAACAGGGCGAGAGTAATGTTAACTTCCGACAGCGTCGTAAGAGTTGAACCGTCAGACTACAGTCGCACCGTAATTATTGTTTTATTTTTAATATACTTATTAAAACAGTGACAGTTGAAAGACAACTCGGTAACGACGTAATATTGACGTCATGTCAGACGTACTTGACAATAACTGCCGAACATTCTGTCCTGAATAAAGATATGTCATTAAAAGCAGCTGTTACGGTGCAACTAATCCAACAATAATCTGCGTACTCCGTAGTCCATTTTAAACAATAGAAAGTTTTGCACGCATCTCAATGTTTACGACGTCCTATCTTCTGAACTACGTGCCGTATGATAACATACATTTGCAGGTATTTTCGGTGGTGGACGTGGGTGCTGCCTGCAAGCTGTGTTGTGAATAGCATTAGCAGATAAGAAGTGATAAATTAAAACGTCTTGTCTGATGCTGAAGTGTAACTGCATGAACAGTCTAAATATAAGCGATAAACGTTTTTTTTCCTTTCATCTATTTGGGAGTGTGGGCGGAGGGAGGGTATCAGCAAGATAAAGTCTCTCACAGCTTAGAAATTACGTTTGTTAGAAGTCACTAACTGTTCTCATTCTCGAATAGTGAAACCAACTAAACTCCGCCCGACCAGGCCCTGCATGGCCCAACGGTACCGACCGGCCGCCGTGTCATCCTCGGACCACAGGCGTCACTGGATGTGGATATGGAGGGGCATGTGGTCAGCACACCGCTCTCCCGGCCGTATGTCAGTTTACTGGACCGGAGCCGCCACTTCTCGGTCCAGCAGCTCCTCAGTTTGCCTCACAGGGACTGAGTGCACCCCGCTTGCCAACAGCGCTCCGCAGACCGGATGGTCACCCATCCAGCCTGTCAGCGCTTAACTACGGTTATCTGGCTGGGACCGGTGTTACCATTGCGGCGACGCCGCTGGCTGAAGTCCTGGCAGTTGCGTGCCAAGAGTTGCGCTGTCTAAACACACACACACACACACACACACACACACACACACACACACACACACACACACGCGCGCGCGCGCGCGCGCGCGCGCGCGCATACTCTAACTGTACTAATTGTCTTATTATGTTAAAATTTTAACATAACATTATAACAGAGTACATTAAATTCGGTCAATAATTATGCGAAATACTGAAAATAAACTACTTATTGTCTTGAGGCCATTAGATAGGCAACCCACTTTAGTAATATACACTATGTGATCAAAAGCATCAGGACACCCCGAAAACATACGTTATTCATATTACGTGCATTGTGCTGCCACCTACTGACAGGTACTCCATATCAACGAGCTCAGTAATCATTAGACATCATGCGAGAACAGAACAGGGCGCTCCGTGGAACTCACGGACTTCGAACGTGGTGAGGTGACACTGTGTCACTTGTGTCATACGTCTGTATGCGAGATTTGCACACTCCTACACATCCCTGGGTTCACTCTTTCCGATGTGGTAGTGAAGTGAAAACATGAAGGGACACGTACAGCACAAAAGCGTGCAGAGACCTCCGACTGTTGAGAGGGTCGTAATGTGTAATAGGCAGACATCTATCCAGTCCATCACACGGGAATTACAAACTGCATCAGGATCCACTGCAAGTACTATGACAATTAGGCGGGAGGTGAGAAAACTTGGATTTCATGATCGAGCGGCTGCTCATAAGCCACACACCATGCCGGTAAATGCCAAACGACGCGTCGCTTGGTGCAAGGAGCGTTAACATTGGACGATTGAACAGTGGGAAAAAGTTTTTTTTTTTGTGGTTTTAGGGCGCACAACTTCAATGGTCATTAGCGCCCAGACAACGTTAGGAATGCACCGCGAGGCACAAGTTTAAAACAGCAACTAAAAGGGAAAACACGATAAAAGACAGATTGACAGGCATAGGATTAAAAAAAACAGCATAATCGAATGTCCTTAGACAGGTTTGTCAAGTTGATAAAACGAAGAACGCGAGCAGCTGCTCCTGGGTCATCCGCTAAAATGGCATCCAGAGTACATGGGAGGCCAAGATAAAGACGCAGTGTATTAAAATCCGGACAGGACGTTAAAATGTGGCGGACCGTCAGCAATTGCCCACATGAGCAGAACGGCGCCGGCGCAGCCGTCAGCAGATGGCGATGGCTGAACCGGCAGTGTCCAATTCGTAACCGGGCCAAAACGACCTCCTCCCGCCGAGAAGGGCGTGAGGAGGACGTCCAAGCCACGGGAAGAGGTTTTAAGGCCCGAAGCTTGTTGTCCGTAAGTGCAGCCCAATCGGCATGCCATAGCGATAAAATGCGCCGACAAATGACCCTGCTACAATCTGATGAAGGGACACAACAAGAAGCTGTCCGAGGCTGGAGGACCGCAGCCTTGGCCGTGGCATCTGCAGCTTCGTTCCCAGGGATACCGACATGGTCAGGAACCCACATAAAGCTAACCGGAGAACCGTCGTCCACCAGCTGCTGAAGAGAGCGTTGGATCCGGTGCACGAAAGGGTGAGCCGGATACGGATCACTGAGGCTCTGGATGGCGCTCAGGGAATCGGAGCAGATGACATAAGCAGAATGTCGGTGGCGGCAGATGTAAAGAACAGCCTGGTAGAGGGCAAAGAGCTCAGCTGTGAAGACCGAACAATGGCCATGGAGCCGGTATTTGAAACTTTGTGCCCTGACAATAAAAGAACAACCGACCCCGTCATTGGTCTTAGAGCCACCTGTATAAATGAAGGTAATATTAATGAACTTTGAAAGAAGTTCGACAAAACGGGAATGGTATACCGAACCGGGGGTAACCTCCTTTGGGAGCGAGCTGAGGTCAAGGTGAACGCGAACCTGAGCCTGGAGCCAAGGTGGCGTGTGGCTCTCGCCCACTCTAAAGGTTGCAGGGAGTGAAAATTCAAGGTGTCGAAGGAGGCGACGAAAGCGAACTCCAGGGGGTAGTAGGGCAGAGACATACAACCCGTATTGACGGTCGAGAGAGTCGTCAAAAAAGGAACGATAAGACGGGTGGTCGGGCATTGACAGTAGCCGACAGGCATACCGACAAAGCAGTATATCGCGCCGGTAGATGAGTGGCAATTCACCGGCTTCAGCATGAAGACTCTCGACGGGACTAGTATAAAACGCTCCGATCGCAAGACGTAAACCCCGATGTTGTATGGAGTTGGGGAAAAAGTTGTGTGGAGTGACGAATGACTGTACATAATGTGGCGATCCGATGGCGAATTCCCGGTGAACGTCACCTGCCAGCGTGTGTAGTGCTAAAAGTGAAACTGGGAAGCGGTGGTGTTGTCGTGTTGTTCTGTTTTTCATGGAGGGGGCTTGCACCCCTTGTTGGTTTGCGTGACACTATCAAAGCATAGGCCTACAATGATGTTTTAAGCACCTTCTTGCTTCGCACTGTTGAAGGGGATTTCAGGGATTGGCGATCGTGTTGATCGAGCTCCTGTTCATAATCCACGGCCTGTGGCGGAGTGGTTACACGACAGTAACATCCCTATAACATGGTCTGCACAGAGTCCTGACCTGAACCCTCTAGAACACCTTTGGGATATTTTGGAACGCCGACTTCGTGGAGGGCCTTACCGACCGACATCGATACCTACCCTCAGGGCAGGAGTCCGTGAAGAATGGGCTGCCATTCCCCAAGAAACCTTCCAGCACCAGACTGATCGTGTGCCTGCGAGAGTGGAAGCTGTCATCAAGGCTAAGGGTGGGCCACCACTATACTGAATTCTAGCATCACCGATGGAGGGCGCCACGAACTTCAAAGTCATTTTCAGCCAGGTGTCCGGATACTTTTGGTCACGTAGTGTAGATGTAACTGACAATGGAAACTGCTCACCGCACCGCCCTCGGATTTAGTGGTAACACGGTGGACAGCCCGTCGAAAACTGAACGCAGATCAAACATGAAAACAGGAAGAAGGTGTACTGAAGTGTGTAAAAAGAAGCAATTTAGAAATGGTGAATGGTGCAAGCTCAAGTTGTGGAACATGGAGCCAATTTGAAGGGCTACGGCGTTGTGGTTACGTGGTCACGGTGCTGGACTGCGAAGTGGGAGATACGTGGTCAAATCTCGCTCGTGCCTCATATTTTTTTCAGAAAATTTTGAACTGTCCGCCCAGTAAGTTCTCTTTCTGCACTCTTAGCAATTGTCATACTATACATTAGTTATAGAATATGAGTCATGAGGTAGAAATCTATTACCGTCGCAAGTAAATGTGACGAATAGTGACAGCGGGCGAGGTGCCACATAGACCTCACACAGAAATGAAACCAAATAAACGGGTGTGAACCAGTGAACCATGTTACAAGAAAAATATTCTAACGCGAGAGTCATAACACGTGGTACTCACGTAGAACAAATAGGCGGTACGCACGTCTGCAGCTCATCGCCTTGTAATTACGAGATCCGACTGTCGAATACCAGTGGAAACGCACAAGATTTCGGAGACAAACCAGCAAATGCCTCGGAGTAAGTAGTAGGTCTTACGCGAGAAAACCGTGCTTTGGTATGTTGTGCGGAAGCTAAAAAAACGTTCAAATGTGTGTGAAATCTTATGGGACTTAACTGCTGAGGTCATCAGTCCCTAAGCTTACACACTACTTAACCTAAATTATCGTAAGGACAAACACACACACCCATGCCCGAGGGAAGACTCGAACCTCCGCCGGGACCAGCCACGCAGTACATGACTGCAGCGCCTAAGACCGCTCGGCTAATCCCGCGCGGCTGTGCGGAATCAACTTCCATTGTAGCTCCCTTTCTTACACCTCGCTGTTGCAGATGGACGTTACACTGCGGCAAAGTCACAATGAGCGGACGGACAGTGCATAATTCAGTGAAGGAAAAAAAAGGGGGCACGATGGAGACTTGAACACAAGCCTCCCACTTTGCAGTCCAACACGGTGACCACATAAATACGACGCCATAGCTCTTCAAATTCGTTCGATGTTCCATATCTTCAGATTGGACCATTCACTATTACTATTTTTCTTCATTTTTCACGGTTCAGTACACCTCTTTCCCGTTTCCATGCTTGATCCTTGTTTACACTACTGGCCATTAAAATTGCTACACCACGAAGATGTCCTGCTACAGACGCGAAATTTAACCAACAGGAAGAACATGCTGTGATATGCAGATGAACAAGGTTGGTGCCGGTGGCGACACCTACAACGTGCTGACATGAGGAAAGTTTCCAACCGATTTCTCATACACAAACAGCAGTTGACCGGCGTTGCCTGGTGAAACGTTGTTGTGATGCCTCGTGTGAGGAGGAGAAATGCGTACCAAAACGTTTCCGAGTTTGATAAAGGTCGGATTGTAGCCTATCGCGATTGCGGTTTATGGTATCGTGACATAGCTGCTCGCGTTGGTCGAGATCCAATGACTGTTAGCAGAATATGGAATCGGTGGGTTCACGAGGGTAATACGGAACGCCGTGCTGGATCCCAACGGCCTCGTATCACTAGCAGTCGAGATGACAGGCATCTTATCCGCATGGCTGCACCGGATTGTGCAGCCACGTCTCGATCCCTGAGTCAACAGATGGAGACGTTTGCAAGACAACAACCATCTGCACGAACAGTTCGACGACGTTTGCAGCAGCATGGACTATCAGCTCGGAGACCATGGGTGCGGTTACCCTTCACGCTGCATCACAGACAGGAGCGCCTGCGATGGTGTACTCACCGACGAACCTGGGTGCACGAATAGCAAAACGTCATTTTTTTCGGATGAAGCCAGGTTCTGTTTACAGCATCATGATGGTCTCATCCGTGTTTGGCAACATCACGGTTAACGCACATTGGAAGCGTGTATTCGTCATCACCATACTGGCGTATCACACGGCGCGATGGTATGGGCTGCCATTGGTTACACGTCTCGGTCACCTCTTGTTCGCATAGACGCCATTTTGAACAGTGGACGTTACATTTCAGATGTGTTACGATCCGTGGCTCTACCCTTCATTCAATCCCTGCGAAACCATACATTTCAGCAGGATAATGCAGGACTGCATGTTGCAGGTTCTGTACGGGCCATTCTGGATACAGAAAATGTTCGACTGCTGCCATGGCCTGCACATTCTCCAGATCTCTCACCAATTGAAAACATCTGGTCAAATATGAATTAAAAAGAACAACAGCGAGACTCGATCCAGCGATCCACCGATTACAGAGCTTGCATGCTAAGCACATGACCGCCGCTAGCTCGTACTGAGGGTCGCAACGCACCGGTACATCACGGACGCGCAAGAAATCTCTTGCTATTTTCTCGAAATCGGCTTGCAACTTGCATATTATGGTGTCTTAATGGAATACTGCTACCATATTGCGCATGCTTTCGGTCATTTGTACCATGCATGGAATCGCGGAATGGGGCAGTGTTTTCTTCACTGACGAGCAGTTTTTTCACGTTGGTGGATGCGTCGGCAATAAGAACAGACAATTTGCTCAAGTAAAAATACACATGTCTTTTCATAAAATATCGTACACTGTCACAAAACTGGAGTGTGGTGAACCGTATCGCCTCGTCGAGCAGCGGGGCCGTATTTCCTTTGTGAACTGTGTGGTGTAGCAAAACATCATTAGACAGTTTACTTCGCCTCTTGAGGCAGATCAACGTTATTGTAGGTTCCTCCAGAACGGTGCTACTCGTCACGCATGTAATGAAACAATTAATTTCATAAGAGAAATTTTTGGTGGTCGAATTATCTCCAAGGGATTATGGCCTGCACGTTCTGCCGATGGTAACGTCTTCAAATTTCTTCCCGTGGGGCTAACTTTAAGGAAGAGTCTATAATACAGGCCGGAGGCACTGACGGAACTTAGGTTTTACATACAAGGAGTGCAAATAAAGAAAGAAGACTGACGAGATACTGTTCAATCCGGCAACGCTAGTGGAGCCGGACTTGCATTGAAGGCGGGTGAACACGTGATAGGCCGCCAGTGCGCGTTGGATCGCGCTAGTGACAAGTCGGTTGTCCATGGGGCTTTTTTTGCTTATGCGCCCTGCCAATGCGTGACAGGGAGGTCGAGCAACGGTGTGAGATCGTATTTCGCTCACAGTGCAACGGAAACGTTTGCGAAACTTCGGCAGCCCTACAGAGACAGTGTTTTGACAAGGGCCCAGTCAACTGAAGATGAACGGAGTAACAATGGAAGACCTTCCCTTTCAAGGACTGATGCGAATGTCGACGGAGTCCGGGATCTCGTGCGTGCAAATCATCGGCCGACAGAGTGAGAAGGGAAAAGAGTAATTTGAATCACAACACCGTTAATCAGATATTGTCCAATGAATTGGACTTGAGAAAAATCTGCTCTGAACTCGTCCTGTGAAACCTATCGCCCAAGACCAACAGCACGTGAGGATGGAAAGGCTCGTTGACTTTTCGAAATCGACTGAAAATGATTTGCGTTTTCTCGAACGTGTCATTACCGGTGACGAGACAGAAACCACGCCTCAAGCAATGTCGCTTTGGTTGCCGTGGAGAACATTCAGATTGCTGTAACCGACCAGCTGGAGGTTATTCCAGTATCAGAGGTCCGGCACTGCTATGTGGAGTGGAAGAATCGTTCCCAGAGCTCTATGGCTTCCCATGGAAAGTACTTTGAAGGGGACAATGTTCAATTGGAGTGTTACTGCAATGAAAGAGGAGAAAAAAATAAGCCTCATTACTTTATTCACACACCTCTTACAGTGGAGGTTGGCAATGTGCTCCACAGAGAGATCTCAAACTCGGTAAAAACGAGTTCGTGCATGCTTTACTCAACAGGGCAACCATTTTGAGCATATTTTATGAACAATGGGGGTGGGGTTATAGGAGTGGTTCGCAGCATGGGCTTAATCACCCCCTAAGGGGTAAAACGAAATTTCCTGAAGGGCAAAAACTAACCGATTCGATTCTGTGTCAGTCACAAAACTAAATTATTTTCAAAAGATCGTTACTATTATCACAGTTTTGTAAGACTCTAATATTGATTATGTAAGTCATCAATAATTACTTTTCTCAATTAGCAGCACTCATGTGGTGGACGTAAGTTCATCACAAAGTCCACCCACAACACACACACGTTGCACTTTGTCCCATACACTGCTGATGATAAAAGTGAGACATATACGTAACAAATGATAAATATCTGAAGAAAATGTCTTCCCCAAGTTGGAGATACTACCTGGAGTAATCCTGAAACTGCTTCATTGCTCGCTTCGAGACAGATGAATGGATTAATTGAGAACATGTCAAAGTAACAACTACTTAAGACTGTACACAGTATTATTATTATTGTTATTATTTGACTGGTTAGACACAAAGCATTAATAGCCTGAAGCTGTTCAATTTCTGCCAGTTCAGAAGTACAGAGTCCAGCAATCTAGTGATCCACGAACTATATGTGTAGTGCACATAACTGAACTTGGTTGACCTTAAATGGGGTTGCACTGTGCAGGTCAAGCAAGTGCAGCAATGGAGAGGAGTAATGAAGGGGAAACATGTTTTGTAACAAGTCGCTACCCTCACTGTGGATAGTTAACTTTCTTATCTGAGAAGCAGTTGTGTGTAGCACTTCAACACACCTCAAAATCTCTGATCATTCATTCATATTCTCTCTCTCTCTCTCTCTCTCTCTCTCTCTCACACACACACACACACACACACACACACACACACACACACACACATATATATATATATATATATATATATATATATATATATATATATATATATATATATACACGTACAAAGGAAATGTCATTAATCTTTCATTATTTTGAAAATAAAAGTGTTCCAAGAAAAACCTTTCATTCTACAATTTACTTAGGTGCTAAAGTTGGTGGTAATGGGGGCATCAGAGGGGGGGGGGTTACTAGCTAATGTCTGATTGCACTCAGGAGTAATGGTCTAAGAAAGATTGGGAACCACTGGACTATGAAATAAAATTCATACAATAAACACTCATATGCACACACTTTTTGCTGTACGTGCGTGACTTTTTGCTCGCCCTGCATTTCACGAAATAAAAATAAATAAAGTAGGGTCCATCTGCGAAATTGGCGACCACAGCACGCATCTGGCCCTCGCGACAAACGTTTTGAAGAGAGGGTTGGCAGACTAGGAATGGCAAAAACCGACCGGTTAAAACCGATACCGATATTCTAGTTCTGAATAACCGGTATTTTTCGGTATTTCCTTGGTCTGCTATAAAACGTTTTTTTCATTCTTTACTAATAACTGGGTAATAAAACCAACATATCAATTTTCTATAGCAGCAGTGCTAAATTTTTTAGTTTCCAAACAACACTTATTTTAAAAAATATAGTCATTATTGTTCGGCAAATTTCCACTGCTTTCAAACACTGGTTTATTACAGAAATTGGAAGGAGCACACTTGGATAACAATGCCTATAGTTAGAAAAATAGCAACAAATCCGTGACGTCAGAATCGGTACATTACAGAGAGAATAGCGTACAGTAATGGAAATAAGTATTCATACACTACAGCGTGGAAAAGCAAACTGCCTTTATTGACAATACGAAACCAAAAACACTAATTGGATATGCACTATACACATTGGCCAGTCGCTAATGCAGCTATGCCGGCATATAGAACGAGAATGAACAAGCCTTTACAGAACAAAATACAAAAACGTCTGCCAAGTTCTCTACTGCGCTGGGTATTCATACACCAACAGAAATTGACACTTCTAACGAAGCCAGAACATCTTTAATACTTCGTATGCATACCCTTCCGATGTATTACTTCTCGCAACCTCCGTAGCATGGAATGGACTAATTTTCTTGTAGCTTCCGACGTGATACCTTCCCATTCTCGAAGGAGAGCCTCTTTCAAAGAGGCCTTACTACGGATGTCGTGTTTTCTCACTCGTGTTTCCAGCTCAGTCCCTAAGTGTTCGATGGGATTCAGGTCCGGACTCTGAACTGGTGTTTTAAGAGTGTGTGGAGTGTTGTAGAGCAACCACAGCCGGACAATTTGCGCCGTATGTTTGGTATCAGTGTCCTGTTGGAAGTAATAATTTCTAGGAAGACCCAAGACGTCAACACACTGTTGCAAGTTCTGTTTGAGAACGTTCATATACACAAATCTGTCCCCGGTACCTTCCACAAACACTAATTTTCCGACACCGGAGGCTGACATACAGCCCCATACCATCACTCCACCACCTCCGTGCTTCACCGCGGGTCGAATGTTGTTTCGCCCGAGTTCTGTATTCGGTCTTTTCCAGACCAAGGTCCTACCATCACTGTGCACGATATTAAATTTGCTTTCATCACGAAACAATACGACCGTGTTGTTCGCTGTTTATTACTACATGTCTGTCCTTATATCGCTTAATGATAGATTGCGCAGTCGCTCGGCTTCGTCCTATGATGTTCGCAATTTCGGCATACGACTTGTGTTGAAGATACTGGGCGGCAACGGTGTTTCCTTCCTCAATGGTCGTTTCCTTCCCCTTGCGGCCCATTCTGCTGTAGCTCGGTACCCACGTCCGACATGCTGCTGCTTCACGGCCGCCACACGACTACACAAGTGCGGCATACACTCCGGGGCTCCATCAGCCGTTTGATGGTTGAAAATAGTCCGCTGTATGAATACATTTCGCCCTGTCGTAGACCGTGTGGAGTGTAACATATTTTATTTTCCCCGAATAGATTCATGGCATACGGGAAGCTTCATTACCAAGAACATGGTTATCTGACGCTACATCGTCGTACTTATTCGTATCGGCGCTGTGGGTGATTTACTATAGCAACACACCATCGTAGCTTGTCAATACCTACTGTGTCCGCCCCTGGTAGCTGACTGGTCATGCGACGAAGTGTCATGCCTAATGGCCCGGGTTCGATTCCCGGCTGGGTCGGAGATTTTCTCGGCTCAGGGACTGGGTGCTGTGTTGTCCTTATCATCATCGTTTCATCCCCATCGACACGCAAGTCGCCGAAGTGGCGTCAACTCGAAAGACCTGCACCAGGCGAACCGTCTACCCGACGGGAGGCCCTAGCCACACGGCATTTCCATTTCCACCACCTCCTGTATGATTACTTATTTCCATGTCTGTACCTGTTGCCGCGTGGAGTGGCGTATTAGACGGTACGCGTGTAAGTACAGTGTATGAGGCTTGCCCTCACCTCCTCTATGCGGTACTACCCCTACATGGCAGCATCTCTAGTTCGGAAGTATTTTAAAACGTACGTTAGTAACGACGTACTGTGCTCCAGATACTTTAGAAGATTAAACACGGGAGGAGCCACAAGAAACATCCACAGTGTTCCTCGGAATTATACCTATAATTTTATTGACGTGCTGAAAACTTGGGATAATTTGTGGGTTGTTTCAGGATGAAAAACTGCTAGCATCCAAAAGTGACGATACAGGGAGGTGATCAGCTTCTGACCTTTCCCTCTCTCTGTTGCCGTCCCGTCTCCTTCACCTTCGCAACCTTTCCTGGAGACAAGAAACCAATTTCTGTGTCAGCCTCAGCCCGGTATCGATCGGGATCTTCTACTCCTTCAGCTTCATAACAATTTTTCGATACCTGTTCGAGTTCTACATTTATTACTGGAGGTAACAGCAGTACAATACTGAAATTCGGTTTCTTCAGAAACTTGTTAATTTGAGCGGTTTGATTAGTCAGGTTAAAATGGAGACGATAAGCACCTGTGTAACAGGGAACCTCACCTACATCTGCATGGATACTCTGCAAATAACACGTAAGTGCCTAGCAGAGAGTATATCGCATCACCCTCACAATAATTCTCTATTTTTCCACTCTCGAACAAAAAGAAAAAAATGGTTCAAATGGCTCTGAGCACTATGGGACTTAACTTCTGAGGTCATCAGTCCCCTAGAACTTAGAACTACTTAAACCTAACTAACCTAAGAACATCACACACATCCATGCCCGAGGCAGGATTCGAACCACTCTCAAACAGCTCACGGAAAAAAACGAACTCTTATATCTTTCCGTGCGAGCTTTGATTTCCCTTATTTTATTACGATGATCGTTTCTCCCTATGTAGTTTGTCGTCACAAAAATATTTTCGTATTCGGAGGAGAAAGTTGGTGATTGAAATTTCGTGAGAAGATCCCTCCGCAACAAAAAACGCCATTGTTTTACCCGTGTACTGTATCGTGTGAGTAACACACTCTCCCGTATTACTCGGAAATACAAAACGTGCTGCTCTTCTTTGAACTTTCTCGATGTACTCCGTTAATCCTACCTGTTAAGGATCCCACACCGTGCAGCAGTATTCTGAAAGAGGACGGACAAGCGTAGTGTAGGCAGTCTCCTTAGTAGATCTGTTACATTTTCTAAGTGCTCTGCCAATAAAACACCGTCTTTGGTTCGCTTTCCCACAACAATTTCTAAGTATTAATTCCGATTTAAGTTGTTCATTATTCTAAACCATAGGTATTTCGTTACATTTACGACCTTTAGATTTGACTGATGGATCGTGTAACCGAAGTTTGACGTATTCCTTTTAGCACTCGTGTAGATGACCTCATACTTGCCGTTATTTAGGGTCAACTGCCAACAATTCGTACCATTCACATATCTTTTATAAAGCGTTTTGCAGTTTATTTAGATCTTCTGATGAGTTTACTAGACCTGTGCAACTTTCCGGTCTTTGGGTACGGATCTTTCGTCGAGCGAGCTGTTGTATATGATTGGTAAGTATGGAGCTATTGCATCAGCATACTTTGAAAGAAACGTAACACGTGTACAGTCTGGACCGGAACACTCGCTTTTGTTAAGTGATTTAAGTTCCTTCACCACTCCGAGGATATCTACGTCTACGTTACTCACGTTGACAGCTGTTCTCGATTCGAATTCTTGCATATTTACTTCCTGTTCTTTTGTGAAGGCATTTCGCGGAAGGCTGTGTTTGGTGACGCTGCTTTGGCAGCACTGTCTTCGATAGTATCTCGATTGCTATCGCGCAGACAAGGCATTGATTGTGTCTTGCTGCCAGCGTAGTTCACATACGACCAGAATCGCTTTGGATTTTCTGCCATGTTTCGAGACAAAGTTCTGTTGTGAAACCTGTTATAACTATCTCGCATTGATGTCCACGATGAATTTCGAGCTTCTGTAAAAGATCACCAGTCTTAGAGATTCTGCGTTCATTCAAATTTGGCATGCTTTCTTCGTTCTTCCTTCGACTGTGTTCTGACCCGCTTTTTGTACCAATGGGGATGAGCTCCGTCGTTTGTTATTTGGTACAGATCTCTCAATTGTTGTCGATACTATTTCTTTGAATATAAGCCACATCTGGTCTACACTTACACTCTTAATTTGGAAGGAGTGGAGATTGTCTCCGAGGACGGTGTTAAACGAATCTTTATTCCCAGAATGAGATTTTCACTATGCAGCGGAGTGTGCGCTGATATGAGACTTCCTGGCAGATTAAAACTGTGTGCAGGACCGAGACTCGAACTCGGTAGCTCTGCCTTTCGCGAGCAAGTGTTCTACCAACGGAGCTACCCAAGCACGACTCACGCCCCGTCCTCACAGCTTTACTTCTGCCAGTACCTCACCTCCTACCTTCCAAAGCACTTGCCAGCGAAAGGCAAAGGACCCGAGTTCGAGTCTCGGTCCGGCACACAGTTTTAATCTGCCAGGAAGTTTCGAATTTTTATTTGTTTTTTGAATAGGTATATTTTTCGTTTGTTTTGGGAGGAATTGGGGGTTACAATATTCAGTCTCGCTACAGCAATCCTGTGTTCGCTACTCCCTGTATCAGTTTTGATGCTCGTTATTAGCTCAGGATTATTTGTTGCTAAGAGGTCAAGTGTCTTGACAACCGTTTACTATTCCTGTCGGCCCATGAACTAACTGATCGAAATAATTTTCAGAGAATGAGTTTAGCACAATTTCGGACGATGTTTTACGTGTACCTCCAGTTGTTTCGGTGTTAGCCCTATGGCAACGCCTGAGACAAGTTGCCCATTCTCTACCCATTTCCTGTAAGGCAGCCGCAGTCGCATCTCGTCTTGGAGTAGGCATGCCACAAGAGTAGAAGGCAGAGCAGTCGAGTTACCTTCTTGCTGGGCGAAGTGGTGGAGGACGTGGTTCGCAGCTCGATGACGCCGCCGCTGCCGACCACGTCGAGGCCCGGGGGCTGTGGCGGAGGCGGCGCCGGGGGCGGAGCGCCGTGCTGCGGCGGGGGCGGCTGGTGGTGGTAGTGCGGCACCGACGGCGGCGGCGTCGGAGGCGGCAGCGGCTGCGGCATCGGCAGCACCGGCTCCGCTGCGGGGGCGGGAGCGGGGGCGGGCGGCGGCGCCGCGGCCTCCGTCTGCACCACCACCGGCGACCCGCCTTCGGGGGTGGCACCGGGGGCCGAGGGGGCGGTGGGCGCCGCGGAGGAGGCTGCGGGGGCGGCCTCTCCTTCCCCTGGGCCGCTGTCTTCTGCGCTCTTCTCCTTCTCTTGCGCTCCGCCCTAGAAAGTAATCAGTGGGACCACCCCTTTGTTCCAGTCGTATTACGCTGACAGTATGCGAGGAACAGTACATACTGTCACTAAGAAAACATAGTTACTTGATTAATTTATCAGTGGCCTGCACCACGCTAATTTGCCTTCTCTACAGGAACGGAAATCTCTAAAAAGGGCAGTCACAGAAGGTGAAAAGAAAAATGTAGGAGGCAAGAAGGTAAATGAAAAAAACCTATGGACAACGGAATTAATTCTTGAGTTATTCCAAGAAAGAAGGAAGTACAAAACCGAGCAGAGAAATTCAGGAAGACAGAATACAAGTCGCTTAGGAATGAAATAAATATGAAGTGTAGAAAACCTAAATCGAAATGGCTGCACGAAAAATGTGAAGAAATCGAAAAAGAAACGATTGTCCGAAGGACTGATTCAGCATACAGGAAAGTCAAAACAACCTACGGTGAAATTAAAAGCAAGGGCGGTAATACTAAGAGTGAATGAAGACGAGAAAACGGATAGGTGGTAAGAGAACATTGCGAGCCTCTGTGAGGTGGAGAACTTGTCTAATGACGTGATGCAAGAAGAAAGAAGAGTCAACAGGGACGAGGTATGGGATCCAATACTAGAGTCAGAATTTAAGGGGGCTTTGAACGACTTATGATAAAACAAGACAGAAGGCATAGGTAAATTCTTTCCGCGCGTTTTACGAGATAGGAATACTTGAGAATTGTGAAGGTGTTTCGATGAACCCTCTGCCATGCACTTGAATATGATTTGCAGAGTATCCATGTACATATAGATGTAGATTCCATCGGAATTTCTTAAATCGTTGTGGAATAATGGCAACAAAATGACTATTCACGCTGGTATGTAGAATGTATGAGACTGGCGGCAAACCTTCCGAAAAACGTCATCCACAGAATTCCGAAGAAACATAGGTCTGACAAGTCCGAGAATTATATCACAATCAGCTTAACAGCTCGCGGATCCAAATTTCTAAAAAAATGGTTCAAATGCCTCTGAGCACTATGGGACTTAGTTGCTGAGGTCATCAATCCCCTAGAACTCAGAACTACTTAAACCTAACTAACCTAAGGACATCACACACATCCATGCCCAAGGCAGGATTCGAACCTGCGACCGTAGCGGTCGCGCGGTTCCAGACTGTAGAGCCTAGAACCGCTTGGCCACACCGGCCGTCCAAATTTCTAACAAGAATAATATGCAGAAGAATGGAAAAGAAAATGGAGGATCTGCTAGATGACGAACAGTTTGGCTTTAGAGACGGTAAAGGCCCGAGAAAGGCAGTGCTAATGTTGCGCTTGGTAATGCAAGCAAGGCTGAAGAAAAATCAAGACACGTTCATTGGATTTGTTGACCTGAAAAAGCGTCCGACACCGTCGAATGATGCAAAAATGTTAGAAATTCTGAAAAGGATAGGGGTAAGCTGTATGGAAAGACAGGTAATATGCAGTACGGAGAGGAAATAAGAGGCAACAATAAGACTAAAAAGCGAAGAGCGAAGTGCTCGGGTTACAAAGGGTGTAAGACAGGGATGCAATTTTTCGCCCTTGCTGTTCAATCTATACATTGAAGCAGCAACGACGGAAACAGAAAAGTTCATGAGTGGGATTAAAATTCACTGATGAATTTGTATCCTTAGTGAAAATGAATATGAATTACAGGGCATTTTGAATGAAATGAACAATCTAATGAGTACAGAATAGGGATTGAGAGTAAATTGAGGAAAGATGAAGGTAATGAGAAGTAGTAGAAATGAGAACACCAAGAAACTTACCAGAATTGGCGATCACGAAGTGTCACTGTTCTGTTACCTTGGAAGGAAAATAACCCGTGATGGAGGAAGCGGGGAGGACATAAAAAGCAGGCTAGGACAGGCAAAAACAACATTCCTTGCCAACAGAAGGCTGTTAGCGACATACATAGGCCTTAATTTGAGGAAGAAATTTCTGTTAACGTAAATTTGAAGCACAGCACTTCTTGGTAGTCAAACATGGGCTGAAGGAAAACCAGAACAGAAGATAACCAAACCATTTGAGATGTGGTTTGACAGAAGAATGTTGAAAATCAGGTGCACTGATTTGGTATGTAGTGAGGAGGTTCTCAGCAGAATAGGCGAGGAAAAGAATATTTGGAAAACAACAACAAGAAGATAGCACCGAATGATAGGACATCTGTTAAGACATCAGAAAATGTCGTTCATGGTAGTAGAGGGAGCTGCAGAGGGTAAAAACTTTAGAGGGGGGACAGAGATTATGTATTAAAATAATGTATTAAAACAATTGAGGATGTAGGTTGTAATTGCTGCTCTGAGATGAAAATGTTAGCAGGAAAGAATTTCGTGACAGGCCATAACAAACCAGTCAGCAGACAAACTAAAAATTAATTATGTAACTTTATTAGTATAAAATTCTTTGTTTCGGCCATAAGGTATTCATATTAACATATGTCCGTTTGATGCCACATGTGTTATCAGTTACAAAATGTGTGGTTACAAGTAACACTTGTGAACTGAAGTATGAAAAGAGGCGTACTACTGCTTATGATACTGATGCAGTTGTCAATTATATGTTATTCGTGGCGTGTATTTTACATCAAATGAACGTGTGTATGGCACTGAAATCGCTCCTATATTAATATAAGAAATTTATAACTGACAAAGAGAGGTAGATAAAAAGGGGCGGAGAGGTAGACACAGAGGGGCGGAGAGGTAGACACAGAGGGGCGGAGAGGTAGACACAGAGGGGCGGAGAGGTAGACACAGAGGGGCAGAGAGGTAGACACAGAGGGGCAGAGAGGTAGACACAGAGGGGCGGAGAGGTAGACACAGAGGGGCGGAGAGGTAGACACAGAGGGGCGGAGAGGTAGACACAGAGGGGCGGAGAGGTAGACACAGAGGGGCGGAGAGGTAGACACAGAGGGGCGGAGAGGTAGACACAGAGGGGCGGAGAGGTAGACACAGAGGGGCGGAGAGGTAGACACAGAGGGGCGGAGAGGTAGACACAGAGGGGCGGAGAGGTAGACACAGAGGGGCGGAGAGGTAGACACAGAGGGGCGGAGAGGTAGACACAGAGGGGCGGAGAGGTAGACACAGAGGGGCGGAGAGGTAGACACAGAGGGGCGGAGAGGTAGACACAGAGGGGCGGAGAGGTAGACACAGAGGGGCGGAGAGGTAGACACAGAGGGGCGGAGAGGTAGACACAGAGGGGCGGAGAGGTAGACACAGAGGGGCGGAGAGGTAGACACAGAGGGGCGGAGAGGTAGACACAGAGGGGCGGAGAGGTAGACACAGAGGGGCGGAGAGGTAGACACAGAGGGGCGGAGAGGTAGACACAGAGGGGCGGAGAGGTAGACACAGAGGGGCGGAGAGGTAGACACAGAGGGGCGGAGAGGTAGACACAGAGGGGCGGAGAGGTAGACACAGAGGGGCGGAGAGGTAGACACAGAGGGGCGGAGAGGTAGACACAGAGGGGCGGAGAGGTAGTGACAGAGGGGCGGAGAGGTAGTGACAGAGGGGCGGAGAGGTAGTGACAGAGGGGCGGAGAGGTAGTGACAGAGGGGCGGAGAGGTAGACACAGAGGGGCGGAGAGGTAGACACAGAGGGGCGGAGAGGTAGACACAGAGGGGCGGAGAGGTAGTGACAGAGGGGCGGAGAGGTAGTGACAGAGGGGCGGAGAGGTAGTGACAGAGGGGCGGAGAGGTAGTCACAGAGGGGCGGAGAGGTAGTCACAGAGGGGCGGAGAGGTAGTCACAGAGGGGCGGAGAGGTAGTCACAGAGGGGCGGAGAGGTAGTCACAGAGGGGCGGAGAGGTAGTCACAGAGGGGCGGAGAGGTAGTCACAGAGGGGCGGAGAGGTAGTCACAGAGGGGCGGAGAGGTAGTCACAGAGGGGCGGAGAGGTAGTCACAGAGGGGCGGAGAGGTAGTCACAGAGGGGCGGAGAGGTAGTCACAGAGGGGCGGAGAGGTAGTCACAGAGGGGCGGAGAGGTAGTCACAGAGGGGCGGAGAGGTAGTCACAGAGGGGCGGAGAGGTAGACACAGAGGGGCGGAGAGGTAGACACAGAGGGGCGGAGAGGTAGACACAGAGGGGCGGAGAGGTAGACACAGAGGGGCGGAGAGGTAGACACAGAGGGGCGGAGAGGTAGACACAGAGGGGCGGAGAGGTAGACACAGAGGGGCGGAGAGGTAGTGACAGAGGGGCGGAGAGGTAGTGACAGAGGGGCGGAGAGGTAGTGACAGAGGGGCGGAGAGGTAGACACAGAGGGGCGGAGAGGTAGTGACAGAGGGGCGGAGAGGTAGACACAGAGGGGCGGAGAGGTAGTCACAGAGGGGCGGAGAGGTAGTGTCACAGAGGGGCGGAGAGGTAGTGTCACAGAGGGGCGGAGAGGTAGTGTCACAGAGGGGCGGAGAGGTAGTGTCACAGAGGGGCGGAGAGGTAGTCACAGAGAGGCGGAGAGGTAGTCACAGAGGGGCGGAGAGGTAGTCACAGAGGGGCGGAGAGGTAGTCACAGAGGGGCGGAGAGGTAGTCACAGAGGGGCGGAGAGGTAGACACAGAGGGGCGGAGAGGTAGTCACAGAGGGGCGGAGAGGTAGTCACAGAGGGGCGGAGAGGTAGTCACAGAGGGGCGGAGAGGTAGTCACAGAGGGGCGGAGAGGTAGTCACAGAGGGGCGGAGAGGTAGTCACAGAGGGGCGGAGAGGTAGACACAGAGGGGCGGAGAGGTAGACACAGAGGGGCGGAGAGGTAGTGTCACAGAGGGGCGGAGAGGTAGTGTCACAGAGGGGCGGAGAGGTAGTGTCACAGAGGGGCGGAGAGGTAGTGTCACAGAGGGGCGGAGAGGTAGTCACAGAGAGGCGGAGAGGTAGTCACAGAGGGGCGGAGAGGTAGTCACAGAGGGGCGGAGAGGTAGTCACAGAGGGGCGGAGAGGTAGTCACAGAGGGGCGGAGAGGTAGTCACAGAGGGGCGGAGAGGTAGTCACAGAGGGGCGGAGAGGTAGTCACAGAGGGGCGGAGAGGTAGTCACAGAGGGGCGGAGAGGTAGTCACAGAGGGGCGGAGAGGTAGTCACAGAGGGGCGGAGAGGTAGTCACAGAGGGGCGGAGAGGTAGTCACAGAGGGGCGGAGAGGTAGTCACAGAGGGGCGGAGAGGTAGTCACAGAGGGGCGGAGAGGTAGTCACAGAGGGGCGGAGAGGTAGTCACAGAGGGGCGGAGAGGTAGACACAGAGGGCCGGAGAGGTAGACACAGAGGGGCGGAGAGGTAGACACAGAGGGGCGGAGAGGTAGACACAGAGGGGCGGAGATGTAGACACAGAGGGGCGGAGAGGTAGACACAGAGGGGCGGAGAGGTAGAAACAGAGGGGGTGAAGGAGGGGGGGGAGAAATGGGTGAAGGGGTGAGAGCCAGGGGTGAAGAACTGATGTAGTCGTTTTAGATGATCCATCACTGAAGTGCATGTGGGAGTACAGGTCGTCATAAACTTGCAGAAATCCTTGAGAGCAGTGAGTATACATGGTGCTTGTCCTAATGGACCGAGAGTTCAGTTTGCATAGGGACCTAAGGTGACACTAATGTGTGGCGTAATTAATATGTTTTATAAAAGAAGTAGGACAGACGGTGTCGGTGTGGAGCAGTACGCACCTTGTGCTTGGCCTGCTTCCGGTACTGCTTCTTGCGGCCGTCGGGCGCGGGCAGCCGCGGCGGCCGCTTCTCGACGGAGTAGCTGGCGGCCAGGATGGCGGACGCGTTCAGCGAGGCCATGCGCTTGCGCACCACCATGTCCTTCAGGTCCATCGTCAGCTCGCCGCGGTTCCGCTTGCGCCGCACCACCTTCTTCGGCTGCCGCACAACAAATCTCAACTTAAACACTATACTCTGCCAACGACTGGCTTCTGGCGGTTAGCCCAGCAAGAACATAAAAGTGAGGAAGGTTTACTGATGTCCTCTTTTACACCTTTTACTTATTCTGTTATTGTCCGACTGCCCATATCAGTAGTTGCATAGCAGGAAAGTCCGATTGTGAGTGGATAATTAGTTTAGTTTTACCTCGGCGGTTACGGCTCGCGTAATGTCGGCAGTAAGATCTGTAACTGCCTCTAGGTGACTGCGCCTCCTTCCATCACTGCTTCGCCTCACCTCAGACCACGTAACACGATCCTAAGCCGACGCTCACAAGACGCGTACGGTTTCGCATGCCATGCGCACGGGGGTGTAACGACAGCAGATAACAACTGACTTCCCCTCCAAATGCAGTGATGTCAACAAGAGAAAGAGACCTGTCTCACGATTTTTCACAGCGGCAACCGCCGAGTTAAGACTCGACGAACAGAGCTACGGAATGTTGCAGTAACTGATCGCTCGCGACTTGATGGCGCACTTCCCAGCTCGAGCAGAGCGTGGCTTCCGTCAACAACTGCCGCAATAGCACGCCAACGTCGGTGGCATAGAAAAGATACTCGTCTTTTTAATCCGTTGTAACAGCCTTATCCGAATTTCGCAGCGAAGATAGCTATCTCCAACGATACGATCAGCTCGTAACAAATGACACACTTAGATACGTACGCTGCTCAGAGAAATTGTGGAATCGGGCGAGATACCACACACGCAGTAAAGATAAGTTCTTCATTAAAACTTTTATCATCCGATCAATATACGTACAGCATAATACCAGGCGCGTCGAAATCGGACGGTTTCTTCCAAACCCGCGGTAGTACGTAGCGGTTTGACAAGGGAATCACACACACACACACACACACACACACACACACACACACTCAACGATTTAGCTTATCTTTCGCAAGGTTGCAGGACATACATGTAACGGATGCTGTTATAGTACCGTTACGATGTGTGTGCGAAGAATTTTAAGTAAAATATCTGTAGTGCGGTTCCACGGTGTCGTGGATTAAGATGGTCCTCACATTGAGGAAACTTTGTAACCTGCACCGTAAACATGGTACGCATTTAACACACGTTACCCTCTCTTGTGGAAATTGTGTTCCTTGGAATGGTTTATTCGTTATTTCTCCCAGTCATTTCCTTACAAATGTTTCCACAAGGTTTCACTGTCCTACCACCACTCGCTTCTCAGGGGGGTGGAGGGCGGAGTGGTCTTTAAGTAGCGAAAGCCGAATTATAGCATCCTGCATCCTATCCCCCCATTCCTCTCCCCAGCCAGTCTCAGGTATGCCTCTGAAGAGTGTACGTCCGCACGCACACGCACACGCACGCGCACACACACACACACACACACACACTATATATATATATACTCTAGCCAAAAGACAAACTGCGTAAACAACATACAGGAAAGAAGGAATGAAGAAAGTGATTTGGCGATTCTCTTCTATCGTACGACTTACAGGGCTGATTTTTCAAGAACACAACGAGAGGTTCTCATATTTTTACACGCAGCACAAGCAAAGATAATGGCATATGAAACAGCTCCAAAGAAGATCGTGGCACAAGACGGAGTTTTTGGTAAAATGATTTATCGAGTACAAAAAGTATATGAAGATAGCTTATCGTGTTATGTGATGAATTTCAGACGTCACCACAAGCACATAGCAAAGTTTGTAATTTCAATCTCATAGTTGGGACATGTTTGGGGCAAGATAATACATTTTATCTCGATGAAGCATAATTTCGACCACCTCCATCTTTGATTTTATAAATTATCAGTTATTTTGATGACGTCTCCGTTATTTTGATGATGTCACATGATCAAGATTATTCACCTCACGTGCCGTCACCAACGCTGAAGGTTAATGATGGCGTCGTAGAAAGATGCTATCACTAGTTCATGATGTAGACCCGAAACTCGTCCTGAGAGGTGTATGGGCAAATGGCGAATGGGTAACGGCCAATGGCCAACGGCGAATGCAAACGGCCAACGGCAAAAGGCGAAAGGCGCCCCCTCGTCCATTCGCCGGTTTACCCCATAGCAATGGATTCGTATATAGAAGTCGCGCTTCATGTCCCAATAATGGATTTTTTGCTATTATGTCATCGATGATCCTCAATCACGGTGATGTCAAGTGAGGTCAATTATTCTGAATGTGTGACATCATGAGATGGAGGCTAACTAAAAAAAAGATGGAGGTGGGCAAAATTTTAATTCAAAAATAGAACGTGTTATCAGCTTGTCTCAAAAATGTATCAAGTTGCTCCAGACACGAGATGAATACAAATACCACAAATTGTATTATGTGCTTGTGGTGACGCCTGAAATTTATCATGACAAACGATAAGCCGCCCACAAGACTTTTTTTGCGCTCTAAAAGTGATAAGCAGTTCAATCATTCAAACAGTTTGCTTCCGACATACTGACTGTCTTGTTGCAGCATATTATTTCGAGGTTTTTCACTTCCGTCAGTCTTCAGTTACAATGCTTTTAAACATAGAAGTCCTCGTTGTGCATTACTAAAAATATGCAGTTCAAGTCCTACAAGGCAATAAAATCGTCCTTCCTTCCTATTATGTTTTTTCCTCAGTTTGTTTGTCTTTTGGCTGTATGATATGTATATTTTCACAACATGTATTCAACTCGAGGTTGGTGGTATTTAGTACGTGATTATATGAAATAAGTCTAGAAACGTTTTAGAGACCCTTGGCATCATGGCTCCGATAGTAAATTTTGACACCTTTGCCAAAGGTTATTAAAAAATGGTTCAAATGGCTCTGAGCTCTATTGGACTTAACTTATGAGGTCATTAGTCTCCTAGAACTTAGAACTAGTTAAACCTAACTAATCTAAGGACAGCACACACATCCATGCCCGAGGCAGGATTCGAACCTGCGACCGTAGCGGTCTCGCGGTTCCAGACTGCGGCGCCTAGAACCGCACGGCCACTTCGGCCGGCAAAGGTTATTATTGTACTTAATCTCTAGTAGGCATGTTTCATTTGTAATATAAGGAATTATTCTCAATCAGTATTATAAATTAGGTTTTTTCAGCGTATAACATGATGCCACACCTCCGTCCCTTCTACAATAAAGCTTGAGAACAATTATATACGGAAATATTTAATTATCGAAGATGTGCTGTGACTTAACACCAAATCAAACCTAATGAATTACACTGGAGTACTTACTTTAGAGTTCAGAATAATGTTTTACGCATCAATCAGACGTATTTTGTGTACGTAGAAAATTACATACCGACATTTGATGTAAATATTACACTTTTTTACATTGCGGGCGCATTTTTGCAGACATTTTAAACTTGAAAAGAACATTGTGATACGTGACGAGCATCACAGATACGGAAAATGATTAATTTGAAGTGAAATGCTGCTGTTAGTTAAACCAAGTGTGGACGCAGAGCGAAGTTTGAAAGCCGCCAACTGTTGGTGAAGGCAGGCAACATCAGCTTATCTTACTTAGCCATTTTGAAGTTTTAAAGAATAGTATTTACAGCAAAACGCATCTTCAATAGTGACATGTTACTAATTAGTCAATCACACTGCATAAGCAAAAGTTAGTTTTTAAGTATTTATGGAGAGTATTTTATACTCATTTTCATATTCCACAAGGCGCTTAGGTACCTTTTTAGCAGGCCATATGTCGTTAGGCATGAAAATATCATTCGGATACTTACTTTAGACATCGCAGTCACGTTTCCGACACCAAATTTACGTAAAAATTGCACTTCTTGGTGTTGCTGACATGTTTTTGCAGGTTTTCTAGACGTGGAAAGAATATTCTGATACTTGCTAAGCGTCACAGACGTGGAAAAAAATTAACTTGAGTGGGTCATTATAATGTTTGACTGGCTTCGATACCAGACGTGTTTTTTACGTGGTAAAAACACTGTTTACTCTCGTGTAGTAGTATGACATATTGCAAGCTACACCCTTTACGTAGTTTCTGGATAATTGCAGGAGCACGCCGGGCGAGTGCGTGTGTATGTAATACAGAGGCAAACATTTTAAGCTATTTTACATAAAAAATGCATATCTTTGAACCTATTTTAGGCTGATTAAGAACAGAGGTTTGTATGTGAACGTGACTATCACTGAACTTCACGGACATAATGTACAACAAGGCTGCGTATTGGGTTGGTGCGTGAGTTCGTAACGTTTTTCCGTAAGTTTAATGAACACAACAGATAAACGCAACAGTTACTTGAGCTATAAAAATGTATTCTCCACTATTTACAACAGTTTGCCATCGCTGGGTAACTTTTAGATTCGGCGACTGTAGAAATCACGTGGTTTTGAGGCGAAGAAGTCGCCGAAGGAATTTCTTTGAAAGCTGTTCGATAGAGAGCGGAAAAGGTGAAAATCTGAGGGCGCAAGATCACGCGAATAAGGTGGCTGCGGAGTGACATCCCAACCCAACTGCTGTGTAGTGCTTCTCTCTGAGTCTAGCAGAATGCGGGCCGGCGTTATCGAGGGGTATCGCCACTTCACGCTGTTGACAATAAATGTCAGCGGCGATGTTCACACCTCGAGGGAGCAACTCGTACTACAGCACACCGTCGCTGTTCCACCAGATGCATAATGTTGTCTTTTGTGGATGCGCGCAGGTCATTGTACGGGGCGCTGCTGCTTTGTATGGGCTGAACCATCCCCTTCTTTTCCTTATGTCAGCATAAAGACACCATTTCGCGTCACCAGTAACGGTACAGTATAGGAATGGTCGGGGTTGTTCACGAGCCAATGGGTAACGAGCAAGCAGAGGTGCACAAACGGCCACCCACCGATTTTTTATGATTGTGGCTTGGAGAATGCGGCCCCAAACACCCCATTTTTTAACCATCCCTAATGCATGAAAATATCTCATGACATTTGCCAGCTCTTGAGTGTGTTGACGTGGATCACTGTGGATTAATGTGTTTAAACGATCTTCAGCAACCCCCGAAGGTCTTTCTGAACGTGGAGAGTCACTAATGTCAAAACGATCCACCTGTCCAATATGGCACTATCCCCATCCACGGAGCAAATGTTTCTGGCTGGCTCCGCTGCTGTCATCACTCCACTGAACTCAAACAGAAGAATATGTCGCAAAGGTATCGATATGTCCACTTGGCATTCCATTTTCCGGCGTCCACAGCTCCACTAGCAATCTCCAAACGACAAAATGACAATATATGTACTCAGACAGCAACAGTGAACTCCAAATAAAAAATGACACTCGATAAATAAACTCTTAGCAAGCAGAATACCTGTATACAAACCAAAGCGCTCCGAACTTATGCAATCCTGACAATATATACTAAATATCTTCGAACTTGACGCAATCTGGAGGCAGCATTTTAATAACTTCCAGAGACTTGGAGGGGAAAGCGGTACAAGCACAAGTAGGCTAGTTGGACTTTTAAAAATGTGTGATTCTTCAGTTTCTACCGGCCTATTTCTTGCTCGAACAGTCCACGGGTGTACTGCCGTTCCATATTGTCCAACGAGCACAATATTTACGTGATCAGACATGTGGCTATCGTCACGTGCGCTGACGAACTGAGTTCCTGAAGGCGGGCGGCCGTCTTAAATCCCACCCCTCCCCCTGCGAGGCGTTCTCTCCGCGGTCCGCGCCCGCCCGCGGCAGTAAGTCGGCGTCTGTGCTGGCGTCGGTGTGACTGCGTCGTCCGCTCTGGTCGTCTGTTGCACGCAATGGGCCGGCAGTACACCTGTGGACTGTTCGAGTTTTACACTGAGATTGGTCGGAGAGGGAAAAAGAACAGGGTGTTGCTGTGGTCTTCAGTCCAGAGACTGGTTTGATGCAGCTCTCCATGCTACTCTATCCTGTGCAAGCTTCTTCATCTCCCAGTAACTACTGCAACCTACATCCTTCTGAATCTGCTTGGTGTATTCATCTCTTGGTCTCCCTCTACGATTTTTACCCTCCACGCTGCCCTCCAATACTAGATTTGTGATCCCTTGATGCCTCAGAACATGTCCTACTAACCGGTCCCTTCTTTTTGTCAAGTTGTGCCACATACTCCTCTTCTCCCCAATTCTATTCAATACTTCATCATTAGTTATGTGATCTACCCATCTAATCTTCAGCATTCTTCTGTAGCACCACATTTCGAAAGCTTCTATTCTCTTCTTGTCTAAACTATTTATCGTGCATGTTTCACTTCCATACATGGCTACACTCCATACGAATACTTTCAGAAACGACTTCCTGACACTTAGATCAACACTAGATGTTAACAAATTTCTCTTCTTCAGAGACGCTTTCCTTGCCATTGCCAGTCTACATTTTATATCCTCTCTACTTCGACCATCATCAGTTATTTTGCTCCCCAAATAGCAAAACTCCTTTACTATTATAAGTGTCTCATTTTCTAATCTAATTCCCTCAGCATCACCCGACTTCATTCGACTACATTCCATTATCCTCGTTTTGCTTTTGTTGATGTTCATCTTATATCCTCCCTTCAAGACACCGTCCATTCCGTTCAACTGCTCTTCCAGGTCCTTTGCTGCCTCTGACAGAATTACAATGTCATCGGCGAACCTCAAAGGTTTTATTTCTTCTCCATGGATTTTAATACCTACTCCGAATTTTTCTTTTGTTTCCTTTACTGCTTGCTCAATATACAGATTGAATAACATCGAAGAGAGACACAACCCTGTCTCACTCCCTTCACAACCACTGCTTCCCTTTCATGTCCCTCGACTCTTATAACTGCCATTTGGTTTCTATACAAATTGTAAATAGCCTTTCGCTCCCTGTATTTTACCCCTGCCACCTTCAGAATTTGAAAGAAAAGAAATTGGGATAACACTTCTGAATTGGAATGTAAACAGTGCCACCTGCGAGTTTCCTTTAATCGTCTCAGAATACAGTTGTTCATGCCAGACGTCGAACAGTGTTGTGTTTTAACGTTGAGTGGCTTCCCTTATTCGCTTGCATATTTCGATAAATAATTTCAGGCAAGCCAGCAGCAGTGTGGAGCAGGACAATACGACCGCCGCGGTGTTACCAGGTACGTGGTGTGGACAGGGCGCACGGTCACGAAACGAGAAACCAGTTTACAAGGTAGGACCCACCCATTCGTACTGCCGGGCGTGTTACAAACTCTGAAGCGAAGAGATTGTTACCCGTGAGGAGTCATATGGCGTCAGACCAGTGAGTGGACTGGAAGTGGAAATGAATGGTGACTTGTGTGCCCGAGAGGCGTATGAGAGCGGGGTGCCGGCGCGAGCTGGCTCACCTTCTTGCTGTCCTGCTCGGTGGGCGACCTGGCGGACCCGTCCGAGGAGTTGGCTTGCTGCTGGGGTTCCTCCTGGGCGGCGTCGGGGGCGGTGGCGGCGGGGGCGTCCGCCCTGGCCGGCTGCTGCTGGGGGCGGCGCTGCAGCCCCCGCTTCTTGCCCGCCAGCGGGCAGCCGCCGTCGCGGGGGGCCTCCCCGGCGTTCTCCTCCGCCGACGAGTTGCCGCCCGAGCTGGACTCGCCGCCGCTGTAACCGCGCGAGCCGTGCCGGCGCGTTAATGCAGCGCCGCCCAACAGGTCAAAGCCAACAATAACAACGCGTGTACTACCGACAGGGGATTTGGTTTGGTTTTGTTTAACTTTAGGGCGAGAAAAGACTGGGGCCATACGCGCCCAAGATAGAACTATAGAACACGGAAAAGAGTTAAAAAAGGACTATACGTCAGTACCAACTAGCATAAGAGAAGACAGCTGAAAACAGGGACGTCGAGAACGGCAATACACGGCAAAATCGTTAACAAACAGGGAATCGGAGAGACCGGCCATTACAGGGTTAACTGCGGCAGCAAAGGAGGACGACGCTCTGGACGGAGCCCTGAGGCACACCGTTTTCCTGGATAAAGGTGTCAGACAAGGCAGAAGCCACACGCACCTTCAAAACTGTCTTTTAAAAATTCCTGAAGGAAACAGGGCAGGCGCCCACGGAAGCCCCACGTGTAAAGAGTACGGAGGATATCAGTGCTCCAGTAGGTGTCCTAGGCCTTCTCCAAATCAAAAAGCACGGCCGCGGTCTGGGATTTCCGCAGAAAACCATTCACGACGTGTGTGGACAAAGTAACGAGATGGTCAACTGCAAAACTCAGCGCTCGAAAGCCACACTGTGCATCCGTTAGTACACTACTGTCCATTAAAATTGCTACACCACGAAGATGACGTGCTACAGACGCCAAATTTAACCGACAAGACAAAGATGCTGTGATATACAAACGATTAGCTTTTCAGAGCATTCACACAAGATTGGCGCTGGTGGCGACATCTACAACGTGCCGACAAGAGGAAAGTTTCCAACCGATTTCTCATACACAAACAGCAGCTGACCGCCGTTGCCTGGTGAAACGTCGTTGTGATGCCTCGTGTAAGGAGAAGAAATGCGTACCATCACGTTCCCGACTTTGATAAAGGTCGGATTGTCGCCTATCGCGATTGCAATTTATCGTATCGCGACATTGCTGCTCGCGTTGGTCGAGATCCAATGACTGTTAGCACAATATGGAATCGGTGGGTTCAGGAGGGTAATACGGAACGCCGTGCTGGATCCCAACGGCCTCGTATCACTAGCACTCGCGATGACAGGCATCTTATTCGCACGGCTGTAACGGATCGTGCAGACACGTCTCGATCCCTGAGTCAACAGATGCGGACGTTTGCAAGACAACAACCATTTGCACGAACATTTCGACGACGTTTGCAGCAACATGGACTATCAGCTCGGAGACCGTGGCTGCGGCTCCCCTTGACGCTGCATCACAGACAGGAGCGCCTGCGATGGTGTACTCGACGACGAACCTGGGTCCACGAATGGCAAAACGTCATATTTTCGGATGAATCCGGGTTCTGTTTACACCATCATGATGGTCGCATCCGTGTTTGGCAACATCGCGGTGAACGCACATTGGAAGCGTGTATTCGTCATCGCCATACTGGCGTGATGGTATGGGGTGCCATTGGTTACTCGTCTCGGTCACCTCTTGTTCGCATTGACGGCACTATTAACAGTGGACGTTGCATTTCAGATGTTTTACGACCCGTGGCTCTACCGTTCATTCGATCCCTGCGAAACCCTACATTTCAGCAGGATAATGCACGACCGCATGTTGCAGGTCCTGTACGGGCCTTTTGGGATACAGAAAATGTTCGACTGCTGTCCTGGCCAGCACATTCTCCAGATCCCTCACCAGTTGAAAACGTCTGGTCAATGGTGGCCGAGCAACTGGCTCGTCACAATACGCCAGTCACTACTGTTGATGAACTGTGGTATCGTATTGAAGCTGCATGGGCAGCTGTACCTGTACACTCCATCCAAGCTCTGTTTGACTCAATGCCCAGGCGTATCAAGACCGTTATTATGGCCAGAGGTGGTTGTTCTGGGTACTGATTTCTGAGGATCTATGCACCCAAATTGCGCGAAAATGTAATCACATGTGAGTTCTAGTATAATATATTCATCGAATGAATACCCGTTTATCATCTGCATTTCTTTTTGGTATAGCAATTTTAATGGCCAGTAGTGTAAATGGCGAGACTCGATCCACCACAGCAGCCGGGCAGAAATCATACGTTCCATCACCTTGCAAACGCAGCTGGTGAGAGAGATGGAGGCGGTAGCTAGAAGGAAGGTTTTTGTCCTTACTGGCCTTAGCTATGGGTACGACGGTGGCTTCACGCGAAAATCTGGGTAACGTGCCCTCTGCCCATATGCGGATGTACGTGTTAAGCAGAAAGTGCTTGCCCGCGAGAGGAAGGTGCTGCAACATCTGAATGTGGATGGCGTCTGGCCCTGGGACGGAGGAGCGGGATGAACTGAGAGCATGATCTAGCTCCGTCATAGTAAAGGCGGCATTGTAGCACTCACGATTCTGGGAAGAGAAGGAATCGTTCGAGCCTCCTCCACTCGTTTCTGATGGAGGATGGCAGGTTCATAGTGGCAAGAGCTCGAAACTTCCGCAAAATGGCGGCCCAAGGTATTGGAGATAGCAATAGGGCCCACAATAACATCGTCTGCTACTGTCAGGCCCCTAATTGGCGAATGGATCTTGGTCCCAGACAGGGGGGTGTGAGGGGGAGTTACTTTATGCATTTTCTACATTTTTTCAGGCGAGCATTAGTAGCATCTTATTTATTTATTTATCGTATGCCAATACATATACAATCATTACAGAACTACTACACATCAACATTTAAGGACAGATCTGCAGCATAAAATAACAACAGCTATATATGGATATAAAGGTCTTGTATGTATTTTATAACATCATCCGTCGCTTTGACAGGTATCTTCGAAAGGACGCTTGTAGCAACGTACAGGACATGTGCAGACAACACGAGCAACTGTCTGTCGTTCCACATCACAGTTCGAGGATGGTGATGAAGGTTTGCCACACTTGTAGAGTGTGTCTGGACATCGTCCGTGGCCCGTTCGGATGCGGTTCAGGGTAGTCTAAACTGTCCGACGCTGGTCCAATCCTTTTCTTTCTTCTGGATGTGAGGCAGCTTTAGGCATTGTGAGGAACTGTTTTCTTGCCAAAAACGTTTCCGTTCATCGATGGGATTGAATTTAGTTTCCATGAATACTACCTGTGATGAGAGTGAGAGTGGGATGTCTTGATCTTACAAGGGAACCTCCCCATCGCACCCCCCTCAGATTTAATTCTAAGTTGGCACAGTGGATAGACCTTGAAAAACTGAACACAGATCAATCGAGAAAACAGGAAGAAGTTGTGTGGAACTATGAAAAAATAAGCAAAATATACAAACTGAGTAGTCCATGTGGAATATAAGCAACATCAAGGGCAAGGTGAGCTCAGGAGCGCTGTGGTCGTGTGGCTAGCGTGAGCAGATGCGGAACCAGAGGTCCTTGGTTCAAGTCTTCCCTTGAGTGGAAATTTTAATTTTTTGTTTTCAGTTTATGTGGCAAAGGCTTCTGCTTTCATCACTTTTTTGGGAGTGATTATCACATCCACAAGAAAACCTAAATCGGGCAAGGTAGAAGAATCTTTTTACCCATTCGCCAAGTGTACAAGTTAGGTGGGTCGACAACATATTCCGTCATGTGACTCACATGCCGTCACCAGTGTCGTATAGAATATATCAGACGTGTTTTCCTGTGGAGGAATCGATTGACCTATGACCTTGCGATCAAATGTTTTCGCACGTCCTTTCGTCGACTAATCGCACGATTTTGCGGTGCGGTCGCAAAACAAAGACACTAAATTTATTACAGTGAACAGAGACTTCAATGAACGAACTGACAGATCATAACTTTACGAAAATAAGGATAGTAAACTTATCACTCGAGGGAAGACCTGAACCAAGGACGTCTCGTTCCGCAGCTGCTCACGCTAACCACGAGACCACGGCGCACATATGCTTACATTATCCTTGATGTTGCATATCTTGCGCATGGGCTGCTCAGTTTGTATATTTTGCTTATTTTTTCATAGTTCCACACAACTTCCTCCTGTTTTCTCGATTGATCTGTGTTCAGTTTTTCAAGGCCTATCCACTGTGCCAACTTGTAACTAAATCTGAGGGGGGTGCGATGGGGAGGTTCCCTTGTTAGTCTTTTTCGCTGCGCAGGGAATACGTCGTCCATTACTAGAAGGACGGTGTTATTAGCAATCTTCTGGTATTCATGCAGTAGCGCGCCCTCGCGTTTGATGTGAGGAGCTGGAATGTGGCTCGAGGTAAGTAGCCAGTACTGGCCCACTAACAATGTGCAGGGCCTTGTTAAGCTGTACGTCTGTCTTATTTTTACGTGTGGACTGTTAAGCCAGACAGGCGCACACTACTCTGCTGCTGAGTGCACCGAACTGAGTGTTGATACCGGAGAGTGTCTGCTGGCGATCACCAACGAGAGCCTCAGAGTGTATGCCGAATGCTGTTGCTGGTTTTGATCTTCGCCGATGTTCGTGTCAAGTGCTCCTTGAAAGAAAGTGTCGTATCTAACGTCATCCAAAGATAATTTGGATGTATATTATTATGTCCGTGAGATACAGTAGATCACACGTATTCTGTGGATGGTGCTAAAGAACAGTCACTTCAAAGCAAATATCTAAAGCCAAGGAGCAGAGGCAGCCAGATAATCTCAAAGACGTCCTGGCTAAAATGATTATATAACAAGACATGTTAACAGCGTCAACGAGGGTTATTTGGAAAGTAAGGCCCGGTTATTTGGAAAGCAAGGTCCGATTTTTTATGTGCACTAATAATAAACCTGTAAAATCGTGGTGTCTGCGTATGTTTCCCTACCTATCATTCAATACACAAATCCCCAAAACTACTACAGGAATTTTCAAAGGTATTTTCCAGTAACTTCAGTGTAGGTAGGGACAGTGTATAGGCGACATTTGATCAAAATCGGATCGCGGAAAACAATGCGAGGGCATTTGGAAAACAGGCTTCAAATGGCTCTGAGCAGTATGGGACTTAACTTCTGAGGTCATCAGTCCCCTAGAACTCAGAACCACTTAAACCGTAGCGGTCGCGCGGTTCCAGACTTTAGCGCCTAGAACCGCTCGGCCACGCCGTGGAAAACAGCGACTGTTTGCTTCTACAGAAACTTTTATTAGAAACAATTAAACGAAGCTGTATTTTACACAAAATATCATTCCCAAGCTACTTTTGTACGTAGTTACCGTTCAACTTCAGGCACCTGACATACCATATTATCAGCTTTCATGTGCCTTCTGCATACCCAGGCTGCCAAGCTATTGAACCACACATTAACGGCTTCTGTAAGTTCACCATCAATTCGGTAGCGTTGTGCACTCGGAAAATCTTTCAATTAGGAAAATAATTGAAAATCAGTTGAGGCTAAGTCCGGACTGTATGGCTCAATCAAGTCCCGTGTCACACTCCCTGCATGCGGACGTGCATCATCGTGAAGTAGGATGGTTCCAATGGTTAGCATTCTGCGTCGCTTGTTCTTAATTGTGCGACGAAGTCATTGAAGCGTCTTACAATTGGCCGCTGCATTTATCGTCTCACCTCTAGCCATGTACTCGATGAGGTGGACACACTTACGATCCCAAGACAGCGTAACCAGTACATTTTTGGTGCTCAAAATTAATTTTTCTTTTTTCGGTTTCGTTGGGGATTGCGAAAGATGCCATTGCAGTGACTGACGCTTCGTTTCTGGTTCCAAATGTGGTACCCAAGTCTCTCCACCAGTGACAATCTCACTGAAAAATTCATCACCGTGCTTTTGATAGCGAATGAGAAATGTTAATGCAGTTGGCATTCGTTTGTTTTGTGTTCGTCTGGCAAAATTCGTGGAACGCACCTGGCACACACTTCTTTACAGCCCAGACCTACAACTAAATCTCGAACAACACAGTTCCTGAAATGACAGGAAAGAATGAGTTTAGTCCAGTAATTGTAAAACGCCTATCTACTTGGATTTTTGTTTCAATCTTTGGTTTGAGTCAGTCAGTCACCACAGAGGGCCGACCAGAGCGATCTTCGTCCTGAACTTTCTTCCGTCCGCCATTAAACTTGATACAACACTCCAGAACTGACGCTTCGTACATCGTATCAGCGTAAACCTGTGTCGTTTGTCTGTATATTTCGATGGGTCGAACCTTTTGCGCTTTTTGAAAAGCGGATAACACTGCGCAGCTGCACTCGGCTTGATCGTCAATTTTCTCACACATTATCAAGCGGCGAAGCTGAACATTGAGGAACAGCACTGAATCGTTGTCAGCCCCAAACTGAAGTCGGTGAGAACCACGGTCAGTGACCGGTCGGCCGTGCTGTGAGGGGACGCGGTCTCGTGTCAAAGCATTGTCTAGAAAATGATGGTCGGGTCCTGCAGAAACTGGCATCACTTCTGTCTCTGTGCTGTTTATTTTTGGAACACAACCTACGACCAGCTTAGAGACAGAAGTGGTGACACTTCTCCAGGGCCTGACCACCATTTCACAGGACAATGCTCAAGCACGTACGGTGCAAGCTGTTACTGATTTGTTTGACTGACGGGTGTCGTAAGCACTCCACTGATTGAAACCCTAGTGAATTTAACTCTATTTCCAAACTGAAGGAAACACTTCACGGCATTCGATTCAGAACTGCTATAAATTCGTCGGGCAACAGACCGCGCCGCTCGAACTGTCAACACAACTGGCACTGCTAAGAGTATCCTACGACTTCCACATCGCTGGCAACGGGTTATACACAATGCTGGTGACTACTTTGAAGTTCAGTAAAACTTTGGAACACGTATCTTATTTTGCACGAGCTGTAAATAAATAGTTGTCACTCTTAAAGTTCCAGCCCTCGTACTCCTGTATGTACCTAGAGTCGCCACTTAAAGGCGTTTCTTGAAACTTTGTAACAGATTTCCTCGAGATAGTTTGCGTTCCATCTTCAAGACTCGTCCGTTTCAGTTACTTCAGTGACTCTGCGACACTCTCCCACGGATCAAACAAACATGTGAACATTCGTGCTGCCCTTTGGGTGTACATTCAGTATGTCCTGTCAGTCATATTAGGTACAGATCTCACACACTGGAGCAATATCCTAGAATGGGTCGCACGGGTAATTTGTAAGCAATCTCATTTATAGTCTATAGCAATTCCTCGGTATTGTACTATTACACCGAAGTCAACCACTTGCTTTACCGACGACAGAGCGTATGTGATCCATACGAAGTTTCTGTGAGTTGGCTGATTCGAACAGTGACTGATGTTGTAGTCATAGGACACTAGTTCGTTTTTATGTACGAGACTTGAGAATGTCTCCGGACCCCGTACAGTTCCGTCTGCCGACAGTGAACGTGCCTGGGGGCGTGCTGCGAGTTACCTGGGGCTGGGGGAGCTGGTGGAGGTGCTGGTGGTGGTGGAGGAGGCGTTGTGCATGTCCCAGTGGCGGCCCGGCTGCCGCAGCCCGGGCACCGAGCGCAGCGTCCGCGTGGACGGCGGGACGGGCGCCGCGGCGCGAGGCGCCTTCTTGGGGGCGGCCGCCGCCGAGCGCCGCGACGCCGCAGACGCCGCCGACGTGGGCGCCGACTTGCCTCCGCCGCCGCCTCCGCCGCCTCCGCTGCGGCCGCCGTCGCTGCCGGGGGACGGCAGGGCGCACACCCCCAGCAGCGCGCTGCGGCTCTCGTTCTCGTACAGGCAGTGCACCTGCGGACACGCGGCTCCGTCAGTCACGGCTGAACGCGTCGATTCCAAAGCCGCCCAGGTGTCGCGGCCCTCTTTCGACGTGGCAGATGCGTCAGCTACGAGGGTTGTTCGGAAACAGTGAAAACCAAAACGAGACTCAGAGCTTATATGGCCGTGGTCCATGGAATTCTTCTATTCCTAATGTTTCGTCCAATACTCCGTTGGACATCTTCAGAGGTATGGCTGGTCCTGCGCAGTCCTGCCGGCAGGAATAGAAGAATTCCATGGACCTGCCGGCAGGACTCCGCAGGAGCAGCCATACCTCTGAAGATGTCCAACGTAGTATTGGACGAAACGTCAGGAATAGAAGAATTCCATTTACCTGCCGGCAGGACTCCGCAGGACCAGCCATACCTCTGAAGATGTCCAACGTAGTATTGGACGAAACGTTAGGAATAGAAGAATTCCATGTACCTGCCGGCAGGACTCCGCAGGACCAGCCATACCTCTGAAGGCGTCCAACGTAGTATTGGACGAAACCGTCAGGAATAGAAGAATTCCATGTACCTGCCGGCACGACTCCGCAGGACCAGCCATACCTCTGAAGATGTCCAACGTAGTATTGGACGAAACGTTAGGAATAGAAGAATTCCATGTACCTGCCGCCAGTACTCCGCAGGACCAGCCATACCTCTGAAGATATCCAACGTAGTATTGGACGAAACGTTAGGAATAGAAGAATTCCATGGACCACGGCCATATAGCCCGGAAGAATTATCAACAACAGTACCATCCGGTCGTGAAAGCCTTCATTGTATGAGAAAACAGAGGGCCGTAGACACGGGTTCCCAGGTAGATCCCGTGTTTCTTGACTTACGCAAGGCGTTCGATACAGTTCGCCACAGTCACGCAGCATCTCATTCTCAATGGAGAGAAGTCTTCCGAAGTAAGAGTGATTTCAGGTGTGCCGCAGGGGAGTGTCGTAGGACCGTTGCTATTCACAATATAATGTATATTGTGAATAGCAACGGTCCTACGACACTGTTCACTGAGGCTTTTTACAGATGATGCTGTGGTGTATCGAGAGGTTGTAACAATGGAAAATTGCACTGAAATGCAGGAACATCTGCAGCGAATTGACGCATGGTGCAGGGAATGGCAATTGAATCTCAATGTAGACAAGTGTAATGTGCTGCGAATACACAGAAAGATAGATCCTTTATCATTTAGCTACAAAATAGCAGGTCAGCAACTGGAAGCAGTTAATACCGTAAATTATCTGGGAGTACGCATTAGGAGTGATTTAAAATGGAATGATCAAATAATGTTGATCGTCGGTAAAGCAGATGCCAGACTGAGATTCATTGGAAGAATCCTAAGGAAATGCAATCCGCAAACAAAGGAAGTAGGTTACAGTACGCTTGTTCGCCCACTGCTTGAATACTGCTCAGCAGTGTGGGATCCGTACCAGATAGGGTTGATAGGAGATATAGAGAAGATCCAACGGAGAGCAGCGCGCTTCGTTACAGGATCATTTTGTAATCGCGAAAGCGTTACGGAGATGATAGATAAACTCCAGTGGAACACTCTGCAGGAGAGACGCTCAGTAGCTCGGTACGGGCTTTTGTCAAAGTTTCGAGAACATACGTTCACCGAAGAGTCAAGCAGTATATTGCTCCCTCCTACGTATATCTCGCGAAGAGACCGTGAGGATAAAATCAGAGAGATTAGAGCCCACACAGAAGCATACCGACAATCCTCCTTTCCACTAACAATACGAGACTGGAATAGAAGGGAGAACCGATAGAGGTACTCAAGGTACCCTCCGCCACACACCGTCAGGTGGCTTGCTGAGTATGGATGTAGATGTAGACCTGTTTCATATGCACATTTAGGTACACCTTCCAGGTACTTCTCTACATACTCGCCGCTCCGAGGGAGACATTTGTCGAAGTGTTATACCAAATTTCCAACACCATCGTTACAGAAGGCAGCTTTCTGATAGTTCCCTACGCTGGTCTATAGCGCGTAACCTGCGCCCAAGTGTTGTCTTCGTATCCAGCGTTTCATGTGAACAGAGATGATACTCAGGACGAGCCAATTAGGGCTCTGTTGTGGGTGATCGAAAACTTCCCATCGAAAAGGCTGCAGGAGCGTCTTGACTGCCCCTGCAGAGTGCGGCTGAGAATTCCTGTGGAGAAGGAAGTGCGTGGCAGTTGTGCTAGGTGGGCTGCATTCATTAAGGGGGGGTAGGGCATCGAACTGGCCGACTTGGAGCAGGAGAGGCACCACAGGACATTTTTATTTCCACTGTATATACTTTTACAAATAAATTCATAAAACTTTGTCAGCATGACCAGGAAGGGTTCAGGATTCACGCTCATAGCAATGGAACTTCAAAAATATAACAACATATATTATTTTTACATGTGAAATTTCATTTTTTCACTTACTATTGGCTGCATTCGTTGCTATAGGTACACTTTTCTTCATAAGTAAGGGAGATTCTTTGATGAATTTTGCACAGCATACAAACCATATGTACAGGTGTATGAAACTCTAGAATGTTCCAAATCTATTAAAAACTGTGCTAAAAACTGAGATAATTAACCATAAAATTTGAGTTTTTTTCTAAACATTAAGTTTAAAATGTAACAGCTCATTCATTTCTTCATTAATTAAATAAATTCTAGAGTTTCATACACCTGTAAGTATGGTTTGTATGCTGTGCAAAATTAATCGAAGAATCTCCCTTACTTATGAAGAAAAGTGTACCTACAGCAACAAATGCAGCCAATAGTAAGTGAAAAAGTGATGAAATTTCAGACGTAAAAAAATTTATTTTGTTATACTTTTGAATTTACGTTGCTATGAGTTTGAATCCTGAATCGGTCCTGGTCGTGTTGACAAAGTTTTATGAATTTATTTGTAAAAGTATAGACAGTGGAAATTAAAATGTCGTGTGGTGCCTCTCCTGTTCCAAGTCGGCCCGTTTGACGTCCTACCCCCCCCCCCCCCCCCCCCCCCCCTTAAGGCGGAGCCTCTCACCGGGCCCTCCTACTTGGCGGGAGACACCGATGTTCTAGGCACCTTTACCCGCTCACAGTGCGCTCACAACTGAAAAGAGCGTCTTGATGCGATCGACGGGCACACTAGAGACACCGCTCAAAATGTCTGTGAAAAGCCTCGTCTCATTTTCACACCGGTTTCCATTTCGCAACTTATCGTTCCCCACTCTCCCAATAGCCCTCTTAGTTTCCGGCGCCCGGGGAAGGGGGTTTTCTTCGGCCTGAAGACGACGGACAGGATTTTCCGCAATACGTGTAACCCAGAAACGCTCTAGAACTCTTCAAGCGTGCTCCCGCATGTATGTGGACGGCCCCGACAACGTGCCATGCTGTCTGAGCAGTATGAGATGAAAGACGGAGAACTACAAATGGCTTGAATTTGGATTTGTTTCATATTTCTACACTGAAACTGCATGGGACTAACGATGAAATATGCGTTTGCGGAGAAACTTGGACACCAGAACATGTCGAACTGCTATGCAACACGCGGGCACGACGACAGTGGCATCGCCACAAATACGTAATCCCGACGACTGGAATACAATAAATAGTGTAGCCGTTATTGTATCACACATTGCATGAAAAATACAAGGGCCAAACCACTACGGAAGGAGGTGTTGACAGGCACAAACAACAGAATAAATCACATGGTAGGACACAAGCATGACCCCAAGTTCTGAATCCGTGGAAGGAACCAACACACTAAGTGAACATGACTCGGAAGGGACCAACACGTAAGGGACCCAAACCAACAACGCATGACATTGCATACCACAACACAGTCACAAACAACACAACAGGAAGTAACAATCATAAGAGAAACTCGGACAGCACTTAGTAAGCCTCTAGCAACAGCAGACCTTCACTTACGAAGGGAAGGCTCGAAGAACTTTTATTCCGAGGCTCCTACATCCCAACGACATATTGCATAGTGTTTAAAGTATACTGCAGACAAGCAGTAATGTATTGTTCGACTTACTGCGTGTAAATAGAGGAGTATTCCCTTCTCTAATTGAAACTAAATGAATCAATTTTATATATCAAATGTATTTTCTGCATAAAGTATGTATAAAACTAAAAATGTATTGTATTAAGTTATTTAAGGAATAATGCATTCAAGTAGCGATGAACTACATTCTATATCTACTAACAAATTTACAAACATAAGTGTATTTCTTATGTACAGCTAAAATTAATGTATTCCATGTATCAAATGCTCAGTCAGTATTTAATCTGTATAATACCAGGCGTAGGTATCACATACAACATACCGTAACTACCAACAATAGGACTAACAAACAGCTGCTGAATATCATGTAGTGCATGTAGTGTCCTGACTTGCAACACTCCCTGTAATATACCAATACACACAAACACAGTAAACATACATAAGCACAAACCATTTCAGATGAGAATAGCTCGAGGTTCTACAGAGACCTTCTTACCTGAAATAGGTTCAAATGGCTCTGAGCACTATGAGACTTCACATCTGAGGTCATCAGTCCCCTACAACTTAGAACTAATTAAACCTAACCAACCTAAGGACATCACACACATCCATGCCCGAGGCAGGATTCGAACCTGCGACCTTAGCGGCCGCCCAGCTCCAGACTGTAGCGCCTAGAACCGCTCGCCCACTCCGGCCGGCACACTCATTGTATTACTTATTTCTTTTTAATTTTTTTTTGAAATTTGCAGTATATAAATTATATTCTCATCAACTAGACAGAAACATATTAGATGGAACCATTGTAACAATTCTTAAACAGCCAATTCCCTGTAACCTTAAAGAACTTTTTTTATATTACATTCCTTTCCTGTACTACTCGCAAATAGAGCGAGGAAAAAACTAGTCTATATGCCTCGGTATGAGCCCTGTGTTCTCATACTTCCTGCTCCTTCCGCGGAATGTATGTTGGCGGCAGTAGAATCGTTTGGCAGTCAGCTTCAAACGGAGGTTCTCTGAATTTTCTCAACACCGTTTCTTCCCTCCAGGGATTCCCATTTAAGTTCCCGAAGCATTTCCGTAACACTTACGTGTTATTTGAACCTACCGGCAACAAATCTATCAGCCCGCCTCTGAATTGCTTCAGTCTGACCTGGTACGGATCCCAAACACTCGCCGTGTGTTCCTTCAGTCTGACATGGTACGGATCTCGAAAACTCTAGCAGTACTCAAGAATAGATCCCCCAACGTCCTATATTTACTAAAATTCTCGCAATAAACCAAAGTCCACCACTCGCCTTCCCTACCATAGTTCGGGTCTAGTGAAGCAGGGGATACATCCGTCGGCTTTGATCAATGACGTCATACATTAGTCACAGATAGTAATGTCTTCACTTCGAGGCATAGATAATAAAGCAGTTCTGTGTTCTGGATAAGCGCTATCATCGCACATTAAAATAATTATTCGTAATGATATTGAGGTAATTTGGAGTAGTAGTTTGTTATTGTAGAACAATTTTTAGTGTCTTATTTTCGTTTATAGGAATGGATTTGTCTGTTTGTGGGTATGTAATTTTCGTTACTGTCTGTCTAGGCGAGCTTCGGTTATTCCTCGATATTTCCGTGTGATAAGTTCACTTTCCCATTAGCTTCTTTCACTGTATTTCACTATTTTGATATATTTCACTGTTTCATTGCACCAATGTGTGTATTTTCGTGTTGTGAAGTACGTAACAGAAATTTCTCAGCTGTCGATCTTCTTTCGTTTCCCAGCACTAGTATCAGTACGATATTTTCGAATGTGTACTTGCTATATTACAGGCGAAACCCCTGACACGCTAGCGCCATTCGACGGCCATCACCGCGGTTCCTGGTGCGTCCGCTGTGCCGTGCGTGTGATCATTGCTTGTACAGCCCTCTCGCAGTGTCCGGAGCAAGTATGGTGGGTCTGACACACCGGTGTCAAGGTGTTCTTTTTTCCATTTCCAGGAATGTATATAGAGTTCAACGGAAGTCTGGTATACATATATTACATACGTAGGCCCTTCTGTCATCAGTAGTACTAATATGTACGTAAGAAAAGACTGTTAGTAATAGCGGAGACGACATAAACAACACATCTACTATTTGTCTCCCGTGTTCCACTTAGGGTTTACTCAAGCGGAGGATACATCGTTCGAGATAAGAACAGGACAGTAGTGCTAGTGAAAACGAAGATATCGACTTACGACGAAGTCCTATTCAAACTGTACTTAAACAACAGACTTCGAATGAGCTTTTAATTTGTATCCGGTGTTTCATTTACGGTTTAGTGAAGCAGGGGATACATAGTTCAAGTGAACAACAGGACAGCAATGCTAGTTGAAACTAAGAAATCGACCTACGCTGAACTTGTATCCCGTACTGCACTTAGCAATACAGTTCGAAACAGTTTCGAGATACAGCTGACATACATGTGACGTGATGTAGTCTTTGCTAGTAATATATTTCATTCATTTATTTCCATTGTATTTTGCGGAGAAATACTAAGATACAAACACGCGATATCGTTAACGTGAAAATACTACTGGCCCTTAATATGTGAAGTATAGTTTTTCTCTCTTGCATTCCTTTGTTTCTCAACATTCTTCTCAGCTCTTTCATCTTTGTAATACATGCTCTCTGGCCAATTCTGACGTCATTGGTCAAAGCCGACGGGTTGTATCCCCTGCTAAACTAGACCCCATAGTTCTCATATGCTCGTTCCACTTCGTCTCTCTTTGCACCGCTACACCCAGATATGTAGACACTAGTAATACTGTATCTGAACATTACAGGTTTATTCTTCCTACTGGTCCACATTAACTTACATTTTCTCACGTTCAGAGCTAGCTGCCATTCGTCACATCAGCTATCTATAGATTTTGTCTAAGTCGTCTAGTATCGGCGTACAGTGACTCAATGTCGTCACTTTACCGTACACCACAGCATCATCAGGGAACGACCGCACATTGCTGTCTGGCAAATCATGTGTACAGAGAACAACAGCGGTGCTGTCACACTTCCCTGGGCCACTTCTGACGATGCCCTTGTTTCTGACGAACACATATATCACGGGCAAAATAAATTTTCAGTATGTTTTAATTTACTACTAGCTGACAAATCTGGGACTGCCTGGCTATTCATTTTGCATTGTAAGCTCCTTCGCGTCTCCATGAAACTATTTTATAAGCGTCTCTACGGCAACGCTTCTTCACAGCTCTATAGCCGGCTATTGTTTCTGCCTACAGCTCTTAGCACTTCGCAGTTGAAAACTGTAAAAACCGCTGCCAGATCGCGATGATTTCAGTAAGCTGACTCGACTGTAGGGGTACCTTGGTAGTAATTAATAACTGTACTAAAAGTTCATGCTAGGTGCTATGTGTCGTACCATGATATGCACCAAGACAAAACAAACGACACACCATGAAGGATTTATCAGAATGGGACGGAAATCGACAGATGTGATGTACTTGTACAGACAACCAAATCGTAACAAATTTCAGGAAAAATGTATGATTTATTCGAGACGGAAGAGCTTGGCAAACCGAGTACGTCAGTAACGTGTCGGTCCATCTGTGGCCATGTTGCAACCTGGCACAGTTGTCGTATGTCATCCGGAGGGACATATATGCAAATTCTGTCCAACTGGCGTGTTAGATCGTCAAAATCGTGAGGTGTTTGGAGGGGTCTGCCCATATTGCTCGAAACGTTCTCAGGTAGGGCTTGGCAAGCACCAAAACAAGCAGTCTTCCCATGTGCGGGTGGGCATTATCTTGCTGAAATGTAAGCGCAGGATGGCTTGCTATGAAGGCCAACAAAGTGGGGCCTTCACTGACAAACTGCTTTGCTGTAAGTGTGCCACGGAAGACAGCCCTTCTATAATATGCATGGAACTGAAAACAATAAAATTTTTATCTGGTAGAAACTGTCGGCATACGGTCAGATGCAGGCAGATTTTCGTCATGGTGCCACGTAATTATGACTTATTTAGTTTCACATTCGGAAAAAGGCCGTTCGCACACATTTGGTGTTATGTATCACAGGATGTCAAATAAAAAGCCTTTCACCCATCTATTTTCCAAATTTATTTTATTTGGATGCCAGTATCAGCGTTTTATTACGCCATCTACGGGCCCATGACCGACGTGTAAGATGATTCTACACCTCTGTTCTGATCAAAGCAGAGAACAGCAATACTGGTATTGCCACATTTTTGCTACAGCGATAACTTCAACCATCATCTGCCGATATATGAACTGTATCACGTTTGAAACTTCATTATGGGGGCTTCGAAACACTTCCCGAGGCAAACAATGCAGACTTCCTGGACAGTTTTAACGTAAAAGCATTTGTCTTTTAAACAGGAAGTACACTGTAAATCCGTCAGTTCTATCTGCACATAGAGAGGGGCGTTATCAACTGGAATAGCACACCGCCACACGGCCTCGAAAACACCTCCAAACAACACGTTTGACTACCAGTGATGTCAAAAACTTTAGAAGTCTATCCTAATTCTTTCAACGCCACAATGAATTCTTCAAAATTCACGGTTTGTTTAACGCCAGTGGGCTTAGGGAAGTGGACGGTGTTTTTTTCATCAGAAACCAGGCAACACGTTTCCAGTCATCAACAGTCCTATGTCGGTGTTGAGGGGTCAGGCGAGGCACAAAGCCGTGTGTCGTCCAGTCATCAAGGGTACACTGTAATGCGACTACGTGCCATTTAGTGAAGGCCAGGCATAGGCAAGGCGCAGCGGCAGAGAAAGTGGACGCTTATGCCATCTGTGGGCCAGAATCGAAGGCAAAGCAGAAGTGTTTCCGCCTGGTGGCAGCTAAATTAAATAACCCTATGCGGGAGACACGTGTCTGGCTTGTGCTGCACTCTGACAGCGAAATAACAAAAGAATTAAACTAAATAATATTTTTACGTGTAGTAAAAATATAAATGTAATATTACTTTAATATATGAAAATTACTGTAATTGAATATTGTAATGCTATATTGTAATGCTATGGTACGGGCAGGTAGGTTAGAAAATTTAAAAAGGGAAATGGATAAGTTAAAGTTAGATATAGTGGGAATTAGTGAAGTTCGGTGGCAGGAGGAACAAGACTTCTGGTCAGGTGACTACAGGGTTATAAACACAAAATGAAATAGGGGTAATGCAGGAGTAGGTTTAATAATGAATAGGGAAATAGGAATGCGGGTAAGCTACTACAAACAACACAGCGAACGCATTGTTGTGGCCAAGATAGATACGAAGCCCACACCTACTACAGTAGTACAAGTTTATATGCCAACTAGCTCTGCAGATGATGAAGAAATTGGAGAAATGTATGATGAAATAAAAGAAATTATTCAGATAGTGAAGGGAGACAAAAATTTAATAGTCATGGGTGACTGGAATTCGAGTGTAGGAAAAGGGAGAGAAGGAAACGTAGTAGGTGAATATGGATTGGGGCTAAGAAATGAAAGAGGAAGCCGCCTGGTAGAATTTTGCACAGAGCATAAATTAATCATAGCGAACACTTGGTTTAAGAATCATGAAAGAAGGTTGTATACATGGAAGAACCCTGGAGATACTAAAAGGTATCAGATAGATTATGTAATGGTAAGACAGAGATTTAGGAACCAGCTATTAAATTGTAAGACATTTCCAGGGGCAGATGTGGACTCTGACCACAATCTATTGGTTATGAACTGTAGATTAAAACTGAAGAAACTGTAAAAAGGTGGGAATTTAAGGAGATGGGACCTCGATAAACTGAAAGAACCAGAGGTTGTACAGAGTTTCAGGGAGAGCATAAGGGAACAATTGACAGGAATGGGGGAAAGAAATACAGTAGAAGAATGGGTAGCTTTGAGGGATGAAGTAGTGAAGGCAGCAGAGGATCAAGTAGGTAAAAAGACGAGGGCTAGTAGAAATCCTTGGGTAACAGAAGAAATATTGAATTTAATTGATGAAAGGAGAAAATATAAAAATGCAGTAAATGAAACAGGCAAAAAGGAATACAAACATCTCAAAAATGAGATCGACAGGAAGTGCAAAATGGCTAAGCAGGGATGGCTAGAGGACAAATGTAAGGATGTAGAGGCTTATCTCACGAGGGGTAAGACAGATACTGCCTACAGGAAAATTAAAGAGACCTTTGGACATAAGAGAACCACTTGTATGAACATCAAGAGCTCAGATGGAAACCCAGTTCTACGCAAAGAAGGGAAATCAGAAAGGTGGAAGGAGTATATAGAGGGTCTATACAAGGGCGATGTACTTCAGGACAATATTTTGGAAATGGAAGAGGATGTAGATGAAGACGAAATGGGAGATAAGATACTGCGTGAAAAGTTTGACAGAGCACTGAAAGACCTGAGTCGGAACAAGGCCCCCGGAGTAGACAACATTCCATTGGAACTACTGACGGCCTTGGGAGAGCCAGTCCTGTCAAAACTCTACCATCTGGTGAGCAAGATGTATGAAACAGGCGAAATACCCTCAGACTTCAAGAAGAATATAATAATTCCAATCCCAAAGAAAGCAGGTGTTGACAGATGTGAAAATTACCGAACAATCTGTTTAATAAGTCACAGCTGCAAAATACTAACACGAATTCTTTACAGACGAATTGAAAAACTAGTAGAAGCCGACCTCTGGGAAGATCAGTTTGGATTCCGTAGAAACACTGGAACACGTGAGGCAATACTGACCTTACGACTTATCTTAGAAGAAAGATTAAGGAAAGGCAAACCTACGTTCCTAGCATTTGTAGACATAGAGAAAGCTTTTGACAATGTTGACTGGAATACTGTCTTTCAAATTCTAAAGGTGGCAGGGGTAAAATACAGGGAGCGAAAGGTTATTTACAATTTGTACAGAAACCAGATGGCAGTTATAAGAGTCGAGGGACATGAAAGGGAAGCAGTGGTTGGGAAGGGAGTGAGACAGGGTTGTAGCCTCTCCCCGATGTTATTCAATCTGTATATTGAGCAAGCAGTAAAGAAAACAAAAGAAAAATTCGGAGTAGGTATTAAAATCCATGGAGAAGAAATAAAACCTTTGAGGTTCGCCGATGACATTGTAATTCGAGACAGCAAAGGACTTGGAAGAGCAGTTGAACGGAATGGACAGTGTCTTGAAAGGAGGATATAAGATGAACATCAACAAAAGCAAAACGAGGATAATGGAATGTAGTCGAATGAAGTCGGGTGATGCTGAGGGAATTAGATTAGGAAATGAGACACTTAAAGTAGTAAAGGAGTTTTGCTATTTGGGGAGCAAAATAACTGATGATGGTCGAAGTAGAGAGGATATAAAATGTTGACTGGCAATGGCAAAGAAAGCGTTTCTGAAGAAGAGAAATTTGTTAACATCGAGTATAGATTTAAGTGTCAGGAAGTCATTTCTGAAAGTATTTGTATGGAGTGTAGCCATGTATGGAAGTCAAACATGGACGATAAATAGTTTGGACAAGAAGAGAATAGAAGCTTTCGAAATGTGGTGCTACAGAAGAATGCTGAAGATTAGATGGGTAGATCACATAACTAATGAGGAAGTATTGAATATGATTGGGGAGAAGAGAAGTTTGTGGCTCAACTTGACCAGAAGAAGGGATCGGTTGGTAGGATATGTTCTGAGGCATCAAGGGATCACCAATTTAGTATTGGAGGGCAGCGTGGAGGGTAAAAATCGTAGAGGGAGACCAAGAGATGAATAAACTAAGCAGATTCAGAAGGATGTAGGTTGCAGTAGGTACTGGGAGATGAAGAAGCTTGCACAGGATAGAGTAGCATGGAGAGCTGCATCAAACCAGTCTCAGCACTGAATACCACAACAACAACAACAACAATGGTATGTTTAATTGTAGATAGAGAACTTGGCGTAATGTAAAATAATGTTTAGATGTGGGGGGAATCCCCGAGAATGAGAACAGTGTACAGGTTGGCGCGTAATATTGGCAGTTGAAGCTAGTTGGCGTAGCTCTGAGGCGGAACACATATTAAGTGGCGTAAAAGTGACTGCCGGTGTGTGCTACGGTAACGTTGCTAACAAACCATTTAGAAGTGAGCTGAAAACAGATATGGACTTCGTGTATCGTATGGCTACAAGCTAAATGGACACTAAGGCTTGTAAGACGCGGTATTTCGACGGAGATGGGCTGTGAGCGGCAAAATGGTACGGTTTCCCGCTCTGAGGTACATGGCAGCGCATGGTTCAATGCTGCGTTAATTGCGACGAGTTTCTTGTGCCAACGGCGAGGTGTGAAGGGACCAGTAGCCGCATCCAACGGCGTATCGCGATCTCAATAACTGGTAAGGTCCATTGGTGAGCTCACTTCGGTAGCAACGGACTAGAAGTTATCTTACAGGAGTATGATTATGAACAGTGGTGGTTATACCGACGCCATTACCAGCACATTTATATTCCGTTAATCAGTTTGTGTAATAGTCAAAACCAAGTTCTCTACAGTGTGTTAAGTTTGGAGGCAATAATAATTTTGTGGTTAAAATTGCATTCCCCGAGTGTAATCAATTACATAAAGGAAATAGCTCATTATTACCCCATATCCAGTGATTTCTATGTGCTGCAACATCAGTGAAAAGTTATGGTGCGTGAGAATCGGCGTAGCTATATTGCAAGAGAAAATAGTCGAAATTATCGCCGAAATTGCCAGCAGGCGCGCCTTCATGCAACGGATGGAAGATGCCAGGTACTGTGCCACCTCAACTACTATCCAGCTCGATGTGGTGGCTTTTCAGTACATTGCCGTAGTCGGTTCCGTCCGAGCAACGTAATTCTCAATTAGTGTCTTCAGTAACTATATTGACAAGCAGATCTATATTGTTATTTAATAAACGTTCAAGGAAATTGCTGCCACCACAGTACACATTGTGCCTTCAGCACAATGCAATTCAGTAATTACAAATTGTTTAGTTTACATTAACCTAAAACAAGTTCAAGTGTTTATCATGTCTGTTTATGTATTATGAAACGATTTTAAATGAATAATGTCCTCCTGCTAGGCAATATCAAACATATAGAATTAAGTGTTCCCTGTTCAGCCACTTCAAAGAGATTATCCGTGCTACAAACAATCAAATACAGACGTAAAAATAAGTTGGTTACACGCCATTATCATTATTTATTCCAAAAATTCCATGTAGTAGTTGGATCACCATAGGGTGTCTATTCAAACCTATTACACGCGAGAGCCGCTTTCCTGAAGTCCGATGCCGCATGGTCTAATAATAATAATAATACAGTAAATTCGGGTAGTGGCATCGCAACACGAGTGGGCCTTCGGCTCCGAAAGCCCATATCGATGTTGTTGCGTTGAGTGGTTCGCATGCTGGCACTTGCTGTTGGCCCAGCATCGAAATCTGCTGCAATTTGCGGAAAGGCTATAGTTCAGTCACGATGTACGATTCCCTTCAGTCGTCGTTGGTCCCGTTCTTGCAGGATCTTTTTCCGGCCGCAGCGATGTCGGAAATTTTATGTTTTAACGGATTTGTGATATTCACGGTACACTCGTGAAATGGTCGTACGGGACATTGCTACCTCGGAGATGCTGTGTCCCATCGCTCTGGCGCCGTCTCCAACACCACATTAAAACTCACTTACATCTTGATGACCTGCCATCGTAGCAGCAGTAACCGATCTGACAACTGCGTCAGACACTTCTTGTCTTATAGGCGTTGCCGACCGCAGCGCCGTATTCTGCCTGTTTGCGCATCTCTGTATTTGAATACGCATGCCTGTAGGAGTTTCTTTGGCTCTTCAGTGTAGTAATATAGCTACAATTAAAGCTTTGAGTGTACGGTAACAAGCCTATATATCGTATGCTTCAGTGGTGGTCGCTTTAGCGCAGTGAATAACGTCACAGATTCGCAATGACAATTTGATATGATGATAGTCACGTCCCATTCCATCCAAAAAAAAAAAAATTTTTTTAACCTTCGCGTTTTTAGTAGCTTCTAATACTTTGAAGGAAGGTGTTAATTTTAAATTCTTTGTCTGACTTGGTGGTCAGGCCTACACCGTATTGCTAGAGCCAACACCGTGTATCTAGAGGAGGCCGAAATGCACGCGTTTAAGCTCACGCAGACTGGCGTGAGGTCTGGAACAGTTAAAGGAGTTGAGTCTAATACATAAAGTACGAAGCTCTTGGAATACTTAACTTTAATCCATAATTGGAGTACATCGGTCTGATGGTTCATGCTTCATTACACACATAGCAAAGGATAAATGGCGCCTTGCTAGTTCAGCAAATGAGGTAGCTGAAGGCTATGCTAACTATCGTCTCGGCAAATGAGAGCGTATTTGTCAGTGTAGCTTCGCTAGCAAAGTCGTCCGTACAACTGGGGCGAGTGCTAGGACGTCTCTCTAGACCTGCCGTGTGGCGGCGCTCGGTCTGCAATCACTGACAGTGGCGACACGCGGCTCCGTCGTATACTAGCGGACCGCGGCCGATTTAAAGGCTACCACCTAGCAAGTGTGGTGTCTGGCGGTGACACCACAGTTTCAAATTTGTTTGTGGCCTTCAGCCGTGCAATACGTTAATATTTCATGAATTGGACTTTCGGCCGTTCTGTTGTAAGTTTAAAAAGAAATGTCTTGGTTAGAAAAAAATTGTTTACTGATGTGTTTTAATTATAGTTGTCTTTCAGTGTAGGCCTTCAGCCGCTAATTGTTGCCAATTGCATGTCTTTTTTTAAAAAAATTACCTTCTATTTTTAATTGCTTTTGGTTTCTAAGCCAGGCCTTCAGCCATTCTTGTTTCGATGTGGTTTTGGGGCCTTCAGCCCAGAAAGCATCTCAAGTTTTCTTTAACTGGGGCTTCAGCCGTATTGTCTAATTGTGATCCTTTAAAGGAATGTGTAAATAAGTGGTTCTTTGGAAAATAAAGTTGTGAAACTCTCAGTTACTGTTTACGGCCCCATCCACAATCGTAACCTTATCATGTGCGTTCTCCGAGTACCTACCAACCACGTTTCATGTGTATACTATAATCTTCGATGTTAGGTAAATACAAGTGCGCTCTTTTGGGGGATGTGAGTTTGTCTTATTAACATAATCTGCAGAAGACCTTGTACTACTTACAGAAAGATATTTTGCCATTTTTTCAAGTTTTGTAATTGAAGTGTAGGGATTCTGCTACTCAGTAGGAACAGTGATCAATTAAGAATGACCTTACGATTTTACTAAAAGGTGAGAATGATGAAAAATTTTTTGATATGTGGAGAATTATCGTAAATTTGTATCGCACTATTTGTAATGGAAGTTTCTTCAGATGATGTCCTCACTCGCTGGACATAGTACTTTCCTTTTTGCCCTTTAATATTTTCACAGGTATTGCAGTTTTTACTTACCTATACTGGGTGATCAAAAAGTCAGTATAAATTTGAAAACTGAATAAATCACGGAATAATGTAGATAGAGAGGTACAAATTGACACACGTGCTTGGAATGACATGGGGTTTTATTAGAACAAAAAAGAATATAAACGTCCAATAAATGTCCGACAGATGGCGCTTCATCTGATCAGAATAGCAATAACTAGCACAGCAAAGTAAGACAAAGCGAAGATGATGTTCTTTACAGGAAATGCTCAATATTTCCACCATCATCCCTCAACAATAGCTGTAGTCGAGGAATAATGTTGTGAACAGCACTGTAAAGCATGTCCGGAGTTACGGTGAGGCATTGGCGTCGGATGTTGTCTTTCAGCATCCCTAGAGATGTAGGTCGATCACGATACACTTGCGACTTCAGGTAACCCCAAAGCCAATAATCGCACGGACTGAGGTCTGGGGACCTGGGAGGCCAAGCATGACGGAAGTGGCGGCTGAGCACACGATCATCACCAAACGACGTGCGCAAGAGATCTTTCACGCGTCTAGGAATACTTTCTAATAAAACCCCATGTCATTCCAAGCATGTGAGTAAATTTTTACCTCTCTATCTACTTTACTTCGTGGTTTATGAAGTTTTCAAATTTATACTGACTTTTTGATCACCCGGTACTATGGCGAGAACAAGCTGACCAGAATACTGACAAGGGAAAAAGTACGTTGTAGTAGAGCTAATGCGGGAATTTTACGGCCATTTCGTAAACGAACATGGTGATTTACGAGCGAGATACAGCCAACAACTGCCGCTGGAGCGAGCTGCGATCGCTTATACCAGGGGTCTCCAAACTACGGCCCGGGGGCCGAAACCGGCCCGCGAGGTCCGGCAAACAGGCCCGCGTTAGCTGGCCAGACGTCCCCGGTATCCGGCCCGCCAAATATCTGAGGTGGTGCCTACACTGCCAACAACTGAGTTTCGAGGCCTATCGCGACCAATACAACGCGACATTGGCTCTGCTGTTCGCTACAAGACTACATAACTACACTTATTGTTGCGCCGCTTGAAATAACAATGCGTTGACATACTCTACCTTTGTTACATCTTGCAGTAATAGTGTTGCTAACAATGATTCTGAGATTTCGTTAACTTTGCAGGACGCTTTCGTGAAGAATGTGCAGTGGCATACTTTTTTTTCTGTGAAATTCGCCAGAATAAAATACGCCAGGATTTCGGTCGGGTACGTCCACCAATCAAAATTATGTAATTAAATAAAAATCGTAGTTCGTTTCAGTGCTAGCTATTCCCACAACCTTAGATTTTTGCGATTTCATCTTTCCTTTCGCCTTACATTACGGTGATCGTGGAGTGCTAGGGTGCTTTAATCCCACTAGGTACATCTTGGCCCTTATGACTTCGTGGAGGAGTCAATGTGGCCAGCGGACTAAAACATTTGGAGACCCCTGGTTTATACCACATGGGGCACACGTACCGCCTACAGTAGCCCCATCGTTTCTGAGCGTTCGGCAGCACGGTCGGTGTGCGCGACGGCTTAAGACAGAGAGCTATGGAACAGGCAGGGTGACTGGAATGGACGCCTGAAGTGCAGGTGTCCAGCGCACGCCGTCACAGTGGTGGCAGTCAGCAGTGGTGGGTGGTGGCTGCACGTACCTTGGCGAGGGCGTTGAGCGAGGCGACGCGGTGGCGCTTGGGCCCGGACCAGAAGCCGAACAGCCGGATGCGGCGCGCGCGCTGCTCCGAGTCGCTGCCGCTGTCGGCCGGCGCCTGCTTGCGCCGCGACGCCGCCGTCGAGCTCGCCTTCTTCAGCAGGCGGCGCTTCTTCTTCACCTGCGCACCACAACACAACACGCCACCGCGCTCGTCACGCCGGAACTACTACACTGCAGCAGGCCGCACAACAATGGACGTACACAAAACGACAGTACAGTAGTACGGCACTGGGCTGGCTGAGTGACGTCAAGAGACAGGCACGTCCGTGTAAGCGGAGAGCAGTAACAAGACGTGGTTGCCTTCGGTGCGCGGACAGTTCACAGTGGGATGGTTGGTTGGTTGGTTGGTTGGTTGGGGTTGAAGGGACCAAACAGCAAGGTCATCAGTCCCTTGTTTCAAACGTGGCCCGTTCCGATAGTGTGACATCTCAGAACAGTGGGAACGATAAAAGGGAAAAGGCTAAAAACGGGCATTCTTGTTGCCAATGGTAAAAACAAAATGAGTTAAGTCAGCAAGAGAGCGATCCCAACGCTATGCTAGAGGCAGGAAATATCCCACCTCTGAAGCAGAAGAGGCAAGACCAACTGCGACTTAAGGGGCTCCGGAAAGGCTCAAAATCATGAAAAGTTCAATTTTTACGTTTTTGCGTTTTCTGAATCTGCAGACTATTACCTTTTAATAGATATATAATTCATTCAATTCCGAAGACTACAACTATTTTTAAATTTTTTTTGAAATGTGTTCTACATGGGCGTGACCCACTGTGGCGCTGTTAAACTGCTGTCAAATGGTGTTATTATTAACGTCCGTGTTCATCAGGTACATTTTAGTGATGTGAGATAAAGTATGTGTTGTGGCTAAACCTATTTTCAGAGACTTAGCAGCACCTGAACTGTTGAAAAAGTGTATTCACGGAAAAACTCAAAACCCCAATGAAAGTGTAAATAGTGTTATATGGTCGAGAATCCCCAAGACTGTATTTGTTGGAATAGAAACACTTCACTTTGGTGTGTATGATGCTGTTGCGACTTTCAATGATGGCAACATTGTAAGGTGCAAGGTATTTAGAAATATGGGAATGAAGATAGGTTCTAACATGGTACGAACGATGCTTGCTTTTGACAAGGAACGCCTTCGGGCTGCAGACAGGGCTGTAAAGAGTCTAGAAATACAAGCAAGAGTAAACAGGAGGAGGAACAAGAGGAAGCTGGAGGAGGAGTTTGCAGAGGATGAAGATAGTCCATCCTATGGACCTGGAATGCACTAAAAAGTTAATCCAATCTTTTTCGCTCGATTCCCAAAACTTTTATTATCTCATACTAATTACATGTTTTCTAAGGATCTTCCAAACTTATTTGTTTCAAACTTTCAGTAAATGTTACACAGTACCTTCTGCATAATTTAACACAGCCTTTTTCCAAAAAACTGTATATTTTTGAATATATAAATAAAAAATTGCAAAAAATGTTGTGAATTTTCATTACAATTGAAAAAATCATCTTTAATAACTGAACTAAAATTTTGTAAAATCCCTGTGTTAAGTTGTAGCCCATATTCCAATAAATAATCTGTAAAAAGTTCAACTTCCTACCTCAAATACTTTGTGAGGAAAGATGTAATTTATAAGCGTTATCTTAACATTGCAAGTATAGGGCGTTCCGGAGCCCCTTAAAAGGTGCATCCGCTAAAATGTAGAAGTGCGTATGAGAAAAGGAGACTAACCAATCCTAAAAAATGTTAAAAACAGAGTAAAAGGGGAAGAAGAGAGGGTCTCGGCCAGGGAGGGGAGTCCGGAATCTCCAAACACGGCTTACAGTGGGGGATACCCCAACACTCACCGCCCTGCCCCGACACCAGAGATAGATTAAAAACCTTAAAACTGAGAATAAAAACCACTTTCCCGGAGGAAACCGAGAACCAGGTCGACCATCCGGGAATCGTCAGCCAACGTGGAAGGTAAAGTGCGGGGGAGTCTCTGTACTCAGCACGCAGAGGCAAAAGAAGGGGACATTCAACCAAAATGTTGGCTACCGACTGGAAGGCCCCACAACCACAAAGGGGGGTGGCTCATCACGCAAAAGAAAACCATGGGTCAGCCTCGTATGGCCAATGCGGAGAGGACACAGTGTGGTGGAGTCCTTTCGGGAGAGGCGAAAGGAAGAACTCCACGGGCCTGGTGTCACCTTAATCGCACGAAGTTTATTAGACAGGGGAGTAGCCTCACAAGAGTTGGCCCATGATTCTCACAGTGGGAGCATCGGACCTGTTCATCACCGATTTTGATGAGTCTCAGCTATTAAGAAAGGAAGATCGACCGTCGTGTCCATCCGCCAAACTCGCCCTATGCACGGTGTTCACAAAAACGTGTCGAATTCTTCGAGAAGTGGTAGTACTCATAGAAACAAGTAAAACCAGTGCAATAAACACGCCGCGAGGGGGTAGCCGCGTGGTCTCAGGCGCCATGCCGCGGCTCCTCCCGTCGGAGGTTCGACTCCTCCCTCGGGTATGGGTGTCTGTGTTGTTCTTACCCTAACTTATTTTAAGCTAGATTAACTAGTGTTTAAGCCTAGGGACCGATGACCTCAGCAGTTTGGTCCGATAAGACCTTACCACAAATTTGCAAATTGATTATCAGTTTCAAAGAACGGACGTGTAATTATTGCAGTCAAATTCCGGTTCCATATTCCTACACACGGCAGTGTTGTTACAGGGCATGGACAGCTTCAGAGGTTGAGTGACCACTGTGAAGCACGTGCAGACGCCGCGCTATCGGCACCTGACAGGGTTTGGAAGGGCCCTCGTTGTCGGACTACATTTGGCCATCTGGTAGAATCGTGCATAATCCAAATTTATGGAGCATTCCGGTGTGACAGTCGTCTGATTTGGGGATCCGGTCGACCATGCCACACAACCAAAAGTGAGAAGCGCCGCATCGAGCGCCAAGCACATCGTAACCAGTTGCAAGACGCTGCGTCACCCAGCACCACTGGTTGGAGAGTGCCGGCAGCCGGACTGGGGAACTACCGCCCCACGCACAGGCTGCCGATAACAGCGCAACACTAGCCTTGCGCTCGCAGTGGCGCCGTGACCTGCAAGGTCCCACAGGAACTTACCACCGGAAACGCATACTTTCTGATATAAACACGTGTTTATAGCAAGGCCTGTGCGACGCTTGGCTGCCTATATTGGCACACTCGTTGCATTTGGCGCTCCGTCTAATGTGTCGGCAGAGTATAATGATGCCTTACTCACATTACCTACCAGTAGGTGGTCTGCAGTCATTTGTCTGGTTCGAGACGTGTTGTAGGCTACGTTAATTTTCGTTGTGTTTGCGTGCCTTACTGCATAGTACTGTGAACACCGGGTGTGTTACCTTCTTCCAAATGCGGATTCACTTACACTATGAGATCAGAAGTATCCGGACACCTGGCTGAAAATGATTACAAGTTCCTTGCGCTCCCCCATCGGAAATGCTAGAATTCAGTATCGTATAGGCCCATCCTTAGCTTTTATGTCAGCTTCCACTGTCGCAAGCACACGTTCAATCAGGTGCTGGGAGGTTTCTTGGGGAATGGCAGCCCATTCTTCACGGAAAGCTGCGCTGAGGCCTGGCACCAAGTCGGCGTTCCAAAACATCGGGAAGGTGTTCTATAGGATTCAGGACTCTGTGCAGGTCACTCCATTACAGGGATGTTACTATCGTGTAACCACACGGCCACAGGTGCTCGATCGCCACCCCCGAATTGCTCTTCAACAGTGGGAAGCAAGAAGGTGCTTAAAACATCAATGTAGGCCTGTGCTGTGATAGTGCCACGCAAAACAACAATCCACGAAAACCACCACCGCACCATAACACCACCGCATCCGAATTTTACTGTATTCTCACGTCCTCCCTACATCTCATAGTAATTGCAGTGGATCCTGATGCAGTTTGGAATTCTTGTTTGATGGTCTGGATAGATGTCTGCCTATTACACATTACGACCCTCTTCAACTGTTGGCGGTCTCTGTCAGTCAACGGACGAGGTCGGCGTGAAGGCTTTTGTGCTCTACGTGTCCCTCCAAGATTCCATTTCACGATCACCTCGGAAACACTGGAGCTAGGGATGTTTAGGAGTGTGGAAATCTCGCGTACAGACGTATGACACAAGTGACACCGAATGAGCTGCCACATTCGACGTCCGTGAGTTCCGCGGAGGGCCCTGCTCTCTCACGATATCTAATGAGGACTGAGGTCACTGATATTGAGTACCTGGCTGCAGGTGGCGGCACAAAGCACCTAATGTGAAAAACCCAGGCTCTGGTCGTGTCGGGATACTTTTGATCACATAGTGCACGTGTCTGCTGTTATTGCGCTGTCTGTACGTACAAATGATGCAATACATTTACGTTTTCTCTCTCCCACCACTTGTTAGCAATGGAAGCCAGTTACTCGACAAGAGTTGGGTTGTTTGGGGAAGCAGACCACAGAGCGAGGTCATCGGTCTCATCGGATTAGGGAAGGACGGGGAAGGAAGTCGCCCGTGCCCTTTCAAAGGAACCATCCCGGCATTTGCCTGGAGAGATTTAGGGAAATCACGGAAAACCTAAATCAGGACGGCCGTACGCGGGATTGAACCGTCGTCCTCCCGAATGCGAGTCCAGTGTGCTGACCACTGCGCCACCTCGCTCGGTTTACTCGGCAAGAGAGTTGGCGGATACGATATGCCGCTATGGTAATGGGCGTAGCCTGCGAACCCGTGCCCTCCACGCTGAAAGATACCTACAGCGCAGAGTGGCCTGTGATAAGCTGTTTGGCAGGCTTTTCCGGCGTCTGAGGGACACAGGTAGCCTTGCCCCTAACAGTCCGCACGCCCGCCATTCAGGAGCGTGTGCTACGTTCCGTGGGAGAAACTCCTAGTACCAGTGTACGGTGGTTAGCAGCACCAGAAAGTGTGTGTCTGTATCTTACCTCGGGGTGTACTTCACGAACAATTGCTGTACCCGTATTATCTACAGCGCGTCCAGGCCCTAAGGCCGCAGGCGACGATTCTGTCGATGGCCGTTGCAGAAGTGTGCCGCAGATGCACTGTTCACACCTAATATTTTGTTTACCGATGAGGCAGGGTCCACAAGAGACGGTGTTGTGAATGTCCATAAGCAGTATGTATGGACAGATGGAAATCTCTAAGCAGTTGAGGAAAGCGAGCATCAATACCGGTTTTCATTCAACGTATGGAGAGGCTTACTTGGCGACAGATTAACTGGTACATACCTGCTACCACAAAGTTTAAGTGGAGCGCATTACTTGGGCTGTCCCATTATTGTATTGCCTACCTTGGTGGAAAATGTGCCATTCCAGCAACGAATACATATGTGGTTCATGCACGATGGCGCACCAGCACACTTTCGTCACCATGTGCGCGAACGTTGACGCAGACATTTCAGGATCGCTGCATTGGTCGTGAGCAGTGGGGGGGCGGCACATCTTGGCATACTCGTTCCCCAGACGTCAACCCTCTACACCTTTTATTGTGGGGACACTTTAAGGATTTTGTGTACGCCACTGCTATCAACCAAGTGCGGACACTTCAATGCGTGCCGGCAGGTAGAACAACAACAACAACAACAACAACAACAACAACCATGTACACTTCAAGGGATGCGTCGTACCTTACGCTGGAGGGTAGAGGGGCGCACAGTCATGAATGGACGCCACGTTGACCACCACCTGCTAACACGTGTTTATCGCAGAAAGTATGCATTTACGGACCCATGTGTACTGGACTCATTTTTATTTCGATGAGTACTACCACCGCTCAGAGTATTCGTCTCTTTATTTCGAACATCCTGTATCTGTGTGGTGTCTGTTCTTTCGGTCAAGTCCGAAAGAGTACGCACCACTTAAGATATATGTAACAATGATTTGTTCAGTGCAGAAGCATGCCAGGTTCGAACTCTGCGGGAATCGGCGAAGTGCCGCAAGTAATGAGGACAGTGGGCAAACAGTACTACATTAGTAGTGTGTGGACAAGTTTAGAATTTGAGTGTGACGGGAGGACGGGAGGCGTGCCCCGGTGGTGCGTGCAATTGCGGTGGCCACTGTGTCCGGAGGGCGCAGTGGTCAGGGTGCGTCTTCCAGTAAGCACGAGACCCGGCTTCGAATCCCAGTCCAGCACAAATTTTCGATCTCCGCCATTGATTTAAGTCAAATCAATGGTCACTCGCAGCCAATCTTTGTAATTATTCATTCGTGCCTGAATTCACAGTGGTTGCTGGATCAAAATGGTGTGTGTTCTTTCGCACACGTTCGAAAGAGCAGAAGCCACATATATAAGTCGTACGTATGTTGTAGAGGGACCTGTCCCAAGTACCTAGACAGTGGCAGCCTCTAGTTTCCGACAAAATCGATAATGAACTCTTATGTTTACTACGTGCAAAGTGAGACACGTTACGGCCAAGTAAAGGTAGCGCAGCGGCTAACGTACAGATGCAGATCCAGTCTTTGTACTTTTTTTCAAATTTCTTCTTACAGAATGTCATTACACAGTCTATGTCATGCAAAATTATTAAAAAACTGCCACTTTTGCAGTAGTAATTTCATTATTGAATCGTAACTACAGCAAACTTTCTTCAAATACAGATTCCATTTCTTACGGAACAGATTACAGAATCTTATGCTTATCCATTGCGGATATTTTAGAACCGTGACTATATTGAATGTATAAGTAAGTTGTACACAACTGCAACCAGTCACTTTTTTGAATAATAATGCTTTATTACATGAACCGGTTTTCGAACGCTTTCAGGTTCATCTTCAGATGATTTCGGGAGGATCCGGGAAGTTACATCATTACTGGTAGTAGCATAATGCTGGGCCATTTCTATGGCAGAAACATGGGGCACACTTTAATGTATCACCATGACTATAGCTTATGAACACAAGTCTGTGAGTAAAGACTAAAGTAGCTATTACTACCGTCGACAGCAAGTACTTAGTTTCCAAATAAGATACAGACAGAATGCCCTCGATATTTGCCCTGCTATGCAGATATATAGATACGTATACAGATACATGGAGTAAACTAAATGTGTAAGAGACGGTCAAAAACATTCCTTTCTAAGGCCGTACAGTCCAGATTCCCTATTACAATCATGGAAAATCGCCATGAGAATTGAGGCAATCATTCCCCTGACGCACGAGGTTCAAGACTCCGTCCTGATGCGTGAAGGATTTCGTAACTACCTGGGGCACATCCTCGTCCGACAGAAGTCGTCCACCCCTAAAAGGTTAACTAAGGGGCCGAAGGCGTGATAATACAGTGCGGAGAGATCAGGACTATACGCAGTGTGCTCGAGTGTCCCCCACTTGACTTTGGCGTAACTTCTGGGTAACAACATTTGCGTTACAGGGAAATGCGTTATCATGAGGCAGCAGCACCCATTGGACTCAACGGTGGTTTTCGACAGATATGCTGCTTCATACATACGAGGGGCATTCAAGTTCTAAGGCCTCCGATTTTTTTTCTCCAGACTGAAAAGAGATAGAAACATGCGCATTGTTTTAAAATGAGGCCGCATTCATTGTCAATACGTCCCAGAGATGGCAGCACCGTACGGCAGATGCAATTTTACCGCCAGCGGCGAGAATGAGAACTGTTTTAAATACTTAAAATGGCGACGTTTTCCTTACTTGAACAGCGTGCAATCATTCGTTTTCTGAATTTGCGTGGTGTGAAACCAATTGAAATTCATCGACAGTTGAAGGAGACATGTGGTGATGGAGTTATGGATGTGTCGAAAGTGCGTTCGTGGGTGCGACAGTTTAATGAAGGCAGACCATCGTGTGACAACAAACCGAAACAACCTCGGGCTCGCACAAGACGGTGTGACAACATGATCGAGAAAGTGTAGAGAATTGTTTTGGGGGATCGCCGAATGACTGTTGAACAGATCACCTCCAGAGTTGGCATTTCTGTGGGTTCTGTGCACACAATCCTGCATGACGACCTGAAAATGCGAAAAGTGTCATCCAGGTGGGTGCCACGAATGCTGACGGACAACCACATGGCTGCCCGTGTGTCACATTGCCAAGCAATGTTGACGCGCAACGACAGCACGAATGGGACTTTATTTTCGTCGGTTGTGACAATGGATGAGACGTGGATGCCAAACAAAGCGCCAGTCAGTTCAATGGAAGCACACAGATTCACTGCCACCAAAAAAATTTCGGGTAACCGCCAGTGCTGAAAAAATGATGGTGTCTATGTTCTGGGACAGCGAGGGCGTAATCCTTACCCATTGCGTTCCAAAGGGCACTACGGTAACAGGTGCATCTTACGAAAATGTTTTGAAGAACAAATTCTTTCCTGCAATGCAACAAAAACGTCCGGGAAGGGCTGCGCGTGTGCTGTTTCACCAAGACAACGCACCCGCACATCGAGCTAACGTTACGCAACAGTTTCTTCGTGATAACAACTTTGAAGTGATTCCTCACGCTCCCTACTCGCCTGACCTGGCTCCTAGTGACTTTTGGCTTTTTCCAACAATGAAAGACACTCTCCGTGTCCGCACATTCACCAGCCGTGCTGCTATTGCCTCGGCGATTTTCCAGTGGTCAAAACAGACTCCTAAAGAAGCCTTCGCCGCTGCCACGGAATCACGGCATCAGCGTTGTGAAAAATGTGTTCGTCTGCAGGGCGATTACGTCGAGAAGTAACGCCAGTTTCATCGATTTCGGGTGAGTAGTTAATTAGAAAAAAAATCGGAGGCCTTAGAACTTGAATGCACCTCGTATTGTTCATTCTTCGATGGGTGTCTACCGCTGTTTATCCTTCGGCAGCCAAGAAAAGAAAAGAAAAGCAGCACGTCGGTCGTGTTTGGACGCATCTGGCGAGGAGGATCAGATCAGTGTTTAACGTCCCGTCGACAGCGGGCTCATTAGAGACGGAGCGCAAGCTCTGATCAGGGAAGGAAACCGGCCGCGCCCTTTCGAAGGAGCCATCCCAGGATCTGCCTGTAGTTAGTTAGAGAAATCACGGAAAAAGTAAATTTGGATGGCCGGACGCAGGTATCAATAGTCGTTCTCCCGAATGCGAGTCCAGTGCGCCACCTCGCTCGGTGGGCATTTGCTAAAAACGTCCCCATAGTTCACCTTTCCCCATTTACCGCACGCAAGTCGGAAGGATACGAATGCCACGCTAATCATTTGCCTAGCTGTCGGTGGTTGTATACCCGCATCAGATTCGCGCTGCACTGCACATACCCTGCAGCCCTCGAATGGAAGATTTTTGACCGTCCGTTAAACAATCGCAAATATCGTACAGTTTGAACAGATCTTTTTGTATTGTGAACGTAATGTGGCATTTCTGACAGTTAGCAAAGCAAGTAAAGGTGACACGGGCTGGCGCAGTATTCCACACACACACACACACACACACACACACACACACACACACACACGCGCGCGCATCGCAACCACGCACCTGCTTGACGCGGCCGGCGCTGGAGGAGCTGCCTGTGGCGACGTCGTCCACGTCGTCGTCGTCATCGCCGAAGTCGGCGTATTCGTCCTCTGCGTCGGCGCCGCCGTCGTCTGAAGAAACACCTTCCTTCTTGGGGAGCGCCTTTGCGGCATCCGGGTCTTCCTTCTTCACCGCAGCCAGCTGCTGTGCCAAAGAGGAAACGGGGATATCAAACAACTTCCTGTTTCTGCTCCCCCAGTGTGTCCAACTCTTCGTCCCCCCGCTCTCCCTGCGTCTCCTCTGTTTCTATGTCTAACTTGGCGACGATGACTGTACGAGCAGGACAACGCTTTATCTCTGTCCATCCCCTCCTGCCCCCTCTCTCCCGTTATCCATCTCCTCGTGTCCCCTCTCCCTGTTCATACCCTCCCCCATCAATATCAGCCATCCATCTGGCGACTATCTGCAAATGGAGCTCCTGGAAAACAAGTAAATAAAGTATGCCCTTCCAGTCCCACACCATGCTCGTAGGGCAGAGCAGCCTGCATGGCAAGGACTGCAAAAGAAACGTTTCTCGCGATATCTCTACTCCTATTGGAGCTGGGCGATGATAAACCCCAAGCAGCTCACTCTACTGAAGTTTGTTGTTTGTGCGGCAGATCTGGTTGAATTCGACCCACACACACACACACACACACACACACAACATATATATGTATATATATATATTTACTGCCGTTTGTGAAAAGTGCAACACAGAGAAGGGATTACCCGAATAGCTCCACAACTGGTGGAAGTGGCGACGGGTGTGCAAGGAATACGTGATACGTAGCGTGAAAGGTAGTGCTGCAGCACTGGCAGTAAGTGATTTACAAAAATGCAGAGGAAAAAAAAACATTGTGATTAAAATTCTTCTGGGTATTATGCCACGTCATTGCTAAAAACTAACAACAATAATAAAGTATTATTTATTATTGTTGTTAGCTTTTAGCAATGACGCGGCATAATACCCAGAAGAATTTTAATTACTATATCAGCCGCGGAAGCCTACGTTCTTATATATATATATATATATATATATATATATATATATATATATATATATATATATATATATATATATATATAAAACTTTGGTCACCAGTGAACTGGCTCAAGTTTGCGCCGCATCAGTCAGTAAGAAGAGGAGGGTAAGAGAGAGAAATTATGCCTCAGTAGAATAGGAGAAGAAACAACAGACGGAAGAGTAGGTGAAGTACTAGGGAGAGAAAGTGGGAGATAAGAGAACAAGATATAAGATGAACAGAGGGAAGGAAGAATGAGGAAGAAGTGTTCTGAATCAAGAATTAATAAAGAAGGAGTAGGAAGAGGGAAAAGTAGGAGAAGAAAGGGAGGAAGGGAGAAAAGCACAAAGAGGAGGAGGAGAAGAAGAAGAAGAACAAAAGAAAAAGAAAAAGAAGAAGGAGAAGGAGCACCATAAACGCAGACCAGGAGAAAGAGGTGGAGGGTGAGGTTGAGAGAGGAGATGGAGGAGGAAGACGAGGACGAGAAAGTGGTACTGATGTAGGAGGAGAAAGAGGAGTAGGAGAAAGAGGAGAAGGGAAGAGGAGAATGAACAGGAAGAGTGGGAGTAGAAACAAGGAGTTTGAGTCGGAAGAAACATAGGGGATGAAGGAATAGGAGGAGAAAGAAGAAGGAAGCATCATAGAGGAGAAAAACGACTAGAAGACGAGGAGGAGGAGGAGTAGGAAAATTCAAAAGGCATCGAGGACCGATAAGAAAGTGAGAGGGGTGGAAAGAGGAATTAGGGAGACGGAGTCTCTGCGCACACAGCAGTGCGAGCAGAGCAGAGAAGCAGTCAGCTGCGCACCTTCTTGACGGACTTCCTGCCGTGGAGAGCCAGGGGCGAGGACGCCGCCGAGGACTCGTCGTTGGCGGAAGACGGCGACGAGGCGGCGCCGGCGGCGGCGGCGGCGGCGCTGACGGCGGCCAGCTTCTCGCGGATGCGCGTCTTGAGCGTCTTGAGGCTCTCCTCGTCGGACGTGGCGACCGCCTCCGTCTTGACGGCGGCCGGCGTGGCGGGGGCGGCGGCGGGGGCGGCCGCGGGGGCGGCGGGCGTGGCGGGCGCGGGCGTCGTGCTGCCCGAGTCGGCGGCCTCCTCCTGCTGCTGCTGGTTGCGGCGGAACTCCTGCTGGCGCAGCAGCAGCAGGTCCAGCGTGATCTCGTCCGACGTGGAGGAGTCGTCCTCCGGCTGGCTGCCGGCCGCCTCGCCGCCCTTCTGGTCGCCGGGGGCCGCCGCAGACGCCTCCACGGCGGAGTCCGCGGGCGAGGGCGTGGCCGCGGCCAGCTGCCGGGCACAGGAGGGCGCGCACAACGTGAAGACGCCACCGACACCCACGGGCATCCGCTCACATTCAAAAATTGCCGTCCTTGATGTACTGGCTTAGTGGACAGGTTCGTAGCGTTTTCCCGCTAGTTTAATAACCCCACATAAAATGAGACAGGCGAAATACCCTCAGACTTCAGGAAGAATATAATAATTCCACCCATAGCAGTAAATTTAATTTCACTACTAATTATTGGACAAATACTTCTATTAATCCTCGAATCAGCAGTAGCTACAATTCAAGCTTATGATTTCTAAATTTTAAGAAGTTTATCCCAAAGAAAGCAGGTGTTGACAGATGTGAAAATTACCGAACTAACAGTTTAATAAGTCACGGCTGCAAAATACTAATGCGAATTCTTTACAGACGAATGGAAAAACTGGTAGAAGCCGACCTCGGGGAAGATCAGTTTGGATTCCGTAGAAATGTTGGAACACGTGAGGCAATACTGACCTTACGACTTATCTTAGAAGAAAGATTAAGGTAGGGCAAACATACGTTTCTAGCATCTGTAGACTTAGAGAAAGCTTTTGACAATGTTGACTGGAATACTGTCTTTCAAATTCTAGAGGTGGCAGGGAGCGAAAGGCTATTTACAATTTGTACAGAAACCAGATGGCAGTTATAAGAGATGAGGGACATGAAAGGGAAGCCGTTGTTGGGAAGGGAGTGAGCCGGCCAGAGTGGCCGAGCGGTTCTATGCGCTACAGTCTGGAACCGCGCCACCGCTGCGGTCGCAGGTTCGAATGCTGCCTCGGGCATAGATGTCTGTGATGTCCTTAGCTTGGTTAGGTTTAAGTAGTTCTCAGTTCTAGAGGACTGATGACCTCAGATGTTAAGTCCCATAGTGCTCAGAGCCATTTGAACCATTCTTTTGAAGCTAGTGAGACAGGGTTGTAGCCTCTCCCCGATGTTATTCAATCTATTTATTGAGCAAGCAGTAAAGGATACAAAACAAAAATTCGGAGTAGGTATTAAAATCCATGGAGAAGAAATAAAAACTTTGAGGTTCGCCGATGACATTGTAATTCTGTCAGACAGCAAAGGACTTGGAAGAGCAGTTGAACGGAATGGACACTGTCTTGAAAGGAGGATATAACAAGAACATCAACAAAAGGAAAACGAGGATCATGGAATGTAGTCGAATTAAATTGGGTGATGCTGAGGGAATCAGATTAGGAAATGAGACACTTAAAGTAGTAAAGGAGTTTTGCTATTTGGGGAGCAAAATAACTAATGATGGTCGAAGTAGAGAGGATTTAAAACGTATACTAGGAATGGCAAGGAAAGCGTTTCTGAAGAAGAGAAATTTGTTAACATCGAGTGTAGATATAAGTGTCATGAAGTCGTTTCTGGAAGTATTTGTATGGAGTGTAGCCATGTATGGAAGTGAAACATGGACGATAAATAGTTTAGACAAGAAGAGAATAGAAGCTTTCGATATGTGATGCTACAGAAGAATGCTGAAGATTAGATGGGTAGATCACATAACTAATGAGGTGGTGTTGAATAGAATTGGACAGAAGAGAAATTTGTGGCCCAACTTGACTAGGAGAAGGGATCTGTTGGTAGGACATGTTCTGATGCATCAAGGGATCACAAATTTAGCATTGGAGGGAGCGTGGAGGGTAAAAATCGTAGAGGGAGACCAAGAGATGAATACACTAAGCAGATTCAGAAGGATGTAGGTTGCAGTAGGTACTGGGAGATGAAGTAGCTTGCACAGTATAGAGTAGCATGGAGAGCTGCATCAAACCAGTCTCAGGGTGAAGACCACGACAACAACAGACACTCTCCTTCACTACTTACAACAGCCTGTCAACAGTGGGGCAAATTTTCGAATCCGCGACTGTAGATACCAAGTTTTGAGGCGTAGAACTCTGAGCCATGTTCGGAGCGCAAGTCCATCCCGAAAGGAAATTCCTTGGATGCTGAACGACAGAGAGCGCAAAAGGCGAAAATTGAGGGTGCAAGATGAGGTGACTAGGTGAGTATGCGGTGACTTCTGAACGCAGCTCCTGCACAGCGTTTTTTCTTAGCACACCAGAACGCGGGTGGCCGTTGCCGTGGAGTGCCATCACTTCACTTCACGCAGTCCTCTTGGTCGTTGTTCTCGGATTGCGTCTGCCAGACGTCTCAGTCACTGAAAATGAATGTTAGCAGCGATGGCTAAACCTCGCTCACGCTGTTCCTAGAACACCACACCGTCGCAGTTCCACATGCAGGACATTATCTTACGTGGATGCGCACAGGCTTTATACGGCGCGTTGCCGTTTTTCTTCCCCTATGCTAGCATAAAGGCATTATTTCTTGTCACCAGTAACGATGCAAAACAGAAAACGAAAAACCATGATTTTTGGATACCAAAACTACCAAATTCGGTAACATGTCAAGATGCTCTGATTTAAGTGTCTCTTAAGCTGCAAGGTAAGTTGAAATGCTAGTTCCCTTCTTATACATCCCTAACTTCTCCCAGTTCATATTCACTTTTTTGTGCTACGTTAGGAGCTTTTTCCATACTGGTTCCCATATCTAACTTTGCCATATTTTGACATAGACCGCCATAACTTCGCAATCGATGTAGATTTTTGTTCACTCAGGCGACTCCTCGTCTGTGACGGAACGTCACACAAATCGACATTTCGAGAAAAATGAAAAGGGTTTTTTATGTGTTAAAAAATAGTGACGCGTGAACTACAAATTATTGGAATGCTCCGTCTGTGTGCGCGATGAATATCAAATATTAAAAAGTATAGTATATTATCTGTAAAGCTTGCGAACATAGAGTAAATATCTCTGGAGTGAGCATTCACATGCGCAGAACGGATTTTGTGTTGTCAACATACATTGCCGTCCTGGTCACGTGTTCTTGGGACGTCGTGTGCATGTCCATATAGCGCCCTGTATATTTAGAATGTTATACATCCCTAGTACAGACGGATTCTTTTCGTACGTGTCGTGGATTATTTATATATGTTGCGCACACATTTTAACAGTATCCTTTTGATACCGGGAATAAACCAGCTACGTAACTTTTAAGGGCAAGTGATATTGCATTCTGGTTCTTTGTGATAGGTGTCACAGTTCAGATGCACTCTATTTTTGGTAGTTTTCGGTATTTTTTTTTGTCATCAGTCTACTGACTGGTTTGATGCGGCCCGCCACGAATTCCTTTCATGTGCTAACCTCTTCATCTCAGAGTAGCACTTGCAACCTACGTCCTCAATTATTTGCTTGACGTTTTCCAATCTCTGTCTTCCTCTACAGTTTTTGCCCTCTACAGCTCCTCCTAGTACCATGGAAGTCATTCCCTCATGTCTTAGCAGATGTCCTATCATCCTGTCCCTTCTCCTTATCAGTGTTTTCCACATATTCCTTTCCTCTCCGATTCTGCGTATAACCTCCTCATTCCTTACCTTATCAGTCCACCTGATTTTCAACATTCGTCTATAGCACCACATCTAAAATGCTTCGATTCTCCTCTGTTCCGGTTTTCCCACAGTCCATGTTTCACTACCATACAATGCTGTACTCCAGACGTACATCCTCAGAAATTTCTTCCTCAAATTAAGGCCGCTATTTGATATTAGTAGATTTCTCTTGGCCAGAAATGCCTTTTTTGCCATAGCGAGTCTGCTTTTGATGTCCTCCTTGCTCCGTCCGTCATTGGTTATTTTACTGCCTAGGTAGCAGAATTCCTTAACTTCATTGACTTCGTGACCATTAATCCTGATGTCAAGTTTCTCGCTGTTCCCATTTCTACTACTTCTCATTACCTTCGTCTTTCTCCGATTTACTCTCAAACCATACTGTGTACTCATTAGACTGTTCATTCCGTTCAGCAGATCATTTAATTCTTCTTCACTTTCACTTAGAATAGCAATGTCATCAGCGAATCGTATCACTGATATCATTTCACCTTGTATTTTAGTTCCACTCCTGAACCTTTCTTTTATTTCCATCATCATTGCTTCCTCGATGTACAGATTGAAGAGTAGGGGTGAAAGGCTACAGCCTTGTCTTACACCCTTCTTAATACGAGCACTTCGTTCTTGATCGTCCACTCTTATTATTCCCTCTTGGTTGTTGTACATATTGTATATGACCCGTCTGTCCCTATAGCTTACCCCTACTTTTTACAGTATCTCGAACAGAATTGCCTCTCTCGTCCCTTTACTTTTCCTAAAGCCAAACTCATCGTCACCTAGCGCATTCTTAATTTTCTTTTCATTTCTTCTGTATATTATTCTTGTAAGCAGCTTCGATGCATGAGCTGTTAAGCTGATTGTGCGATAGTTCTCGCACTTGTCAGCTCTTGCCGTCTTCGGAATTGTGTGGATGATGCTTTTCCGAAAGTCAGATGGTATATCGCCAGACTCATATATTCTACACACCAAAGTGAATAGTCGTTTTGTTGCCACTTCCCCCTATGATTTTAGAAATTCTGATGGAATGTTATCTATCCCTTCTGCCTTATTTGATCGTAAGTCCTCCAAAGCTCTTTTAAATTCCGATTCTAATACTGGATCCCCTATCTCTTCTAAATCGACTCCTGTTTCTTCTTCTATCACATCAGACAAATCTTCCCCCTCATAGAGGCTTTCAATGTATTCTTTCCACCTATCTGCTCTCTCCTCTGCATTTAACAGTGGAATTCCCATTGCACTCTTAATGTTACCACCGTTGCTTTTAATGTCACCAAAGGTTGTTTTGACTTTCCTGTATGCTGAGTCTGTCCTTCCGACAATCATATCTTTTTCGATGTCTTCACATTTTTCCTGCAGCCATTTCGTCTTAGCTTCCCTGCACTTCCTATTTATTTCATTCCTCAGCGACTGGTATTTCTGTATTCCTGATTTTCCCGAAACATGTTTGTACTTCCTCCTTTCATCAATCAACTGAAGTAGTTCTTCTGTTACCCATGGTTTCTTCGCAGCTACCTTCTTTGTACCTATGTTTTCCTTCCCAACTTCTGTGATGACCCTTTTTAGAGATGTTCATTCCTCTTCAACTGTACTGCCTACTGCGCTATTCCTTACTGCTGTATCTATAGCGTTAGAGAACTTCAAACGTATCTCGTCATTCCTTAGTACTTCCGTATCCCACTTCTTTGCATATTGATTCTTCCTGACTAATGTCTTGAACTTCAGCCTACTCTTCATCACTACTACATTGTGATCTGAGTCTATATCTGCTCCTGGGTACGCCTTACAATCCAGTATCTGATTTCGGAATCTCTGTCTGACCATGATGTAATCTAATTGAAATCTTCCCGTATCTCCCGGCCTTTTCCAAGTATACCTCCTCCTCTTCTGATTCTTGAACAGGGTATTCGCTATTACTAGCTGAAACTTGTTACAGAACTCAATTAGTCTTTCTCCTCTTTCATTCCTTGTCCCAAGCCCATATTCTCCTGTAACCTTTTCTTCTACTCCTTCCCCTACAACTGCATTCCAGTCGCCCATGACCATTAGATTTTCGTCCCCCTTTACATACTGCATTACCCTTTCAATATCCTCATACACTTTCTCTATCTGTACATCTTCAGCTTGCGACGTCGGCATGTATACCTGAACTATCGTTGTCGGTGTTGGTCTGCTGTCGATTCTGATTAGAACAACCCGGTCACTGAACTGTTCACAGTAACACACACTCTGCCCTACCATCCTATTCATAACGAATCCTACACCTGTTATACCATTTTCTGCTGCTGTTGATATTACTCGATATTCATCTGACCAGAAATCCTTGTCTTCCTTCCACTTCACTTCACTGACCCCTACTGTATCTAGATTCAGCCTTTGCCTTTCCCTTTTCAGATTTTCTAGTTTCCCTACCACGTTCAAGCTTCTGATCTACCACGCCACGACTCTTTGAACGTTATCCTTTCGTTGATTATTCAGTCTTTTTCTCATGGTAACCTCCCCCTTGGCAGTCCCCTCTCGGAGATCCGAATGGGGGACTATTCCTGAATCTTTTGCCAATGTAGAGATCATCATGACACTTCTTCAATTACAGGCCACATGTCCTGTGGATACACGTTACGTGTCTTTAATGCAGTGGTTTCCATTGCCTTCTGCATCCTCATGTCGTTGATCATTGCTGATTCTTCCGCCTTTAGGGGCAATTTCCCACCCCTAGGACAAGAGAGTGCCCTGAACCTCTATCCGCTCCTCCGCCCTCTTTGACAAGGCCGTTGGCAGAATGAGGCTGACTTCTTATGCCGGAAGTCTTCGGCCGCCAATGGTGATTATTTATCAAAATTTAGGCAGTGGCGGGGATCGAACCCGGGACTGAAGACGTTTTGATGATGAATCGAAGACGCTACCCCCTTTTTTTTTTTTTTTTTTTTTTTGTAATGTCATTTTGTTCGCTTTTGTTCGTTGAATCTGCTCGGGGCGGACGTCGTAAGACATCCGTTTTTAAGTTCGTTGTTGATCGATTAACTCAGTTTTTTTTGTTACAGAGGGCTGCTAACCCTCTGACCGAACACGCTGAGCTACCGCGCCGGCTCCCTAGACCACGGGTCTATGATATGGCATTTTATAGTATTACAGAGCCTGACATACATTTTTTGCAGTGACAGTCTTGCAAAACGACTTGACAGTACGCGAGTACTTTTGCATGTGTCCGAAAAACACCGAATTAGCGACTATATCCCTGCTAATTATCCTTTTTTCTGCTATTTCTGCGTATTTATTTTCTCGTTTTTGCGACCTAAAGCACAATTTTTCTTACTGGTGACACTTTGAAGTATTTATTTAACGCATTTTACGTACTTGCTCCCAGTTTATTAAATAAATAATAGACTGAGTAACAAGGGGGCAAAAAGGCGATTGGAGAATAAATGTACTGTAAAGCAAGTACAGTTGGTCATGTAACAGTCAACCCATATAACACCATTAAGGGAAGTGGAAAGTGACACAAATGAAAGAGTTTGGGGACGTGTTTAGTAATATTTTACGCTTCTTAATCAAATGGTGAAGAAAATAATTTTAAGGTAAAATACACCAAAGAAGATGAATGTACTTTGATTAGGTACCTTCAGCCACACACGCCCAAATTTCTCTCTGTCTAAACATTCCTCTTCAAAGTGTTTTGAACATACTTTGGAATATTTTGTGGGGACAAAATTACTCCTGCTTATTTTCTCGAGCCACATCTTTACTCCTTGTTCATCCTTCGGGAAACTAAAATATAAATCACACATAATCATTCTCCATGTCCTAGACACACTTAACATGGTCACCTACTGTAACTTTATATGGTAGTAAACAAAAAGGTTTGGACACAGGTATTATACGAGGACAGTTACAGAGTCCCACCCTATTGAATTTGTCTCCCGTCTTTCAAATCTATATACATAATCGACAAGTCACTGATAAATGCATGGAGGATAGCATTTGCTGAAACAACTAACCACTCCCTTTCCTGTTCCACTAGCTAATTTACGAGAGGAAGCGATTTTTTGTAAGCTTTTGTACCAGCCGTAATATCTATTACATAGTCATAAAATTGTAGGAAAGTAGGTCTACAGAATCAAGCCTTAATTATAATGCGTCTCGAAATTTTTAAACATATACGTACAGTGTCTCTTACTAATGTGAAAACTATAATTATAGCTATATGGTATGTACCAATGAAAAGTTACTATCCTTCCGTTCACATATTTTTCTTTGCATCCGTAGCAACAACAGTAATTCACCATCGCTATTACACTATCAACAAACGGTGAAAAAACAACAGAAACTCTTGATATTACAAACTTCAAACTCTGCGGAAAGCACACACGCCTAGTGAAGTCCCGAAAACACGTGACAATCCTGGTTTGATGTTGAGAACATGCGCAAAATGCAATGCTTGCTCCAGAGATATTTACTTTATGCTTGCGAACAGCGATGCGTTTAACGGATAGTCTTTTGTTTATAGTATCTGTGTAATGTAGATCAAGAAGATCAGATATAAAGTTTTTGGGTTAGATTTTTCTTCCCTACCTTGTTTCGTCTAGCTGAAGGCCGCCATTGTCTCACAGTCTGATATTTAATGTAAGTCTGTGTATAGTTTATCAGAATATATGTCCAACTGTTTTCAGAAAGTGTTGGTTATTGAAGTAGTGAGCACCTCCCATAATAACCATCAGTAACTGTAATTAGTAGCTCTATTTCAGAATTTCGTGTTGCGGGGAGCTCTCTTTCCCTAGCAGCATTTGGTCGGCCATTACGCTGACGATATTTTTTAGGTAGAAATTCAGTCCGTAATATTAAATGTAAATGCGGAAGACTTCTCTATTTTGATCTTTTAATAGTTTCAAAGCTAGTAAAGTAAAGACAAATTCCATTTATTAATGTTTTCGTACTGAATGAGTTCAGTATGTTTAAGATTGGCCGCTTAACGGCAGATTAGATTCTCCTCAGTTTTTGCCTTGCAGATAACAAATAGTAAATACAGAAAAATATTAGGTTTAATAAGCATAAAAAAACATCTCACTTTCTATGTGCAGGTTGGTACGTAAATGACCAGTAGCCCTGAGAACCAAATTCATCATTACACTTTTCGTAAAAGCACGCATATATTCTCTCCATAATAGCAGCGCTCACGCGAACTATCTGTTAGAAGGCGGTGAGTCGCGCTGTATGTATAAAAATATTATTTCGTGCGTACTTCGGAATAGCCGATGTCCGTACGTATGTCATCGTGGTATTGGGTTATTTCAGAGTCTCATGCTAGCCGACAATATTTAACAGAGCAAATAATACTGCAGTATTCAGTATTTATTTTTTGATTAATCACTACATAAAAAAAATTACCAAAACTTCCAATCCCGAGTACCGCGATACGTTCAGGTATAGATTTTTTTTTTTTAATTTTGTATCGACCTATGTTTCTTTATATGGCGATAACGGATAAAGCTTTCACAAAACAACAGTACGACCATCAAATTACCTGTATTTGTCTATCTTCTTATAAAATTTTAACCTATTCGCACAAGTTTGAAGTACAGATGCGGCTCGCTTCAAAAACCTCCCAGAAAAACGTGTTTCTTTTCTTATTTCTTTTTTTTACACGTAAAGTCTAAACGAAGCAACATGTTTAAGAAGGGTAGTAGGAGTAATCCATCGAACTACAGACCTATATCATTGACGTCGGTTTGCAGTAGGGTTTTGGAGCATATACTGTATTCAAACATTAAGAATCACCTCGAAGGGAACGATCTATTGATACGTAATCCGCATGGTTTCAGAAAACATCGTTCTTGTGCAACGCAGCTAGCTCTTTATTCGCACGAAGTAATGGCCGCTATCGACAGGGGATCTCAAGTTGATTTCCTATTTCTAGATTTCCGGAAAGCTTTTGACACCGTTCCTCACAAGCGACTTCTAATCAAGCTGCGGGCCTATGGGGTATCGTCTCAGTTGTGCGACTGGATTCGTGATTTCCTGTCAGGAAGGTCGCAGTTCGTAGTAATAGACGGCAAATCATCGAGTAAAACTGAAGTGATATCAGGTGTTCCCCAGGGAAGCGTCCTGGGACCCCTGCTGTTCCTGATCTATATAAATGTCCTGGGTGACAATCTGAGCAGTTCTCTTAGGTTGTTCGCAGATGATGCTGTAATTTACCGTCTAGTAAGGACATCCGAATACCAGTCAGTTGCAAAGCGATTTAGAAAAGATTGCTGTATGGTGTGACAAGTGGCAGTTGACGCTAAATAACGAAAAGAGTGAGGTGATCCACACGAGTTCCAAAAGAAATCCGTTGGAATTCGATTACTCGATAAATAGTACATTTCTCAAGGCTGTCAATTCAACTAAGTACCTGGGTGTAAAAATTACGAACAACTTCAGTTGGAAAGACCACATAGATAATATTGTGGGGAAGGCGAGCCAAAGGTTGCGTTTCATTGGCAGGACACTTAGAAGATGCAACAAGTCCACTAAAGAGACAGCTTGCACTACACTCGTTCGTCCTCTGTTAGAATATTGCTGCGCAGTGTGGGATCCTTACCAGGTGGGATTGACGGAGGACATCGAAAGGGTACAAAAAAGGGCAGTTCGTTTTGTATTATCACGTTGTGTGGGAGAGAGTGTGGCAGATATGATACGCGAATTGGGATGGAAGTCATTACAGCAAAGACGTTTTTCGTCGCTGCGAGATCTATTTACGAAATTTCAGTCACGAACTTTCTTTTCCGAATGCGAAAATATTTTGTTGAGCCCAACCTACATAGGAATGATCATCAAAATAAAATAAGAGAAATCAGAGCTCGAACAGAAAGGTTTAGGTATTCGTTTTCCCCGCACGCTGTTCGGGACTGGAATGGTAGAGAGATAGTATGATTGTGGTTCGATGAACCCTCTGCCAAGCACTTAAATGTGAATTGCAGAGTAATCATGAAGATGTAGATGTTTACAAACGATTGTAACTTATCTTATGGCAAGGTCTGATACATTGATAGACAAAATTTGAACAATGACTCTCTCTACAGTCCAGAGTTATTTGAGAGTGGCTGTTTTAGCACGTATAATCCGAAAGGCGCACGTACAAATGGTGCCATTAGCTGAGCAATAATTTGAGCCCAATTAAAATCTTTTGTAAAAGGAATTAATCGATTTGCACAATTTGTTTGGGCGCCAGGTACAGTCCGCCGCGCAGTCTTTCCATATGTGTCTCTCACAGCGCTTCCGCTGCCTACATCCCTACTCCACAGTCCGCCAAGTGTTTTATGGTTCACTGTGAACCGGCATTCGCTTTTCTAGGCCTGCTTCTGACCACTTCAGCGGGACTTCATATCTGTACACAAAATGTTTTTCCAAAGATATATAACGTCTTACGACTATATACCTATACGAAAACAGTAGCATAATGAAATACTCAAAGAAGCCACGAACAAACAAACAGCACGGGGTAAAACAGTAAACAAGTGAATACTGCCTCAGACTACTATGTTACATGGACGAGGTAATTGGTGCACGTGATGGAGTAAAAAAGGGGGGGGGGGCGTGAAAGACGATGGAGTTAGCCGAAATCGGTTGGAGAAAAGTTGTACTGTTTACAAGCATATTGTTAGACGGTGAGAAAATTAACAACTTATTTCTGCGAAATTGGCAAGAATGAATAATAGAACTGCATTCCATCACTAAGGATTACGACATGATTCTGTCACTGGTGTTCACTGAGAGCCGGAATTTCGAGTGATGTTTTTCCGTCTTTAGCTCGTCTATGAAGAATAACACGTTTAATCTCATAAGAACAAAACTGATTTAGATCATGTTCTGCAAAGGTTGAATGTCCAGTTTTCAGTCTCCAACTCCTTTCATAATAAATGTAATTGTGGTACATCGATAATGTGTATTTCAGTTTTTCGAGTGAGTACTGACTTACTGTTATCAGTCTTTAAACCAGTGGCGGATATAGGAAAGCCTTAATGACGGAGCGCTAAGGATATCTTGAGCTACCTCTACTTTTACCGTAATAAAAAATAATCAAGTCACATGCAAAGTTTAAGAAAATTCGTATTTATAACGATAAGTATCGAAGGTTCTCTGTACAAGAAAACAGTAGAATATTCGCGACTTTTCTCATACAAATGCCAGACAGAATAACTGACTAGAATGGCTACGACGTTTCTCGTAGGTACACTATGTGATCGAAAGTATCCGGCCACCAAAAAAAAAAACAACAACATACGGTTTTCATATTAGCTGCATTTTGCTGCCACCTACTGCCAGGTACTCCATATCAGCGACCTCAGTAGTCATTAGACATCGTGAGAGAGCAGAATGGGGCACTCCGTGGAACTCACGGACTTCGAACGTGGTCAGCTGATTGGGTGTCACTTGCGTCATACGTCTGTACGCGAGATTTCCACACTCCTAAACAAAGGTCCACTGTTTCCTATGTGATAGTGAAGTGGGAACGTGAAGGGACACGTACAGCACAAAAGCGTACAGGCTTAACTCGTCTGTTGACAGAGACCGCCGACAGTTGAAGACGGTCGTAAAGTGTAAATAGACATCTATCCAGACCATTACACAGGAATTCCAAACCGCATCAGGATCCACTGCAAGTACTACGACAATTAGGCGGGAGGTGAGAAAACTTGGGTTTCATGGTCGAGCGGCTGCTCATAAGCCAGACATCAGGCCAAACGACGCCTCGCTTGGTGTAAGGAGCGTGAACACTGGACGATTGAACAGTGGCAAAACGTTGTGTGGAGTGACGAATCACGGTACACAATGACAGGTTGTGGGTCTGGCGAACGCCCGGTGAACGTCATCTGCCAGCGTGTGTTGTGCCAACAGCAAAATTCGGAGACGGTGGTGTTATGCTGTGGTCGTGTTTTTCATGGAGGGAGCTTGCACCCGTTCTTGTTTTGCGTGGCATTATCACAGCACGGGCCTACATTGATGTTTTAAGCGCCTTCTTGATTCACACTGTTGAAGAGCAATTTGGGGATGACGATTGCATCTTTCAACACGATCGAGCACGTCCGAAGCATCGAGAGATAACGTGAAGCAAACGATATTGTGTTAAGCTTACATTATATATGCTTATTTGTTGTTTACGTGCGCCAAAGTATATAAAAGGATCGAAGTATATAATTAACTGCCAAAATCTTACTGACTTGTAGAATACGTTTTATGTAGGAGCACTACTCCTTACTGTAGCAGGGAACAAAAGCGTACCAGCGGATATGTTCCTCTATTAAAGACTCTGACCAAATGGGGGAACGGCACCCTAAAAGTCCTCATTCCGCCTTTCTCACCAACAATTTTAGTGATGAAACAGAGTAGCAGAGAGAGACAGTGATGTTGGAAGAGTGGGCAGACAGTGCGTGCCTGTGGGAGAGTAAGAGAGAAGACAGCGATGGTGGGGGAAAGGGAGAGAGATGGATGAAGACAACAGCGGTGGGAGCCAAAGAGAGAGAGAGGAGGTATTGCTGGCCAGTGACACATAATAGCAGTAAAAGTGCATGAGGGACGAATGGAGACAGAACCAGTGGGAGCAAATGAGAGAGGAGATAGAGGAAATCAAAAATACAGATGAGTGGAGACTAAGTTGGCTAGAGGGTCTGGACACTCCCAGACTGGCGAAATTTTACACGTAAGTATGCGGCAGGGCGCATTTTGGACTTACATTTCAAACACGTGGATATAAGGGGAAAAAAAAAAGTTGGATCTCAGAATTTTTGGGTTGCCGAGGCATGGTGGGGACAATGGCAATAGTAAAGAAAGAGAGTAAGTGCGAGAGGAGACAGTGGTAGTGGGGTGTACTGTAAATCAATGGGAGAAGAGGAAGACGATGGGAGAGAGTCACATGCAGACAGCAGCAGTGAGAGGGAGACACTGAGTACGGAAGCTTCACTGCAAGGAGAGACTGGGTAAAAGGATTTAAAACGTTCTGTGTTAAAAAGAGCGCGAATACGCTCGCATGGCAAAATTTTTCGTGAGGAAGGAGGAAAGTGGATTGAGACAGCCTGTGGTGTGACCGCCAGGCACCACACTTGTTAGGTGGTAGCCTTTAAATCGGCCGCGGTCCGCTAGTAAACGTCGGACCCGCGTGTCGCCACTGTCAGTGATTGCAGATCGAGCGCCGCCACACGGCAGGTCTAGAGAGGCTTCGTAGCACTCGCCCCAGTTGTACAGCCGACTTTGCTAGAGATGGTTCACTGACAAATTACGCTCTCATTTGCCGAGACGATAGTTAGAATAGCCTTCAGCTACGTCATTTGCTACGACCTAGCAAGGCGCCATTATCAATTGCTATTTATCTTGTGATGCCTGTACCGTGAGACCGATGTACACCAATTATAGATTAAAGTTAAGTATTCCAGCAGCAACGTACCTTATTGGCTATATTAATTACATTGTCCTGTTCCAGACCTCACGCCAGCCTGCGTGAGCTTAAACGCGTGCTTTTCGGCTACCAATCATAGTGGCTTGGCTGTCTTGCCAAGTCACAACACCGACAGTAGCATTTTTCGCTAGTAAAACAACTACATCATTTCTCTCTGACAATTTTTCTTTTACGGCAAATAATATGGAACAAATTACTCCTCTTAATTCAGTTTCCTACGGGGTATTCGAATCTACTCACTTGACCTTACGAGTTCGTTAAAATTATTCGTTTGCACAAAACATGCACAAGAAAAGGTCGTTCTCATTTCAATAAAACTAACCTTTTTTGACAACTAACAGTCAATCACATTTTCAGTGACGAAAGTCACTAATATTTGTTTCAAATCATATCAGACCCAGTATCTCCGTTACTTGTTCGCAAGGAACGTGAAGCATTATTACCGCTCTTAAGATTTTTTTTCCTTATGAAATTAACCAGATTCACCCCTAACAGTTGTCTGTATCGTTATGAATATCTGAATAGGTATGAGAATAAAATATGTAGCACCTTCTAACAAGAATCGCCCAAAGCGCTACAGAAAAACTGGAGGTCAATACTACCCGTACAACGCCGAAGATTAAATTCCTGTATGCTGCTTTACAAACAAATATATAGTCCGTACATAAGTGCAGTAAATTCTGTAGATAATGCAAGGCGTGAGTTCGCCGCAGCTGACAGCTATTACAGATAAGATTGTGACGTGGGCAGTTAACAGCTGAGAAACATATTTACTTTACTCGTTCCGCCTTTGGCCGACGGACAGGTTGTAAAACGGCTGTTAAAAGGAGCTGCTTTCTTTATCGTTTACCACTTATGAGGCGGACAGGGCTCTACACTTTCTTTTTACATTCCTCGATGTGCGCGTTCCTCACTTCTGTGGGCGTGATCGTTAACGAAAGCCAGAGAACGGACGCCCGAAACGGTGGCAGAGTGGCGTACACCCTGGGGGTGGAAAATGTAGGAAGACGGAAATGCTGTACGCGATCCAAAGTGATTAACTATGAATCAGGAAGAATGTCGTGAGAAAAAAATCCGCACTAAGTTCACATTTCGAACCTGTAAAATATTCCTCTGTTCGGATTACTTCTTCGTGAAGCATAGATATGTGACTAGTCGGGTTGCAGGTCTAATTCTTTTTTCTACAGAACTTAAGTTAATTTTCGAGTTTTTAATTCTAACCAGGAATTTGATTTGCAACACTGACCAAATTCTGTAGGTCGTTTGTAATAGCAAAGAGTTTGCAACTGAAGAGATGTTCCTCAGTATCGAAGATGAACATACGCTCACAAATCGCAAGGTGTGACGGTGTTAAGTCAAGCGCCGGCACAGCAGTCGGGAACGATAGAGCGGAGAGTGCTGTGAAGAAGACGTCAGCCAATTGCACGCTGGCCGATTCCCTCCAGGACAAAGTGACAGCAGCGGCCTCTATGCGAAGACGACATAAGCGCCCGACTGGTCGCGGGCCACTGCTCTTCCATCGCTATGCACAATATGTCACCCAAAATGGACTCAAGTTGAAAAAAGCGTGGTACCCAATGTTCACCGGCAGCGGACTGAACCTCGACACCGAGCTCCGGCTATACCGGATGGCTGTCCAGCCTTTCCTCACCTACGGCTCCACTGCGTGGGCTTTGATTAGTTCCACGCGGATGCGGACCCTCCAGCGCCTGCAGAATAAGTGCTCACGAGGGTAGTTACCCTCCACGAGGACACGGGCATAGCCACTCTCAAGACGTCCGTGCGAGAGAAGGCGAGGCACCCCGATGCCAAAGTAGAAGCTTACGGTCGCTGGCCTACAAAATATTTGCACTACGCCTCCCCGGCACTGGCACCAAAACCCTGTTCCTCTCACCATCCTTGAGGATGATAACTGTTTTAAATACTTAAAATGGCGACGTTTCCCTTACTTGAACAGCGCGCAATCATTCGGTTTCTGAATTTGCGTGGTGTGAAACCAATTGAAATTCATCGACAGTTGAAGGAGACATGTGGTGATGGAGTTATGGATGTGTCGAAAGTGCGTTCGTGGGTGCGACAGTTTAATGAAGGCAGAACATCGTGTGACAACAAACCGAAACAACATCGGGCTCGCACAAGCCGGTCTGACGACATGATCGAAAAAGTAGAGAGAATTGTTTTGGGGGATCACCGAATGACTGTTGAACAGATCGCCCCCAGAGTTGGCATTTCTGTGGGTTCTGTGCACACAATCCTGCATGACGACCTGAAAATGCGAAAAGTGTCATCCAGGTGGGCGCCACGAATGCTGACGGACGACCACATGGCTGCCCGTGTGGCATGTTGCCGAGCAATGTTGACGCGCAACGACAGCATGAATGGGACTTTCTTTTCGTCGGTTGTGACAATGGATGAGACGTGGATGCCATTTTTAAATCCAGAAACAAAGCGCCAGTCAGCTCAATGGAAGCACACAGATTCACCGCGACCAAAAAAATTTCGGGTAACCGCCAGTGCTGAAAAAATGATGGTGTCCATGTTCTGGGACAGCGAGGGCGTAATCCTTACCCATTGTGTTCCAAAGGGCACTACGGTAACAGGTGCATCCTACGAAAATGTTTTGAAGAACAAATTCCTTCCTGCACTGCAACAAAAACGTCCGGGAGGGGCTGCGCGTGTGCTGTTTGACCAAGACAACGCACCCGCACATCGAGCTAACGTTACGCAACAGTTTCTTCGTGGTAACAACTTTGAAGTGATTCCTCATGCTCCCTACTCACCTGACCTGGCTCCTAGTGACTTTTGGCTTTTTTCCAACAATGAAAGACACTCTCCGTGGCCGCACATTCACCAGCCGTGCTGCTATTGCCTCAGCGATTTTCCAGTGTTCAAAACAGACTCCTAAAGAAGCCTTCGCCGCTGCCAGGGAAACATGGAGGCGTCAGCGTTGTGAAAAATGTGTACGTCTGCAGGGCGATTACGTCGAGAAGTAACGCCAGTTTCATCGATTTCGGGTGAGTAGTTAATTAGAAAAAATCGGAGGCCTTAGAAATTGAATGCACCTCGTAATGCAACGTTAGTATTGACTTCACCACTCGATGGATGTCGACCATCGTCGGCCACCGACATTGATACCTAATGTTTTTCGTCGTTATGTTACCTCTTGCCTGCAACCTGACATTCCACCATCGGAGGTTAGTACGGAATTTCAAGTCCCACCGTCACACCTTCAAACTGCACTCCAGTGTTTTCTTTGGCATGCGTCACTGTCGAATGGACCAGTTGTACCATCCACTAACACTGTGAGACCGTGAGCAACCGGTGAAGCTGTATTCCAAGCTCCCACAAAAAGAAAAATGGTCGCTGTCCGGTTCTACAGCAGTGTCAAGACTAGCAACTAGGACAGAAGCGTAAGCACTCGTTACTTTGCTTGTACATTCTATGTAGCTCAAACTTGGAATTGCACTGAAAAGATTTCTTATTTTGTCTGTCGCCCTTTGCGTGCAACACATCCGTTTAACACATAGTTAAATATTGTATTTTTTCATTTTGTAATAAAACGCATTAATACGATTTGTTCAAATTGTTGTCTAGCGAACAGAGAAAATAGGTTTCCCAGACACCCCACATTTGACGCCCAGGCGGGATTCAACACAAGGTATGCATTTAGAGCCCATGTTTCCTGGACTTTTTTTTGTTTTGATCGCGTCACCACCTTTCAGAATATGGTGTACATGGTGACCAGAAAGTCCGTTAACATTTGAAAGTTCATTACTTCACGGAATAATGTAGGTAGAGCGTTAAACATTGACACACATGCTTGAATTGACACAGGGTTTTATTGTAAACTAAAAAGGTGCAAAAAAAAATGGTGGTACAAAAGAAACACTTAGTATAATAATTGATTTTTTAGAAATGACAATGTTCTTTATAAGAAGTGTTCTCAACATGTCGGCCGACATTCATCAACAATACCTGTACTCGAGGGACAATGTTGTGAACAGAACTGCACAATGGTATCAGTAGGTGAGAAATCTTAGTCTGATTCTGATGTTGTGTTTTAGCATCCCTAAAGAGGCCGAACGACCGCGGTGAACTTGCGACTTAAGATAACCCCACAAGCAGTGAACACACGGACTGAGTTCTTGGGACCTGGGACGCCAGACGTGAGGGAACTGGTGGCTAGGGACGCCTTACTCACCGAAAGATGTGCGCAAGAGAACTTTCACACTTGCCGCAACATGGAGTGGAGCGCCATCCTTCGTAAGAGTCGCGCCTTCCAGCCGGTGTTTACCAGGCAGGCTAGCGATGATGCGATTCTGTAACATACCTGTGTACCTCGCACCAGTCACGCTGACAGTCGCCAAAACACCACCTCGAATTTCCTCGAAGAAAACAGAGTCCGATAATGACTGATGTGGTAAATCCGCACCACACCGTGGCTTTCCCGTCATACATTGAGGTATCAATGACAGTTCTAGGATTTACGGTAGCCCGAATTCTGCAGTTGTACGTGCTGACAGACCTTCGGAGTGTGAAAAGGGCTTTGACGGTCCAGAATACGTTGAACAATCAATTGTCACCTTCCTCCATTTTTTGAACACCCCACATTGAAAATGCTCACAGCGTCACGTAATTGACGAGTAACAGTGCATGATGAAGCTGGATTTTGTACAAATACTAGGATCATTCAATAAGTAATGTCTAACATTTTTTTCTCAGAACGTATGTATTGTTAAGAGTCAGAATTTGGTGACAATATACATCAACATCTCTTGTCCATTTTTCTACGTACTCTCCATCACGTTCTATGGCCGTACGCCAACGTTCTGGAAGAGCATGTATTTCCTGCTGGTAAAAGCTCTTGTCCTGTTGGCGTAGCCATGTTTTCACTATATGACTGACATTGTCCTCATCTTCAAAGTGTGTGCCGGCCGAAGAGGCCGAGCGTTTCTAGGCGCTACAGTCTGGAACCGCGCGACCACTACGGTCGCAGGTTCGAATCCTGCCTCGGGCATGGATGTGTGTGATGTCCTTGGGTTAGTTAGGTTTAAGTAGTTCTAAGTTCTAGGGGACTGATGACCTCCGTAATTAAGTCCCATAGTGCTCAGAGCCATTTGAACCATTTTTTTCCAAAGTGTGTCCCCCGTGGAGAATGTTTAAGCGGCCCAAAGAGATGGAAGTCTGAGGGTTCCAATTTCTGGACTGTGGGGTGGACGAGGCAATGGTGTCCAACATAATCTGGCATTGTGTTTCCTGGTCTCAGACTTGTGTGTGGGCGTGCATTATCGTGTTGGAGCAAGATTCCTGCTGGATTCTTGTCCGAGTGAACACGTCGGAAATGGTTCTTGGGTTTATTCAGTCTTCACGTATGCCTCTGAATTTATGGTTCACCCTCTGGGCATCACATACACGACAATGACGCCATCACAATCCCGGGAGATTGCAACCATGACTTTTACGGCAAAGGGCGTTGTCTTGAATTTCTTCTTTTGTGGTAAATGAGAATGATGCCACACCATGGACTGCCTTTTTGTTTCCGCCGCGAAGTGGTGCACCCCGCTTTCGTCCCCCATAACGATCCGTGACAGAAAGGCTTCTCCGTTGCTCTCAAAACGCTCCGACAATTCAGATGAAATGGCCTCTCTCTTCATCTGGTGGTACGCCGTGATCGTTCGTGGAACCCATGGTGAGCACCTCATATCCGAGAGTCTCGATGATTGCAGACGCGCTTCCAATGCTGACCGGCAACTGTAGAGCCAATTGTCGTGATGCGCCGGTCGCCACGAATAATGGCATCCGCACGATTCAGCATCTCTGGAGCAGTGGCTGTGACAGGACGTGCCGAGCGTGGCTGATCGTGGAGCTCTGTTTCTGCATTTCCTGAGTCTGTAACTTTCTTTACCCATCGCCCACCTGTACCCCTATCAACTGCACCATCGCCATCCACTGCACACGAACGTTTATGGATGTTCACCGCGGTTTCTCATTCTGTACACAAGAATTCAATAAGAGCACTGTGGCGTGCGTACTGTAAGACCTTCGGTACACACATCATCAGGTTATTTGGCTTGTCGCTCTAACGAAGTAGGCGAGTGTCAGCAATATGTCTCGTGGTCTTACTGTGGCGTGTTTATCTTCCACCGTTAGGTCAGACGATAGAAATGCCACTTGCACGCTTAGAGTAGCAGATTGACGGTGACCAACTTTAAACAGAACTTGATTACCAGAATGAGATTTTCACTCTGCAGCGGAGTGTGCGCTGACATGAAACGTCCTGGCAGACTAAAACTGTGTGCCCGACCGAGACTTGAACTCGGGCGCTTTGCCTTTCGCGGGCAAGTTTGGAAGGTAGGAGACGAGATACTGTCAGAAGTGGAGCTGTGAGACCGGGCGTGAGTCGTGCTTCGGTAGCTCAGATGGTAGAGCACTTGCCCGCGAAAGGCAAAGGAGTTCGAGTCTCGGTCGGGCACACAGTTTTAATCTGCCAGGAAGTTTCAGAACTTGATTAATTTTCACACACATTTATTAAAATAATAACAATCATAAACCTTACTTAACTTGATTGTGGATGCTGTTTACAATTGACAATCTGAAGTTCCTTTGGTCTTGGTATGTTAATCTTATTCTCACATATCTCTGATACTTGACAAAGTGTCTATTCATTTATCTTCATGGCCATGTACAGGAATATGATAGTCTGATTAGGCGCAGATTGAAACTTGACTGCAGACTAATGCACACTGACTAATCGGAGGTCTGTACACTCGTTGTAATACCTCGCGCGCTCAGGTATCACTGCGCGAGTGTGATCCGCGAGGAGAAAAGGTTCTACGTTAGCAGCAATCTCATTGGCTGCGTTACACATTAATACGCGGATCGGCGGAAGCAGAATTTGGTCCGTCTCTAAGGCAGCGCCATCTCGTAGTGCGGAGACGGACGAGCGGTGCGCCTGCGCTGTTGTGCTTAGCGGGGCGCGCTCTAGTGGGGAAGTTGTGTACGCGCTGACTACCCGGAACTGTGAACACAACAAGCACGCTGCTTGTAACGTGACTCCTATGTAGACGCCATTTTAAGCTGTACTAGGGCTCTGCCATCTGCCAGAAAGGTTCGAAACTTCACCGGCGCACAGAGCAAACATGAAATGTGAAGCACCAAGGATGTTTGTCTGTGTGTATTAATGGCTTTAAAAAAAAAAAACTGTGGGGCGTTACTTACTGAACGACCCTCGTAACACTGCAGAGTACGCTTGAGTCCTCTACAACACAGATGGTGCATGGAGCGCCACTGCAAGTGCGTCCTCACAGGCGCTGACTTCGCCGTGTGGACGTGAATCCGCTAGTGTCTCCATTTCTTTCGAAAGTTTCCGAGCAAGCACTCTTGTCTGATCACCCACTACGGGGCCTATCGTCTGAACAATCTGTGGCTTCCAGCTTCATTATCTTAACAGTAACACTTGTCACAAGACCATTAACCGCTCAAATAGCCTTATTATGGCGATAAGCTCGTCAAGTTGCAGTAGCAAATTTCCAGTAACAGTGTTTTTTTTTCTGGTGAAGTCAATGTGTCACGATTTCTGGCGCATCTGACCTTCTCTCTCTGCGCCTGACACACACACACACGCACACACACACACACACACACACACACACACACACTCTACAGAATTTTGCACATGTGTGTAAAGTTTTACCTCTCCCCCAACGTTATTCCATGAATTAGAGCATTTTCTATTGTTAACAGACTTTTGGGTCACCCTGTAGTTTCTTTTTAATACCCTGTACATAGGGTGGACTAAAATTTCCGCATTCGGACATTACAATGCGAGTCTTCGTGTGCTAACAGCACAAAAATGTCTTTGACAAAATTTTGTCTCGTATGTAAATTTAGCGTAATGGCTAGCGTTACTGCCTAATAAGCAAGGAGACCCGAGTTCAAGTCCTGGCCGTGGCACAAATTTTAATTCATTTCTCCAGTTTCCATCATTATCGTGTATAAATTTAATGTCAAACAAAGGGAAAAGGCAACCACGACAGTAGTTACATTCAATACTCTGTAAGTGTGTTACCCAGTTAGTGCAGAGGGCATACTCCTCCAGTTACAGTGTTCGAGTCCGTGACTAGGTGTAGTATTTTTTTTATAATTTTTGGCAGAGTGAAACAGTATCCGGATTTGTAACCATTAGACAGCAATTGCAGCAGGTCTTATACAAAACACGTGCGATTATTTAATACAGTGGGACACAGAAAAACGGGAACATTTCCATAAACCAACGAAACTAGAAGCGATGAAGGAAAGAAACTGCATTCATAGTAATTGAAACCTGACAGCTTTGCCATTTACGAAACACGGATGGCATTTATCGTTTTTTAAAAAATTACATCCTTTAGATGGCGGCGTCCTGTACGAATACATTCGTGAAATCCGCTGTTGACATTCCTCACTGACCGCCGCACCACCTCAGCTGCGAATTGCATCCCGAATTCTCTGTTTCTACTCATCCAGCGTTCTTGGTCGAGTCGTGTATACTTTGTTCTTGAGGTAGCCCCACAAGAAAAAAAAATCACAAACGGATAAATCTGGCGATCTAGGGCGCCAGGGAATGTTACCGAATTGTAAGATCATACGGCTGCCAAACAATTCTCGCACATATTCCATCGATTGTCGTGCAGTGTGCGATGTCGCTTCGTCCTGTTGAAACAAGGCTTCTTGAACGTTTGGAACGTAGTTCAACACTGGTGTACCGAAATTTCGTAACATCTCCACATAACGATCGGCATTGACAGTAGTCGTATTTCCCTGTACATTTGCGAAAAAATACGGTCCGATAATCCCATGTGATGAAACACGACACCATGCTGAAACTTTACTAGCGTGTAAAGGGCGCTCATGAACGTCATTAGGGTGTGTGTTTGCCCATTAACGGTAGTTCTGTTTATACACGTAACCTGTGAGATGAAAATGTGCCTCATCTGAGATCCACAACTTGTTTGGAAATTCATCGTAATTGTTTTTCTTACCATTTGTTGACAATCCCAATCGTAACCGGTAATCGTTGCCCTTCAATTGTTACACCATCTGTAGTTTGTACGGATGAAATTTTAATTCAAGATGAATTCTGCGAACACACTCCCGGGACATTCGAACCACTGCTGCTTGCTTACGAATTGACCCGGCCTCCGTACAGCAGATTCGCGAACAACATCAATGTTGGCTGGAGAACGCACACTTCTTGGTCGTCCTGTTGGTTTCTTCCTGAAAGCATATTCATTCTATTCAAAGTTATTAATCCAACATTTTATCGCGTGTTTCGACGGAACGGCATCATGACGTCCTAAATTATAAAACCGTCGAAACTCCCTCTGCACCGCTACCAAACTATCATTGTTTTATAAAAATTTTATGGCTGACGCACGCTATTGCCCGTTCCACTGATTCATGACTAGTGAAATGTCGCTGTCACAAACCCGCAGCGTTGGCACTTGCCCATGGCTGCTAATAATCATTTCAAACATTCCCGTTCTTCTGTGTCACCCTGTACTGACGCTGAAACCTGAGTTGTGTTGCGCAGCAGAGTAATTTTGTGATACAAGTTTAATTTATTTTAAAAGTTTTACCAAGTGATCTCAGACCAGAGAAGGTTAGCTCTGGACCGGTGTGCCAATCGGAATGGCAAGAAGACGTACGGCCTATGCAACAGACCTGCGAGCGAGGAAGGTGGAGGTGATGATGTTTGGTTTGTGGGGCGCCCAACTGCGTGGTTATCAGCGCCCGTACAATTACCCAATCTTTGCTCAGTCCAATTTCGCATCTTTCCGGGATGATGATGAAATGATAAGGACAACACAAACACCCAGTTATCTCGAGGCAGGTGAAAATCGCTGACCCCGCCGGGAATCGAACCCGGGACCCCGTGCTCGGGAAGCGGGAACGCTACCGCGAGACCACGAGCGGCGGACAAGCGAGGAAGGTGAAAGACAAGTATTGCCGTGCTACATTAAAAGGCGAGAGCTTTACGAAACTTCGCCGCCCCAACGCCATTCCGAAGTCAAATGTAGGCAGAAAGAACAGGGCTCGGGCCGGCCGATGTGGCCGAGCGGTTCTAGGCGCTTCCGTCTGGAACCGCGCGACCACTATGGTCGCAGGTTCGAAACCTGCCTCGGGCATGGACGTGTGTAATGTCCTTAGATTAGTTGGGTGTAAGTGGTTCTGCGTTCTAGGGGACTGATGACCTCAGAAGATAAGTCCGATAGTTCTTAGAGCCATTTGAACAGGGCTCGGAGACCCGGAATAATCACTGAATTACCACAGTGAGGCAAGGAGCCCCGAAACGTCAAATGCTCTCTTACACACGGACCCACCGCGTCTTAAGTCGCGGACATGATCCTTTAAAAAACTAGAGTTTCGGAGCTCAATGATACATTCAGTCATGCTGAAATTCTGACCGTCTCGCTAGAACCACAAAGAACGACAGTGTTTGAGTTGCAGTAAAACCATGACAACTTTATCGATGATGACGACCACCCTGCTATCTGCTTGCTGTCTTCGACACCGATATGCAGCCAACCTGACGCATACCACAGCCGTGGCCTGCCGCTGCAGCCTACGGGGCCACCGCCCGTGAGAATACTGGTGTGCAGCGAGCCACTGTAGGTCATCGTAAACGATCTGCAAGCTTCCGTCTCCACACCGATCTGGCGTGACGCGTCTGCACAGCCTCCTGGTCCGACTTGTCAGCATCTGCTGTCGTCTCGACCTGTCCGTGGAGGATGAGCAGAGCCTTGTGTTCACACGAACCGGTATCGTGGACCACAGTCGGCAGACTCCACCTGATCACACGGTGAGTTGAGTTCGCCGGCCGGAGTGTCCGCGCGGTTCTAGGCGCTACAGCCTAGAACGGCGCGACCGCAACGGTCGCCGGTTCGAATCCTGCCACGGGCATGGATGTGTCTGATGTTCTTAAAGGTTAGTTAGGTTTAAGTAGTTCTAAGTTCTAGGGGACTGATGACCTCAGATGTTAAGCCCCATAGTGCTCGGAGTCATTTGAAACTTTTTTTTTTAATTGAGTTAGAGAGCGCTGGGGTTTGAGCCGCACTGTGTTGCGGGACGCTCGGCGCCAACGCCCCCTTCCCCCCCCCCTCCCTGCCACCCCTTTCATCTCCCCACACAGCACGTGACCGTGGCACACCCACGGAGCGATGCCGCAACTAGCTGACGAAGCATCAGCACTTCTTCGCGGCATGCGCACTTACGCTCGGCCGCCGACTTCCGCTCTCAAGACACTTCGTGAAACTTTGTGAACCTTACGCGATAAATAATTTTCATTGCAGTAGCACTACGTCACTGACCTTCTGGGCCTCAAATTGACCACTCACCCACACTCCGTGCTCGGCCTCCTGTTCGTATCCGGACCCCAGCTAACCTGGGTCGCAACGGCGTAACCCATTTTATTACCCCATTTTTAAAGACGTATCTCTCCTTCACACGTTTACTCTGTTATCTTCCATCCATGAAATCGCTCCATACTTTCAGGTCCATTGTCATCTTTGCTTCCCTTCAGTTATATCCCTTCTCCAAATAAAAAAAGAAAGAAAAACTGTGGTCTGTCTGAAGCAAACCAAGCGCTGTATCGTGTGAGATACAGAGCCAAGCGAGTGCGTCGGGACTTACCCCAGTTCACTGCTAGTAGCGCCACGTCACCATAACGCGTCTGCATGTAGCGCACAAGTATTGCACCACAATTTAGTGTGAAATTAAAAATCAAAACTTATGTTTAAAAATGTGTTAAATTATAGTTTAGTGTAATAATGTTCCAAATACCAAGTCTGGATGTTCTAAACTTAATAGTTTACGGAAAAATCCCGTTTTCAGAGAAAAATTGGAGGCGCTAAATAATGACGCTAGAAAGCCAGAATTTGGTCAGAAGGTGCAGTTAGAAGTTATAAATAAGTGATGCTGGTTTCCAAAATCATAGAACAAAAATTAACGCTAAATCCACGTTTTTCGGAAAAATCAGAGGCGCTAAATAATGGACTTAGAAGCTTGAAAATTTGTTTTATGCTTCAGTACACCACAAAAATAACAACAGAGAGTCCACGTTAATCTAACTCTTATAGTTTTTGAGTAATTAAATAAAAACTAATTTTGTAACTAAAATGTACCTAAGTGTTCTAGATTAAGTACTTGAAATTTTAATAATAGAGGATTTTGGTTACACCAGATGATTAAGTATATCAAATAATAGAGCTACACCCAGTTTAAGACTTGTAACGTAAATAGCAACTGATGTAAGTCTTAGCAAAATGGTTCAGAGGTAACAATCTACCGTTAGTTCCACTAAATAAATTCTATTAAGAAAAGTTTTCATTCTAGCGAGCTGAAACTTTCTACATGTTTTCAAATTCCTTATCTACATACCAGCAAAAATTAAGAAGTTTCTGAAGTAGTTAGTAACTCTATTGTTAAAGATTGTTTGCCCGAGATAGCGGTCGTTTGTAGACTGCCGCCGTATGCAAATAGAGACAGCAGATGTTTTCTCGGCAGTCCGCACCGCCAGCTTATATATAACAGCCCCTGAAGCAGTAAAAACGTTCACTTCGCTCTCAGACACTGTGAGGTCCACGCCAGTTAAACGTCTGGTCGCGCTCTGCCTCGGATCACGTCACAGCCGAGCTGTGATAGCGCGTATTTGGCAGTGAAAACGGATAGTAAACTCGCGAGGGCTGTACACCGTCCTGGATCGTTTAGAATTCGGTAAAATAACTGTTACTGTGCCGTCCGTGAGAAGGTCAATTCCGCGTGGCAAGTGGTGAACTTATTTCCACTTTTACGGCGAGCATTAATTTCTGAACATTTATTGCGAACTTTCAATTGAGTGATGTTAGTCAGGGCGAAAAACAATCTGGTAGGAAGTTACCGTAGAGGTCGCCTCTGAACTGCTAAAGGTGCTGTTAGATTAGAAAGACTTGTTTTCAATTGAACGTAACGCAATGTTAAGTGTTGTTTGTGAGAAACTTTAATTAAATTAAATCTTGATTGGAACTTTAAACTTTTACTGAAGTCGTAGTTCTGATCCCGCAAAGAAATGGGAAACAGACACGCTTTCAGTGGGCTAGACCGGAATGTGGCCGTGCAGACTGGAAACTAAGGTCAGCATGTTTCCCTTCGCTTTCTGGCTGTCCACCAAATTAGTTGCCAGGCTCACGTGATTAAAGACGGCTTCAAAACTTTAAACCAGAAATCAGTAACTTACCCGCCGCCCCACATGTCTTATTGAATACTCTCTTAGTGCAGGGTATCCAGCGAAAGAGTCCCGATTTCAGAATTAAGTATCTTGGAAATTAAGATCCATGCACTAGTGAAACAAACGGTATGTTTATTGTGAAACCTTCAAGAATTATATGCAGAAGTTATAGAGAAGTTTGCAAATAATTCGAAAAGCTGCTGACAGATGGCGCTGTACGCTGTACAGCTCGCACAGTATCAGCGTGCATAACCAAACCCGTCGTCCGCCGCTGGTAGCTGAGTGGTCAGCGCGACGGCGTGTCATACCGAACGGCCCGGGTTGGAATCCCGGCTGGGTGGGAGATTTTCTCCGCTCAGGGATTGAGTGTTGTGCTGTCGCTGTCCTTATCATCATCATTTCATCCCCATCGACACGCAAGTCGCCGAAGTGGCACCAACTCGAAAGACTTGCGCCAGGCGAACGGTCTTCCCCACGGGAGGCCCTAGTCACACTGCATTTCCCTTTCCATCAAACTCGTCATTTGCAGGCAGCCTTTTCAACCACATTACAGTCTTCCGGAAATGTCCACCACTCGCACTGCGGAGGTGGCGCAAACGAACAGTAAAATTTGTCATCACATCCTGTAGTATTTCATTGGAAATGGATTCAGATGCCACACAGATCACCGATTCAAGCTCATCCAGCGTTGCGGTGGCTTCGGCAGACAGTGTGTCTCAATGTGTCTCACAAATTACAGTTACAAGGAGTCAGACTGGGTGAATATGGAGGCCAATCCATCCCTACGTCAGCAAATTTGCAATAATGCAACTCAGTGACCCTGTCCCAGAAAGTGCAGCACCTGTCCGGTGCGGTGTGGTCTGTGTCAGTCTTGTATGGACCGCCCGGTGGCTGCTCGATCCACCGAGGCTAGCTGTGTGTCGACAGATTGCTCCGAAACTGCAACGTAACCCGCACTAGTGACCATTTTTCACGAGGAAAAGGGCGAATGATGCCTCTGTTCTCACGCAAACCGCAGCCCAAACGGTAACTTTCCAGAAACAAAGTGATTTCGCTTCACATTATGCAAGTTTTTCGGAATCGCAAATTCGTCAGTTCGCCAAGACAGCCGTCTGTCACACAACTCATAGATCTGTAGCCTGGTGGCTTTTGATTTTGAATGGAAACAAGTGCAGGCTCTGTGCCCGTATTTTCACCGTGCTGAAACGCTTCAAACCAGTCTGTCAGAACTCTCGGACGGATCTCCTTGGTATTTTGTGAATAATTTCTGAAGCCTGTGACGACATGTCCAGGAATAACAACAGTCTGCCTGGGGCCAACATTCCCCACAAGATGATTAGCCTTCCCGTTGGAAATCGGCTGCCAGTTCGCGACTGCTTTTCGCATGTTGTCCTCTTGCAACGTTAAATTGTGTATGAAATTTGCCAGTGGAGCGAAAAAAACACGTTATTCAATTGAATACTTGATTTCAACCTCTTCCGTCTGTACGCTAATCCCCTTTTCACGTTTCAGCGTTTGATCGCTCTGGCCTATGTGAACTATTTATAGGGACTACATATTATGATTACAGCGCTATCTGTTGGCAGTTTTCGAACTATTTCGAAACTTCTGTACATTATTCTTACAGCTTCCACAATAAACATACCATTTAGCCGTGCGGTCCAACGTACTACTTTCGGAGTGGGAAGGCGTGCCGGTCCCCGGCATGAATCCACCCGGCGGATTCGTGTCCGGTGTCCCGGGTTCGATTCCCGGCGGGGTCCGGGATTTTCTCTGCCTCGTGATGACTGGGTGTTGTGTGATGTCCTTAGGTTAGTTAGGTTTAAGTAGTTCTAAGTTCCAGGGGACTGATGACCATAGATGTTAAGTCCCATAGTGGTCACAAGGGAACCTCCCCATCGCACACCCCTCAGATTTAGTTATAAGCTGGCACAGTGGATAGGCCTTGAAAAATTGAACACAGATCAACTGAGAAAACTAGAAGAAGTTGTGTGGAACTATGAAAAAAATAAGCAAGGCCTAAAATGTATCAGCATCTTACGAGCTACGCACTTCTCAAGTAGTTAAAACGGGAAACAAGCATGATAACTGTGTACTGAGAGAGTGCATCATACTCAGGGTAAATTATAAACTGCAACTAGTCAGTTTATGGGACTGAGAAAACAAGATACATTCTAGGATAATTTCGTTGTTTAAAGAGGGAGTTACTTGATTATTTGTCGATTTTATAAATTGTTTCTTTTGATAAATTGGCGCTTTAATACCAATACAGCAATGGTTACGACGAGTAACAACCAATCAGAGGACAGTACTTTCGTGCGTACTTTGTATGCTACGAGAAAGGCTTTGTCGAAGCCCAAGTTCAGTTCGGATCTCACCCGTGATCATGGTCTCACGTGGATATAAGAAGCTCTGAACAAATGTAAAAGTTTTACGAAACAGTGGTTGCAACTTGACCGTAAAGTGCCGCAAAGTGGACGCGAACGTGCGAAAAAGACGGACACGTGAAATTCCGATTTTAATACGTAAATTCTAACTTTTCCAGTACCAAAATGCGCGTGGCGTGTTACACAAGGCGTGACCGCAAACTGCAGTGCTCAAACTGTGTAACATTTCAGAGAGGATTCTGTCACAGATAATTCTACTGGAAACGGGTTTGGTTGATTACCATAAGCTGGCTATTGCGAGTGAGTGGCGAAACTCGCAATTATCACGGGCCTCTATGAGGGTGAAGATTTGTCTGATGTGGTAGAAGAAGAAACAGGAGTCGATTTAGAAGAGATAGGGGATCCAGTATTGGAATTTAAAAGAGCTTTGGAGGGCTTACGGTCAAATAAGGCAGAAGGGATAGATAACATTCCATCAGAATTTCTAAAATCATTGGGGGAAGTGGCAACAAAACGACTATTCGCGTTGGTGTGTAGAATATATGAGTCTGGCGATATACCATCTGACTTTCGGAAAAGCATCATCCACACAATTCCGAAGACGGCAAGAGCTGACAAGTGCGAGAATTATCGCACAATCAGCTTAACAGCTTATGCATCGAAGCTGCTTACAAGGATAATATACAGAAAAATGGAAAAGAAAATTGAGAATGCGCTAGGTGACGATAAGTTTGGCTTCAGGAAAAGTAAAGGGACGAGAGAGGCAATTCTGACGTTACGGCTAATAATGGAAGCAAGGCTAAAGAAAAATCAAGACACTTTCATAGGATTTGTCGACCTGGAAAAATTGTTCGACAATATAAAATGGTGCAAGCTGTTCGAGATTCTGAAAATGTAGGGGTAAGCTATAGGGAGAAACGGGTCATATACAATATGTACAACAACCAAGAGAGAATAATAAGAGTGCACGATCAAGAACGAAGTGCTCGTATTAAGAAGGGTGTAAGACAAGGCTGTAGCCTTTCGCCCCTGCTCTTCAATCTGTACATCGAGGAAGCAATGATGGAAATAAAAGAAAGGTTCAGGAGTGGAATTAAAATACAAGGTGAAAGGATATCAATGATATGATTCGCTGATGACATTGCTATTCTGAGTGAAAGTGAAGAAGAATTAAATGATCTGCTGAACGGAATGAACAGTCTAATGAGTACACAGTATGGTTTGAGAGTAAATCGGAGAAAGACGAAGGTAATGAGAAGTAGTAGAAATGAGAACAGCGAGAAACTTAACATCAGTATTGATGGTCACGAAGTCAATGAAGCTAAGGAATTCTGCTACCTAGGCAGTAAAATAACCAATGACGGACGGAGCAAGGACGACATCAAAAGCAGACTCGCTATGGCAAAAAAGGCATTTCTGGCCAAGAGAAGTCTACTAATATCAAATACCGGCCTGAATTTGAGGAAGAAATTTCTGAGGATGTACGTCTGGAGTACAGCATTGTATGATATGAAACATGGACTGTGGGAAAACCGGAACAGAAGAGAATCGAAGCATTTGAGATGTGGTGCTATAGACGAATGTTGAAAATTAGGTGGACTGATAAGGTAAGGAATGAGGAGGTTCTACGCAGAATCGGAGAGGAAAGGAATATGTGGAAACCACTGATAAGGAGAAGGGACAGGATGATAGGACATCTGCTAAGACATGAGGGAATGACTACCATGGTACTAGAGGGAGCTGTAGAGGGCAAAAACTGTAGAGGAAGACAGATTGGAATACGTAAAGCAAATAATTGAGGACGTAGGTTGCAAGTGCTACTCTGAGATGAAGAGGTTAGCACAGGAAAGGAATTCGTGGCGGGCCGCATCAAACCAGTCAGTAGACTGATGACAAAAAAAAATGTATATGGCTTCCTTCAGGGTTCAGTATTAGGTCTTAACATACTTTTCATTGTACGTAAATAACATGTTATCAGTTTCTCCTACTGAAAATACCACATGTACACCGATACGCGCCAACTGTATGAAAGTGACACCTACCGAGAATCTTAATATCGACCAATGTGCACTATCCAAATGGGCGCATGATATTGGGTGACAGCTCAACCTATACAAAACCCAAGTGGTACTGGTTGGTCATTCTACGCTCACTGGTGCGAAATATCAGGAATCCCTACGTTCTTTAATCCTAAACGCGACAAATATAAACGTCTCTCTTTCGCCAAAGAGTCTAGGAGTAGTAACAGATGAAAATTTAAATTGGACTGAGGACGTAACTGCAATGTGCAAGAGGGCATCAGCCTTTGTTCGTGTGCTACAAAAAATATGAAAAGGTCTCCCCAACTGACCTGAAAGAGAAACTTGAACAAACACACACACTTCCAATCATTGATTACGGAGATGTTATCCCGCAAGGCCTTTCTCAGGGAAGCTCGTGGCGCCAGGAACTTGTTATACGTGTCCGGGTTCGTTGTATCTGTGACGTTCGATTCTTTGACCATATTTCATCATCATATGCACAGCTATCATGGCTGTGTGCATACAAGTGCAGAGATTTCCTTATCATCTGTCTTCCCTGTTGTCTTATCAAGGTACGCTGTCCGCCATTTCTCGCCTTAACCTTAACGCTTCTGTCTGAACAACAGGGCAGAAAGAGCCGCTCTCGTCAGAGCAAAATTTTTTCTGTCCCACTCTATTGTTCAGTGGCTTTCTCCAAGTCCTTCTCAGTAGCAGGAGCCCGACTCTGGAATACCCTCCCGCACTGTTCAAATGGCTCTAAGCACTATGGGACTTAACATCTGAGGTCATCACTCCCCTAGAAGTTAGAACTACTTAAACCTAACTAAAGTTAGGACATCACACACATCCATGCCAGAGGCAGGATTCGAACCTGTGACCGTAGCAGCCCGGTTCCGGACTAAAGCCCCTAGAACCGCTCGGCCACAGCGGCCGGCTCCCGCACTGTATTAGAAAACTGCGTAACCTCTGCACCTTCAGAAGACAGTTAATGACATATCTACTAAAGCAACATTAAGGATTGTACCTGAATGTACTCGTTAGCTTTGCACATCCCTGTTTCGAACCCAGACTTCCTTATTTCTCTGTATTTTTGGCCGATGCAATCCCCTTATGTTTCCTCTCTCCTGAACTCGGTACACCAGAAAACATCCATTTTGTATACCTATACATTCTCATATCTGCCACTATCTTTATTGTTATTATTGTTTATCATCATCGTCGTCGTCGCCATCATCGTCATCGCCGTCATCGTCATCATTGTCATCATCATTATCATTAAAACCAGCAGTTGCAGTAGTACAAGTACTGCCAGTATTACCTTCATTAGTTTATGTTGTTGTTGTGGTGGTGGTCTTCAGTCCTGAGACTGGTTAGATGCAGCTCTCCATGCATACAGTAAAGCTGCATGCCATCGAGAAAAATTACGGCTGTAGTTTCCCCTTGCTGCAATTTCAGACGTTCAACTGATTTCAGTACTGTTGTTGTTGTAGTCTTCAGTCCACAGACTGGTTTGATGCAGCTCTCCATGCTACTCTATCCTGTGCAAGCTTCTTCATCTCCCAGTACCTACTGCAACCAACATCCTTCTGAATCTGCTTTGTATATACATCTCTTGGTCTCCCTCTACGATTTTTACCCTCCACACTGCCCTCCAATGCTAAATTTGTGATCCCCTGATGCCTCAGAACATGTCCTACCAACCGATCCCTTCTTCAAGTTGTGCCACAAACTCCTCTTCTCCCCAATTCTATTCAATACCTCCTCATTAGTTATGTGATCTACCCATCTAATCTTCAGCATTCTTCTGGAGCAACACATTTCGAAAGCTTCTATTCTCTTCTTGTCCAAACTATTTATCATCCATGTTTCACTTCCATACGTGGCTACACTCCATACAAATACTTTCAGAAACCACTTCCTGACACTTAAATCTATACTCGATGTTAACACATTTTCAGTGCTATTATGTAGTATATTAAAATTTTCCTATTCTAGATAACTGTAATGTCAAAAAGGTACTCTGTGCATCAAACCCTGGTTCGATGTAAGAGAGGACGCGATGACACTTATCTGTTCGGGTTGGATGATTAAAGAAAATATTTTCTACCTAAAATATGCATGAAGCAGAATTTGTTACAAACATCTTTGGACAGGCAGGATCCAAGGGAGAGCACTGTCGCACCAGAGAACGCCAATTTTGGTTCGCACTGCATTGAAGTTAGCACTGTAATAGGGGTACATTTTACTAATTTAGATATTTGATTCTATTGCACTTAAATGAAATACAGACCTTAAAGGAATACGTAGTCCCGTAGAAGTTGTATTCCTGTATTGCATGTCATTTTATGCTGTTGGTCAATTATGACCAGATGGCGTTTCTCAAGCTAACACGTGCTCACGCATGTGATACGACATAATATGTCACGGTTGAAACTCGCCAATGGTGGAAACTAAAGCACTAAGTGTAAACCGTAACTGTTTACAGCGTACCACAATGTCAACAATTTAATATACCGGGTGATCAAAAAGTCAGTATAAATTTGAAAACTGAATAAATCACGGAATAATGTAGATAGAGAGGTACAAATTGACACACGTGCTCGGAATGACATGGGGTTTTATTAGAACCAAAAAATACAACGGTTCAAAACATGTCCGACAGATGGCGCTTCATCTGATCAGAATAGCAATAATTAGCATAACAAAGCAAAGATGATGTTCTTTGCAGGAAATGCTCAATATGTCCACCATCATTCCTCAACAATAGCTGTAGTCGAGGAATATTGTTGTGAACAGCACTGTTCCGGAGTTATGGTGACGCATTGGCGTCGGATGTTGTCTTTCAGCATTCTTAGAGATGTCGGTCGATCACGATACACTTGCGACTTCAGGTAACCCCAAAGCCAATAATCGCACGGACTGAGGTCTGGGGACCTGGGAGGCCAAGCATGACGAAAGTGGCGGCTGAGCACACGATCATCACCAAACGACGCGCGCAAGAGATCTTTCACGCGTCTAGGAATACTTTCTAATAAAACCCCATCTCATGCCAAGCATGTGTGTAAATTTTTACCTCTCTATCTACATTACTTCGTGGTTTATGAAGTTTTCAAATTTATACTGACTTTTTGATCACCCAGTACACTTGTGATCTACCAAGTGGGAAAACAGGAAACAACCTGAAATTGGCCTATGAAAGCCACCTAAACTGCGGCGTATGCACGTTGCGCTGGATTTTTAACATGGTATAGCCCTCTTACGGCACCAGCTGTGGTTAGTATTAGTAAGTTAGTCTTTCCTGTGAGGGTGGTTAAAATAACACTCTGTAACGAATTTTGAAAAGTGTAATTACATTCACAACTCAAGCCAAACTCAAACCTTACAAGCACAGTGGTCTCGTAGTCAGGGGGCCAGAGATAGATAAAGATTTAACTGTCAACTTCACCCTGTTAAAATTGACAAAATAGTGAGGTAAAATTAACATAAATGTCAATTTTACATTCTGTAGGTGCAATAACAAGAGGGTTTTAATATTCGAGGAGGAATTTTGCCGAAATCTCGTGCAGCGAGTAGGTCAAGTACGTATTGTAGGTCGATTTGACGTCGTTTCTCAGCTTGATGGACCACAAGTGTCATATCAAATTGCTCGTCTAGACTTCCTGTATACCACTGTGTTACATTGAGAACGGTTATCGTTTGCATAGTATAGTACAGACATACAGCCTCTTCGGAACAATGACTTCTTTTAACCTTTTTATTAGGAATGTGGACCCCAGCATGAAGTACACTGTTGAAAATGTATATCGCTGACTCTTATCGAAATGTCAGAGATCCGTGTCCTGGTATTCAGGGATTACGACTGAAGTAATGTAGTGGACCTTACCTCGGCAGCTGTGGGCTTGCGGTCCTCAGGTTCTGCAGGAGACTGAGGGTCGGCTGCCAGTGAGGCTGGGCTGGCGTCCACAGTGTGGGCAGGTGAGGACGACTTGGGGCCCGCCCCCGCCGCCGCCGCCTCCTCCACCACGGGGTACGCAGCCACGGAGTACTCCAGGGGCTCGGCCTGCTCCGGCGCGCCGTCGCTCTCCTCCTGCCGGCCCTTCTTGATGCTGCTGGCGAACGCCGCGCCCAGCAGCGACGCTGCCTTCTTGGCCACCATCTTGGCGATGATCTTGTCCTTGAGCTCGCTCTTCTTGGAGGCGGGCCTGCAGCTGCCGCCGGGACCCCCGAAGGGGCTGCCGGTGGGTGAGGACGACTGCGAACGCGACTCTGCGCCGGCGGCGGCACTGCCGCCCACTCCGCCGGCGGAGTTCTTCGAGTCGGACGCGAGCAGCAGCATCTTCTTCCTCCTGGTCTTCTTCTTCTGCTTCTTCCTCTCCCCGTCGCTGGCGCTGCTGTCCGACCTCTTGGGCCTGCCGCCGGCCTCACTGGACGACGACTTGGAGCCGCGCCTGGCGGCAGCGTCGCCGCGGCCCGCGCCGTCCTCCTCCTCGCCGTCGCCCTCGGTGTAGGCGCTGATGGCCTGCGTGGCCATGAGCAGCAGCTCCTGGATGCAGGGCGCCGTGTCGGGCAGCTGCGGCCGCGCCAGCAGACCCACGTCCGCGCGGCTCTTCACCTTCTTCGCCAGCACCGCCACACTCGTCGCCGACGAGAGGGACTTCTTCTTCGGCACCGTGTTGGTGGCGGCATTGGCCGTCGACTTGCCAGTGGCGGCAGTCGGCTCCTCTCTGGGCGACCTCTTTCCAGTCGCCGTGTTGGTCGACGCCGAGGCCACCGTCCTGGGCGACGACCCGCCGCTGCTCTTGCCGCCGACAGTCTCCGCGGACTCCTTAGCGGACTTCCTCGAGGTCGTCGGTGAGGTGTTGGTCGCCACGGTAGCCGTGGTCTTGGGCGCGTTCGCGTCACTCTCGCCGGACTTCTTGGTCCTGTTGGGTGACTCTGGAAGGTGGACGGTGTCTGCCCACTGCTGCTCTCTCGACTTGTCGCCGGAGGTGGCACCGGACGGCGAGGACGGAGCCGCACCCGTCTCCGCAGCCGCGGACCGCCTCGCGGGGTCTTCGCGAGGCGGCTCTTTCGCGTTCTTACTGCCGGCGTCGCTAGCCGGCGAAGGTGGACTGTTGGAAGAAGCGGCTGGCGATTTCGGGGACGCGACACCTGTCGTCGGGGACACTCGAGGCGACACTGTTTTATCCGCCGTGGGGGATTTGGTCCCCAGCTTGTCCGAAGGGGAGCTCTTCCCCGACTTCTCTGCGGGCGGTACTTTGGTCTTGTCTTGCGTCGAGCTCCGCAACTGACTGCTAATCTTCTCTGCGACTTTGCAGGAAGAACTCAGTTTGTCACCGGAGCCCTTCTGCGGGGCAGACCGCTCCGGAGCCGGCGACTTCGGTGGGGCGGCCTTGTCTGCTGGCGAAGTCTTGGACAGGGAAGAGACTTTTTCGATTCTAGAGGCGCTATCTTTAGCGGAGGCGGCGTTTTTTGGAGCCGATTTCCCAGAAGGGACAGTCTGATTGGTTCTCGCTTCAGAGCTGTCCTTCCCTTTAGGCTTCGAACTGTCGCCGGGGCTGGCCGGCGGGGGTAAAAAGAGGGGAGGCGATTTGGGAGAAGCCGCTCCGTCAGAGGGTACGGGGCAGCCTTCCAGAACAGCCTGGTGCGGACTGGATGGCGATTTTCTCGACGCGGGAGAAGCCGGAGAACGCGGCGGCGGTTCCGGTACGGCAGTGGCGGTGGCGGTGGCGGGGGCGGCCACTTCCGGCCCTGCAGGCTTGGCCTCCGGGGGCGGAGGCGCCTCGGGGGCGTGCTGGTCGGCAGCGTCCGGCCGCGGCTCCTCCTTGGAAGCGGCCGCCTGCTTCTTCTTCTTGGGCCCGCCCGGCTTGGCGGCCGCCTTGGCAGCCTGCTGCTGCTGCTGCTGCGGCTTCCTGACGGGGGCGGCGGCGCCGGCCGGGCCGCGCTTGGCCGGCGGGCCGCGCCTCTTGGCGGCGGCTGCGGCGGCGGCGACCGCCCTCTGGCGCGGGGTGGCCGCGGAGGCGGCGCCGGCGCGCAGCAGGTGCTTCTTGCTGCGCAGCGGCGGCGCGGGCGTCGCAGGGCGCTTCGCTGCGGCCGCCGCCGGCTTGGCGCGCGCCACCGCCGACACCACCTTCGCTGCCTTTGCTGGCTTCTTCACCCCGGGGGCCTGCTTCTTCGGCGCCTGTCGACAGACGGTTCACGCTTATTTTCAATTCATTTCAGATGAGAATAGCTCGAGGTTGTACCGACACCTTCTGAACTGAAATAGAAATAGGCCATTACTGACCAACATGATACTTAGACTGTATTACTCATCCAAATACACCGTATCACTTCCCTCTATATATTACAAATTATTCTTAACCACACTCATTGTGTTACATTTTTTTTATTTTTTTATTTTTCTTTGACATTTGCATTGTATAGATTAAATTATATTCTCATCAACTAGGTAGTAACAAAATATATGGGACCGTTTTAACAATTGTTAAGCATTCAATTCGCTGTAACCTCAGAGAAATCTTAATATATTATGATCTTTATACTATTTAAAAAAAGCATTAACAACTGTATACCAATAAGACTGTAACAATGAGAAGTATTTCCTATTAGCATCAGAAGCATCCGACCCACCTAAATTCAATCGGGTATAGATGTTTGTTTATTCTATCTTTCCGTCTTTCTGTCGTTCACATTTGTTTATTACTTGTTAGTCTCTTATTCACATTCCTTCATTAATTGTTATTCCCTTATTCACATTGTCCATTCATTTCTTCATTGGAGCTCGTTCATGCCATCATTCAAGTTCATTCAGTCCATGATTCATCCTCATTCTTTTAAATCCGTTTAATCATTCATTTACATTCTGTCATCCATAATCATGCATGCATTCATTCACTCAGCAGTTCTGTCTCTTACTCACCCACCGAACCAATCAGACTCATCTTCCATACATTCCCACACCTATCACGTATTCTTTCAGATTATCATAGATAACGCTACCTTTCACGCCCTCAATCTTGCTCCTGAATTCGGTGATTAAAACTGCTGCAATTCGATTACAAAAATGGATAGAAGCATAAACTAAAAACAAGAATGGCTTCTGGCTGTACTGCTGCGTCATCTTATAAAATCCTGGAAATACTAAAATCAGCCGACAGTCTGGCGCACATACAGTGGCCTTCCTCGGAACACGGCGGCCGAAACGTCGGCTTATTTTAGTATTTTAAGTGTTTTACAAGATAACGCGGCAGTCATTCGGAAGGATTTTAATGAGCCTGGCACAGGTCGCGGAAGACCATGTATTTGTATCAAATATTAGCTTGTTTATCACTAACTGCCCCCCCCCCCCCATGAGTCATGGACCTTACCGTTGGTGGGGAGGCTTGCGTGCCTCAGCGATACAGACAGCCGTACCGTAGGTGCAACCACAACGGAGGGGTATCTGTCGAGAGGTCAGACAAACGTGTGGTTCCTGAAGAAGGGCAGCAGCCTTTTCAGTAGTTCCAGGGGCAACAATCTAGATGATTGACTGATGTGGCCTTCTAACACTAACCAAAACGGCCTTCTGTGCTGGTACTGCGAACCGCTGAAACAAAGGGGAAACTATAGCCATAATTTTTCCCGAGGGCATGCAGCTTTATTGTATGGTTAAATGATGATGGCGTCCTCTTGGGTAAAATATTCCAGAGGTAAAATAGTCCCCCATTCGGATCTCCGAGCGGGAACTACTGAAGAGGACGTCGTTATCAGGAGAAAGAAAACTGGCGTTCTACGGATCGGAGCGTGGAATGTCAAATCTCTTAATCGGGCAGGTAGGTTAGAAAATTTAAAAAGAGAAATGGATAGGTTAAAGTTAGATATAGTGGGAATTAGTGAAGTTCGGTGGCAGGAGGAACAAGACTTTTGGTCAGGTGAATACAGGGTTATAAATACAAAATCAAATAGGGGTAATTGAGGAGTAGGTTTAATAATGAATAAAAAAATAGGAGTGCGGGTAAGCTACTACAAACAGCATAGTGAACGCATTATTGTGGTCAAGAAAGACACAAAGCCCACGCCTACTACAGTAGTACAAGTTTATATGCCAACTAGCTCTGCAGATGACGAAAAAATTGAAGAAATGTACGATGAGATAAAAGAAATTATTCAGATAGTGAAGGGAGACGAAAATTTAATAGTGATGGGTGACTGGAATTAGATAGTAGGAAAAGGAAGAGAAAGAAACATAGTAGGTGAATATGGATTGGGGGGTAAGAAATGAAAGAAGCCGCCTGGTAGAATTTTGCACAGAGCATAGCTTAATCATAGCCAACTCTTGGTTCAAGAATCATCAAAGAAGGTTGTATACATGGAAGAAGCCTGGAGATACTGACAAGTTTTAGATAGATTATATAATGGTAAGACAGAGATTTAGGAACCAGGTTTTAAATTGTAAGACATTTCCAGGGGCAGATGTGGAATATGACCACAATCTATTGGTTATGAACTGTAGATTAAAACTGAAGAAACTGCAAAAAGGTGGGAATTTAAGTAGATGGGACCTGGATAAACTGACTAAACCATAAGTGTTAGGATGTCGTTTTTGAAAGTATTTGTGTGGAGCATGGCCATGTACGAAAGTGAAACATGGACGATAAATAGTGTAGACAAGAAGAGAATAAAAGCTTTCGAAATGTGGTGCTACAGAATAATGCTGAAGATTAGATGGGTAGATCACATAACTAATGAGGAGGTTTTGAATAGAATTGGGGAGGAGAGAAAATTGTGGCATAATTTGACTACAAGAAGGGATCTGTTGGTAGGACATGTTCTGAGGCAAAAGTAGCATTGGAGGGCAGCGTAGAGGGTAAAAGTCGTAGAGGGAGACCAAGAGATGAATACACTATGCAGATTCAGAAGGATATAGGTTGCAGTAAGTACTGGGAGATGAAGAAGCTTGCACAGGATAGAGTAGCACGGAGTCTCAGGACTGAAGACCACAACAACAACATATAGTCTCATTGTGTTTTTTAACATTTCTGTAGGCTGTAGAGCAGCATATTACGCTGCTGCCATCCCCCCCTCCCCCTCTCTGCACATGTATCAATTGTAGCGCGGTTATTTTTAAAAATGCTGTAAATGTAGCCTCATGTGATAACCTACACGTTTCTGACTGCAAGTAATAGAGTGTTTTATAATGTAATATGTTACGCTGAAATTTTAATATTTGTGGAGGCAAATATTTGTTTCACATTAAAACTATATGGGAGATCATGTTCGTCACAAACGGTTAAGCGTGTTGGCCGAACACGTCTATTCTGAACTGTGCCGCACGGCGAGAACCAGTTTGGCCTCTGATGCTCAGTCTACAGATGTTTCAGTTTACTAATCACTCTGTATCCGTAACTTATTTAACTCAACTTATGCGTCACCACAACTACTACAAATATTGCTATTTTATGAAAGACTGTTCCACCTGCTCCAATGTTAGTTCTTTGTATCACAGAGCTGATGATGTAACAGCACAAAGCATCTCGGAGACCGCAATTAGCTTTTTACTGTCACGGAGTAGTGAGTCCTATCGACAGAGGATGTCAGATTGATTCCATATTTTTAGATTTCCGGAAGGATTTTGTCACCGTTATGCACAAGCGACTTCTAATCAAATTACGTGTCTATTGAGTATCGCCTCACTTGTGCGACTGGATTAGTGAGTTCGTGTCAGAAAAGTCAAGTTGGCAGTAACTGACGGAAAGTCATCGAGTAAAACGGAAGTAACACCTGGCGTAACTCAGGGCGGTTTTACAGGCCCTCTGCAGCTCCTGCTCTACATGAACGACATGAAAGGCAATCTGAGCAGACCTCTTAGATTGTTTGAAGAGGATTCAGTCATTTACCGTCTTGTAAACTCATCAGATGATCAAAACCTGTTGCAAAATGAGTTAGACACGATATCTGTATGATGCGAAAAGCAGCGACTGACTCTAAATAATGAAAAATATGAGGTCATCCACATACTAAAAGTGATCTGTTAAAATTTCGGTTTTGTATTTGTATTGTGTATTTAAACTAGGGACCTAGAAACGACAGAGAGGCTTCGTCCCGCCGTAGCCCTCAGTGGTCCACAACCCCACAACAGGCCACAGCAGTCCACCCACCCCACCGCCGCCCTACACGGAACCGAGGAGTATTGTGCGGTTCAGCCCCCATTGGACCCCCACCCTTCCTTCACCCTCCTCTAATACCCTCCCCCCTCCCTCCCTGGAACGTCTCATACCGGACGAGTGTAACCCCAGATGTTTGCATGGTAGAGTGATTAAGGTGTAAGCGTATGCGGAGACGGTGTAACTTGAACGGAATAAGGGGAACCATCCGGCATTCGCCGAGGCAGATGGAAAACCGCCTTAGAAACCATCCACAGGCAGGCCGGCACACCGGACCTCGACACTAATCCACCGGTCAGATTCGTGCCGGACACCGGGGCACGCCTTCCCGCTCGGGAAGCAGCGCGTTAGACCGAGCGGCTAGCCGGTCGGCCAAATTTCGATTACTCGACAAATCATACAAATCGAAAGCCTGAAAATTCAACTAAATACTAAGGGATTACAATTACTAATAACTGAAATCGTAACGATCAAATGGGTAATGTTGTGGGGAAATCGAACCACAGACAGCCGTTTATCTTGGCAGAACACTTAAAAAATTTAACAAGGCTGCTAGAGTGACACCACGCCTGTCAGCCCTCTTCTGGAGTATTCCTGTACGGTGAGCGATCTGCAGCAGATGGGACTGACGGAGGATATTGAAGAAGTTCACAAGAAAATCTTAAACATGGCTGCGAAACAGCAACTGTGGAAATCTGAAAAGATTGAAAAATCAAACAAGCAGTTGCAAGTAAAGGTTTATTTGCCCTTGCGCCAGGTTTCGACCTATGTTTCGATATTTGTAAAAATATCTTCAGCAAAATTCATGTCCACATACTTCGCAGCCATGTTTAAGATTTTGAAGTACGTGCCTGCCCAGGTATCGAAGGTTGTCAACAAGTATATGGACATTAACTTTAAATTTTAAAAACAGGGCCCATTACTTGTGAAGAAGATATTTGAACTAAAATCGAATTATAAATCAAGGGCTAATAAACCTTTACTTGAATCTGGTTGGCTGATTCTTCAACCTCATCAAAAGAAGATAAATTAATTTTTTATTATGGCAGAATAGGGCAAAGAGTGATACGGAAATTATACGTGAATTAAGGTGCCAATCATAAAACAAAGGCGTTTCTCTTTGCAGGAGGATCTTCTTGTGAAATTTGGATCACCGACTTTCTCCTCCGATTGCGAAAACGTTCTGTTGCCGTACACTGCATAGGGAGAAGCGATCGTCATGATAAAGTAAGAGAAATTAGAGCTCGCACAGAAAGATTTAACTTCTTCTCGCGCGCTATTAGGCAGTGGAACAGTAGAGAAATAGCTTGAAGATTGTTCGATGAACCCTCTGCCAGGCACTTAACCGTGAACTGCCGAGTAATAATGTAGATGTAGACCAAGCCAAGAGCGTATTACTGAGTCGAACATGGTCCCAGGCCAGACGTGTCCAAATAATAAAAGATATTGCGACTTCCGTGATTTGTATGCAGACGTATAGTTGGAGCTAGTTGCTGGGCCGACGCGTACCTGCTTCCTGGTGGGGCTCTTGGACTGCTGCTGCTGCTTGCTGGGGGCGGCCGCCGTCCTCTGGCGGTCCTGCCTCTTGGCCGGGGGCGGCGGGGGCGGCTTGGCCTTGCGGGCGCCCTTGGCGGCTGCGGTGGCCGCCACCTTGGCTATCAGCTTCCGCACCGCGGGGGCGGCTGCTTTCTTCTTAGCTGCCTCCACAGTCTGAAGAAAAAAAGAAAACTCCACGTCACCTACATTGCCTCTGTGGAAAGTAGAGCGTGTGTAGAGGAATTACGATCTATATACAGTGAGGCGCCAAAGCAGCTCCTATAGGTATGCGTATTCAGATAGAGACAACAAGTGTCTGCCGTAGTACCTAGATAAGTTAGTGTTGCTACAATGGCAGGTTATCAGATAGATTTAACTGAATTTGAACGTGGCGCACGAGCGACGGGACACTGCATCTCCGAGGTAGCGATGAAATGCAGATTTTCCAGTACGACAATTTCACGAGTGTACCGTGAATATTAGGAATCCGGTGAAACATCCAATCTCCGACACTGCTGCGGCTGGAAAAGATCCAGCAAGAACGGGACCAACGACGACTGAACAAACATGACAGAACTTAAACACTACCGCAAATTGCTGCAGATTCCAAAGCTCGGCCATCAGCAAGTGTCTGTTCAACTGAACATAATCGATATGGGCTTTCGGACCCGAAGGCCCACTCGTGTAACCTTGATGACTGCAGTGGCCGTGCGGTTCTGGGCGCTACAGTCTGGAACCGAGCGCCCGCTCCGGTCGCAGGTTCGAATCCTGCCTCGGGCATGGATGTGTGTGATATCCTTAGGTTAGTTAGGTTTAAGTAGTTCTAAGTTCTAGGTGACCTCAGAAGTTGAGTCGTATAGTGCTCAGAGCCATTTGAACCATTTGATGACTGCACGACTTAAAACCTTTACGCTTCCCCTGGGCCCGTCAACACCCACATTGGACTTTTGATGACTAGAAACATGTTGCCTCGTCGGAGGACTCTCGTTTCAAAGTATATCGACCGCTGGACGTGTACGGGTACGGAGACAACATCATGAATCCATGGACCGCGCATGTCAGCAGGGGACTGTTCAAGCAGGTGGAAGTTCTGCAATGGTGTAGAGAGAGTGCAGTTGGCGTGAGATGGGGTCCCTGATACGTCTAGATACGACTTGATAGGTGTCACGTACGTAATCAGCCTGTCTCATCACCGGCGTGCCTTCATATGCATTGTGCATGCAAGACTTGGGCAATTCCAGCAGGATAACCCGACACCCCACACGTCCAAAATTGTTACAGTGTGGCCCCAGGAACTCTCTTCACCAAACTCCCCACACAAGCAGATTATTGAGCGTATCTGGGATACCTTGCAAAGTTCTGTTCGTGTTGTCTGTTCCTTCGAGCATTAGTCAGACATTAGTCGACTTTGTGCCGCGTCGTACTGCGGCGTCCTGGATGCTGCCGGGAGGCCTAGACGGTATTAGGTCGGTGTAAAGTTTTCTTTGGCTCTTCAATGTATAAACGTAACTAATGGGCACCCAGGCGAAAACATTCTTGACCTCCTGAAGGGTTCAAACTGATGCAGTGTGAAACCGCCACTTGGGGGTAGCCTAAACTATTATTTATGAAGTGTTCGATACCACTTTTCATATTTACTTTTCGATACAATTTGTTACGTACTTCGCGATAATTTTTGGCCAAATTCAATCGTTTGTCTAAATAGTATCGGGCTCTCCAAAAACAGTCTTTTTTATGTTCGTAACGCAGACAGTGTAGCATCTATGCCGTATTTCCGCCCACGTTTCATCACAGATCACAGCCAACTCACACTGCCGTACGTAAGGGAGCAGTCAAGGTCGGTAGAAATGGTTCAAATGGCTCTGAGCACTATGGGACTCAACTTCTGAGGTCATCAGTCCCCTAGAACTTAGAACAACGTAAACCTAACTAACCTAAGGACATCACACACATCCATGCCCGAGGCAGGATTCGAACCTGTGACCGTAGCGAAAGCGCGGTTCCAGACTGTAGCGCCTAGAACCGCTCGGTGACGCCGGCTGGCAAGTTCGGTAGACATATCCATCCCAGAAAGCGGCAGATGGTGGGAGCAGAAACAGTGTCATTTGTTTTCTTTTTTCTTTATTGGATTTCGATTGCCCAAGAGGGGGGCGGGCTGGCAGCAGCATAATACGCCAGTCTGCAGCCTACAGAAAGTTAAGAGATATCATAACAATAAAAGCAGGTGATAAAACGGTGACTGTTAAAAACTGAAACATGGCGAATAAGTTGCATAAAAAATATAAAAACAAAGGGTCGGTGATGCTGATTAAAACACATAGCGAATGGACAGGCACAATTTAAAAAACACGGCGATAGCGATAGTCTGGTTTCTGTTCGCAACAGTTAAAAAGGGGCACTCACGGAAACACTAGAGGAGTACGAAGGCGTATGGAGGGGGGGGAGAAGGACAAGACAGAGGAGGGGAAAAGGGGGCAGGGAGGAGAAGCAAGAAAGGGGGGAGCCGATGGGGGGAGAGGATGCATAAAATGGGGGGAGGGGGCAGGGCGGACGCGAAAAGGAGTGAGGTGTCATTTGGTTTAGCGCCGAGTACAACAGTTTCATTACTTGTATTTATTGTTTCCACGTCTGAGCAGAATTCCAACTATGCTGATGACTCTATCCTCACTGATGGCTTTGTAATTACGATTTTAATAACTCTAAATTCACGTTCTAAAGTTAATTAAAGATTTCATATAACGCTATGGAACACTGACTGAATGGACGGATGAATCGTAAACGCGCCCCGAACAGGCAGCCCTTCCAGCGGTGTGAGAGAATACAGTATCTGAACAGAAGTACACAGACACCAATATCTAATTACCCACTAGATGTCACTAGAGACCGACGCGTCTGTATAAAAGGCGGTGGGGCAGTACTGAGTCGTCAGCAGGGACGCAGTGTCAGCAGAGTGGTTCGGTCAGGAGAGCGTGGAACGTGGACTGGTCGCTGGGTGCAACCTCAGTAACCAATCTACCAGCGACATTCCTACCCGTCTAAAACTGGCCAAGTCATCCATTGGTTATATGACTGTGGAGTTGAAATCGGAAGGAACGCCTACATCTAAACGAAGACCAGCCAGACTCCATGTACTGAAGGACAGGGACGGTTGAGCATTGCGGACTGAGGGTGTAAAGAATCGCATGAAACCAGCGGAACGAATTAGTCGTGAGTTCCAAGGCGCTACCAGCAGTCCAGCTGATCCAGTGACTGTGCGTTGCGAGTTAAAAACAGTAGAGTACAGTGGTCGTCAAGCTCATACAGTACGCCAAACATCTGTGTAGTCCATCCCAAGCGACACGTGGGGTGGTGTAAACAGCGGCACCGATGCGCAGTGGATGTGGTCCCCTCATTGCGCTTGAGAAAATTCTGAATGCGGAAGGATATCAACACATTTTGCGGCATTGTGTATCACTTACAGCAGAGGGACAGTTCGGATACAATGTCGTAACGCAGCGTATGTGAGTGACTGGTGTGTGGGCCTTAACATTCCTGAGATGAACTGCCCTGCCCCGAGTCTCTGCTTGGAATCAATCGAATAGCTTAGGGATCAGCTGGAACGTGCATTTAGCTCGAGAATCCACCGTCGAACATCACTATCTTCTTTGATTTCGGCTCTGGAGGGAGAACCGGCTGCGATTCCTCAACAGACATTCAGGCATGTTGCTGAAAGTGTCCCCAGCAGAGTTGAAGTTTTCATAGCGGTGAACGGTCGACACATCTCACGTTAATGTCAACAAATGAGTGTACAGATATCTTTGGCCACAATGTGTACAGTTCGTCTCTGATCCCTGTGTAGTCAGGGGGCTACAACCAACATGATACATAGCGACCCCACCACAACGGAATTCCATGGTCCTCGTCGGTGCAGAAAACGACACTGCATAGTGGGTGGACGAAAATGCACCCAGAAAGGTGTCCTCGCTCAAGAGATGGAGGATGAGCGGGACTGCAATGCCACGACGAGAAAGTGGGCTAAAGATTTCCATGCACGATAGACACGATGCACTATGCAAGGCGGCTTCCTTCCCAATTGGCTCCCTCTTGGGGAACATTTTGCAAAATGTAGGTCAAACCATCACAATGGGCGAAAGATGTGAGACTCTTACGACAGGCAAGAATACCTCGGGCCTATTCTAACCCCTGGGCCCGCAGGGGGTTTAAAAACTGAAAAAAAAGGTGTGTTCACGGGGTCACAGGTCGAGAAGACCGTAAAAGAAGCGACAGCGACAACCAACCTGTTTCTTCTCCAAGACTAATGTAGAACCTTGTATCTGGAAATAAAAACCACTTTCACGGAGGAAACTGGTGACCAGTTGAATCATCTGTGGATAGTCTGCTAATATTAAATTTAAGGAATCAGGAAAACTATATTTAACATGAAAGGGCGAGAGAAGGGGAAATTCCACGAATATATGAGATATTGTCAGTCTGGCTCCACAACCACATTTTGGTGGTGGATAGTTACGTAGTTACAGTCGACCACACCGTTGTGCGAGAATGCCTCTTTTGCGGCATCTGCCAAGGGAGTTGATTGATCATCTCTGAGACGCTTTCGCGCTTAGAAAATGAATCCATTACGAAATGTGCTACTCTTCTTTGGATCATCTGTATTTCCAGGCTGACTAGCAATATTGCAGTATTGGGTGGCGTATACTCCCCAAGGGTTCTCCCAATGAATCTCAGTTCCGCATCCGATTACTTTTATGTGGTCGTTGTACTTGAAACCACTCTGTACTGATACCCCTAGATATTTTATCAGGGTGTCTACGCGGACAAGAAAAAAAATTCCCGGATTTCCCGGTTAAAAACACAATTTCTCCCGGATGAAATTACGTATAAAGCGAGTGAAAATACATCCGTGTTAAGGAACACTATGCTTTCCCTCGGAGCTGTAAAACCTATCAGTCCTTTGAATCGTAAAGGTCTTATACCGGCGGAGGACGTCCCAGCGCTTTAGGAAACGAAATCCAGGAAAAACAATGCGTTTGGAAAGTCGTTTGATGCGAGACAATATGCACAGAGTTTATTTTCGTATTGCGAAAGTATATACACAAATTCCACAAATTACAGCACGGTAGCTTCCGAACCTCTAAAATAGAGATTGCGTTGAGCGATGCACTTTTGTCAGCCAGTCATAGCTCATGTCACGTGATCCCGCTAGCGAATGACGGCAGTTATTCAGAGCACGAGGCCTACGAGAAAGACAGGCCGCAGCGCGTACGTTACGAAGGTAGGCCGAGCTCGCTCAAATCAGCAAAGTGCGTTTCTACACCGGTTAACTCCTAAGTAGATGTGTATGTACGAACGAGAATTGCATCGTCTATTGGCATCCACTGTTATTAGTCCTACAATGATAGGAAGTCCGTACGCCTACTAACAGGCTCTAATTTGGCAATTAAAATCGTGCCAAAATGATTATCAGTTGCGTAGAAAAGTCGAGGTGTTCTGGCATGAAGAGGCTTGTGACATTGCTCAGTAACACATTATGCACATTTTTTTTTAAGGTCACTTACACTTTTTGCCACCGATTGCATAATTTTTTATCTATGAAAGAACAACATTAAATATGAAAACTAACTTGAAGCTCCGTCTTTTTTTAGTGTGTGTTACACGTTAAGTCATATCAAATACAAATGTGGCGGTAAAATTTTAAATAGTGGCATAAATGACTTATCTTCTGGGCCCGATATTTTTCAAATGGCTGATCCTCAAAGTGTTAAGTTTTGAATGAGAGTTATAACGCCCTGTGATTTAAGAAATTCACTGCACATACCCACACGTAACATAAATCATCTTGCGTGGAAATTTACTTTGTAAGTAACGCATCTCAAGCCACTATTCGTAATATTTTCTGGCGATCTGTTAGAAATGTAAAGAATTGTGACGTCACGCACATCGAATGCACATTAGTTGTTACGGACGTACTGCATAATCTTCGACCTAAAGGTTTTGACACTTTTCGGTGTCGGCAAACTGGTCTGTGCATCGTGTAAATTACCCATTTCTATACAACCAAACTTTTATTTTGGTGTCCTTCTCTGATTTATGTTTCATTGCTGCAGTATTATTCAGCAGTAGTGGACTAAAGTTCTTTGTCAGCGTATCAGATCTTACACGTCAAACCTACAAAACTTTAACTGAAATCTAAAACAATGAAAAATCCCGGAATTCTAAAAAATTCCCGGGTTTTTCCCGGATGAAAAAATTCCCGGGTTTTTCCCGGATCTGCTGGATGTCCCGGGCCGTATACACCCTGTTTATACAACGAATTGCTTCCAGAAACCGATCTGCAGCCGTGTAGTCATAGAACAATGGGTATTTCTGTCGATGTTTACGCGGTACGATTATGGAAAATCTGATTTTTCGAGCCAGGCTGTTATGAATCATTATTATTTACATGATGTCAGCTCATTTCGGCCGGTACTCATTTTGAAGTGCATACTCCTACATTCCTCAAGAAAAATTAAAAAAAAAGACGGGCGAGAAGAACGCGTTTTAGCCGTCAACGATTTAAAATAACCACTGCTGTAGTGGCATAAACATAAAAAAAAATCGTAATGTATCGCGTGGAGCATTGCCCTACCCAGGTTGATTCGACACACTCTAGTTTACCGTAAACAACTATTCGAAAATATACGAAGAAAGAACCGCTACCGTCCAGACCTGTCGATATGTCCTGGGTACATGGTGCCTCTCAGTATTATATGTACTAGGGCTAATCGGAAAGTAAGTTCCGATTGATCGCGGAAATGGAAACCACTGCGATAATCAGAAATATTTTATCTGCAACAGTTAGCGACAGCGTCCAGCCTCTGATGTGCATAGTCACCACTCCGACTTAGACATTTGTCGTAGCGTTGTACCAACTTTCCAACACCATCGTCATAGAAGGCAGCCGCCTGTGCTTCCCGCCAATTCTCTACGCTCATCTATAGCTCGTTGTCTGTGTGAAAATGTTGTCTTCATAGGCAGTAGTTAATGTGAGCAGAGATGAAACACAGGGGGAGCCAATTACGAGCTGTAGTGCGGGTGATCAAACACTTCATATCGAAAACGCTGCAGGAGAGTTTTCATTGCCGCTGCAGACTGTGATCGAGGATGGTCACGAAGTAGGAACCGTATGACAGTTCTGTAATGTGGGCTGCATAACGTCAGGCGAAATCTCTCACCAGGACCTCAGACTTGGCGCGAGACACTATATTCTACGCATCTTTATGAGCTCACCACGCGCTCAGAACTGAAAAGAGCGAAGTGATGTAACCGACAGGCATACTAGAGACGCTGTGGAACACACATGTGCAAAGCTTTATCAGATTCTGACAGTGGTTTCATTTCTTGACCGACTGGAACTTACTTTCCGAATATCCCTCGCATTTTGTCGGTTTATTTGTAATTATTTGCCCGCTCTCTTTTTGCATGTTGAAAGGTGGCTACACTGAGCCACAGCGCCAAAGATCGCGCCAGAGAGTATTGTTCCGCCGCCTCCACTGGCAGTGCTTATTGAGACGTAGCGGCAGGCAGTTCTTACCGAGAAGTTGTGGTGGACACTGCTTGTCGTGAAGTCAGAGTGAGATGTGGTAGTGGAGAGTGTAGTTCCATGTTTTATGCAGTGGTTTGATGGGAGAGATAGCAGATGTTGTTCTAATGGAGATATTGTAATGGTCAGAGTACATTTCGTCAATATATATGGAGGTATTTTCTTTTATTCTTTTATTCTTTCAGTGAACTGAATAATGTGTCATTACAGGTTCAGTCAACAAAGCATCTGGCGTGTGTTCTTGTATTAGAGTGTATTTTTGGTTTTCTTGCACAATTATAGTATTTCTAATTTTCTTTTATCACATCAGTATAAATGGTATTTAAAATTCTTGTCTTGTTGAAGAAGAACCGTGCCAGATGTGCGTTGAGTCATACTACCACATACAGAAGAGCTACACTTGTGCTTTGTTGGTTTCGTAGGTTTTATAGTTGCTGGGGACTTAATTAATTAATTGTATTAACGAAAATTTTCATTTCATTCTTTGTTGTTCCATGCAGTCAGATTGCGTACAAAAACTAGTCAGGGCCAGCCGTTTACGAAACAGCGTAATCGGACTTACGGCTACTAAAAAAAATATTTTCATTAATATTTAATAAAGCCCCCATGCAATGTATATGTATTTATTTTTCCTCTAGTTCGTCCGTAACTGTACTTTTCTTGCTTGTTTGTAGTACTTATAGGACTTCGGAGGCCTCTGGAACGGTGTGGTCGGTCTCTTTCACTGTGAAATTATTGGTATCAGTCAATCTGGTGTGCTCTTTAAATCTAATGATAAAATTATGTCGTGTCCTACCCGTGTTAAATTTCCGACAAACTTATGGGAACACTATTGGGTTTTGTTGTCTTATTTATGCATAATAAGCTACATTTGTTGACACTGAGAGCCAACTGGCAGTCGTTGCACCAATCTTAGGGTCCTTCCGCTTCGGGTGTGAGCAAGCGCTCACGGGTTTCTCGAGCGCAGCACAGCACAGCACAGCACAGCACAGCACACGCCTTCCGGCTGGGTTGGCGCCAGCGAAGAGCGAGCCATTTCCTGCGCCCTGCCTTGTCAACGGCTCTTGTTAAACGCGGGGCCACTGCCGGAAATTGAGTAGCGCAACAGGTGGGAATCGCTACGCAGCTGTCGCACCCAGGCGCGGAATTACAGCTGTGCTGTGCTGTGCCTTTGCTTGTAAAATGCCCAGCCTCAAAGCTGTGGTCCCAAGTGTCAGTTCTGTCTGTCTGTAGGAGCACGTGGAGGTCAGAACAACACAACGGTACAGCAGGTGTTTGCTACATGGCGGGACTCGAAATTAGTCGTCCTCTGAACAGAGCACACCGGTAGCTTCGAGGCACTGTACTCGGTTTATAACTGGCGGTCGTGTGCACAGGCGGCGCGGCATGGAGCGATTCCAAGGCACAGGGGGGGCGTAGCTAGGGAAGTGTTGACGTGTGGGACTCTCTGCCTGGCTACACGCTAACTTCTGCGGTAATACTCAGTTCACACCGATTCAGGCGGACCTGACGTCACTAATCGCGCGTACACGGTGTACCCAAGACTTCTGTGATCGTAACGTTAAACTTCGGCGGTCATTCTAGTAGACGAAGAAATGGAGCAGCTCAGTACATCTTCAGTTGGTATATTCATTGCAATTTTGGAAGGTTTTGCTGTCCTTTCTTTCTTTGAAGGCGAGATCCTGCCAAAAGTGCTGTAAGGACTTAGCAGCACGGTTTGTGAATGGTGAACAAGTGTCACTACTAAACTGATGCTCATAAATTAAGGATAATGCTGATAAATGGTGAAACAACGTTCTGGTGGGCGGTTTGAGCGTTTAAATCACCTAGGGATATGACCATGCGGTGCATTTGACCTGCGGTCGTCGCACGGTGGCGCTGGCAGCAGTCCATACACGCAGAGGAGTGTTGCTGCATGTCAGAGTACGGTGCAGCGAGTGAGTGTGCAGACGTTTTCAGATGTGCTAATGGTGACTGTGTGTTTAAAATGACTAAGAACACATATTGATGACGTTATGAGGGGTAGAATACTAGGGCGACTGGAGGATGGTCAAACACAGCAGGTCGTAGCACGGGCCCTCCGTGTGCCACAAAGAGTGATCTCAAGATTATGGCAACGATTCCAGCAGACAGGAAACGTGTCCAGGCGCTACAGTACGGGACGTCCACAGTGTACAACACCCCAAGAAGACCGATATCTCACCATCAGTGCCCGCAGACGTCCACGGAGTACTGCAGGTAGCCTTGCTCGGGACCTTACCACAGCCACTGGAACAGTCTACAGGAGATTGGACATGGTTTATTCGCCCAGAGGCCTGCAAGGTGCATTCCACTGACCCCCGCTCACAGGAGAGCCCGTATAGCCTGGTGTCAGGAAGACAGTACATGGTCATTGGAACAGCGGTCCCAGGTTATGTTCACGGACGAGTGCAGGTATAGTCTGAACAGTGATTCTCGCCGGGTTTTCATCTGGCGTGAACCAGGAACCAGATACCAACCCCTAATGTTCTTGGAAGGGACCTGTATGGAGGTCGTGCTTTGATGATGTGGGGTGGGATTATGATTAGTGCACGCACACCCCTGCATGTCTTTGACGGAGGATCTGTAACAGGTCAGGTGTATCAGGACGTCATTTTGCACCAGTGCATGCTCCTGATGGATGATAACGCACGGCTCGACCGAGCTTCCATCGCGGAGGAATACCTTGAAACAGGAGACATCAGGCGAATGGAGTGACCTGCCAGTTCTACAGACCTAAAGCGCATCGAGCACGTCTGGGATGCTCTCTGTCGACGTATCGCTGCACGTCTTCAAACCCCTACGACACTTCAGGAGCTCCGACAAGTACTGGTGCAAGAATGGGAGGCTATACCCCAGCAGCTACCAGACCACCTGATGCGGAGTATGCCAACCCGTTGTTCGGTCTGTGTACGTGTGCATGGTGATCATATCCCATATTGATATCGGGGTACATGCGCAGGAAACAGTGGCATTTTGTAGCACATGTGTTTCGAGGCGGTTTTCTCAACTTACCACCAATACCGTGGACTTACAGATCTGTGTCGTGTGTGTTCCCTATGTGCCTATGCTATTAGTCCCAGTTTTGTGTAGTACCACGTTTTGTGGCACCACATTCTGCAATTATCCTTAATTTATGAGCATGAGTGTAGTTACGTCGTCGTGGGTGAGTCGTTTAAATGCTGTTGAACAATTATGGTAGTCCTGTGTTCGATACTGCGGCAAATCCTTCATTTTGACGTGAAAATGTCTGTTCGCTCTTCGGTCGAACTTTCTTGTGTGATAAAATAGTGTCAGATTTGCATCGCTATTAACTACAAGATAAATAATGCGTAAACGGCGGTTGAGCCCACACGGATATCCGTGGTCCGGTCACACTGATGTGACAGCCGCCTACGTCCGACGCCGACGAGCGATCACCGCTGACAGACGGCAGGTGACAGCGCTAACAGCGACTTGTCGTACTTCCAGAAGGGCGACAGCGTTGGCTTTCGGGCCAAAGGTGGATGAATTTCCGAAACGGCTACGTTTTTGAAGTATTCGAGAGCCACCATGTTTAAAGTATACAGTTCAGGGCGAAATGGAGCTATCTAAAACCGGCGCCGAGGCAACTGCGGCGCTCCACGGGCCGTAGATGACAGACATTAAATGTATTCGCAATTGGGAATAATGACAACCATGAGCTAGAAACTGGAATGACGACAATGAAACTTTTCGCCGGACCGGGACTCGAACCAGGATTTCCAGCTTATCGCGAGCGGTCGCCTTACCTTTGCTTTTTGTTGTTGATCTCATTTTGTTCGTTAATGCTCGTTGTACTTGTTCGGGGCGGACGTTCCATGACGCTAGTTCAAGGTCATCGTTGATCCATTAACTCATTTTTTTTGTTACAGAGGGCAGCTAACGCTCTGACCGAACACGCTGAGCTACCGTGCCGGCTGTACCATTCGGCTACCCGTGCACGACTCACGGACAGAAACAAATTTCCGTACGTCGTCAGCCATGCGTCTGCGACCTGGATTCGTACATCCATTATTATATTCCCGTGCAGGTGAGACGTTGTACTTTAAAGTCGCTTGCCCGATCGCAGACGCATGATCTCAATGATGTTCATGTCTGAGGAGTTTGGTGGCCAGCAGAAGTATTTAAACTCGGAAAAACGTTCCTGGAGCCACTCTGTACCAATTCTGGACGTATGGGCTGTCGCTGGAATTGTCTAAGTCCGTCGGAATACGCTATGGAGACGAACTGATGAAGCGGACCAGACAGGATGCTTACGTACGTGTCACCTGTCCGAGTTCGTATCTAGACGTATCGAGGGCCCACATCACTCCAACTGCACACGCCCCACACCATCACAGAGCCTGCACCAGCTTGAACATTCCACTGCTGACATGAAGGGTCCATGTATTCATAAGGCTGTCTGCATAGCCGTACACATTCATCCGGTCGACACAATTTGCAACGAGACTCCTCCGACCAGGCAACATTTTTCCAGTCATCAACAGCCCAATGTCGATGTTGACGAGCCCAGGCGAGGTGTAAAGCTTTGTGTCGGGCAGTCGTCAAGGGTACACGAGTGGACCTTCGGCTCCGAAAGCATATATCGATGATATTTCGTTGAATGGTTCGCAGTCTGACACTCGTTGATGGCCCAGCATTGAAATATGCAGCAATTTGCGGAAAGGTTGCACTTCTGTCACGCTGAACGATTCTCTTCAGTCGTCGTTGGTCCTGTTCTTGCAGAACATTTTCCGGACGCAGCGGTGTCGGAGATTTCATGTTTTACCGGATACCAGGTATTCACCGCACATTCCTGAAATTGTCGTTCGGGAAAAGCGCCAATTCATCGCTACCTCGGAGATGCTATGTCGCATCGATCGTACGCAGACTATAACACTACGTTCAAACTAGTTTAAATCTTGATAACCTGCTATGGTAGCAGCAATAACCGATCTAACAACTCCACCAGCCACTTGTCTTACACAGGTGTTGCCAACCGCAGCGCCGTATTCTGCCTGTTTAAACATCTCTGTATTTGAATACGCATGTGTATACTAGTTTCTTTGGCGTTGCAGGTTTTGCTTTTTTTCACGTCCAGTGGCCATAATGAGTCGCGGTGACTTGATTGTGATTATTGTCTTCGTCTATGTCATTTCTATTGTTGCGTATTTCCTTCGCTTACCCTCTACATTAATTTGTAGCAGTTGTTTTCTACGTACGATCGACGTTTCATCGAGTTGTGTTACTTGACAGCCACTCATGCTCAGAGAGTTAGTTTCGTCCGTAAATTTTACATACCAGAGTGGTGTATGGAACATACTGCTTCACAGATCTACAACTGGTTCTCTTTTCGAATGGAGTCTTCTGTTGTTTTTTTTTTCTAAGCTTGCACAATCTCATCTCAGATATTCCGCTACATAGTAACCGAGTGTTACTGGAAATGTTCTGGAATGTTTTTCTTGTGTGATTTGTATTCGCAAATGGGACAAGTTAATTCGTTCACAGGGGTTGGCCTTCTAATGGATCTAAAAAATGCTATGTGTGTTTTGGAAAACTTGTGAAACCCTTTCAACAGTTCTCAAGCTTACCGTACGAAATCCATTTTTTAATATTACCGCTACAAAGGACATGTTTTTTTCTTCCGATCTTAGAAATAACTTTATCCTGTTTTACGTGGCCTGAGTGGGAAGATGCACCTTGGTGTATTTCACACACAAAAATTCGGATCTCCTCTGAGGTTCGAACAGATCTCTGTCATTGTACATCAGTAGTTACACGAATGAATCAAAATGTTCGTTTCATAAAGTTGCCAGGTATCTCTCTTCCAAAGAATGAATAGACAGCAAACCATGTTGTTATATACATTTCTGGTAGTCGCCAGGTTCTCCCTTTCAAAGAAAGAAAAGACAGCAGCAGCTTTCACAACTGCAATGAATATAGTAACTGAGGATACAATGAGATGCTCCTTTAATTCCACTGCCAAAATGTCTACCGCAGTTTAGCATCTCGAACGGGTTACGAAAGTCACACCGTAACTTGCGTCATCTTCGACAGAGTGTGTACATGTGACAATGACGTCGCTTTCGGCTGAATTGGTGTGAACTGTTACTCTTGCTGTGTGACTCCTAGCACACACCACCCTGCAAACCTGCAACGCACGAACGTCCTGCGGGTGGCCATGCTTCAGGCGTCAGATGCCACTACAGGCACTACCGCCTTGAAGCTAAATAAATATTCGCCCTCGTCCCGGATGTTGGTAAACGGTCCAGTCAAACAAAGACAACAGCAACAAAAACAGCACCACACTGGTTTGTTGTTCACAGAGGTCTGTCAGCCGCAACTACAGGCTCCAAGTCCGCTGTCAGCAGAAGGCAGTTACGCAACTACGCCCTGCCGCCAGGGGCTGTATTTTCCTTCTCCATGTCCCACGCCTGGCTGCAGTTCGCGTTGTATTCATACGCCGCGACAATATCTAGGCTGGCAGTCAATGACTGGTTGGCGTTTCGGTCTCAGGTGCCTAACTCGTCTCTACTCCGAATTAGCCGGCCGCTGTGGCCGAGTGGTTCTAGGCGCTTCAGTCTGGAACAGTGCTGCTGCTACGGTCGCAGGTTCGAATCCTGCTTCGGGCTTGGATGTTCGTGATGTCCTTAGGTGAGTTAGGTTTATACTTCTAAGTTCTAGGGGACTGATGACCTCACATGTTAAGTGCCATAGTGCTCAAAGCCATTTGAACCATTTCTATTCCGAATTCTCTGTGCCCTGCGCCAACTGCCTCCACGGCCCGTCAGTCAGAGCTCTCACTAGGAACCATCGTTGGACGGACCCCGTGCTGAGTTTGACATCTAATCACTAACGAGCTTAGGGCAGGGACTTTACTTCATCAGATTTGGACTTACACCAACTCAGTACATATTGTTTCCCAATTGCGAGACGAAGGCTAAACGAGGCATCGAGAAGTTTAACGACCCAAAGCACAGAAACAAAAATAGATGTTTGTGAAAATTTAATTTAAAGACAAGTCATTACTCTTCTAGGTGTGAACTGTTTTTTAATCAAGTCTCAACATCGTATATTTAAAATGTAAACATAATTTACCCACTTTCTGTTATGAAATATTAATTAATATTTAAGATTATACTTGTGATCAACGTTAATCAACAAAATTTCCATATATAGTGTCTATTTACAGTTATGTTTGAAACCAATATGGCACTAGAATCAGAACGAGCACAACACACACTGTTATGACCTCCAACACTTCACAGCCCTTGTTATCCTCATTTTCATTAAGCATCTACTGAGGCCAGAGCTTCAGATAAAACTGTCGATACAATTCAGATTGTGAACCCTAGATAGTAATCGAGCAGCACAGAACAACAAAATTATGCTTCGTGCTCATATGGAAATGAATATCCGAGAAATCCGAGAGACAGCTTTTCGTGAATGCCCAAACGTCCAGTGTGGGGGTTACAGAATACATAAAGCTGGTTGAGCGTAAAGTCAAAATATGGCAAGAGGAGGCATACACGCTACAGTCTCACAATCGATGACGACCTATATGGTTCCCAGTGCCTCAATGGTATTATTACGTCCAGAACACACCAAGTGGAACCGGACTTGAACCTTTCTGGTACTCACATTGGCCTACGGCCACTTAACCATTATTTGCTTTTATTGTTCGAACTCCAAGCAGCAACCGGGCTTCCATTTGTTTCTAACAGACTCTACAAACGAGACTTTTGTTTATGTACTTATCAATGAAACTGTTCTACATTGTTTACCAGGGTAGTGTTCTCACCGCAAATTCACCGGCGCAACAGACATCAATCCTCACCTCTGTTGGCGTTCCTGGCTCCCGCACTATACGACGATGCCGCTATGTTGGAAAATTAATTCAGGCCACTGCATAAGCGAAATAAAACCACATAAAGATACAGAGTAGGCGATGGCAAAACGCGAAAGAGAAAAACGGGGAGTGCATCCAAACACCGATTCTTTAGATCCTAGTGCACCCCAGGTTCTGCAAAGAATCGAATTCCTAATTGTAAAACAGATTCAAACGTCTGGGAAACACCGGAGGGCACTGTGCAAATGGTGGACAAATTTAATTACCTGGGAGAATTTATAACAGGAGGGAACAGGAGCAAGGAGGGATAACAGAGAGGATAAAGAAGATGAGGTCAGCCTTCTGCACGACGAGAGAGATATAGATAAAAAGAATATATCCACACAGGCAAAGATAAGCCACTACAAGGCACCGGTGAGGAATGCAGTATTATATGCAGCTGAGAAGATGACACTAGGAAGAAATAGGGCAGAATAACTAGAGAAAGAAGAGAGAAAAATACTGAGAAAAGTACTAGGTCCCAAGAGAGGTGGATGCGAAGACCTAGGGAAGAATTGTACCGGAACATGAGAACAATATCCGGGGAAATCAGACTCAAAAGTGCAAGGTTTGCTGGATATGTAGTTAGAATGAGCATGGACAGAATGACGAAGGGAGTGTGGGAAACAACAGGGAGGACAAGGGGAAAGAGAGGAAACAAGTGGATTGTTGAACTTCGGAAGGACTGGTTGAACTGGGGATCAAGGTCGAAGGAAAGGAAAATTGGAGTAACAGATATACACCGACCAATATGCCGGAGATCAATGACAGAGAAGAAAACAGGTAAAGATTAGAGTGTCACCAGTGGAGCCGACAGTAGAAACGGACACTGAAGATCTCGGAAGAAGAGCGGGAGAGAAGAAGAGAAAGAATGAAGAGGTTGTGGGAGAAGAAGAGGAAAATGCAGTCCACGAAGGGGCTAACTGTGGTCCTACAAAGGCAGTAACGGAACAAGAAGAAGTGAGTTAATGCGCTAAATATTTAACATTAAGCATGAAAGTGACAAAAAGTTTAGAAAGAGTTTAATATTATGATTAATATGGTCTAGGTAATTTGCGATGCATTTTAAGCAAAACATATGATATAATTTTGCAGGTACATTCAGTAGTGTATGTGGATACTGTCTGCAAACTATGATGCGAATGGAGACGTTAGTAACGAAATAATAAATTAAAACGTCATGTGCGGTAATGAAGTGCCACTGCATGAACAGCGAAAATCTACTAAGCGATAAACTTGTTTCCCTTTCATTATTAATGGATTGTCAGTGAGAAAAGTTTGAAATTATGTGTAAAGTTTGTTGGAAGTCGCTAAATGCTCTCATTCACAAATACTGGATGGATACAGTCTGGGTAATTTGCGCGCCATGAGTTACGCTGCCACCATTCAAACGCAGTCATCTGATTGTAATGCCTGTCATATTGTGTTAAACGTCTACCGTAAGATTATACCTTTTAATGAGTATATTATGAAGGCACTTTAAATGTTTAAATTCGACTAGCGATTACGTGAAATATTGAAAACGTATAAGTTTTGTTGCTCTGGAAGCGATAAGATAGGCAATCCGCAACTGGTGTGGGTTCCAGGTTCCGTGTTAATCGCTTTGTAATACAGTGGCCAGAAACAGTCTGGAAAACTTTTAACCGTGTTACACGGTAGGTTGTGCTGGGAAATAGTTGTGAAGAAAAAAATTCCGTACTTTTCTTCGCTTCCGATTTATTTAATAATGAAGTCAGCCTGTCAGACCACTGCGCAAGCACATTCAAGCGGCCCGTCAGAGACAGCGGTGCCTAACTTGTTCTTCGTCTGGTTTCCGCAAAGCGAACAACTACACCTTAAATCACCTCCGAAAAAAGAGACACATTTTAACTCTTAATGAGGGTTTACACAAACGGTAACTCAAGGACCCTCAGATGTTTAATGAGATAATTGGCTAACTTCAGTGCTAAATAAGTACGAAACGGCACAACGTATGGAATTTTTTTCTTAACAGTTATTTCTCAGCGCAACATCCCCAGAAACGCACTCTCAAGCTTTTCACACTGTTTCTGGCCACCCTGTACAGTAATAGTACTTTAGGTGCTAACAATGAAAGATACGAATCTATCTATCATCTTTAAAATTTAAAACTTGTAAATGCCTCAAGTAATCTCTATAAACAGAGTGTCAACTGACAGCACTTCTAGAGTACTAGCGGCAGATAGCTCCAGAATGTCTATTAACGCAATACAATTTTAGTTTTGAGCCGGAATCTTGAACCGGAGAGTTAAAAATCTTGGAACCAAATAAATTGCAAGACAATTAGTGTAGCGGCATTATTAGATAGTAGAGATCAGTGATTGTCTGTAGAGCTTTGATTCTCTTTTAGTTTTGAAGAGGCAATTGTAAATAACACTAATTTCGACAATTTGACTGAGTAAGATGGACACCAGACAAAAAAACCAAGGATCGCAGCAAAAAAGTAATATCACGACGGTAAAGCTGTTGTAATTTTAGTGGTAATTAATGTGTAATACATAAAGCAGCGATAAGTTTAACGTAATTCTTATTCAATAGATTATATAATACAGCCAGTTATTGAAAGTTTATTCACAGTGTCTGTTGGTAGCCTTGTTTAAAACTGTAATTTTCATTCGTTATAAGTCTGACGCGGAACCAACGATAGACATGTCAGATTTTCTGATAAAAAGGACGATCATTTTTAACAACTCAAAGAACTCAGCGCGCAGGCGTCAGTAATGTAACGAGTTCATTGTGTACTTTGTACAGTAATATGTGTAATTTTGTCTTTCAAGGACATATCGAGGCTATGTAAGGGCATTGGCCATTTTGGCCAGTGTCATGTGCTGCAGTTTTATCACACCTGTATCAGACTACGTAACTACTTCCTGGCTAACAGCGTTAGCACATGCGGCAAAGACTTTTAGCACTGAAAGAGGAATATTACACACAGGGGCCAAAAGTAGCCGCCGAAGAGGCAGGAGAAGAGTTGTATGAGCGACCTGGCGAGCCCCTAGGAAAAAGACGGCTAAGACTGACAGCTGACTACGGAGTTATGGCGCCGCAGCCACAGTTGAAGACATTTCCCCTCCCCCCTTTCTTTTTATCCAAGTCATCACTAAACCGTAATTAAAATTATGTTAAATAATACGTCTGCGTAAAAAGAAAGAACTCCGCCGTGGAGGCCTAACGGTACCGACCGTCCGCCGTGTCATCCTGAGCCAACGCGCATCACTGGATGCGGATGTGGTGAGCACACCGCTCTGCCGGCCGCATGTCACTTTACGAGATCGGAGCCGCTACTTCTGAATCAAGCAGCTCCTCAGTTTGCCTCACAAGGACTGAGGGCAGCCCGCTTGCCATCAGCGCTCGGCAGACCGCGTGGTCGCCCATCCACGCGCTAGCCCAGCCCGACAGCGCTTAACATCGGTGATCTGACGGGAACCGGGGTTACCACTGCGGCAAGGCCGTTGGAGTGTAAAAAGACGCGACCGTCAAACATTGCTTTGAAGCAAAAGAAAGAGGACAAAGATCCTGTGCACTCCATTACAAAAGGAACATACAATGCCTAAATCGACCATTCCATTTTCATTTATATTCGCTGATCAGATGTGTTATCGAACTGTGTTTTATGGACTGCTATGTGGAACAATTAAAGTGAGAGAATTTAATTTTAACCTGATGTTATCCTTCACAATTTCCTCTCCAATTATTTGAAGGTCAAAGTTAAGAACAACCACAGAATGTAACATAGTTAAATGCGGAATCTTTTCGTTTGGGTGTAGTGTTTAATCCCAATTACCAATTACAGCAGTATTACCTTCTATTTATTAATTACGACAGAACCTGCGATCACTTTCAGTCATTCAGTAGTCCGATCGTCCTTCCGAACATTTAGGATTCATACAGCTACAGTCAACATTAACGTACCTGAGAATTTAACTAAACGAATTGCTTCCAAGCTAACTATTCGCCGTTGCTATACGAGTACTGAAAGTAAAAGTAGAGAATTGTTTCCGATTTTTCAATAATTTGACCATTTTACTGAAGACAGAATTCAGTGAGTAAATGAAAGATTTTTCTGAGCCCCATCTATCGCAAGTGAAATAAATATCACGCAATTGTATTTTAAGTACCAATTGAGATCTGAATTAATTACATCGCAATTAAAGACAGAAAGTAAAACTCAAATTAAAAGCGGTAGCGGTAAAGACGGTGTAGGTCATCAACAGACACTTTCGCAAGAAGCTTAGTTAAACCCCCACACTCAAATTATCGAGTTTTAAATATCCGTACTATAGGACAGACAATAGACATAATATTTCCAAGCATATAAAACCACTAGGGCATTCTGGAAGATGATAATGCCCGTAAGAGGGAGGCGAAAGGCTAAATTAAACCTTCCCTTACCGTTTTGAGGTGGTTAGGGTGATTTTCCCTCAGCATTAAGATGAATGTCAAGGTTGGTGGTAGCCTCCCAGACAACAGTGGAAGACTCTGCAGGAGAGACGCTCAGTAGCTTGGTACGGGCGTTTGTTGAAGTTTCGAGAACATACCTTCACCGAGGAGTCAAGCAGTATATTCCTCCCTCCTACGTATATCTCCCGAGGAGACCATGAGGATAAAATCAGAGAGATTAGAGACCACACAGAGGCATACCGACAATCCTCCTTTCCACGAACAATACGAGACTGGAATAGAAGAGAGAACCGATAGAGGTACACAAGGCACCCTCGGCCACACACCGTCAGGTGGCTTGCGGAGTACGGATGCAGATGAACAGGAAACGACAATTTTAAAGGTGCAGACCAATCCCCAGACGCAATTAATAAAGAGCGGTTCCGAAATCAGACATCGGATTAAAGGCGTACCCTCAAGCAAATACAGACTCATTATCAGAACACAATCTAGGAATTATGTAGAGTAAGCTGAAATTCCCCCCCATGAACCATGGACCTTGCCGTTGGTGGGGAGGCTTGCGTGCCTCAGCGATACAGATGGCCGTACCGTAGGTGCAACCACAACGGAGGGGTATCTCATGAGAGGCCAGATAAACATGTGGTTCCTGAAGAGGGGCAGCAGCCTTTTCAGTAGTTGCAGGGGCAACAGTCTGGATGATTGACTGATCTGGCCTTGTAACATTAACCAAAACGGCCTTGCTATTGTGGTACTGCGAACGGCTGAAAGCAAGGGGAAACTACAGCCGTAATTTTTCCCGAGGACATGCAGCTCTACTGTATGATTAAATGATGATGGCGTCCTCTTGGGTAAAATATTCCGGAGGTAAAATAGTCCCCCATTCGGATCTCCGGGCGGGGACTACTCAGGAGGACGTCGTTATCAGGAGAAAGAAAACTGGCGTTCTACGGATCGGAGCGTGGAATGTCAGATCCCTTAATCGGGCAGGTAGGTTAGAAAATTTAAAAAGGGAAATGGATAGGTTAAAGTTAGATATAGTGGGAATTAGTGAAGTTCGGTGGCAGGAGGAACAAGACTTTTGGTCAGGTGATTACAGGGTTATAAATACAAAATCAAATAGGGGTAATGCAGGAGTAGGTTTAATAATGAATAAAAAAATAGGAGTGCGGGTTAGCTACTACAAACAGCATATTGAACGCATTATTGTGGCCAAGATAGACACAAAGCCCATGCCTACTACAGTAGTACAAGTTTATATGCCAACTACCTCTGCAGATGATGAAGAAATAGATGAAATGTATGACGAGATAAAAGAAATTATTCAGGTAGTGAAGGGAGACGAAAATTTAATAGTCATGAGTGACTGGAATTCGTCAGTAGGAAAAGGGAGAGAAGGAAACATAGTATGTGAATATGGATTGGGGGGAAGGATTGAAAGAGGAAGCCGCCTTGTAGAATTTTGCACAGAGCATAACTTAATCTTAGCCAACACTTGGTTCAAGAATCATAAAAGAAGGTTGTATACCTGGAAGAATCCTGGAGATACTAAAAGGTATCAGATAGATTATATAATGGTAAGACAGAGATTTAGGAACCAGGTTTTAAATTGTAAGACATTTCCTGGGGCAGATGTGGATTCTGACCACAATCTATTCGTTATGAACTGCAGATTGAAATTGAAGAAACTGCAAAAAGGTGGGAATTTAAGGAGATGGGACCTGGATAAACTGAAAGAACCAGAGGTTGTAGAGAGTTTCAGGGAGAGCATAAGGGAACAATTGACAGGAATGGGGGAAAGAAATACAGTAGAAGAAGAATGGATAGCTCTGAGGGATGAAGTAGTGAAGGCAGCAGAGGATCAAGTAGGTAAAAAGACGAGGGCTAATAGAAATCCATGGGTAACAGAAGAAACATTGAATTTAATTGATGAAAGGAGAAAATATAAAAATGCAGTAAATGAAGCAGGCAAAAAGGAATACAAACGTCTCAAAAATGATATCAACAGGCTAAGCAGGGATGGCTAGAGGACAAATGTAAGGATGTAGAGGCTTGTCTCACTAGAGGTAAGATAGATACTGCCTACAGGAAAATTAAAGAGGCCTTTGGAGAGAAGAGAACCACTTGTATGAATATCAAGAGCTCAGATGGCAACCCAGTTCTAAGCAAAGAAGGGAAGGCAGAAAGGTGGAAGGAGTATATAGAGGGTCTATACAAGGCCGATGTACTTGAGGACAATATTATGGAAATGGAAGAGGATGTAGATGAAGACGAAATGGGAGATAAGATACTGCGTGAAGAGTTTGACAGAGCACTGAAAGACCTGAGTCGAAACAAGGCCCCGGGAGTAGACAACATTCTATTTGAACTACTGATGGCCTCGGGAGAGCCAGTCATGACAAAACTCTACCGTCTGGTGAGCACGATGTATGAGACAGGCGAAATACCCTCAGACTTCAAGAAGAATATAATAATTCCAATCCCAAAGAAAGCAGGTGTTGACAGATGTGAAAATTACCGAACTATCAGTTTAATAAGTCACAGCTGCAAAATAGTAACGCGAATTCTTTACAGACGAATGGAAAAACTGGTAGAAGCCGACCTCGGGGAAGATCAGTTTGGATTCCGTAGAAATGTTGGAACACGTGAGGCAATACTGACCTTACGACTTATCTTAGAAGAAAGATTAAGAAAAGGCAAACCTACGTTTCTAGCATTTGTAGACTTAGAGAAAGCTTTTGACAATGTTAACTGGAATACTCTCTTTCAAATTCTGAAGGTGGCAGGGGTAAAATACAGGGAGCGAAAGGCTATTTACAGTTTGTACAGAAACCAGATGGCATTTATAGGAGTCGAGGGGCATGAAAGGGAAGCAGTGGTTGGGAAAGGAGTAAGACAGGGCTGTAGCTTTTCCCCGATGTTATTCAATCTGTATATTGATCAAGCAGTAAAGGAAACAAAAGAAAAATTCGGAGTAGGTATTAAAATTCATGGAGAAGAAGTAAAAACTCTGAGGTTCGTCGATGACATTGTAATTCTGTCAGAGACAGCAAAGGACTTGGAAGAGCAGTTGAACGGAATGGACAGTGTCTTGAAAGGAGGATATAAGATGATCATCAACAAAAGCAAAACGAGGATAATGGAATGTAGTCAAATTAAGTCGGGTGATGCTGAGGGAATTAGATTAGGAAATGAGACACTTAAAGTAGTAAAGGAGTTTTGCTATTTAGGGAGTAAAATAACTGATGATGGTCGAAGTAGAGAGGATATAAAATGTAGACTGGCAATAGCAAGGAAAGCGTTTCTCAAGAAGAGGAATTTGTTAACATCGAGTATAGATTTAAGTGTCAGGAAGTCGTTTCTGAAAGTATTTGTATGGAGTGTAGCCATGTATGGAAGTGAAACATGGACGATAACTAGTTTGGACAAGAAGAGAATAGAAGCTTTCGAAATGTGGTGCTACAGAAGAATGCTGAAGATAAGGTGGGTAGATCACGTAACTAATGAGGAGGTATTGAATAGGATTGGGGAGAAGAGAAGTTTGTGGCACAACTTGACTAGAAGAAGGGATCGGTTGGTAGGACATGTTTTGAGGCATCAAGGGATCACAAATTTAGCATTGGAGGGCAGTGTGGAGGGTAAAAATCGTAGAGGGAGACCAAGAGATGAATACACTAAGCAGATTCAGAAGGATGTAGGTTGCAGTAGATACTGGGAGATTAAGAATCTTGCACAGGATAGAGTAGCATGGAGAGCTGCATCAAACCAGTCTCAGGACTGAAGACCACAACAACAACAAGCTGAAATTTAACAGGATTGTGCGGAGGAATCAGTGAGGAAGGAAGTGGGATACTGATGTACTGAGGAATCATCAGACGCATTTGAAGTTCGCTAAGGATGTGGATACAGAGATAAGGCGTACCACAATAGGAAGTTCAGTAAAATCAACAACCACAGGTGTTCCACAGAAACATAAACAAGGTAGGCAACTGCGAAAAAACCTTGGGTAACAGGTGAAACAGTACAAGAATGTTCAAGGGAAAGACAGGACAACACCAATATAAATCACTAAGGAATGTAATAAATAGCAACCGCAGGGCACCCAAGGCATAATGGTGCATTAAAAGCGCGAAGGAATCGAAAACGAAATGCACACCGGAAAGGCTGGCTCTGACAATAGAGAAGTTCACACAATCTTCCATGAAATTAAAACCAAAGGTGTACATACGCAGACTGAAGCGATGAATGAAAATTTGTACCAAGTCCGGGATTCGAGCCCAGGTCTTCTGCAGGCGCGCAACGGGAATTGCACTATGAAACGCAGGTAAAAGAGCGGACAGGTGGAAAGAGTACATTGAAGGCCCCTGTGAGGCGGAGAACTAACTTGATGATCCGACAGAACAACAAACTGGAATGGATAAGAAAGAGATATGGAATCCAGCATTAGAATCAAAATTTAAAAAGAGCTTTGGACAACTTAAGGCCAAATAAAGTAGAAGGGATACGTAACATTCCGTCAGAGTTTCTTGAATGATTGGGCGCAATGGCAAAAAAACGACAATTTACAGTGGTGTGTATAATATACGAGTCTGGCGACATATCATCAGACATAAGAAAAATAGCATCCATACAATCCCGAAAATAACAAGAGCTAATAAAACGCGAGTACTATCGCACTATCAGCTTGATACCTCTTGCATCCACGTTGCTGACAAGAATGTAAAAGAAAACTGAGGATCTGTGAGATGTCTATTTGTTTGGCTTAAGGAAAGGTAAAGAAAGGCAGTTCTGACGTTGCCGTTGATAATGGTATCAAGACTGAAGAAAAATGAAGACACGTTCGTAGGATTTTTCCACCTAGAAAAAGCGTTCCGCAATGTAAAATGGGCAAAATGTTCGAAATCCTGAGGACAAAGGAATAAGCTATAGGGAACGACGGGTACTATACAATATACACAAGAACGAAGAGGCAGTAAGACTGAAAGAGTGGAGTGCTCGGATCTTTATGTGTATACTAGGGATGCAATATTTCGCACCTATTGTTCTCTCTATACATCGAGAAAACAATGAAAAATAAAATAAGGCTCAAGAATGGGATTAAAATTCTGGTGAAAGGCTATTCATGATAATTGGCTACAAGAGCTGCTCTAGATTCGGAGATGAAGAGATTGGCGCAGGAGAGGACTTCGTGGTAGGCCGCGTCAAACCAGTTAAAAGAACGATGACAAAAATTCCCCCCCCCCCCCCCCACACACACACACACACACACACACACACACACACAGAGAGAGAGAGAGAGAGAGAGAGAGAGAGAGAGAGAGAGAGCACAGTTGCTATTAATTATTCACTAAATGTTTTGCATCACCACGGTTCCCAGAACCCCTCAAGGTAGACGTTGTCTGTGGATATTGTATCACAGACATAGTCCCTTTGATTGTTCAGAGATGTCACGAAATCTGCCCAAAGATGTAAACAACCATGCATGAGCAGCGCCTATTAGACGGAGGGGTTCTGACAATTCCAGTCATTCCACCAGCAAGGAGGTACACGGCTCGTGTTGTCTGTAGTTCAACCATCCCTAGACGGTCAATACCGCCGTTCGAGAGCGTCCGCATTGTTTCTTCGTGCCAGGAAGGGCTCTCAACAAGGGAAGCGTCCAGGCGTGTCGGAGTGAACCAAAGCGATGATGTTCGGACATGGAGGAGATACAGAGAGACAGGAACTGTCGATGACATGCCTCGCTCGGGCCCCCCAAGGGCTACTACTGCAGTGGATGACCACTACATACGGATTATATCTCCGAGGAACCCTGACAGCAACGCCACCGTGTTGAATAATGCTTTTTGTGCAGCCACAGGACCTCGTGTTACGACTCAAACTGTGCGCAATAGGCTGCATGATGCACAACTTCGGTCCCGAAGTCCATGGCGAGGTCCATCTCTGCAACCAAGACACCATGCAGCGCGTTGATGGGACCTAGAACATGAGGAATGGACTACTCAGAATTTGGCATCACGTTCTCTTCACCCATTAGTGTCGTATATGCCCTCAACCAGACAATCGTCGGAGGCGTATTTGGAGACTGCCCCGTCAGGCTGAATGCCTTAGTCGCACTGTCCAGCGAGTGCAGCAAGGTGGAGGGTCCCTGCTGTTTTTGGGTGGCATTATGTGGGGCCGACGTATGCTGCTGGTGGTCACTGAAGGCGCCGTAACGGCTATACGATACGTGAATGCCATCCTCCAACCGATAGTGCAACCATATCGGCAGCATATTGGCGAGGCAATCGTCTTCGTGGACGACAATTCGCGCCCCCATTGTGCACATCCTGTGAGTGACTTCCTTCAGGATACCGACGTCGCTCGACTAGAGTGGCCAGCATGTTCTCGAGACATGAACCCCACCGAACATGCCTGTGATAGTTTGAAAAGGGCTGTTGATGGACGATGTGACCCACAAACCACTCTGAGGCACCTACGCCGATTCGCCGTTGAGGAGTGGGACAATCTGGACGAAAAGTGCCGTGATGAACTTGTGGATGTATGTCACGACGAATACATGCATGCATCAATCCAAGAGGACGTGCTACTGGGTATTAGAGTTACCGGTGTGTACAGCAATCTGAACCACCACCTATGAAGGTCTCGCTGTATGGTGGTACAACATGCGATGTGTGGTTTTCATGAGCAATAAAAAGAGCGGAAATGATGTTTATGTTGATCTCTATTCCAATTTTCTGTACAGGTTCCTGAACTCTGAGAACCGAGGTGATGCAAAACTTTTTTGGATGTGTGTATTTTCATGTGCAGGACTGGTGAAGGAATACAGGGAAAATATTTTTCCTAACTTTGAGTATCTGCAAAACTGTGTGTATGTAGTCACATTTACTAAAAACTGTCTAGAGCTGGGCCATTTCAGATATTCGAAGCAGTCGGTTCTGACTAACAGCACAGAAAACTCATTTCTAAATATGCTTTGAAGACGCGGAAACCGGCGCTTTGGAAAGAGAAAGTGTTCGTTTTGTTTTATTTTTTTATTTATTTTTTTTTCGGGCGATAGTCTAGGTCCATGACGTCTTGAGAAGTTATCTACAACCTATTTATCGAACTTTTAAGAATAGTGGGAAGAACCACACTTAATTCATTATTGATCGAGCTCGCGAATCAGTCACTGCATTCACAACACTTAGTAAGGGTTGTTAATTATTGAACTGCGCCGAGCTTGTGTTTACGAATTTTACTCATATCGCTAGCCACAGTCCTGCCTGTAGTTTAGTTAAGCTATAAGAAGTTAACAGCACAGTAGCAGGGTAACGCGAGTGGCGTGTGGACGTACCCTACACACCAACGAAACCAAAAATATTGGTCACGCACTTACTGAAGCCCTGTGACACCAAGAGGCGAGATTTGTAACACTACACGCAGAACGATCCCGCTTGAGGTGGGCGTGATCTGTGAATCTGTGAGCGAGACCACCAGCGGACGTCGGTCTGTCAGACAAGTTTGTGACAGATGTGCGGAGAAGAAATGCGTTCACAATTATGCGGAGCCCCTGACACTCAAGGTAGTTTTTCGCTTTGACAAAACCTACAACCAAATCTGTCACATTGCAACCTACCTAGACATCGTCTCGTGATGGGCAAAGCAGACTGTAACTGATAAAGACGAAATAAATCACCAAAATAAAGTACCTGATCGCAGTTATTTGACCATTAAACATATCTTCAATTAAAGTAGTCCTAGTAATACGCGTCGCACATTACTGCACGCTGTACTAGACTGCTGGACAGGAAACAAGTTCTTACTGTGAGTGTACGCTACCTGTGGAAAGCCGTTTATCGCAGCGAGACCCCCGGACAATGAGGAAATGGGTCCCCACAGGACAGTTCAACTCTCCCTCAAACCGGCTCGCACCGGAAGTCCGGTGTCCTGCACTTCCGGCGCTTCCACCGAGGAAGATGGCGGCAGCGCTATTGTGTTTTTAATAAATGCACCTTCTGTGGACACTAACGAACTTACAGACATGCACGACGTCTCAAATTAAAGAGCGCGACGCGGTGGTCATTTCAAAACCACGTTTATATAAGACTAGCTGCAGTGCCCGGCGCTGGACGCGATGTTAATTATCTGCCACAAGAAGTGAGAATTGTATCTATGCTTTATAGATCTAGAAAAGGCATATGACCGGGTTCCTAGGAGGAAGTTATTGTCTGTTCTACAAGATTATGGAATAGGAGGCAAACTTTTGCAAGCAATTAAAGGTCTTTACATGGATAGTCAGGCAGCAGTTAGAGTTGACGGTAAATTGAGTTCATGGTTCAGAGTAGTTTCAGGGGTAAGACAAGGCTGCAACCTGTCTCCACTGTTGTTCATATTATTTATGGATCATATGTTGAAAACAATAGACTGGCTGGGTGAGATTAAGATATGTGAACACAAAATAAGCAGTCTCGCATATGCGGATGACTTAGTTGTGATGGCAGATTCGATTGAAAGTTTGCAAAGTAATATTTCAGACCTAGATCAGAAATGTAAGGACTATGGTATGAAGATTAGCATCTCCAAAACGAAAGTAATGTCAGTGGGAAAGAAATATAAACGGATTGAGTGCCAAATAGGAGGAACAAAGTTAGAACAGGTGGACGGTTTCAAGTACTTAGGATGCATATTCTCACAGGATGGCAACATAGTGAAAGAACTGGAAGCGAGGTGTAGCAAAGCTAATGCAGTGAGTGCTCAGCTACGATCTACTCTCTTCTGCAAGAAGGAAGTCAGTACCAAGACTAAGTTATCTGTGCACCGTTCAATCTTTCGACCAACTTTGTTGTATGGGAGCGAAAGCTGGGTGGATTCAGGTTACCTTATCAACAAGGTTGAGGTTACGGATATGGAAGTAGCTAGGATGATTGCAGGTACTAGTAGATGGGAACAATGGCAGGAGGGTGTCCACAATGAGGAAATCAAAGAAAAACTGGGAATGAACTCTATAGATGTAGCAGTCAGGGCGAACAGGCTTAGATGGTGGGGTCATGTTACACGCATGGGAGAAGTAAGATTACCCAAGAGACTCATGGATTCAGCAGTAGAGGGTAGGAGGAGTCGGGGCAGACCAAGGAGAAGGTACCTGGATTCGGTTAAGAATGATTTTGAAGTAATAGGTTTAACATCAGAAGAGGCACCAATGTTAGCACTGAATAGGGGATCATGGAGGAACTGTATAAGCGGGGCTATTCTTCAGACTGAACGCTGAAAGGCATAATCAGTCTTAAATGATGATGATGATGATGATGATGATGATGATGAAGTGAGTGGCCCTGTGCCTTGTTGATACTCATAACGAATGCAAGCCGTGTGGAAAACTGCAATCGCTTTAAATGGAAGGGCACATCTGAGTCTGTGGCTGTCAACGGAATGCAACGAATGACTCCGTCTTCACGTGTGGCATTCACAAAAATCACATTCTACACTTCCGGTTCTGACTTTTGCAAACACATAACAATATAAAACCAAAAGTTTAATAATAACAATTACACCTACATCTACATCTACATACATACTCCGCAATCCACCATACGGTGCGTGGCGGAGGGTACCTCGTGCCACAACTAGCATATTCTCTCCCTGTTCCACTCCCAAAAAAACGAGGGGAAAATGACTGCTTATATGCCTCTCTACGAACCCTAATCTCTCTTATCTTATCTTTGTGGTCTTTCCGCGAAACATAAGTTGGCGGCAGTAAAATTGTACTGCAGTCAGCCTCAAATGCTGGTTCTCTAAATTTCCTCAATAGCGATTCACGAAAAGAACGCCTCCTTTCCTCTAGAGACTTCCACCCGAGTTCCTGAAGCATTTCCGTAACACTCGCGTGATGATCAAACCTACCAGTAACAAATCTAGCAGCCCGCCTCTGAATTGCTTCTATGTCCTCCCTCAGTCCGACCTGATAGGAATCCCAAACGCTCGAGCAGTACTCAAGAATAAGTCGTATTAGTGTTTTATACGCGGTCTCCTTTACAGATGAACCACATCTTCCCAAAATTCTACCAATGAACCGAAGACGACTATCCGCCTTCCCCACAACTGCCATTACATGCTTGTCCCACTTCATATCGCTTTGCAATATTACGCCCAAATATTTAATCGACGTGACTGAGTCAAGCGCTACACTACTAATGGAGTATTCAAACATTACGGGATTCTTTTTCCTATTCATCTGCATTAATTTACACTTATCTATATTGAGAGTCTGCTGCCATTCTTTACACCAATCACAAATCCTGTCCAAGTCACCTTCTATCCTCCTACAGTCACTCAACGACGACACCTTCCCGTACACCACAGCATCATCAGCAAACAGCCGCACATTGCTATCCTCCCTATCCAAAAGATCATTTATGTAGGTAGAAAACAACAGCGGACCTACCACACTTCGCTGGGGCACTCCAGATGATACCCTCACCTCCGATGAACACTCACCATCGAGGACAATCGTAGATTATCCTTTGATCTCTTTTTAAATCACAAATTGGAGGAATGTATATGTAATGCATAATTTATACATCGTATATATTTAAAAATATGTAGCCTATGTCAACCGAAATGTTCATCAGGGAATCGTGTAGAAATGTAAAGTAAATCGGCCAAGAACTTTTAGAAATTTGTCGTAATAATCTTTCCCCTTTACATATTATGTACAGAAACACCGAAGCGCCAAAGAAACTAGTATATTCATGCGTATTGAAATACAGAGACGTGTAAAAATGGAGAATACGGCGCTGCTGTCGGCAACGACTATACAAGACAAGTGTCTGGCGCAGTTGTCAGGTCGGTTACTCCTGCTACGACAGCAGGCTATCGAGATGTGAGTGAGTTTGCACGTGGTGCTGTAGTCGGCGCACGAGCGGTGGGGCACAGCATCTCCGCGGTGGCGATGACGTGGGGATTTTCCCGTACGACCATTTCACGAGAGTACCTTCAATATCAGGAATCCCGTAAAACGTCAAATCTCCGACATCGCTGCGGCCGGAAAAAGATCATGGAAGAAAGGGACCAACGACGTCTGAAGTGAATCGTTCAGAGTGACAGAAGTGCAACACTTTCGCAAATTGATGCAGATTTCAGTGCTGGGCCATTAATAGTATCATCGTGAGAACCATTCAATGACCCATCATTCCTAAGGGCTTTCGGAACCGAAGGGCCACTCGCGTACCCCCGACAACTGCAGGACACAAACCTTCATGCCAAGCCTGGGCCCGTCAACATCGACATTGGACTGTTGATACTGGACAAATGTCGCCTGGTCGGACGCTTCTCGTTTCGAATTGTATCGAGCGTATGGGAGTGTTTGGGTATGGAGTTAACGTCATGAGTCCATGGATCCTGCATGTAACCAGGGGATTGTTCAAACTGGTGGAGGCGTCGTGTGCAGTTGGAGTGATACGAGACGCCTCATACGTCTAGGTACGACTGTGACAGGAGCCTGTCTGATCACCTGCATTCATTTATGTCCACTGTGCATTCCGACGGACTTTGACGAGTCCAGCAGGACGATGCGAAACCGCACACGTCCAAAATTGCCACAGAGTGACTCCAGGGACGTTGCCCACCAAACTCCCCAGGCATGAACATTTCTGAGCTTATCTGGGATGCATTGCAACGTTTGATTGGACGACAACGAGCGACCTCATCGAATTGGGCAAGTCGAGGAGCTGTTGGAAGGTGGTGATATCCGGCGAATGCACTGGTCTGGCCGTTCCTACGCCTTGAATCACACCGACCACGTGCAGGATACGTTGGGGAGACGTACTGGAACACGTGCACGTACACCAATGACTCTCAACCATTTGTCAACCGAACTGGTGGAGGAATGGAACGCCCTGCCACAAGAACTGTCTACCAACCTCTGGCCACTATGGGAGCACGTTGCACAGAGCATGCTTTGACATCTGCGGTGATCACATACCTTATTAAGAACCAAGCCCTGCCTTTTGTAACGTGGAACTGGCCATCGTGAATGGCGGTGGCCTCAATGTAATTACAGTCTTGTAATAGAGCTGTCATTTTTGTTCGTCTCGTGGCCTAATTCTTTCACTTACCTCCTGTACTACACTATAGCGGCTCTTCGCATATATGCGCCAGGTTTCATCGAGCTACGTTATTTGGCAGTGACACGTCACGCGAAAGTTATTTTCGTTTTTAAGGTTTGCACACGTGCGTACATCGGTCGATCAAGTTAAAACAGCGATGCAATGTACGCGCAGTACGTAAGTTATTTCCTTTCTTCTTTTTTTTCTGTAGCAACGCCGTTCGCAGTTCCTGGTACGGATTGTGTTGTTACACCTGTTCGACGATGACAAGCAACTTTGTGTATGTCTTGTGACTATGCAACTTTGGCCTTATCACTTAATGATAACGCAAGGGTTTTCTGGTTTATGTAGGCATGTTTTATCCCCTTTTTAAACTTGTGCTTTAAGGTGTTTTAGAAACGTGTCAAATATTCTTACAGGGTTTAGTGTTGGACGAAACTAGGAGAAAAGTTATAATGACATGTCTGGAACCCAGTACCTCTTGAGATATGGACCAGTCTATCCTCTCGCACCCATCTGTTACGTAGAAGCCGGCCGCTGTGGCCAAGCGGTTCTACACGCTTCAGTCCGGAACGGTGCTGCTGCTACGGTCGCAAGTTCGAATCCTGCCTCGGGCATGCATGTGTGTGATGTCCTTAGGTTAGCTAGGTTTAAGTAGTTCTAAGTCCAGGGGACTGATGACCTCAGCTGTTAAGTCCCATAGCGCTTACAGCCATTTGAACCATTTTTCTTACGTAGAAGAAAGTGGGAAGTGCTGTTGTGGTTACCACGTATGCTGACACACCCTTCAGTCCTCCTTCGCAGTGAATCACTCACTGTTTCAAATATTCCTGGCTCCATTAGGATTGTGTCACACACACTGGTCACAGGCTCCTGAAACCTGCAGACTGGCAATGCCTTGAGCATACGACAAAGTCTTTAGATGTTACCTTAGCCAGAAATCCAACGGATTCATGTCCAGTGGACGGAGTGACCATGACATCGGATCTGTTCGGCCAATCCATCGGCCACGAAACGTTACGGTAAGCTGTAATAGTGCCGCATGATGTGCAGACAAAGGAGTGGGTTCGCGTAGTCACAAACCACAGTCGTTGTCCTTCTACAAGGACAACGTTCTTTAGTAAAGCTGGTAATTCTGTACGCACAGCACCTAGTAATCTGTTTAGTAAAGTGTATGGCTCTTCGACCTTGCCGCCCAAATACATTGATACTGAAGCGAACCTGACCTCCCCTCCATGACTACTTTGAAAATTTGCAGCTGCCCATACGTGCGTATTGTGATAATTTACTGTGCTGTCTCGGAATTTTTTGGAGGGATGATGTACGTATATTATTAAGCGACTATCCCGGAACCCGATATCACTTCGAAGTTCCCTATCCAGGACTAAAAAAATTATTTTCAATATTTTACGTGATTGTTGTACGAATTTAATACGTTGTCGTTTTCTACCCGTTAAGAGAGGTAATCTTATGTTAAATATTTCGCAGAGACAAATATTACAGTTACAAGTTGTCTTTGTCTTGAGGCACCGTTAACTGGCGGCGCGCAACTACCGTAACTTTATTCACCCAGTATTTGAGAATAAACTTAACACACAATTCAAACTTTTACGAAACTTTTATTGCTGATAATTCCTACAAAATGATCAAAGGACAAAAGTTTATTAGTGCTTTTTTTCTGTTCATGCAACAGGCGGGGGCGTTCGTATTGCGATGTTAGAGGTTGGGCCGTCGCAAGACGAAGAGAAGCGAAAGCAGTTGCCAAGTATGTTTTCATTAATGAAGAACGAAAGTTAGAGGTTCGAAGGCTATGAGATACCGCCCCAGTTCAGACCGTAGACGATGCCAGCCACTGACCCGCAGCAGTGCCTACGATGACTCGACGAGCAGTCTCCGGGAAACCAAAGTTTTGGGTTCCGTGCGAAGTATGGTTGCCAAGCGGCAACTTGAAGGAAGTCTCTGTAGGGCAAGGGTTTAATTTGACTCACCACGAGAAACCTCAGCAGACTCGGAAACCGGAAGTATCGACGGATTGATAGCTCTTTCTTGATTCGGTGGATGACGATGCAAGGCCGTAATTAGCTGGTGGAGCGACTTGTCTGGTTAATTCCGATAACGAACGAGACTCAAGAGTTTTTAATTTATTTATCATTTTCTACCGACTGTACTCGCAACACATTTTGTACACAGTACCTAAGTTTATCAGTGACTCCACTGGATGTACTTTCAAAAGTACATCACTGTACGAGACACAGTGTAGGAGATACCGCGTCATACACGGAGTTGAGTAAAAAACTAATTTTTTCTCACAGTAGAGCACAAATTACCCAGACTGTAATCATCCAGAGTTTCATAATGATGGCATTTCGCGATTGTCAACAAGCTTACACACAATTTCAAACCTTCTCTAAACTTTGTGCCAGTTACATGCTTGTTTAGGCAGGGGAGTGTGATTTTTTTTAAATAAATAGGCGATTTATTCAGAAAGAGAAATGAAAACTCGGATACGAGTATCAGCCGACGACGATTTATTCATATATATCAAATTCACTGTTTATTAATTTATAGCTTACAAAATATATATTGCTGACCAATTGTGCTTGGTTTCTCTTTACCTGATGGATCTGAAGATACGCGTTACTGATCGAAATTACAGTTCGACTACAATTTTTTGTGAACGTTGAATGGAATTAAAGAAACAAATTCTGAACTTCCCGGATTATGTCACATTTAGAAGATAAAGCTTTCGTCAATCCGAGGGGCAGTTGACACCACAGAGCTTCACTAGGCACGACCCTTTTGGAGAGAGTGTGCCGCTGCGTTCCTCAGACCTCTGAACTGACTCACCCAACCAGTTAAACCTATCTTTTAATGTGGATTCCGAACCACGGTACAACTCATCATTTTTTCGAAATCAACAAATTTTGCCAGAGGTGTAAGAAGACAAATACTCTGAACATTATCACCAAAGACCTACTGTCGACATGAACCCGTCCAGGGGACAGCAGCGTCACCTGGCGAGGAGTGACTGCTGCCCGGACACACGCACGGTGCGGCCAGTATCGGTGGGAATGCTGCCCGTGTGTAGAATGAGCAAGGCGTGCGATGTATCTAGTTTGACCGAATGTGGACTGGAACGTTAAGGAGGCTCGGCACGATCGTTTCGGAAACTGTTTGCTGTTGGAGGGGTGCTGTGGTGTTTTGAACGCGTTGCGAAAGCAGGTGTGAAACGACGTCCAGAGGTCGTGAGCTTTGGCGGCCACCCCTCATTGCAGATGCGGACGTCGTAGGCTGGGCGACTGGTGAAACGGACAAGCGGCGAACTGTGGCAGAATTAACGTCAGACTTTAATGATGGGCAGAGTACAGGTGTGTCTGAGCACACATTCCGCGAATACTCCTAACGATACGCATCCACAGCCGACAACACAGGCACGTGACAGTTTTAACATCAGGACTGGAAAAGCCACGTGGCCATCGGCACTGAACGTAGGCACAGTGGCAGAGCGTTGTATTGTCTCAAGAATACACATACCTTTATCATAGCGATGGGAGGGCGTCAATCCGTCTCCTTCCACAGCAACAGCTCCTTGATGCCTGTACTGCGGGACGGAGACTAGCTGCCGGTGGCACCACTATGCTCTAGCCAACATCCACGCCGGCCGGAGTGGCCGTGCGGTTCTAGGCGCTACAGTCTGGAACCGAGCGACCGCTACGGTCGCAGGTTCGAATCCTGCCTCGGGCATGGATGTCTGTGATGTCCTTAGTTAGGTTTAAGTAGTTCTAAGTTGTAGGCGACTGATGACCTCAGAACTTAAGTCGCATAGTGCTCAGAGCCATTTGAACCACTTGAACCAACATCCACGTCGGCATCCATAGATCCAATGGAGGTCGTACAAGGCACCGAGACGGCGAAGGACTTCGTACACTGGTTGCAGACCACTTACACCCCTTCATGATGATCATGTTTCCCGAAGGGAGAGAAATTTTTCAGCAGGATAATGCACCATGTCACAAGACCAAGAATGGTTCGAAGAACACAGTGGCGAGTTCCAATTGATGTGCTGCCCCCCCCCCCTCCCCCCCTCCCATCTCCTGTCAGCCAGATCTGAACCCGATCCAACACATCTGGGATGCGATCGAACGAACGTGGCGTCAGAGCTCGTGCCGCCCCGCCCCCCCCCCCCCCCCCCGGAATTTATGGGAATTACGTTACTTGTGTGCAGATCTGGTTCTAACTCCCTCCAGCGACCTACCAAGGCTTCATTGCTTCCATGCCACGAGGCTTCGCCGTTGTTGTTCGTGCCAAAGGTGGACATACCGGCTATTACACAGGTGGTCATAATGTTCTGGCCGATTAGTGTAAATATCCCTGAGCGATAAGCGATCGACTCCTTCACCTTTGGATTTGTAGTCTGGCACATTACAACTGTCACCGATTCTCAACTTATAAGACCTTTCAAAAGGCATACGAAATTTCTGTAACATATGGACACAACAGGCTGAACATCACAAGGATTCTGACGAAACGGAGACCCTGTATTCGCCAAAGATAGCTAAAATAAATGTCGCAATATGACAGCTGATAATTCTGCTGAGGTTTTTTTAATAAATCAAAAATATAAAACACTAAGGAACGAAGAAACGCGACGAAGTTTCGCACCGCTCTGGACAGGACGCGCCACGCCACTGGCAAGCAAAATACGGAGTACGCGATAAAGAGAGATGGAAATGTCGGCAAGGTTGCGCGGTATCGTAAAAGCATCTACAGGGAACACAAAGGGGAAGCGAAATATACGAGACTGTCATAAAAGGAGTTAAAAATATGAGTGCGCCACGGACGTAGGGACATGCAATGCGACCATCACTTCTCGGTCAGATGCTGAAGGAGACAGCGGATTAAGATACACGGCCAGAAATGGCACGGAGAAAAAAAGACCCGTTGCGTTATGCTAATCACGTCCCAATAAGGACGGCAAGCTATGTTAGAAAGGCAAAAATATTACGAAGGAACTTGGTCCACATCTGGCTGTAGTTTATTAGGTCACTGAAATAAGAAAGGGTGCCAAACGATACAAAAAAAAAAAAAATAAAAAAAAAGATCTCTGGTCCTTCCCATTTTCAAGAAGTGTATCCGAGAGATTCGAGTAAATAACCTCCTATATCGCTGATCTCTGGTGTACAATTTTGCAACAAATTTCATGCTGACGCATCCTGACGGTTGCTTCAGCTTCATGAGTTCATCATAGGTTTTAATTTTAATAATTAACAGCCTCGGTTGCACCGTTTGCCTAGAATTTACCTAGGTTTCAGTCGGGATAACCCAATGTTCTTCAGAATAACAGCAACTACCGTTTGTCTACAGTGGACATCGTGAAGCTAATACTACAAATCCATAAATTATCTTCATACTGTAAAACTTATCTGGAACTGCCTCGGCCCCACTTCGCGACCGCGATGCGGCAGCCACGAGTGCTGTACTGGAGTTCCAAACAACGCAAGACAGCTGCTCAGACTGCCTGCTAAATCATTTATATACTCCTAGATAAGGAAGAGCAGACGGCCCATGACCTCCCCTAGGAAACGCCAGATACGGCTTCTGTTTGACTCGACGACTTTCCGTCAGTTACTACGAACTGTGCCGGCTGCTGTGGCCGAGCGCTTCTAGGCGCTTCAGTTCGGAACCGCGCTGCTGCTACGGTCGCAGGTTCGAATCCTGTCTCGGGCATGGACGTGTGTGATGTCCTTACGTTAGTTGGGTTAAATTAGTTCAAAGTCTAGGGGACTGATGACCTCGGATGTTAAGTCCCTAGTGCTTAGAGCCATTTAAATCATTTTTACTACGAACTGTGCCCTTTCTGATAGCAAATCACGAATTCGGTCGCACAGAGGATACTGCATAGGTGCGCAATCTGACTGGAAGTCGCTTGTGTGGACCGATATCAAAAGTGTTCTGGAAATCTAAATGTATGTAATCAATTTGACATCCCCTGTCGATGAAACTCATTACTTTCTGAGAATAAAGAAATAGTGTTCCTGAAGAAAAATATTTTGCGAGTCCGTGTTGGCTTTTTGTCAATAAATCATGTCCTTCGAGGTAATTTAGAATGTTGGAATACGGTGCATGTTCTAAAATCCTACTGCAGATCGCCGTTAGTGATATGGGTCTGTAATTCAGCTGAGTACTCTTTCCTTTCTTGGGTACTGGTGTGAATGACCGAACTTTCCAGTCTTTAGGCACCTTAGGTACGGATCTTAGGTTATATAATGACTCGATGAAATCGAAACCGGTACCATTAGAAATACAATGACGAGTAGAAACATGATGACCTTGTTACTGGCGTGTTGGTCCCGCTTTACAATGCAATTCAGCACAGATTCTGCGTGTTATGGATTAGACCAGTCCTTGGTACGTTTACAGTGTTGCACAAGGTGTCCTGTGCACAGGTCACGCAAATCCAGTACATTATTAGTCGGTGGTTGTTGGTGCGTAGCTGACACCCTACTGTGTTTTCAATCGGGTTCAAATCAGGCGAATTCGGCTGCCTGGATATCAACGTAAACTCACTACTACGGTCATTAAACCACTGTGCACGATACGCTGTGCATGATACGCTGCAAGGTGCCACAGCCGTCGAGGAAGGTGTCAAGCGTGATGGGACGCAGGTGGTCGGCAATAATATTCACGAAGGGCACAGCTGTCGTGGTGCCTTCTATCACTAGCGTGGGACCTGTGGAAAGTCAGCAGACTACGCAGACCGAACACCAGCGAACGCAGACCGAACGCCGGCGAACGCAGACCGAACGCCGGCGAACGCAGACCGAACGCCGGCGAACGCAGACCGAACGCCGGCGAACGCAGACCGAACGCCGGCGAACGCAGACCGAACACCGGCGAACGCAGACCGAACACCGGCGAACGCAGACCGAACACCGGCGAACGCAGACCGAACACCGGCGAACGCAGACCGAACACCGGCGAACGCAGACCGAACACCGGCGAACGCAGACCGAACACCGGCGAACGCAGACCGAACACCGGCGAACGCAGACCGAACACCGGCGAACGCAGACCGAACACCGGCGAACGCAGACCGAACACCGGCGAACGCAGACCGAACACCAGCGAACGCAGACCGAACACCAGCGAACGCAGACCGAACACCAGCGAACGCAAGCCGAACACCAGCGAACGCAGACCGAACACTAGGGAACGCAGACCGAACACTAGGGAACGTGCTCGACTACCTTTTACAACGTCGGAGAGAATTCTCGCTCGTTGTTGCTGGTTCGCTCGTATTCGCTTTGTTGTAGATCAGGCTTAACATTGTCGCTAAAGCCACGAGTGTGTCTCAGGTGAGGACGCGCGAGATGAGAAGTCAGCTGCTGCAGACACGAAGTGACGCCTCGGTAACGCCAGGGGGAGCTTAGGTTGCCGGCGCGCGGAGCGACAGCCAACAGCCGCTGCGGCACTGCTACCGCGCGCCGGCGCGGCCTTGGCAGCGGCCCAGCGCTGCTGCCGGCGCAGCGGCTTGTTTCGTAAATACGCACCCACACGCACACACTCGCTTACATGCGAGACAGATTAGTAAAAAACGACAACGAATAGGGGAAACAGTTCAGGAACAGCAACATTCTTGAACTGCACAAGCCTGTCCAGATTCCCGATCTATACTCAATGGAACACCTTTGCGATTAGGTACAATGTTGACTTCGTTGCAGACCGCAGCGTCCACCGTCATTGCCTTTTCTGGTTTCGCCTCTTGATGAAGAATGGACTGCCACAGATATTCAGACAACCCACTGAAAATGTCCCTACGTGAGCTGAAGCCGTCATAAAGGCCCAAGTTTGACACGTACTAAATTAATGTCCACTAACAGATGCCTGGATACTTTTGATCAGCTACTATACATTCCGTCTTCCTATACTTCATTGAGGCGTACAGCACCGTGCAACATCGTCACAGACACCCGAATTTCTCAATGAACATTGCCTAATAGAATGCAGTACATTGTACTGAACACCGAATGTCAAACGGAAACAGTGGCTAGAATATTTAAGAAATCGGTATAACTTATGTTGAGACGTCAGGGAATAAATGTAGGATAGGGCAAATACTCGAGGGCCCCGCGTATAACAGCTACTCTGAGCTTATGGAGACGGCCTCTCCAGTTTTCCGCATCCTTATAAGACATGATGGCCAGGGCCCGACATCAATTTCCTGCAGCAGTATGGTGTGTCGTCTGAGTTGTGCGACTGGATTCGTCATTTCCTGTGGATCGTAGCAACTGACGGATAGTGATCGAAAACAAGCGAAAGTCGTATCTGGCGTTCCTCATGGAAGTTCCTGTTCTTAATCTATATAAACGGTTTAGGGGAGTATCTGAGCAGCGTCTTAGAGCGTTTGGAGATGATTAAAACCAGCTGCAAAATTATTTATACACGTGGAAGGGGCGAAAAGTGCCAATTGAAACTCGACATTAAGTATGGGTACTGCTCGCACTCTGATTGATTCGTATAAACTGGAGACTAGAAATCTACTCTGTAGGAATCAGCATGGGTTTCGAAAATGACGATCGTGTGAAACCCAGCTCGCGCTATTCGTCCACGACACTCAGAGGGCCATAGACACGGGTTCCCAGGTAGATGCCGTGTTTCTTGACTTCCGCAAGGCATTCGATAAAGTTCCCCAAGTCGTTTAATGAACAAAGTAAGAGCATATGGACTGTCAGACCAATTGTGTGATTGGATTGAAGGGTTTCTAGATAACAGAACGCAGCATGTCATTCTCAATGGAGAGAAGTCTTCGGAAGTAAGAGTGATTTCAGGTGTGCCGCAGGGGAGTGTCGTAGGACCGTTGCTATTCACAATATACATAAATGACCTGGTGGATGACATCGGAAGTTCACAGAGGCTTTTTGCGGATGATGCTGTGGTATATCGAGAGGTTGTAACAATGGAAAATTGTACTGAAATGCAGGACGATCTGCAGCGAATTGACACATGGTGCAGGAAATGGCAATTGAATCCAAATGTAGACAAGTTTAATGTGCTGCGAATACATAGAAATATAGATCCCTTATCATTTAGCTACAAAATAGCAGGTCAGCAACTGGAAGCTGTTAATTCCATAAATTATCTGGGAGTACGCATTAGGAGTGATTTAAAATGGAATGATCATATAAAGTTGATCGTCGGCAAAGCAGACGCCAGACTGAGATTCATTGGAAGAATCCTAAGGAAATGCAGTGCGAAAACAAAGGAAGTAGATTACAGTACACTTGTGCGCCCACTGCTTGAATACTGCTCAGCGGTGTGGGATCCGTACCAGATAGGGTTGATAGGAGAGAGAGAGAGAGAGAGAGAGAGAGAGAGAGAGAGAGAGAGAGAGAGAAGATCCAACGGAGAGCAGCGCGCTTCGTTACAGGATCGCTTAGTAATCGCGAATGCGTTATGGAGATGATAGATAAACTCCAGTGGAAGACTCTGCAGGAGAGACGCTCAGTAGCTCGGTACGGGCTTTTGTTAAAGTTTCGAGAACATACCTTCACCGAGGAGTCAAGCTGTATATTGCTCCCTCCTACGTATATCTCGCGAAGAGACCATGAGGATAAAATCAGAGAGATTAGAGCCCACACAGAAGCATACCGACAATCCTTCTTTCCACGAACAATACGAGACTGGAATAGAAGGGAGAACCGATAGAGGTACTCAGGTACCCTCCGTCACACACCGTCAGGTGGCTTGCGGAGTATGCATGTAGATGTAGATGTAGAACTTGTTTATGTGTGTACATGGTTCATCTATAGGTTTACACGAGTACGAGGTATCTCAGAAAAGCAGTGAGCCTACTTCTGTCGAACGGTGCGTTCATCAAATCCAGATGCTCAGTCCGACTTTCAGCTCCGTACAGCCATCATGTGATTTTTGAGAGCACATCAATGAAATTGTTTTTCTGTTGCGTGTTACGAAAACGGAACACAGAAATTTAAAACAACGTTATGACATCAAATTTGGTGTTAAACTTGCGGAATCGGCGAGTGTGACCATTAAAAAGTTGGAATATACCTATCCGGAGAACGTTTCTTAATAGCACAAGTTTTTCGCTAGCACAAATCATTCTTGCAAGGCGCATAACACAGAAGATGAACCTCGCTCAAGGAGACCTTGAACTTCAAAAACCGACGAAAGCTTAGATGTGTGTGGTCTTGTGAGATCAAGCCGACGTTTAACGATAAGAATGATGGCCGACATGCACATGCAGACAAGTGGATGCTGCATCATTATAGCGTCCCACATCACACAGCCGCTTCTATCGCGGAATTTTTGACCTCTAAAGACAGTCCTGTTCTTCCACCCCCCCCCCCCCCCGACCCCTATTCCCCTGATCTCAATCTCTGTTACTTTTCTTTTCCCGGGATCGAAAAATATCTTAAAAAGAAGGAATGTGAGCGTCATGTTTAACCCTCGCAATGGTAAACTATTTTCAGTAACGTATATTACCAACGGGGGGGCGTACTTTTCGCCCACCATAAAAAATTTAAAACCAAATAAAATTAATTGTTCTCGAATTACATTAATAACACACTCTTGAAAGATCTAGTGATACATAATCAGGATCCAGAATATTTCTTTTAAAAATGTTTCCAAAATGCATTTTCTATCTTTCACTTACTTCGTCATTTAAATTTACTAAGTCAAATTATCTTGAGAAAAATTAGTAGTAAAAGTTCTTAGAGTACTATTGAAGTACACTTTACTATAATTAAAAATACTACAAAAGCGTGAGGTATATACAAATACCTTAGGTACACAATACCGTTTTGTGAGAAGAATTTATGCACCACTTTCTTCGGAATATGCTTCTCACTTGGAACGTAAAATAGTTTTCCTTTGCACCGTAGTTCTGCTTGATTTTCCGTCCAAGAATACCCTCCAGACTTGAAACTACAGGCTTTGGCAGTCCTGCAATATTTGTAGCCCTTTCTTCCATGTATGATTTCGTGAGCTGCAGTCCCAGTTCTTGAAGGTAATGTAGTCGCTTATTAGGTTTTTTCCTCATTCCAGTCCAGGAACAACAAAAACAGTGTGTGACTATTTACCGCTGCTGGTGTCTACAAGAGTATAGAAAACAGACAGCGGCCACCTTCTTGTGGCCCTGTTACTTGATTATATCCTCACTATTTGATATATCGTTTCAACGTCACCTTTAGTCTCATTACAATATAAATTTATAACTGTTTTCTTCTTAGCGTCAGTAGGTGAACCAATTGCGGTGTCACAGACACAGCAGATTTCGTTTGGGTTTTTCTCGGGGGAGATAAGAAAGAACTATGATTGGAATATTTCCAGTGCTAGTATCACTGAAAGCAAATTTCCTAGAATGTAATTCCCGTCTTGAGATGCCTTCCAGTTCCTGAGGTATGTGTCTCCTAGTAGCTTGTAACGTTCCCACGACAGTTAGCTTGTGATTCCTCCATAGGTGTTCCGCCGAATCAAGTGCAATGTGTGTAGTGACATTTCGCCCTGAATTATCTATAGGAACCACCAGGCGTTTAACCACAGCTGCAGCGGAATCTGATTGTTCTTTTCCCAGTATAAGGCTCCATCCTGCTAACTATCTGGTTTTAGCGTCTGTGAGCATGCTTATAAATAGACCGTATTTACCGGGTTTACCTTGAAGGGACACCTACCACGGAACAATGACATTTCATCAATAATGGTGTGCATCCCAACAGAATAATATTTTGGCAGTAATTCATTCATTTTATCAAAAACTTCTCGTATTTCAGCAAACTCGTCACGATTCCTGCGCTCGCTTCGTGACTCTGTCGTCACAAATTTTAGTATTTTAGTAAGCTGCTGGTATCTGGTTCAGCTCATGGTAGCAGCATAAACAAACCTTCCTGAAGTGTTGGACCATAAATCTTTAATAATAATAAGTAGCCCTATATATGCCATGAATTCAAGTCAGTCTTTCTTCGGTATTTTCTGCCTCAATGCCTCTTCATTGGTAACCTCTATTATGATGTTGACAATTTCTGAAGACAAAAACTTTTCAAATGATTCTCTTATTGTTTCTACATTACCTTGGTCTCTTATACCTTCTCTTTGTGCTACTCGTCTTCTGATATGAGGAGGTTTGGAGGCAGAAATTATTCCAGTGCTTGTGACATACTTGTCACTAACCTCGCAAGCTGCGTCGTCATCTGTTTCAGGTGCGCAGAGTTCACCTTCAGCGTCTGTAGGCTGTTGCTGTCAAACCAGAGAAATATAACGTCCATGTGTTCTAAGGTCACGGAATGTTATTTTTCGTGGAGTAAGACGACCGTTATGGGAAGTCGCAACTATTATCGAGGGGCGGCAGAGGGGGGGGGGGGGAGGGGGGGGAGGGAAGACTTTATCACCACCTCCCTAAAACTTAAATTTTCCGATTAAGCTTAAAACTAAAAACGTAAAACAACCAGAGGTGACAAATTATTATCACAAAATTTTAAAAAAATAAAGTAGCTGAGTAGATTTCAATATTTTCAAAAGGTGGGCATACAGTATCCTTCCGCCCCCACGTTCTATGGTACTGCGAGGGTTGAAGACCCTATCAGTTGAAACCTTTCAGCGCAGCTACGAAGACTGTGAACGGCGACTCTGCCGGTGCATGGCTACAGAAGGAAACTACTTTGAAGGGGATAATATTGTTGTTTGAAAAAAAAAAAAATATTTGGCGGATAAAAAAAAATCAGTCTGATTAATTTTCTCACACACGTTGTAAATTTGCGAATGTCAAAATATGCGATTAACAGCTGTAACTTTGATTGAATTGCCCCTAGAAGGTTAAAGTTTTTGCACCACGAATGGACGGTAGACTCTAGTATTTGACAAATTTCCTGGAGACATCTACCCGTTCCTGACCTGTGAAGTTCCCCATCACAGCGCAATCAGCTTTAGTGGTAAACCGGCCCAATGGACAGCGCGTCATAAAACTGAACACACATCAAGCATGAAAGCAAGAAGGTGTACTAAACGGTAAAAAAAAAAAAGAAGCAAAATACAAACAGTGAACAGTCCAACATGAAGATGTGCAACATCGAGCGGCTTTGAAGAACCACTACGTCGTGGGTGTGTGACCACGGTATTGGACTGCAAGACGGCAGATTCGTTTTGAAACCTTCATCGTGGCCTTTTTTTCACAAATTTATGAACTGTCCGTGCGGACATTGACATACCTGTTATCCTTCTATAGAATTAGCAATTGTCACACTATACATTGGCTACAGAATATGGGTAATGTCGTAAGCAAATATTACCGACGCAAATAAATGAGATGAATAGTCGAAGTAGACGAGATACCTCACAGACTTCTCGCAGAAATAAAAACAAATAAACGGGAGTGAACTACGTTACAACGAAAGAATTCAAGAGTCAAAGCTTCCAAAACGGAACTCAAAAGTCATAACATGTGGTACTTGTGTGGAACAAACAGAAGCTACGTTCGTCTGTAGGTCCTTTCCTTACACGTCGCTTTCGCAAACGGACGTTACACCGACGGACTTGGACGGTTCCAGCAAGACAATGCGCCACCCACACCTCCAGAATTGCTGCAGAGTGGCTCCAGGAAGACTCGGGTGAATTTATACACTTCCGCTGGCCACGAAACTCCTCAGACATGAACCACGATATATACGAAATTTGAACTCAGCAAACAGACACGTCAATCATCGGACGCACACAAAATAATTTGGCGAAAAAAAAAAGGTACTTATGCGGAAGGTTCGAAACATGAACTCGCCATATCAGTTTAACACGGTGACCACAGGACCACGACGCCACACTCATTCAAGGTGACCCGATGTGGCACATCTCGAACTTTGTAAGACGTCGTGGTCTCCTGACCTTTATTGCTTACATATTCCGCCCTCACAATCATATTCCACACATCAAGACGCTTCATTCGAAACCAAACTCGATAGTCAATGTTGTATGAATTCATGCAAACGTGTGGTGTGCGAACTGTAAGACCTTCGGTACACACACCATCAGATTATTTGACTTGTCGCTCTAACGAAGTAGGCGAGTGTCAGAAATATGTGTTGTGGTCTTATTGTGGCGTGTTTATCTTCTGCCGTTAGGTCAGACGATAGAAATGCCACTTGCACGCTTTGAGTAGCAGATTGACAATGACCAACTTTAAACAGAACTTGATTACCAGAATGAGATTTTCACTCTGCAGCGGAGTGTGCGCTGACATGAAACTTCCTGGCAGATTAAAACTGTGTGCCCGCAGAGACTCGAACTGTGGACCTTTGCCTTTCGCGGGCAAGTTTGGAAGGTAGGAGACGAGATACTGGCAGAAGTGGAGCTGTGAGACCGGGCGTGAGTCGTGCTTCGGTAGCTCAGATGGTAGAGCACTTGCCCGCGAAAGGCAAAGGTTCCGAGTTCGAGTCTCGGTCGGGCACACAGTTTTACTCTGCCAGGAAGTTTCAGAACTTGATTAATTTTCACACACATTTCTTAAAATAACAACAAGTATAAAATTGCTTAATTTGATTCTGGATGATATTTACAATTGACAATCAGACATTCCTTTGGTCTTGGTACATTAATCTTATTCTCACATATCTCTGATACTTGACAAAGTGTCTATACATTTATCTTCATGGCTATGTACAGGAATATGATAATCTTATTAGGCGCAGACAGAAAGTTGACTATAGACTGGTACAGACTAATGCAGACTCGTACAGACTGGTGCAGACAAATGCAGACTGACTAATCGGAGGTCTGTACACTCGTTATAATACCTCACGAGTTCATGTATCACTGCGCGAGTGTGATCCACGAGGAGAAAAAATTCTACAGTATCAGCAATCTCATTGGCTGCGTTACATATTAATACGCGGATCGGCGGAAGCAGAATTTGGTCCGTCTCTAAGGCAGCGCCATCTCGTAGTGCGGAGATGGACGAGCGCTGCACCTGCACTGTTGTGCTTAGCGGGGCGCGCTCTAGTGGGGAAGTTGTGTACGTGCTGACTACGCGGAACTATGTACACCAAAACGATATGCAAATAACTAGTAAATCGCAAGTGCACACCGAGATTGAAATACTCGAGGCTGGCGTACACACACACACATTCAAGACACGACGGTTGCACAGGCGACCGCCTGTAGAGCAGACAGCGTTTGCCCGAGTGAAAGGGAGAACGACTCCATGTTCGGCTTAAAAGCAAATTCCGCCAAACGCCGATGCTAGAGATTTCCGGATTGGTCGCATTAAACGTAACATCATTCTCCTGTTTTAGAAGAGCAATGCTGATTGGCAGACGATATTCCTGACGCCTTGAGCTGAAGGAGTAATGGAAGAGACCGAAAGATATACCCTTTTCACGTCTGGTGTGGACAGGGGCTGTTCCGTTGTCGCTCTTGGAGCGAGAACACAAAATGAGAGCGTGTGCGCTCGTACGTGTACTCGAAGAGCGAGGAACAAGTCTCTCCTCAGTACTTCACTGGGAGAGCACCTCTGTCGAAGGCGAATCAGAGTGCAGCTCTATATTGACTCCTTGCGATTAAGCGTTTTTCACTGTGTTGGCCGCCATACTTATTGTGCGGTGTGAGCGGACAGAGTTATAGTAAAACGCCTGTGAGCGAATTTATGAGTGGCACCATGGTAGACTGGTTATCTGACCGGTGTACCACGCCAATAGACTAGGGGCGAACAAGAGTCCTTGACTTCATCAAGGCGTAGGGAGAGTTCGATTGGCTAAGGTCAATCCAACTAGAACGAGAGTTATCTTATTTGTGAGCAGCGAGCGGCGCAGGGAGCAGTCATCGCAGCTTACGGTATTGTGCGCTACAGCTTTTGCGAGCCCCATATTTCCTCCACAACAGTACACTTCACTGCATTTCACACGCAACAGCCTCGACCATACCTAGCAACATTCTAACAGATAATTATTCAAGTTGAGTAGGTGCGGCTCTCAGCCATTCTGGCAAGTCAATAACAGTCTTAAACTTTGTATAGAAATTTCATTAGGGAATCCTATCCTTAAGAGGTAACTTCACATTCCGAAAAGAACCCAGAAATAACTTGTTCAGTTCATAACTAAAAGTGCCATTGTGATTTCTCAGATTTTTTGCGAAATAAATAATAATTTTCGTTAGTTTCACGTTTTTCTTACACTAACTAGGACTACTCCAGTACCCAAGTAACCCACTAGTTACATAAGAAATTTTGTGAATTTTTGTGTCATTTCGTCACAGCGGACGATTCCAGAAGATATTTATTGCTGAAAGTTTTTCAGGCATTTCTCTTTAGAACGTTAGAAGCGTCTGTCTGACTTCTGTAGCAGTGTGGGGGTGGAAATTGCATCTTGCAGGAGCCACAGGGTAAAGGGTACATCTCAAATTAATCCATTGCGCAGAATGACAGAACAGCACCCACACGCTCACAACTTCTACCGTTCACTGTGTTTTGCTCCTTTCTCCCACAATTCAGTACACCTTCCTCCTGTTTCCATGCTTCATTTATGTTCAGTTTTTGACGGGCTATCCAGTAGGCCACTAAATCAGAGACGGGTCTGATAGGGAGTTTCCCTTGTGAGAAAAATTGATCTTCATTGACGGACAGACATACAGACTGACGGACGGTCGAACGGACAATGAAGTGATTCTACACTCCTGGAAATGGAAAAAAGAACACATTGACACCGGTGTGTCAGACCCACCATACTTGCTCCGGACACTGCGAGAGGGCTGTACAAGCAATGATCACACGCACGGCACAGCGGACACACCAGGAACCGCGGTGTTGGCCGTCGAATGGCGCTAGCTGCGCAGCATTTGTGCACCGCCGCCGTCAGTGTCAGCCAGTTTGCCGTGGCATACGGAGCTCCATCGCAGTCTTTAACACTGGTAGCATGCCGCGACAGCGTGGACGTGAACCGTATGTGCAGTTGACGGACTTTGAGCGACGGCGTATAGTGGGCATGCGGGAGGCCGGGTGGACGTACCGCCGAATTGCTCAACACGTGGGGCGTGAGGTCTCCACAGTACATCGATGTTGTCGCCAGTGGTCGGCGGAAGGTGCACGTGTCCGTCGACCTGGGACCGGACCGCAGCGACGCACGGATGCACGCCGAGACCGTAGGATCCTACGCAGTGCCGTAGGGGAACGCACAGCCACTTCCCAGCAAATTAGGGACACTGTTGCTCGTGGGGTATCGGCGAGGACCATTCGCAACCGTCTCCATGAAGCTGGGCTACGGTCCCGCACACCGTTAGGCCGTCTTCCGCTCACGCCCCAACATCGTGCAGCCCGCCTCCAGTGGTGTCGCGACAGGCGTGAATGGAGGGACGAATGGAGACGTGTCGTCTTCAGCGATGAGAGTCGCTTCTGCCTTGGTGCCAATGATGCTCGTATGCGTGTTTGGCGCCGTGCAGGTGAGCGCCACAATCAGGACTGCATACGACCGAGGCACACAGGGCCAACACCCGGCATCATGGTGTGGGGAGCGATCTCCTACACTGGCCGTACACCACTGGTGATCGTCGAGGGGACACTGAATAGTGCACGGTACATCCAAACCGTCATCGAACCCATCGTTCTACCATTCCTAGACCGGCAAGGGAACTTGCTGTTCCAACAGGACAATGCGCGTCCGCATGTATCCCGTGCCACCCAACGTGCTCTAGAAGGTGTAAGTCAACTACCCTGGCCAGCAAGATCTCCGGATCTGTCCCCCATTGAGCATGTTTGGGACTGGATGAAGCGTCGTCTCACGCGGTCTGCACGTCCAGCACGAACGCTGGTCCAACTGAGGCGCCAGGTGGAAATGGCATGGCAAGCCGTTCCACAGGACTACATCCAGCATCTCTACGATCGTCTCCATGGGAGAATAGCAGCCTGCATTGCTGCGAAAGGTGGATATACACTGTACTAGTGCCGACATTGTGCATGCTCTGTTGCCTGTGTCTATGTGCCTGTGGTTCTGTCAGTGTGATCATGTGATGTATCTGACCCCAGGAATGTGTCAATAAAGTTTCCCCTTCCTGGGACAATGAATTCACGGTGTTCTTATTTCAATTTCCAGGAGTGTATAACGAGTCCGATGTTATCGATTGAGATAAGCAATATTAAAAATGGAAAATGCTATACTGCGAAGGATAACAGTCAGTCCAGAGAATATTTTCTTTCCGGCGGCTGGTTCAGGACTAGGACTAGTGTTTCGCGCTCGTAGCTCCGTGTGGCGCCGGTGCGCGTTTAATTGCAGCGCGCGGCATTGATCGGCGCGCGCGCGGGCGCCCAGCCTCGGGGATGGTTTACGAGCCCTAGGCGGCCGGCGCGATTGTGCGCGCCGATTTATTTGATAGGGCGCGCTGTGATTACCGCGACCGGCCACGGGGGCAGGATCTGCCGGCAGTGCGTGCGGCTATCGACCGCGCCACGCAGGACTTCCCGCTGATGCGGGGGCCGGCGCCGGCGCCGGCGCCGGCGCCGCAGTCCCTACGCTTACCCTAGCTGGAAGGCACCGGAGCTCAGACGGGGAGCTCTGCTGGAAATAGAAAGTGTAGCGAGTGCGGAGAAGGCTCAAAGAGGAAAAACCGCTGGAAGTCTGACCTTGAAACTTCCTAGCGCCAGATCGGGAGTCGAACCAGAGAACTTGTATACTCCGGATAGTGCTGTAACCACGCGTTTCTCAACCTTTTTGCCCTCTGGGGCACACGACAGTACATTTGGCAACTTTCACAACACCGCAACACGTGGTTTAACTCCCTAGTTGTAAAAAGAAAAGCGAAGTACATAATACTTTTTTTAATCACGTATAATAAACAGGCGGTTTTATTACATGACACCGTCAGTGCTGAAGGAGGTTATCTTTAAATATAGGGTTTTGGTCGTAGCAATATGCTTTACTTCACTAGAGTCGAAAGAGGGATACATCGATTACTAGTTTTGACCAGATGAATTGCGATTTTCATACCTCCAAGTTAGGAAGGCTTAACACCAATATTCAAAATACAAAGAGTACACGAAAATACTGGTTCCATAATACACTGAAGCGCCAAAGAAACTGATATAGGCAGATGATATGTAAATACGCAGAATATCGCGCTGTAGTCAGCAGCGCCTATATAAGGCAAATTTCTGGCGCAGTTGTTAGATCGGCTACTGCTGCTACAATGGCAGCTGATCAAGACTTAAGTGAGTCTGTCCCTGGTTTTATAGTCGGCGCACGAGCGACAGGACTCCACATCTCCGACGTAGCGATGAAATGGAGATTTTCCCGTACGAGAATTTCACGAGTGTATCGTGAATATCAGGTATCCGCTAAAACATGAACTCTACGACATCGCTGCTGCCGGAAATAGATCCTACAAGAACGTAACCAACGAAGGCAGAACGTGACAGAAGTGCAACTCTTCAGCAAATTGCTGCAGATTTCAATGCTGGGTCATCAACAAGTGTCAGCGTGCGAACCATTCAACGAAACATCATCGATATGGCCTTTTGGAGCCGAAGGCCCACTCGTGTACCCCTGATACAAGGCTTTATCCCTCGCCTAGGCCCCTCAACACCGACAATGGACTGTTGATGGCTGGAAACATGTTGTCTGCTCGGACGAGTCTCGTATTAAATTATATCGAGCTGATGGACGTGGACAGGTATGCAGACAACCTCATGAATCCATGGCGCCTGCATGTCAGCAAGGGACTGTCCAAGCTGGTGGAGGCTCTGTAATGGTGTGGAGCGTGTGCAGTTGGAGTGATATAGGATCCCTGATACGTCTAGAGACGACTGTGACGCGTGGCACGTACGTAAGCATCCTGTCTCATCACCTGCATCCATTCGTGTCCAATGTGCATTCCTACGGATTTCGGCAATTGCAGCAGGACAATGCGACCCCCACAGGTCCATAATTGGTACACACTGGGTTCAGAAACACTCATATGAGTTATACACTTCCGTTGTCCACCAAACTCCCCAGACATGAACGTTACTGAGATTATCTGCGATGCCTTGCAACGTGCTGTTCAGGAGAGACCTCCACCCCCTCGTACTATTACGGATTTATGGACAACCCTGCATGATTCAGAGTGTCAGCTCCCTCCAGCACTACTTCAGACATTAGTCTAGTCCATGCCACACTGTGTTGCTGCACTTCTACCGGCTCGCGGAGGTCCTACACGATATTAGGCAGATGGTGAAGTTTCTTTGGCTCTTTAATGTAGTTATAACTGTGCCTACCATATAATAGAAAGCTATGTCTGCATCTACTACTGGAGCAAGCGACTACGCCACAATAATGTTTACATTTCCAAAGTGTAAGACAGAGTTGAATAAAAATTTATGAAAATAATCCATAATCATCAGCAAAACATTATGTACAAAAACATTTTTGGAATAACGCATGTTTCAGAAATTACAGCTTGAGTATATAAATGTGAGATACACAATTTCATTCTGGCCGGCCGGAGTGGCCGAGCGGTGCTAGGCGCATCAGTCTGGAACCGCGCGATCGCTACGGTCGCAGGTTCGAATCCTGCCTCGGGCATGGATGTGTGTGGTGTCCATCTCGTCTGTTGACATCTTGTTTGTATCACTGTGATGTATCTGTTATACTGCAGAATGAAATTGTGCACAGCGTGTGCGGTTTGTATATACTGTAACTACAAACGAACGGAAATGATTCTCTTATTAGAAGACAATTATTAAAGCGGAGTCTGCGATGCAGGATGACCCCCTGGACATTAAAAAAAGGCGTGAAGACTGCTGTTAACAAGGTGTGTAATCAACATGATCGGCAATGCGTCCTCTTTAACTTCGTCCCGTGCTGGCCGGAGGGTTGCTAAGGACTCCTTGTGGCGGGCATTCCAGCTGCGCGTTTGGAAACTGCGGCATGTGGGCGTGCTGTACGTCCCCCCAGGGCATCCCACACGGGTTCTAAGGGATTTAAATCGGGGGAACGGACAGACCAGTCCATTCCCCGAATGTCCTCCCGTTGCAAGAGCTGCTCCTCCTGCGCTGTTTGATAGTCGTGAATTGTCCACAATAAAAATGGAGTCAGGGCCGAATCGACCCGAGAAAAAAAAAAGGAAGGAGTACTTGTCATAATATTGTTGTCTGATTACTGTACCGCGTTGGAAGATTTCGAGGTCAGAACGGGCATGTAACATTATGCCGTCACGTCATAAACCTGGACCGCCAGGACGGTCATGTGCCACAACGTTCGTGGGTGCATTACGTGTTCTCACTGTCACCATGTCACATGATGGTTCTGGCGGTCCAGCTGCTACAGTGCCTGCCGACAGGCATAGTGTTGCGTGAGAGTACTGACCTCCATACTTTTTAATGGCTGCATTCGGCCGCGACTTCATTTCTGTGGATCACAACGCGCGACTGCGTCGAACAGCGCAGGTGGAGCAGCTCTTGCAACGAGAGGATACTAGGCGAAAGGACTTGCCTGCTCGTTACCCGACTCAAGTCCCGCCAAACACGTGTGAGATCCATTAGGGAAACGTGATGTAGCACGTCCAATTGCAAGAAACGCCATCCAGCAATTGTCAAACACAATGGGGGAGAATTAGAACACCGTTTTTTTTTGTGGTTTTAGGGCGCACAACTTCAATGGTCATTACCGCCCTGACTACTCTAAGAATGCACCGCGAGGCACAAGTTGACAACAACAACTAAAAGGGAAAACACGATAAAAGACAGACTGACAGGCATAGGATTAAAAAACAGCATCATCAAATGTCCTTAGCGAGGTTTGTCAAATTGATAAAATGAAGAACACGAGCAGCTGCTCGTGGGTCATCCGCTAAAATGGCATCGAAAGTATTTGGCAGGTTAAGATCTAGGCGCAGTGTGTTAAGATCTGGACAGGACATTAAAATGTGTCTAACCGTCAGCAAGTGCCCACATGGGCAGAACGGCGCCGGCGCAGCCGTCAGCAGATGGCGATGGCTGAACCGGCAGTGTCCAATTCTTAACCGGGCTAAAACGACCTCCTCCCGCCTAGAAGGGCGTGAGGAGGACGTCCAAGCCACGGGAAGAGGTTTTAAGGCCCGAAGCTTGTTGTCGGTAAGTGCAGCCCAATCGGCATGCCACAGCGATAAAATGCGCCGACAAATGACCCTGCTACAATCGGACGAAGGGACACTACAAGAAGCTGTCCGAGGCTGGAGGACCGCAGCCTTGGCCGCGGCATCTGCAGCTTCGTTCCCAGGGATACCGACATGGCCAGGAACCCACATAAAGCTAACCGGAGAACCGACGTCCACCAGCTGCTGAAGAGAGCGTTGGATCCGGTGTACGAAAGGGTGAACCGGGTACGGATCGCTGAGGCTCTGGATGGCGCTCAGGGAGTCGGAGCAGATGACATAAGCAGAATGTCGGTGGCGGCAGATGTAAAGAACAGCCTGGTAGAGGGCAAAGAGCTCAGCTGTGAAGACCGAACAATGGCCATGGAGCCGGTATTTGAAACTTTGTGCCCCGACAATAAAGGAACACCCGACCCCGTCATTGGTCTTAGAGCCATCTGTATAAATGAAAGTCATGTTGATGAACTTTGAACGAAGTGCCAAAAAATGGGAGTGGTAGACCGAACCGGGGGTGACCTCTTTTGGGAGCGAGCTGAGGTCAAGGTGAACGCGGACCTGAGCCTGGAGCCAAGGTGGCGTGTGGCTCTCGCCCACTCGAAAGGTTGCAGGGAGTGTAAAATTAAGGTGTTGAAGGAAGCGACGAAAGCGAACTCCAGGGGGTAGCAGGGCAGAGACATACAACCCGTATTGACGGTCAAGAGAGTCGTCAAAAAAGGAACGATAAGACGGATGGTCGGGCATTGACAGTAGCCGACAGGCATACCGACAAAGCAGTATATCGCGCCGGTAGGTGAGTGGCAATTCGCCAGCGTCAGCATGAAGACTCTCTACGGGACTAGTATAAAATGCTCCGATCGCAAGTCGTAAACCGCGATGTTGTATGGAGTTGAGGCGGCGTAAGATGGATGGCCGTGCAGAGGAGTATACGAAGCTCCCATAATCCAGCTTGGAGCGGACGATCGACCGATATAGACGAAGTAGGACGGTTCGATCCGCTCCCCACGACATACCACTGAGAACACGGAGGACATTTAAAGAACGGGTACAACGGGCGGCCAAATATGACACATGTGGAGACCAGCTAAGTTTCCTGTCAAATGTAAGGCCTAAAAATTTGGTTGTCTCCACGATTGGGAGAGCAACGGGACCGAGTCGTAAGGACGGTGGGAGAAACTCTTTGTAGCGCCAGAAGTTAATACAGACCGTCTTCTCGGCAGAAAAACGGAAGCCATTGGCGGCACTCCAGGAGTAAAGACGGTCAAGAGAACGCTGAAGACAGTGCTCCAGGACACGTGTACACTGCGCGCTGCAATAGATGGTAAAATCGTCCACGAAAAGGGAGCCTGATACATCTGCTGGGAGGCAATCCATTATTGGATTGATCGCGATGGCGAAGAGAGCGACGCTCAAAACTGAGCCCTGTGGCACCCCATTCTCCTGGCGAAAGGTGTCGGACAGGACAGAACCCACACGTACCCTGAACTGTCGATCCATTAAAAAGGAACGAATAAAAAGAGGGAGGCGACCGCGAAGGCCCCATGTATGCATGGTGCGGAGAATGCCCGCCCTCCAACAGGTGTCGTAAGCCTTCTCCAAATCAAAGAACACAGCCGCGGTCGGGCGCTTCCGCAAGAAGTTATTCATAATGAAGGTCGACAAGGTAACCAGATGGTCAACAGCAGAGCGGCACTTACGAAATCCACATTGTACATTGGTAAGTAGGCGTCAAGAACACCGTAACACACTCACTCCTCACCAACTTCGTGGACAGTAAGGGAGGACCCTACCATCCGTGGTGGTAACACACCCTGCCAACAACTATGTTCTGCCGATTGTAATGTGCAGGGGACCATAACGAATCACCGTATATCCATAATAAAACAGACGACTTGCGACGACAGCTGGTATAATATATGTTAAAAATGACATAATTCGTCCAGCTGTATTCAGGTGTTGGTTTTATTCGCAACTAGTTTCGATGTTGTTACATCATCATCTTCAGGCCCATACTTGTTGACAGTAACTTTGTGTGTCTAACACTAGGTAGTACCTGCCTTCCGCATAGAACACGCCCACCTCATCACTAACTACTAGTGTTAGACAAAAAAAAATGGCTCTGAGCACTATGGGACTCAACATCTTAGGTCATAAGTCCCCTAGAACTTAGAACTACTTAAACCTAACTAACCTAAGGACATCACACACACCCATGCCCGAGGCAGGATTCGAACCTGCGACCGTAGCAGTCCCGCGGTTCCTGACTGCAGCGCCAGAACCGCTAGACCACCGCGGCCGGCAGTGTTAGACACTTAAAGCTACTGTCAACAAGTATGGGCCTGAAGATGATTATGTAATAACATCGAAACTAGTTGCCAATAAAACCAACACCTTAATACAGCTGGAGGAATTACGTCATTTTTAACATATAATGAATCACTGTGACTTCACTGTAGTTATTGCCTTTCAATACAAGTGTCGTTAATCAAGACACAAAGGAATGAACGACATTAGCTGCCATTGGGCATTGATTTAAATCAACAAGCAAAGTTGAAAACTTGCGCCGGGCGGGGATTCGAACACTGGGCTCCTACTTACTAGGTAGACGCGCTGACCACTACGCCATCGGGGCACAAGTGCTCATCGCGACTGCACACAGACCCTAGCACGCGTCACATCAGACCCAAACTCTCAGTTCTTATCCATCGTGGTCTACTGGCTAGCGCTGCTGCCTCTGGATGACGGGGTCCCGGATTTGATTCCCGGCCGGGTTGGGGATTTTCTCTGTCCGGGAACTGGGTGTCTGTGTTGTCCTCATCATTTCATCATCATCATCATCATCATCATCATCATCATAATTCGTGATAGTGGCTAGATTGGACTGCGCAAAACATTGGAGTGTGAAAAGGTTAGGACTTTGTGCGGACGCTGATGACTGCGCTGTTGAGCGCCCCACAAACCAATCATCATCATCATCATCATCATCAACTTATCCAGACACTACTGATGTAATGCCCCTTACCCGTTACCCTCATTACTCGCGGCATCTCGCCGATTCCCGCTAGAATTCGAGAGTGGTGTGCACCCCTAACTGAAGTGATGACCTGCTCGTCCTCACCTTAGTTATGTATGTCGTGTCTATTCTTTCGGACATGTCGTTCTGCAGACCAGTGTATTTTGTCATGGATAACAGCGGCCACGAAAGCCTGCAGACTTCTGCAGCAGTGCATATCTTCCCCTATTTATGTGCATTTCATTACATTTATTTACGTTGAAGGTCAAAGGCGGGTCTCTGCAGCAATCGTCGATGTGCCGCGGGTCTCCCTGCAATTCGTTAGTCCTCTGGCGTTGCAGTCATCCTATAGACAAGCGCCTCGCATTTTGGTAAGGACCCCCTGTTCAGATAAACGGTTTCGCCTTTATTTGCACGCTCCCTGTTGTCATTCACGGAATCTCAGTCGGTTAGGTGAGTATCTGATAGTGGCACCTTACTGGCTTCTCCGAACATAAGCGAAGTCTCCACTGAGTAGGTGCACACTATAGTCCAATTAAAATTTCTTGACAGTTGGCGCCTGTCACTTGTCGCTACAGTGTTGCCACATCGGCTGCCGGGTAGCGCTCGGGTGCAGGCGGCACACAAACACACACACAGCGGCGGACCACTCCACAAATGCTGCTGACGTGTGACGCGCAGCGGTGTTGGGAGCAGCCGCCACGAGGTGTCACGGAAAGGATTGGCTTGGATTGGATTGTTTGGGGGAAGAGACCAAACAGCGAGGTCATCGGTCTCATCGGATTAGCAAAGGGCAGGGAAGGAAGTCGGCCGTGCCCTTTCAAAGGAACCATCCCGGCATTTGCCTGTAGCGATTTAGGGAAATCACGGAAAACCTAAATCAGGATGGCCTGACGCGGGATGGAACCGTCGTCCTCCCGAATGCGAGTCCAGTGTGCTAGCCACTGCGCCACCTCGCTCGGTATCACGGAAAGGCGGCATCTTCTGTCGACAAGTGATTTTCAGTGACAAGCGACTGAACCGCAGTAGACGACGCGTTTTGTAACCCTGAATTGAAACTCGTGTCCTAACCTAATCACAACCTCGTCATATGCAATTTGTCCAAAAAAACATCGGTCAACAATCTGTAGCAGAAGTAATGATCGCTTTGTTAAAGCGGATCCCTACGTGTAAAATCCAAATATGCAATAAAGATGGGGGCGGGGGAGTTCCCACATCAAAACACAAATTTGACATTGCTCACGACGGGAGGGGGGGGGGGTAGTTAGGGGATGGCCAATTGTAGCACAGCCAGATGTCCCCTTTACTAATATCAACTTTTCACCTAGCAATTAGAACAAGCACTCTGTATACAGGGTGTTACAAAAAGGTACGGCCAAACTTTCAGAAAACATTCCTCACACACAAATAAAGAAAAGATGTTATGTGGACATGTGTCCGGAAACGCTTAATTTCCGTGTCAGAGCTCATTTTAGTTTCGTCAGTATGTACTGTACTTCCTCGATTCACCGCCATGATTTCATACGGGATACTCTACCTGTGCTGCTAGAATATGTGCCTTTAGAAGTACGACACAACATGTGGTTCATGCACGATGGAGCTCCTGCACATTTCAGTCGAAGTGTTCGTACGATTCTCAACAACAGATTCCGTGACCGATGAATTGGTAGAGGCGGGCCAATTCCATGGCCTCCACGCTCTCCTGACCTCAACCCTCTTGACTTTCATTTATGGGGGCATTTGAAAGCTCTTGTCTACGCAACCACGGTACCAAATGTAGAGACTCTTTGTGCTCGTGTTGTGGACGGCTGTGATACGATACGCCATTCTCCAGGGCTGCATCAGCGCATCAGGGATTCCGTGCGACGGAGGGTGGATGCATGTATCCTCGTTAACGGAAGAGATTGTGAACATTTCCTGTAACAAAGTGTTTGAAGTCACGCTGGTACGTTCTGTTGCTGTGTGTTTCCATCCCATGATTAATGTGATTTGAAGAGAAGTAATAAAATGAGTTCTAACATGGAAAGTAAGCGTTTCCGGACACATGTCCACATAACATATTTTCTTTCTTTGTGTGTGAGGAATGTTTCCTGAAAGTTCGGCCGTACCTTTTTGTAACACCCTGTATATTAGTTAGTCTATTCATTCCTCTGTGGGTCATTTTTAATACGAGGGTAATCCCAAAAGTAAGGTCTTCTATTTTTTTTATAAGTACATAGACCTGTTTATTTCTACAATGGCTTACATCAGTTTCAAGCTCGAACATTTAGCTATTTTTCGACATAATCACCATTTCTATCGATGTATTTTTGTAGACGCTGTGGCAGTTTTTGTATGCCCATGTCATACCAGCTAGCCGCCATGCTGTTCAGAAAATTATGAATATATTCTTTCACCTCGTCATCGGAGCTGAATCGCTGGGACCACAATTATCGCTGACAGGTACTGTGAGACTCTGAAAAAACTCAAACTGGCAATTCAGATCCGGAGAAGAGGAATGTTGAGCAAGGGCGTACACGTTCTCCATGACAACGCTCGCCCACACATCGCTCGGCAAACCGTTGCCCTCCTGCAAAAGTTTCAGTGGAACATAATCACCCATCCACCCCTTAGTCCTGACTTGGCGCCCAGTGACTATCACCTGTTCTCTAGGTTAAGAGATCATTTAGCCGGAAAGCGATTCAGCTCCGACGACGAGGTGAAAGAAGAGGTTCATAACAGCATGGTGGCGAGCTGGTACGACATGGGCATACAAAAACTGCCACAGCGTCTATAAAAATGCATCGACAGAAATGGGGATTATGTTGAAAAATAGCTAAACGTTCAAGCTGTAAACTGATGTAAACCACTATGTAAATAAACAGATCTATGTACTTATAAAAAAAATAGGAGACCTTACTTTTGGGATTACCCTCTTTTATTAGGTTGGTGCATTACGTCTTAGCGTTTTTTGTTTTGCGTGTTGCTATTCCGGTTGCTGTGGGGTTTATTTATTGATTGCTGTTTTTATCTATAGTTTACTGTCGCTGTTTGACATATGGTCAGTTTATGATCCGGAGATAGCGAATGGAGCTGTAGACGCTACAAGACGGAATGTCGTTTCCATCACATTTTTCTGTTTGGTAAATGCGGTGAACTGTGACCATTCCACCATCAAGTCGGGTGTATGGGTACCGCAAGCTCTAAACCAAAATCACGAACATCAGCGGGTGCCCACATGTGCATCTCTGATTGCTCGTCATAGATTGTCTCATGAACAGCACCGACCCCTACTCTCCTGTATCGTTAGTGGTGCCGAGAAAGGGTATCTGTATGCTAAAATAAGAAGTAGAAAGTTATGTTTGGGCCCAAACAAAGCAAAAACACCCCGTACAAAGGCCAACACGCATCCACAAAAGATAATGATATGCAGCCGGTGGAATAGCGACGGCCTGGTGCACTAAGAATTGCTTCCCCGAGGTGTAACCGTCACTGCTGACATTTGTTGTCAGCGACTGACATGTCTTGCAGACGCAATCCAAGAACAACGACCAGGAAGACAGAGTGAAGAGATGCTACGCCACGAAAACGCCCGCCCACATCCTGCTAGACTCACAAAAAACACTAGGAAAGTCATTCCGCACCCACCTCGTTCACCTGATCTTGTGTCCTCAGATTTTCAACTTTTCGCTCTCTATCGAACAGTATTCAAGAAAATTCCTTTCCAAATGAAAATGTGTTCCGAAAATGACTCGACGAGTTCTTCGCCTCAAAACCACGTGATTTCTACAGTCGCGGAATCGAAAAGTTACCTCAGCGTTAGCAAACCGTTGTAAATAGTGAAGGAGAATGTATCATTGACTAAAATCTCTCTTATGTGGATCTGTTGTGTTTATTAAACCTATGGAAAAACGCTACGATTTTATTCACCAACCCAGTACAGCAAATACTTTGGGAGTAACAAACACGTCGACTTTTTTTAAAATTATTTTCGTATGTTCTTTGTGACCTTGGGTCATGATGCATTCAACCAGCCTTTGATACATGATACGCTACGCATTAAATGACATACACTAGTTCTCTCTCTCTCTCTCTCTCTCTCTCTCTCTCTCCCTTCCACCCACCCACACACCCACACAATATCTACATACGTGGTAAACATAATCGTCGTATGTTCAGCTCGTAAAAGGTGCTTCTTAAAAGTTTGGTGAATGCCTCGGAAAATCAAGATCAAGGAGACAGGAGTTACAAACAAAATACCTTCACTTGCCTTCATTGTAATTGTGATCGGCTACAACACACTTCAGACATCGATTTGTAAAGCCTTTGGAAACTGGCAGCAAACGCTTCTCGTAGCGTAGGCCTATGCACACGTCGTATGGTGACATGTGCTGATGCGAATTTGTTGGATGGTTACTCAGTTACATGCACTGAAGATGGCTGTCTATAGCTGTAATATGGATATGCGAGATTAATAAAACCCCGGTGGGATTGCGACTCACTGATGTGTTCCTATCCTTCTTTAAATAAATCAGGCAGGTTACCTTCCATTACAAAAACTATCACTCCTACAGATAAAATGAACAAGACCTCTTGGTAGGAAATTTAATGCAGTTTCGCTGGAGGCCACGGCTTTGCAGTTGTTCAAGAAAAACGAGCAAAAATTACCTTCAAACGCACCTCCAACCCACACTCATCCCTCACCAGTTAGGATTTCTAGTATAGTGTTCATGGCACTTTGTCCTACCACTATAGAGATTTTTTCGACTACAACTATTCCCGATAGTAGACCTCTTTTGGTCTCTGTTGACTGGGCTATTACGCCACCAGGATAGTTGGCTACTTCTTTTTTAAGCGACTTTTGTAAACGTTACGCTGACTATAATTACGGTGACAATTCGATCCAAACTCAACTCTTACAAGCACAGTAGTTTCGTAGTCAGAAGGCCTGGCGAATACGACCATGCAATTGTTTATTTTATACCGTTTAGATGCACAAAAGTGTTAGGTAAAATTTAGCAAACGCCAGTTTTCCAATCTGTAAGTGTTTGACCAAGCCGATGGCGTGATGAGGTCAAGCCACTGAAGACCAAAATTCGTCTAATGTGGGAAATAATTCCTGCAGCAGCAAATTTTTGTACTGGCGTAGGAGGGAATGCCATGAACAACGTACTAGAAACCCTGACCGGTGGGGTGAGAGTGAATGAGAGAGTGAGTGACTGTGCGTGCGTGTGTGTGTGCGTGTCCGTGCGCGCGTGCGTGCGCGTGCGCGCAGGGGAGGAGGAGTGCGTTTAAATGACACTTCCGTAGCTTTTCTTCAACATCTCAAACTACTGTTTCCAGAAAAAACAAAACCCAGTACAGAACTTAAGTACATTAAATTTCCTACAAAAAGTTGCTGCTATTTTTTTCTGTAGTTTAATAGTTTGAGCGTAGCGAGCTAAAGAATATGAAAATATCGATCGTGATTTTTGAAGTCCAGATATAAAACTGCGGGTTGCATAAAATGGGATCTGTAGGGGCAACTGAATCACGCCGTATATTTGTCCTATTGGGCAAACTTCTTTTCCTTCTATTTCGTGCCTGTCATTTTTACCGGCTCCAAGCAAAGCCAAAACATTGCATCCGATGCTCGTACGTCAACTGGCAGCTGCATTACTCTGCGCTGACAGCGTTTTAAACACGGCAACGGTCGAGCCATCATTACAACCTCTATCGGGCTATTTTCTCCGTTAGACCATCAGGCAGTCATTAAGCGGCGTTTCCGCACAATGTTGTTGAGCGATGTTGGAGGGAGGAGATGAGCTATGAAAACATTAATCGCTGGTACGTTAAATTTTCCCAGAGCGTCGTTTATTACTCTGTTCCGCGTTTAATGAATCTGTGAATTATGTCGGGGGTTACGCCACAGTGTTGTGTATTTACTGGCGGCGCGGCGTGGGCGGGAATATTCTGAATGACTCGGCGGTTGGCGCTCGCAGCGCGCGCATCCTACCAGCCAGACTGGTGATTCCCACACAGCGGTCGGACCCCGCATTATGTCGAAATGTTATCATCCGAGTGTAGCTGTCCCCTTAGGGGCGTACCATGTGACACGTCAATTAGGGCAAGGAAGTCAATCCAGAACAATGGTTTGAACTTCAAACGTGATAAATAACGATGATCATTCATAAATAATAAAAATTCCCGTCGGTGGGGGTAAAAGTAAACAATTGTAACACGAAACAAGTAACCTGTTGCACGTTGCCTACCTAACTGCTTGCAGGGGCAACAAAGATCTGTTTTTCAATGCGATTTTTCCTTCGTTGTGGACCGTAGTCATACAGGTCTTTTTAAAAGAAATTTCCACATTTTTACTGTTAATTGTTCATTTATTTTATGCAATCATCATTTAGGCTTCGTTCAAGTCCATGTTGAAATATGTCTGTCCTGTCTCTGACATGCCATCGTCAACGAAACATATTTCCGGTCTTATAGACAACGACAACCGGTCTATAAAGTCAGAAGTATGTCGATGATGACATGTCAAAGACAGGTGAGACAAATGTTAACATGCACTTGAATGGCTGGAAAACCAAAATCATGGGGGTGTAAAATAAATGAACAATTAACAGTAAAATGGTGCAAAATTTCTTTCAAAAATGATTTTTCAGTATTTAATGTATCTAAATGACAATCAATTGAAACCCTCAGCTGCCAAGTGTTGTTGATATACCTCGATGTGGACAGTTGAAAATGTGTGCCCCGACCAGGACTCGAACTCGGGATCTCCTACTTACATGGCAGACGCTCTATCCATCTGAGCCACCGAGGACACAGATGAAGAGCGTGACTGCAGGGACTTATCCCTTGCACGCCTCCTGTGAGACCCGCATTCCCAACTGTCCACAATCTACATACGTAATGTTCCTAATAGATATTTTGCCCATCCACTCATTACTCGCGCACACTAAGGTGACAATTCCCGTAAGAGGTATATCAGCAACACCTGTCGGCAGCTGAGGGTTTCAGTCAAGTACCATTTACTCTAGAGAAGCTGTGCGGTCATCAGTGGTATCTGTTCCTTCGAGAACATTTACTATCTTCATATATAGTTAAATGGCTACCCGGTCATTGACCTTCGTCTGTGCCAATGCGCACTGGTTGCCCGAACTCTTACGGGATTCGTCACCTTAGTGTGCGCCAGTAATGAGTGGATGGGCAAATATCTATTAGGTACATTACAGCACAAAAGCGTATAGGCCGACCTCGTCTGTTGACTGACACAGACCGCTAACAGTTGAAGAGGGTCGTAATGTGTAACAGGCAGACATCTATGCAGACCATCACACAGAAAGTGACGGTAGCTGTGCCAGTAAGTGCACCAGCAGAATGACTCCGACAATGTCCTCGAGGCTTATGCAACAGCTCGGCACCCGCCTATTGGTGAGACAACTCCTGAGGGCGGCATTGGTCTCTTGGAGACAGACTAGTGTCTTTCGAAATGACCACGACGAAGAAATCGGTGAAATTAGAGCTTAAGAGCTCCATATACGCGAATTCAACAAAAAATAGGGAGGCCGTTGGGGGGGGGGGGGGAGGGGAGGGGAGATTTATGGGGCTGTGTGGTCCAGTGCTGAAAATGGAAACAATAAGCGTGCACGTGCAAAACTGGAAAACCACTCACATATTATCCTCATCCTATCTCAAACATCTACCTCTTCCAACAATGTAACGAGATTATCTTGCTCTCATTGTGGTTTAGGAAACAGAGCAGTGTGATAATATTGGATTTCAGAAGTTTTGCATATGAGAAAAGGACAGCCACCAAGCTGTAGTTTGCAGTGATACTAAGCATAACAACACGAGAGTAAAAAAAAAAAAAAACGAAATCTGTTTATAACGTTCGCCTACACCAAGACGCGCGGCCAGCGTTTAAAAGGTACTTTTAAATACTATGACTCGCTGGGCGCTGATATTTAAAATCATTGCCGCAGCGCTTGATAGCAAGAAGCTGCGAAACAGAAGAAAGAACAATTTATCATTTGTTAGGAACATTCTAGAGTCTTTATAGTTAGTTGTACTTCTGGTCGCCGATATGTTAACATGTACTTCATTACCTTTGATGTTTGGTTGCCGACTTGTTAAGACGTGTTGTGTAGCACCGCTACAAGTTTAGTGTGAAAAACCACGTTATCATCAAGAAATAAAACGCTTTTGTAAACCTAGTGACGATAAAAAATACTTACGCGCACGCCAGGACATTTAATTTGTACAAAATATCACACATACAAAAGCAGCGATTGTTGGACTGCTCCATGTATGAGAAAAACATAAAAATGTAAGTTTTGTATTCATTGTAAATTTGGTAATGTTTATAGTTTAACGCCTTTCTTCTTTGAGAATATACTTTTCCTCCACTGTACAGAAAATCTATGCTTATTCTTTTCTTTAAATTAACCACAAATAATGATTATGTTTAAATGAACTTTGTTACAGGTTCGCTCTTTATCGCGGTGTGTCGATTGTATTTGGGACACCATTAACGTGTTCAATTTACGATCTGACAACATTTTTTACAAAATTTCACTGTTTTGCATTCATTTCCAATTTTTTTTATTATTCAAATAGGTCCCTTAGGTAATTTCATTGAAGAGTCTGATTGCGTGAAAGCAATCCGGGTTATGAGGTCATTTGAGAAACTATTTTCACGCAATCAATCCGTACGTCTCCTAAACACAATCGAGAACCGACGCATCGTCGATCATTCATTAATTTTTCTCTTTTTTCAAGTCGTACCAAGAAACGGCCAAGGAGAACTGCCGTGAGTACGCAATCTAGTGTTAAAAGGTTGCATTCTTTATCTTGTCGGCAAACATTGCCATGAATTATCAACATCAATGTTATATTTGGTTAAATGTGAAAAGCCAAAAAAAAACCTTTTAACGCTAGAGCAGGTAACCATGCTACGCACAGAACTACCTGTTTGAATGAGGCTTTACGACCATTCGATAAAAGTATAGCGCCAATGGGTAATACTACGTAAGGGACTTGTCATAGGAAATTCCAAGCTGAAACATTACGTCGCAGAAAACACACAAATCCACGCAAATCTCCTCAAGTGAAGCCCAGTTTCCTTTGTTCATACACGAAACCTGGCAGACAGCTGCAGATAACAGGTAGCAACCCTTGCCGTAGATTTACGAAAGCCGTCCGACACTATCACAGCGTCGACTAAAAGCAGCACAGATTAGCTTCAGAGGTGTTTTATCTCAATGCATCTTCGACTAATACGACTCAGTCCACTACATTGGACTGAGAATATACGGGGGAAAAAACTTGGACAGTACAAATTTTCCACTCGATGTAATGAATGGCACCTCTTTTTACATGTGTACAAATACAACATAACGCTTATAAGCAAGACAATGATTGTATTTGATTACAAGAGTAATGAGACCAACATGCCATATGTTGTTTACGGATAATACTAACAAGTTATGCGAAATCGTAAAACCTGTAGTAGGGAAGGCAAATACGATACCTACATTTGTTGGAAGTACTCTTCAGGGGTACAACACTTCTGTGAAGGAAGCAGCCTGTAAGACTCCAGAACGACAAGTTCTAGAGTACCAGTAATTGCCACTAATGATTCTATTAAGAGTCCAGCTCCCGTGTATAAAAGTTTAACAAAGCTTTGAAATTACGTTTAAAGTTTGTTAGAAGCCGCTAAGGGCTCTCATTATTAAATACTGGAAGAGTGTACTCAGGCTAATTTGGCCGCCGTTTTAAGGAACATCTACCACGGCGTGCTGAGAAGTAATTCCTGCTAATTTTTATGCGGAAACTCTTAAAGCTTTTTAAATAAAACAAACGTTATGATCATTCCACATCGTTATTCTTCAAGTCTGCATATCTGCAGCCCTCTTCGTTTAGAAGGCTCCGAATTGTAGCTTGTGATATATGAGGTGCGTAACGTAACTACGTCGGTGGGTGAGAAACAGCCTTGCTGTAATCTAGTTTCGAATTCGAAGAGTTCCTCCACACGTGGAGCACCCTCTCCCCCAGCCTGTCAGAGACAGACCGCACACCAGCGCTGCGACACCTGCCACACTCCGACGTCTTGGGTTCACAGCAGTCGGTCGTCCTCCATACGGTCCCGACTTGGCCACTTTCACCATTTTCATCTGTTTCATAAGTTTAAAGAACACCTTCGAGGACTCCACTTCGATAGCGACGAAGCGGTGCAGGCAGAGGTCAACAAAGTCAAACACTCTGAAGTGAATGGTCTCTCGTTGAGAGAAATGTGTTCGACGCCAGTGTGACTATGTACAGAAATAAATATATAGACATGAAGAATACAGATGAACAATGCTAATAACGTTTGTTTTATTTAAAAAGTTGTAGATTTCTCACACAAAAAAATTCGGAGGCACTGCTTTTCACGACAACCTTGTAATAGTTCACTGAGCCGTGTATCGACTCGTGCTACACCTTGTGTTTAGATTGAGTTGGTTTTCCTTTTCTTTCCCTGACATGTTTGTTTGATATGTTGTCTGTGATTAAGTGGCTGCTTGGTTGTCTTTTCCCTCTGCTATCGATATCTTCGTTTCTGCTTCCGGGAAACTGTTATGGAGGAAGTGAGATCTTTGACCGGTTGTAACCTCGTGTGGTGGCGAGGAAGTAGGGAGTTGCGCGCAGAGAGTGTGGTGGAGACGGGAGGGCAGTGTGGCTCTCCAGCACAAAGCAGGCGTGGTCGGTTGTACCGAGTCGCTACGTGATGTATGTCGGTTGTGTGTAACGAGCGGGTCGAGTTGTCGGAAGAGCTCCCCGCGGGTTGGTTGTAGACAGAATCGCCCCAAGAGTACTTGCTGTTCATTTCGCTTTGGTGGGACGTTAACAAGATTATTTAAATCCTCCGTTTCAACACTGGAGTTTAAAGGGAGACACCTAACATGAAGGAGCGGTCACTATCCGTCAACGTTGCAGAGAAGTCGTCAACTTCGGTGACAGAGCGTGTTGTCGCGTGACCGTGGCGTGTTGGGTACGCTGGCGACGCGTGCGCGGTCGGATGTGTGGATCCTTGCCATCGGAGGTCGTGTACTGCCTGTTCGAGCGTAATTGCAAGTTAAGTTAGTGGAAGGTTTAATCATTAGGTAGTAATTTTGTGTAACCAGTGTCTCTTTTGCCTTGTGGCCTCCGGCGACCAAGTTTCCTGTTCCTGACACCGGTGTAATTAAAGACAGTGATCTTTCCTCCTCCTCTCGTTACTGTCCGATGGGAGGTGTAGTTTTGGCAGTTTAATTGTTTCGCTGTTCTGTAGTGGGTTATGAGTAAATTCATGCTTCTTGTTGGTTGATCATGCGGTCGTTCATTCAGGACTGTGTGGTGTAATGTTTCCTTGCACGAGGTTAGCTCTAATTCTGTCAGCAAGTTAAGCCATCTTATAACACGTTTTCGCTGGCTAAAAGTCGGTGCAGTGACCAGCCTGAGAGTGGCAATTGTGTTTACGGGCGTATTTAAACTGGTGAGTATTATGTCTAGCCTGAGCATCCCTGAGTGGGTGATTTGTGGCCACCTTACACGGGTCCGCCATATCTGTTATGTTCTAATGATATCCCAGGACTCTTTTGTTTAAATTTTTTTTTTAATTCCTCCAAGTTTGTAAATTCCTTTTATTGCCATTAATCGTGTGTTTGCTGAGACCTGTTTAATTTTTTTAATGGCGGTGTTGGTACCTTCACTACCTCGCCATACCTTATTAACATAGTTCTGTATTTACTTTAGTAGCCTGTTTACTAATGTTCTTTAAATTTTAAAAAAAATGTTGTATTGCTATAAATTATTTGACTGCCATTAGCGGCGTGTTTAAAAGGCTGATTATTGCCGTACTGCTGGTTTCTGTAAGATACGAATAAAACATTTGTGAAAATCACAAGTCGACAGTAAACTACTAGAAATTTGGCCCCGTTTCCAAACTTGTGGTGTGGCTTTTAGTAACCGTAACCACTGTGTGTGTCATTCACGAATCGCGATGTTTATCACGTCGTATATCTGAAACTATGAGTCGTACACTGAAGAGCCAAAGAAACTGGTACACCTGCCTAATATCGTGTACGGCCACCTCGAGCACGCAGAAATGCCGCAACACGGCGTGGCATGGACTCGACTAATGTCTGAAGTAGTGCTGGAGAGAACTGACAACAGGAGTCCTGCACGGCTGTCTAAAAATCCGTAGGAGTGCGAGGGGGTGGAGATCTCTTCTGAACACCATGTTGCAAGACATCCCAGATATGCTCATTAATGTGGGGAGTCTGGTCGCCAACGGAAGTGTTTAAACTCAGGAGAGTGTTCCTGGAGTTACTCTGCACCAATTCTGGACGTGTGGAGTGTCGCATTCTCGTGCTGCAATTTTCCAAGTCCGTCGGAATGCACACTGGATATGAATGGGCGCAGGTGATGACAGGATGCTTACGTACGCTTCACTTGTCAAGAGTCTTATCTAGACGTATCACGGGCCCCATATCACTGCACACGCTCCACACCATTACAGAGCCTCCACCAGCTTGAACAGTCCCCTATTGACATGCAGGGTACATGCATTCATTGATGAGGTTGTCTGAAGACCCGTACACGTCCAGTATCTCGTTAAAATTTGAATCGAGACTCGTCCGACCAGGCAACATGTTTCTAGTCATCAACAGTCCAGTGTCGGTGTTGACAGACCTAGGCGAGGCATAAAGCTTTGTGTCGTGCAGTCATCAAGGGTACACGAGTGGGTCTTCGGCTCCGAAAGCCCGTATCAGTGATGTTCCGTTGAATGGTTCGCACGCTGACAGTTTTTGATGAGCTAGCATTGAAATCTGCAGCAATTTGCGCAAGGGTTGCACTTCTGTGCAGAACTTTTTCCGGACGCAGCGATGTCGGTGATTTGATGTTTTACCTGATTCCAGGTATTCACCATACACTCGTGAAACGGCCGTACGGGATAATCCCCACTGCATCGCTACCTGGAAGATGTTGCGTCCCATCGCTCGTGTGCCGACTCTAGCACCACGTTCAAACTCACTCGTATCTTGCCATTGTAGCAGCAGTAACCGATCTAACAACAGCGCCAGACACTTGTTCTCTTGTACAGGCGTTGCGACCGCAGCGCCGTCTTCTGCCTGTTTACATATCTCTGTATTTCAATACCCATGGCTATATCAGTTTCTTTGGAGCTTCAGTGTAGATAGAGCTGCTCTAACGAAATCACGGTTCGGTAGTTTTGCTGCACTACATATAGGATCTAGTAAATGGTAGGATTACGGGTAGTAGTGGCAGACAAAGAAACATGAATAAACGTGTAAAAGAGAAACTGGGATCCCACGATTTATCTACCATTCTTTGTTTTGTTTGGTTGTTCCAAGACATCATTCAGTGATAGTCCATAGCCATTTTCATGTCGTTACAGGATACAAATTGCATTCTACAAATAATAAAATTAGTTGATCGCCTAACCTCTGCACTTTTATGTAACCGAAGAAGCTACTACTGATGCAAGTGTTAGTCGACTTCAGCATTATTTCACCTGGTATGAAGGTGCTTCGGCCGACTTGTCTTAACGTTTCATCGCGATATTTTTCGAGGACGCGCTGTACTTGATAGTATCTGCACAGTTGCCTGTAACTGTAAATCATTCACAGTGTAATGTGCTTTCCTTAGTCACAACTGCACTAATTTATTGTGTAACTTCATCTCCTTTTAACTTCTCATAAAGGGCACGGGAGGCCAAGTGCAACAATATCGTTGGAGTGTAGTACAGTCTTCTCGTACAAACATAAAAAAGTAATTGTTGCGGTTATTTTGTACTCAACGGAATGTTCTTCAACATGTTCAAAGGCAAGAGTTACCTGGTAAAATTGATAAATGCCAACAGTATTTATGAATAACAGAAAAATGTTTTATGTAATTAGGACGAAGTTTTAAAACGATGTTTGATGTATTTTCTTTTGAGTTTTTTACTTTCTTGTTGAGGACATTTCGTTTTCTATCTCTATGTAATAAATCTGTATTGTTTTCTTATTTTTACAACATCAGCCCTCTGTTTCATATTACAGATCAACAATTTTCGAAGAAAATCTAATTGAAACATCAACAGTTTCAATTTTGCTATAAATACAGTTTATTTTTAAGTAACAAACAGGAGGATAACTCTGTAGAACAAAAATGTTCCGTAGATTACGCAGCACTTTATAAATCCTCACTCACTTTCAGGACGGTGTACCATTTCCGGTTTCTAGCGGGAATCTAATAGGACACCGATTGCATGCGTACCGACAGCGATCGTTATGAGGTAACGCCGGAGAGGTATGCAACACACCAAACTTACGTGTAGGGCGGTTTTTTTTTTTTTTTTTTTTTTTGTGGTTTTAGGGCGCACAACTTCAATGGTCATTAGCGCCCTGACTACTCTAAAAATGCACCGCGAGCCACAAGTTGACAACAACAACTAAAAGGAAAAACACAATAAAAGACAGACTGACAGGCATAGGATTAAAAAACTTCATCAAATGTCCTTAGCAAGGTGTGTCAAATTGATAAAACAAAGAACACGAGCAGCTGCTCGTGGGTCATCCGCTAAAACGGCATCGAAAGTAATAGGCAGGTTAAGATCGAGGCGCAGTTGGTTAAGATCGGGACAGGACATTAAAATGTGTCTAATCGTCAGCAAGTGCCCACATGGGCAGAACGGCGCCGGCGCAGCCGTCAGCAGATGGCGATGGCTGAACCGGCAGTGTCCAATCCTTAACCTTGCTAAAACGACCTCCTCCCGCCGAGAAGGGCGTGAGGAGGACGTCCAAGCCACGGGAAGAGGTTTTAAGGCCCGAAGCTTGTTGTCGGTAAGTGCAGCCCAATCGGCATGCCACAGCGACACAACGCGCCGACAAATGACCCTGCTAAGATCGGACGAAGGGACACAACAAGAAGCTGTCCGAGGCTGGAGGACCGCAGCCTTGGCCGCGGCATCTGCAGCTTCGTTCCCAGGGATACCGACATGGCCGGGAACCCACATAAAGCTAACCGGCGGACCGACGTCCACCAGCCGCTGAAGGGAGCGTTGGATCCGGTGTACGAAAGGGTGAACCGGGTACGGATCACTGAGGCTCTGGATGGCGCTCAGGGAATCTGAGCAGATGACATAAGCAGAATGTCGGTGGCGGCAGATGTAAAGAACAGCCTGGTAGAGGGCAAAGAGCTCAGCTGTGAAGACCGAACAATGGTCATGGAGCCGGTATTGGAAACTTTGTGCCCCGACTATAAAGGAACACCCAACCCCGTCATTGGTCTTAGAGCCATCTGTATAAATGAAAGTCATGGTGATGAACTTCGAACGAAGTTCCAAAAAACGGGAGTGGTAGACCGAACTGGGGGTGACCTCTTTTGGGAGCGAGCTGAGGTCAAGGTGAACGCGGACCTGAGCCTGGAGCCAAGGTGGCGTGTGGCTCTCGCCCACTCGAAAGGTTGCAGGGAGTGAAAAATGAAGGTGTTGAAGGAGGCGACGAAAGCGAACTCCAGGGGGTAGCAGGGCAGAGACAGACAACCCGTATTGACGGTCGAGAGAGTCGTCAAAAAAGGAACGATAAGACGGATGGTCGGGCATTGACAGTAGCCGACAGGCATACCGACAAAGCAGTATATCGCGCCGGTAAGTGAGCGGCAATTCGCCAGCGTCAGCATGAAGACTCTCTACGGGACTGGTATAAAATGCTCCGATCGCAAGTCGTAAACCCCGATGTTGTATGGAGTTGAGGCGGCGTAAGATGGATGGCCGTGCAGAGGAGTATACAAAGCTCCCATAATCCAGCTTGGAGCGGACGATCGACCGATATAGACGAAGTAGGACGGTTCGATCCGCTCCCCACGACATACCACTGAGAACACGGAGGACATTTAAAGAACGGGTACAACGGGCGGCCAAATATGACACATGTGGAGACCAGCTAAGTTTCCTGTCAAAGGTAAGGCCTAAAAATTTGGTTGTCTCCACGATTGGGAGAGCAACGGGACCAAGTCGTAAGGACGGTGGGAGAAACTCTTTGTAGCGCCAGAAGTTAATACAGACCGTCTTCTCGGCAGAAAAACGGAAGCCATTGGCGACACTCCAGGAGTAAAGACGGTCAAGAGAACGCTGAAGACAGCGCTCCAGGACACGTGTACGCTGCGCGCTGCAATAGATGGTAAAATCGTCCACAAAAAGGGAGCCTGATACATCAGCTGGGAGGCAATCCATTATTGGATTGATCGCGATGGCGAACAGAGCTACGCTCAAAACTGAGCCCTGTGGCACCCCATTCTCCTGGCGAAAGGTGTCGGACAGGACAGAACCCACACGTACCCTGAACTGTCGATCCATTAAAAAGGAACGAATAAAAAGAGGGAGGCGACCGCGAAGGCCCCATGTATGCATGGTGCGGAGAATGCCCGCCCTCCAACAGGTGTCGTAAGCCTTCTCCAAATCAAAGAACACAGCCGCGGTCGGGCGCTTCCGCAAGAAGTTATTCATAATGAAGGTCGACAAGGTAACCAGATGGTCAACAGCAGAGCGGCGCCTACGAAATCCACATTGTACATTTGTAAGTAGGCGTCGAGACTCAAGCAGCCAAACCAATCGAGAGTTAACCATTCGCTCCATCACTTTACAGACACAGCTGGTAAGTGAGATAGGTCGATAACTGGAAGGCAAGTGCTTGTCCTTCCCCGGCTTAGGAATCGGGACAACAATAGACTCGCGCCAGCATGCGGGAACATGTCCCTCAATCCAGATGCGATTGTATGTACGAAGAAGAAAACCTTTACCCGCAGGAGAAAGGTTCTTCAGCATCTGAATATGAATAGAATCAGGCCCTGGAGCGGAGGACCGTGATCGGCCAAGTGCAGTTTCGAGTTCCCGCATGGTGAACGGGGCATTATAACTTTCACAATTCGAGGAGCAAAAGTCAGGTGGCCTAGCCTCCTCTGCCTGTTTGCGGGGGAGGAAGGCAGGGTGGTAATGAGCGGAGCTCGAAACCTCGGCGAAAAAGCGGCCGAAGGCATTGGAGACAGCCTCAGGGGCCACAAGGACTTCATTCGCGACCTTCAAGCCAGAAACTGGGGAGTGGACCTTAGTGCCAGATAGCCGGCGCAGGCTACCCCAGACAACAGAAGAAGGAGTAAAACTGTTGAAGGTGCTTGTGAAAGCAGCCCAGCTGGCTTTCTTGCTTTCGTTAATAATACGACGACACTGAGCACGTAATCGTTTATAATTAATACAATTCGCCACTGTAGGGTGGCGTTTAAAGGTGCGTAAAGCACGTCGACGAGCACGTAAAGCGTCTCTACATGCTGCAGTCCACCAGGGGACCGGTACACGACGTGGAGAAGAAGTAGGGTGAGGGATGGAATATTCAGCAGCAGCGAGAATGACTTCCGTGAGGTGTGCGACCTGACGATCGCAGCTTGTGAAGGTTTGATCCTGAAAGGTCGCCCTGGAAGAGAAGAGCCCCCAGTCTGCCTTGGAGATGGTCCAACTAGAGGAGCACGGAGAGGGAGTATGCTGCAGGAGATGGATAACACACGGGAAGTGGTCGCTCGAATATGTATCAGCAAGTGCATACCACTCAAACCGGCGTGCAAGTTGGGGAGTACATATAGAGAGGTCTAAATGGGAATAGGTATGAGATGTGTCCGAAAGAAAAGTAGGGGCGCCAGTATTAAGGCAGACAAGATTGAGCTGGTTGAAAAGGTCTGCTAACAAGGAGCCCCTCGGGCAGGAGGCTGGAGAACCCCAAAGGGGATGGTGGGCATTGAAGTCTCCAGTTAACAAAAACGGTGCAGGTAGCTGAGCAATAAGTTGCATCATGTCTGCCCTGGTAACGGCAGATGACGATGGAGTGTAAACGGTACAAAAGGAAAACGTAAAAGTGGGGAGAGTAATGCGGATGGCAACTGCCTGCAGGCCGGTGTGCAACGTGATGGGATCGTAGTAAATATCATCCCGGACCAGCAACATAACCCCTCCATGAGCTGGGATACCTACCATAGGGGGTAGGTCAAAACGCACAGAGGTGTAGTGTGCCAAGGCAATGTGATCGCATGGGCGTAGCTTCGTTTCCTGGAGGGCTACGACGAGCGGACGATGCAAGCGAAGCAGCAACTTCAAGTCCTCTCGGTTGGAGCGAATGCTGCGAATATTCCAGTGATTAAGTGCCATCGTAAGAAAAGGAAGATGAGAGAAGGGGTCACCTCGAAGGCCGCTTAGGGCCTGGCTTCGAGCGAGCACTGCCGCCGCTATCAGTAGGCGGACAGTCATCGTCCATGGGGTCTATAGGGTCATCGGCCATCTCGGGAGGATGGCCGGGAGGGGGAGCTTCCTCCGCCGGTGAACGGCCAGATGTACGGCTACCGGCGGTGCGGCCAGGCGAAACGGATGACGGCCTGGGGCGGCAACCGCTGGGTGGCGCAGGAGAAGAGATGCGCCGTGGCGGGGAAGGAGAACTGTGCTTCCTATGCGCCTTTTTGGAAGGACGTTTGGTGGAAGTATCGGTCGAAGGCTGGGAGGTCGAGGGACGGAGGAAGTCTGCACGGGATGGTTCCTTCTTGAAGGACCGTGCATCTGACTTCGGTGTCTTCGACTTAGCAGAAGCTGAGGAAGTGGCTGGTGTCTGTGGTGTGATGGGAGGAAGAGGAGACGTCGACCGCGCGATCTTAGCACTGGCCGAACGGACGACCGTGGTGCTGAAGGTCAGATCGCATGTCTGGGTTGCGACCTCCCGGGTAGTCCGAGGAGAGGCGAGGACAGTACTATATTTCCCCGCTGGGAGCAGCGTGGGCTTCCTACTAGCCAATAGCTTGCGAGCAGCCGAGGTTGACACTTTCTCTTTGACACGAATTTCTTGGATGCAACGTTCGTCCTTATAGACAGGACAGTCGCGGGAGGATGCGGCATGGTCACCCTGACAGTTCACACAATGAGGAGACGGAGGTGGACAGTCACCCTCATGGGCATCCCTGCCACAAGTGACACATTTAGCCGCATTGGAACAAGACTGTCGAGTGTGATTGAAACGCTGACACTGGTAGCAGCGCGTAGGTGTCGGGACATAGGGGCGAACAGAAATAACCTCGTAGCCCGCCTTGATGCGCGATGGCAGCTTAACACTATCGAAGGTCAAGAAGAGTGTCCGGGTCGGTACAAGGTCGTTGTTGACCTTTTTCATGACCCGATGGACAGCCGTCACGCCCTGCTCAGCGAGGAAAGATTGAAGCTCCTCGTCAGTCAATCCGTCGAGGGAGCTAGTATACACTACACCACGAGACGAATTCAAAGTTCGGTGGGCCTCCACCCGGACAGGGAACGTGTACAGGAGGGTGGCCCGAAGCAGTTTTTGTGCCTGAAAGGCATTCTCAGTTTCTAGTAATAAGGTGCCGTTACGCAACCTGGTACAAGATTTGACAGATCCGGCTATGGCATCAACGCCCTTCTGAATAACAAAAGGGTTGACAGAGGAAAAATCCTTTCCGTCCTCAGTGCGAGAAACTACGAGGAACTGTGGGGCAGGCGGTAGTACTTTTGTCACTGTTGGCTGGTCACGTTTCCGTTTTTGGGTCGAAGTCGAAAGCGATGGAGTAGAATCCATTGCGGAGGAATCCCCCATGATTGCCAGCGTCTCCGATGGCGCGCTCCTTCCTTGTGGGGACCCTCTCAGAGGGCACTCCCGCCTTAGGTGAATGTTTACACCTCAGGTCACACCTCCCGAGAAACAGACGGAGGGACCAATCGGCATGGTCAGAAGGTATCAGCTCAGGCAATCACCCCTACCCGGGCCTGGCCTTTACCAGGGGGTACGCGCGTGCCTTACATGTCTACCCAGGGCGGGGACTTACGCGTTACCCCGTCACCGGCTACGCGTGCGAACGCGTGGGTCGGCCTTCAGACACGCACAGGGAGGAAGGAAGAAGAGGAAAAAGAAGAGAGAGAGGGAGAAAGAGGACAGACTGTCTCAAACGCCGAGGCGGAGACCAGAGAAGGCAAGGAGAAGAAGGCAATGAGAAGGCAAGGAGAAAAAGGCAATGAGAAGGCAAGGAGAAGGCAAGGAGAAAAAGGCAATGAGAAGGCAAGGAGAAAAAGGCAATGAGAAGGCAAGGAGAAAAAGGCAATGAGAAGGCAAGGAGAAAAAGGCAATGAGAAGGCAAGGAGAAGTCAAGGGAAAGAGTAAGGAAGACAGTGAGGTGGAGAAGAGCAAAGAAAGGGACCAACAAAAGGAAGGAAGAAACGAGAAGTTTAAAACCAAAAAGACCACGATTATAGGTCGTGAAGATCGTCCGTCTCCGGACGCAGGCGCTAACTACCCCCGTGAGGGGGATGGACTCCTTTTAGTCGCCTCTTACGACAGGCAGGAATACCTCGGGCCTATTCTAATCCCCGGACCCGCAGGGGGGGTGTAGGGCGGGTAGCACCATAACTAACCAAGGCTACTAGTAAAATTAGCATAGTCTACATCTGCGTGTCAGTGAGAAACATTTACAAGCGGGTTTTAAATTACGTGTTGGACGTCGCTAAGTGCCGTCATTCTTGAACAGTTGACGAACACAGTCCGTGCAAATCGCACGCCGTTAGTTACGTTGCCTCAACATTTAATCAGTTTCAGACTTTAAAGTTATGCTTGAATGCAAGGTTGTACCTCTTAATGAGTAGATTACGACAGCGTATCAAATTTTTAGATTGGATCTGCAATGAATCAAATATCGACAATCAAATTTTTGTTGCTCCTGGAACCCGTTAGATAGGCTGACTCCTACCCTGACGTGGTGACTGTCTTATGGAATAGGCCTTTTCTACAGGGTGCTAAAAAACTTTGTCAAAAGCCCATAACGGTGTCGCGGGGTGGGCTGCGTTGAGAAATAATTGTCACGAAAAAATTCGATACGTTGCGCCGTTTACGAGTTTACCATTGGAGGTAGCCAATCTGCTCGTCGTGCACGCAAATTCAAGTGTTCCGCCAAAAACGTGAAGCCAAACGTGTTCTTCGTTTTCTTTCTTAAAATCAAACAAGAAAGCAATACAAAAGACATGGGACGGTGGAAAGGATCGAATCCGAGTCAACGACTGAACAGTCTCGTGCGCTATCATCTACGCTATGGGAACAACTGCATCTGGCGGCCCGTTGGAATCTGCGCGCGCAAAGACCCGATTGGCTAACTTCAGATCTAATTAACCTGGAGACAGCGTAACGTATCGAACATTTTTTCTTAACACAACCTAACCTACAACCCCCTTACAAGTTTTTCAGGCTGTTTCTGACCATCCTGCAGATGCTAGAAACGTCTGGAGTCGTACCTAGTAGGTAAGAAAACAGACATTCGGAAACGAGGTGTTAGGATCGCGACCAGTCAATACAGTCCACAAAAAAGTGTAAATGAGAATCGCTGGAAGGAAGACAACGTTCTCGTGAAAGCCTTTTTGGTTAATCTGTGCGAACCACGATCATGTCCCACCTTAAATTACAGCGTCAACTAGATAACGGTCTTGGCAAACCATCACAGTACGTCATATAGCATGCACCAGTTTTATTTTATTTAAAACGACAACGTATAAATATCGTCACAATGTTCATTTTCGTGCTAAAAAGCAGATATCATCGCTTGAAGTGTATTCGAAACCACACATACGCAATAAACACTAATTCCGCATTCATGCTGGCTGGCTCACAATGGCAAAAGTTAAACATCAGGCAAGGAATGAGTTTGCTCATATGACGTACATCGGAATTTATTCATGATCAGAATCTACAAAAAGTCAGGGACAAAAATATTTTATCAAGTAATGTATACCTATAATATTCTACTTTGATTGAAATGTAGGATTGTATGCTTACTCTGTGTGTGATACTTTGAGTTTATAACTTTTGTAAAGCTTCACACGACGCTACGACTTTAATGTTTGACGGTACATAGAACCAAATAACATTTGTCAGATTTATATGGACATGGCGTGGAACCCTCACGAATGATTTTTGCTTATACGGCAGTATTTTCTATGTTTCACAGAAACTGGTTGTGCTCATTAGCAGAAAATGGTTCTTCTATTTGAAGTAAGCGATCTAGAGCATATTGGGTACTTTCACATATTGGATTAGAACCTGAAAGATTGACTGTCCTAGTTTGAAAGAAAATATTGTATTCTCCTTCTTCTTATTACCTGTATTGAAATTTGTGGGATATGTTTGAACTGCTGTTGTATATTTTAACTGCGTGTCCATTGTCATAACGCTCAGTAGTTGCGACTGTAGTTTTTGACGATGTATGGCGCCACGAAATACCCCCGAGTTTAACAAATATTTTGTGTAACTTCTTATCACTGTAAAGTCATTACCATTTGTACAAAGAAAATCTATCAGCCGCACTGTGTAATAAATGCATGGAGTTCATGCGCCTTGGCGCGACTACACGTTTTGAAATGGCACTTGGTGACAAAACTTCCTTCTTGGTTCGCTCCGTGCAGAATTGTGTGTGTCCTCTGCAAACAAACGGCATCTTTACAGTATGTGATCAGAAGTATACGTGGCTGAAAAGACTTAAAAGTTCGTGGCGCCCTCCATCGGTAATGCTCGAATTCAATATGGTGTTGACCCACCCTTAGCCTTGATGACAGCTTCCACTCTCGCAGGCATTTGTTCTATCAGGTGCTGGAAGGTTTCTTGGGGAACGGCAACCTATTCTTCACGGAGTGCTGCACTGAGGAGAGGTATCGATGTTGGTCGGTGAGGCCTGACACGAAGTCGGCGTTCCAAAACATCCCAAAGGTGTTCTATAGGATTCAGGTCAGGACTCTGTGCAGGCCGGTCCATTACAGGGATGTTATTGTCGTGTAACCACTCTACCACAGGCCGTGCAACAGGTGCTCGATCGTGTTGAAAGATGCAAACGCCATCCGCGAACTGCTCTTCAACAGTGGGAAGCAAGAATGTGCTTAAAACATCAATGTGGGCCTGTGATGTTATAGTTCCATGCAAAACAACAAGGGGTGCAAGCCCCCTCCATGAAAAACACCACCAAACCATAACAATACCGCCACCGAATTTTACTGTTGGCACTACACACGCTGGCGGGCATTCGCCATACCCACACCCTGCCACCAGACCATCACAATGTGTACCTTGATTAGTCACCCCGCACAACGTTTTTCCACTGTTCAATGGTCCGATTTTTACACTCCTTACACCAAGCGAGGCGTCGTTTGGCATTGACCGGCGTGATGTGTGGCTTACGTGCAGCTGCTCGACCATGAAATCCAAGTTTCATCACCTCCCGCCCAACTGTCATAGTACTTGCAGTGGATCCTGATGCAGTTTCGAATTCCCGTGTGATGGTCTGGATAGATGTCTTCCTATTACAAATTACGATCTTCTTCAACTGTCGGCGGTCTCTGTCTGTCAACAGACGAGGTCGACCTGTACTCTTTTGTGCTGTACGTGACCCTTCACGTTTCCAGTTCACTATCACTTGGGAAACCATGGCCATAGGGATGTTTAGGAGTGTGGAAATCTCGCGTACAGACGTATGACGCAAGTGACACCCAATCACCTGACCACGTTCGAAGTCCGTTAGTTCCGCGGAGCGCCCCATTCTGCTCTCTCACGATGTCTAATGACTACGGATATCAATGATATGGAGTAGCTGGCAGTAGGTGGCAGCACAATGTACCTAATATGAAAAACGTATGTTTTTGGGGGTGTCCGGATACTTTTGATCACAAAGTGTACGTGCGGCAATCATTCTTGAGTTGTTGTAGCATAGTTTGGCGCAGGTAGTTTCAATCAAAGCGGAGTGCTATAGCTATCCATTACTGTGTTTTATGAAATCTTTTTATGTGATTTTTTTTATAGATATCTAATGATGCACTAATTTTGAAACGCGTCATACGAGCAACAAATTCATAACTTTCCTGATGTTTGACTTTCACCAATGCGACCCCTCTCAGCCTAAATGCAGAACTACTGATTATTGCACTGAATTTTATGTCACGTTCAAATTCACACACACATGTAAGTTCACTCTGACCTGAATGCACAGCATCTTAGCCCTAGCCAACAAAAGCGTCGCTGAAACTTGAGTTTTCCCCAGTGTAAAATGCTGAAGCAGCTTACGGGAAACCGTGACAGAGGCTTATCAAATCTGATACCGCAGAACACTGCCTTGGCACCCGCCATCCTAAACAGTATAGCAACACCGGGATTAGCAAGTCACCTTAAAACTGAGAGATGGAGGTTTTTGCTGAAATTACTGCTCGGAATCCTGCTGTCTCCCATATCACACAAGAGAGGGACTCAGTTAATGCTACTTCCTCACCCTTTGGTAATTAATATTCACTAATTTCTGACGTGGAGCATATGTGATGGCCGGTGGTGCTTGCGGCGTCGCACTTCCTCCGAGTGAGTCACTACTGTCAACAACAAATCCCCTGATGGGATTCCATGTACATCGGCGGCAAAGACAGAATTACGAGGGACCTGAAGAGCGGCTACACGTCGCGCGCGCGCGTACGTGTGTGTGTGTGTGTGTGTGTTGTCTTTCGGCATATGCCCCGCATACGGGGATTTCAACTTTCCTTGCGCAGAGCTACCTGGTTGCGTAATTGCCTTGACAATGACACGGTATACACCTGTCGAAATATCACCCGGCTGCATTCTCGGAAGTAGTTTCAACAAGGGCGTTGCTGTTCAAATTTATCCACAACCGATCGAAATGGCAACCTCTTCCATATGTGGACAGCATTTCGTTCCTAAATTTTATGTATGAAATTTCCCGATTTTCAAATATGTTAGTGACTCTCTGTCGTCCGAAACGGATGCTGCGCCGTGACGTTTGATAGAATTTTTTTTTCCGCAAACGGAAGTGTCGTGACCTTAAAAAGGTGGAACAGGGTGACTCTCGATTTTGGAACCGTTATTAATAATTTTTTGAATAAAATAACAAACAAATTACAAAATTAGCTTTACATCTATATCGTACATCATTGAGATTGTAATACATATTTTTTTAACTAAAAAACTTGCACGCAGAGGACACAACACGTCATCGACAAAAGGTATTCGCAGAGGGCGAGGGTGGTTGGTGAGACTATGAACTCTGAACGCCACGATTTTCAGCCTCTAAGAAAATTTCAAAAACTTTGGAAATAATAACACTGTCTAACGTAGTACGTAAGTATATTTTCAAAAACTGTTTTTAAGAAAATGTCGGCACTCTGAAATAAAAGATAATATTTTCGACAAATAGTCGTTATAAAAACGTGCACCAAATATCGAAATAAAAATAAATAACAAAAATCCTGCGTAATAAAGCAGAAAAAAACACTAAGAAGTTACAACAAGGTATAACGTAATTCCGTATATATTTCATGAGTTATAACTCCAGTCACGTTGGAAAATGTTGTTTTGAAGAAACAAGCATTTAAAGTTTCAACTTGCATTTTTAAAATTTTGAAATATAACAAATCTATAATCGCTGGTCTTTTCTCCGCAGATGTCGAAACACACTCATTTTGATTGACTTCTTTCCACTTAGCAACCCAAGCACTTTTTGCACGATTTCAAACCCTTTCTATTCGTATAAATACCATGTCATTTTCAATTTTCAAGCACGTTTCATTTCGTAAAAAACACAAGCGAAATGACTAGTTAAGTAGACACGAGACAAACACGTGCTTTCAGATTGTTTACCACAAATGAATCATTTTATGAAGAGAACTTTTGTTAACAATAGTATTTTAGTTGTTAGTAATTGCTCCCTGTGTTACTATCCGAAAGTAACGATCCCTATTCCACCGGAAACTGATATAGTATTAAATCGCCTGCATAGAGAGCTAAGCTGCGAACGACCACGATGAATTAAATTGCGCATTTAGCATTTATTGTAGAGACTTTATATGCATGAATCATTTTTTTTTAAATAGACTCTCTACGTAATATTTTACGCTAATGAAATATTAGGCTCAAAGAATTTCTACACTAGTCTGCCACCTAAACACTTTCAAAAGAGATATGTACTTTGGAACCCCTTACTGGTAAGTCGAATCTCGTCGAAATCGCTGCGTCAGTCTTCCCTTGTGTTGGGCAGTGTCAGACGCCACGCTTCGTTATGAATATTCAGTAACGAGTGCCGGTGACGTCACTCGAACGCCAGCAGTACTTGGAAACGCAGTAACAGCTTCGGCAGTGGACCACACTGCTAATCACAACGTGACGCGTGCGTCATCATCACAGCATGCAGCGGCTGACGTCAAGGAAATGGTTACGTGGCTGCAAGATGAGTAGGCCACTTGCACTCGTAACAAGGAGGAGATAAGGCAGCAGTGCACATCATCTCAAGTATTAGTCCCGACGGAAGGAAGGGCGGCAAGTACATACGAAGATTCCGGTTACTTTTATTTTTTAAAAGAAAAAAACTATGTTCAGACTGTGAGGGATCGTGCAAGTAAAAGTTACTTGGTCATGGCACGAATCAGTACGTAATAAACGAATGCATCGTTTATCGGCGATATATACTGGTACAATTCTCTCGGGTTTACATCCGCGTCAAGTGCTTAAATGTCCGCGTGTCTTGCTCTGCGGTCATTGTGAGGTGCTGACGACAGTCACTTGACAATAGCCAAGTAGTAATCGACCGAAAGCAAGAAGCCCGAGAGAATTTCATCAGAGTCAGTTCATAGCCAACGGAATATGGACTACAAAATCGATAGAAAAGGAGTTGAAGAAGTAAAACAAAACACGAAACTAATTATGACAGAGTATACGAATAAGTAACACTTTCAAGAGAGAAGTTCTCAACTGCTGCCAACAACTTCTGCACAGAATAGAAGTAGTCCGCGGCAATGATACCTTTCCACATACATTTGAAGACTCGGGGTTTACCACACGGGTAATGAAACCTACTTAAGAGTACAGGCCTATCTGTACAATGCATAGGGAACTGTTACCCAAGTGCAAATCGTTTTGCGGCCTAACGTTCAGTGAATGAATGTCGCACTTCCCTCCGAGTGAGTCACTATTGTCAACAACAAATCCCCTGATGGGATTCCATGTACAGCGGCGGCAAAGACAGAATTACGAAGGACCTGAAGAGCGGCCACACATCGCCGACCGCCCCTTTCAGAGTTAAGAATATTCTTGTGTTGGCACAGAGTTCCCCCAAAATGCAACACCGTACCACTTACGTGAATGGAAGGGAAGTAACCAAAGTAAACAGGCCCTCGCCTCTCGGTGTCAGACGGTGGAGATGATTCATATAGTCAAGATGGCAGCATTCAGTTTCTGCGCATGATTTTCAGCTTGATACTTTCAACAAAACTTTCCGTCTGAGCTCAATTCCTAAAAAGTTAGGTGTATTGGCGTCAATGACTGGCCACATCGGAACAATAAAATTTCGCTTTTACAACATCTGTGGCTATCCTTCGGAAGCCGCTTTACGGTATGTGGCGGAGGGTACTTTGTGCAACAGGTTCACTTCCTCCTGTTACTGTCCCAGCCCTGCGTATGGTTTGCGGGAAGGAAACGATTGCTTGTAGCACTCTATGTGGACTCAGATCTCTGTAATTGTATATTAATAGCATTTTCGCGAGATAAAAGTAGGGTAAACCATTATATTTGTAGACTCTACTCCGAACATAGGCTCTCGGAAGTTCAACAGTAAACCAGATCGTCACGCAAAACGCTTCTCTTGGACCGTCTGCCACTGCAGCACTTCCGTGATGCTTTCGCGCTTACTGCACTGTAGAGCCAAAAGAAACTGGTACACCTGTCTAGTAACGTGTAGGGCCCCCATGAGCACGCAGAACTGCGGCAACACGACGTGGCATGGAGTCGATTAACGTATGAAGTAGTGATGGTGGGAGATGACACAATAAACGCCGCAGGCCTGTCCATAAATCCGTAAGAGTACGAGGGTGGAGGTCTCTTCTGAACAGCACGTTGCAAGGCATCCCTGAGATATGCTCAATAATGCTCATGTCAGGGGAGTTTGGTGGCCAGCGGGAGTGTTCAAACTCTGAAGAGTGTTCCTGGACCCACTCTGAACGCAATTCTGGACGTGTGAGATGTTGCATTGTCCTGCTGGAATTGCCGATGCCGACGGAATGCACAATGGACACGAATGGATGCAGGCGACCAGACAGGAAATTTATGTGCGTGTCACCTGTCAGAGACGTATGTAGACGTATCGGGGGTCCCGTACCACTCCAACTGCACGCGCCCCACACCACTTACAGAGCCTCCACCAGCTTCAACAGTCCCCTGCTTACGTGCAAGGCCGATGGAATCTCCGTAGCCGTACACGTCCATGCCCTCGAGACTCGTCCGACCAGGCAACGTGTTTCCAGTCATCAAGAGTCTATTGTCGGTGTAGATGGGCTCAGGCGAGGTGTAAGGCTTTGTGTCGTGCAGTCGTCTAGGATAGACGAGTGGGTCTTCGGCTCCGGAAGCCCGTATCGATGATCTGCATCAGTTTGCGGAAGGGTTGCACTTTTGTCACGTTGAATGACTCTCTTCAGTCGCCGTTGGTCCCGTTCATGCAGGATCTTTTTCCGGTGGATGTGATGTCGGAGATTTGATGTTTTCCCGGATTCCTGCTGTTCACGGAACACTCGTGAAATGGTCGTACGGGAAAATCCCCACTTCATCGGTGCCTCTCAGATGCTGTGTTCCTTCGCTCGTGCAGCGACTGTAACAACAAACTGACTTAAATCTTGATAACCTGCCACTGTAGCAGCAGGAACTGATCCAACGAATGTTGTCTTATGTAGGCGTTGCCGACCGCAGTGCCGTATTCTACCTGTTTACATATATCTGTATTTGAAAACGCATTGCCTATACCAGTTTCTCCGGCGCGTCAGTGTACAAATGACGCAGTAGATGGTGTAGGTATTTCCAGGAGGCTTTTCGCGGATGATGCTGTTGTATACAGACGATAGAAAACTGCAGCGGAACGCAGGAACACCTGCAGAGCAGACTATCAACGCTTGGTGCAGGGAACGGCAGTTGACCCTACACATAAGTAAATGTGACATACTATGCACAAATATGGAAGAAAAAACAGATTATTGTGTGATTACATGAAACTTTCTGGCAGATTAAAACTTTGTGCGAGGCCGAGACTCGATCTCGGGACCTTTGCCTTTCGCGGGCAAGTGCTCTACCAACTAAGCTACCCAAGCACGACTTCGAGTCTCGGCCAGGCATAGAGTTTTAATCTGCCAGAAAGTTTCATGTCAGCGCCCAATCCGCTGCAGAGTGAATATCTCATTCTGTGTGATTACATGATTGCACAAAAAACACGGGAAGAAGTGACATACAGAAAATATCTATGAGTACGCATATGGAGCGGTTCGAAGTGAACGACCATATAAAATTATTAGCAGGTAAAGCAGGTGCGAGATTGAGACTCATTGGAAAAGTCCTCAAGAAATTTAGTCGTTCAACAAAGGACGCTGCGCTGAAAACCACCTCGTGTCGTCTATAGTTGCATATTGCCCGTCACTCTGGGATGCGTACCACGCAGCACTGATGTAGCAAATGGAGAAGGTTCAAAGAAGAGCAGTACGTCTCGTTCCGGGTTCAAATACACTGAAGCGCCAAAGAAACTGGCGTACGCATGCGTATTCAAATGCAGTGATATTTAAGTAGACAGAATACGGCGCTGCGTTCGACAACGTCTATATAAGTCAACTAGAGCTCGGCGCAGTTGTTAGATCGGTTACTGCTGCTGCAATAGTTGTTTATGAAAACGTCATTGAGCTCGAACGTGGTATTACAGTCGACGCACGAGCGACACGACGCAGCACCCCAGAGGTGGCGGTGAATCGGGGATTTTCCCGTGCGACCACTTCACGCTAAAACATCAAATCTACGACATCACTGCGGCCTCAGAAAGATCCTGCAAGAACGGGACGATCGACGACTGAAGAGACTCGTTCAACACGACAGAAGTGCAACCCTTCCGCATTGCTGCAGATTTGAATGTTGGACCATCAAAAAGTGTCAGCGTGCGAACCATTTAACAAAAAATCATCGAAATGGGCTTTCGGAGCCGGAGGCCCACTCGTGTAACCTTGATGGCCACACGATGCAAAGCTGTATGCCTCGCCTGGGCCTGTCAAAACCGACATGCAACGGTTGATGACTGGAAACGTGTTACCAGGTCGGACACTTCTCGTTTCAAATTGTATCGAGCCGATGGACGTGTACGGGTATAGAGACAACCTCATGAATCCACGGACCCTGCATGTCAACAGGGGAACGTTCAAGCTAGTGGAGGCTCTGTAATGGTGTGGGGCGTGTGCAGCTGGAGTGATATGGGAGCCCTGATACATCTAGAAACGACTCTGATAGATGACACACACGTAAGCATCCTGTCTGATCACCTGCATCCAATCGTGTCAATGGTGCATTCCGACCGTCTTGGGCAATTCCAGCAGGACAGTGCGACACCCCACACGTCCAGAATTACTACAGAGTGGCTCCAGGAACACTCTTCTTAGTTTTAACACTTCCGCTGGCCGCGAAACTCCCCAGACATGAACATTATTGAGCATGTCTGGGATGTCTCGCAACATGCTATTCAGAAGAGATCTCTACCCTCACTTACGGATTAATGCATTCGGGAGGACGACGGTTCAATCCCGACTTCAGCCATCCTGATTTAGGTTTTCCGTGATTACCCTAAATCGCTTCAGGGAAATGCCGGGATGGATCCTCTGAAAGGGCACGGCCGATTTCCTTCCCAATCCTTCCCTAACCCGAGCTTGCGCTCCGTCTCTAATGACCTCGTTGTCGACGGGACGTTAAACACTAACCACCACCACCACCACCACCACCACCACCACCACAGATTAACGGACAGCCCTGTAGCATTCATGGTGTCAATTCCCTCCAGCACTACTTCAGATATTAATCGAGTCCATGCCACGTCGTGTTTCGGCCCTTCTGCGTGCCCATGGGGGCCCTGGTGTATCTGTTTCTCTACCTCTTCAGTGTATAGACTGCGAAAGTAACACTCCCTTGCGGTACGCCCGAAGTACCTGTTACGCCGTCCAGAAGGACATGTTATGTTCTGTTTGCTGGGAAATCTTCAATTCACACTGTTGCTCTTATATTCCGTGGGCTCGTATTTTGTTCATTAGACGGCACTGTGGAACTGCATCGAACGCGTTCTGGAACTCAGGGAACACGACAGCAGAGTAGGAAGTAAAGGCTGTTTATAAGTGGCTACATGTTCGAACAAGAAAGTAAATGAAACACACTGCCACGGAGCACTCCGCAAAATTAGCGAAATAGTGGTCACGTACTACTTCTGTTCCTGAAAATCGGCTCTCACTAACTGTACAACATTTATAACCCCAACATAACTTCGCAAGTCGCCGTCACCACCCCCTCCGCCAGCGAAAGAACTCTGCAGTAACTAGCACACTAGTGATTCTTCTGGTTGGCTACTTTCCACAACAGTTCTCTGAGTCGTATTGCAGGAATGTAGCAAAGAGTACTGCTACATTTATATTACAAATTTAAGAAAAAGGTAAATTATTATCTTAAATACCCTAATTGAGGGAAGAAAAATGAACAAAAACATTTTTAATGAATAGAGAGGATACTGGGAGACCCAAGATTCGTGCACTCTGCCGCACAGCCTTCGTTGCATTCCATTCCTGATCATAACAACAATGCTGATGTAAACATTACGCTGCGTATTCTCCCGCGTTTGCTATTAAGTCACTGGATTTTATTTCCCGTGGAGCTTCAGCCGTGTAAAGTCGGGTAAGGAAACAATCTCACCTTTTATGGGGCACAACGATTTACTGGCTTTAAAAACGAAAGTCCGTCCATCGAGTCCGCACTGATTGTGAACAACTGCAGATTATCGTGTGGAGCTTGTCTGCTTCTGCGTGACATTAAACAGCTGAATGTTAATCATGTTTCGTTTATTCTGTTTCCATTTGTTTTATTTAAACACTTCTCACAGATAGGTATAGAATTTTAAAATAATTAATAAAATCGATTAACAGCAGACAATAAATATTGAAATGTCATTGAAATTTTAAAAGGCGTAATACTCCGGTAATACGCATTTTAATGGCCCAGGCGCAAACCATATTTTATCTTATAAAAAGAGCATCGAAAATACTTGCGCAAACACAATATGATTTACGTTTGAGAGCAACGCGTGATTTTTAAGAGCGTATGGCACAGATTTTGCTCTGTAATGAAATACTGAAGCCACTTTACCGCTAGTGACAGATGTTTTTCCGATAAACTCTCAAAAATAATGAAAACTATTAGTTTTTCACCGCTTTTTAACGCTGCTCGTTTTCTATGTTCCACAAAAGAACACGACGCAGTTTCATGCATTTTCACCATACGTATGGGTAACACGAACAAGTAAGAAGCGCCACAATGGTTGCCTGCGTGATTGTTGAGAAGAGACTGGGAGGGGAGAGGGGAGGGAGGGAGAGATTTCCCTCCATTTTCGTCCCTATTTACAAAGCGAGAGGTTCTTTGCACCATCCCACCCCCCGGATGTTTTCTCAGAACGACGTACGCAAGTTAATGCTGCGGTACAGAAAGATCACCACTTATAAACTAAGGAATGGTAAGCACTGCATTTTGTCACATAGAAAGGCTGATTTTCCTCCGTACACTACATTTACTCTCAAGTACACGACATAGGACGTCATTTCGATAAACATCTAAAACAACTGATAGAGTGGGTTCAAACCAACAACCTTGTATATACATGTCAGTTTTACTGTATCCAGTATGCTACCACAACGGTGTCAATTTGCTTATATTTTCATGGTGATACTGTACAATGTTTCTCGAATTTATTAAAAAGAAGGTGAAAACTTCAGCGTTTCGGCATTTTATCTTCAAAGGAGAAACTGAAAGAGTATTTACAAACCAAGCAGGCACGACCTAAAATACCGATCAGGACTAGTCATAACATCGTGCACAGAATTGTTCAGAGAAAGCGACTGTACACAGATTTGAAATAAGAAAGACGTGAGGCAAGTATTTAGCATGTATGTAATAGATATATACAGTCTACTTCCAATGTCGTAACAACACCTGCGAACGTGTGCAACGACCGTTGACCAATCGCTGTGTTTCTTTACATCAAGGTCGTTCATACAGTGAGTAGAGTATACCAGTACAAAAATGTCTGTAATAAAATTTGACTCCTTACCGTACACGTTTCCGGAAAGCCAGTGGCCTTGCTGCAGTGGAAACACAGTTTCCCGCCTGATCACTGGAGTTAAGCGCTGTCGGTCTTGGCTAGCACTTGGATGGGCGGCTGCCGGGCAGCAGGGCGCTGCTAGCAAGTGGTGGGCACTCAGCGCTGGTGAGGTCCTTTGAGGAGTTACCTGGCTGAAAAGTAGCTGCTCCGGCCACGAAAACTGACAACGGCCGGGAGGGAAGTATGCCGACCACATCCAGTGACGCCTATCGACTGAAGATGAAACGCACGGGTGTTTCGAAACATGTTCAGACGGGCACAGTAGTTACGTATTTCCGGTAGATGGACGTTAAACAGAGACGATGTAGGTGCACTGTACCCACAAGCACGTTGCATATGTTCATTTAATTCTCCGCAGGTGGGATGGCCAATTAGCGCCTTGGGTAGAGCTTTGCGTTAGAATACTCGAGTTCGATTCTGGGTCTAGATTCATTTTTTTTTAATTTTCTATTTCTGATCTGCCCAATAATGCTGTTGAATACTCTGTTTCTTCAACAATACAAGTCCTAGAAGCACAGTTTTTGTTGATGGTCAACACAATTATTGGCCAGAAATATTCATAATCAATTAAATAAATTGGTTGTGATATGAAGTAACAACAGAAGTTGTCAATGTGGAGGTGCTGAAACATATAATCTATATTCAGCTAGAACGGCCAGGTTCTTGTTTCCTGAGAAGAGGTATAACTGAAGAAGTGGGAGACATTTACGGCAATGAGCAGGAGAGCGTGGAAGCTGGTAGTGGGCGGAGAAGAACAGAGAAAACTTTAATGACTGAACTGAATTTATAAGTGGAATATCAAAATCGACTGAACTCTTCTTCGTGTTAATATTAAGTAACTGCAGAGGGATAACATATGCTGTAATTGCTCTACAACGATTACGAAGCCAGATACCCTATCGTCCGAGAGTACAGACGTGAGTGTCATCCAACTGTTTGTATGGATGAGACGTGCGTTGACGCTTGTCACACAGCATCGTACGGATGGACTGACAATTCTGTTTCGAAAGGAAGCACACAAGTATCATCCACGCTGGTGGTCATGCATGCTGGTGAGGGGAACCGTTTTGAACCGAATGGTTACGTGTGGTTTACATTGGGCAAGGAAACACGGAATTGCCACAACGACATACACTTCTCAAATTATGAAAAGCTGCTCAGGAAGAGATTAATAACCTCTACTTACCTCGTTATAGATAACGCCCCTTACCACAATAAACAAGTGACTCGTGCTCCAACATTAAATTCATGAGGAGAGAAATGATGTCCTGGTTAACAGAGCACACGCGGACAACCAAATTGTATTCACTGATCAAAATGAATTAATCAGGCCACATTACTTATAAAGTAGACAGTATTTTACCCGAATGCGGTACTTCGTTCGAACAACACAGAATTGGTCCTATAGAGACGTGTGGGCAAGAATCAAGAAAGCTGTTTCTGAACGTAATGGTCGCGTTATTAGAACTTATAGATGAGCAAACGAAGACTGAAAGAAGCGCTGTGAGAACGTAAACAAAACAGAAGCGCAGTATATTTAAAAGACGACGTTTACTGGAGCAAGGGCTGCTCACCATATAGAGAACATACATTAAATGTATTCGCAATTGCAAATAATGACAACCGTCAGCTGTAGAATGGAATGACGGCAGTGAAAATTTGTGCCGGACCGAGACTCGAACCCAGATTTCCCGCTTATCGCGAGCGGTCGCCTAACTTTTTTTTTTTTTTTAATATAGTTCATTGCGTTTGGTCTATGCGGACGTCACAAGACATCCCTTCAAGTTCATCGTTGACTCCTTGACTCAGTTTTTTTTTATTTTTTTATTACAGAGAGCACGCAGCCCTCTGACCGAACACAATGAGCCACCGTGCCGGCGACACATTTGGCTATCCGTGCACTACTCACGGCGAGACCCAAACTTCTGTGTGTGGTCAACCGTGCGCCTGAGACCTGTGCTCTTACACACGTTATGTATAGTCCCGTGTAAGTCAGACGATGTACTCTAAAGTCGCTTGCCCTGTATCGGCAGATAAATACGATACTGCAGCGTAAATACGATGATCAGAATAACACAGGCGCTGCAGTATCGTATATTGTATACGGAGGAGACGTTGAATTGGAAACAAGCATGTCAGCAGGACTGCTGTACCTTAGAACTTTCGGCCGCAACGCCTTCTTCTAAAGTAAGGGACACACACACACACACACACACACACACACACACACACACACACAGAGAGAGAGAGAGAGAGAGAGAGAGAGAGAGAGAGAGAGAGACGACACGACCACTGTCTGGCTGCTGAGGTGTGGCAACTACTACAGCAGGAGCAGCCACAAAGCCGGAATGAAAGATTAATAAAACCCCCATATCAGATAAAGGGTTTTGTGTATCTGCGCGAGATTTTGGTATTATATGTGGGTGTTTTCTACTTTAGAAAGTCTTGTAGTTGGAAGCTTAAATGTATAGGAATCTTTTTGTCGTACCTGTCTGCAACTCCATAGATGGTGAATAGTAGTCTGTCTATCCATAATATTCTCGCTATTCCATCCTGGATTTTCCACTATTTTGATTTTGCCCTTAAATACATTCTTTATTTGAAAAAAATATGTAGTTAGCTCAAATGGCTCTGAGGACTATGGCACTTAACATCTGAGGCCCCTAGAACTTAGAACTACTTAAACCTTACCAAACTATCACACGCATCCATGCCCGAGGCAGGATTCGAACCTCCGACCGAAGCGGTCGCGCGGTTCCAGACTGAAGTGCCTAGAACCTCTCGGTCATAACAGCCGGCTTGTAGTTAGCTGAATAACGCGGTAGATAATGAAGTTTCGCATATTAACAATATAGCAAGATATTCTCCTGTTTGCTTGCTGTCATTTTCCAAAATCTCGCGTAAATACACCAAACCGTTTATCTGATATGAGGGGTGTTATCAATATTTCATTCCGGCTTTGTCGCTGGTGCGCGAGATCGCAAGAGTTGCGCTGCATAAAATCAGTCTTTCTCGCGACTGGTGAGAGATATACGGCCTCCTTCCAAATCTCAAGAAAAATTCATTACGTTATCCAAATTTGACACGCAGCAATGTATGATGTAATACACGCCAAACGCGAAATCATAGCGACTCCTATTTTTCATCACAAATACTTGGAACTTCGTGCAGTCTGTTGCTTAAATGCACACTATGACAGTAACTACGCTCATGCTCATAAATTAAGTATAATGCTGATACATGGTGAACCAACGCTCTGGTGGGCGGTTTGCGTGTTTAAATCACATCGGGTTAAGACCATGCGTCGCACGATGGACCTATCAGCAGTCCACATACGCAGAGGTGTGTTGGTGCATGTCAGAGTACGGTGCAGCGGGTAAGTGTGCAGACGTTTCCAGATGTGCTAATGCTGATTGTGTGTTGAAAATGGCTCAAAGAACACATATTGATGACGTTGTGAGGGGTAGAATACTAGGGCGACTGGAGGCTGGTCAAACACAGCAGGTCGCAGCACGGGCCCTCCGTGTGCCACAAAGTGTGATCTGAAGATTATACAATACCAACGATACCAGCAGACAGGAAACGTGTCCAGGCGCTACAGTACGGGATGTCCACAGTGTACAACACCACGAGAAGACAGATATCTCACCATCAGTGCGCGCAACGGCCACGGAGTACTGCAGATAGACTCGCTCAGGACCTTACCGCAGCCACTGGAACAGTTGTGTCCGGACACACAGTCTACAGACGACTGAACACACATGGTTTATCAGACCGGAAACCTGCAAGGTGCATTCCACTGACCCCTGGTCACAGGAGAGCCCGTAAAGCCTGGTGTCAAGAACACAGTACATGGACATTGGAACAGTGGTCCCAGGTTATGTTCACGGGCGAGTCCAGGAATAGTCTGAACAGTGACTCTTGCCGGTTCTCATCTGGTGTGAACCAGGAACCAGGTACCAATCCCTTAATGTCCATGAAAGGGATTATGATTGGTGCACGTACACCCCTGCATTTCTTTGACAGAGGAACTGTAACAAGGTCAGGTGTATCGGGACGTCATTTTGCACCAGTATGTCCGCCTTTGCAGGGGTGCAGTGGGTCCCACATTCCTCCTGATGGATGATAACGCACGGCCCCACCGAGCTGCCATCGTGGAGGAGTACCTTGAAACAGAAGATATCAGGCGAATGGAGTGGCCTGCCTGTTCTCCAGACCTAAACCCCATCGGGCACGTATGGGATGCTCTCGGTCGACGTATCGCTGCACGTCTTCAAACCCCTACGACACTTGAGGAGCTCCTACAGACACTGGCGCAAGAATGGGAGGCTATACCCCAGCAGCTGCTCGACCACCTGCTCCAGAGTATGTCAACCCGTTGTGCGGCCTGTGTACGTGTGCACGGTGATCATATCCATTATTGATGTCGGGATACATGCGCAGTAAACAGTGGCGCTTTGCAGCACATCTGTTTCGGGATCGTTTCCTCAACTTATCACCAATACCGTGGACTTACAGATCTGTGTCGCGTGTGTTCCCTACGTGCCTATGCTATTAGTGCCAGTTTTGTGTAGTGCCACGTTTTGTGGCATCCCATTCTGCAATTATCCTTAATTTATGAGAATGAGTGTAAGACCAGTAACGAAATGATGTGTACTTCACCATGAAGCTGACATACGAAGCTGTAAGTAACGCAAAAATGAAAAATTTTGGTGAATAGTTCCAGCAAAATCGTGTGATGATGACTGGAGTGCTAACTGAGCGCGCGAGACGTTCTGTTCGTGATGGCATTCCTGGAGGCTAACCAGCGTCGTGTGTGTGTGTGTGTGTGTGTGTGTGTGTGTGTGTGTGTGTGCGCACCCGCACTCCCGTAAAGCGGCGTCGGACAGCACGGTGCGCGGATTACCGGCTCTTCCCTTTGTGTTCTCATACGAGGGTTTGCCGCAAAACAGCGCACGCAGGCAGCGCTTTGAGTGTGGCACAGACTTTACTCCACCATTTGCTACAACTTGAGTTATGTAGTTAATGAGTTTGCGTCACAATTTCTTTTTCTTTTTTTTAAGCGTCAGTGTAGGTGAATCGCCTAATTTTCACCATCAGATTTTATTTTTAAAGGTAACATGCAGTAATGTAAAGTATTTAAATCGCCTCACGTACATAGTATTGTACTAATGAAATTCTGTCATTGTATCGAAATAATGAAATTCTGCTCATGCCGCTTTCTGTTTCCGCCATGTTTTAACTTGCAATGTCAGCCGGGCAGTATAAACCACGTAAATAATTCTCAACCTCTACTTGGAAAATATGACTGACCAATGCTCATTACATGACAAAGGAGTAGAAATTGGAGGAAGAAGAGTAGGGTGTTTGAGGTTTGCTGATGACGTGGCCCTTCTCGCCACAAAGAAAAAGAATTACAGGATTTAGTGGACACCATTGAAGCAAACGGAAAAACATTATGGGATAATTAACACAAAGAAAACAAAAGTATTGGCACTAGGAGGCAATAAACAAATAAAAATTATGCTGAATGGAGAAATACTAGAACAGGAGTAAACAAAAGTACCTTGGAAGCAGGATAGACACCGACTGGAAGCGCACCACAGAAATTAAAACGAGGATAGCAAATGGCAAAAAGAGTCATTTTATAAGAAAAGGAGAATTTTCTGCAGCAGTCTGGACAGAGAACTCAGGAAGAGACTCATAAAATGCCTTGTATGGGGTGTTCTTCTATATGGCGCTGAAACATGGACTATGAGGAAGAAAGGCAGAGAAAGGCTGGAGGCTTTTGAAATCTGGACATGGCGGAGGATGGAAAGAATAAGTTGATCGACAGAGTACAAAATGAAGAGGTACTGAGAAGAGTGGGAGAGAAGTAATAAAAACAAGAAAAATAAATTGGATTGGGCATATATTAAGAAAGAATGACGGACTAATCAAAACAGTTTTAGAAGGTTATGTAGAAGGGAAAAGGAAGCGAGGAAGGAGGAGATTTCAGATATTGGATGACTTGATGGACGGTACAACATACAGCTGCCTTGAGAAGGAAGCAATGGATCGCAGAAAATGGAGAGGCGAAGGACCTTCTAATATAGCAGAAAACTGATGATGATATGTTACATATGTCATCTGAACGACACTTATCGAAATGACTGTAGAACGAGTCAGTTTTCACGATATGTATACACACGGTTATTGTTAACATCAATGAACACATTATTACTTTATTCTGAAGGCTTAAGGGGTAAAATACAGGGAACGAAAGGCTATTTACAATTTGTACAAAAACCAGATGGCAGTTATGAAGAGTCGAGGGGCATGAAAGGGAGGCAGCGATTCCGAAGGGAGTGAGGCAGGGTTTTAGCCTATCCCCCACGTTATTCAATCTGTAGATCGAGCCAGCAGTAAAGGAAACAAAAGAAAAATTTGCAGTAGGAATTAAAATCCAGGGAGAAGAAATAAAAAACTTGAGGTTTCCTGATGACATTGTAATTCTGTCAGAGACAGCAAAGGACTTGGAAGAACAGCTGAACGGAACGGAAAGTGTCTTGAAAGGAGGATATAAGATGAGCATAAACAAAGGCGAAACAAGGATAATGGAATGTAGTGTAATTAAATCAGGTGATTCTAAGGGAATTAGATTAGGAAATGAGACGATTAAAGTAGTAAAGGAATTTTGCTACTTGGGGAGAAAAATAACTGATGATGGTCGAAGTAGAGAGGATATAAAATGTAGACTGGCAATGGCAAGGAAAGCGTTTCTGAAGAAGAGAAATTTGTTAACATCGAGTATTGATTTAAGTGTCAGGAAGTCTTTTCTGAAAATATTTGTATGGAGTGTAACCATGTATAGCTGTGAAACATGGACGATAACTAGTTTAGACCAGAAAAGAATTGAAGCTTTTGAAATGTGGTGCTACAGAAGAATGCTGAAGATTAGATGGGTAGATCACGTAACTAATGAGGTACTGAATAGAATTGGGGAGAGGAGGAATTTGTGGCACAACTTGACTAGAAGGGATCGGTTGATAGGACACGTTCTCAGGCATAAAGGGATTACCAGTTTAGTACTGGAGGGAAGCGTGGAGATAAAAATAGTACAGGGAGACCAAGCGATCAATACATTAAGGAGATTCAGAAGGATGTAAGTTGTGGAGTTACTCGGAGATGAAGAGGCTTGCACAGGATAGAGAAGCATGGAGAGCTGCATGAAACCAGTCCCCAGCTCGTGGTCTAGTGGCTAGCGTTGCTGCCTCTGGATGACGGGGTCCGGGGTTCGATTACCGTCCGGGTTGGGGATTTTCTGTGCCCAGGGACTGGTGTGTGTGTGTTGTCCTCATCATTTCATCATCATGGTTCGTGACAGATTGGATTGAGAAAAAATTGGACTGTGTAAAAATTGGGACTTTGTACGGGCACTGATGACCGCGCAGTTGAACGGCCCGCCAACTAAACATCAGCATCCTCCAAAGCAGTCTTTGGCCACATTACTTTTTTGTCATTCTCATGCAGCTACACTCTATTATTTTTATTACCTTTTTTGTTTTTGTTTTACTGGCTACCAGTTTTTAAATAGAAATTCGTCACTGGAACAGGAAGAGTTGCCCTGGAGAAATTATTTTAAATTAGATTTAAAACTTTCCTCGTTACATGTACAGTTTATGTTACTGGACAAAGGAGCAAATATTTTTGTTGCAGCATACTGAACTTCTTTCTCAGCCACTGACAGCTTAAATAATACATAATAAAGGTTATTTTTCCCTCTAGTGTTGTCGGTATCCCCATCAGCGTCCTTCTCAAATTGATATTGATTATTTGTGACTAATTTCATTACCGAATGCATGTATTGAAACGGCGCAGTTAAAATGCCTAGCTCCTTTCAAAGGTACCTACATGACATCCGTCCGTGGAAACCACATATTATTCTTACTGCTCGCTTTTGTGCAATCAACACTTTCTAAGTCATGAGTTACGCCAGGAAATTCAGGGCACGATGTCAAGCTGTAGTAAGAAGAAAGAGTGCCGCTGAGGATCGATGGGCGATGTCCGACACAGTAATGGAGCGAGCGCTTTGAAGTTTCTTCCAAGGCGAAATGACCTAAAGGCCTGCTGGCGATCGCTGTATTATTCCTAGAGCTACACTGCGAAGAAAACTGAAATCATTGTAGGGAATCAGCAGACGTCTATAAAACCTCAAACGGGGTTTTTCGAATCGGCATTGGAAGAAAATTACGAGTAAATCCTGTACTACGCATGAGATATTTAGAGTGCAGGTTAATGCAGCTAGCTAAGATTCAGTTTCAAAAGTTGGGTGACGAACTGGCTGAAGAGTTAAAGCTGCCTGACAGATTTAACAGACAAAATAAACTGACAGCTGTAGTTTTCTATCAAAACCTTCTGAATAAGCTGCCAGAACTGTCTCACAGAAAGCATCCGTTCAGAAGCGTAATGTCTTGTGTCAGACTCAATACACCACATATTGAAACGATTTTTAACCAACAGTTTATTATTTTGAACTTTTCATGTATATAAAAATTTACTTGTTTGTCAACCACAAACACCCTTTTTTTAAAAAAAAAAAAAAAACTATTTTATTGAATGGCCCGTACCACACTTTTCTTTAATATCTGTATTTGTAAGTCTTTGAAAATCTTTTCTTGCTATGAGTCGTTTTGTCATTTACACCAAACCACATGTCCGCATGAAGCTTTTATACAGATATACCATATTTCAAACCAACAGCCAGAGTTTTATACCAGTTTTAGCTTAAGTGGTCGTTTAGAATAATTGGAAAAATAAATTTATTGCTGAAACTTCTTGACAGATTAATTTTATATGACGGACCGGGTCTCCAACCCTGAACCTTTGTCTTCAGAGCACAAATGCTTTACAGTTTTTGGTTATTATTATTTTTCGAATACGGACTCAGAACCCACCCTCACACCTTTAGTTCCGACAACACCACTGTCATACCTTCCAGTATTCCCAGAAGTTATTCTGTACAACCTGTTATCGAAGAGAAAAAGGTTGCAGAACAAATAGGTTGCTACAACCTTGGGTCTTATTTTCAGAACGAATGTTCTCATTCTTTAGCTGACTTACACTTACCTCAAACTTCCTCATAGATTGAAACTGTGTGACAGACTTTGACTCAAACCAAGAACCTTGGCCTGGATAGGCCTGTCGATAAGAGTAATATCCCTGAAATGGAAACGTGCGGAATTCGAATCTCCATCCATCGTAGTTTTAATCTGAAAGTTTGATTCTGAAATAAATATGTTTTTGGGTAGGGTCCGCTTTTAGTAAAATACTTTTTTTTCTTTTCTTTTTGTAGAGCTTGCTAGGAAATGATTGGCAGGATATCGAAATAATAATCTTGGGGTTGAAGCTTTTTTTCTGTGTTTGCTTTAACAATACATTTGATTTTGGATAGGGTTCGCCTTTAGCAACACACAATTTTTTGTTGTTGTAGATCTTGCTCGGAAATGCCTGGCAGGACGTCGAAAGATATGTATCGTTAAAGCAAACACGGGAAAAAGAGCTTCTACCCCAAGATGACTATTCATTCTGAAAATTTAACACTTTCCTTTTGAGAACATGTTACTGATAGCATTTTCTGTTGCAAACCTTGGAACTCATACAGGCCTGAATCATTGCCACACACGACACTTCCTTCGTTATATTTTGCATGGTCACACACTTATCTCTGATAAGTGGATTGGACGGTTGGTTTGTTGGGTGGTTGGTTAGTTGATTGATTGATTGATTAGGGGGACGGGACCAAATAGCGTGGTCATCAGTCCCATCGGATTAGGGAAGTACGGGGAGCGAAGTCGGCCGTGCCCTATCAAAGGAACCATCCCGGCAGTTGCCTGAAGCGATTTAGCGAAATCACGGAGAACCTAAATCAGGATCGTAGGACACGGGTTTGAACCGTCGTCCTCCCGAATGCGAGTCCAGTGTTTCGGTGGCTAAGAGGGGGATCTTTCCTGATACTTATAGTATTTGAAGTTCAGTGCCCTGACAGCATGTTCCTAAACCAGAACGATGTAATTCTCACAAAAGTGTCTTTGAGGATTAGAAGATTTCCGATCACAGTTAAATACAAACATTTACGTCATAGCAATGTAGGCGTCAGTAGTTGAATGTAATGCGTGAAAGTTTTGTAATCCTAAAGATACTCGTTCCAATCTAGCTAGTATTTCTTTTTTACTTTTATTTAAATTCCATACTTATTAGAATATGGATTTTTTTTAAAAAAAAGTGAACGAAATGTTTTTACTAACGAGATTCCAACGACCGACTACACACTATCCAATCAAAAGTAACCAGATACCCCTATGTCATGCGGAACTGATCACAGATTACGTAGTGTGTAACCTTAGGGACCGATGACCTCAGCAGTTTGGTCCCATAAGACCTTACCACAAATTTCTAAAATTTCCAGTTGATCACAAGGTCACAAATAGGCGGCCCCGCCAGTACAAAAGGAGGCTTGGAGTATTGGGTTGTAAGGAAAAGTAGCAGTAACAGCTGACTGGGACGGTCGGGATAGTGAGTCTATATACAGACACAGCGTAGGCAATGCAGTTTAGACGTCAGGTAATATGCATAGGCGGCAGCCGGTTTTTTATTTTATTTTTTTTTTATTTTTCCGTGGAAGTCGCTCGGGAAAACTGTCGCCTGTTGACTATCACAAGACATGGATTTTGGACACACGTTATAGCAGAAATTCTAGCTTGTTATTTTGTGTATGACTACTATAAATTTAAAGTGGAGTAAGTTTAAGTGTCTCGTGATGCACTTTATTAGCCATTTATTACTACCTTCCAGAAACATACAGGGATCGACCCGGAGAAAAGTGTTTCATTTGCATTATTTTAGACACTCTGAAGCGATTTCAGAGTTTCCTGCTTGGATATTCGTTATCTAAGTTAGTAGCCTCTAAGCTTTATACAGTTTTTCTTCCTTCGCAGATAATATATTTTAAATGCGATCATTGTGGATCTGGAGACTATCTTCAACTGGAAACCCAGAAGAAATATTTCAGTTATTATGTTCAGAAGGGCTAAAGAATTAAAGAGTGGTAAAACAATTTCACAGTATCGGTAGCTGATTTCGAGAACGAAACTCCTGTTATCACGGACATTCGCATTTTCACGCAATTAGTAATCAGATACAAAAAGATTATGATCCAGCACTTGTTTATGCACATTTTAATTCGATAACTTGCAATTCAAATAAAAGAAAAATAATTTGTAGCAGCGAGGAGAGAACGGGGGACAGCAAGATTTGCGATAATGAATGCTGCGTGCTGAAATACACGCGACATTACGACAGACAGGCGAAATGCTTTGTTAACGATAGGGCCCAGAAATTATCAAGTTGTGTTTTTTCTTCCCTTGACAACAAATATGTAGACGTGGTATGCTACAGGCCGAAACAGTTTTCCAAAAGTCCTTAAAACAATAATCCAGCTCCAGATAACACTGCGAACGTACGAATCGAGAGAGATCCACGGAAAGAAAAGAGACGCAGCTGACCAGCGAATCACGTGCGGTTTCGCCAATGGTCACTGTTTCTCTCTGTATATGGATACTCTACGCTAGCAGAACTGAGTGAGTTCGAACGCGGGATTTGATGTCACGTGAGTGGCAAATGCACCAGGGACATTTAGACCTATTTAAAGTTCATTAAGTCGTCTGTTGGTAGTGATATTGTGAAGCTGAAATGCGAAGGAAGGAACACAGCTAAACAGAGACCAAAAAAGGTCAAGTCAGGTCAAATGTCAAAGTCATGCTGATAGTTTTATTTGACTTTGAAGGGTTAGTCCATCACGAGTTCGTGCCACAGGGACAAACTGCTAATCGATGGTACTATCGGGACGTGTTGCGACGTCTGTGACAAAATGTGAGAAGGAGACGGTCTGAAATGTGGCGAGACAATTCGTGGGTCCTGCCTCACGGTAACGCACCCCCACATTCATCCCTGTTGGTGCGTGACTACTGCACAAAAAACGAAATCACTGTGCTGCCTCATACTTCGTACTTTCCAGACCTGGCCCTTGCGGACTTTTGTGATTTCGTAAGAGGAAAACCCCGTTGAAAGGACGAAGATTTGCGACGATAGACGAGCTAAACGAAAATTCGCAGGCGGCGCTTTGCGCGACCCAGCAAGAGCCGTACCAAAGACTGCTTCCGGAAGTGGAAACGGCGTTGGAATCCGTTTATCAATTTTGAAGGAGAGTGTTTCGAAGGAGACAATGCCAATAAGTAAAAGGTAATCACGCAAAAATTATATGGTCTAAGTTGTAGGATTTTTTTTAACAAACTTAGTACATTAGAGGAAAATTTCGGACACGAAGACAGACTGTGTAAGTACCATGTAACGAAGCGGCAGCTCTGAGTCAACAGTTTGTAAAGAACAACTCTCCAGAAATGCACCAGACTGCACAGAGCCTCAACATTCAGACACCTCACAAAGCGCCCCAGCACAGTTCAAGCCTTCACAGAGGCACATTGTGGACGCACCCTGAATTTATGTCCACTAAGAGGTGCCCATATTCTTTGGATCAGGTAGTGTACAATTGTCAGATTCCACAGTGTATACTCAACTACTGACTACAGCGTTAGTTTTGTGCAGGTGTTTTCCATTTAACAGTAATTTTCTAATTTTCGAAGACAATTTTGTCGAGTTCTCTCCTCGTCAGACTGGTTTAGGAAATTGATGACAGCGCCCTGAGCTTCAAGTATGGTAAAAATCGAAGAGGTCTGTTGTGACATCTGTGTGCTTGAGTTCAATGGTCTCCAACACAAGATGGCATGAGTCGAAACACGTAACGAATCAAGAATAATAATTTTGTTAGATGAAAGGAACACTGTGATTTAAATGTTGACGACACAGTCAGAACTAGAACGCTGGTTTCGCTATCATGAGTTCACGCCCGAATGCCAACTGAGGAGCTACTTGACCGAGTAGCAGCTGCTCCAGGTCGTGAAACGGCGCGCCGGGTCCACAGCCATCCGTACCGCACCCAATGTCACCACTGGCGGAGGAAGACACGGCGCTCAGTCGGTACAGATGAGCCCACCAGGGCCTGTGTATGAAGTTTACTTTAAATGCAGATAAACACACCACGTAATCATATGTCTTCAAGAGAAGGGATGACAGAATCAAGCAGCTACTCTTTTTCTTTGACTCATATTGCAGTTTAAGCCTACGTGGCTTATCAGCTCCTGCGGACGCTCCTTGCTTATCACTGTTGCAAAGCTAGACAGGAAATAGTGCATTAAAGCACCCAATGCTAAACAGAAGGCTTGATAGCTACTTTGCTATGTTTTGCTCAGATGCGACTTTCAGTATCTGCAGATTATCCGCATAATCGGACTATTAACCTACAGCAAGGCCATCGGTTCAAAAGTGTCACTTGAGAAAAATCTTTAATACCAGAGTAATCTCAAAAGTAAGGTCTCCTATTTCTTTAGAAGTACCGGGTCATCAAAAAGTCAGTATAAATTTGAAAACTGAATAAATCACGGAATAATGTAGATAGGGAGGTAGAAATTGACACACATGCTTGGAATAACATAAGGTTTCATTACAACCAAAAAAATACAAAAGTTCAAAAAATGTCCGACAGATGGCGCTTCATCTGATCAGAATAGCAATAGTTAGCATAACAAAGTAAGACAAAGCAAAGATCATGTTCTTTACAGGAAATGCTCAATACATCCACCATCATTCCTCAACAATAGCTGTAGTCGAGGAATAATGTTCTGACCAGCACTGTAAAGCATGTCCGGAGTTATGGTGAGGCTTTGGCGTCGGATGTTCTCTTTCAGAATCCCTAGAGATGTCGGTCGATCACGATACACTTGCGACTTCAGGTAACCCCAAAGCCCATAATCGCACGGACTGAGGTTTGGGGACCTGGGAGGCCAAGCATGACGAAAGTGGCGGCTGAGCAAGCGATCATCACCAAACGACGCGCGCAAGAGATCTTTCACGCGTCTAGCAATATGGGGTGGAGCGCCATCCTGCATAAACATCGTACGTTCCAGCAGGTGTTTATCAGCCAGGCTGAGGATAATGCGATTCTGTAACACGATTGTAATGCGCAGTCACTGACGTTTTGCTGTCCAGCACCATCTGTCGCACATTTTTGAACTTTTTTGTTTGTTTGTTTTTGGTTCTAATAAAACCCCAAGTCATTCCAAGCATGTGTGTCAATTTTTACCTCTCTATCTATATTATTCCGTGATTTATTCAGTTTTCAAATTTATACTGACTGTTTGATCACCCAGTACATAGACCTGTTCATTTCTACAATGGTTTACTTCAGTTTACATCTTGAACATTTAGCTATTTTTCGAGATAATCACCATTTCTGTCGATGCATTTTTGTAGACGCTGCGGTAGTTTTTGTATGCCCATGTCAGACCACCTCGCCGCCATGCTGTTCAGAAAGTTATGAACCTCTTCTCTTTCACCTCGTCGTCGGAGCTGAATCGCTTTCCGACCAAATGTTCTTTTAACGTAGGGAACAGGTGATACTGGGCGCCAAGTCAGGACTATAGGGTGGGTGGGTCACTATGTTCCACCGAATCTGTTGCAGGAGAGCAACCGTTTGCCGAGCGATGTATGGGCGAGCGTTGTCATGGAGAACGTGTACGCCGTTGATCAACATTCCTCTTCTCCGGATCTGAATTGCCCGTTTGAGTTTTTTCAGAGTCCCACAGTACCTCTCAGCGTTAATTGTGGTCCCAGCGATTCAGCTCCGACGACGAGGTGAAAGAAGAGGTTCATAACTTTCTGAACAGCATGGCGGCGAGCTGGTGCGACATGGGCATACAAAAACTGCCACAGAGTCTACAAAAATCCATCGACAGAAATGATGATTATGTCGAAAAATAGCTAAATATTTAAGCTGTAAACTGATGTAAGCCAGTGTAGAAATAAACAGGTCGATGTACTTATAAAAAGAAAGAGACCTTTTGTGATTACCCTCGTACATGACTGTTTCCATTCATCTCGGGTATTAACAATTTTTCAAGTGACTCTTTGGAGCTGTTTGACTTCCTGTATTTGTTTCAATTTACATATAATGATTACTGAAATATGTCAGGATTAAGGAAAGTGAACTTAAGTTGCCCTCATTTATCACAGGGCGCTGAACAAATGGTGATCGAACAGCCCTACGAATGATTTTTGCGTTATGTCATTAATAATGTTATTCAGATTAAACATGTCTCTCCCACACAGCTGCTATATCATTGACAAATTCTTTAATAGACGTCGGTAGTGAGTTAGGATTCCTTGAACAGCTATTACGTACCCACGCACACGTACAGGGGGGTTGTAATTATATTTTCGATATATGAGAGCGCCTCGTGAAAAACGAGTGATCGTGGGACAATGAAACTTTGTGGAAACATTTGTAAGGACTTTCGGAAGAGAAATAGCGAATAAACCATTCAAACAAACACATTTTAATTACCACATGAGACGGTAACATTTTGTTTGTTGGATGCCATTATTACGTTCCCGGTTACAAACGACGTTCAAAGTGACCATCGCCGGCCGCTGTGGCCGAGCGGTTCTAGGCGCTTCCGACCGGAACCGCGCTGCTGCTACGGTTGCAGGTTCGAATCCCGCCTCGGGCATGGATGTGTGTGATGTCCTTAGGTTGGTTAGGTTTAAGTAGTTCTAAGTTCTAGGGGACTTGTTTATGCTTAGAAAGCATAAAAAAAGTGACGTCTACACCCACGACAGCCTGGAACCGCACTACTAGCGACTGCTCCACTGCTGCGCCAAACATCACAGAAGCAATGTTCGCTAACTCTCTCGCCATCCTCGCCTTCAACCACCAACGTGTGTTTGTGTCTCTCAGATACTTCCCGTCCTCCAGGTAACCCAACTGCCAAAAACCACACGGGTTCAAATCTGGGGACCTTGGTGGCCACGCAGCTTGGACCGATAGGCCGATAATTTTTTTTTCAAATATTTTACGAGTAACCGTGTGATCTCACGAGCAATGTGAGGTGAAGCTCCATCGTGCATCAAAACAGTTGAGTCCACAGCTTCTCTCTCCAGTAAACGTCAGCGCAGCATATCACAGTTATGTCTGTCGTTCACGCTGCTTATCCTTGGTCCTTGCAGTCCGTGTTCCTTAAAGAAAAATGGGCCAATCACGAACTGTGAAGTGAAGCCCCACCACACAGTGACGCGTTCACTATGCAGGCGAAGTTCGTGAATGTTCGTTGGCGGTGACTATCCCCAAAATCGACGGTTTTGACTGTTCACTGTCCCAGAGAGAAAAATGTGCGCCTCATCTCTCCGCGAAACGCTCTGCAGTCCCATGTCATCAACTTCAGCCCTTTCAAGAAAGGATACAATTTCACAATTGCTCTCAGCACTTTCCGGACGGTGGACCACGGATTGTTCAGCTTTCGTGACGCAGTTCGTGCACTGCTTGAAGATCGCACGTTAGGACCAACAATCTCAGCCATGGCAACGGCAACTTCTTCAGAAATTTGTGTCGCATCTGGCCGTCGGTCTCTCCCAGGAACAATTTCCATATCGTGAATTAATTAGAAATTACGAATCATTTTCCTCCGTATTCCTTTAATGCTGCTGTTTTGATATAAAACTGCTTTACGAGCACAGACCTCCTCAACTTGTCCAAGCCCACGTTGTCTGCCTGCAACTTTGGGTGCACACTGACGCTAATGTTTGAAACCTACGTCACGATACCAGTAGCGGCGCCCAACAGCAAGTCACGGCAATGACACTTCTAACAACGCAGATCATGCTATGCACATTTCTATAAAGTGTGGTACCCATACGAGACGTACTTTTCCGTCTGTACTGGCTCAAGTAGCGTAAACCATCCGCCACCTCTATGATACGTTCCCAAACGCAATATTTATTCTGGACATGATCTACGGATTAAGAGCGGTAGAGGCGAAATGGTGAAGGATACGATACAACTGGCAATCTTTTATCAGTTAAATGAAGTCAAGCAGCTCAAAAAAGTCACTTTACTAAACGTTATGAATACCCGACTCGCTCACCACACAGCTCACGTAGCCATTGAGCCTCCGATGTCATAAATCACATTACAGAGCTCTCGAGCGGAAATAATTGTATAGGTAACATCTTCGAAAATCTTTAAAAAAACACTCCGTCTTCAGGCCACGAGTGGCCTACCGGGACCAATCGACCGCCGTGTCATCCTCAGCTGAGGATGCGGACAGGAGGGGCGTGGGGTCAGCACACTGCTCTCCCGGTCGTTATGATGGTTTTCTTTGACCGGAGCCGCTACTATTCGGTCGAGTAGCTCCTCAATTGGCATCACGAGGCTGAGTGCACCCCGAAAAATGGCAGCAGCGCATGGCGGCCTGGGTGGTCACCCATCCAAGTGCCGACCACGCCCGACAGCGCTTAGCTTCGGTGATTTCACGGGAACCGGTGTATGTTCGACATCTGAAAATATCTGACCACATAAGAGAAACTGTCGTTTCCAGATAGACGTAAATCTTACGATGGAATGCATAATGTAACAGAGAAAGGAAAAGATTAAACATTCGCTGCCTTCGCCAGCAAACAAACTTTCTTTGAACCTGACCCGGATCTCGGCTAAAGCAACACAACTGCCTCCATTAAGAAATACTGCCGATCGCGATGTCAGGGTTAACGGCACTAAGCCAATATCGCTATCTTCATAAGATCTCGTCCGCTAACTATTTGACGGACTTCCCGTTATAAATTATAAAAGCTGCAAGGTAAATTCGGAAAAAAACGTATTACTATTAAGTAATACCTATAGCAATACTAATAATGGTAATAATAAGGCAAATGTTCACCGTGTATTATGGTGTATATTATGTGCATATACAGGGTGTAAAAAAATTATGTTCACAAAATTTTTGAGTGTTTAGAGGACATAAAAAGAAACCATGCTTTTAGTGACAAAAAATGTCGCAGGTGCACTGTTACCCCGCTAGGGGTGCAGGGAGGGTTTGAAGCTAGTGATGGCGAGATGATGTTCAAAATGTCTTGTGAGACACATTGCTGTAGAAATGTTGCTGAAAATGCCGTACGCTTACATTAACGCACAAATGACAGTTGCGTTCTAATGAATGTGTAACCCGCTCAAAACAACCAGGTGTCTCATATATAATGGTTGCAATTTCAGTCGCAAATCCGTATGTTAGCGACAAATACAAGACAATATGCATCACAAGGAAGTTTGAACTCTTTCCCCGAACAGCCATAGCATCAAAACTTTCATGAAGTCCTAGTGGGGAAACAATGTACCTGCGATATTTTTGTCACATAAGGAAATTGTTTCTTTTCACCTAGTATACTAAAACTAAAATTTGATAAACGTAATTTTATACACACTGTACACTGGATGAAAAATGTAGGACTAGTTAACACCGAGCGTGGTGGCGCAGTGGTTAGCACACTGGACTCTCATTCGGGAGGACGATGGTTCAATCCCACGTCCGGCCATCCTGATTTAGGTTTTCCGTGATTTCCCTACATCGCTCCAGGCAAATGCCGGGATGGTTCCTCTGAAAGGGCACGGCCGACTTCCTTCCCCGTCCTTCCCTAATCCGATGAGACCGATGACCTCGCTGTCTGGTCTCCTTCCCCAAACAACCCAACCCACTGGTTAAGAACGGTAAACGCGCTGGGCGAACGATGACGTCACCTATATGCGAGTCTCTGCAATGACTAACGTGTTGGAACATACTGAACTGGAATATACCAGAACAGTGGCACGATATAATGGTTTTCATCAGGAAAGCGTCTCAACCACGAAACGTACAATGTATTTCAATAAAATTGCTGGGATATCGTGTTTTTTGACTTTGTCAACACTGACCCAGACTGTCGGATTGCAACGTAATCTCGACCGGAATAGGCTACAGATCACCCTTTGACCACAGCTTAATTTATAAAACTTTTATCGGTGTGTAAGTTACAACAAGCTAAAACATAGTTCCCGTCAATGAATTGCTATTTGCACCAGACGTATGAAGACTTGAGTTGTCTCATGTTGAGAAATCAGAAGCAGCGATCTGTTTTACTTGGTAAAAACTTTCTAAAGCAAAGATCGCCTAATTATTTCTTTATTTACAACAACCAGTTCCGACAGACTTTGCTGTCATCTACACGTTTTCAAAAATTTTTGTTATAAAATGTGTTCATTTTGAGTTGGAACCTCACGCCAACTTGACACTCAGATAAGACGTAGCACATTATGCAAAGCTTTGTCATGCATAAACATTTAAAACCAAAAAGCTCCATGTGTACATGGCCATGTCCGTCTACGTAGCGCTAAAACATGACTATTAACATCACACAAAACACAGTGTGCTACTGCCCATTTTATTGTGTACTGTTTTTCATGACGTAACGATCATCTACATCTACATATATAGACACGGCCATGAACACAAGGCGCCTTTTCATTTTCAATATTTTATTTATGGCAACTCTTTTCATAAGGTGCTACATTTCATCTGCATAACAACTTGGCATGAGGGTCCAACTCATATTGAGTTCATTTTATAACAAAAATTTCTGAAAACGTGAAGATGACAGCAAACACCGGTTGTTGTAAATAAATAATTATGCGATGTTAGCTTTAAAAACTTTTTACTAGGATGTATGAATGCTAGCGAACAACATGACTTACGCCCCCATTTTAAAGAAACATTATCCACAAAACATACGACAGACGTATATGAAAAATGCGACTGAAAGAAACGAAAACAGCCAAGATGTCAACTACGTGACGTATTTTAGAAATGACAGCATTTCGGATAGAGTTTGACAGTGCAACCTACAGCCTCCCCCACCCCCTTCGAAAAGCATGTTGCGGAGTCAGACTCATCTGCAGATGTCCGACGTCTAGGTTATGTTGGAAGCTAAAACTTTGGTTGAAAGTTAGCGAAAGCAACGAATGTCAGTTCGAAATAAAGTTTGTGGCAACAGATTGACCTGTAGCAGAGCCGAACTGTTCACGTTCGTGTGATATTCAATCAACTTTCCGTTAAGAAAAGTAGAACTGCATGGTGCCCAAGATTGGAACGAGTATTTTGATTTCGGGCTGTTGTAGCATTCTCAAGCAACTGCGGGGACACTCGTGTCAACCGTGTTTTCATATTTTCTATGCGTAACAGATGGCAGATACGCGTGTCTTATTATGCATATGAAAGATGTAAACATGGTTGACGGGAGAACAGTGTCTTCTTAGAAGATGACGCATGGGTGCGTTTCACAGTTGGTTGCCGACTGATAATATTACAGCGAAATCGCGACTGTCAAGTACGTTTATTAAGAGAGCAGCTGCGAGAATGTGGACTCCAGTAAAAAGAAAATAAACAGAAACAGAAAATTCGAAGAGAATATGGCAGCTCCGATAGGCAGACGGAAGAGAATAATTGTGGCGCATGCAGAAAATTCAAATGGTTTTATTCCAAACTTTCTGGTGTTAGTCATTTCAAATAAGATCTCCGAGTACCACGAGGAGGTGGACCACAATAATTTTCTGAAATGGTTCGAAGACTATGTGCTGCGAACCTTACCCAAAAAAGGTATGATTTTTATGGATAGCGCTCCCCATCATTCAGCTACACAAGATAAGGCGCCCACAAAGGTAACAAGGGAAAGAAAGAACTGTAACATACCGGTTGACTATAGCTTGACAGCGGTGGGGGGGGGGGGGCGAGGGGGGGGGGCAAATATTAGAATTTGTTTCGCAACATAAGCCATGATATGACTGACGTGGAAAGACTTTTGAAGGAGGCAATTGTAAATGCGACACCAGAAGACGGGTAAAAAGTAGTGAAACATGTCAAACGAATAATACCGGATGTACGGAATAATGCGGATAAATTGCACAACAGTGCGCCTAAGAAAATTATATCTTTTGTCACAACGAGCAGCGACACCTGTCATTCCATTGACTCTGAATTATGTGGTGTTTTCCCATTGTCTGACCAGTATATACTGTACTTAAACTATTTAAGTGACACAGATAAACACAACACTGGTTAACAAATGGAATTACCATGTATAACTTTTTGGCCTGGTTTACCGATAAGAATATTTACCACACCATACCTGAGGGCACAATAGAAACACAAACTGAGCGCTTTCATTCAATGTTATTCCTAAAGAGAATATACTGATATATATTTGATCGTTATATTGTATATATTCCAACAATTTCCTGTTCGACAATGAAAGCGAGCACATACAGTTTCCTATAAAGTGGCAGTTACAATAATTACTGTTACTTCACACAGTAAGATATCTGTTTTTAATTCAGACGCTTGCACGTTATACAGGGTGTAAATTTTAAGTTGACAAACCGGAATAACTCGAAAAATAAGCTACACACGAAAAAATGTGTAGAATCCAAAGTTGATTATTTTCGAGGGGGACATCTGCTGGTGCTAAAATTAGCCCCTGGGGGTGGCGCGGGAGGCACCTTTAAAGTTTCAAATGGGAACCCCCTCTTTTGAATTGCAGAATCAGATTCTACATAAAAAACTACGTACATTTTGTCTTAAACATTTGTTTTGATTCTTGGTAGATGGCGCTGTTATTCAAGAAAATCCATGTTCTCATTTTTGCGTGGAAAATGGTTACGGAAAAAATAAAAAATACTTATGTATTTCGTAAATTTTGATTCGTTAAAACTAAAACTCTCCCTTTCTCCCCATAGGGTGGGGTTTGAGAGAGAGGAATTAGAGTTTTACAAATGTTGACCCTAATAATTTTTTCTGCAGATTCGGATAAGTTTTGTTTGTTTCGTGGTCATGAGCACACACAACTTTAATTATCAAACAAATCATCTAACTAGCTAACTAACCAAACATCCTACTTACTAACGAGTGAGCTCGTTTTTTTTATTTATTCCTACCCACTTTCCACGCATAAATGAGAACATGGATTTTCTTGAATGACAGCGCCAACTACCAAGAATCAAAACAAATGTTTAAGACAAAATGTACGTAGTTTTTTTATATAGAAATTAAAAAATTGGGGTTCCCACTTGAAATTTTAAAGTTGCCTCCGGCCCCACCCCCAGGGGGCTGGGGGGTGGCGGGCTAATTTTAGCACCAGCAGATGGCCCCCCTCGAAAATAATCAACTTTGGATTCTACACATTTTTCCGTGTGAAGCTTACTTTTCGAGTTATTCTGGTTTGTCAACTTAAAATTTACACCCATTTATTAACACGTTAATTGTAAGCACATACTTGGAAATGGCATGTAAGCCCAAATCGTGCAAGGTAACATGAACTTAATACCTGTGAGAAACAGCGGAAGTGAAAAATACAAAATGTCCTTTAACAAATAAGCCACTGTGGTGCCCCACATGAATAAAAGGATCATAATTGTAACTTACAACGTAATCATTTATATTTCATTTATCAGTCGTCAGGCAGTACAGACAAATATTGACACTACAGGGGACAGAGGACAATACGTAACTTTTAGTGTGTCTGAGGACGTCCCAATCCTTTGATAATATACCGTGTTTATATGACAACATGGCAGCCATACGGTATCGCAGTGTCATTGTTCAAAGTCGACTCGTCGTATCGTAGTATTCCGTAATTAACGACACCGTAACTTGTATATCGCGGATAAGATGGTACTCACCACTTTCCTCTTTTTGCTGGGGGGCGGTGGGGGCAGAGCCGCCCCTGGGCCCCTCTTGCCGCCTCCGGCCGCCGCGGACGCAGCGGCGCCGGCGGATGAAGACGCTGGGGGCGGAGGCGGCGTCGCAGCGCCTCCCGATGCCGCCGAGCCGCCGGCTCCAGACCCAGGGGCGGCGCCGGGGGCCGTGGAGGCGGCGCCCGAGCCGCCGGGGGCGGCGCGAGCACTGCGTGGCGCCGGGGAACGCATCTCGCCTGCGTCACCACAGCACCCACTGAACGACACAGCTTCACCCTAAACAGATACTAAACGCCACTCTGTGCCCTCACTGCACACTCACGTAACACCAACAGTAAACACTCGTCACTTCTTTCCGGAGAAGACGTCGCTCACAAACACGACTTCACACTCAGTGTAAATTTCTTTCAAACGCAGCACCAAAGCCTGTGTCACACACGCCTGCTTCGAATCCTCACCACACAAACGCTGCAGTACTTCGATACTGCTTCCGACACCACAGATAAACACACTACTTCCAACTACACGTGGTCGCACTTGCCTCGGCACTGAAAGGCCCAAAGCTCTTCGCAAATCGGCCCAACGGGTCTACAGCACGATCTTTGGTCAGCTTTGGCGACCTCACAGCTAGGCACGAATTATATCACTACTCGCGCCACTCGCAACATAAACAAACGCTGCAGCAGTTCAAAACACCACAACGTAAACACTTTTACTTCAGATTCGTTTTAGATGTCTTGTACAACTGTGCCAACTTGTTTGTGATGCACAAGACGCCAGTTACTTGCTACGATCAGATAACACAGCGAGTGATTTATGATCGCATGGTCAATCTCTGCAGCACCGCATAGACTGCCTCACTGCAGTGCCAGAAATGTCCTCACAGATCGAACACCAACCCAAACGACTTACAATAAAGTGACAGTCTGTCAGTTCACGATGTTTACAGATACTTTTTCAAAAAAAAAAACGTAGCAACTTTGGTTTCGTCTGGCACAAAGAAGTATTGTGCGCATTAAGTTTACTAGACTACATAAAACTGTGATCTGTTTTCACAGTGGCAGTCTTATACATCCGTCGACACGTACCGTTTCGTAAGCCACACTTTCGAGTTTTCGGCTCACTGTTGTCTGTAGCACAATGCCAGTGTACGAAGATGTGAAGAATGTCAGCCGCGGAATGCCGGTAGCAGGAGCTTGTCGCGGAGAGTAAGGTCAAAAAGAGAGTGTGAGTGTATGAAAGAGAGAGCGAGCGAGTAGCTCTCGGTAGATATGTAGCGGAGCGGTGAAGAGTCACAGTAGCGGCGGAGCGGCGGGGGGGTTCCCCCGTCAGGCGAGCACGCCGCGGTCGGCGCCGGCAGGGGCAGGGCTGCCAACTGCGGACGGCGCGGCCCGCCGTGGCATGGCGGCGTCGCCTCACAGCGGACGGGTTGGCGCGCCTGGCGCCGGCGCCCGCCCGCGCCGTCGCCCGCTCAGCGCAGCCGCCGCGACGCCCTGGACGACGCCGACGTCGCCGCCGGAGGATCCTGCACGAGAGGAGAGCGGAAGCTGCGTCAGCATTCTTCCGTAAAGGCGCGAACACGAGCAAGTACACACGACTCGGGAAAAGCTCCTCGTACGAAATACATTTTTCATTAATTGATGACTAAATGAAACCCTCAGCTGCCGACAAGTGTCGTTGATATACCTCCATGTGGACAGCTGAAAATGTGTGCCCTGACCGGGACTCGAAGCCGGAATCTCCTGCTTACATGGCAGACGCTCTATCAATCTGAGCAACCGAGGACACAAATGAATAGCGCGTCTGCAGGGACTTATCCCTTGCACGCTTCCCGTGAGACTCACATCCCCGACTGTCCACAATTCTACATATTTAATGTATTGGCGATTCCAGTAAGAGAAATTATGGACAGTTGGGAATGTGAGTCTCATGGGAAGCGTGCAAGGGATACGTCCCTGCGCTCGCGCTATTCGTCTGTGTCGGTGGCTCAGTTGGATAGAGCGTCTGCCATGTAAACAGGAGATCCCCGGTTCCAGTCCCGGTGGGGGCACACACTTTCAGCTGGCCACATCGAGGTATATCAACAACACCTGTCGAAAGCTGAGGATTTCAATTAATTATCATTTATTCTAGAGAAGCTGCACGGTCATCAAACGTATCTGTTCTATGGAGAACAGTTACTGTCTTCATATATACATTTTACATTCTTGTTGATTTTTATTATATGGGGATTAGGCCGTGGTCTAAGACACGATTCTGTGCACAACGTGTCGTATTTTGGACGCATCGCCAGAGGCTTAAAAAAAGACAACAGCAATTCCTTGAAAGACATCATGTTTACGCCACTGACTGTTAAACTTTTTATTTCCACTATTGCAATTTGTACAGAAAGCAGATGGCAGTTATAAGATTCGAGGAGTATGAAAGGGAAGCAGTGGTTGGGAAGGGAGTGAGACAGGGTTGTAAACATCTCCGATGTTATTCAATCTGTATATTGACCAAGCAGTAAAGGAAACAAAAGCAAAATTCTGAGTAGGTATTAAAATTCATGGAGAAGAAATAAAAACTTTGAGGTTCGCCGATGACATTGTAATTCTGTCAGAGACAGCAAAGGACTTGGAAGAGCACTTGAACGGAATGGACAGTGTCTTGAAAGCAGGGTATAAGATGAACATGAACAAAAGCAAAATGAGGATAATGGAATGTAGTCGAGTTACCTCGGGTGATACTGAGGGAATTAGATAAGGGAATGAGACACTTAAAGTAGTAAAGGAGTTTTGCTATTTGGGGAGCAAAATAACTGATGATGGTCGAAGTAGAGAGGATATAAAATGTAGACTGACAATGCCAAGGAAAGCGTTTCTGAAGAAGAGAAATTTGTTAACATTGAGTATAGATTTAAATGTCATAAAGTCATTTCTGAAAGTATTTGTATGGAGTGTAGCCATGTATGGAAGTGAAACGTGGACGATAAATAGTTTAGACAAGAAGACAATAGAAGCTTTCGAAATGTGGTGCTACAGAAGAATGCTGAAGATTAGATGGGTAGATCACATAACTAATGAGGAGGTATTGAACAGAATTGGGGAGAAGAGGAGCTTGTGGCACAACTTGACTAGAAGAAGCGATCGGTTGGTAGGACATATTCTGAGACATCAAGGGATCACCAATTTAGTATTGGAGGGCAGCGTGGAGGGTAAAAATCGAAGAGGGAGACCAAGAGATGAATACACTAAGCAGATTCAGAAGGATGTAGGTTGGAGTAATTACTGGGAGATGAAGATCCTTGCACAGGATAGAGTGCCATGGAGAGCTGCATCAAACCAGTCTCAGGACTGAAGACCACAACAACAACAACAACAACAACAACAACATTGCAATTTCGGCTCTAGGCGATTTTTAAGTGCAGATGTTATATACATGTTTGCTGTTATATCGCTGTCGTATCGCTGCTAATGTATATTTGTATAACGGCAAATGACAACGACATATAAATGTGTCAGCTTGTATAAAGTAGACATGGCTTAAAGCCAAAACATCTGCACTTGATAATGGCCTAAGGCCGAAATTCCAATAGCAGAAATAAAAACTTTAATAGTCACTGGCGTAAACGTGATGTCTTTCAAGAAATTTCACATGACTATGAATCCCACTTATGAAAAGCTAACAACAGCAAGTGTCATCTGGTCAACACAGATAAATAGGCAGTAGCACATCAAGCAGTGGTACAAGTGAAAGAAATTAGTCTCATCAAGGTCCAATCTGTAGAACTAAATGCCTAAAACGGTCACCCGGACACTTGGTCCTTGTTAGATTCCATGCCTAATAGCTTGCAGGAGCAACAACAATTTGAGTTTCAGTATTTCGTGTAGTTACTGATAGCATTTAGGAACGTAACATCCAGCCATAATCTACTCATTAAGATGTATAAAGGTCTAACACAACAGGTCAAGTATTAAAATGAGAACTATATATACTGAAACGCCAAAGAAACTGGTACAGGTATGTGTATTCGAATTCAGGGAAATGTACACAGGCAGAATACGGCGCTGCGGTCGGCAACGCCCATATACGACAACAAAAATGGTTCAAATGGCTCTGAGCACTATGGGACTTAACATCTGAGGTCATCAGTCCCCTAGAACTTACAACTACTTAAACCTAACTAACCTAAGGACATCACACACATCCATGTTGGGCGCACGAGCGATGGGACACAGCATCTCCGAGGCAGGAATGTAGGGGAGATTTTCCCGTACGACCATTTCACGAGTGTGCCGTGAGTATCAGAAATGCGATAAAACATCAAATCTCCATCGCTGTGGCCAAAAAGGCCCTACAAGAATGGGACAAAAGTGCAACCCTTCCGCAAACTGCTGCAGATTTCAATCATGGGCCATCAACAAGTGTCAGCGGACGAACCATTCAACGAAATATCATCGATATGGGGTTCCGGAGCCAAAGTTCCACTCGTGTACTCTTTATGACTGCACGACACAAAACTTTACATCTCGCCTGGGCCCCAAAATACTGTCATTTAACTGTTGCTGACTGGAAACGACACGTATACAGAATGTTACAAAAAGGTACGGCCAAACTTTCAGGAAACATTCCTCACACACAAAGAAAGAAAATATGTTATGTGGACATGTGTCCGGAAATGCTTACTTTCCATGTTAGAGCTCATTTTATTACTTCTCTTCACACCACATTAACCATGGAATGGAAACACACAGCAACAGAACGTACCAGCGTGACTTCAAACACTTTGTTACAGGAAATGTTCAAAATGTCCTGCGTTAGCGACGATACATGCATCCTCCCTCCGTCGCATGGAATCCCTGATGCGCTGATGCAGCCCTGGAGAATGGCGTATTGTATCACAGCCGTCCACAATACGAGCGCGAAGAGTCTCTACATTTGGTACCGGGGTTGCGTAGACAAGAGCTTTCAAATGCCCCCATAAATGAAAGTCAAGAGGGTTGAGGTCAGGAGAGCGTGGAGGCCATGGAATCGGTCACCGAATCTGTTGTTGAGAAGCGTACGAACACTTCGACTGAAATGTGCAGGAGCTCCATCGTGCATGAACCACATGTTGTGTCGTACTTGTACAGGCACATGTTCTAGCAGCACAGGTAGAGTATCCCGTATGAAATCATGATAACGTGCTCCATTGACCGTAGGTGGAAGAACATGGGGCCCAATCAAGACATCACCAACAATGCCTGCCCAAACGTTCACAGAAAATCTGTGTTGATGACGTGATTGCACAATTGCGTGCGGATTCTCGTCAGCCCACACATGTTGATTGTGAAAATTTACAATTTGACCACGTTGGAATGAAGCCTCGTCCGTAAAGAGAACATTTGCGCTGAAATGAGGATTGACACATTGTTGGATGAACCATTGGCAGAAGTGTACCCGTGGAGGCCAATCAGCTGCTGATACTGTCTGCACACGCTGTACATGGTACGGAAACAACTGGTTCTGCCGTAGCACTCTCCATACAGTGACGTGGTCAACGTTACCTTGTACAGCAGCAACTTCTCTGACGCTGATATTAGGGTTATCGTCAACTGCACGAAGAATTGCCTCGTCCATTGCAGGTGTCCTCGTCGTTTTAATTCTTCCCCAGTCGCGAGTCATAGGCTGGAATGTTCCGTGTTCCCTAAGACGCCGATCAATTGCTTCGAACGTCTTCCTGTCGGGACACCTTCGTTCTGGAAATCTGTCTCGATACAAACGTACCGCGCCACGGCTATTGCCCCGTGCTAATCCACACATCAAATGGGCATCTGCCAACTCCGCATTTGTAAACATTGCACTGACTGCAAAACCACGTTCGTGATGAACACTAACCTGTTGATGCTACGTACTGATGTGCTTGATGCTAGTACTGTAGAGCAATGAGTCGCATGTCAACACAAGCACCGAAGTCAACATTACCTTCCTTGAATTGGGCCAACTGCCAGTGAATCGAGGAAGTACAGTACATACTGACGAAACTAAAATGAGCTCTAACATGGAAATTAAGGGATGTTATGTCCACATAACATCTTTTCTTTATTTGTGTGTGAGGCATTTTTCCTGAAAGTTTGGCCGTACCTTTTTGTAACACCCTGTATAAGCATCCCGTCTGATCACCTGCGTCCATTCAGCTCCAGTGTGCATTCCGACGGACTTGGGCGATTCCAGCAGGACAATGCGACACCCCACAAGTGCAGAATTGCTATGCAGTGGCTCCAGAAACACACTTATGAATTTAAACACTTCCGCTGGACTCGAAACTCCCCAGACATGAACATTATTGAGCATACCTGCGATGCCTTGCAACGTGCTATGCAGAAGAGATCCCCATCCCGTAGTACTCTTTCGGATTTATGGACAGCCCTGCAGGATTCATGGTGTCAGTTCCCTGCAGCACTACTTCAGACATTAGTCGAGTCCATGCGAGTGTTGCGGCACTTTTGCGGGCACGCAGATACCTTGCACGATATTAGGCAGGTGTACCAGTTTCTTTGGCTATTCAATGTATATAAGTGTACAGTAAGGCAGTGCAGCTCACGAAGCGCCAATTACCAGACTTCATTGATCCACCTTTTGAGACTGAGAACACTTAGCGACTTCCAATGAGCTTTACACGTAACTTCAAACCTTTTGAAACTTTTTCTCGCTAACACCTCCCCATAGAATAATGAAAGGAAAAGCGTTTATCTGCATTTTTGTCATTCACTCAGTAAAACTTTCGCATCGGACATAGCGTTTTAATTTATTACTTCTTTCCTATTCTCTCTCTTCGCAACGTATCTTGCACGCAGTATCCATGTATTCTACTCATAGTAGCCACGTGCAAAATTATACCACTGTGTGACGCATGTTTTAGGAGATGACGTCATAAACGCTGAATGCGTCAAAAATCTTTTCTTAAAACACATTAGCATTTGGAAAGTAATTACAAGCCTGAAGCTGTTTTATAACACATACGGGTAGGGTTACTGGTCATTACTATGGTAGGAGGTACAGAGAAGCCGCATAAATTAAAGAACACAAAAACTTTGAATGAGCACAATGACGACTGATATTAGACAAGCCGTATGCCTCGATGCCAAGTAAATCAAACAGCGCCAACTCTTCCACGCCGGCCGGAGTGGCCGTGCGGTTCTAGGCGCTACAGTCTGGAGCCGAGCGACCGCTACGGTCGCAGGTTCGAATCTTGCCTCGTGGATGGATGTGTGCGATGTCCTTAGGTTAGTTAAGTTTAACTAGTTCTAAGTTCTAAGCGACTGATAACCTCAGAAATGATGTCGCATAGTGCTCAGAGCCACTTGAACCATTTGAACTCTTCCACAGTTCAAGCTCTATAATACGTGTCGACCTGGCTCCGCGACGTTAAGTCAACGGCCTGCCAAGAGCCACGGGCAGATAGTTGCGTGCAGTCGTATAAACACTTCGGCTTGCTAAGCAGGATTGAAAATTTTATCCACATAGCCTTCGATGATGTCTCCAGCATTAGGAACGAAACGATATGCACGGATATATGCCTTAAACTACAGCCTAACGCCTACATAACAAAAATCACCGTGCTTGTAAATATTTTCATTGTGCGAAAGGATTGTTTGATTCATACCAGTAGAAGCATGAGATCAGGTAGCTTCCGTCTTCCTAGAATTGCGAAAGGAAGAACAAAAAAAAAAGTTAAAGAACTACACGAAAAAAAAACTACAGTGAGTAAACGTAGATTATAAATATTTAGCTACCGGTACCCAAAGTTTTTACAGCGCACAAAAGATCTCCTTGCACAGTTATCAGGCGTCTGCAAGCGCCTTCGAGTTCTAATACTTCGGATTTTATCTTTCTGCAGTGGGCGTAGGTTAGTAACATGCTGTTTCGTTAATAATACTGAGGCACTGTTCGTTCTTTCGTGACCAGATGGCAGCACTTTACGCCACACACAACTCTAGTAGTTGCAGCGAAGAATGACGAGTGGTTTTAATAAGAAAGATGACGACGTTTTCATTACAAAAGCATTCGGTTTTTCCACTTTCCTGGTGTCACACGACCTGAGATTCATCGCCAGCTAAGTGAGGTGACAGTGTCGCGACAATTCAAACGAGACCGAACGCCACGTGTGAGAAACGAATCAAAACAGCCTCGGTCTCGCACGACATCGTCTATTACCATGGTCACGCGGGTGGAGACGGTTGGTTTGGAGTGACGCGTACTGAGTGTGAAAAATCTCCTCTACAGTTGCCGTTTCTGATCGTGGCCATGTGTTGCGACAGCGATGGAGTAACCTACACTCACTGTGTTCCAAAAGTCAGTACGGTGACAGGTGTAAGCTACCAAGATGTAGTGTAGTCCTTCCAGCATTGCGTCAGAGCGGACAGAATAGGCTACACGTCCGCTCTCTCAGCAAAACAAAGCAGCAACGCGTCAGGCAGCGAGACGCAGGGCTTCTTTGTAAAAACATCTTGGAAGCTAAAGGCGTTACATTCAATATCTCTCTCTCTATAGTCCTATGCTTCGTTTTACATCTATTATTCAGTAGTCTCTGTTTACTTAGAAATTTCTTTACAGTAACTGTATAGCATGGAAGATCACTATCGTTATGAACTCTTCTATGCGCTTTAGTCCGGAACCACCCGGCTGCTACGGTCGCGGGTTCGAATCCTGCCTCTTAGGATAGTTAGGTTTAAGTAGTTCTAATTCCAGGGGTCTGACGACCTCAGATGTTAAGTTCCATAGTGCTCAGAGCCATTTGAACCATTTTTTGAACTTTTCTACTGGGTAGATACTTATCCAATCCTACAACAACTCGGTAAATTACAGCTTCGTGGGCGTAAAAAAGAGTCCTGTGAAACATTAGTAAATGCCTTCCCTGAAAACTACCTAGGAGAGAGTGTTCGCAACACCACTCATTATGGAAATATATTGGATGTAATGGCAAAACAATTAGACCTGACCTCTTTGAGGACGTTGCTATCGAATCTGGTATCAGTCACCATGACGCGATTGTGGCAACAATTATTGACGAAGTACAAAGGACAACTGCGACAAGTAGAAAGATATATACGTCCAGTAAACTAGATTAAAAAAGCAGCAGTGTTGCGTCTCAAGGAGGAAGCTGAAGCTTTCGGCAATGGACAGGATCACGTACAGAAACTATGGCTCATTATTAAAAGAATACTTGACAATGCACATGATAGATATGTACCCAACAGAACATTTCACAGTGGGAGAGATCCTTTGTGGTACAGAGTCAGTGTAAAGAAACTTCTAAAGAAACAAAGATTACTGCATGTTGTTGTGGTCTTCAGTCCTGAGACTGGTTTGATGCAGCTGTCCATGCTACTCTATCCTGTGCAAGCTTCTTCGTGTCCCAGTACCTACTAAAATCTACATCCTTCTGAATCTGCATAGTGTATTCATCTCTTGGTCTCCCTCTACTATTTTTACCCTCCACCCTTCCCACCTATACTAAACTGGTGATGCCTCAGAACGTGGCCTACTAACCGATCCCTTCTTTTAGTCCTCTTCTCCCCAATTCTATTCAGTATCTCATCATTAATTACGTCGTAATCTACCTATCTAAACTTCAGGATTCTTCTGTAGCAGCGCATTTCGAAAGCTTCTATTCTCTTCTTGTCCAAACTATTTATCGTCCATGTTTCACTTCCGTACATGGCTACACTCCATACAATACAGGGATCGCGAGAAGATTTAATTGATTGCACCGCGCAAAGAGGAATTCATCCCGTCCTCAATAAGTGCCGCCCGGAAGGGCCGCCTGGTTTGAGGCGCCATGTCACGGATTGAGGGGCCTCTCCCGCCGAAAGTTCCAGTCCTCCCTCGGGCATGGGTGTGTGTGTTGTTCTTAGCATAAGTTAGTATAAGTAGTGTGTAGGTCTAGGGACCGATGACCTCAGCAATTTTGTCCCTTAGAAATTCACACACACTTTTTTTTCCCTCAATATGTCAGTGGGAAGAAACTCTAATAACTGGTACAAGGGGGACACTCTCTGGTTCGCAGATTACATATGTATACGTAGGGATGTAGATGAAGCGTTTTGTCATGCCCCTTCCCTACATTATCTGGCTCCTATACGATTTCTGGATTTTTCCAACGATGAAAGACACACTCCATGGTTGCAAGTTTACCAGCCGCTGTTGGTCTGCGATTTTCTAGTGATCAAAACAAACTCCTAAGGAAGCGTTCGCCGTGGCTCTGAGAAACGATGCAACTGTCAAATTTTTTGTGCAGCTATTTCGCGAAAAAGAAGGACGGAGACATGGGAACCTGACCGTAGCTCGTAAATTCAGAGCTGTTATTTCTTAAAATGGGCCTATTAAATTATTAGCTTCTGGGCTTTACACAAGAAACTTAGCACCAAGAGGATAAGTATTCGTTTACAACACAATACATTGTGTGAAACGGGCTTTTGCGACAATATAACAGCATTGTATTCATATGACCGTCTGTCACTCTCTGTACACACACACACACACACACACACACACACACACACACACACACAAAATTTATGTACTTAGGATCGCTGAAATCCGTGGCAGACTCAGCGCACAAAAACATTATCAGTGCCACAGCAGCGAAAGTCTGGTAGGGTAGCATGCAGGAATTAACTACGTTAAAGAGCTGCACGAAAGACGTACCTGCTGTAGTCCTTTGATTAAAGTAATTCAGAGAGCATAAACGCTCAACAAAGTGGCAACGCTTATAGCCGTAACACAGATTTATTTTCATCTGAAACGCAAGGTTCGCAGATGACGTGACTGATACCATTCGTGAACTCCTTGCGGCACACTGACACAAATCTGTGTGCGGTTAAATGAAAATCACAGCGCTTATACGCGCTGTTCGTCGTCTAAATTGCAAAACCAGCAGCGACAGAAATTAAAAGAAATTTTACTTACGACCCTGTGAAGGCTGTCACGATCGAAAAGCATTCAGGTAACTTAACATATATCTCGCGGTTACTTGGGTCTGCAGATGTACTGTAGGTTGAAAATAATGTACCTGCCCTTGGTACGTCTGTCTTCTGGTAGAGGTCACTCAAATTACAACAATGCAGGGGAATGCCATGGCCAGTGATATTGTTGAAAACATTTGTGTTATGCTGGCGGGTACAAGCAGAGTCACAACTGAAAAACATTTTTTTTTCTTAGCGTATGGGTGGATGCAAAGTAACGAACGGGTAGCACATACGATAAGTCCCAACGGTGGGTATTCTTCGGAATGTGCAACAAATGGCCTTTGCAACTGGGTCTGCGACAGATGCACCATGCTGTGGAACACCCGATCAAAATGGCAACGATAATGACGCCACTGAAAGCTTAAATGCATCACAGCTTCGTTGACCAGCAAAATCGACAAGGAAGAGGTCGGCAGACGTCAACATTCCCAGGAGCTCCACGCGTCACTGGATGAAAGAAGAAGGTTACCGTTCATTTCGATCCGGCTGCATCAGTAAATTAAGTGATCACGATACGAATAGCCGGCCGGAGTGGCCGTGCGTTTCTAGGCGCTACAGTCTGGAACCGCGTGACCGCTACGGTCGCATGTTCGAATCCTGCCTCGGGCATGGATGTGTGTGATGTCCTTAGGTTAGTTAGGTTTAAGTAGTTCTAAGTTCTAGGGGACTGATGACCACAGCAGTTAAGTCCCATAGTGCTCAGAGCCATTTGAACCATTTGAACGATACGAATATGCGACGTGATTCTTGCGAATAATTACTTGCAGCTTTTCCAAATTTGTCGGCTCGCAGTAAGGTTGTGATGACAGCTGAATGTGCAGTGTATCTTAGCTTCCGGTCTCGAAATATTTGTATTTGGGCGAAAAGACTACATTCCTTATTGCGAAGAAATTAACCAGCAACCCACTCACGCTGTGATATGGGTCGGTGTTAACAGTCACCTTATCATCGAGCCATATTTCTTCCCTTGGAATGCGACAGGCGCATCGTAACCCCCCCCCCCCCCCCCCCCCAGATGTTATCCCGCTAGCTGTTACCTGAACTCGACGAATTTGGTGAAAGACATCATGTTTATGCCAGAGACTATTAAACTTTTTATTTCCACTATTGCAATTTCGGCCTTAGGCTTTTTAGCTCGTTTTTCTGCCGTGGAGGAAGCTTTATTAATTGTCACGTTGATGGATTTTGGAAATACTTCATTATTGTTGCACTCTTTGTTAATTAAGTAGCAGATTTGGAAAATTGGGAATTTCTGGTAAGGTCTCATGCGACCAAACTGCTGAGGTCAGCCGGCCGGGGTGGCCAGGCGGTTCTAGGCGCTACAGTCTGGAACTGCACGACCGCTACGGTCGCAGGTTCGAATCCTGCCTCGGGCATGGATGTGTGTGACCTCCTTAGGTTAGTTCTAAGGGACTGATGACCTCAGAAGTTAAGTCCCATAGTGCTCAGAGCCATTTGAACCATTTGCTGAGGTCGTCGGTCCCTAGGCTGACACACTATTTAATCTAACTTAAACTAACTTACGCTAAGGACGACACACACATCCATGCCCGAGGAACTACTCGAACCTCCGACGAGGCAGCTGAGCGTGACAAAACGGCTGAGACCGCCCGGCTACCACGCGCGGCTCCCTGGCACATTTCATGTTGTTTGTAGTACAGTGTTGTAAGGTTGGCTGGTATTCAGCAGAAGCTTGAAAATTCACTAATTACATCAAAGTGCTCGTAAGTGAGCTAGTGGCCAAAGATGGAGCCCAGGCCCTACTGTAGACGAAACAACGTGTCTAGCATATGGACAAGGGAGGAAATGTGCGTTTCAATAGAGATAACGGAGGAATTCTACGGCCGTCCATTTCGTAAACGGTGTGATCTGCGTGCCAGATACAGCCGCTAGAGCGCGCTGCTATTGTGTACACCACGTTGAGACGCGCGTACCGTTGGCCCAAGTCGCAGCGTCCGTCAGCGTTTCTGCCGCACGTTGAACTCGGCGCACTCAACGTGGATATTCGAAAGCACGGTCCGTGTGCGACGGCCTAAGGTGACGGAGATACTGGGCGTACAGAGGCACGTGCCGAGTCGTTTTCCCCTCGCTGAATACGCGATGGGAATAGGACAGAAAATAACCACTAGCGCTACGTTGTAACCTACCCCGTGCAATGTAGAGTGGCTTGTATAGCGCACTTGCAGATTTAGATGAAAGTTTACTCGTTGTTGTAACACGAAAAACTCGTCCGCCTTCACCTGTTGAGCACAGGGCAATTCCGGCGCACGTGTAACGCCGCCAGGAGGTTCTCGGGGCGTCTCCCCCGACCACTTGTTACAGTAGCGGGGATTACCCTCTCCGCCCGGAAGGGGATTCTACAAGTTGTCCCTCGGGATCGCTGCGGATAACCTCGACTGCACGTGCGGTGCCGGCGAAGAGTACGCCTGCACCGCAAACAGCGAGCGTGCTTTACCCCTGCCACATTCATAGCGTCATGGTGAACAACCACAACCTGTACGGTCGGTCCAAGTTTTTACTTTAGTTCTGACATTCGGCAGGAGCACATGGTAGCGTGCAGCAGAGTTGCCACGTCTACCTCAGAACACACGTGTGACGTTAACATCCCACTTAACTAATACAGTATTCAAAGTACAAAGACGGAACTGTCGTCAGCGTCTTCGGTAACAACTGCACTGAGTTTTCATTTGAGTTTAATTTGCGGTAGCAAATTTTTAAGAGCATACCGGTGTACGGAAAGTTTACGAAAATCTGTTTCTTGACGACGTCGCCGAATTTTCGTTATATGGGAGAACTTTTTTGTTGTTGAATTTATGTGAACACATCACGCGAACGAAATCTTAAGATGCATCATGTGCTCCATACAGGAAACCTGTCGAACTGCAGCACGAGATATTCAGAGTCAAATGTGACGCATTGTGCTGTGCTCGCACGTCAGAACCTCAGCGGTCGCCCGTTTGGTTTCACTGCGAGAAACAGACCGCTAGATTCGTGGATAGTTTCTAATCAAACTTTTTACTTGTTTGCAGCAGGAACATATGCTTGTCAATCGAGGTAATGGAACTTCAGAATTCGCAGATAAGAAAAACAGTAGTGCAAAGTACTCTGCCGCAGTACTGTAACAGTTATAACGCAGACAGTCAGAGGGATTTCTTTCCTATGATCACTTCTGAGTACGTAATTTGAAATTTACTCGGGCTCAGTTGGCGATGTTGTTGTTGTGCTCTTCAGTCAAGAGACTGGTTTGATGCAGTTGTCCATGCTACTCTATCCTCTGCAAGCTTCTTCATCTCCCAGTACTTACTGCAACCTACATCCTTCTGAACCTGCTTAGTGTATTCATCTATTGGTCTCCCTCTACGATTTTTACCCTCCACACTGCCCTCCAATGCTAAATTTGTGATCCCTTGATGCCTCAGAACATGTCCTACCAACCGGTCCCTTCTTCTGGTCAAGTTGTGCTACAAACTCCTCTTCTCCCCAATTCTATCCAACACGTCCTAATTAGTTATGTGATCTACCCATATAATCTTCAGCATTCTTCTGTAGCAGCACATTTCGAAAGCTTCTATTCTCTTCTTCTCTAAACTATTTACCGTCCATGTTTCACTTCCATACATGGCTACACTCCATACAAATACTTTCAGAAACGACTTCCTGACTCTTAAATCTATACTCGACGTCAACAAATTTCTCTTCTTCAGAAACGCTTTCCTTGCCATTGCCAGTCTACATTTTATATCCTCTCTCCTTCGACCATCATCAGTTATTTTGCTCCCCAAATAGCAAAACTCCTTTACTTCTTTAAGTGGCTCATTTCCTAATCTAATACCCTCAACATCACCCGAGGTAACTCGACTACATTCCATTATCCTCGTTTTGCTTTTGTTGATGTTCACCTTATACCCTCCTTTCAAGACACTGTCCATTCCGTTCAACTGCTCTTCCAAGTCCTTTGCTGTCTCTGACAGAATTACAATGTCATCGGCGAACAGTTGGCGATAACAGTGTTCTTATCAGTTGGTCATAACTAACGGAAGTATATGTTTGCTGTCCAACTCACGTGTTAACCCCCTTTAGAGATGGCCATTCCTCTTCAACTGCACAGACTAATGCGGTTTCGCTATCGCAGTATCTACAGCCTTAGAGAACTCCAAATCAGGGATGTTGATAAAATACCGATACATCTATACATCGATGCTTTTTCCAGGAAACATCGATGTATATGTTTATCGGCGGTGTCCTTCCCCCAATATACTGATATATCGATAGCGAAACGGCAATATCTATTGCCGGTATTTTTATTTTATATTATGTCTTTTTACAATCTTCGGTAAAAAATCTGAAATTATTCTTTTGAAACTGTAACAGAAATAATTTTACGTTCACTGTGTGAAGGAGTGTTGCTACTTTTTGAATCCTCATCACGTCCAGCCTCTCTCTTTAACTGTGTGAAGCAATAGCGGCACAAAGAAGAAGCCGGACTGCTCTGAGGGGTGGGGGCAGGCAGTGTGAATGGAATAAAAAGACTTCCGATGTGAAGAAATAGCACCACAATTGTGTTGGAAAACAATTTTTGGCACAATTAGTGTGCTACTTCTTCACATCGACATTCCTCAAAAATAGTTGCTGAAAATGATGAACGAAAATCTAAACGACAAGACTGGCCTTTGCGTTTGGTGGGGAAACGTGAGGGGAATTGCTGACGTAATCGGCGCTACCAACAGAAGCTGCAACGTCCAGCTTCACCACGCAGTGTTGACACTACAGCTGCTACGTCGCTGGCGTTTGCAGAAACGAAAAAAAAAAAAAAAAAACAGGGAAGTCGACATGAAGTGTTCCGGACAAATGCGGTATGTGATGAAACCGAACCACGGTCTCATAGGACACCTTTTATTGCGCCACTTACCTGCAGTTACCAGAGGTAGCAAAGCGAGAACGTGCATCGTTTAGATTTCAGTTCTGGCCCTAAGGAGGATAAGCAGGCTGCAAGCTTGCTGATGTACAAAATATCTAATAACACATCAGCTCTAAAACCGGCAGTATATTCACAATGTGAAACCAATATTTTTGTAGGCCGTTACGTCGATATTTCTTCCGTCGATATGTAGGTGTATCGATACTTTTATCGACATGTCCAGAGCCGATAATGATGTTTCTTTTAAGAAATCGGTGTATCGGATCGCCGGTATTTTTAAAAATATCAACAGTCCTACTCCAAATGCCTCTCTTCATCCTTCAACATCTCAGTATCCCACTTCTTTAGACGATGATTCTTCCTTACCACTCACTTCATCATTAGTAAATTCTAAACTCAGTCTCTGTTTGTTCCTCGGTACGTCTTACAACTCAGTATCCGATTTCTTGCTCTCTGTTACTTAGTGATGCAATCCAGTTGACATCTTCTCTTTTCCACGCGCACCTCTTCCTTTTTTTTATTTTTAACGCTATATTCGAATTACTAGGCAAATTTGTTGCAGAACTCAAGAACTCTGTCTAATCTCTAAATTCAACTGTCGAGCCCACAATCTGCCGTAATTTTTTCTTCTATTCCTTTCCCTAATACCGCGTTTCATTTATCCGTAATTATTAAATTTTCATCTCGCTTTAGATAATTCATTACAAGTTGGATACCCTCATTACGTTTGCATCCTCTGCTTGTGACATGACATGCATACCTGAACTATTGTTGTCAGCGTTGGTTTGGTGTCGATTATGACGGGATTAATCTTCTCACTGAACGGCTCACAGTAACTCACTCCCTGCCCCATTTTCCCATTTATGACGAGTCCTACTCCCATTACACCATTTTCTGCTGCTGTTAATATTACCCTATATTTTCCTGATCAGAAATCCTTACCTCCTTCGCACTTCACTTACCATCATTAGATGTGGATTGAACTTCTGCATTTTCCTTTTAAGATATCCCAGTTTCCGTTCAAACTTCTGAAATTCCGCGCTCCGACTGGTACGATGTTGTTGTGTGTTTAAAGATGTCGTTTTTCGAGAAATGTGCACCGCTGACTGCTGCATCGCTCCAGCAGTCTCGCTCAAGCAGAGTCTTTGATTGGCCTCTAAAGACTTGGCCCCCTTCGGATCAGAGCGTTTGTGTGTGAAACTCTGTAAGACACGGGGCACAGATTTCACAACGGTCTCCCCACCGCCAGTCATAAGGAACAGATTAGGGGTGGGCAAGCAATCACGTAGCTGTTACAAATAACAGTGACTAAGAAGTCGCAATTTTCCCAATAATTTTACAGCATCTAGCGGCAAATTCAGTCACAACTGGAAGTCGCAAGTAGCAACCAAAAGTAGTATTTAACACTCTGTCCCGTGTGCGATCTGTTGGCAGATGCTCTTACTTCTTTCTAAGAAACTTATGTCACGCTATCCAGTCTGGCTGTGATTTCAGTGACAAGTCGCATATAGCAACTGCAAGTAGCACTTAAAATTCATTGACATGTGCCATCTGCTGACCAACGTCCCTAATTCGTCGTAAGAATCTCGTGTCTCGTGCTTTGGATGTGTAACTTAACTATGGTCGAGGAAATGAACAAAGAAGTTAATTTGCTCTGAGGAAATTTTTAAATTTGGTGTTTTATCTGCCAGCAAAACTGATATATGTGGTTAGAGTCTGGTACTGTACCCCCCCCCCCCCCCCCATCCCCACCTTCTCCACTGAAATCTTGGTTATGTAATGCAGCCGAGGTCCAGGTTACATTGAAAGGTGATAGCCAACGAATGTGACTGCCAAATAGAGACCGTAGTAACAGCTTGACCAACAATGTAACGTAATGTTTACGTTCGCGTCATATTTAAACAGAGCCAACGCACTTTTCATTTAACACTCCAAGTCAATTCAGAAAACGTAATTAGGCTATGAAGAGTATTTTTGACGCTTATTATTAACAAAAAAAATGGTTCAAAAATGTTCAAATGTGTGTGAAATCTAATGGCACTTAACGACTAAGCTTATCAGTCCCTAAGCTTACACACTACTTAACCTAAATTATCCTAAGGACAAACACACACACCCATGCCCGATAGAGGACTCGAACCTCCGCCGGGACTAGCGGCACAGTCCACGACTGCAGCGCCTGAGACCGCTCGGCTAATCCTGCGCGGCAAAATGGTTCAAATGGCTCTGAGCACTATGGGACTTAACTTCTGAGGTCATCAGTCCCCTAGAACTTGGAACTACTTAAACCTAACTAACCTAAGGACATCACACACATCCATGCCCGAGGCAGGATTCGGTCGCGCGGTTCCATACTGTAGCGCCCAGAACCGCTCGGCCACCCCGGCCGGCTATTATTAACATATATCGTACTTTAACTACGAAAAATGTACGGCGGTGTCCATTAGGTAACATACGGATATTTTTTTTCCAACAGTACAATACATGGGTAAACTTTGTTTGGGTATCTTCTGATATTCCACTTAAACTATTCGCGATGACAACTTTTAACTGTTAGATTTTACTTGCATATCATTAACCGAAAAACAAAAAAAAAACAAACAAAAAAACAAATATTTGTCAATAACTACTTGCACAAAATTTAGGAGCATGGGACGGCATTAACAAGGGGAGAATGAAATTTTCACGATTCGTTAACGCTGTATTTCACATTAATTTATCACCTCTTTCAAATCGCATAACGACTTTAGAGACACGCTGTTAAAATACGTAATTTGCATACTTCACAGCCGAGAATATATCACTTCCGTTGCACTGACACAGTTCATCTGACCGGAAATACCAGTCAGCACGTATCCTCCTATTCTTCTGCAACGTCAAATGCCATTTCTGCGATATATTACCGTAGTTTCTAATCGCGACTAATCACAGCGTAACATCTACGGTGATCAATCGCAGAAAAAGCATTTAAGCATTGCGGAGGGATACAGGTTGTGAATTCGTGGACTGCGATTTTAAACTGTGACGAATCTCAACCAAAAACCGCAGTTGCAGAAAAGCAGCGCTCACATCGGGAAGTCACAGTTTAGGCTCTCCCTAGAACGGACTGAGAACAGAGCAGATCTGGCCGGGTGTGGCGCCGGGCAGGCAAGCCTCAGGTACGTGGCTTCAAGGCGTACTGCCCGCAGCCACAGGCTGTTACGAAGGCGGGCAGTGGGGCGCAATAACGCCCGGAGCCAGCCGACGCACTGGCGTCAGTGCGTACCAACGTAACGCCTGCCACCAACAATTCACCCGTCTACACCTGTGAGAGGAGGAACTCTGTCACGGACACATCGAAGAGCAGCCCACACCATTTACATAGGTGTTAAATATGACTAAAAAGGATAAATTTGAGGGACGTTTTATAGGGATGAATACGGACACAAAAACGAAATAAGTATGGGAAACAAAGAGGAAAGAGAGGAACCAAGTGGGTTGTTGAACTCAGGAGGGATTGCTCTGAACTGAGGATCGAGGTCGAAGCGAAAGGAATTAGGAGAAGCCAAGTACACACAGACCAATGTGCCAGAGGTCAACGAGAGAGAAGCATGCAGGAAAAGGACAGTCATCAGTGGAGAAGACAAGGCAAGAAGATACTTGTAACAATCCTAGGCTGATATTCTTCTTCCCATCTGAATCCACTGACGTCGGTTTCTTTATTTTATGAACGCCCGATAACATTTCTGGTGGTAATTGCGCGGTTTGTGGTATTTGCTGGAAAGCTTCGTTTCTTACTGAATTTATTTCTCATTGCTATTTCTTCATCCCTCTTGATATCTGAAAATATTTGGTACGGTATTTACGCGAGAATATGTGTACCCCAGAAAGCTAGTTATCGTGAAATTTATTTACATATACTTAAATAAAAGCAAATAAAGTCTCAAATTTTGTAAAGTAAAAAAGAATTGGACGAAAGAATTTATTGCATAAATACAAATTTGGTAGACAACTTTGTCATAAATAAAGAACATTTACTTCGATCTAAATATTAAAATATGTACCTTTTGTGTAACGATCTCTTTGAATTCGTGATCCCCGCCAAACTGGCATCCTTGTATCTGTCAGTCCCTTTGACTCTTCAGAGATGTCACTAAACCCGCCCAAAGATGTGGCAAATGGTTCAAATGCCTCTGAGCACTATGCGACTTAACTTCTGTGGTCATCAGTCGCCTAGAACTTAGAACTAATTAAACCTAACTAAGGGCATCACACACATCCATGCCCAAGGCAAGATTCGAACCTGCGACCGTAGCGGGAGCCCGGTTCCAGACAGTAGCGCCTAGAACCGCACGGCCTCTCCCGCCGGCCCCAAAGATGTAAATAACCATGCATGAGCAGCGCCTATTAGACAAAGGGGATCCGAAGGCGATCAGTTCCACTCATTCCACCAGGAAACAGGTACACGGCTCGTGTTGTCTAGTTCAACCATGCCTATACGGTCTACACCGCGGTTCGATCGCGTCCGCATTGTTACTTTGTGCCAGGAAGGGTTCTCAACAAGCGTCCAGGCGTCTCGGACTGAACCAAAGCGATGTTGTTTGGACGTGGGGCATATACAGAGAGACACGAACTGTCGATGACATGCCTCGCTCAGGCCGCCCAAGGGCTACTACTGCAGTGGATGACCGCTACCAACGGATTATGGCTCGGAGGAACGCTGACAGCAACGCCACCATGTTGAATAATGCTTTTCGTGCAGCCACAGGACGTCGTGTTACGACTCAAACAGTGCGCGATAGGCTGCATGACGCACAACTTCATTCCCGACGTCCATCGCGAGGTCCATCTTTGCAACCACAACACAATATGGCGCGGTACAGATGGGCCCAGCAACATGCTGAACGGATCGCTCAGGATTGGCTTCACCGATGAGTGTCGCATATGCCTTCAATCAGACAATCATCGGAGACGTGCTTGGAGGCAACGCGGTCAGGCTGAACGCCTTAGACACACTGTCTAGCGAGTGCAGCACGGTGGAGGTTCTCTGAAGTTTTGGGGTGGCACTATGTGGGGCCAAAGTACGCCGCTGGTGGTCATGGAAGGCGCCGTAACGGCTGTAAGATACCTGAATGCCATCCTCCGACCGATAGTGCAATCATATCGGCAGCATATTGGCGAGGCATTCGTCCTTCATGAGCGACGATTCGCGCCCCCATCGTGCACATCTTGTGAATGAGTTCCTTCATTATAACGACATCGCTCGACTAGAGTGGCCAGCATGTTCTCAAGACATAAACCCTATCGAAGATGCCTGGGATAAATTGAAAAGGGCTGTTTATGGACGACGTGACCCATCAACCACCCTGAAGGATCTACGCCGAATTGGGGTTGAGGAGTGGGACAATCTGGACGAAAAGTGCCGTGATGAACTTGTGGATAGTATGCCACGAGGAATACAGGCACGCAAGTGGACGTGCTACTGGGTATTACAGGTACCGGTGTGTACAGAAATGTGGACCACCACTTCTGAAGGTCTCGCTGTATGGTGGTACAACATGCAATGTGTGGTTTTCATGAGCAATAAAAAGGGCGGAAATTATGTTTATGTTGATCTCTATTCTAGTTTTCTGTAGATGTTCCGGAACTCTCTGAACCGACGTGATGTGTGTATTTGTACCTGGTTATCTGTTGTTAGAGAAGTCTCACGTATTTAACTCAGACTGTTAAGAACTGTAACAATAAAAAATTCTTGAGAATGAAGTTTGATATTTGTGAAAATTTTGGTTGTGACACATTGGTTAAATTCGCAAGACCTTAGATGAAGTTCAACGGAATAAATTGTGAGGTTATAAAAACTAAAACTGTATCCCAGTTGTAAAAATTTAAAACCTGGACCTGAAAGGAATGTTAGAATATATTATTGCAGCCCCTAGACTACTGATGCCGTAATCAGATAAGTACTAAAATATTTCATTCTACCATCGTTAGCATCATTTTTTCTGATCAATCTTCTCCTGCGATGATCTCCTCATTCCGCAGCATCACCTGCACCCTACCTCCTCATTAGTTGCTGGACGTTCCAAACTCTCTCTGTCCCTACAGTTTTTAACTTCTGCAGCTGCCTCTCGTATCATGGAGGCTATTCCCTGATGCTTCAACACACGCAGTATCATCCTGTGCCTTCTTCTTGCCAGTGTGTTCCATACGTTCCTTTTGTAATCTCCCCACGGAAATTTACCCTCTACCACGCAATAATTAATAATGGTCAATCAAATCATCCACATTTATTCACTTTTAGAAAGTATCTGATCGGATTTCTAGTAATATATGCGCCGACAGCTCGTCGACGCCAAGGTATTTTTCTAGTAAGATTATTCTTTGGAATAACAGAGATACATAGATGTATTCTCCATGGTTATTATAGACAGAGAGAGAGAGGGAGTACAGCTTCGGAAGTATCTGTCGGAAGATTGTCGGGTTGCTAAAAGAGATATTTGCTCTTCTTCTCGCTAAAACGAGCTAGTAAAGTTTGTGCCACTAGCGTGTTATTGGTGGATAGAGAAAAACGGTAAACGAAAATTACGTAAGACTTGGAATCAACAGAAAACGGAACATGTAATGGAGATGGATTGAATATACTATTTTCCTCAGAGATAAGGTTTGTGACCCTTTTATTCTAGAGCGAATGACGAATGAGTTCTCTGTCTGAATCATTGATGATTGTCTTGGCCCTGTAATTAGTGGGGAAGTTTCAGCTGTGACGAAGAGAGCCTGCAGTCTCCGAGTTTTGATAAAATCGTCCAAAAAGGCTTCGTCCACATCTGAAATTCTAATTCTGTCGTAAAATGAACGAATTGTTCAAACGATCGATTTTTCCCAACTGAATGCAGCGCTTAACAATAATAACAAATGTAAAGATCTTTTCCAGCAAACCAGCCGCTGAATATTAAGACGAAGGGCTCCACCAGAGATTCTATTGGGCTGATTCCACGTAAATAAAATAATAGATTAAAAACTGTACACAGATAAAGGACAGAGAGAGAGAGAGAGAGATAGAGAGAGAGAGAGAGAGAGAGAGTGAGAGTGAAGGGGTAATAAAGGCGACAGATACACCTCTGTACAGACAAAACATTACACCAAGTTAGCGGCAAGCTGCATTCACATACTTTCATCAATTACAGTAGAATTCATTATACTTTCTTTGGCGATTCTGCGTGGAACCTCCTCATTCCGTATCTTCTCAGTCCACCTTATGTTCAACATTTTTTTTCTAGCATCACATCTGAACCGCTTCGGTTTTCTTCTTTTCCAGTATTCCGACAGTCCATGATTCACTCACATAGTGTTGCACTACACTGTCAAAAATTTATACCTCAAATTAAGGCCTGTGTTTGATGTTTAAGACTCCTCTTTGCCTGTGGTAGTCTGCTCTTCATGCCTTCCTTGCTTCGTCTGTCATTTTACTTCCGAAGTAGTAGAATTCCGTCCGTTCGTCTACTTCGTGACCATCAATTCTGATTTTAAATTTCACGCTGTTCTCATTTCTGCTACTTCTCATTACTTTTCTATTTTTCTGATGTACTCTCAACCAATATTTTTTACGCTTGAGAGGGTTCAATCCATTCAACACACAGGTACCTGTAACTCTTCTTCACTTTCACTGGAGATAACAATGTCATCAGCGAATCTTAACATAGATATTCTTTCACCCTGAATTTTAATTCCACTCCTGAACCTTTCTTTTATTTCCTTCATTGTTTCTTCGACGTACAGATTGAAAGTAGGGCCGAAAAATACATCCCTGTCTTACACACTTTCTAATCCGAGCACTTCGTTTTTTGTCTTACACTGTTATTGTTCCCTGTTAGTTCTTGTACATACTGTATGTCACCCGTCTTTACCTATAGCTTACTCCTATTTTTGCAAAATATAACAGACTACAGGCGATGTGTTACGGCAGTGAAAGGAACCTGGGACAACTGGAGACAGTGCCACAAGTCCCTCCAAAACTCGCAACACGACACACACGTATGTCATACTAACAAATGTAAATCCACCTGGTGATGGAGTTTTAAACCTGCGAAACGCGCCAAGGAGCTAAGAAGTGACTGGTAACATGTTGTTTCATTCCAAGGAAAAGCTCATAAAAATTAATTTTTTCGTGCTTAGTTATTTATTTTCCATATATTCAAATCATTGTTGAGGTTTTAACATAAAAAAATTGTAAATCCTATTAATCTGCCGAGAACTCTTCCGGGCTGTATATACGTGCTCGGTGGAACTCTTCTATCCCTGGCGTTTCGTCCAAAGCTACGTTGGACATCTTCGGAGGTGCTCCTGTTTGTGCCGAGTCTTGTCAACTGACGAGTCGGACGCCGAAGAATGGCCTAGATACCGTGGAAAGTGGGCGTGGTCTGGATTTCACGTGATAGCAGAGATAAACCTTGTCAAGGATGAAATATAACTAACGATCATAGTACGCCAAAGATAAAAGCTTCTCATCGATTCTAAAGCGCCACTGTCCATATATCACCGTGTTTCATAGCTTCCGTGTAACTGTGGTAGGGTCTATATTGGAACTACAAAGAGAAGTGTGAATACGCGGCTGAAGGAACATGAAAGTCATTGCCCACGAGGGAAAACAGACAAGTCAGCAGTGCAGGAACATGCTCTTCTGTCGGGTGATCCCGTACTGAAATTTTAGGAAACTGCAGTTTTATGTACTATGACGAACTATTATCCACGACTATATAGAGAAGCCATCCACATACATAAACATGGGGACAATTTTAACAGGAAAGAAGAAGCTATGAAACTCAGCGATATATGGACAGTGGCGCTACAGACTCGGTGAGAATTTTTATCTTTAACGTACCATGACCAGTAGTTATATTTTATCCTCGGCAAGGTTTATCTCTTCTATCACGTGAAATCCAGACCACGCCCACTTTCCACGGTATTTAGGCCGTTCTTCGACGTCCCAATCGTCAGTCGTCAAGACTCATCACAACCTGGAGCACCTCCGAAGATGTCCAACGTAGCTTTGGACGAAACGTCAGGGATAGAAGAGTTCCATGGACCACGGCCATACAACCCGGAAGAATTCTCGGCAGCTGAAACATCCAGTCGTGAAAGCCTTCATTACAAAATTCTATTAAGTTTTTCTAAATATGTACCAGCACCTGTCTCGGAGAAAGACACAAATTCTTTGCTCTATCTTTTCTTTTACAACATGTAATGTGTCGAAGTCGCGTTGAATGGTGATCAACTCTTTGCGTGAAGCGTTTGTCCAAACTGTGGCATTACAATGTGTGAAAAGTTACGGAAAACAAACCCTTAAAAATGTCGATACTTTACTTCATTTCATAATTTGAGAATTACTAGCCTTCCATAGTCTTTTCAAGATTTAATTTTCCACGTACTACGCCAGCCTGCGGAGGCTACCATGGGTCTAAAGTAGATAACGGAGTCAACAGTAAGACAGAAAACTCGATAGCTTGTATCTGGACATACACTGCGATGCTACTAGTTTCAAAATAATGACCGATGTGCTCTCGGAGGACAAGTGAGTGCAAATGCAGCACTGAAGAGCCGCGTTTCAGCGGCCACGCCCCCTCACATAACGTGGACGTAAGGCGCCTGCCCGCGCTGTACAACAGGATAAGGTGCGATCTGCGCGAGATGTGACGATGGGACACAGTGCTAGAACAGGCGTTTCGGAGTTCAGTTTGTTACCTGCGTGACAACACAGAAGCAATAATAACTGCAAATAGTACCAAATACCAGAGTGACACAGACAGCTACAGGAAGACCAGTACGTAAATAAAGAAAATGAAACGAACCTACTCACTGTGGTGGAACATACCGAAGCACGTCAGTTCTTAAAAAAAAATTCTTTTTGCTCAAGTCATAACCTGTTTCCGTAATTATACAGGGTGAGTCACCTAACATTACCGCTGGATATATTTCGTCAACCCCATCAAATACTGACGAATCGATTCCACACACCGAACGTGAGGAGAGGGGCTAGTGTAATTGGTTAATACAAACCATAAAAAAATGCACAGAAGTATGTTTTTTAGCACAAACCTACGTTTTTTTTTAAATGGAACCCCGTTAGTTTTGTTAGCACATCTGAACATATAAACAAATACGTAATCAGTGCCGTTTGTTGCATTGTAAAATGTTAATTACATCCGGAGATATTGTAACCTAAAGTTGACGCTTGGGTACCACTCCTCCTCTGTTCGATCGTGTGTATCGGAGAGCACCGAATTACATAGGGATCTAAAGGGAACGGTGACGGACCTTAGGTACAGAAGAGACTGGAACAGCACATTACGTCCACATGCTAACACCTTTTTATTGGTCTTTTTCACTGACGCACATGTACATTGCCATGAGGGGTGAGGTACACGTACACACGTGGTTTCCGTTTTCAATTACGGAGTGAAATAGAGTGTGTCCCGACATGTCAGGCCAATAGATGTTCAATGTGGTGGCCATCATTTGCTGCACACAATTGCAATCTCTGTCGTAATGAATGTCGTACAAGCCGCAGTACATCTGCTGTAATGTCGCCGTAGGCTGCCACAATACGTTGTTTCATATCCTCTGGGGTTGTAGGCACATCACGGTACACATTCTCATTTAACGTGCCTCACAGAAAGAGGTCCTGAGGTGTAAGGTCAGGAGAACGGGCTGGCCAATTTATGCGTCCTCCACGTCCTATGAAACGCCCGTCGAACGTGTACCTCACCCCTCATGGTAATGTACATGTGCGTCAGTGAAAAAGACCAATAAAAAGGTGTTAGCATGTGGACGTAATGTGCTGTTCCAGTCTCTTCTGTACCTAAGGTCCATCACCGTTCGCTTTGGATCCATACGTAATTCGGTGCTCTCCGATACACACGATCGAACAGCGGAGGAGTGGTACTCAAGAGTCAACTTTAGGTTACAGTATCTCCGGATGTAATTAACATTTTACAATGCAACAAACGGCACTGATTGCGTATTTGTTTATATGTTCAGATGTGCTAACAAAACTAACGGGGTTCCATTTAAAAAAACGTAGGTTTGTGTTAAAAAACATACTTCCGTGCATTTTTTTATGGTTTGTATTAACCAGTTACACTAGCCCCTCTCCTCACGTTCTGTGGAATCGATTCGTCAGTATTTGATGTCGTTTACGAAATATATCCAGCGGTAACGTTAGGTGACTCACCCTGTATATTTGGAGAAAACACGGATAAAAAGTGAGCTTCAACCAGAAGATGAATGTCTCAGATGTTGTGTTTGTGAGTTTTGCAATTTAGAATTACTACAACTGATAATACGAGATTATTTCGTCCGCTACATGGACTGGAACGAAACTTCACACGTTGTGGCATCGTAAGTTTTTTTTAGGTACTGGATTTGACATCTAATGTCCTGGCGACCGTCAGCTTGTCTTCGATCTTTATTGGTCTGGAGTTGCACAGTTCATCCATGTGAAGAAGTTCCGGTCACACAAGTGGGACCCCACGTGTGTCGAATGTGTTAACATGAAAATATAAAAAAAAAACTTGTGAGGCTGTTACCAAAGAGTGGCCAGCCGGGGTAGTCGATCAGGTCTACGCGCTACAGTCTGGAACCTCGCGGCCGCTACAGTCGCAGGTTCGAATCCTGTCTAGGGCATGGATGTGTGTGATGTCCTTATGTTAGTTAGGTTTAAGTAATTCTAAGTGCTAGGGGACTGATGGCCTCAGAAGTTAAGTCCCATAGTGCTCAGAGCCATTTGAACCAAAGAGTGGGGTGTGTTTATTTTTCATGAGGTGGATAAGTGCGATCTTAATTATTAATGATTCTTCCCTATGCGCTAAGCCTCGCTTGGCACGTTCACGCAGATATCTTACTGTTTCAGCTGACATTGTTATGCTTGACTTAACACCGGAAACGGTGCTAAGGAAGAGCAATTCACTCATGAAACAGGACGTTCACAAAATAATAATCTTAAGAAATGTTTGTCAGTCTGGGTCTGTCGCCAAGATGGATTAACGGAAGAGACAGGGCAGACTTTTTGAAATTCATTTATTCATTTTACTCCACTTTATACATACAGCAATATACCGTTACATATTAAATGACATTTATGTACATTATTATGACAATATTTTTTTATCTTTTTCTTTTTTGAGTATAATGATGATTCCGAGAACCTGCGTTTGAGGAAGAGCGGGACGGAAACGTTGAAGAGAAGAGGCGTTACATCACATAAGGCTCGCTGAGAGATCTATTCTAAAAATTTAATTTACAAGTAAATAAATATAGCGGCTTCAAATGAAATTGCATGCCTACTGAGTATCGTCTCAGTACTGCGACTAGATTCTTAATTTCCTGTCAGAAAGGTTACAGTTCGTAGTAACCGACGGAAAGTCACCGTGTACCAACAGAAGTAATATCTAGCTTTCCTCAAAGAAGTGTTACAGGCCTTTTCTTGCTCCTAATCTATGTAAACCATTTAGGAGACAATCTGAGCATCCATCTTAGATTGTCTGCAGATGATGTTATCGTTGTCCGCCTGGTAAAATCATCTGGAGGTCATAACCAATTGCAAACTCATTCAGGTAAAATATCTTCGTGGTGCAAAAAGTGACAGTTGCCTCTGAATAAGGGAAAGTGTCAGTTCATCTGCATCACTACTAAAAGGCACCCGTTAAGTTCCTGTTACATGATAAATCATAAAAATATTTTCGCGTGCTTAGCTGAGTGGTGACGTGTTTGCCTACCATGCAGCACGCCAGGGTTCGATTCGCGGCCGGGTTGGAGATTTCCTCCGCTCGTAGATTGAGTGTTGTGTCGTCCTCATCACACTTTCATCATCATCATCGACACGCAAGTCGCCCAATGTGCAATAAGACTTGCCAACCCGGCGGCCGAATTTTCCCCGATGGGACCTACCTGTGGGAATTAGAGATGGGCAAAACTGTTCTTTTCAGAGATTGGATCAGAACTGTTCACTCCCTGAAATGAATTAGCTCTTTTTCATGATTCACCACTCATTTACAATATAAAATAAATGGAAGGCACATTGCCCTTTAAACTTGGTTTATTCCAGTACTATACCTGTATTTTGATCTTATTTGATCCTATTTTGAAGTAACACAGATAATGAGTAAGAATTTTGTATTGTTTATTGAAATTTCCACGATATGACAAAGTTTTTGATTATTGATTTATTTTGCACTATCGTGGTTTTTTGGGTGATCGGAAAATGTTGTAACTTGAGATTTACATTAACAATATATTTGGCTATAACGTATTAAAATTTCATTAACCTCATACAAATACATCGCAAGCCATATATTTTTAAAGTGAACGTTTCCTTTCGAAGACGCCTAAAATCGCAAAATCCGTACCAGAATAAGAAAAAAAATATAAATTTGACTGTAAAACGAAAGTGTTGCATATAGCCTTACGCAGAATAAAACAAGGAAAATATTGGTGTATCACATTTTGCGATACGTTTATCGGTTCGCTCGTAATTAAAGCGTAAATTCGAGTGTCTATAATAAAAATCCTATAGTAAGAGGAGTCATCAGGAACCTAATCTAATCAGTTTAAACAAATAAAAATAAAATAAAAACAATTGATGTATACATAACATAATAATGTAATATACATAGCGGCATTACTACGAAGAACAATATCCAGTGGGGACGAACTCCGATGCAGAGGCGCTGAGTCGAGCAGATCGAGCCGCGAGCTGTATTACTGCGTGAGCTGAGACCGCAGAGACCACAGTGACACCTGAGTCGCTTTGCTCGACGCTCTGGCTAGAGTCGAGACGGTGCGGCGAGCGTTGAGCGGGCGAGTTCCGAGGGAGGGGGTAGCGGTGAACTCACCCGCTCCGAGACAAATAGTTCGTTCCCTTGCGAGCGGGTTTTTGCAAGTAGTTCCTATGTTATCCGCTAGGTGGCTCTCTGTCCTGTTGCTCGCATCAACTGCCCAGAGGGCAGGACGTGCGACTGAAACGATCGCCGACAGAGTGCGATGCGAAGTTACGCTGCGCCAGACACTGCACGCGGCAGACGACGCACAGACGCCACGGCATATGTGAAACACAAAATCCAATGGGGCACTGCACAATGCAGGCAGCCAAGGTAGAAGCAGGGCAGAGGCCAGCGCTGGCTGTGTTGTGTGGCGTGCACTGTGCTCTGACCAGCAGAGGCGCTGCTGATATGCTCCGTCTCTCTCTCTCTCTCTCTCTCTCTATCTCTCTCTCTCTCTCTCTCTCTCTCTGCCGTGGGAAACGTTTGGAGCTACCGTTCTTTTTTTCTGAATCACTGATTGTTCACTCCTTTGAAAGATTGAACTCTATGAATTAGTTCAAGAGCGGATCCCCCATCTCTAGTGGGAATGCCATTCGATCGTTTGTTTTCATTTCATACAAATCTAAAGGTTGTCAATTCAAGTAAATATCTAGGGATAACAATTCAAATAAATTACAACGATCATATAGGTAATGTGGGGGTGGCGAACCAAAGACTGCGTTTAATTTGCAGAATAAAACAGACCCACCAGAGAGACTGCCTACAGTCTCCATAGTCACCATAGCCCGTCGTCTGCTGTGGAGTGTAGGATCTTTGCGAGACGGGATGAAGGAGGACATCGAACATGTTCCAAGAAGGGCAACTCGTTTCGTATTATCGCGAACTACGGGAGAGGGTTAACGGATATTATACGCCATTTGGGGTGGGAATTACGCCACTGGCCATTAAAATAGCTACACCAAGAAGAAATACAGCTGATTATTATACTAGAACTCACATGTGATTACATTTTCACGCAATTTGGGTGCATAGATCCTGAGAAATCAGTACCCTGAACAACCACCTCTGGCCGTAATAACGGCCTTAATACGCCTGGGCATTGAGTCAAACAGAGTTTGGATGGCGTGTACAGTTATAGCTGCCCATGCAGCTTCAACACGATACCATAGTTCATGAAGAGTAGTGACTGGCGTATTGTGACGAGACAGTTGCTCGGCCACCATTGACCAGACGTTTTCAATTGGTGAGAGATCTGCAGAATGTGCTGGCCAGGGCAGCAGTCGAACATTTTCTGTATCCAGAACGGCACGTACAGGACCTGCAACATGCGGTCGTGCATTATCCTGCTGAAATGTAGGGTTTCGCAGGGATCGAATTAAGGGTAGAGCCACGGGTCGTTCATATTTGAAATGTAACGTCCACTGTTCAAAGTGCCGTCAATGCGAACAACAGGTGACCGAGACGAGTAACCAATGGCACCCCATACCATCACGCCGGGTGATACTCCAGTATGGCGATGACGAATGCACGCTTGCAATGTGCGTTCACCGCGATATCGCCAAACACGGATGCGACCATCACGATGCTGTAAACAGAACCTGGATTCACCCGAAAAAATGACGTTTTGCCATTCATGCACCCAGGTTCGTCGTTGAGTACACCATCGCAAGTGCTCCTGTCTGTGATGCAGCGTCAAGGATAACCGCAGCCATGGTCTCCATGCTGCTGCAAACGTCGTCGAACTCTTCGTACAGATGGTTGTTGTCTTGCAAACGTCCCCATCTGTTGACTCAGGGATCGAGACGTGGCTGCACGATCCGTTACAGCCATGCGGATAAGATGCCTGTCATCTCCACTGCTAGTGATACTAGGCCGTCACTCTGTGACGTCTCCACGGTCGACACATTGCGCTCTGCTGCCTACATACAACCGGCTACAATATAACCGACTACACCACTTCACTGCTGTGATTTACGTCAGTGGCGGAGCATAATATGAAAGGGTGTTAACGACTTTATTAAATCTACGACATTCCAGAGCGACCAGTGCTGCTCTTATAAGGGGAACTGACTAACAATATGTCCGGCGGCAGCATGATTACCACATTTAGCGTTGAATTCTGAACTACACACATGAAAAACAGTTTTGCATCATACCGGTTCCCAGAATTCCTGAAGATACACGTTGACTGTGGATATTGTATCACAGACACAGTCTTTTTGACTGTTCAGAGATGACACTAAACCCGGCCAAAGTTATAAACAACCATGCACGAGCAGCCCCTATTAGACGGAGGGAGACCGACAGCCGATCAGTTCCAGTCGTTCCAGCAGGAAGGAGGTACACGGCTCGTGTTGTCTGTAGTTCAACCGTGCCTAGACGGTCAACACCACGCTTCGATCGAGTCCGCATTGTTACTTTGTGCCAGGAAGGACTCTCAACACGAGAAGTGTCCAGGCGTCTCAGAGTGAACCAAAGCGATGTTAACTTCCTGGCAGATTAAAACTGTGTGCCCGACCGAGACTCGAACTCGGGACCTTTGCCTTTCGCGGGCAAGTGCTCTACCATCTGAGCTACCGAAGCACCACCCACGCCCGGTACTCACAGCTTCTGCCAGTATCTCGTCTCCTACCTTCCAAACTTTACAGAATCTCTCCTGCGAAATTTGTAGAACTAGCACTCCTGAAAGAAAGGATACAACGGAGACATGGCTTAGCCACAGCCTGAGGGATGTTTCCAGAATGCGATTTTCACTCTGCAGCGGAGTGTGCGCTGGTTAAGTTTGGAAGTTAGGAGACGAAATACAGGCAGAAATAAAGCTGTGAGTACCGGACGTGAGTCGTGCTTCGGTAGCTCAGATGGTAGAGCACTAGTCCGCGAAAGGCAAAGGTCCCGAGTTCGAGTCTCGGTCGGGCACACAGTTTTAACCTGCCAGGAAGTTTCATATCAGCGCACACTCCGCTGCAGAGTGAAAATCTCATTCTGCAAAGCGATGTTGTTTGGACGTGGGGAAGGTACAAAGAGACAGGAACTGTCGATGACATGCCTCATTCAGGCCGCCCAAGGGCTACTACTGCGTTGGATGACCGCTACCTACGGATTATGGCTCGGAGGAACCCTGACAGCAACGCCACCATGTTGAATAATGCTTTTCGTGCAGCCACGGGACGTCGTGTTACGACTCAAACTGTGCGCAGTAGGCTGCATTATTTAGGTATCGGACCTGATACCAAGTACTGTATCGAGTCTTCGAGGGGAGCGGCCGTATTTACGTAGGTTGCCCAGAAACTGGACGCCAAACATTTCTTCTCTACTTGCCGGCCAAATAGTATCATTGAGAAGTAAGTCACGATCGCTATTCGAACTGCCTACTTCCGACTCTACCGCCAACCAACCAGTATCGGCCACTGCCAATTATCGTGGCGAATTATCGTGCAACGCGAAACTGCTGTAGCCGGCCGCAATGGGTCTAGGCGCTTCAGTCCGGAACCGCGTTGCTGCTACGGTCGCAGGTTCGAATCCTCCCTCGGGCATGGATGTGTGTGATGTCCTTAGGTTAGTTAGGTTTAAGTAGTTCTATGTCTAGGGGACTGATGACCTCAGATGTTAAGTCCTGTAGTGCTTACAGCTATTTGAACCATTTGAAACTGCTGTCAGGAAAGGAATGGATGTGAGTTTCTGGCTGACTCTTCTGAATTTCCTATCCCTTTCAGACCCAATACGCACAATTGTGTGGGTGCGGTTTATTTGCGTTGCAGCATCATATTATTCCGCTATGCAGTTGAGTCCCAATTCACACGAGTGTGCAGGAATCGCTGTTTCGTATACAACTCTATTTATATCGATATCTTGTTACAGACGCGAGATATTGTCTCTTAATCTTTGGTAATTTTAAAGATGGCGGGTCGGAAGCATGTCTGTCGCGGTAAATGTTTATTGTGGTTTATTTATTGCGTTTTTACATTTGAAAAAATGTGTTTGAGATTCGGAAAGGTGTACAGAACTAAATAAAAATATGTCCGCCACAATTATTTGAATACTTTCATAGCTACAATGACTGTAACATCCACACGCACAATTGTGCGTGTTGGGACTATTTTACTGGCATATGGTCGTTTTCGGTTGATGTTTGTAGTTACGATTCGGAACAGATAAGTCATTTTACTATTCTATTTACGCATTATTTTCACATTTCGTTTGTTTGTTTCGTTTTAGCAACAACGAAAGGTTCAGTACTTGATTTTGAATTTTATCAAGGTAAATCAACTCCCCTGCCAGATGTTGGCCTGGGTCTTGGGCCACCTGTAGTACTTCGCCTTGCTCCAACGTTACCTCAAGGTGCAAGACTATATTTTGACAGATATTTTACAGCTTTGCCATTATTGCAACAGTTACTTGACCTAGGGCTGGAAGGAACAGGAACCATAATGAAAAACAGAGTGAAACCAGTTCACCTGACAGAAGAAAAAAGACTGAAGAGAGGAAATATGGAAAAATTCTGCAGGGACGATGATAAAATAGTCATTGTCCAGTGGAAAGATTCAAAAGCTGTGACGATCTTCCTGGACTCCGACAAGTGATTGGGTTAGCGCTAATTTCTTCTTCTTCAGGACAGGAACATGAAAGTGAATCCGGTGAAGAGCCACCAAATAAAATGTACAAACCAGCAAACACACCATGTGATGAGAAGCGGCTAGACGGATATCATCACTGGCCAACTGTTGATGATTTACCTTCAGCTCGTTGCTGCAGGCAAAAAAACTGCAAGAAGAGGACGAGAACAAAATGTCTGAAGTGTAATATTTATTTGTGTTTGTCAAAAGACAGTAATTGCTTTCGTGAATATCACTGCAAGAAATGACAAACATGCAAGATAATCCCAATCCACACAATCGTGTGGGTTCAAAATTTGTATCAAAATTAAAAAATAAAATTTTCTAAGGAATTGGTCCACGATTCTATATTTTTTTTAGTTATAAAAATGCATTTATTTGAAAATTTTCATTTCAAGTTTGGGTGGGGGTCTGAAAGGGCTAAACATTACGAGGCGAAAGTCAGGGTTGAGTTTCGGACAAGTTGGCTGGCGACTTCCGCTCGCTCCAACCGCGGGAAAAGTGATACATCGGCCAGACCACAGTGACCGCACTGCAGGCGGTCCTGGAATTCTTACGACGCAAACAAGCTCAACGTGGGCCCCCACCAGTATGGGGTAGCGAAGCCATCTCCTCTTGCAGTGCACGCACTACTGGAATCACCAACAGACCGTAAGGGCACGACCACAAGACTACGGAATTAGGTCCGTAAAAAAATTTCTTTGGTCTGAGCCAGTGGTTCCCAACCTTTCCGAGACCGCCCCGCAGTGCAACAAGATATAAGCTAGAACCTTACATCCTTCCCCCCCCCCCCCCCCTCCCAAGATGTTTTATTAAACCTGGCACTGATGAATCAATGAAGTAACTGCTGCTGTTTATTTCTAAGAACCTCTTTATAGACTGATCAAAGTAATCTCAGAAAAGAAAGCTACGCATCCGCGCTGAGAGTAGACATCTGGTTACAGAACGTGCTTCCTCTGTACAAGTCCTCTTCTTGCAGACGCTTGCTTTGCCTACTCCCTGTACCCCAGTTCATATCAACCAAATTAAAAGGTGTCTACTGTACGAGGTGCATTCAAGTTCTAAGGCCTCCGATTTCTTTTCTCCGGACTGGAAAGAGATAGAAACATGCGCATTGTTTTAAAATGAGGCCGCGTTCATTGTCAATACGTCCCAGAGATGGCAGCACCGTACGGCAGATGGAATTTTACCGCCAGCGGAGAGAATGAGAACTGTTTTAAATACTTAAAATGGCGTCGTTTTCCTTACTTGAACAGCGTGCAATCAATCGTTTGCTGAATTTGCGTGCTGTGAAACCAATTGAAATTCATCGACAGTTGAAGGAGACATGTGGTGATGGAGTTATGGATGTGTCGAAAGTGCGTTCTTGGGTGCGACAGTTTAATCAAGGCAGAACATCATGTGACAACAAACCGAAAATACCTCGGGCTCACACAAGCCGGTCTGACGACACGATCGAGAAAATGGAGAGAATTGTTTTGGGGTATTGCCGAATGACTGTTGAACAGATCGCCTCCAGAGCTGGCATTTCTGTGGGTTCTGTGCACACAATCCTGCGTGACGACCTGAAAATGCGAAAAGTGTCATCCAGGTGGGTGCCACGAATGCTGACGGACGACCACATGGCTGCCCGTGTGGCATGTTGCCGAGCAATGTTGACGCGCAACGACAGCACGAATGGGACTTTCTTTTCGTCGGTTGTGACAATGGATGACGTGGATGCCATTTCTCAATCCAGAAACAAAGCGCCAGACAGCTCAATGGAAGCACACAGATTCACCGCCACCAAAAAAATTTCGGGTAACCGCCAGTGCTGAAAAAATGATGGTGTCCATGTTCTGGGACAGCGAAAGCGTAATCCTTACCCATTGCGTTCCAAAGGGCACTACGGTAACAGGTGCATCCTACGAAAATGTTTTGAAGAACAAATTCCTTCCTGCACTGCAACAAAAACGTCCGGGAAGGGCTGCGCGTGTGCTGTTTCACCAAGACAACGCACCCGCACATCGAGCTAACGTTACGCAACAGTTTCTTCGTGGTAACAACTTTGAAGTGATTCCTCATGCTCCCTACTCACCTGACCTGGCTCCTAGTGACTTTTGGCTTTTTCCAACAATGAAAGACACTCTCCGTGGCCACACATTCACCAGCCGTGCTGCTATTGCCTCAGCGATTTTCCAGTGGTCAAAACAGACTCCTAAAGAAGCCTTCGCCGCTGCCATGGAATCATGGCGTCAGCGTTGTGAAAAATGTGTACGTCTGCAGGGCGATTACGTCGAGAAGTAACGCCAGTTTCATCGATTTCGGGTGAGTAGTTAATTAGAAAAAAAATCGGAGGCCTTAGAACTTGAATGCACCTCGTACTTTGACCTACTGTTTGTAAATCGCTTGCCTCCCTGAAACTGGAAGCCTTCAGGCTGTCAATCTTTTGTGTCTGACTACTGCCACTAATAATAACAATACTCTGTGGTGGTCTGTGTTGTGTTATGCTGTCAAATGGTTCAATTGGCTCAAAGCACTATGGGACTTAACATCCGAGGTCATCCGTCCCCTAGAAATTAGAACTACTTGAGCGTAACTAACCTAAGGCCATCACACACATCCGTGCCAGAGACAGGATTCGAACCTGCGACCGTAGCAGCAGCGCGGTTCCGAACTGAAGCGCCTTTAACCGCTCGGTCACAGCAGCCGGCTGTTATGCTGTCAGTTAATTTATTTTTGTGAAGTGACTAATGTAGCAAATCCTGATCTATTGCGGGAACCTCCTACAAGTTGTGGAAGGCATTGCCATCAGATACTTAAGCATACTCGATGTGATACATACGTCTCAGTTTCACTGTCACGGACGCATCGTACAAAGTACGTGTGTAGTGGATGCACTGTGTGAGGAAGATATTGTTCAGACGTTCGTTTTGCAAGCTGTAATCTCCACCCCATTATGTTACAGAACACTGCAAGCAAAAAGGTACTTTCTTGTAACTTACGTAATCAATATCATAATCTTACGTAACAGTGATAATAGTAATGAGCTTTAAAACTAATTCAATTTTGTGACTGAAATACAACTGAGCGCTTTTGTTTTCACCCCTCAGAAAATTACATTTTACTCTTCAGGGGCCGGCCGCGGTGGTCTAGCGGTTCTGGCGCTGCAGTCCGGAACCGCGGGACTGCTACGGTCGCAGGTTCGAATCCTGCCTCGGGCATGGGTGTGTGTGATGTCCTTAGGTTAGTTAGGTTTAAGTTGTTCTAAGTTCTAGGGAACTGATGACCTCAGATGTTAAGTCCCATAGTGCTCAGAGCCATCTCAACCATTTGTCTTGAAAAGATCGTATAGGATGAATATCAATGAAATGAAAACCATGGTAACAGAGAACAGTCGAATTAAATCAGGCGCTGCTGAAGAAATTAGACTGGTGAATGAGTCATTAAAAGTAGCACGTGAATTCTGATCTTTGGGTAAGAAAACAACTAACGTTGGCCAAAGTAGAGAAGACGTAAAACGACGGCTGGGAATAACATGGGACCGCTTACGAAAAAGAAAAAATTGTTAACGATGAATACAGATTTTGTATATTTGTGGTAAGGTCTTACGGGACCAAACTGCTGAGGTCATCGGTCCCTAATCCTACACACTAATTAATCTAACTTTATTTAAACTAACTTATGGTATGGACAACACACACAGCCATGCCCAAGGGATGAGTCGAACCTCAGACGGGGGCAGCCGGGCGGACCGTAACAAGTCGGGCGGACCGTAACAAGTCGGGTGCACCGTGACAAGTCGGCCTAGACCGCGCGGCTAGCCCGCGCGGAGATGAATATAAATTTATGATTTAAGAAACACTTTTTTGAAGGTATTTGGTTGGAGTGGAGTCTAGTGTGGAAGTGAGACGTGGACGATGAACACTTCAGACCAAAAGAGAATAGTACCTTTTGAAAGACCCCTAAAGATTAGTTGGGTAGAACCCGTGAGTGATGAACACGCACTGAATCGAACTGGCGGCGAAAGAAATTTAATGAACAACTTGACCAAGAGAAGGGATAGCTTGCTGGGATACTTAGTGAGGCAGTGAGGAATCAGCGGTTTGATACTGGAGGGAAATGTGTGTGTGTGTGTGTGTGTGTGTGTGTGTGTGTGTGTGTGTGTGTGTGTGAGTATGGGAGGTGGTACGGGGGGGGGGGGGGAGTGGGAGGTTAAAACTGTAGAGGGAGATCAAGACGTGTTTACAGCAAGCGGGCTCAAATGGGCGTGTGTTGCGGCAGTTAGGCACAGACGAACAGCGTTAAGCTGTCGGCACACGGACCGTTCATTCGAACGTCGACTTTGATCGTGGCGAGTTCACATTGCTGCTGAACACACAAAAAAAAGCGAATACGGCGCAGGTTACGTGTCTCTCAACGTGATATACGAGATCGCAGCGTCACTTATCGGCTATATGTGGCTCGCAAATCACACTGTTTACTACAAGCACTGGCGCAAAATCCCTGTGCTAGCTCTGTTAAACACACACATTTCCTCGCTTGCCCATACGCTAATCGCGTTGTTCTGACTGTAGTAGACATAAATAAAAACTTCGATATCCATGAACACGTTATCAAGCGAAGAGTAAAGTACTACGAGTACCTCCAGTCAATAAGGACATCAGCTTTTAAAAGTTCCATTGCAAATAATGAAGTGCAAATTTAAAGCAGTTCTCCGCATAACATAAAAATTACCTCATCGTTCTCCAAAAAAAATGGTTCAAATGGCTCTGAGCACTATGGAACTCAACATCTATGGTCATAAGTCCCCTAGAACGTAGAACGACTTAAACCTAAATAACCTAAGGACATCACACAACACCCAGTCATCGTTCTCACTTTTTAGTAAACCTCTAAGGCCATTCTGACTTGATTACTCTTCCTATTCAGTAACAGAATCTTTACAACGTGTGAAATACAAGCTTTCAACCAACAAACTGCAAAATATCTTACTGCAAGTAATGCAAGTCTTGTAGAATGAGCCAGTTGAACAAATTCACCCCTCCAGGAGAGGGCACTTACATTTACACAACGTCGAAAATTACAGAATTAATTAAGTCTATTAATAAGAGAGTATCACAACCTATTAGGAAACGCGAAGATGAGTAACAACAAATTAGGATGTAGCGAGGCGAGAACCCGCAAAACACCACACATTACTGATTTTGTCCATTAGAAATAGTTTTGCGAAAGCCTGCGACTGTGAAAACAATGAATGGGTTTGTCTATAACCAACTTCTCTGCTACCAGTGAGGATTTTCTTTTACTCGTATTGTTCCCGAACTGATTCCCATTTTCAAGTTTTTGTCCTCTTTGTACTACGCCATTTTTACGTAATATTTTCGATGTGTGACGTTCTGCTTCCTTTTGTTGACTTTACTGCAATATATAAAAAATGTGCAATTTTCAGTTAGTTACCGATTTTTGTGTGTAGTTAGTGGCCAAATTTGGAAGAAATTGTTCTTACAGTTTCTTTACGCTCCAACTGTGCAAAGTCTCACACACGATAAATTTGTGTGTGATGTCTAACGTGTGAGGCCCTGTACAGATGGACCGTAAGGAAACTGTAAATACAAGTTCTTCCAAATTTAGCAAGTAACTACATATAAAAAACAATAACTAACTAAAAATTGCGCGTTTTTTATGTATTTCAATAATGTCTACAAAACAAAGTGGAACCTCACAGATCGAAAACATTACGTAAATATGGCGTAGTACTACAAGTAGGCTGTTTAGGTTTTTATGTTGGTAACGTCACGTAGCGCTCTGTGTGAAAATCACTGGCTGTGCTGTGTGCAGTCTGTGGCTGGTTGGCATTGTTGGAATGTTTGCTATTGTAGGGTTGGGCGGTTGGATGTAAACAGCGCGTAGCGTTGTGCAATTGGAGGTGAGCCGCCAGCAGTTGTGGATGTGAGCCGCCAGCAGAGAGATGGCGGAGATTTGAGAGCGGATGATCTGGACGTGTGACCATTAGAAAGAGTAAATTTGTAAAACTGGATGTCACGAACTGATATATATATATATATATATATATATATATATATATATATATATATATATATATATATATATATATATATATAAAGCCCTCCGTGACTAACTGTACTAAACTGTACTGTACTGTACTAAAACATTAGGTATATAGTACATTAATAAAATTAAAGTTTTTACTGACTCGAAAAGATGCAGTACTTACAAGTCACATATTACGAGGTGTATTCAAGTTCTAAGGCCTCCGATTTTTTTTTTCTAATTAACTACTCACCCGAAATCGATGAAACTGGCGTTACTTCTCGACGTAATCGCCCTGCAGACGTACACATTTTTCACAACGCTGACGCCATGATTCCATGGCAGCGGCGAAGTCTTCTTTAGGAGTCCGTTTTGACCACTGGAAAATCGCTGAGGCAATAGCAGCACGGCTGGTGAATGTGCGGCCACGGAGAGTGTCTTTCATTGTTGGAAAAAGCCAAAAGTCACTACGAGCCAGGTCAGGTGAGTAGGGAGCATGAGGAATCACTTCAAAGTTGTTATCACGAAGAAACTGTTGCGTAACGTTAGCTCGATGTGCGGGTGCGTTGTCTTGGTGAAACAGCACACGCGCAGCCCTTCCCGGACGTTTTTGTTGCAGTGCAGGAAGGAATTTGTTCTTCAAAACATTTTCGTAGGATGCACCTGTTACCGTAGTGCCCTTTGGAACGCAATGGGTAAGGATTACGTCCTCGCTGTCCCAGAACATGGACACCATCATTTTTTCAGCACTGGCGGTTACCCGAAATTTTTTTGGTGGCGGTGAATCTGTGTGCTCCCATTGAGCTGACAGGCGCTTTGTTTCTGGATAGAAAAGTGGCATCCACGTCTCATCCATTGTCACAACCGACGAAAAGAAAGTCCCATTCGCGCTGTCGTTGCGCGTCAACATTGCTCGGCAACATGCCACACGAGCAGCCATGTGGTCGTCCGTCAGTATTCGTGGCACCCACCTGGATGACACTTTTCGCATTTTCAGGTCGTCATGCAGGATTGTGTGCACAGAACCCACAGAAATGCCAACTCTGGAGACGATCTGTTCAACAGTCATTCGGCAATCCCCCATAACAATTCTCTCCACTTTCTCGATCATGTCGTCGGACCGGCTTGTGCAAGCCCGACGTTGTTTCGGTTTGTTGTCACACAATGTTCTGCCTTCATTAAACTGTCGCACCCACAAACGCACTTTCGACACATCCATAACTCCATCACCACATGTCTCCTTCAACTGTCGATGAATTTCAATTGGTTTCACACCACGCAAATTCAGAAAACGACGATTGCACGCTGTTCAAGTAAGGAAAACGTCGCCATTTTAAGTATTTAAAACAGTTCTCATTCTCGCCGCTGGCGGTAAAATTCCATCTGCCGTACGGTGCTGCCATCACAGCATTCCCGAGGTACCGATGAAGTGGGGATTTTCCTGTACGACCATTTCACGAGTGCAACGTGAACATCAGGAACCCAGTAAAACATCAGATCTCCGACATCGTTGCGCCGGAGAAAGATCCTTCAAGAACTGGACCAACGATGACTGAAGAGAATCGTTGAACGTGACAGAAGTGCAACCCTTCCGCAAACTGCTGCAAATTCCAATGCTAGGCCATTAATAAGTGTCAGGGTGCGAACCAATCAACGAAAGGACGTCGACATGGGCTTCCGGAGCCGAAGGCGCACTTGCGTACCCCTTATGACTGCACGACACAAAGCTTTACGCCTTGCCTGCCAACACCGACATTGGTCTGTTGATGACTGGAAACATTTAGCCTGGTAGGACGAGTCTCGTTTCAAATTGTACCGAGCGGATGGACGTGTATGCATATAGAGACAACCTCGTGGTAGATGGATCCTGCATGCCAGCAGGCAACTGTTGAAGCTGGTGGAGACTCCGTAACGGTGTTGGGCGTGTGCAGTTGAGTGACGTGGGACTCCTGATAACGTCTAGATACGACTGTGACACGTGATACATACGTAAGCATCCTGTCTGATCACCTGCACCCATTCAGTCCACTGTGCATGCCGACGGACTCGGGCAAATCCAGCAGGACAATGCAACACCCCAGACGTACAGAATTGCTACAGAGTGGCTGCGGGAACACTTTTCTGAATTTAAACACTTCCGCTGCCGACCAGAGTCGCCAGAGATGGACATTATTGAGCACATCTGGGATGCCTTGCAACGTGCTGTTCACAAGACGTCCCCACCCCCTCGTACTCTTACAGATTTATGGACAGCCCTTTAGGATTCATGTTGTCAATTCCCTCCAGCACTACTTCTGACATTAGTCGAGTCCATGCCACGTCCTGTTGCGGCACTTCTGCGTGCTCGCGGGTCCCTGTACGATATTAGGCAGATAACCAGTTTCTTTCACTGTCCAGTGTCTAATGGTAGGTGTTTGAACTGCGAAGATAGGTATTAAAATCACTCACACAGAAAGAGAAAATTAAAACAAGGCGGGGTGTCGTAAACCTCAGTTACTTCAGTGTGCCGTCTCCCTTGCATGCTGTCGCTCGCTGTTGACGTACGGTCATATGTCGATGGGTGGATGAGCGGCTGGAAGTGACAGACAATAAGCTGCGCCTCGTAAAGCCCATTGCGCGGCCGTGGCGCACGTCCTCCCAGCCACGCAGGAGAGACGAGCTCCTCCTAAAGCCGTCGGCCCACGGACCGTGCATCCGAACATTGAGCGGTCCGAGTTTGTGACGCCAGACAATGAAATAGCGCGTTGGGGAGTCTTTCCGGACGTGCAGACCAGTATCTGACATGTCAGATATTCTGAACGTGCGTTTGAACGTTGACTAGTGAAGTGCCGGGACGCCATCTACGTCATCTCCCTTCAGTACAGAGTCGCGAGGCACCCTATTGGCTTCCAGCTGAAACAGCAGCGTCTCTGAGCAGCAGGAAATCCCGTGTGTCTCGAAAACCTTCCCTTACCTGTACGACTCGTTGCACTAAAATGACGAGAAAAATAATACTGATGGTAAAAGAACATTTGTAACTTGCGTATTATGAGAGTATACCATTTGAAGGCAACGCCATCTTGAGGACCCATAAAAAATGCATTGCTGTTGGTACAATTTGTTGTAATCAAATTCCAGTTAGTAATATAGGTACGACTAAAACTTTCAGGACACCATAAGGTGCACAACTGGCCATTAAAATTCCTACACCACAAAGATGACGTGCTACAGACGCGAAATTTAAGCGACAGGAAGAAGATGCTGTGATACGCAAATGATTAGCTTTTCAGAGCATTCACACAAGGTTGGCGCCGGTGGCGACACCTACAACGTGCTGACATGAGGAAAGTTTCCTACCGATTTCTCATACACAAACAGCAGTTGACCGGCGTCGCCTGGTGAAATATTGTTGTGGTGGCTCGCGTAAGGAGGAGAAATTCGTACCATCCCGTTTCCGCCTTTCATAAAGGTCGGATTGTAGCCTATCGTGATTGCGGTTTATCGTATCGCAACATTGCTGCTCGCGTTGGTCGAGATCCAGTGTTAGCAGAATATGGAATCGGTGGGTTCAGGAGGGTAATACGGAACGCCGTGCTGGATCCCAACGGCCTCGTATCACTAGCAGTCGACATGGCAGGCATCTTATCGGCATGGCTGTAACAGATCGTGCAGCTACGTCTCGATCCCTGAGTCAACAGATGGGGACGTTTGCAAGACAACAACCATCTGCACGAACAGTTCGACGACGTTTGCAGCAGCATGGACTATCAGCTCGTAGACCATGGCTGCGGTTGCCCTTCACGCTGTACCACAGACAGGAGCGCCTGCGATGGTGTACTCAACGACGAACCTTGGTGCACGAATGTCAAAACGTATTTTTTTCGGGTGAATCCAGGTTCTGTTTACAGCATCGTGATGGTCGCATCCGTGTTTGGCGACATCGCGGTGAACGCGCATTGGAAGCGTGTATTCGTCATCGCCATACTGGTGTATCTCCTGGCTTGATGGTATGGGGTGCCATTGGTTACTCGTCTCGGTCACCTCTTGTTCGCCTTGACGGCACTTTGAACAGTGGACGTTACATTTCAGATGTGTTACGACCCGTGGCTCTACCCTTCATTCGATGCCTGAGAAACCTTACATCTCAGCAGGATAATGCACGACCGCATTTTGCAGGTCCTGTACGGGCCTTTCTGGATACAGAAAATGTTCCACTGCTGCTCTGGCCAGCACATTCTCCAGATCTCTCACCAATTGAAAACGTCGTTTCGATGGTGGCCGAGCAATTAGCTCGTCATAATACGCCAGTCACTACTCTTGATGAACTGTGGTATCGTGTTGAAACTGTATGGGCAGCTGTACCTGTACACGCCATCCAAGCTCTGTTTGAGTCAATGCCCATACGTATCAATGCCGTTATTATGGCCAGAGGTGGTTGTTCTGGGTACTGATTTCTCAGGATCTATGCACCCAAATTGCGTGAAAATGTAATCACATGTCAGTTCTAGTATAATATATTTCTCCAATGAATACCCGTTTATTATCTGCATTCTTCTTGGTGTAGCAATTTTAATGGCCAGTAGTGTATGTAGTCCGCCAAACTTCGTCGTCGATTGAGCTCAATGAGTGCCGGCACAGTAGTTCAGACCTGGCTGGTCTCTGTAATATAAGGGATCGCCAACGAGCTTCAAGGGATGTCATGTGACGTCCGCTAGGACGAAATAACGAACAAAATGCAAAGAAAAGGCTAGCGTCATAGATTTATAAGGAAAAGTCGAATGTGTTTGTAATTCGTATCTGCAATTTTATTCTAACTTTCGCGTTTTTAGTACGTTCAGGTACTACCTTATTAATTTAACACAAATATATATTTCAATATTCGCTGTTATGTAATTATAAGTGCGCTCTGTTTGAAGAGTAAATTCGTTCGATTGACTTAATCTGCAGGACAGCTTGCGCTACTTGTAAGATATTTTGCGCTGTTTTCTTTTTTAAGTTTTGTAATTCGGATGTTCTAAAGCTGGCCGGCCATTGTGGACGAGCAGTTCTAGGCGCTTCACTGCGGAAACCAATAGTGGGAAGCAAGAAGGTGTTTAAAACATCAGTGTAGGCCTGTACTGTGATAGTGCCAAGCAAAACAACAAGGGGTGCAAGCCCCCTCCATGAAAAACATGACCACACCATTACACCACCACCTCCGAATTTTACTGATGGCACTACACACGCTGGCAGATGACGTTCACCGGGCATTCGCCACGCCCACAGCATGCCATCGGATCGCTACATTGTGTACCGTGATTCGTCACTCCACATAACGTTTTTCCACTGTTTAATCGTTCAATGTTTACGCTCCTTCCAGCAAGCGAGGCGTCGTTTGGCATTTAACGGCGTGATGTGTAGCTCATGAGCAGCCGCTCGATCATGAAATCCAAGTTTTCTCACCTCCGGCGTAACTGTCATAGTACCTGCAGTGGATCCTGATGCAGTTTGGAATTCCTGTGTGATCGTCTGGATAGATGCGTGCTGTTACACAATAGGAGCCTCTTCAACTGTCGGCGGTCTCTGCCAGTCAACAGACGAGGTCGGCCTGTACGCTTTAGAGCTGTACGTGTCCCTTCACGTTTCCAATTCACTATCCAATCAGAAACAGTGGACCTAGGGATGTTTAGGAGTGTGGAAATCTCGCGTACAGACGTATGACACAAGTGACACCCAATCACGTGACCACGTTCAAAGTCCGTGAGTTCCACGGAACGCCCCATTCTGCTCTCTCACGGTGTCTAATGACTGCTGAAGTCGCTGATATGGAGTACCTGGCAATAGGCGGCAGCACAAGGAGCCTAACATGAAAAACGTATGTTTTTGGTGGTGTCCGGATACTTTTGATCACATAGTGTATGTTCCACAAGCAGTTCTGTGAACCGCTGGCGTTGCTTTTGTCAAGGTGAAAACTTCAATAATTTACGTTCTGCAGCTCTGAGCCAGCTGTTGCGACCAACTGGTCAACATGGACCACCTCTGGTTTTCACGGAGAGGGTGGATGTAGCTTCAATTAAAAGGAACTCAGTCGACATTAAGAGTGCAAAAGGTATTCCCCTGCCGAACGTAGAAGAGAGGGGCAGAGGGGGGGGGGGGTATAGAGTACACTGAAGGCCTCTACGAGGGAGAAGACTGACACGACAGAAGATGAAATGGTAGTTGATTTGGAACACAGAGGGTATCCCGTATTACAGTCAGAGTTTGAAGGTCTTGAGATCCAACAATGCAGACGACATAGATAAAATTTCATCAGGGGGAGGGGGGAGGCAAGGGGACCCGCGACCAAAATATTACTTCAAGAAGTGTGTAGAATGTATAAGACATACCAACGGATTTTCGGAAAAATATCATCTAGAAGGCATCAAAAGCAGGCCAGTACGATAACCATTCCATAATCAGGCACATAGCTGCCGACGAAATACAGAAAAAAAGTAGGATAGAAAATTGAGGATTTGATGGATGATCATGAGTTTGGATTTAGGAAAGGATCCGGAGAGGAGGTTCTGACGCTGCGATTGACATTGGACAGAAGACTTAAGAAAACAAAGACATTTTCATACGATCTGTTTACCTAGAAAACGTGTTACAGGACGTAAAGTGATGCACGATATTTGAAATTCTCATAAAAATATGTAAATGTTATAGAAAACAACAGGTTACATACGAGAGCCAAGACGGAACAATAAGAGTGGGAAACCAAGACCGAAGTCCACGGTTAAAAAGGGTGGAAGGGCGACCATGCAGTGGTTTTTCACTACCGTTGGTCGCTACATCGAAAAAGCAATACCGAAAATTAAAGGCGCTCTGAGGAGTAGAATTAAAATTCAGAGCGAAAGGATATGACTAAGGATCCTTTCGAATTGATGCACAGTTTAATGAGCGACAGAATATGGGCTGAAAGTAAACGACAAAGAAGGAAAGTGAAGACAACAAAAAAGGCAGTCAGCGTCAAAATTAACAAAAAAATTGCGGACCAGGAAGTAGACGAACTGCTAGCTTGGAAGCAAAACAACAGGTGTCAGACGAAGCAAGGAGGCTATAAAGAAACAGACTACAAGGCAACAAAGAGGGTATTCGTGGCTAAGAGAATTGTATCGGTGTCAAACATGGACATTAATTTGAAGAGAAGCCTCCTTAGAACGTACACTCGGAGCATAACATTGTATGGTACTGAGTCACTGACTGTGCCAAAATTGGAGAATAAGAGAATCGAAGCACCTGATAAGTTGTGCTACAGAAGGATGTCCAGAAGTTGGGTGTACTGATGAAGGCGCCACTGCGTTGTGTTTAGGTAGCAGTCGGCTACTGCGACGCAAACACACCACTGTGGACGACACCCGAAGCTCTGCTTCACTTTTAACACAGCTCTCGGATACCTGTGTCCAAGATATCGAAACGAGGGCGCCCATAAGCCCCAACACACACAAACGCCCATAAGCCCCCCCCCCCCCCCCCTCGAAACGAGGTTTTCGGCAAATGAGACTACGCAGAGGGTCACATGTACCGAAGAGCCAAAGAAACTGTTACACCTGCCTGGACGACGTGGCGTAGACTGGACTAATGTCTGAAGTAGTGCTAGAGGGAATTGATACCATGAATCCGTAAGACTATGAAGGGGTGGCGATCTCTCCGGAACAGCATGTTGAAAGGCTTCCCAGATATGCTCAATGTTTGGGGCGTTTGGTGTTTAAACTCAGAAGACCGATCCCGGAGCCACTCTAGAAGTTTTCGACGTGTAGGGTGTCGCGTTGTCCTGCTGGAATTGCTAAAGTCCGTCGGAATGCACAATGGACATGAATGGACGCAGGTGATCAGACATGATGCTTAACTAAGTGCCACGTCTCAGACTGGTATCTAGACGTATCGGAGGTCCGGTATCACTCCAACTGCATGTGCCCCACACCATTACAGAGCGTCCACCAGCTTCAACAGTCCCCTGCTGACATGCAGAGTCCATGGATTCTTGAGCTTGTCTCCATACCCGTACACGTCCATCCGCTCGGTACAATTCGAAACGCGACTCGTCCGACCAGGCAATATGTTTCCAGTCATCAACAGTCCAGTTTCGGTGTTGACGGGCCCCAGGCAAGGCGTAAAGCTTTGTGTCGTGTTGTCATCAACGGTAAACGAGTGAGCCTTAGGCTCCGTAAGCCCATGTCGATGATGTTTCGTTGAATGGTTCGCACGGTGACAGCATTGAAATCTGCACCAATTTTCGGAAGCTCTGCACTTCTGTCACGTTGAACGATTCTCCTCAGTCGTCGTTGGGCATGTTCTTGCAGGATCTTTTTCTGGCCGCAGCGATGTCGAAATTTGACGTTTTACCATATTCCTGATATTCACGGTACGGTCGTGAAATGGTCGTAGGGGAAATTCCCCACTTCCTCGCTACGTCGGAGATGCTGTGTCCCATCGCTCGGCGCCGGTTATAACATCACGTTCAGACTCACTTAAATCTTGATAACCTGGCATTGTAGCATCAGTAACCGACCTAACAACAGCGCCAGACACGTGTTGTCTTATGTAGGTGTTGTCGACCGCAGCGCCTTATTTTGCCTGTTTATATATCTCTCTATTTGAATAGGCATGCTTATGCCAGTTTCTTTGGCGTTTCAGTGTATCTTGAACCGTTTCATAAATAGAGGGAGTGTTACTTCCTGCGCGAGTCGTCTTTTGTGTTCATAGATGTAGATCTGAGGGAATGGAGAAAGATGTGGAAAGATCAAAACACAGCACATTATCTTTGCCTAATACGGTGCAGGAAAACCGTTGGCATTCGAAGCCGCTCACAGTCGTTTTGAAAGGGGTAAATACAGGTCCCGTATGCCTTTCAAAGGAAATTCAGGTAAGATGATGGAGGTGAATAGCGATCACCAACTTCCAAAGTACGACTAGACCACAAAAGCTACGGTATACTGATGATTTTTACTTTATGGACCGTCTCACTACAACTGAGTGAAGCACAGTTTTCGTGCCATACGCCATTATTTTCTGCAAGGCAACACAAACCAAAATATTGCATCCAAACAAGTGTTCAGTTCCTAGCGCCGTGAAATGCGGGATAAGGAAAAAAACTGAAAATTGGCATTTATAAGAAGAGGTACAACACCATAAATGCAACAGAAACGTAATATGTAGAAAATCGTCCACGCAACCTGCCACTGAAGATGCCTTGCAGCAAATAAAGATGAAACGCATATGGCACGAAAATTGTTTTTTCAGTTGCAGTCAGACGGTCCATAAAGTAAAAATTATCAGTATAGTGTAATACGAGGGCTATTCGGAAAGTAAGGAACGATAGGTCACGAAATGGAAATCACAGTGAAAATCATATCTGTTTTATTTGCAACAGTTAGCTAAAACTTCCAGCTACTGATCTCCGTAGTCGCCGATCCGACTTAGAAATTTGTCGTAGCGTTGTACCAACTTTCCAATACCCTCGTTGTAGAAGGCAGCCGCCAGTGCTTTCCGCCAATTCTCTACGCTGGCCTACAGCTCGTTGTCTGCGCCAAAATGTTGTCTTCATAGCCAGCGGTTCATGTGAGCAGAGATGAAACTCAGAGGGAGACAATTACGGGCTGCATTGTGGGTAATCAAAGATCTCCAATTGAAAACGATGCAGGAGCGTCTTCATTGCCCCTGCAAAATGCGGCTGAGAATTGTCTTGAAAACGCACGACAATTATGTGATGTTGGCTGCATAGCTTCAGGCAAAATTTCTCACCAGGCCCCCGTACTTGGCAGAAGACACTATTGCTATAGGTATCTTCATGTGCTCCCTGTGTGCTCAGAACTAAAAAGAACAATGTAGGGACCGACGGGCATGCTAGAGACACTGGCCAACATAACTGTGCAGAAACTTCATCGGATTTTCACTGTGGTTTCCATTTCCCGTCCGATTGTTCCTTACTTTCCGAATAACAATCGTAATAGACGCAACTCAGGAAGACAGGGCTACAAAAATTGAAGATACTCTAATGCGTTAATGCGGAGCCAATTTTCGCTGGAAAAATTAGTTCCCATTTTGGCCATCCGGAGCAAGTCTGGCTCTGTGAATGCAAGAAAGACGAACAGAAATTTTTCCTATGTAATGGATTAGGAACGGGACGTAGGCATAAAAGATGAAACAGATGAGAAAGCCATGATGTTGATTTCATTTTTAACCGCCGCTGACACAATTTGTTCAAATATGCGCACCGGAGAAGTTGACGAGATGCCGCCCTAAAAAGATGTCAACAGTTGGTCGAGCATTTACAGTGGAATCTGAGCGACGTGATGATGTGTACTGGCCTTCACATCAGGTAGAAGCCGAATGCGTCCCTGGTAAATGCGGTCTTTTAGATACTGCCGGAGCCAAAAGTCGCATGGATAAAGATCAGGTGATCTTGCAGTTCACACATCTGGAAAACCTCTAGAGATAATACTTTTGTGGAAGGTTGCAGTAAGCAGGTCTTTCTTTGAGCGAGCGACATGTGGTGTTGCCTCATTTTGCATGTTTCCAAACAGTTGCGCTCTTCCAAAGCAGGAATCACATGCTGCAGAAGAAAGTCTCGATAACGTGCAGGCGTCACAGTGCACCTGACAGGCCATCTAAGTTTATCGTTTCTGTTCGGAGACGAACAGACTGAGCGTAAAGATATTTGTGATTTCTCACCACACAGTCGCACATGGGGAGGGCATTGACTCTTCATGGACAGGACATGGTTTAACAGTATCCCAAATGTAGCAGTTCTCTGTATTCCCTACACCTTGCCCCTCCACAAAATAATGCCTAGCCATGTGTCACCAACCTCGAATTGTGCCGGAAACCAAGGAGGAAGTACTGCTACGGATCAAGATGATGATGATGATGTTTGGTTTGTGAGGCGCTCAACTGCGCTGTCATCAGCGCCCGTACAAAGTACCAATTTTATCACAATCCAATTTTGTACACCGTCCAATCCATTCACTGTGACGAATGATGATGGTGATTATGAAATGATAGTCAGCCCCTGGTAGGTGAATGGTCAGCGCGACAGAATGTCACTCCTAAGGGCCCGGGTTCGATTTCAGGCTGGGTCCGAGATTTTCTCCGCTCAGGGACTGGGTGTTGTGTTGTCCCAATCATCATCATTTCATCCCATCGAAGCGCAAGTTGCCGAAGTGGCGTCAAATTGAAAGACTTGCACGTGGCGAATGGTCTACCAGATGGGAGGCCCTAGCCAATGGATGAAGAGGTTTCACTAGCTGCAGCATCTGGATCTTGTATGGGAACCAATGTAAAATAGACCACTAAACTTCCCGTGCTGTTGACCATGGTATTAGCAGTTTTCGTGACAGTGCATGAACGCTACAGCATGTTGAATTACAGCAACAGAAAGCACGTCAATATCGTCCGCCAGGATACGACACCTTCCTCATACACGTGCCACATCAAGCTCAACTGGGGTTTCAATTTTCATTAAACCATTTAATGACATCGTGCATTTCAGTCGATGATTCTCTCTAAATGCAGCAGTGTAATTCTGCTGCTCACATAAAACTGTCCCTCTTCTCGACAGCCGTAGTGTTCACTGACGCTACGGCTAGTCAAATGACAGTGTAGATACCGTCATATAGAGAGCCTGTATACAGAGTGAGTGGCCATACGTGAAGGTGCCCGTGATTGGTTGATTAGCTTTGGCGCCATTTTTCTGCCAAACGTCTCTCGCGCTTCCTATGTTCGCCGTGCTTTTGAGCTGAATTGAACTTCAGACGACTTTTGGAAACGATTAAAAGGTATTTGAGTTATTGAGAGAATTGTTATGCGTTGTGCATGCATGTTCGATTTAGTTGTATATCGTTTTTAGTACGTAATTGGCGTTTGCCATCTTGAATACGAGATGAAATAATGAAGCGTTTTGTGATGAATTCGGTAGGCCTACATGTTTGAAGTAAACACGTTAGTAATTGTACAGTATTGTTTTTGACATCTGTAATTCGTTCTGCAGACGTTCGTAAACGATGCCAGGTAGCGCTGCATTTCGTTGTTCCTGTAGAGTCGGAGGTGGATTTCGCATGTCAGCATTTCCACGCAATGAAGAAAGACGAAAGCAGTGGGCAGTCGCAGTCAACAGGGCTGACATAAATCAAACAGGAGCCTTGTGGAAACCAACCAAGTACTCTTATCTATGCTAAGTAAGTCGTTTTTGCTTTATACTACATATAAAACAACTTGCAACATACATAGTTAAATTTCAAAACAGACCTGTAAATTGGGTGTGTGAAAATTATTCTTATAAACAAAGGCATTTAACGGATGATTTCGGTATGTTGTCTTGTGCTTTTGATTCTGCGAGTGTGTACTCCACTACTGGCCATTCAAAAGTCCCGCCCGCAGTTTGGCAGAAAAATGGCCGCAGTATCGTCCGGTTGGCCACTCTCTCCCTATACTGGCTCTCTATCGTCATACAGTGTGCAGCACCGTATCTGCACCTGGTGGCCAAAATTGCAACTACTTTTTTTTTCAGCGTAAATCGGTTCCGCATTAACTTACCGACCAACTTTCGCTGCGTGGGTAGCTCCCCTGTAGTTCACTTTTGCTAGATTATCTCTGCCAAGAACATTTAAGGAGGATCGCAGTCCACAGGGACAGGGAGGAGGCTGGGGGGGGGGGGTGAGGCAGCAGGTACCGCGCTGGCTGTACCGTACTGTGCGGCGGGCAGAGGGGTGGGGGGGAGGGCGTTGGTCAGTCACCTGCGGCGGGGCGCGCAAGGTCGACCGGCTGGCGCGCCGCGGCCTTGTGCCCGCTCCCTGCGCCGGCCGGGCTATTCTGGACTGCCTACCACAGACGGCCGAGCGGCTGCAGCTCCCGCGCTTCACCCTACCACACCTCCTGCGAGCCCGCGGCTGTCACACTCCGCCGCCCAGCTTTCACAGACAGGGTCGCCAGGTCCGAAAACGGGAGCCGGACTCGGGATTACGCGCTGCCGGAAAAAAAGTGCACCGTTTAGCGGTTCTTAATTCATTCAAGATTTACTGTTGCAACAGTGCATGTGGAGTACATGAAATGACATTTGCAGACCACTAGTGCAAGCGGTTTTGTGGTACCAGGTGTCCACTCGTGCTGAAACACCCATATACGTGGTGTAGCCCCGACGAGCGGCAATGCAGGTGCTGGTTCTGGCATCCAGCCGATCGTACAGACGACCATTTCTGTCCTGGGATACGCTACGCCACGCATGCTTAGGGTGATCAGACGTCAGGATTAATCCGGACAGCCGGCTGGCGTCGCCGAGCGGTTCTAGGCGCTACAGTCTGGAGCCGCGCGACCGCAACGGTCGCAGCTTCGAATCCTGCCTCGGGCATGGATGTGTCTGATGTCCTTAGGTTAGTTACGTTTAAGTAGTTCTAAGTTCTAGGGGACTGATGACCTCAGAAGTTAAGTCCCATAGTGCTCAGAGCCATTTTTTAATCCGGACATCTCCTTTTTAGCTCTTTGTCCGGGATCCGGACGGATTTTTACAGTGCCCGGCTTTTTCGCAAAGTTGAACGTCATACAGTTAAATTTACAATTCGTCCCGTTCTACTGCTCTTTTCTTAAATACTATAACTATTGGCACAGCCTTCGTGATAAACACGCGCGAAGGCGGTGTTCGTAGGTGGCACCAAAAAAATGGCCGCCGTAGGTGGCACCATGATCGTCGATGTTATCGTTGATCTACCTATAAGAGAACGCAAATATCGATTATTTAAATTTTTCGTTTCGTATCTTCACTGTGTATTGGTTTAGCTTCCTGTAGTGCACGTGTGATTTGTTGGTGTAATTTTTAACCGAGTGAGTTACGTAAAATATTTGGCTATGCCTAAACGAAAGTGTACATTTTCTGATGTCCTTTCCTGCAAATATCCAGCTTTCAAGAAAAGGAGAAGTGAATTTGAAGCGGAATGTAAGATATGTGGTGTTGGAACGTACGTCTCGGTGGCTAATAAAGGTATGACATAACTCGACAGATTGTCATGGTTTTATTTCATTGTTTCGTAGTCATTCAATTTATTTGTATTCGGAAGGTTAAAGAGCAGTTTAGATGTCGTCAGCTGCTGCTTGAATTGTAGATGTTGATAGAAATCAAAGAAGAGAAAGACTAATTGAGTTCTGTAACAAGTTTCAGCTAGTAATAGCGAATACCCTGTTCAAGAATCACAAGAGGAGGAGGTATACTTGGAAAAGGCCGGGAGATACGGGAAGATTTCAATTAGATTACATCATGGTCAGACAGAGATTCCGAAATCAGATACTGGATTGTAAGGCGTACCCAGGAGCAGATATAGACTCAGATCACAATATAGTAGTGATGAAGAGTAGGCTGAAGTTCAAGACATTAGTCAGGAAGAATCAATACGCAAAGAAGTGGGATACGGAAGTACTACAGAATGACGACATACGTTTGAAGTTCTCTAACGCTATAGATACAGCAATAAGGAATAGCGCAGTAGGCAGTACAGTTGAAGAGGAATGGACATCTCTAAAAAGGGCCATCACAGAAGTTGGGAAGGAAATCATAGGTACAAAGAAGGTAGCTGCGAAGAAATCGTGGGTAACAGAAGAAATACTTCAGTTGATTGATGAAAGGGGGAAGTACAAACATGTTCCGGGAAAATCAGGAATACAGAAATACAAGTCGCTGAGGAAAGAAATAAATAGGAAGTACAGGGAAGCTAAGACGAAATGGCTGCAGGAAAAATGTGAAGACATCGAAAAAGATATGATTGTCGGAAGGACAGACTCAGCATACAGGAAAGTCAAAACAACCTTTGGTGACATTAAAAGCAACGGTGGTAACATTAAGAGAGCAACGGGAATTCCACTGTTAAATGCAGAGGAGAGAGCAGATAGGTGAAAAGAATACACTGAAAGCCTCTATGGTTAAGATTTGTCTGATGTGATAGAAGAAGAAACAGCAGTCGATTTACAAGAGATAGGGGATCCAGTATTAGAATCGGAATTTAAAAGAGCTTTGGAGGACTTACGGTCAAATAAGGCAGAAGGGATAGATAACATTCCATCAGAATTTCTAAAATCATTGGGGGAAGTGGCAACAAAACGACTATTCACTTTGGTGTGTAGAATATATGAGTCTGGCGATATACCATCTGACTTTCGGAAAAGCGGTTCTAGGCGCTCAGTCCGGAACCGCGCGACTGCTACGGTCGCAGGTTCGAATCCTGCCTCGGGCATGGGTGTGTGTGATGTCATTAGGTTAGTTAGGTTTACGTAGTTCTAAGTTCTAGGGGACTTATGACCACAGATGTTAAGTCACATAGTGCGCAGAGCCATCTGAAACATTTGAAAAGCATCATCCACACAATTCCGAAGACGGCAAGAGCTGACAAGTGCGAGAATTACCGCACGATCAGCTTAACAGCTCATGCATCGAAGCTTCTTACAAGAATAATATACAGAAGAATGGAAAAGAAAATTGAGAATGCGCTAGGTGACGATCAGTTTGGCTTTAGGAAAAGTAAAGGGACGAGAGAGGCAATTCTGACGTTACGGCTAATAATGGAAGCAAGGCTAAAGAAAAATCAAGACACTTTCATAGGATTTGTCGACCTGGAAAAGCGTTCGACAATATAAAATGGTGCCAGCTGTTCGAGATTCTGAAAAAAGTAGGGGTAAGCTATAGGGAGAGACGGGTCATATACAATATGTACAACAACCAAGAGGGAATAATAAGAGTGGACGATCAAGAACGAAGTGCTCGTATTAAGAAGGGTGTAAGACAAGGCTGTAGCCTTTCGCCCCTACTCTTCAATCTGTGCATCGAGGAAGCAATGATGGAAATAAAAGAAAGGTTCAGGAGTGGAATTAAAATACAAGGTGAAAGGATATCAATGATACGATTCGCTGATGACATTGCTATCCTGAGTGAAAGTGAATAAGAATTAAATGATCTGCTGAACGGAATGAGTACACAGTATGGTTTGAGAGTAAATCGGAGAAAGACGTAGGTAATGAGAAGTAGTAGAAATGAAAACAGCGAGAAACTTAACATCAGGATTGATGTTCACGAAGTCAGTGAAGTTAAGGAATTCTGCTACCTAGGCAGTAAAATAACTAATGACGGACGGAGCAAGGAGGACATCAAAAGCAGACTCGCTATGGCAAAAAAGGCATTTTTGGCCAAGAGAAGTCTACTAATATCAAATAGCGGCCTTAATTTGAGGAAGAAATTTCTGAGGATGTACGTCTGGAGTACAGCATTGTATGGTAGTGAAACATGGACTGTGGGGAAACCGGAACAGAAGAGAATCGAAGCATTTGAGATGTGGCGCTATAGACGAATGTTGAAAATTAGGTGGACTGATAAGGTAAGGAATGAGGAGGTTCTACGCAGAATCGGAGAGGAAAGGAATATGTGGAAAACACTGATAAGGAGAAGGGACAGGATGATAGCAAATCTGCTAAGACATGAGGGAATTACTTCCATGGTACTAGAGGGAGCTGTAGAGGGCAAAAGCTGTAGAGGAAGACAGAGATTGGAATACGTCAAGCAAATAATTGAGGACGTAGGTTGCAAGTGCTACTCTGAGATGAAGAGGTTAGCACAGGAAAGGAATTCGTGGCGGGCCGCATCAAACCAGTCAGTAGACTGATGACAAAAAAAAAAACAACTATGAAACGTCCCCTTAGAAAAATTAATGAATTACTGTGCTGATAAAACTCTACGTTATTTGATTTTCAAACAGCTGAGCAAAACAGAACGTACTCAGATATTACTGTCTTTACTTATTCTGATCAACACTAAACTGACATAAAATATTTTTAGCGCAACGCAATCTGACTTTCAAAAATCCCTACAAAAGAATGGCCATGACTAACATTAACCTATACTTTTCATGAATCACTTACCTCACAAAAATCTTCGTTACTCGAACTACTGCAATACAGGGAACGCCAATACTGCCAGGTGAATAAAGGATTCTAACCACTGAAGGCACTAACTATTGATTGGGATACTTGGCAAATGAAAGATTTTGATAGAGAACAAACACTGTATTTACCTTAATAGTGTTCAAAAGTCATAATATACACTCCTGGAAATTGAAATAAGAACACCGTGAATTCATTGTCCCAGGAAGGGGAAACTTTATTGACACATTCCTGGGGTCAGATACATCACATGATCACACTGACAGAACCACAGGCACATAGACACAGGCAACAGAGCATGCACAATGTCGGCACTAGTACAGTGCATATCCACCTTTCGCAGCAATGCAGGCTGCTATTCTCCCATGGAGACGATCGTAGAGATGCTGGATGTAGTCCTGTGGAACGGCTTGCCATGCCATTTCTACCTGGCGCCTCAGTTGGACCAGCGTTCGTGCTGGACGTGCAGACCGCGTGAGACGACGCTTCATCCAGTCCCAAACATGCTCAATAGGGGACAGATCCGGAGATCTTGATGGCCAGGGTAGTTGACTTACACCTTCTAGAGCACGTTGGGTGGCACGGGATACATGCGGACGTGCATTGTCCTGTTGGAACAGCAAGTTCCCTTGCCGGTCTAGGAATGGTAGAACGATGGGTTCGATGACGGTTTGGATGTACCGTGCACTATTCAGTGTCCCCTCGACGATCACCAGTGGTGAACGGCCGGTGTAGGAGATCGCTCCCCACACCATGATGCCGGGTGTTGGCCCTGTGTGCCTCGGTCGTATGCAGTCCTGATTGTGGCGCTCACCTGCACGGCGCCAAACACGCATACGACCATCATTGGCACCAAGGCAGAAGCGACTCTCATCGCTGAAGACGACACGTCTCCATTCGTCCCTGCATTCACGCCTGTCGCGACACCACTGGAGGCGGGCTGCACGATGTTGGGGCGTGAGCGGAAGACGGCCTAACGCTGTGCGGGACCGTAGCCCAGCTTCACGGAGACGGTTGCGAATGGTCCTCGCCGATACCCCAGGAGCAACAGTGTCCCTAATTTGCTGGGAAGTGGCGGTGCGGTCCCCTACGGCACTGCGTAGGATCCTACGGTCTTGGCGTGCATCCGTGCGTCGCTGCGGTCCGGTCTCAGGTCGACGGGCACGTGCACCTTCCGCCGACCACTGGCGACAACATCGATGTACTGTGGAGACCTCACGCCCCACGTGTTGAGCAATTCGGCGGTACGTCCACCCGGCCTCCCGCATGCCCACTATACGCCCTCGCTCAAAGTCCGTCAACTGCACATACGGTTCACGTCCACGCTGTCGCGGCATGCTACCAGTGTTAAAGACTGCGATGGAGCTCCGTATGCCACGGCAAACTGGCTGACACTGACGGCGGCGGTGCACAAATGCTGCGCAGCTAGCGCCATTCGACGGCCAACACCGCGGTTCCTGGTGTGTCCGCTGTGCCGTGCGTGTGATCATTGCTTGTACAGCCCTCTCGCAGTGTCCGGAGCAAGTATGGTGGGTCTGACACACCGGTGTCAATGTGTTCTTTTTTCCATTTCCAGGAGTGTATTTATCACTTTGAACATAGCTGCTAAGGTTCAGTGACCGTCCAGAATTATATTGTAACAAATAAGCCCGGGACCGATGACTTCAGCAGTTTGGTCCCACAGTCCTATCCACAAATTTCCAATTGTTCCATTACTTTTACAGGCATTGCAATTTACGAAGACAGTACATTATTCATACACATTGACATAATTTCTTTAGAGAGATGTGCATCACTGTACCAATTATTTATCTAAATCACGACATGTTTCGGGAATTTGTTTCTTCAGGTGTATGAAATTACTGTATTTGTAACAGTTAACATGCGATGGGGCCGTCAGTGCGAGAGCTCCACATCACTGATCCAAACCGCTAAACCGCTGCGTGTTGGCGGAGACTGTCTGCACATTAACCTGATTTGATAACGATGGAGGTATTCGTCCATTGCCTTACAGTAATCCCGGGATTTGCCTGAAGTAATTCAGCGAAAATTTAGATCACGATGGCCGAAACCTCCATCCTCCCGAACACAAGGCCAGGCTGGTTCACCTGGTAGAGAAATGCTCCTTCTACGAGGCAGCCGACCATTCAGAATTGGCAAACAATGAACTGTGGAAAGTGTTTGATGGGGATTAATTTTTTGACGACTTTGGTACACCATCATCGGACATTGAATCAAGTATAAAAACAAACCACACAAAGGCGGACGCATAAGGTGCTGAAAGTGTAGTTCTCATATACGCGGAGCGAGGTAGCTGTGGTGCTTCGCACCTGGCTCCACGTATGTGAGACATACATTTTTAGTATCTTTCGCGCCCGCTTGTGTGTGGTTTCACCAGCTTTGATTCGATACGGAAAGCTTGTGCACAGCGACTGTAAGGAAGGACAGGAACACAGCAGTCAGTCGCAATCCCACTGTTTCTTTTTTTTATTGTTGCAGATCATAGGCGTTAGTATGGTTTTATTGACTGTAGCTGGTTACAGAAAGTACACGTTCATCTCCTATGGTATTAAGAGCTCCTCAAAACGAATAGTATCAACTTTTCTATTTATTTTCAGTTTATAATTTAGTGGATCATTAATGACTCTGATGTCCGGCCCCGATAGCTGAGTGGTTGCCGGCACGGTAGCTCAGCGTGTTCGGTCAGAGGGTCAGCTGCCCTCTGTAATAAAAAAAAACTGAGTCAACGGCTGAACACTGCACTTGAACGGGCGTCAGGGGACATCCGCACCGAACAAATGCAACGAACAAAATCGAACAAAATGAGAACAAAAAAAAAAAAAGTGGTCAGCGAGAGAGCATGTCAGTCCTAACGGCAGTGTTCGATTCCCGGCTGGGTGGAGATTTTCTCCGCTCAGGAACTGGGTGTTGCGTTGTCCTGATCATCATCATTTCATCCCCATCGACGCCCAAGTCGTCGAAGTGGCGTCACATCTAAAGACTTGCACCCGGCGAACGGTCTACCCGACGGGAGGCCCTAGTCAAACGACATTTACAAAAAAATGGCTGTGAGCACTATGGGACTTAACATCTGAGGCCATCAACCCCCTAGAACTTAGAACTACTTAAACCTAACTAACCTAAGGACATCACACAGACCCATGCCCGAGGCAGGATTCGAACCTGAAGCGCGTAGTACCGCTTGGTCACTCCGGCCGGCCGACATTTACACATTTACCACTCTGATACTAGTGACTACGCTAGATCTGGCTTTTGACGAATTCCGATTGGTATGTAACCATATATTATCAAGACGATCTCCAAAAAACTTTTTTTGAATTTTTATTTCGAATGTGATGTAACAATTCTGTAAGGGACAATTGTATGAAGCCGCATAACATTTGCTGGATAGCTTCACTAAAACAATATGAATAAAAACATTGTACATCGTCCTTTCCTGATGTATTTTAAAGATGATATAAAACTACACTTGCTGATTTTATTGAATAAAAATGGATATTTAACCAATATATCACTAAGTTAGTTTTTGGAATATAGAGGTCGTTCGTTAGCACTACATGACGCCAACTGAATCTGCTCTACTTGCTGTAAACAAGCACCTCAGTTTTCTTCTGTCTGAACTCCAACAAAGTCGTATGTTCTGCTGGGAGTACGTTGGATTACAACTCACTCAGATGGTATGCTGACAAAAATGGTCCATTCCTATTTATAACGTGGTGTTTCACTTACAGTTTTATGTAAATAAATTCTGATTTCGTAATTTCCTTGTATTTTAGCACTGAAGATGGCTATTTACATCTGAAGTCCGTATGTGCAACAATAATAAAAACTGATTGCTGTGCTCCTATCCTTCCTTATTTGTGTGGGTTGTCTTTCTACTTCATTCTCTCTCTGATGATGATGCTTCGATGGCGTCAATAAATTAATTTACGATCAATACCTTCCACAATTCACTGAGTGGCAAACCAGTATGTTCAAAATTGAACAACCTCATTTGGTTTATCCGTAGTGTACAATTCGGTTCTGTAAAGAGTTAGATAATAAACTATGTTAATTCGTTTCCACTACCAGTGAACGCCCAAACTACACACACATTAGCCACTACAAACACAACTGGCTGCCATCAGGAGCATAGCGATGAAGTTTGGTTTCCATTTTGCGTACAGCAACTTCCCATTTGCTAACCTGAAAAATTAATTCAGTGTCCTCCGGTAACGAGTGATTTGTAGAACTGAGAAAGAGGATAAGGTATTAAGAGTATACGAGTGTTGGAACTTTAATACTGGCAGCTCTTTGTTCACAACTTAAACGAAACAGATAAATGTTTGAAAGTTTTACTGTTAGTCAAAGTAGTTACCAGCGCTGTTAGTCTGGGGAGTGTTGTGGGAGGCGCAGCAGTTTCCAGCCCCATCGATCGAATAAATAAGTTTCAACTTGCGTCATATGCGGCCACTCATTGTCCTGCAAAATGACGGGCGCGGTCTGCAACAGCGTCGCCGCTTCTTTATCTAATCTGGTCGCAGACATTCTGCTAAAATGCACGGCTTAGGAAAACTGTTGCCGCTACTTCCTGCATGAACCGCCCATGGCAGAACAATGCTCGGACGCATAAGGCGCAAGTTGTCATTGATTTCCGGAATGAATTTTGTACCCTGCAGCGCAATGTGCACCAATGCGAAACTTCCTGACAGATTAAAACTGTGTGCCGGACGGAGACTCGAACACAGGACCTTTCCCTTTGGCGGCCAGTCTGCGACTAAACCACCCAAGCACAATTCAGGACGCCTCCTCAAAGCCTTACTTCCGCCGGTACTTTTCAAATTTTACAGAAATTCTAGCTGGGGTAGCAAATGTCCCGAGTTCGAGTCTCGGTCCGGTACACTGTTTTAATCTGTCAGGAAGTTTCGTATCAGCACACACTCCGCTGCAGGGTAAAAAACTCATTCCGGGAACATCCCCCAGGCACGTCTCCGCATCGTACTTTCTTCCAAGAGTGCTAGTCCTGCAAGTTTCGCAGGAGAGCTTGTGTGAAATTTGGAACATAGGAGATGAGCCACTGGCGGAACTAAAGCTGTGGGCAGGGGTCGTGAGTCGTGCTTGGGTAGCTCAGTCGGTGGGAAACTTGCTCGCGAAGGCAAAGTTCCATAATTCGACTCTCGTTCCGGTCCACAGTTTACAAAGATGTTTCACATGTTCGATTTTTTTATATGACCTTCCTTGTGGAGGTCACAGAGGACTACGGCCATTCACTCTCGTAAGGAAATGAAATACCTACAGCTGTCCTTGTGATGTCATTTATTGTATGGCTACCAGTTTCGGTGCTTCAGTGCACCATCTTCAGGCCTTAGCTGGTGCAGAGGGTGCTAACACCATCCGTATACACGATGTAGTTAGTTACTTAGTTGCGTGTTCCATTGATCAATCGCACGGTACGGTAGCCGTTATGATGTGCAACGTGTCAACTGCACAAGAAATACACATATATTGCAGTATACTGTTAAAGATTAATATTTCTGTTATTTACCACATTCCTTTAAATGGCACAACATGCATATACTTTATTTATAGATTTATTTATTCCTATTCAAGAATTCATCTATGGTATAGAAGGAGTTGTCAAGGAGATATGATTTCAATTTATTTTTGAAGCTATTACTGCTGTCTGACAGACATTTTATTTCATCTGGTAATTTGTCAAAACTTTTCACAGCAGCATATTTTACCCCTTTCTGTGCCAAAGATAGGTTGAGTAAAGGATAGTGTAAGTCTTCTTTTTTCTGGTGTAATCGTGAATGTCACTGTTGTTTTTAACATGGTCCAAGCTGCCGAGAACAAATTTCTTTAGTGAGTAAATGTACTCTGAGGCTTTTGTAAGAATTCCCAATCTTTTAAAAAGAAGCCTATAAGATGTGCGACTACGAACCGCACACATTATTCTAACCACTTTCTGTTGAGCAGTGAATACTTTTTGTCTAAGTGTTGAGTTACCCAAAAATATTTTTCCGTGTGACATCAGAGAGTAAAAGTATGCAAAGTATATTAGCTTACTAATTTCTAACTCCTCAAATTTGGCAATTATTCAGATTGCAAACGTTGCTGAACCTAGTCGCTTTAGAAGATCCAAAATATGAATTTTCCAATTACGACTCTCATCTATATGTACACCCAAAAAGTATGATCTACCTGGTCTACTGACTTCTGTTGATGTGTTATATTTATTGAAGGAACTGTACTTTTTGCAACAGAAAATTGAATGCACTGTGTTTTTTCAAAGTTTAGAGCAAGCTCATTTGCAAAAAACCAATTAATGACTTTTCCAAAGACCTTATTTGTACCATTTTCAAATGGAGTCTCTCTTACTGGATTAATAATGATGCTTGTATCGATGGACAACATACGTAACTGGTATCCGCAGACTACCTGTGCCCGCGATGTTGTCTCTCCAGCCATCCACTAAAGATGGAACAACACACTGCCCGGACTTCAGCTTGAGCCTACGATGAAGGAAGCACTTCATGTCATTCGCTTCCGAACCGTTACAGGGATTCGTCAGGCAGTACACAGCTCTACTCGCACTGTCTACACAGCTGGCGCTGCCGAGGGTATCCTTCGACTTCCACGTTGTTGGCAACGGGTTATACTCAATGCTAGAGATTACTTTGAAAGACAGTACAACTTCGAAATATGTACCTATTTTGCATAACCTGTAAAGAAACAGTTGCCACTATTAAAGTTTTAACCCTCGTACATAAAGGGAATACCTACATATTTTAACTATCTCAAATGTCTATTAAGAGTAAGACAGTAGTCAAGCTACACAGATATGCTGCAAGTTCAGAAGCAGTATCTCCCCTAAAATTGTCAATGCTTTCACAATAGAAATTTCGTTTTAATAAACTCAGTAAATTGTTCTACAGGTTGCACTATAGTTGGTTCAGCACTCCTTCTAGACACGTTGGAGAGTCTGCACTGGCTGGCACCGTCTGCACAGCTAATTCCATGCAACCGACTGACGCATACAAACCATTTTACAGCCATGCCCTACGTCAATAAAACATTACTTTTAAAACGCTTCATTGTCCTACTCGTGATATACACACTACTGGCCATTAAAATTGCTAAACCAAGAAGAAGTGCAGATGATAAACGGGTATTCGTTGGACAAATATATTATACTAGAACTGACATGTGATTACATTTTCACGCAATTTGGGTGCATAGATCCTGACGAATCAGTACCCAGAACAACCACCTCTGGCCGTAATAACGGCCTTTGATACGCCTGGGCATTGAGTCAAACAGAGCTTGGATGGCGTGTACAGGTACAGCTGCCCATGCAGCTTCAAAACAATGCCACAGTTCATCAAGAGTAGTGACTGGCGTATTGTGACGAGCCAGATGCTCGGCCGCCATTGACCAGACGTTTTCAATTGGTGAGAGATCTGCAGAATGTGCTGGCCAGGGCAGCAGTCGAACATTTTATGTGTCCAGAAAGGCCCGTACAGGACCTGCAATATGCGGTCGTGCATTATCCTGCTGAAATGGAGGGTTTCGCAGGGATCGAATGAGGGGTAGAGCCACGGGTCGTACATATTTGAAATGTAACGTCCACTGTTAAAAGTGCCGTCAATGCGAGCAAGAGGTGACCGAGACGTGTAACCAATGGCACCCCATACCATCACGCCGGATGATACGCCAGTATGGCGATGACGAAGCGCGTTCACCGCGATGTCCCCAAACACGGATGTGACCATCATGATGCTGTGAGCAGAACCTGGATTCATCCGAAAAACGATGTTTTGCCATTCGTGCACCCAGGTTCGTCGTCGAGTACACCACCGCATGCGCTCCTGTCTGTGATGCAGCGTCAAGGGTAACCGCAGCCATTGTCTCCGAGCTGACAGTCCATGCTGCTGCAAACATCGTCGAACTGTTCGTGCAGATGGTTGTTGGCATGAAAACGTCCCCATCTGTTGACTCAGGGATCGAGACGTGTCTGCACGATCCGTTACAGCCATGCGGATAAGATGCCTGTCATCTCGACTGCTAGTGATACGAGGCCGTTGGGATCCAGCGCAGCGTTCTGTATTACCCTCCTGAACCCACCGATTCCATATTCTGCTAACACTCATTAGATCTCGACCAACGCGAGCAGCAATGTCGCGATACGATAAACCGCAATCGCGATAGGCTACAGTCCGACCTTTATCGAAATCGGAAACGTGATGGTACGCATTTCTCCTCCTTACACGGGGCATCGCAACAACGTTTCACCAGGCAACGCCGGGCAACTGCTGTTTGTGTATGAGAAATCGGTTGGAAACTTTCCTCGTGTCAGCACGTTGTAGGTGTTGCCAACCTTGTGTGAATGCTCTGAAAAGCTAATCATTTGCATATCACAGCATCCTCTTCCTGTCGCTTAAATTTCGCGTCTGTAGCATGTCATCTTCGTGGTGTTGCAATTTTAATGGCAAGTAGTCTACATTCATACTGGTTAAATTTGTTACATAATTCTTTCGTAAACGAAACTTATTTTCCATGGAGCAATGGAAGAACTGATTCAAGGATTGATAACGATGTTTTAAATGTTTAGTGCATCAGAACACTTAGTAGGTATTGGGTCAGTGACCAACCTGATATTTAGAATAAAATAGTTGCCATCGCACACTTGCTGCCAGAAACAGAACTGCCACGTACAAATACCTTGATCCGCCAGGTCAAACATCTGCTAGGCTCCAGTCTTTGATGCTTACCTGTAACACAAAAAGAAATTGCATGTCATTAAGAATCACGTTTAAGTGCTGTCGACGAGGGTTATAATTTTAATAGTGGTAAGTATTTATTTATAACTTACGCAAAATAGTTACGAGTACATATTACAAAGTTTTACTGTGTTTCAGAGTGCTTACCCACTTTGTGTACAACCCACTGCCAGCGATGTGGAAGTCGTAGGATACCCTTAGCACCGCTAGTTGTGTTGATAGTTGGAATGTAGCGGCCTGTTACTGTACGAATCTAACAGTTCTGAAGCGAATGTCATGAAGTGCTTGCATCAATTTAGGAATCAAGTTGAACTCGCAAGGGTTGGGTTGGGTTGTTTGGGGGAAGAGACCACACTACGAGGTCATCGGTCTCATCGGGTTAGGGAAGGACGGGGAAGGAAGTCGGCCGTGCCCGGTATTTGCCTGGAGCGATTTAAGGAAATCACGGAAAACCTAAATCAGGATGGCCGGACGCGGGATTGAACCGTCGTCCTGCCGAAACCGGAACTCGCAAGGGCTTAAGTCCAGGGAGGATCGTGGGTGGTACAGTACTTCCCAGCTACATAGATCTGACAAATCAGTCTCAACTTCCGCCTGAACCGTCCGAGCATTGTTGCTCACAGTGATGGGCGGTTCATGCAGAAAGTGTGACCGCTTCTTTCCCTGAGCTGTTCATTTTCGGAACACAGCCTGCGACCAGGTTAGAGGAAAAAGCGGCAATACGTTCTGCAGAACCCGTCCATCGTTTTGCAGGATAGTGGTTGGGCGCGTATGACACCCAAGCTGAGACTTATTTATTCGATCGGTGGGGCTGGAAAGTGCACCACCCACCACACTGCCCAGCCTTAATTAAGCTCTTGAGACTTCAACTTGGTTCTTAGACTGATGGAAGCACTTCAGTTCGCTTCGGAACTGTTATATAAATTAGTAGGGGTATGGAACGCCCCATTCGAACTATCAGCGCAACTGGCGAAGTCAAGCTTATCTTACGATTTAGACGTCGCTGGTAGCTCGTACACACACTGCTGATGACTCCTCTGAAGGACTCAACCGACTAGCCCTCGGTTGTGAGCTCTGCAAGATCCATGTACTAATTTACATTTACGTGACAAACCCTATTTCTAGGGCTATATTTTAATTTTGGCAAATGGATCTATGCCGACATTTGTAAAAACGGCGATGGTACATTAGTCCTTACTAATGTAAAATTGCCACCTTCTGAAGAAGACAAATTTAAATTTGTTGAAACCTAGGTAAAGAATTCTTTACCCATTGCAACTGGTCGGCTGTTTATAATTTTATTACGTGGAACCGTTGCTGTTGTGCAGCTATGTTTAAAATAATGTGAATGTGTTATGTGAAATGACATGTTTTGTTGTCGTTATTACTATTGAGCAGTTTCTCCACGGCACCACGGACGGGTCTGCTCCACGACAGCGATTCCCACCATCATCTAGGAATTTTGATGTGATGATGATCTCTTTAGCACATCGAAACCGGTCAGCCAACCATAAAAATTAACACCTTATATGCGACTACGACTGTGTTTATTAACATTCTGGCCTAAGTTTGTATAAAACTGATACAGGAATTGATTCCCTGGCAGGCCATGTGCATGCAATTAATACACACATTCCAGACCATATTTACAAATTGTATAAACAACTACAATGATATGCGAATTTCGATTTTCTCGGCGAATCTCTACGATGAAGTCTTCTTGGGTTTTCAACTGAGTAACGGCGTCGTTCCGCGACAACAATTCAACAAGTTTCCTACTTGTCAAGAATGGTTCAAATGGCTCTGAGCACTATGGGACTTAACTTCTGAGGTCATCAGTCCTAAGGGACTAGAACTACTGAAACCTAACTAACCTAAGGACATCACACACATCCATGCTCACGGCAGGATTCGAACCTGCGACCGTACCGGCCGCGCGGTTCCAGACTGTAGCGCCTACAAGCGCTCGGCCACTCCGGCCGGCACGGATCCGAGAAGTAGGTTTCCTTGCACCCCATATTCGATGTGTAGGCAGGACCCAACGGTGTCGACTTATAGGATCTGAGAAAAGTAACGAATACCAAACTTTGGACCGTTCCACTTCCAGCGCAGCGCTTTAGAACTGCTCCATCTTCCTCGGTACGTTATGTGAAAAAAAAAAAAAAACTCTGTGTTCTGCCCTACGGCATGTCTTGTCACGGGGGAAGCCTCGTCAGATAGGTCCACCGCATGAACGTCTAGGGAAATGATTCAAGTTGTGGTTTCACGTTGCCTTCGACTGATGAAATGATGATGAGGACAACACAACACTCAGTCCCTGAGCGGAGAAAATCTCCGACCCAGCCGGGAATCGAACCCGGGCCCCTTGCCGTGACAGACCGCCGCGCCGACCACTCAGCTATCGGGGCGGACGCGTTAGGTGATGACATCTCCTTTCAGAGAACTTGTAAACATTTTGTGCAGTGCAGGCGCGCTTACCAGCAACACTGTGCTGTACCAGTTTCAGTCCAGAGACGGGAAAATCGACACGGAAAGACTTGTCGGGCTGCGAGGTTTGGCACCAGTCCAGCGGACGAACGCACAGCAGCTGACGCGCCATAAAGCGGCACGATGTGGCGATCGAAGCGGCGGCAGTCCTCCGCGAGCAGTGACAGCGGCAGAGCTTTGAGGAAAGGCGGTGGGCGAGCGGCAGACGCCGGCGGGCGGAATTCGAGGAAAACGCGCGCTCGGCGACGCAGGAAGCCGCCCGTTAGCCTCGCGGAGAATCACGGCGCGGTTGCGGCAGCGTTCGCGCCGCCGCGGCGCTGCCCGGGAATGCAGATCTTTCCTTTTACGAGGTTCGCTCGCCGGCGGTGAACAAGTGCGCCGCACAGTAGGGGCACAAAGGGGACCGGCTGGGAAAAGCCGAAGAGCGCCGAGCCGCGCGCGGCCAACAGCAGCACCGCCCCGATTTACGACTCTCGTTCACCGGCGGCGGATGTGTTGTCACCGCCACTCAGGCTGCGTCGTTTCCCTAAGCTGCTACAGCTCTCCACAGCGTCAGTACTGGAAAAAATTACAACGAAAGCGAAGCTGTGTCTTTTCGCGTGCACAGAAAACGTCATGAGTATACGAACAGAGTGGCGTTAATCCCTAACGGAGTCGAGGCCGTTTAATTGCAAAATTGAGGGCGAACAGCAACATTATTGCACAGCTGAGATGTAGATGTGGAAGTTCAGAAACGAATGCACACTGGAGCGCCAAACAAACTGGTATAAGCACGCGTATTCAGAGATATGTAAACAGTCAGAGTACGGCGCTGCGGTCGGCAACGTCTATATAAGACAACAAGTGTCTGGCGCAGTTGTTAGATCGGTTACTTAGCTCTAAGCACAATGGGACTTAACATCTGGGCCGGCCGAAGTAGTCCGTGCGGTTCTAGGCGCTGCAGTCTGGAATCGCGAGACCGCTACGGTCGCACGTTCGAATCCTGCCTCGGGCATGGATGTGTGTGATGTCCTTAGGTTAGTTAGGTTTAATTGGTTCTAAGTTCTAGGGGACTGATGACCTCAGAAGTTGAGTCCCACAGTGCTCAGAGCCATTTGAACCATTTGGACTTAACATCTGCGGTCATCAGTCTCTTAGAACTCCTTAAACCTTACTAAGGACATCAAACACATCCATGCCCGAGGCAGGATTCGAACCTACGACCGTAGCAGCAGCACGGTTCCGGACTGAAGGTTATCGAGATTTAAGTGAGTTCGGACGTGGTGTTATGGTCGGCGCACGAGCGACTGAAAGGAGCATCTGCGGGGTAGCGATGAAATGGGGATTTTCCGGTATGACCATTTTCACGAGTGTAAAGTGAATATCAGAAACCCGGTAAAACATCAAATCTCCGACATTGCTGCGGCCGGAAAATGATCCTGCAAGAGAGGCATCAACGACGACTGAAAAGAATCACTCGACGGAAGTGCAACCCTTCCGCAAATTGCTGCAGATTTCAGTGCTGGGCGATGAACAAGTGTCAGCGTGCGAACCATTCAACGAACCATCATTCCTAAGGGCTTTCGGAGCCGAAGGCCCACTCACGTACCCTTGGCGACTGCACGACACGAATCTTTACGCCTCGTCTGGGCCCGTCAACACCGACATAGGACTGTTCATGATTGGAAATATGTTGTGTGGTCGGAAGAATCTCGTTTCAATTTGTATCGAGCGAATAGAACTTTACGGGTATGGAGACAACCTCATGAATCCATGGACCCTGCATGTCAGCAGAGGACTGTTTAAGCTGGGGACACTCTATAACGGTGTGGGGTGTGTGCAGTTGGAGCGATGTGGGACCCCTGATCCGTTTAGATATTACTCTAACAGGTGACACGTACGTAAACATCCTGTCTGATCACATGCATCCACTGATGTTCATTGCGTATTGCCACGGACTTGCCGAATTCCAGTAGGACAATGCAACACCCCACACGTCCAGAATTGCTATACAGTGACTGCAGGAACACGCTTCTGAGTTTAAATACTTTCGCTGGCAGAAGAGACGTCCACCTTCTCGTACTCTTAAGGATTTATTGTGTCAGTTCCCTCCAGCACTACTTCAGACATTAGTCGAGTCCATGTCAAGTCGTGTTCCGGCATTTCTGCGTGCTCGCAAGAACCCTAGACAATATTATGCCTGTTTCTTTGACTCTTCAGTGTACCACTCCGGGAAAAAAAGAGTCCACGAAGAAGAGACAGCGTCGTTTTCCAAATTCTTAAAGAGGAGTTAACGATTGGATTGCTAAAGATTTCGTCGCAAACATTTCAGATGTTGACAACTCCATGACTGTGTCAGGTAAAGCGAGGAGGGATGCTATTGGGACGATCCACAACCCTGTTACTAGTCAGACATTCGACTAAGACGTATTGAAATTAACTTAAAGTAATGCGTGTTTTTTTTTTTTTCAAAATTGACGCTGGCTGTGCTTCTGAGAAAAGAATTCTAGCATTCGGTTCTGTAGAAGCGAAGATCCTGTGTGAAGAAGTAAGTTTTCTTACCGTCGGGATATTTGACAGTTGTTCCAAGCAACAGCATTATTTCCACGCAGTTTAAATCATCGATAGCATGCCTCTTGAAACACCATGCTCCCACCATAAATTTACCCACGTTCGATTTCACTTAGCTCCGATATAATGGACTCACAACTACAGAAAACACTGTTGTGACCACGGCTGACACTTTCAACGTATTCTGGGCACTGAACAGGTGGCGTTCGTCGTCAAACACAATTGCACGACCTGCAGGCTTCCTATCTGCATGTATCTTCAAGCATGGATTCCTCGCGGTGTTTCCGTATTTTTGTCGAACCGCCATATCTTGACACGGAGAACAGAGGCTACTTCTCTTAGTACTTTTCTTCCAGTAAGCAACGTCTACCGTTTTTAATTTCTTTGCTTTCGGTTTCAAAACAGCTACAGCTTCGTCCCCATGCACTTCAGTACTGTGATCGGAGTGACGTACCACTGCAAGCGTATCCTGTCAGTACAGAGCAGTCGGCTCTAGTGTGACAACTGTAACACTAGCCCCAGATCCACACTCGCTTTAAATCTTTTCTCCATAAAATATCAGATTTTTCACGTTTTGTTTTTTTCCTGAAGATCTACAATTATTCCGCAAAGTTCCCCATGAAAATAACTGTTTCGGAACATCATATCCTAAGACTATGCAACTTGTTAGACAGCAGTAGTAAATGCATGGGCAAATTCAGTAAGCACTGGATGAAAAATGAAATGTGAGGGTTACTTTCTAATTTTCCACCGTTTAGAATGATGCTACACAAGAAAAAAGAATTCGACGGATGCAAAAGTAACCAATTGTATTTTTGCTCTTACTGTTAATTTCAAAGCCTGATGGATGAAGCAGGTGTTTCGAGGGTGTTTATTAAATTAGTATTTAGTTTACGAATTATGCATGTATCTTGTATGCTGAAAACTGATGCTTTGACAATATTAAATTAAAACAAACTGTGATGAATCTAGAATTTGTCTTCAAGTATCTTTCTTCGAAGAAGGACAGTTACATTTAAAAAAACGGAGGTCGATGAATGAATGAAACTCCATACCAGCACAGTACAGTTGGGCGAAATCTATGTAGAGCTGTCACGTTAAGCACTGTAAATAATTGGCTCCTGTTACTGCAGATTTGTCTGAAGCAGATGGGTAATGTAAGTGTGTGGAAAGCTTAACAGGAATCGGAGTTCCCTTGCACTTTCCCCTCATAAGACTCATTAAAAGTGATTTTAGAAGGTTATGTCAAACAAAATGTTCGTGTCAGATCTTTACTACTACAGGTTACTCTAAAATTCCCCTTATAAACCTTTCGGACTTGTAGAGGGGTGTGAGTACATAAGATTCTGAACAGGAACCTATGTCCGGAAGCGTACCGTTTCCGTCGTACAGGGGTTTGAAAACGTGTTTGCTAGGTTGGTATGCAACACGGTAGCCACGGTGGGGGATGCTTGCGTCGGATCGGCTGATGTAATTTGGCGTCTGCCCTACTCCTCTGACCTGGTTCGATCCTCACTGTCGCGCCGCTGAGAATTAGAGCAACATGGCCGAATACAAGTTTGCTGAATACATCGACGTGATCCTTCTCCATCGCAAATCTCGCGGTAATGGATGAGCTCCTCGTCGTCTTTATCAAGATTGTTATCCACAACGTCCGACAACATAGCATATCCTTATCGCCGCAATTACGGAACAACTTCCAGAAGTTGTGGTCCCTTGTTGTGGTGCTCCAAGGAGACGCCGCAGACCCGAATTGGAAACGCTGTATCGTAAACATCAGTGTTTGTCGTAACTAATTAAGTTTCTCTTTTGTTTCTTTGATTATTGATGAGTGGAACTTTAAAACAAGTGATGTACTGGGTCACACCTAACAAATTATTCGTATAAGTGGTCGCGTTATCAACGTGTTTTCAAATGGTTGTAACCGGTCCAATTAAAAATATTATTTACTCAATCCCTTCTACAAATCCTATTAGTTCGTAAGGGGAATTTCAGAGCACCTCTATACACAGCTACCCCGGAACATGGAAACAGGTACCAGTTGCAAGTTGTCTATCCAATGGCTTCCACAGTCAACAGACACCTAATTTTCAATATTTCGCGTGATTACTGACCGAGTTTAAAAATTTTAAATGCTGTCATAATCTACTTATTAAGAGGTGTAATCTTATGTTAAAAGTTTAACACACTTTTGGAAGTGTTACAGTCAGATATTGTGTGTTTGTATCGAGTCAGAGTAACTGACGGCGTGCAAATACGCGGACTCTAGTCGTCCGCCCCGGCCTGAGTGGCCGAACGGTCCTAGGCGCTACAGTCTGGAACCGCGTGACCGCTACGGTCGCAGGTTCGAATCCTGCCTCGGGCATAGATGTGTGTGATGTCCTTAGGTTTAAGTAGTTCTAAGTTCTAGGGGACTGATGACCTCAGAAGTTAAGTCCCATAGTGCTCAGAGCCATTTGAACCATTTTTTTCTGTTCGTCCAGTATTTAAGAATGAGAGCACTGAACGACTAATTTTACACATAATTTCGAACCTTTACGAAACTTTTTCTCTCTGACAGATCCCACAAAAGTCATGAAAGGAAAAAAAGCTTATCGCTTATTATATTTTCGCTGTTCGTGCTCTAAAACTTGAACTTTAGGCTCGACGTTTAATTTACTTGTTCTTTACTACCGACTCTATTCCCAACACAGTTTGGAGATTGTATCCTCGCATTCCATTGAATGCACCTGCAAAATTATATCGTTGTACGACACTTAGTTCAGGAAGTATCACGTCAAACAGAGTGGGACGCGTGAAAAGCTAACCTCTGGTTAGAATGGCCCGCAGTAAAACTTAAACATCAGGCATGACATCTGGATATATTACTTCTTCACTACTAACTCTATTCGTAACACATGTTCCAGACAATATCCACATACATCACTGAATGTGGCCACACAATGATATTGTACGACACACAATTCAGGATACATGAAAATTTGCTTATGCTTGAAATGAAGTGCAGATTAACCAGAATATATTCATCCAGACATCCATATCGTGAACGACTTGCAACAAACTTTGAGCATAATTTCAAACCAAGCTTTTCCTCGGTAACACTCTTAGTGTCAAATATTCAGCACATTAAATCATTTGTGAAGTACATAATCAGAAGTTCTAAACTACTTTACATACTGGATTTTGATTCCTCAAAGAATCAGGAATTTATTGGTAGTTTAGTAACAGGACAATGGAAGTTGCATCATACGATGAGCTAACGTATCTTGAATTTTGTGGAGACGGAGCAACTCCTGTATAGGAATCAACACGGTTCGTGTGAACACTGGCTGTATGAAGCACAGCTTCGTTCTGAAGGCAGAGCAACAGACGGTGGAGCTGAGGTTGATGGAGTGTTTCTTGTATAGTAGTATAGAGTGCTTCTATCGCGTCAGACGTGAAAATTTTTGTCTAATGTTTAATTCTTAAATATTTGTTTTTAAGTTTTCATCACAGCAAAGGTGGGCTGCTAGCGGTACAATGCTGTTGTTCAAGCGAGAGCATTCGCAAATTAAAGAATCATAATTCTAAAACAAATACGCTGGTAGTTTGAATATAATTGCCTCGAGTCACAATTTTTTCGTGTTTTATTAAATTACGCGATGCATTTCGGACACTGAGTCCATCTTCAGCTCAAAAGCATCTGATGCATAATATAGATTTTAAAATATTATGCCGGCCTCGGTTGCCGAGCGGTTCTAGGCGCATCAGTCCGGAACCTCGAGACTGCTACGGTCGCCGGTTCGAATCCTGCCTCGGGCATGGATGTGTGTGATGTCCTTAGGTTAGTTAGGTTTAAGTAGTTCTAAGTTCTAGGGGACTGATGACCTCAGATATTAAGTCCCATAATGCTCACAGACATTTGAACCATATATTTAAAATATTATTTTTGTGGGAGTCCATAGCCACAGCGTATTTTGAGAATGAGAACATGGGCAACTAGGCTGTATTCTTTTTATTATCAGTGTAATTGGACGGGTTCAACGGTGGATCGTTTTCAAGCAAATAGCTTAAGCGTCCATACTCGTTTCACACTGCAATACATTCCACTGTATGTATGTGAGGTGAAATGCGTTTGAGAAGGTTAGATATTAGGTTTCGTATTTCGTAAATTGAGCCCGGAAATATGAGAGAAACACTGGGAGTAAACACGAAAAACTTACGAGCAAACGAGGAGGACGTTTTTAACCGTAAAAAAAAACAACAACGTAGAATACACTGGCCGACAAAAAAAGTGAAATACGCACGAAACATTGTCGGATTTCAGTATAACTTCATACACGTACACCGCATTAACGGACATGAAAATTATTCGAGTTTCAAATATCTGTGACAGTTAGAACGGCCTCAAGGTTCGTTAGTGTTGTTTGTGTTTACAAGGTGTAGACGTAAGAAATCATCGGGGTTTCCCTACAGACGGTGCTAGCCGCGAGCGCAGAGCCCCTGAGACTGCGTCTTCAGCGCCACCTGCTTCCTGTAACGCCTGACTATGAACGTCGACACACAGTAACAAAAATTTCATACATCGGTATCTGTTTCAAACCCGTAAACACGTCCAGTTTTGTGCCTACGAACTACGATTTTCGGACAGCACTGATTTTCTTTTACGATTTGAAGAAAACCGCTGCAGAATCGCATCGAATGCTTGTCGAAGCTTTCGCCGATGATGCTCTTGGAAAAACACGGTGTTTCGAGCGTTAAAAAAAATTCAAAAGTGGTGATTCTGACGTGAGAAACAACGCGTGCGGGAAACCACCGAAAAAGTTGGAAGACAACGAATTGAACGCCTTATTGGATGAAAACCATACTCAAACTCAACAGGAACTCGTGTAACAATTGAATGTGGCACAGAAAGCACTTTCTCTTCGGTTGAAAGCTATGGGGAAGGTGCAGAAAGTGGGAAAACGGGTTCCGCATGAACTGAATGGAAGTCAGTAAGCAAATCGCTTGTGAAATGCTGCTCGCCTGATACAAAAGAAAGTCGTTTTCACCATCGAATAGTGACAGATCACGAAAAATGAATATATTTTGAGAATCCTAAGCATCATAAATCATGGGTGAATACAGGCAAACCATCGAAATCCACTGTAAGACCCAATGGTTATGGAAAGAAGACAATGCTCTGTGTTTGGTGGGATCAGAAGGGTGACATCTATTACGAGCTCCTAAAACTTGGTGAAACATTAATACTGATCTCTACCAACAGCAAATAATCGATTTAAATCGAGCATTACGTGAAAAATGAGCGGAATATGGAGAAAGGCAACACAGAGTCATATTGATCCATGATAACGCCCCGTCACACACAGCAAAACGGGTCTGGGAAACGATCGAGGCATTCAGTTGGGAAATACTATAGGGCATGCGGCTTATTCTGCAGACTCGGCCCTACCCGATTACCATCTATTTGTATCAGCGGGACACGCTGTCGCTGAACCGGTTCAATTCGCGTGACAATGTACGAAAATGGCCGGCTGACTGGTTTGCTTCAAATGAAGAACTGTTTCTTTGGTGTGGCATTCATAGCCTGCCAGAGAATTAGGAGAAATGTGTAAATACCGATGGCGGTTATAATGAATAAAATATTATCAGCCGCGCGGGGTAGCCCAGCTGTCTGAGGCGCCTTGTGATGTTCCGCGCGGCTCCCCCCGTCGGAGGTTCGAATCCTCCCTCGGACATGGATGTGTGTGTGTGTTGTCCTTAGTGTAAGTTAGTTTAAGTAAGCTTAGGGACCGATGACCTCAGCAGTTTGGTCCCATAAGACCTTATCACAAATTTCCAAATTGTTTATCAGTTTCAAAGAACGGACGTTTAATTATTGCAATTAAATTCCGTTTTCACATTTCTACACATGGCAGTGTTGTTACAAGGCCCGAACAGCGTCAGGTGTTGAGTGACCACTGTGAAGGACGCAGAGATGCCGCGTACTCTGAAACCTTCCCATATCATCTATACCTCTCTTGTTAATGATAACCTTCCCTTTTACAATAAACTATGAAACCTTTCCTTAGGATTTCTATCTCTCGCTTAATAATAACAAATGAAACCTTCCCTTTGAAATTTATTCTCTTTCTCAATCTTCGCATACAAATTTAATTGCTGCTTTTTAAAAGTGATTTTCGGATTATCTGGACGAAACATAGAATGTGTCGTCGTCGTGTGGCCCTCAGTCGTTATCTGCGATAACCCAAAACTGTTCCTTACCTTTTTTACTGTTACTGGATCGCCATCTGACTGCTACATCGAACTGCGACATGAATATACTTACTCTGGTTTACTATACTCTATTAGCTGCTGGTGGGCTGTCATAATAAGTGGCTGTATTTATTACCAAAGCTGACGTTATTCTTTATTACCAAAGCTGACGTTATTCTTTAATTAATTTGACTGAAGTTACGCAATTCATTGTTAAACTTTTTCTTGACAACAATAAAATTTTTGCAAATTTTTATGTTGATGGTTTTTGGGATGTATTATAATCAGTAATGCAACATTGCTGGCAAAAATTAATTATATTCTGAAAACGCTTCAAATATTAACTGTTGGTAATGAAATGATTTTACAAACGTTAAAATGGGACTTACTTTTTACAATAATCTTACTACTAGCATTGCGCAAACATACCTTCCGTAGTCTTGAGTTTCTCAAAAAATTATTTGAATAATATTAGTTCCGCTTATTATAATAGTTAGCTGATGACTCTGTACATCCGTTTGTAATCTCTTGTAAATCATAGCTGGTGGCTGGCAGGTACACCGCTCCTCTCAACCTCTCGCTTCAGACCTGCTACCGACTCGCTTCACATCTCGCTTACTACTGACCTCCTACAAACGCTAAAGTGCGGTTTTTCCTGCCAAGAATGCTGTCTGGTGCAGACAATCCCTGCTACCATTACAAAATGTATCAATGCGCGGTCTTTGCCGCTCTTTTCTTAAAATGTATCCATACGCGGTCTCTACCGCCCTTATTAAAATTATATCAATTTGCGGTCTCTCTTGCCAATAATACTTTGGTGCAGACATTCCCTGCTACCACAATTATTTCCAACATCGCAAATATTAATTATTCCTACTTAATCCTATTACTAAAATATAAACATCTTTCATAAATTGTGATTTGACAACAGACAATAGAAATATACACGTCGTATAACTCGTACGAGACAGCGTTATCAGCACCTGACAGGGTTTGGAATGGGCCTCATTGTCGGACTCAATTTGCCCGTATGGTCGAATCGTGCACATCCAAATTTGTGGAGCATTCCGATGTGACAGTCGTGTGACGTGGGGATCCGGTCGACCACGTCAGACAACCAAAAGTGAGAACCGCCGCCTCGTACGCCAAGCACATCGTAACCACCTGCGTCACCCAGCACCACTGGATGGAGAGTGCCGGCAGCCGGACTGGGGAACTACCGCCCCACGCACAGGCTGCCGATGACACCACAACTCAACAACACATAGAAAGAAGGATCCTTTATTGTATGATTATACGATAGCGGAACAAACACTGGTAGCAGTTACTTCTGTAAAATATCTGGGAGTATGCGTGCGGAACGATTTGACGTGGAATGATCATATAAAATTAACTGTTGGTAAGGCGGGTACCAGGTTGAGATTCATTGGGAGAGTCCATAGAAAATGTAGTCCATCAACAAAGGAGGTGGCTTACAAAACACTCGTTCGACCTATACTTGAGTATTGCTCATCAGTGTGGGATCCGCACCAGATCGGGTTGACGGAGGAGATAGAGAAGATCCAAAGAAGAGCGGCGCGTTTCGTCACAGGGTTATTTGGTAACCGTGATAGCGTTACGGAGATGTTTAACAAACTCAAGTGGCAGACTCTGCAAGAGAGGCGCTCTGCATCGCGGTGTAGCTTGCTCGCCAGGTTTCGAGAGGGTGCGTTTCTGGATGACGTATCGAATATATTGCTTCCCCCTACTTATACCTCCCGAGGAGATCACGAATGGAAAATTAGAGAGATTAGAGCGCGCACGGAGGCTTTCAGACAGTCGTTCTTCCCGCGAACCATACACGACTGGAACAGGAAAGGGAGGTAATGACAGTGGCACGTAAGGTGCCCTCCGTCACACACCGTTGGGTGACTTGCGGAGTATGAATGCAGATGTAGATGTAGATGAACACTAACCTTGCGCTCGCAGTGGCGCCGTGACCTGCAAGCATGGACTGCCGATGAATGGCGCCGCATTGTATTCAGCGATGAATCGCGGCTCTGCACTCCCCAGGATAAGCATCGTCTGTGATCCGGTGCGAGAGGTCCCACTGTTCCAATGTTCTGGAGAAGCACAGCGGGGCTACTCCTGGTATCACGGATTGGGGAGCCATCACGACAGGCTTCAGGTCACGACTTGCAGTGACTGAGCACACTCTGACGAACAACGCTACGCGACGGTCATCCTACGTCCTCATCCGTTAAGCCAGAGATGCGCTCTACGAAAACTACGGTTCCGTTGTTATGGTACAGTACACAAATAACGTAGTACACGGTAGGATTACAGGTAGCATTGGTAGGGAACGAGACATAAGTGAATGTACGATGCTCCTTCAATAAGTAACGCCCCACATTTTCTTAAACATCCATTAACATACACAGACAAACGTCCTTTTTGGTGCTTCACATTTGATGTTTGTTCTGTGCGCCTATGAACCGTTCTGGCAGACGGCAGAGGTGCAGTACAGCGTCAAAATGGCGTCTACGTTCGGCTCACGTTACAAGCAGCGTGCTGTTATTGAATTCTGGTGTGCAGAAAAAGAAACCGTGGTGAACATCCATAAACGTTTGTGTGCAGTGTATGGCGCTGCTGCAGCTGATAGAAGCGCAGTTGGGCGATGGGAAAAGAAAGTTACAGACTCAGAAAATGCAGAAACAGAGCTCCATGATCGGCCACGCTCGGCACGTCCTGTCAGTCACAGCCACTGCTCCAGACCTGCTGAATCGTGCGGATGCCATTATTCGTACCGACCGGCGCATCAGAACTCGACAGTTGGCTCTAGAGTTGTCCGTCAGCATTGGAAGTGCGTCTGCAGTAATCGAGACTGTCCGATATTCAAAGAAGTACTCACGATGGGTTCCACGAATGCTGACAGCGGACCACAAGATTCAAAGAAAGGCCATTTCATCTGAATTGTTGCAGCGTTTTGAGACCGACGGAGAGGCCTTTCTGTCGCGGATCGTTACGGGGGACGAAAGCGGGGTGCACCACTTTGGGCCGAAAACAAATAGGCAGTCCATGGAGTGGCATCATCCTCATTCACCACAAAAGAAGAAATGCGAGACAACCCTCTCTGCCGTAAAAGTCACGGTGACAGTCTCCCGGGACTGTGATGGCGTCGTTCTCGTGGATGTGATGCCAAAAGAGTCAACCGTCAATTCAGAGGCATACGTGAGGACTCTGAATAAACTCTAGAACCGTTTTCGACGTGTTCGATCGGACAAGAATCCAGCACAAATCTTGCTCCAACACTGTAATGCACGGCCACACACAAGTCTGAGAACCCGGGAACACATCGCCAAATTGGGTTGGACATCACTGCCTCATCCGCCCTACAGTCCAGACCTGGAACCCTCGGACTTCCATCCCTTCGAGCCGCTTAAAGATTCTCAACGTGGAACACACTTTCAAGATGACGAGAATGTCAGTCATGAATGAAAACATGACTACACCTGCAGGACAAGAGCTTTCACCAGCAGGCATTACGTGCTCTTCCTCGACGTTGGCGTACGATCACAGGACGTGATGGAGACTACGTAGAAAAATAGGTCATGGACAAGACATGTTGATGTGTGTTGTCACCATTCTGACTCTTAACAATAAGTTAAGAGTCCATCTGAGAAAAACAATTAGGTGCATTACTTATTGAAAATGTTCAAATGTGTGTGATGAAATCTTATGGGACTTAACTGCTAAGGTCATCAGTCCCTAAGCTTACACACTACTTAACCTAAATTATCCCAAGGACAACACACACACACTGAGGACACGAACCTCCGCCGCGACCAGCCTCACAGTGCATGACTGCACCGCCTTAGACTGTCACTTACTGAACGACGCTCGTTAATTAAGGGGAAGACAGCTGGAGCGGGACATTACGTGGAATCAGTGGCGACGAGCGAAAATGAATACCGGTAACGTCAGCGTTTTTATGTAACCGAGGCAATTACTATTGATGCAAGTGCAATATGCATGCACCGATATAAAAAAATTTATATCATTACTGTTGTTTTTGTTCACAATAGGATGCTCTTCATCTTGATCAAAGGCAAGAGTTCCCTGATATAACTGATAAATACGAAAGTTGTTTATGAATAACAGAAGAATGCTTTATATAAGCTCGATGACCTATAGAAGCCATGTTTTTTGTTTCAGTTCTTCCTAATTTTACTTTTTTTGTGAAAAATGCGTTTCATAGCACTCTATGATAAATATGCATTTTTAAATTTTTTTTACAACATCCGTCTGTTTCTCGTTACAAAGCAACAATTTTCGAACAACACCTGAATTAAATATTGAGAATTTCAATTTTGCTATAAATATTCTTTATTTTTAAGTAACAGACAGGAGAATAACTACGTTCAATAGAAACGTTCCACAAGTTACATGGCCCTTTATACATTCTCAGTTACTTTCTAGGCATTTCACCAATTCTGAGTACAACAGGAACCTAATACGACAGTCATCTATACGTGGGCAAAGTTATCGAAATGAGGTAACGCCTGATAGGTATGCAACACATCTAACATATGTGTAATACAGTTACAATCTTAACTGACCAAAGCTACTAGTGTAGTCTGCTCTTACTTGTGATAGTCTACAACAGCATATGGTAGTTTTACAACTATAGTCACCTCTCATGTGGCAGTATAGTGGTGCCAGTTTTGTACAGGGCAACGCTTATCCACAAATGGGCTATGTGTCTACTAACTGCAAACACTGAAGTACTCCCATGTGCAGCTAGATCCCCATATGTGTTCCTGATAACATAGCTTCTGGGACTAGGTCCGACAGAATAGGTTGTGGAACTAGCTGTGCCAGTATCTAGTATAGTAAGAACCAGTTACAACAGCTGTGGGTGAGATTGCTTCGGCAGCAGATACAACGCCTTTGTCACACACTTCCCCCAAGGAATCAATGAATGCATCCAGGACAGAGGGTGTGGAACATCATATTGATAAATGGGTTCAAATTGCCACGTTCTTTGTCGGTTCCACTCGATTTTGTTATTGCTGAAAAGTTTCATTTCGTTTTCTCCTCACTCTCTGGGAGATGCACTTATTCGTCACGCAGTGAAACTATTGAGTTGTTGAAATTGTTAAAACAGACGGCTGTACATTAGAGATTCCAAGTAAAATATTGCTGTCTTTTTTAAAATAGACTCATTTGATGGCAGTCTTTTTAAAAACGAGGGAATGGCGTAGGACTAGTAGATAAAGAGGGTTGCTGGACAAAGAGTATTTTGGAAGGGACGACGAATGGTAAAGTAGGAGAGGGGGCTCCGGAATCAAGCGCTTGGCTGGGTTGGGATGGAGGAATGTGGGAGCGTGGACAGGGGCATAGGGGATAGCCTTGAAGAGGACGACGACAGTTGTTTTAACGCTGGCTGATTCTGCAGTCATATAGGGGGAGGCAGTTAAGGTTTTCGAGGAATAAGCATTGAGACTGTGTAGATGCGAAGTTGACTCGACGTGTTAATACGAGGGCTATTCGGAAAGTAAGGAACGATAGGTCGCGAAATGGAAACCACAGTGAAGATCGAAACTGTTTTATTTCCAACAGTTAGCTACAACTTCCAGCTACTTATCTCCAGTCGCCGATCGGACTTAAGACATTTGTCGTAGCGTTGTACCAACTTTCCAATACCCTCGTTATAGAAGGCAGCCGCCAGTGCTTTCCTCCAATTCTCTACGCTGGCCTACAGCTCGTTGTCTTCATAGCCAGAGGTACATGTGAGCACAGATGAAACTCAGAGGGAGGCAATTACGGGCTGTATTGTGGGTAATCAAACATTTCCAATTGGAGACGATGCAGGGGCATCTTCATTGCCCCTGCAGAATGCGGCTGAGAATATTGTCTTGAAGAAGAAAACGCACGACAGTTATATAATGTTGGCTGCATAGCTTCAGGCGAAATTTCTCACGAGGCTCTCGTACTTGGCGGGAGACACTATTGTTGTAGGTATCTTTATGTGCTTCCTGTGTGCTAAGAACTAAAAAGAACGACGTAATGCGATCGACGGGCATACCAGAGACACTGCCCAAAACACCAGTGCAAAACTTCATCGGATTTTCACTGTGGTTTCCATTTCGCGACCGATCGTTCCTTACTTTCCGAATAACCCTCGTACAATTGCGGCAGAGGACGAGGGTTCAGCCGGCCGTTGTGGCCGAGCGGTTCTAGACTTCAGTCTGGAACCGCGCGACCACTAAGGTCGTAGGTTCGAATCCTGTCTCGGGCATGGATGTGTGTGATGTCCCTATGTTATTTAGGTTTAAGTAGTTCTATGTTTTAGGGTACTGATGATGTTAAGTCCCATAGTGCTCAAAGCGATTTGAACCATTTGAACGAGGGTTCATAATCGGAGATAGAATGATAGTTTGATTGCTTTTGTGTTCGTGGAAAGTACAAGGAATCGGAAGCTGTTCAGCTTGGGAGGCAAGAAAGATAAAATTAAGAAGTTCATACAGGATGTTAGGGGGGGATGGTAAAGGGGTGCGTAAGGCCGGGTGGACTGCATGCAGTTTGCAGATTTGCAGGGAATGGAAAAATTTTGTTGGAGCAGGAATTTAGGAGAGAGGAGTGTTATACCGGAGCCAAAGTAGCCCCTGAGGTCCAGCAACCCATGTAACACCACACCAGACGAGGTTGTCTAACCCAAGGCGTACCAAAAGCACCATGGTAAACACCGGCTATTTACAAACAAGATAATGGAAACAGACATTCTGAGCACTACTTCCTGCAGGGGGAGCTCAAGCGACAGCCTCCAGGAAGTATCACTACGCCAAAACATTGGCTGGAGACAGTTAATTAGGGGCTAGAACCAGGCACAAAGTTAAGTTCACGCCGGATGCCGACCTCGTGTACTGCAGCCGTCGAAGATTACGTTTTCGTCTGGGAATTGGACTTTTATTAGTATGAGAGAGTGAACTTTTGTTTGCCTCAATTAGGAGACTTTTTTCATTATTGTTACCTTTCGTTTATATATTCAGCCATCAACCTTGTGAACTTGCTTCAATAAAAGTTGTGTTGCGAAAAATTGCTAATTGTCAGATACAACAAGGAGTGGTCGGATAAAGGTTTTATAGGTGTGGAGGTATTGAATAGGAAGTGGTCGTATAATAGAGTGGCCTTAAGATGCGATCTCCCACGAGACAGTAATTTGACTTCTGAAAAGTGTATCTTGCGGTCACCAGCAAAACTGCTCAGGAACGAGAAATTTTAACTTCCTCGAAGTAATAATTTTCCTTCCCCTGGCCTTTCATTTCCCTGGACACTGCGTGCGCATTAACTGGCGCAGGGGTGCTCCGAGCTGTGGAGGTGTCGGCTCTGCCACCTCTCGGTGACGTTGGGAACCACCAGCTTCGCACTGACACTGCGATGAGCGACGGCCGCTGCGGCGCGGGGACGATTTCGACACTAGCTGCTTACGATCGCAGGTCTTCGAAATCATCGCGGGAGGTAGTCCCTCTTGAGAAGAAAGCAGGGAATTCGCCACAGGAGGGGTACGACACGGTGTGTTATTTGCTGCGGGACGGTCGGGGACAGCCGGAGCGGAGCGGGGCTTCCCCGCGGCGCACGCGCCTATCGATCGCGACAGCCACCCGCCAGGAGCGCCACCGTCGCCTCCGCAGGCCACTTGAGAGCCAAGCACTGCAGCCGGGCGGCCGCCGCGGCTCCGCCGTGCCGTGGTGATGAATATCCGAGCGCGTGGCGGCGGCTAAGCGGGCACGCGCCACTCGGCCCGAGCACCCTTCCCGGAGTAACGATCCGGAAATGTGCGCCCCTCTGTGCCAGGTCGCAGTACACGTGGACCGAGTCTCGCGGTTAGAAAATTTTTACCGACAGCCAAAGCTACTTCCGCCGCGAACAGATTCAAACACAGCGATCACAGCGCTCCACATACAACCCACAGCAAACGAACACAGCCCCCGGTCCTCCCCCACACGCCACGGTCTTAAATGCTTTTGCTGTCCTAAGAACTGTTGAGCGTACATCTACCCAGAGTCACCGTGGACGATCTCAAAAAATCATAATCCACGACCACGGAACGGATTAGGTCTACTAGAACTATTCAGGTTATTTTTTCAAAACTTGAATTTTTTTCATGATTACTATCTCAATAATATAATTATTCCAATCCCAAAAGAAAGCAGGTGTTGACAGGTGTGAAAATTACCGAACTATCACAGCTGCAAAATACTAACGCGAATTCTTTAAAGACGAATGGAAAAACTGGTAGAAGCCGACCTCGGAGAAGATCAGTTTGGATTCCGTAGAAATATTGGAACACGTGAGACAATAATCACCCTACGACTTATCTTAGAAGCCAGATTAAGGAAAGGCAAACCTACGTTTCTAGCGTTTGTAGATTTAGAGAAAGCTTTTGACAATATTGACTGGAATACTCTCTTTCAAATTCTGAAGCTGGCAGGGGTAAAATACAGGGAGCGAAAAGCTATTTACTATTTGTACAGAAACCAGATGGCAGTTATAAGAGTCGAGGGGCATGAAAGGGAAGCAGTGGTTGGGAAGGGAGTGAGACAGGGTTGTAGCCTCTCTCCGATGTTATTCTATCTGTATATTGAGCAAGAAGTAAAGGAAACAAAACAAAAATTCGGAGTAAGTATTAAAATCCGTAGAGAAGAAATAAAAAATTTGAGGTTCGCCGATGACATTTTAATTCTATCAGAGACAGCAAAGGACTTGGAAGAGCAGTTGAACAGAATGGATAGTGTCTTGAAGGAAGGATATAAGATGAACATCAACAAAAGCAAAACGAGGATAATGGAATGTAGTCGAATTATGTCGGGTGATGCTGCGGGAATTAGATTAGGAAATGAGACACTTAAAGTAGTAAAGGAGTTTTGCTATTTGGGGAGCAAAATAACTGATGATGGTCGAAGTAGAGAGGACATAAAATGTAGACTGGCAATGGCAAGGAAAGCGTTTCTGAAGAAGAGAAATTTTTTAATATCGGGTATTGATTTAAATGTCAGGAAGTCGTTTCTGAAAGTATTTGTATGGAGTGTAGCCATGTATGGAAGTGAAACATGGAAGATTAATAGTTTGGACAAGAAGAGAATAGAAGCTACAGAAGAATGTTGTAGATGGGTAGATCACGTAACTAATGAGGAGGTATTGAATAGAATTGGGGTGAGAGGAGTTTGTGGTACAACTTGACCAGAAGAAGGGATCGGTTGGTAGGACATGTTCTGAGGCATCAAGGGATCACCAATTCAGCATTGGAGGGCAGCGTGGAGGGTAAAAATCGCAGGGGGAGACCAAGAGATGAATACACCAAGCAGATTCAGAAGGATGTAGGTTGCAGTAGGTACTGGGAGATGAAGTAGCTTGCACAGGATAGAGTAGCATGGAGAGCTGCATCAAACCATTCTCTGGACTGAAGACCACAACAACAACTATCTCAAGCTGCTGATAAATTGGTTTATTTAACAATCAGATGCGATCGACAGACCAACGTTCTTAAAAGCATTTACAGCATCATATTATGCGAATATAAAATCACTGACGTCAGAAATGAAGCCATGAATTTTTCACTCTTGTCATCTCTATATACAAGGTGATTTAGCCGCCCTTAGCGGTGGGATTCATGCAACCCGCAAGGCCTTCAAATACCGTTCAAAAGATTTTCATGTACTCGCTATGCACCAACTCTCAGTTCTTCAGAAAAAATGGTTCAAATGGCTCTGAGCACTATGGGACTTAACATCTATGGTCATCAGTCCCCTAGAACTTAGAACTACGTAAACCTAACTAACCTAAGGACAGCACACAACACCCAGCCATCACGAGGCAGAGAAAATCCCTGACCCCGCCGGGAATCGAACCCGGGAACCCGGGCGTGGGAAGCGAGAACGCTACCGCACGACCACGAGATGCGAGCAGAAAAAATACACAGGACCATTTTTTTAGAAAATACAATGTAGTTAAATTTTGTAGTGAGATACGAAGCGTGTTTTTTAAGTAAGTACCGTTTCGAAATTAAAAAAAGAATTGCTAAGATATCTCAATAATTTTATTTTTACATGAAAGCCTGTACCTTAATCTACTTTTCTATATAATTTCCGTCAATACTGAGGCACTTGTCATAACGTTGTACCAGTTTTTGAATACCCTCCTCATAGAAGTCTGCCTCCTGACGTGTTAACCACTGCATCACCACTGTTTTGACTTCTTCATCGTCTTGAAGACGCCGACTGCCCAGGTGTTTCTTGAAGTGCGGGAACAGATGGTAGTCACTGGGCGCAAGATTGGGGGCCGTACGGAGTTTCCCAACGAAAAGATGTGATTATATCTTTGGTCTGATTCGCCACATGCGGACGGGCATTGTCTTGCAGCAAATCGATGCCCTTGCTCAATTTCCGTGGACTGTTGCTTTGATTCTGGAGTGACGTAGGCCACCCATGTTTCATCGCTCGTAAGAATCTGGCTTAAGAAATCATCACCGTCGTTGTGGTACCGCTCAAGGAAAGTCAATGCACTGTCTAAACGTTTGGTTTTGTGCACATCCGTCAACATTTTCGGTACCCAATGTGCGCAGAATTTTCGGTAATTCAAGTCCTCGGTCACAATGCCATACAAAACACTACGGCCGACCGGGGTGGCCAAACTGTTCTAGGTGCTACAGTCTGGAACTGCGCAACCGCCACGGTCACATGTTCGAATCCTGCCTTGGGCATGGTTGTATGTGATGTCTTAGGTTAACAAACTGCCTATTGGCTTCTGTCTCGGGTTCTTCGGGCGACGTTCATCTAATGATTTTTCTCACGTCGGCCGAAGAACCCGAGACAGAAGCCAATAGGCAGTTTGTCAACAAGTGGCCACGAAAGCCTCAACAAGTCCTTAGGTTAGTTAGGTTTAAGTAGTTCTAAGTTCTAGGGGACTGATGACCTCAGAAGTTAAGTCCCATAATGCTCAGAGCCATTTGAACCAAACACGACGAAAAACATTAGGAAAGATATCCCGCAAGGAGGAAATCGTAAAGCGTCTGTTTTCTCTGACCTTGTTGTCGTCCACACCCTGCACCAAACTTTCATTAACGACCGAAGGACGCCCACTCCGTTGTTCATTATGCACATTTGTGCGGCCCTTTAAATGCTCTCACCCACTTTCTCACCATCCCATCACTCATAATGTTTTCTCCGTAAACTGCACAGATCTCACGATGAATATCGATCGCTTTTAGGCCTTTAGCACTAAGAAATCTTATAACAGCCCGTACTTCACAGTCGGCGGGACTCAAGATTATCGGAGGCATCTTAAACACTCAGTACACAACGTAAACAAGGAAGAATCAGGCTGTTCAAATGGTTGAAATGGCTCTGAGCACTATGGGACTAAACATCTGTGGTCATCAGTCCCCTAGAACTCAGAACTACTTAAACATAACTAACCTAAGGACATCACACACATCCATGCCCGAGGCAGGATTCGAACCTGCGACCGTAGCAGTCGCGCGGTTCCGGACTGAGCGCCTAGAACCGCTAGACCACCGCGGCCGGCGAATCAGACTGTAGTGGCGTCAGTGCGTAGATTAAGGTGCAGGCTTTCATGTAAAAATAAAATTATTGAGATATCTTAACACGTCTTTTTTTAGTTCCAAAACGGTACATACTTAAAAAAAACACGCCTCGTACATGTTCACCGCGTTATTCAAGAAAACCGCAATTGAAGATCACTTTTGTATCTTTTCTTGAATAATTCGAAAACTATAACCTCTAGCGAAGGTGCATCCCAGTAGAAAATTTAAATTTGCTACGAAAAAATACCGTTCCTGTTTGCTGTACAACACATAGTGAGTGAGAATTTATGAAAATCTTGTGTGTCGCATTTGAAAGTGTTGTGGGTTGCATAAATCCCAGCTGTAAGGGCAGCTGGATCACCCTTTATATCAACTGTAGTTCCATGTTCGCTTCTGTCTGTATGTTCAGGCTCATTTCAGGAACTACTGTAGGGAATGTGATCCAGTTTTGACTCATAGATATATTCATGAGGAAGGTCGTGTATTAATGTAAACATTTTGTCGAAATTGGCCGAACTGTGGTGAATTTAAGTCCGCTGGCACTGCCAAAACGACGGTGTTGCCACCTAGTGGTACATCCACCACAACTCCGAACAACAGAGAAGCTTGAACAGAATCTGAGTTGGGCCTGGTGGCCTAACGCTGCGGCGCGTGCCTGGAAACTGCGAGGTTGCGGGATCAAGTCCCAGTCAGACCACCACGGCAGTTTCCACTGCCTTTTAACCTGGCCTTCATCTCTCAATGATGTACACATTCGCCAGAAGCAGAAAGTGGTTCGAATTCTACGTTAAACTGGCCGTGTCATTTTCAAGAGTGGTGGTCTAGCGGTTTAGTCCGTGATGGATAACGGAAACGATTCTGGCTGAACCACGAACTTTTTTTCTTTCTTTTTTAACCTAGTAATCATCTCTCAGTGAATTGTAGATCTGCCACAGAGGAAACGTGTTTCGGATTCCACGTTAAACTGTAGATCGCCTTTTTCCGGTTGGACAAATGGACAGGGAGACGCTGTTCGCAGAAATGACGTCCAGTTCAAACACTTGCACCAGCACATTCAGCCGCAAGAAAGAATCTCTACGAATGTACGGCGTGATTTTAACTAAAGTGAAGCTACTGACAGAGGTCGAGTGTGAACTGTAATTATCATATGGCAAAGAAGGTTCACAGATATGCTAATGTGCTAATAAGGATCCAATTTAATGTGGAAAAAATTAGTTCCAATTTTGCCTACCAGGTGCAAACCCAGCGCTGTACATCGTTTCGTCGACGTCTCTGGCGCTCATACTGAACAAATTGTGTAAGTGGTGCTCAATAATAAAATCAACATTATATCTTTCTCAGCTGTTTGACTTTCTTAGTCCAGGCCCCATTCCCAGTCCATTACATATGGAAACATTTCTGTACGCCTTTCTTGTATTCATAGCGCCAAATTAGCACCTGGTGACCAAAATTGGAACTAATTTTTTTCCAGTCTTAATTGGTTCTGCATTAACGCATTAGGATATGTACCAAGTTTCGCTGTATGGGTTAATTACAGCCAACACTGGACCTCTTTGAATCCCTTCACTTTAATTATAACCGCTCGGTACACACATTCTCTTTCTATACATGTTATACATTAAAGACTACCGCCGCCTTTTTCATCCTATCTATCAAAGACCTCCTGTAGGGATTTTGATACTGAAGCGACCGCCCCTCAAACAAATGTGCGGCGCCTTTGATGTATGGCTTGTACGGGTTGCAGGTTCCGTTGGAGGCAGTCGCCTTACGCCTTTAGGTGCGGCAGTACGCTGGCAGGTGGCGTGTGCTGCTTAAATCGTTTAATTTCCAGTATATGGAAGTGACGTTGTTCCCTGGTGTTTAATCACAGCTCTGCGGAGCGACCCTTAAACAAAATTACCGCTTCGCCAGGCAAGTCATCTTAGCGAGATAATAAGTGCTACAAGGGCGAAGCCTGGAAGAGTCGCTAGTCGTAAAGCAGATCACACTGTCAGTATATAAAATGTGCTATACGCCACATCAGCAATTAACACTAAAAAAAAGAAAAAAAACACATCAGCAGTCGGGGTTAACGTAATTTATATTACGATGTGACAACAGTGAGAAATTCGTGGTTTTATTATCTGGCCTCAATGATTTTGTAATCGTCTAATACATCGCTGTAAATGGTTTTAAGCATCTGATGACGGTCCGTCGACCACAACTTGTTGTTAAATAAAGGATTTTATCAGCAGCTTTAGGGGCATCACCTCCGGAAAATATATCTTTTTCGAAGCTGATCAACATTCCATCTTCGCATGAGATTATACGGGGTGTTCAAAAAGTCTCTCCGCAGTGCTGTATGATTGTTAGCCGCGCGTGACGTATGCCGCAGTGAATATACCGAAATTAAACTCAGTGAAATACAAGTTATTAATTTACTGAACATTCATTTTTACTTACAAATTTTCAAATTAAATGTTGGAAGTGTCCCCCCTGTTGTTGAATACACAAAATGGTTCAAATGGCTCTGAGCACTATGGGACTTAACTACTGTGGTCATCAGTCCCCTAGAACTTAGAACTACTTAAACCTAACTAACCTAAGGACATCACACACATCCATGCCTGAGGCAGGATTCGAACCCGCGACCGTAACGGTCACGCGGTTCCAGACTGAAGCGCCTAGAACCGTACGGCCACACCGGCCGGCTTTGAATACACAATCAATTCGTCTAATCATGTTTGCAAACACAAACTGTAACATTTCTTCTGTAACAGAAGCAGTGAAAGTGGATATTGCAGTTTTCAATTCATCGATGGATTTTGGGCGGTTTTTTTAGACAGCTGCTTTCGCTGCACCCCAGAAGAAAATGTCAGGTGGTGGTAGGTCAGGCGATCGTGGAGGCCAAAGTCCCTGTGAAATTATGCCATCACCAAAAACATCAGCAAGCAGTGACACTGAAACGCGAGCTGTATGCGCGGTTGCCCCATCTTGTTGAAAATAACCGTTCAGTATTTCACTTAACACAAGTTCTCCTATGAATGGGTACAGAATATCACTGCAGTATCGTTGTGCGTTTATTGTTTCGTTGAAAAATATGGGACCCACAATCCGAAGGCTAGAAATTGCAATCCAAACTCGTATTTTCACAGAGTGAAGTGAAGTGGTTTCTCATGAATACCCAATGGATTTGCAGTACTCCACATACGAGAATTTTGCGAGTTCATGTACCCGGATAAATGAAATGACGGCTTATCAGTGAAAAATAATGCAGTCTCTTGCCATGATCAGTATTTTTAAGTTCTTGCACGACTGTCACTTTGTATGGGAAAAGTTCTAATTTTTTCCTTACAGCTGTGCAGGCCGTTACGACACTAACATCGATTTCCTGCGCGAGTTTTCTTACTCACTTGTTCGGACTCATCGACATTTTTTCGGAAATATCGAGTAGTTTATCCTCAGACAAAACGCTAGGACGACCACTTCTGGGTTCATCTGTCACTGAACCCGTACTTCCATATTTGTTAATCAAATCTCGCACAGAATCGCGATGTTGGAGTGTTGTCTCCGTGAAAACTGAATTAAATGTTTGACGAACTGAAACTGTGTATTTACCGCCAGCTTTGAACACATGTTCGGCTAAAAACACACGTTCTTCAATGACTACCATTTTAACAATTACAAAAACAAAACAGACGAACAAAGGAACTAAACTTAATAGTTCACGTCAACACGTAACGACACACACCAACGACACTAATGACGCTGGCTGGGATAAACGAAACAGAGGAATGTTGGGAGAGTCCACTTGAAGGGAAGTAACCCAGGCAGGCGAACAATCATACGGCAATGCGGTGGGACTTTTTGAACACCCCGTACAACAAAGCAGTTTCACTGATTTACCAGTAACCCCAAACTCTCAATTCCTTCAGCAATCGAATTCCCTCATATAAAACACTTGCAAACGTCTGATTACAAATGAATTGCTGTATTGGTGTGTTGAATATTTGACGATGATCGTCATTTTAAGGAAAGCTAATGTTTGTGGCGTTGTATCTCCTGAAGTCTTTGTCATACAATGACATAATTTTGCGAAAGGAATTAGTAGGAAGCCAGGCTGTATCATTACACATAGCAAGAAGATAAGCCTACACTGCTAAGATACACTGCCTAATAAAATGAGTGAAGCACCCAGAAGACACACTCGAATGTTAGCCTGAGTTCATACACGTCCACTCACTAGGAAAGAAGTAAATAAATTAGAGCTGCAATTCACTGTAACAGGCAGTGTGTTGCTCGTGTATAGTTCTAATGGTTCAAATGGCTCTAAGCACTATGGGACTAATAATCTGAGGTCATCAGTCTCCTAGAACTTAGAACTACTTAAACCTAATTAACCTAAGGACATCACATACATCCACGCCCGATGCAGGATTCGAACCTGCGACCGTAGCGGTCGCGCGGCTCCAGACTGAAGCGCCTAGAACCGCTCGTGTTTAGTGCTGTTACCATGTCTGGTATAGGAGCGTGAACAGTCTCAGATATTGAGTGATTTCTGTGACGAATATGTAGATACCAAGTACTCGTGTGAGACAACATTATCAGCACCTGGCACAGTTTGAAATGGGCTCCATTTTGGGTCCATTGGGACAATAGAGGCTCACCAAGTACATCTGGACCTGCCATCTGAGAACAAGTCGTGGGCTCGGTGAAACATTCTGCGTCCTCCTACACCACTGGCGGGAACTAACAGCAGCTGGAGTTGCGGATTGTTGCCCCCCTGTGTACGATGTCGTGAATACCCCAACACAAACGGCTGCGTCTGGAATGGTGCCGCGACAGGGAAGCATAGACTGGTGACTGTAGCATCGTGTTCAGTTCTGCACTAACCTGGATAACCATCGTCGTCGTGTGTGGCTGCGACGTGGGGGGGGGGGGGGGGGGGAGGGGGGAGGTCCCATTCTTCCAATGGCTGGAGAGGCAAGTGGTGTTGCTGTAGTTCGCTGAAGGAGTAGATTAACAGATTATGTCGTTACTGTTTTTGCAGTTTTTAATGGTTGACATGTCGTTATCAGTATCACCTTACTCGATATAAGGCGGCCTTTATATTTTTCGGGCAAACTTACATAGCTACTCGTTGTTTCAATGAATATTTTAGGCCATTAGAATGTAAGTTTGCTGCATTGAGCAGATGATCTGTGATCGCAAGATTGTTCATATTTGTACACATTAGAACGATATAGTACAGTATGCTGTGGTGTTCTCTTTCTGTTGAGTATTTAGGTTAGCTTACATCGAGTGACGTCTATTTATTCTACAATTTTAGCTTTTGGTTTTATAAATGGTTTTGTATCTCCTTATATGTATTAACTTTTAAAGTAAATACGAAATTTGTGGTCCGCAGCTCGTGGTCGTACGGTAGCGTTCTCGCTTCCCACGCCCGGATTCCCGGGTTCGATTCCCGGCGGGGTCAAGGATTTTCTCTGCCTCGTGACGACTGGGTGTTGTGTGCTTTTCTTAGGTTAGTTAGGTTTAAATAGTTCTAAGTTCTAGGGGACTGATGACCATAGATGTTAAGTCCCATAGTGCTCACAGCCATTTGAACCATTTGTAATTTGTGAAATCTGATGCAACTATCAATTTTCGCACCTAAACCGAGCCATTCTTAACTATAAGGGCGCATGGTACATTTGTTCTTGAGACTACAGTTCGCATAGTATATCTAAAGGCGTTATCCACATATATGGTTCTTCGTATGCGCAACACTTATTTAATCGCATTATTTACGTAATACGATTGATTATCTCGTGCTGTAATTTTTACCTGAACTCTGTCAACTTTGGATTTGTGCTTTCAGTAACATATCTATTGGAAGTAACATATATTGAAACGTCCCCTTAGGAACAATTTATACACGATTGTTACACTATTTGCTTTTCAAACAGCTGAGCAAAACTGAACGTACTCAAACATTCACTAAAGTGACACACAATATTTTTAGCGCAACGCAATCTGACTATCAAAAATCCCTACAAAACAATGGCCCTGACTAACTTTAACCTATATCTTTCACAAATCACTTACCTCACAAAAATCTTCGTTACTCGAACTACTGCAATACAGCGAGCGCCACTACTGCCAGCTAAATATAAGATTCAAACTACTGAAGGCACTAACTACTAATAGGGATAGTTAGCAAATGAAAGATTTTAATAGAGAACAAACACTGTATTTACCTTAATATCATCAAAAGTCATAATATATGTAATTTCAAAACTCCGCCATCTCTCTCCTCACATCCACCACTGCTGGCGGCTCACCTCCAACTGCGCAACGCTACGCGCTGTTCACATCCAGCTGCCCCTCTACAATGGCAGACAACAATGCAAACTAGCCACAGACTGCACACAGCACAGCCAGTGATTTTCATACAGAGAGCGCTACGTGGCGGCGGCGTTACCAATATAAGAACCTAAACAGCCTACTTACAATATGTACCTTTTGATGCACTTGTAGTTCGTATGTAGAACGGCAGATAGCCACTGATACCACTATTCGGTTTCGTGATCATGACAAATACGTTTCATTTCCTAAATTTGCGTGAATGGGATCATATTATTAGCGAGTTTCTATTCTTAAAATTTTGGCGATCGTAGTTTTGACGTATATATCATTTATTATCGCCTGACAAACAATGTCCAGACATCTTCACTTGTAATTATTTGAACTAGTTTTATCAATTACCATCCCCGTATAATTTTATGTAATGTGGTATATTCCTTACTACTTGTATTTTACATTACTCTTCTATTTTACATAGAGGGAGCTTATTGCAACGTGGCGCCACCTCATGTTGTATTGTTTTAGTGTTGACATATGATGGGTCACTTGAAGACAGAAATCTGCCAAGGACAGTACTTCTACATATGGCATGTATAGGTTAGAAAAACGGTATGTTATGACTTTGAATTTTAATTTCAGACATCTGTATATGTTGCAATTGATGTAACTATGTTTTATTGTCAATTTCTTCATTTGTTAAATCAGTTGTTGTTTATGCCCTATCTCTTGTATTTGTTTTAGCACCGATGATGACTGATATCAGTCGAAAATGATTTGCAACAAGATAAATAAATTATGTTTCCCCGACGTGTTGCTACATTCTTTATAATTTTGTTACTCGTAGCGTCACGATTTGGGGAGCCACTGGGTATAACTCCATGCAAAGGCCGATAATGATTAACGAAACTGACGGCATAACGGTATAAGGGGTTCACCACCCTGATGGAGCTAAAGTAATCTCGATGTATTGCTCACTTGTTAGAACGACAATTCACAGGCGCTGCCTGAGACATAAAATATCTTTGCCCCTGTCAAAAGAGAGCTGCAGTACAGTCGCTGGTCAGAGCAGCTACAGTGTAGTTGTAGTCTGTCGCTGGTACAGCTTAGTTTATGGTTAGTAGTTGTTAAAGTCACAGTGCAGAACAAATTGTAAAATTTTATTAGATGGATCTGAATAATAATTGTGATCACGCACAGAGCTAAATGATACCATGGAATGAGATGAATTTTAACTACTGAAGAATTGTTAATATAATGAAAAATCAACAGTGTAATTAAGTCAGCGATCGATTGTAAGGTAAACTGTATTATTTTTGTTGGCATGCGCGTGGTTAAGTCACTTGTGTGAGGTGTTTATATGAATTTGTTTCAATATTTTCTTTCGTGATTCGTCAGCACTTGTTGACCCAGATTTGCAATATATTCAATTTTCCCGTGTAATGGATTGTAGATCTTTGTCAATAACGTAGAAAATTTTTAGAATATAATTGTTTTTACCAGTCAACTATAAAAGTATGATTTCCCCTTAAGTCATTGCCAGTCCCGATCCAGTCGTTTATCTAAATTAAAATATTCCAGAATTTTTGTCAGATCATAGTCATGTGGTCTTTAGTAATCAGAAGACCAGCAGTGCAGCCATGTCAATAAGTTAAGTCAGTTTTTCTAATAATTGAGATCTCAGACAGATGTTATCCAGTATTAGTAGATAGGCCAGCATTGCACTAAGCTGTGCCATTTACGAGCAGGTATACAGATAGCGTTATCCGGCAACACCATCACGAGGTAAGAACTTTACAATTTATTTCGCACAGACAGATTCGGATTGATTTCACAGGGCCATGGCGTAGCGCTGCTTACGTCAAAATTTATCAGTTTTTCATGAATTAAGATTTATCAGCTTTCATATGCCAGAATTAAATGATCAAAATTTTATTACTTTTATTTTTATTATCTGTTCGAGAAGGTTACACACCATTTTTTCCATTTATTCGGGAAGGTTACACGGTGTATGACGAATATGAGGCGCCCTCATGTGATAACTCTGATGCCACTGTATCGCGGGTCTTTTCTTTCAACAGGACAATGCTCGACTACGGATGGTGCATGTCCGTATGAACTGCGCTGAGGTACTTCAGTGGCCAGCGATATACCCAGATCTATTCCCGATATAATACACATGCGACCAGTTCGCCTGTGAATTCCATCCCAGTGCCATTATCCGGGATATCATCGACTAGTTACAAAAGTTGTGGACGAGTTTGATTCAGCAGAGCTTCAAAATGGTTCAAATGACTCTGAGCACTAGTGGACTTTACATCTGAGGTCATCAGTCCCCTAGACCTTAGAACTACTTAAACCTAACTAACCTAAGGACATCACACACATCCATGCCCGAGGCAGGATTCGAACCTGCGACCGTAGCGGTCACGCGGTTCCAGACTGTAGCGCCTAGAACCGCTCGGCCACTCCGGCCGGCTTCAGCAGAGGATACAACGGCTTAATGACTGTTCCCTACTGAACCAGCGCAAGCATCTATGCTAGAGGGGGTTCAACTTATGTTTTACTCCATGAGTTTCTGTCAAGTACTACGAACTGTGACATCTCTGGCAGGAAATCACGAATCCAGTCGCATATCTGATCGATATTCCGTAAGCACACGATTACAGGCCGCTTGTGTGGTGCACTGTCATAAGCTTTCTGGAAATCTAGAGTGGGAAACAATACAAAGAGTAAAAGAAAACTAACTGGTAGATCTCCACAGACAGGATGCGATGCTTTTCAACAAGAACTCGGACACTATCCAGTCACAGTTGGCAGGCGCCCATCACGACAGACCAGCAACGTGGAGCTGCAGTGGAGCACTTTGTCGCCAGCGCGACGTGTTTCGCATGTTACGAGAGTTGACTGCAAAGTAATGCCTTCACTTTCGTAACTCTTCAACAGCTGGCAGCATTGGTATGCGGCAGGTACTAGCTTGTTCCGTAGCCTCTTCTACAGGGTGTTACAAAAAGGTACGGCCAAACTTTCAGGAAACATTCCTCACACACAAATAAAGAAAAGATGTTATGTGGACATAACATCGCTTAATTTCCATGTTAGAGCTCATTTTAGTTTCGTCAGTATGTACTGTACTTCCTCGATTCACCGCCAGTTGGCCCAATTGAAGGAAGGTAATGTTGACTTCGGTGCTTGTGTTGACATGCGACTCATTGCTCTACAGTACTAGCATCAAGCACATCAGTACATAGCAACAACAGGATAGTGTTCATCACGAACGTGGTTTTGTAGTCAGTGCAATGTTTACAAATGCGGAGTTGGCAGATGCCCATTTGATGTATGGAGTAGCACGGGGCAATAGCCGTGGCGCGGTACGTTTGTATCGAGACAGATTTCCAGAACGAAGGTGTCCCGATGGGAAGACGTTCGAAGCAATTGATCGGCGTCTTATGGAGCACGGAACATTCCAGCCTATGACTTGCGACTGGGTAAGACCTAGAACGACGAGGACACCTGCAATGGACGAGGCCATTCTTCGTGCAGTTTACGATAACCCTAATGTCGGCGTCAGAGAAGTTGCTGCTGTACAAGGTAACGTTAACCACGTCACTGTATGCAGAGTGCTACGGGAGAACCAGTTGTTTCCGTACCGTGTACACCGTGTGCAGGCACTATCAGCAGCTGATTGGCCTCCACGGGTACACTTCTACGAATGGTTCATCCGACAATGTGTCAATCCTTATTTCAGTGCAAATGTTCTCTTTACGGATGAGGCTTCATTACAACGTGATCAAATTGTAAATTTTCACAATCGACATGTGTGGGCTGACGAGAATCCGCACGCAATTGTGCAATCACGTCATGAACACAGATTTTCTGTGAACGTTTGGGCAGACGTTGTTGGTGATGTCTTGATTGGGCCCCATGTTCTTCCACCTAGGCTCAATGGAGCACGTTATCATGATGTCATACGGGATACTCTACCTGTGCTGCTAGAACATGTGCCTTTACAAGTTCCACACAACATGTGGTTCGTGCACGGTGGAGCTCCTGCACATTTCAGTCGAAGTGTTCGTACGCTTCTCAACAACAGATTCGGTGACCGATGGATTGGTGGTGGCGGACCAATTCCATGGCCTCCACGCTCTCCTGACCTCAACCCTCTTGACTTTCATTTATGGGGGCATTTGAAAGCTCTTGTCTACGCAACCCCGGTACCAAATGTAGAGATTCTTCGTGCTCGTATTGTGGACGGCTGTGATACAATACGCCATTCTCCAGGGCTGCATCAGCGCATCAGGAATTCCATGCGACGGAGGGTGGATGCATGTATCCTCGCTAACGGAGGACATTTTCAACATTTCCTGTAACAAAGTGTTTGAAGTCGCGCTGGTACGTTCTGTTGCTGTGTGTTTCCATTCCATGATTAATGTGATTTGAAGAGAAGTAATAAAATGAGCTGTAACATGGAAATTAAGCGTTTCCGGACACATGTCCACATAACATATTTTCTTTATTTGTGTGTGTTCCTGAAAGTTTGGCCGTACCTTTTTGTAACACCCTGTATACAGCTCCATTTGGCGGCAAGCCTTAGTATTGAACGGTTGTGTTGTTACAGTGCAATGTATGGAATTCGGATGCTTAAAATGGAATTTAATTCGCAAAAGAATGACGTCTTCTGGATAAAGAGAAAAGAAGGTGCTACAGTGGAGGACTTTTGTTGCCAGCGCGGCGAACCGCGGACCTCTGGCACAGCGACGGCGCTTTAAAAACGTTTACGAGGTAGGTCGGGCGCAGCGCCGTCCGGCGGCGGTCGTTAGCGCTAATCTCCGCGATAGCCGCTGACACGGTGGCCTTGCGCCGGAGCCGAGCCATTGTCCGCGCCAAATTAGATCGCCGCTGCCGCCGAGCCGTCCCGCGGCAGAATGCACTGTAAAATTATCTCTCGTCCGGTGGGCGCACTCCACACAGTCCCGTCTAAGCGTCGTCCGTTAAGTTCGCCACTCCGTTCATCACTCACTGAGTGGATCACCAAGTTTCACACTAAATACGGCGACGAACTACGGGTTTCCACAGGGTTTCATTGTGGGTCCAGTCTCGTTCCCTATTAAACTGCGCAACACAACTAAAGGTTCAGTCAACAATATCAGAAACTGAGTCCGCTTTGATCGAAAACACCTTGTTATTCGTTTATTTCCCTAACTAGTTTCGGCGACAAATATATCCATCATCAGTGTTTTTTTTTAATCTGAAACGTTTTGCACGTATAAGCATGGTTATACAAACACAGAGGCACATTATTACATTTTTTACTATAACTTTTTTGAAATATAATTTTCTATGGATACTTTTCTACTACCTTAGTAGTATCCATAGAAAACTATACTTTCATGCTACCTTACTAGAATCCACAGAAAACTATATTTCAAAAAACGAATAGAAAAAAATGTGATAATGTGCCACTGTCTTTGTATCAACACGCTATTTTCTGCATGCTTTAGATTAAAAAACTCAGTGATGATGATGATGATATCTGTCGCCGAAACTAGTTTGGGAAAATAAAGAAATAAACGGATAACAAAGTGTTTTGCATCGGGGCGGACTCAATTTCTGATACTGACCAAATGGAAGAGTTCCAAGATAAAATTATTGAATGGTTCAGTCTTTCGAAACCCCGTGACTACCTCCCAGTGAAGTTTGAAATTTGGCTCACAGGTACGTACAACCTCTCCCGGCAATGATGCAAAAGCATAGCGCCCTGTGACGTCATCCTCGGGTCCGCGACGCTTCAAACAGTAAAGTGTCAACACACGTAAAAAAAAAAGGCCACAGCTCAGATGTCCAAGTGACGTGTGAGGTGGGTTAATATTGTCACTTTCGCACCAAAGTTGACAACAATTCTGCCTAACGCCATTGTGGAAGCGTTGCAAGATCGAATAGTTGTCACACTCTCTCTTACCCACTTTCTTTTGACGCCTCTAAGGTGAAGAGCCTAGCGTTGAAATCAGGCGGTTTTCAGACACCTGGCCGCTCAGAACCGCTACGAAAGGCCGCAGGAATTAGGCATAAAGGGCGTTAATGAAACCATACTTTTCCTTGGGGCGTTATTTCGCACACATTTATCGAAAAAAAAAGGCGGTGAGCAAGGCGATGGGGATAGAAAGTCATTCTTCACAATCTTTGATGACACCCTTGGGCGTTTCGATCCTTCCTTAAGGAGATTGTGAGGCTCCATCAAAGGCCATCACACCGCAGCGCGACCGCAATTTAAGCTGTTGTATACAGGTCGGAACCACTAGCGACCCGTCAAAACCATTCTACGAAATCTGAAGTGATACGAAGCAGTTAAGGACGTTTATACTTTGTGGCGTGATCAGCCAGGAATGCAACATCGATACATGCTTGAATAATAAAATGGCAAGGGGTCACTCTAAGACGTTCCATTTCGGCAAAAACCTCACCTTTACCCAGAATTTTAAAATGTACCTGTACAGATAGGCGCTTGCACACCGACAACCAATTCGACACCCTCCGATTCCGGATGGCCTAATATCAGGCGCAAGAGCGGCGGTCTAGCAGCGGAAGAGCACCTGTGCAGCCTGCCTGCAGGCGCCTCGGTCTCCCGTCACAGGTTCTGTCAACAGAGGTACATTTTTAATATACTCAACAAAGTCACTGAGGGTCTTATAAGCATCTTTCTCAGTTCTATTGACGTATGTGCCAATGTCGCACCCCTCCCCATCATCTCGACACAGGATGTCATGAAACAGGGGGGATGGGAAAGTGTCAGCACTCTTCGCGTCTGGAGCACAGCACTGTGCAGTAGTGAAACATGGGCTGTGGAAAAAACAGAAGAGAACCGAAGCATTCCAGAAGTGGTCTTACAGAAGAATCCTGAAAATTAGGTGGACTGATACGGTGACAAATGAAGAGGTTGTCTGCAGAATCAGCGAAGGAAGGATCATACAAAAAACACTGACAAGTTGAACTCACTGGACGATAGGACATGTGTTAAGAAATTTGGGAATAGCATCTATGGTACTAGAAGGAGCAGTAGAGAGAAAATTGTAAAGGAAGACAGAAACTGGAACACATCTGATAAATAATTGAAGACGTAGGGTACAAGTGTTACTGTCAGATCAGGGGGTTGGAACAAATTCATGGTGGACCATTGTGATAAGCTATAGACAAGGAGAGTCCGGAGTCTCTGCGCTCGACCTAGCCGATCACGTAGATGCGTTGTGAGGAAAGGGAGTGAAAGACAACATTTTATTGATAGAATAGAAAGTGCAACAAATCCACTAAATGGGCTGACCACACTGTGTGAGTCCTCTGCTAGAGTGTCGCTGTGCAGTGTGGTATACTTATCAGATAGGACGGGAGGAAAGAAGGGCAGTTTGTTTATCGCGAAACAGGACAAAGTCACGGATATTGTGGTGTCACCGCCAGACACCACACTTGCTAGGTGGTAGCTTTTAAATCGGCCGCGGTCCGCTAGTATACGTCGGACCCGTGTGTCGCCACTATCAGTGATTGCAGACCGAGCGCCGCCACACGGCAGGTCTAGAGACAGATCCTAGCACTCGCCCCAGTTGTACAGCCGACTTTGCAAGGAACGGTTCACTGACAACTACGCTCTCATTTGCCGAGACGATAGTTAGCATAGCCTTCAGCTACATTTGCTACGACCTAGCAAGGCGCCGTATTCAATTGATATTGAGATTCTATTAATGTATCATCAAGAGCGATGTTCTACAAATGTGGATTAAAGTTAAGTATTCCAGAAGCTACGTACTTTTCTTTATAGCATTCATTACGTATCCCGTTTCAGACCTCACGCCAGCCTGCGTGAGTTTAAGCGCGTGCCTTTCGGCTTCCTCTCATTGTGTCTAGACTGTCTTGTCTAGACACAACAGATATGATAGGCGAGTTGGGGTGGCGATCACTAAAACAAAGGCGTGTTCGTTGCGGCCACACCTTGCCACAAAATTTGAAGCACCCATGTTCTCCTCCGAACGCGGAAGTATTCGTTGACGTCAACCTACGAAGCGCAAATTAATGATCGTAATGAAATAAATCAGAACTTGTTCGGAGAGATTTAAGTGTTCGTTTTTTTTTTTTTTCGCGCGCTCTACGGGAGTGGGACGGTAGAGAAACAGTCTATGTGGTTCTATGAACTTTCTGTCATGCAGTTATTTGTCAATTGCAGAGTAGTCATGTAGATGTTCTTAAGGAAAACACTACAGTACAGATGTGATATCAATTTGTTTCCAATAACTTTTCAAATCTAGTATGACTGTTGATTTATTCTAGAACTGTGAAATTACATCTGCAGTTGAAATCACAGTATGTTCTTCTTATTTGAAATATGTCTTGTAAAACGAACTGTAGTAACTTTTGTAACCAAAAGATCTTCGCAGATTAAAACGGTGTGCCGCACCGAGACTCAAAATCGGGACCTTTGGCTTTCGGCGGCAATTGTCGTAGCGACCGAGCTACCAGAACACGACTCACGAGCGTCCGACCGTTTTAATCTGACAGCAAGTTTCATATCAGCGCACGCTCCGCTGCAGAGTGAATATGCGTTGCGTTCGTTGTTGTGTTACCCATAACTATGTTACGCCCATGATTTTGCAAGAATTCGTTTCAGAGGAAAAGTATCACGCACGTCGTCTTCCCAGTGATTCGCTTAAATGCCATAGACTGACATTCCACACCTTTTTAAAGGTTACAGCCTGTCGCTAACGATAGACGTGTAGGTCAATAACTCCATCATAACCGAAATACAAAACTTTAATGTAACAGGCATCAGTGAAGCGAAATTTTTATGACTGCCAATGACAAAGAACATGAGACCGCCCACTTGCACGGATGTATGAAAACGAAAGGAATCCTTATCAAAACTCGGGGAAAATATAATTAAGAAATGAATGTTCACTCTGTAGCGTAGTGCGCGGTAATTTTAAACTCATTGCCAGGTTAAAACTTTGAGTCGGACTCGAACCTCGGAACGTTACGTGGCGGTTTGTAAAGTAGGAGGTGAGGTATTAGAGGAAGTAAAGATACGTATGTGTAAATAATTATTATACTGAATTCCTACTGTCCTTAGGGAAACGGTAGGGAAATTACAGGGAAAGTTCAGTGTTTTGCATATTTGGATGAGAGTAAATTGTAGTGGTAGCAGAGCATTTCGACACTGCGTAGGTTAGGTCAAGAGCGCTCGCACTATGCACTCCAGTACCAAAGTTTACGGAAGTTAATATCTCGTGCAAGACGAGACGTTGCTCCGCGTGAGTTTAAAACACGCTTTACGAGGCCCAGTGGCAGCATCATTTCTGGCGAGATCAGCTAAGCTCCAGATGACGTCAACACCCTAGCCCGTAAACCTCTGCAAGTGACCAGAATGCTCTCTTAATAACTGAAGACAATGGAGCACTTTCGCCGATGCCAACATTGTCGTCTCACTAGTATCGGCAACACGTCAGGCGATTCACGTCAGATTAGCTTAAAACAAATTTTGTAAGGCATAACCAGTGAATTGATGTGACTCCTACCTCCTTTAAGTAATGACGTTACTTTTGTGGAGTGCTAAAACTAAACTCCGTCGGAACAGACCACGAAGGCCCAACGGTACCCACCGTCTACCGTGTCATCCTCAACGCACAAGTGTCCCTGGAAGCGGATGTGGAGGAGCATGTGGTCAGCACACCGCACTCCCGGCCTTATGTCAGTCTACGAGACCGTCTGTAGCGTTCTAGCTTCCAGATATTGTCACTAATAGCAGTCACTGCGCCGCGCGCAGTTGCCGCGCAGTTTGAGGCGCCATGTCACGGATTGCGCGGCCTCTCCCGCCGGAGGTTCGAGTCCTCCTTCGGGCACGGCTGTGTTAGTGTTGTTCTTAGCATAAGTTAGTTTAAGTAGTGTGTAAGTCTAGGGAGCGATGACCTCTGCAGCTTGGTCCCTTCCCACGGACACAACAATTGTCACCTAGAGAGAAGCCTGTACGTAACCTAGTTTAATAAACCTACGTGTTTTTAATCTGTTCAAGAGAAAATTTAATGCTAGTTTTTCTTTCGGTGGAAATACTGACTCCTCATAGAGTCAGTCAGTTTATTCTATTTAAAAATCAGAGGCAGTAAGGGAGAGAGTTGCGCCTAGACAGTCTACCCAGGAACACACGAAGTTTTTCGGTCGGTTCTACAGTCTAGAGACTCATTTTAGAATGACATGAAGCAATACGCATTATAGGTCGCCATAAACAGTTTTCGACATTTTCTACAATACCTGTTGTTCTTAGGCATGAGATTGTGTTTTGCTTAACGTTTGTACACATTTCGCGTTCAACAAATTTAAGTGTCGTATAATATACCCATTTGAAATTTATTGTCAATTCATCAGGCACGTAATTTTATGGTCAGTAAAATGCTATATACTTTTAGAAGTATTTCTATAACATGTGGACAGTTAAACCACATGTCATTGCTCGTGCGCCATATTTTATCTTGAAACAGAACAAGGTATTTCGCCATGGAACATATAATACTTGTAAATGAGCTGAGTTTTTATGAATATCTTAACAATTTTACAGAAAATTTAAATTTGTGATAGCTTCCGGCACCTTCTATTTCAAAATGTACTGAACTGTAACTTGTTTTTCATAAAATTTACGCCTAATTTCATTTCAGTTACTGATTAATGGTATGTAGTAGAGTAATAAGGTAACAGTAAGCTGATTAAATACAATGCTCACAAGATGTTCTCGATTTCAGTGCTTTTAAATTTCTATGGAATGTTTGTTCCTCCGTACAAGTCCATGTTATGTTGCACCTTGGAACATGTCAGAAAAAGACTGAAGCACAAAAAAAAAAAAAGGTTTCAAATGGCTCTGTTCGCTATGGGACCTAACATCTGAGCTCATCAGTCCCCTAGAACTTGGAACTACTTAAACCTAACTAACCTGAAGACATCACACACATCCATGCCCGAGGCAGGATTCGAACCTGCGACCGTAGCGGTCACGCGGTTCCAGACTGTAGCGCCTAGAACCGCTCGGCCATTGCGCAGTTTAAAGCTTCTGGATGCCTCTGTAAGGGGAAATCAACGGGTCGGCCTGCAGTGAGCGAAGAAACGGTTGAACGCGTGCGGGCAAGTTTCACGCGTAGCCCGCGGAAAATTCGCTCATGCCACAACTGGTGACCGACTTCATCTTTCAACAGGATGGTGCTCCACCGCATTTCCATCGTGATGTTCGGCATTTCTTAAACAGGAGATTGGAAAACCGATGGATCGGTCGTGGTGGAGATCATGATCAGCAATTCATGTCATGGCCTCCACGCTCTCCCGACTTAACCCCATGCGATTTCTTTCTGTGGGGTTATGTGAAAGATTCAGTGTTTAAACCACCAAGAAACGAGCCAGAACTGCGAGCTCGAATCAACGATGCTTTCGAGCTCATTGATGGGGACATGCTGCGCTGAGTGTAGGAGAAACTTGATTATGGGCTTGATGTCTGCCGAATCACTAAAGGGGCACATATCGAACATTTGTGAATGCCTAAAAAAACTTTTTGAGTTTTTGTATGTGTGTGCGAAGCATTTTGAAAATATCTGAAATAATAAAGTTATTGTAGAGCTGTGAAATCGCTTCAATCATTTGTAATAACCCTGTATATGTAGTGATAATGGTTTCAGCGTCGCCCGCCAACGGATCGCGCACTGTCATAGCTGCCAGAGTGCCATCTTTGTCTGACTTTAATAGGGAATGTTCGCAGCCGGAAGGCTCACTGTGGTGAAGACTTGTGAAGCAAGCAGGCACCAATGCCACGGAGGCACCCTGGTGCTTGCTACAGCCAACTGAGCGAGTTTAAAAGGCGTCAAGTTGTGGCCCTCCGAGTGACGGGGTAGGCCTTTCACAGGCTGGACGCGATGCGTCAGTTTTGCTACGATGCTGGTACCAGTGGTCACGTGAACACTCTCACACCTGTAGACGAGGTTCTGGATGATCACGGAACACGCCCGACATGATCGTCGTAATGGGCAGCAGTGGCAAATCGACAGGTAAGAGGGATTGAGAGACCAGACGTGTGAACACGAATTGTTGCGAACCGGTTATTAGCAGTGGGACTACGGGCACGCACACCCTAGCCCGTCTTCCAGTCAGGCCACAGCACCAACGTGCAAGGCTCGACGGGTGCCGTCAGGGGACTACTTGGAAGACGAAATGGCGGGCGTGGTCTTCAGCGATGAAATCAGATTCTGCCTGCATGCAAGTGATGATCGTCTGCGCCTGCGACGTAGACCTGGTGACCGATGTCTCGCAGAGTGCATTCGCCCGAGACACACTGGGTCTACCTTATGTCTCCTGGTTGCGGGTGGTACAAGATACAACTGTCGTTCGTGTCCGGTGTTTCTGAATGGGACACTAACCAGCGCTCGGTAAGTGCAGAAAGTTGTTAGACTCGTTCTTTCGCCGTTCCTACAACAGGAAGGTGATGTGTAATTCCAACAGGATAACGCTCGCTCACACACTGCCAGTGAAGGTCAACGTGCTCAACAAGATAACGCCCGCCGCCACACAGCACACTTGTGTCTGTGCTCTCCAAACCCCACCTTGGCCAGGAAGGTCGCCGGATGTCTCCCCACTTGAGATCGTTTTCTGCACCACGAGCAGGGACTTGCGACTGTCTCGGGATTTTGACGATCTAACGCGCCAATTGGACAGAATTTTGGCACGGTATCTCTCAGGAGGACATCCAACAACTTTATGAATCAATGCCAAGACGATGAGCTGCTTGCATAAGGGCCAGACGAGAACCAAAGCGTTATCGACTTGCTCAATTTGTGACGCTCTTTCTATAGAATAAATCATCCATATCTTTTTCTTTTGACATTGTAATCATTTGTTTCGCCACGCCTGTACATAACATCCTGCCTTTTGTAATGTCCAGACGTAAACATAAATCGCGGTGACTTCAGAGTAATTATTGTCTTTCAATAAAAGTGTTTCCCCTGTTCGTGTCATTGCGTGTTTCTTTCAGTTGCCTTCTATACCATTCACTAGCAGTTATTTCTAAATTTCATCGAGGTGTGTGTGTTGGTAGTGGCACATCATGGGAAAGTTACTTTCGTGCCGAAGTTTTGCACACCAGTCTCTACAAAATAACAAAATTGTTATTAAAATGTGACAGAGATTTTTGCAAATAGTTTCATCTGACACCATTTCATAACAGCGTGCCAGTTTCAGTTGGTTCTGTACCAGTAACCAAAACCGTGTCTTCTGCGTAATTTCGCTTTCGTATCACATTGCAGTCTACCTCTTCTCTAATAGGCTATACAAAAAATAAATAAATAAATAAATAAAATAAAATAAAATAAAAAATGTCAGCGCGTAAGCATGATCGGGCCTGAAAGTTACAGCGTTTCTGATATAATAACTGATTAGTGGGGAACAATATACAACAAGGTATTTTTACAAATCGCTTATTCCACTCTCTACTTACGTAAATTTCTAATTATCGTTTGAAAATAGCGCAAATGAAACACGCCACAGACAACGAAACGTACCACCAATGTTTGGGGCAATTGAGTTAATGAGAACAGTAATTCTTACGTAAATAGTCTGGACAAACGTATGCTAACAAAATAGTTAGCGCGCATAACCAGCAAAAACCCTTTATAGATCGTCAAAGAGCTCTGTTAGTCGTTGTTTTGAATCATTAAGGAAAACACTGGAACACGTACCATCAAGCCAAACAGCATCGTCGCAAAAGAATTGTGATATGCAAAATGGTTCAAATGGCTCTGAGCACTATGGAACTTAACTTCAGAGGTCATCAGTCCCCTAGAACTTAGAACTACTTAAACCTAACCTAAGGACATCACACACATCCTTGCCCAAGGCAGGATTCGAACCTGCGACCGTAGCGGTCGCGCGGTTCCAGACTGCAGCGCCTAGAACCGCTCGGCCACCCCGGCCGGCTGTGATATACAAAACCTAGGAAACTGTAGTTAGTTTTCATCTATGGTTTTCCACTGTAACGTTATTTAAATTTGTTTTACTGTTTACTTTTATTCAAAACTGTAATCATACAGTGAGAGTCTAGTACCTTTGCACACTTTTCAGACTTCGCCGTTTAGCCAGCTTTGTAATAGAAGTTTAACATAGACTTACGGGAAAAAAAATAGTACGCTCTTGTAGAGGTTTCCAAGTCACTCAATATTTATTGCTGCAACACTGCATATGGAGTGCATGTAATGATTACATTTGCACATGAGTAGTACAAGCGGTTCAGAGGTACCAGGTAGGCAGTTGACCCTGACTGTACGTGGGCAAACCAGAAAGTCTTTACCCATATTTTTTACTTGCCAAAGTAAGGTACACAATTGTTATGACAAATAGACATCCTATTCTACGTAGCGTACGTACACTATTTTTCCACATAGTCCCCACACCAGTTCACACATATGTCTCACCGGAGTACTAAATTTGAGATGACCCTGTGGTAGAATGGTGTGCGGACTTTTGCCACGCCGGACATTTGCCACGATCTTACCTGCTCCGAAGGGTTGGGTCCCTTGTCTCCTCCTCCTCCTCCTCCTCCTCCTCCTCCTCCTCACCCACCGCCCGACCCTCAGTAACGGTACTGGCTGAGCCTTTCCACTGGTTTACTTAACACAAGACCAGAATCTCTATGGATTTTCCGCCACATTTCTAGAGAGAGTTTCGTTGTAGAAACTATTCAATGCATCTCACATTGAAATCCGCACCAAATTTCGAGCCACGGTAAAACTTCGCCAATCTTGGAGATTTTGCACTCGTCTAAATTATACGTGCCTTTTTCGGTGCTGCTGCAGCAGCGTTCTGTCGTGTTTTCTGTACCATTGGGGTCAGTTCCGTCCGTTATTAATTTATTTGGTATGAATCTGTCGAGTGCTGTTGATACTGTTTCTTTGAACTTAAGCCACATACGGTCTTCACTTACATGGTTTGGAAGGATTGGAGACTGTCTCTTAGAAGGACGTCAACCGAATTTTTAGTTGCTTTTATAAACATATATATTTCGCGTTTAGTTTTGGTGAATTTATTTGTTACGGAAGTGAGCCTCGTTACGACTCTGTGTTCACTAATCCCTGTATCCGTCGTGATGCTCAGGATTATTTGTGGCTAATAAGTCAAGTGTCCCCCCCATGAACCATGGACCTTGCCGCTGGTGGGGAGGCTTGCGTGTCTCAGCGATACAGATGGCCGTACCGTAGGTGCAACCACAACGGAGGGGTATCTGTTGAGAGGCCAGACAAACATGTGGTTCCTGAAGAGGGGCAGCAGCCTTTTCAGTAGTTGCAGGGGCAACAGTCTGGATGATTGACTGATCTGGCCTTGTAACATTAACCAAAACGGCCTTGCTGTGCTGGTACTGCGAACGGCTGAAAGCAAGGGGAAACTACAGCCGTAATTTTTCCCGAGGACATGCAGCTCTACTGTATGATTAAATGATGATGGCGTCCTCTTGGGTAAAATATTCCGGAGGTAAAATAGTCCCCCATTCGGATCTCCGGGCGGGGACTACTCAGGAGGACGTCGTTATCAGGAGAAAGAAAACTGGCGTTCTACGGATCGGAGCGTGGAATGTCAGATCCCTTAATCGGGCAGGTAGGTTAGAAAATTTAAAAAGGGAAATGGATAGATTAAAGTTAGATATAGTGGGAACTAGTGAAGTTCGGTGGCAGGAGGAACAAGACTTTTGGTCGGGTGATTACAGGGTTATAAATACAAAATCAAATAGGGGTAATGCAGGAGTAGGTTTAATAATGAATAAAAAAATAGGAGTGCGGGTTAGCTACTACAAACAGCATAGTGAACGCATTATTGTGGCCAAGATAGACACAAAGCCCATGCCTACTACAGTAGTACAAGTTTATATGCCAACTACCTCTGCAGATGATGAAGAAATAGATGAAATGTATGACGAGATAAAAGAAATTATTCAGGTAGTGAAAGGAGACGAAAATTTAATAGTCATGGGTGATTGGAATTCGTCAGTAGGAAAAGGGAGAGAAGGAAACATAGTAGGTGAATATGGATTGGGGGGAAGGAATGAAAGAGGAAGCCGCCTTGTAGAATTTTGCACAGAGCATAACTTAATCATAGCCAACACTTGGTTCAAGAATCATAAAAGAAGGTTGTATACCTGGAAGAATCCTGGAGATACTAGTAGGTATCAGATAGATTATATAATGGTAAGACAGAGATTTAGGAACCAGGTTTTAAATTGTAAGACATTTCCTGGGGCAGATGTGGATTCTGACCACAATCTATTGGTTATGAACTGCAGATTGAAACTGAAGAAACTGCAAAAAGGTGGGAATTTAAGGAGATGGGACCTGGATAAACTGAAAGAACCAGAGGTTGTAGAGAGTTTCAGGGAGAGCATAAGGGAACAATTGACAGGAATGGGGGAAAGAAATACAGTAGAAGAAGAATGGGTAGCTCTGAGGGATGAAGTAGTGAAGGCAGCAGAGGATCAAGTAGGTAAAAAGACGAGGGCTAATAGAAATCCTTGGGTAACAGAAGAAATATTGAATTTAATTGATGAAAGGAGAAAATACAAAAATGCAGTAAATGAAGCAGGCAAAAAGGAATACAGACGTCTCAAAAATGATATCGACAGGACGTGCAAAATGGCTAAGCAGGGATGGCTAGAGGACAAATGTAAGGATGTAGAGGCTTGTCTCACTAGGGGTAAGATAGATACTGCCTACAGGAAAATTAAAGAGACCTTTGGAGAGAAGAGAACCACTTGTATGAATATCAAGAGCTCAGATGGCAACCCAATTCTAAGCAAAGAAGGGAAGGCAGAAAGGTGGAAGGAGTATATAGAGGGGCTATACAAGGGCGATGTACTTGAGGACAATATTATGGAAATGGAAGAGGATGTAGATGAAGACGAAATGGGAGATAAGATACTGCGTGAAGAGTTTGACAGAGCACTGAAAGACCTGAGTCGAAACAAGGCCCCGGGAGTAGACAACATTCCATTTGAACTACTGATGGCCTCGGGAGAGCCAGTCATGACAAAACTCTACCATCTGGTGAGCACGATGTATGAGACAGGCGAAATACCCTCAGACTTCAAGAAGAATATAATAATTCCAATCCCAAAGAAAGCAGGTGTTGACAAATGTGAAAATTACCGAACTATCAGTTTAATAAGTCACAGCTGCAAAATACTAACTCGAATTCTTTACAGACGAATGGAAAAACTGGTAGAAGCCGACCTCGGGGAAGATCAGTTTGGATTCCGTAGAAATGTTGGAACACGTGAGGCAATACTGACCTTACGACTTATCTTAGAAGAAAGATTAAGGAAAGGCAAGCCTACGTTTCTAGCATTTGTAGACTTAGAGAAAGCTTTTGACAATGTTGATTGGAATAATCTCTTTCATATTCTGAAGGTGGCAGGGGTAAAATACAGGGAACGGAAGGCTATTTACAGTTTGTACAGAAACCAGATGGCAGTTATAAGAGTCGAGGGGCATGAAAGGGAAGCAGTGGTTAGGAAAGGAGTAAGACAGGGTTGTAGCCTCTCCCCGATGTTATTCAATCTGTATATTGAGCAAGCAGTAAAGGAAACAAAAGAAAAATTCGGAGTAGGTATTAAAATTCATGGAGAAGAAGTAAAAACTTTGAGGTTCGCCGATGACATTGTAATTCTGTCAGAGACAGCAAAGGACTTGGAAGAGCAGTTGAACGGAATGGACATTGTCTTGAAAGGAGGATATAAGATGAACATCAACAAAAGCAAAACAAGGATAATGGAATGTAGTCAAATTAAGTCGGGTGATGCTGAGGGAATTAGATTAGGAAATGAGACACTTAAAGTAGTAAAGGAGTTTTGCTATTTAGGGAGTAAAATAACCGATGATGGTCGAAGTAGAGAGGATATAAAATGTAGACTGGCAATGGCAAGGAAAGCGTTTCTCAAGAAGAGGAATTTGTTAACATCGAGTATAGATTTAAGTGTGAGGAAGTCGTTTCTGAAAGTATTTGTATGGAGTGTAGCCATGTATGGAAGTGAAACATGGACGATAACTAGTTTGGACAAGAAGAGAATAGAAGCTTTCGAAATGTGGTGCTACAGAAGAATGCTGAAGATAAGGTGGGTAGATCACGTAACTAATAAGGAGGTATTGAATAGGATTGGGGAGAAGAGAAGTTTGTGGCACAACTTGACTAGAAGAAGGGATCGGTTGGTAGGACATGTTTTGAGGCATCAAGGGATCACAAATTTAGCATTGGAGGGCAGTGTGGAGGGTAAAAATCGTAGAGGGAGACCAAGAGATGAATACACTAAGCAGATTCAGAAGGATGTAGGTTGCAGTAGATACTGGGAGATGAAGAAGCTTGCACAGGATAGAGTAGCATGGAGAGCTGCATCAAACCAGTCTCAGGACTGAAGACCACAACAACAACAACAAGTCAAGTGTGTTTTCGTAACCATTTACAATTTGAATGGCCTCGTGAACTAATTGTTCAAAATAATTTAAAAAAAAGCATTTAGAACAATTACGGAAGTTGTTTTCTATGTACAATAGGGTCTTAAAATGTATTTTTGTCAACATACGGAAGGTAGACTGAAGTCACTGCCAACTATAATTGTATTAGTGGGGTACCTATTTGCAATGAGACTCGAGTTTTCTTTGAAGTGTTTCATCTGAGGCCGGGGGTCGGTAAAAGGAGCCAGTTATTAATTTATTCCAGTTGTCGAATATAACCTCTGTCCGTAATAAGTCACAGGAACTACCTGCTTCAATGTCGCTTGTGAGCTAGAACACACATTACATTAGTTTTCCTTAAGCTGTGCTTCTTATTTCCGTTGTAGTGGAGATTATTGCAATTACGGCTTTTCCCTCGAAAACCTAGGATGGTTTCTCTATGACCCTGTAAATACGAGAGCTGAACAAAGTAGAACAACAACAATGTTACAAGCACAGCATTCTGCATTACTTCATTTCCTTATTTCTAACATTTTAAAGTTGTACGTCGACTTTAGATGACATGTCAATCATAGATGTTCTTATCTCTGTTTGTGAACGTACTTTCAGTCATGTTTTGAACATTGTCTCGCTACACTTTATTAACTAGTGTTTCGCCGCAAGGGATATGGGATTTTAGAGAGTAAACTAATATGGAGTATGTCGTTCTTCTTTTCAAACATTCACATACCCATTTCTTCTTTCCTTATTGTCTTTTGGGCATGCAGTTGTAGTAATTAAAGTAGGCACAAATGCAGCGATCAAAAAGAAATGATTAGCGTACATTCGCACTCTACAGCGTTCCTTTCTTGTTGCTCCCATGCCGATGGACTGTTTCTACCGCAATCAGTAAGCGTGAAAGGAAGCAGACAGAGGCATCTACATTTATACTTGGCAGAACTAATTACATACTGACATAATCGTCGGAATTGCTTTCGATTCCCAAAAGTTATAAATATTTCGATTTCGGAAAAGAAGCCCTGTATTTGGCGAAGATGTCGAAGAAGAAGGCTGCTTACGTAATGGTTGTATCGAGTCAGATGTAGAGACGGCGGTTTGAAAGTGGACAGAAAAAGTACGAGGGTGGGCGTCCCTTGCCTGACGGATCGCTACCTGGCGAAGGGGCAAGGGTGGCAAATGTCCGGCGTGGCAAATGTCCGGCATTCGGTAGAATTCGTCCGGCTGACTATGGCACCACAGTCGGGCTGCTGTGTTGGCTTCATCGTTACTCGTGAAACGCCGTCCTACCAGGAACTTCTCCAGCGGTCCGAAAACGTGGAAATCACTGGCCGCGAGGTCTGGACTGTATGGTGGGTGGCCCAGTATCTCCCAGTGAACTGCCCAAAGCTATTCGACAGTTCTGATTGCCACATGCGGTATCATATTGCCAATTGCCAATTGCGAACGCAATTACCCGATCACGACACTCATGCCCTAATACGACGTGCCGATACCTTTAGTATCCTCAACAAATTGGCAAACGAGGTATCACATAAGGTTTTGCGAGAATTCTTAAGAAATCAAGAAAGATGATATTGGACCCGGAATAGACTGAGATGCACTCGCCATACCGCCGGGTGCGGACCAGGCCAGTCTCCCCTGACTGGAATCCGCCGCACCACTGGACCAGGCCAGCGAGTGCATCACCCACCAGGCTACGACAACTGCACTCTACTTACACACAGAACCAATTAAATTAGTAGTAGTAGTTGAGTTAGAACACTAACAACACTAACAAATAGGGACTGCAGAGACGGAACAGACTTGGCCAGCCCGGTGCCAGGGGCACGCTCGCATGGGTTTAGCTCAGTGAGCAGGCCCTAAGACAGTAGGTTTGTAACACCAACTGGCACACCTGTAATCGCTGCAGAATGTAACAGAATAGTAGGATAGTCCAACAGATTAACCTTGTCCATAAGTTAGCCAGGCACAATACCAAAAAGTAGAACTTGCTGTATTAGCAGTAGTATAATACATTGACCCACTAATTATTAAAGTGGTGGGTTATCTTTTGTATTTCTCATAGAGCTGTACTGCATCATATTGCCATCGCTTAGTCTATATCGAGAATCCCTCAACGCTTTCGCTTGATTGGAGCCCTCAGACGTGATTGCACACCCCGATCTGCGTCCACCATTTCATCCACGCGTGCAATGTTTTCATCAGTCAGCGACGAACGCAGAGCGTGGAGGCCATGACATGAATTGCTGATCATGATCTCCAACAACGACCGATCCATCGGTTTTCCAATCTCCTGTTTAAGAAATGCCGAACACCATGATGGAAGTGCGGTGGAGCACCATCCTGTTGAAAGACGAAGTCGGCGCTGTCGGTCTCCAGTTGTGGCATGAGCCAATTTTCCGCGGGCTACGCGTGAAACTTGCCCGCACGCGTTCAACCGTTTCTTCGCTCACTGCAGGCCGACCCGTTGATTTCCCCTTACAGAGGCATCCAGAAGCTTTAAACAGCGCATACCATCGCCGAATGGAGTTAGCAGTCGGTGGATCTTTGTTGAACTTCGTCCTGAAGTGTCGTTGCACTGTTATGACTGACTGATGTAAGTGCATTTCAAGCACGACGTACGCTTTCTCGGCTCCTGTCGCCATTTTGTCTCACTGCGCTCTCGAGCGCTCTGACGGCAGAAACCTGAAGTGCGGCTTCAGCCGAACAAAACTTTGAGTTTTTCTACGTATCTGTAGTGTGTTGTGACCATATGTCAATGAATGGAGCTACAGTGAATTTATGAAATCGCTTCAATTATTTGTAATAGCCCTGTATTTATAGCCATAATTTGGCTTTAAAAAATGGGGCCACAGTTTTCTGAATTGCCCTTGTAAATAAATGTGAACTATTTCGCACGAACCGGCGGAAGGGCGTTTTGGTCCTTCTATAGACAAGTGGACCGGATTTTGGCAGTAAAGAGCTTAGGAAGGCCACCTGCTCATGTAAAATCTCTCGCCGCTGCACGGTTCCGCTTGTCATTCGCGGAATAACAGACGGACGCCGGGCTTACGCGGAAATCTGATAGCGGCGCCGCAGTACTGCGACTGCGAGGAGGAGCAACAGCGAAGCCTGCAGGGAGAGCAGCTGCGAACTAGGAGCCAATGCGTGAACAACTTGTGCCGTGGCAGTGGCGACCCACCCAACTCGTCCTGGTGTTGCCACAGTAAAAGCAAGCTTCAGTTTTATCCTTAATAAACGTTCCAGGGCAAATGAAAACCTATCCTAGTCCTCTGTTTTGCTGATCCGCAACATTAGGCAAACGGAGATCTTGCGAAACTCAGCTCGCTCTCCCCGTCCATAACATCCACAGCGCCGTAGACGACGGCCATCAGGTTGATGCCGTGTTCCTTGACTTCAGAAAAGCATCTGATATACACTCCTGGAAATGGAAAAAAGAACACATTGACACCGGTGTGTCAGAGCCACCATACTTGCTCCGGACACTGCGAGAGGGCTGTACAAGCAATGATCACACGCACGGCACAGCGGACACACCAGGAACCGCGGTGTTGGCCGTCGAAGGGCGCTAGCTGCGCAGCATTTGTGCACCGCCGCCGTCAGTGTCAGCCAGTTTGCCGTGGCATACGGAGCTCCATCGCAGTCTTTAACACTGGTAGCATGCCGCGACAGCGTGGACGTGAACCGTATGTGCAGTTGACGGACTTTGAGCGAGGGCGTATAGTGGGCATGCGGGAGGCCGGGTGGACGTACCGCCGAATTGCTCAACACGTGGGGCGTGAGGTCTCCACAGTACATCGATGTTGTCGCCAGTGGTCGGCGGAAGGTGCACGTGCCCGTCGATCTGGGACCGGACCGCAGCGACGCACGGATGCACGCCAAGACCGTAGGATCCTACGCAGTGCCGTAGGGGACCGCACCGCCACTTCCCAGCAAATTAGGGACACTGTTGCTCCTGGGGTATCGGCGAGGACCATTCGCAACCGTCTCCATGAAGCTGGGCTACGGTCCAGCACACCGTTAGGCCGTCTTCCGCTCACGCCCCAACATCGTGCAGCCCGCCTCCAGTGGTGTCGCGACAGGCGTGAATGGAGGGACGAATGGAGACGTGTCGTCTTCAGCGATGAGAGTCGCTTCTGCCTTGGTGCCAATGATGGTCGTATGCGTGTTTGGCGCCGTGCAGGTGAGCGCCACAATCAGGACTGCATACGACCGAGGCACACAGGGCCAACACCCGGCATCATGGTGTGGGGAGCGATCTCCTACACTGGCCGTACACCACTGGTGATCGTCGAGGGGACACTGAATAGTGCACGGTACATCCAAACCGTCATCGAACCCATCGTTCTACCATTCCTAGACTGGCAAGGGAACTTGCTGTTCCAACAGGACAATGCACGTCCGCATGTATCCCGTGCCACCCAACGTGCTCTAGAAGGTGTAAGTCAACTACCATGGCCAGCAAGATCTCCGGATCTGTCCCCCATTGAGCATGTTTGGGACTCGATGAAGCGTCGTCTCACGCGGTCTGCACGTCCAGCACGAACGCTGGTCCAACTGAGGCGCCAGGTGGAAATGGCATGGCAAGCCGTTCCACAGGACTACATCCACGATCGTCTCCATGGGAGAATAGCAGCCTGCATTGCTGCGAAAGGTGGATATACACTGTACTAGTGCCGACATTGTGCATGCTCTGTTGCCTGTGTCTATGTGCCTGTGGTTCTGTCAGTGTGATCATGTGATGTATCTGACCCCAGGAATGTGTCAATAAAGTTTCCCCTCCCTGGGACAATGAATTCACGGTGTTCTTATTTCAATTTCCAGGAGTGTAGTTCTGGACGGTAGTTTAGTGGAAACAAAATACGGTCTTACCAACTATCGGACCAGATTTGTGACTGCATTCAAGAATTCCCTGGAGACGGATCTCAACACGTCGCCCTTAGTGGAAAAGAAGTCGAGAGATGTGAAGGTTGACTGGGTTTTGTTTTAGAGAACCAGAATTTGAGGCTGATTGCAGTACAATTTTACTGCCGCCAACTTACATTTCGCGGAAAGACCACAAAGATAAGAGACATTAGGGCTCGTACAGAGGCATATAGGCAGTCATTTTTCCCTCGTTCTGTTTGGGAGTGGAACAGGGAGAGAAGATGCTAGTTGTGGTACGAGGTACCCTCCGCCACGCACCGTATGGTGGATTGCGGAGTATGTATGTAGATGTAGATGTAGAAGGTAATTTCAGGAGTACTCCAACGAAGTGTGATAGGTCCGGTACTGTTTACACTGCGTATAAACGGTCTAGTATCATTGGCACGTGTCAGAAACATACATAAAAACATATCAACATGGTTTATATAGTGTTTGACCAAAATCTGGCCACTTCCAGTGCATTTCCCGTTGCCCGATCAAGGTCATCTTCTGTGCAGGTGGCTGCGTACAGTCAACACTAAAGCATATGTTGAAGAGTCTTCCCCGCAGTCACACTGGGTTTTGTTGTCTTCAATGTGTCCACATTTTGCCAGATTAACCCGTCATCTGACCACTACGGACGTCAGCCTTTTCAAGGACTTCTAGACTAACCGATTCTCATCGTGACCAGGGGGTGAAGATTCCGAGGATCTTTTCCAACCAGGAGGGTGGGATGTCTCAGCCCTCCATAATTGCAGCCTGGCTTCCTCAACAGTCTAGTGGGAAGCGTGGGATGATCTTTAAGATCGTTCGTAAATCATATGGTTGTCTACAAGAAAGTAGCAGCGCCAGAAGACAGTACCAATTTGCAAAATGACCTGCAGAGGATTGATGAGCAGTATATAACTGAATAGTATATAAATGTAACATATTGCGCGTACATAGAAAAAGAAAGCCACTACTGTACAACTACACAACTGATTGTAGCTGTTGGATACAGTAACACCGTGAAATAGCAAGGACTAACTATCCAGAGTGACCTTAAGTCGAATGACCACACGAAAAAAAATATTAGGAAAAGCAGATGCATACTCATGGGAAAATTCTTAAGGAAATGTAAGTTATTCATAAAAGAAATGTCTTACAAAACGCTCATTCGACTAATTCTTGAGTACTGTTCATCAGTCTGGTACCCTTACTAATACAAGGGTTGTCCAGAAAGTAAGTCCCGATCGGTCGCTAAATGTAAACCACAGTGAAAATCAGAAACATTTTATTTGCAACAGTTAGCTACACTTTCTAGGTACTTCTCTACATAGCCGCCGCTCCGACTCGGAGCGTTATACCAAATTTCCAACACCATCGTCATAGAAGGCAGCCACCTGTGCTTTCCGATAATTCTCTGCACTGGTCTATAGCGCATAGCCTGCGCCCAAGTGTGGTCTTCGTATCCAGCGTTTCATGTGAACAGAGATGATGTTCAGGACGAGCCAATTAGGGCTGTGTTGTGGGTGATCGAACACTTCCCATCGGAAAGGCCGCAAGAGCGTCTTCACTGCCCCTGCAGAGTGCGGCTGAGAATTGCCATGAAGAAGGAAGTGCGTGGCAGTTGCGTTAGGCGGGCTGCATTCATTAAGGCGAAGCCTCTCAGCGGGCCCTCCTACTTGGCGGGAGACATCGTTGTTCTGGGCACCTTCACTCGCTCACAGGGCGCTGACAAATGAAAAGAGCGTCTTGATGCGATCGACGGTCATTCTAGAGACACTACCCAACACATCTGTGCAAAGCTTCGTAGGACTTTCACTGTGGTGTCCATTTCGTCACCGATCAGAACTTACTTTCTGGACGACCCTCGTAGAAGACATAGAGAAGGTCCAAGGAAGAGAGTTGACTTTAATCACGGAATCTTTTATGAGCAGCGCTCCATAAGTAATGCAACTTTTTTTCCTGAAAGCTGGTTGGCTTTATTGAGGATTCCAATACATCATATTATTCCCCACCCTTTTGGCTACAAAACACTATTTTTCGACATTCTCCCTATTCAGTGCGACGGCCTAACTCCACGTTACTGGGAGGACCTCTATGCCCGCCTGTTACAACTCCTAGTCGACGTCGGAGCCAACGTCTTGCCGCATCAACAACACGCCCATATCCACGAATTACTGCCAGCGGAATGAGTCGTTCATTGGGCCAAACAGGTGGATGTCAGAAGATGCTATATCTGGGCTGTAGGTTGGGTGAGAAAGAACAATAGAATGAAGTTTTGTGAGCTCCTCTCGGGTGCGCAGAGTTGTATGAGCCCATTACAACAATGCAGAACTTTGTTTTTATTTTTGATTGTGATCTATCGATCACATCGAATGAGAGTGTCCGCACGTACCAACGTTACAGGAGTCGCAACTGTGTGCGCACTGACAGCACGCAGGAGGTCGGACAGTTTTGCGCGACCTTGTTGCGATGAAGACAGACGCCTCGCCCAACGACTCACCGTGCTTTTGTTCACTGCCAGGTCTCCGTAGACATTCTGCAAGCGCCTATGAATATCTACGATGCTCTAGTTTCTCGGCAAACGAAACTGAATAACAGCTCTCTGCTTGGAATGCATTTTCATATTTTCTCCTTTCAATATCTCTTCTGTTAACCACGGATTTCTACCAGCCCTCGTCTTTTTACCTACTTGATCCTCTGCTTCCTTCACTATTTCATCTCATTCTTCTTCTACTGTATTTCTTTCCCCCGTATTGGCGATCGTCCCCTAATGCTCTCTCTTAAACCCTCTACACCCACTGGTTCTTTCAGTTTCTACAGGACCCATCTCCTTACTTTTCGCAATTTCTTCAGTTTTAATCTACAGTTCATAACCAATAGATTGTGGTCAGTGTCCACATCTGCCCTTGGAAATATCTTACAATTTTAAACCTGGTTCCTAAATCTCTGTCTTACCATTATATACACCTTCTGAAACCTTCCAGTGTCTCCAGGCGTCTTCCACGTATATAACATTATTTCATGTTTCTTAAACCAAGTGTTAGCTATGATTAAGTTATGCTCTGTACAAAGTTCTATCTGGCGGCTTTCTCTTTCATTATTTAACCCTATTCCATATTCGCCCACTACTTTTCCTTCTATTCCTGTTCCTACTATCGAATTTCAGTGCCTCATGACTATTAAATTTTCGTCTCCCTTCAGTATGCAATAATACAGTATGCATTTTTTTTTGGAATACCAACTGCAGGAACATCTGCTAAAAAGGCCACAAATAATGAACCCAGTGATATGAAATGTAAGTAGCTTCACAGTAGAGAAGACGTAATTTGAGGAAAACGGCACATTCGGCGATGTTTACCACCACATGGTGTAACAAGTGAGTACGTTTACTTCGCAAATATTTTTATATTATTAATATTTTGTTACGTAAATGAAACTACATTGTAAATGTGTATATGCATTTTTAGGGCTCACTCTTAGTGGGAAAGATACTTTTACAAATATCGAAAGCTACGTCTAGGGCTAAATAAAACTTTGGTTTGCAACTGGTTGGCTGGTTTTTTCAGCCTCTTCAAATTTATATTGTTGCAGAATCGCAGCCATGTTTCAGATTTTGCCTCCACGAGAGTTACTTGTGAAGTGCTGCGCTGCCTCCTCCACGGACGAGCGACACCCACACCGAATTGTCGGCGAGCACTGGTTTCCGCCCACAGCTCCAGCCCGCTGATGATGCCATCCTGCTGCGAGCCGCCTAGAAGCCGTGGCTGCCGACGACACACCTCAAACTCACTCTGCGTTGTCTACGAACTCGGACTGGGGGTACTCCAGCAGCAAAAGTCGCAAATGTGCTATTTTGCCTCGTGCCTTACAGCTGCACAGAGGGTAAAAAAAATCGCACAGACCAGCACATCACACCGGTCAGCGCAGATTTAGAAATCTTCAGTCGTGCGGAACTCAGTTTATTCATTTCTCGCACGACGTCCTGCGAACCACGTATGAGGAGCAACAGCCTGATTCCTAGAGTTCCGGAAAGCGTTTGACGCAGCGCCCCACTGCAGACTGTTAACGGAAGTCCGAGGATGCCGAATAGGTTCCGAGGGATCGAAGACTTCTTAAGGCCAGATGCAGGACAAAACTGAGAAAAAGTTCGAATTTTTTTATTGCGTTATTTATTAGTTTGCTTCTTAAAGAATAGCACTGCAAAGTTTCATAATCGAATCCTGGCTAGAAATAGGTTTTAAAAAGTTTGTTTGGGCATCTGCGCCTGGCACCCCCCCCCCCCCCCCCCCCCCCTTCGTACGCTGTGATACACGCCTCTACACCTTTTCTATGCTAGAAATTTTTTGTGCGTTAATTTTTCATGCACACAATCGAAACGAACTGCAGATGAGTCTAGAAGGCTGTGAGAAATATTATCTTTGCTTGTTGCTTTGTTTACAAAGCGTTTTTTTAATAGTAAATGCTACAAACTTATTTCATTTTTTAGTTTTGAATATATCAACCAGTTTTGTTCGAAATGGGTCATAACAGTGGACGCATAATCAAAAAATAGAGGAAATATCGAATTTCACGTGTAAAACGCACAGGGGAAATTTAAATAAAAGTGTTAGAGATGCTGCTCCTAAGTGTGAAGAACACTTCTCGACTAAGTCACTTAGTTCATCGCAGGAGAAAATTAGTGAAGGAATTGATAATGTTGTGTCTGCCATGGTTTGTCACACGCTGCTTTAGATGTTATAAAACCAACTTTCAGGTACCTAGCCAACCCTGACAGCTGAAAAAATGTGTACAAGTAAAAACACAGACAAATGAGAGCTACAATCGCCTTATATGGATGCGTTACCCAAAAACAGTATTTATGTGGTAACTTGTTGTGAAGATAGCTGCATGCGGTGCTTGTCTAGTGTTCAACAGTGGAAATATACGAGGTGCGACAATAAAGTAATGAGACTGATGTGAAACAAAATGTTGCTTACCGTTTTAGTCAAGTTTAGCGTTGTCTCCTTCAAAGTAGTTCCCTTCTGATTGCACACAGTTTTTCCAGCGCTTCTGCCATTGATGGTAACATTTCTGGAATTCATCTTCTGTAATATCCTCCAAGACCCTCGTCACAGCTATTTGGACATTTGAAAATGGTGTCCCTTGACCGCCGTTTTGACTCTTGGAAATAGAAAAAATTCGCATGCAGCGATATCTGGTGAATAAGGCGGCTGTGGTAGTACTGAAATTTGTTTTGAGGTTAAAAACTGCTGTACTGACAGAGCAGTATGGGATGGCGCATTATCGTGAAGCAGAATACAAACTTTCGCATACCAAGATCTTCAGTTATTATTAGACGAACCGTTTCTCGATTGATGTTCAATTCCTCTGCAATCACTTTCACGGATAATCTTCGATCAGATCGTACGAGTTCACGCACCCTGGCCAAGTTGACATCCGTCCGTGAGGTTGATGGTCGTCCACTGCAGTCTTCATCTTCAACATTCGTTCTGCCTTCACTTTTGCCAACGAAAAACTTGAGCTCTTGATATAACCTCCTCTCCAAAAGCCATCTTGAGCTAGCCGTAAGTTGTCGGCGCGTTTTGACACAATTTAACGCAAAAAGAAATGGCATACCGTTGCACAATATTATGCGGTTCCATTTCCGTGACGAGAGATGTTGATGTTCAGATGTGTGTGAAATCTTATGGGACTTAACTGCTACGGTCATCAGTCGCTAAGCTTACACACTACTTAACCTAAATTATCCTAAGGACAAACATTCACACCCATGCCCGAGGGAAGTCTCGAACCTCCGCAGGGACCAGCCGTACTGTCCGTGACCGCAGCGCCTCAGACCGCTCGGCTAATCCCGCGCGGCAATACATCTTTGTGTCATGCAGTCATCTAGGGTACACTAGTGGGCCTTCGTCTCTGAAAGCCTGCGTAGATGACGTTTCGTTGAATGGTTCGCACACTGACACTTGTTGATAGCCCAGCATTGAAATCTGCAGCAGCTTGCAGAAGGGTTGCACTTCTGTCACGTTGAACGGTTCTCTTCAGTCGTCGTTGGTCCCGTTCTTGCACGACCTTTTTCCGGCCGCAGCGACGTAGGAAATTTGATGTTTTACCGGATTCCTGAAATACACGGTACACTTGTGAAATGCTTGTAAGGGAAAATCCCCACTTCATCGCTACCTCGGAGATGCTGTGTCCTACCGCTCGTGCGCCGACTATAACACCACGTTCAAACTCACTTAAATCTTGATAACCTACCATTGTAGCAGCAGTAATAGATCTAAGAACTGCGTCAGACACTTGTCCTATATAGGCGTTGCCGACCGCAGTGTCGTATTCGGACTACTGTACATGAATTACGCACGCCTATACTATTATTTTTGACGCTTCAGATTATGTTATACTTGTTTTAAGCATATCTCGTTAAATAAAGGATTATGAACTATTTCGAAGCAACAAATGGCTTTGCGTAAACTGAGTCTGCACCTTCGTCTCTCCCGTTAAGTTGTTGTGTACTGGGGCGTCCTGTGAGATGTCAAAATAAAAAATAGTAGTTTTTAGATTATGTCACTCAAAAATACGTGCGAACTGCCCCAATGTGCAGGAAAAACATCACACCTCTATCTCGCAATTTATGCAGTTCAGGGAAGCTGAGTCAGTGTTGTTGTGGGCTGCTTCATGACTCGTCACGGCGAGCACTGTGTCCCTCCAGCGTTGCTACTGGCAAGTGCGCGTCGGTCAAGCAGGAAGAACGACACGTTCTGAGTCGTGATACTTTTAATGTGTAAGGTAAGATGAATGTAATTTTTAATACCATTATTATAATTTCTGTGTTTATACACTGCTTTTATCTTACATTACAATGTCCTTCAGATATCGTTATGTCTATTACAGTTATAAATATTACGAAAGTTCGTGCGTTGCAGCGTATAAGGGGAAAAGTGAAAATTTCTGCTAGAAAGAAGTTCACATTGAATCTCTTTCCTCGACGAAAGATATCCGTACATTACATACAGGCATTTATGATTCTGTGCTTTCATACATTCTGTTCCTTAAATCGTATCTAATTGTTCTACTGATTTTCATAAATTATAATTTTTTCCGACGAAACTATTTCAACACGTTTTTCATTTTTTATTCTAACTTAAGTACTAATTTTGTCTCATAGAAGTTCGAATATCGTATTATATTACAGTTAGTAAAAAAAATTCTTATTTGGGGTGGAGAAGTGGCAAAAGTATTACATGAGACGTCGTAACAAAAACAAAAGTTTTTAGAAAAGCAAGAAAAGTGACACAATTCAAGGAACTAATTAGTAAGTACCTGATAACACCTTACACTCTACGCAAACAGAACCGTATATTAATATTACTGTCTTAGCAGCTAAATCGACAGCCAACGCGTAATGGAAATATTTTAGACCTGGTAGCCACAAACAGACCAGACCTCATCGACGGTGTCAGTGTTGAGACAGGGATTAGTGATCATGATGTTGTCATTACGACTGTGGTTACGAAAGTTAAAAAGTCGGTCAAGAAGGCTAGGAGAGTATTCTTACTAGAAAGAGCACATAAACAGTTGTTAGCATCCCACTTAGTAAATGAATCGACTTCATTTACTTCCGGTACGATGGACGTGGAAGAATTATGAGCAAATTTTAAACACATTGTAAATTACGCATTGGACAAGTATGTGCCGAAAAAGTGGGTTACGGACGGAAAAGACCCACCGTGGTTTAACAGCGCAATTCGGAGAATGCTCAGGAAGCAAAGACAGTTGCACTCGCGGTACAAGAAAGATCGGGAGAATGAGGACAGGCAAAAGTTAGTAGAGATTCGTGCTGCTGTAAAAAGAGCGATGCGCGAAGCATTCAACCACTACCACCGTCATACCTTAGCAAAAGATCTTGCTGGAAACCCAAGGAAATTCTGGTCTTACGTAAAATCGGTAAGTGGGTCGAAGGCTTCCATCCAGTCACTCACTGATCAATCTGGCCTGGCAACGGAAGACAGCAAAACGAAAGCTGAAATTTTAAATTTAGCATTTGAGAAATCTTTCACGCAGGAGGATCGTACAAACATACCGCCGTTTGAGCCTCGTACAGATTCCCGTATGGAGGACATAGTGGTAGACATCCCTGGGGTTGTGAAGCAGCTGAATGGGTTGAAAATAAATAAATCGCCAGGTCCTGATGGGATTCCAATTCGGTTTTGCAGAGAGTACTCTACTGCATTGGCTCCTTACTTAGCTTGCATTTATCGCGAATCTCTTGCCCAGCGTATAGTCCCGAGTGACTGGAAAAAAGCGCAGGTGACGCCTGTATATACGAAGGGTAGAATGACGGATCGTCACAATTACAGACCAATATCCTCAACATCGGTTTGTTGCAGGATTCTCGAACATATTCTTAGTTCGAATATAATGAATTTCCTTGAGACAGAGAAGTTGCTGTCCACGCATCCGCACGGCTTTAGAAAGAATCGCTCCTGCAAAACGCAACTCGCCCTTTTTTCACATGATATCTTGCGAACCGTGTATGAAGGGTATCAGACGGATGTCATATTCCTTGACTTCCGGAAAGCGTTTGACTCGGTGCCCCACTGCAGACTCCTAACTGAGGTACGAGCATATGGGATTGGTTCCCAAATATATGAGTGGCTCGAAGACTTCTTAAGCAATAGAACCCAGTACGTTGTCCTCGATGGTGAGTGTTCACCGGAGGTGAGGGTATTTGCCTAACTGGATGTGGGAAACCGCGTGGAAACCCCATACAGGCTGCCCGGTTCACCAGCGTCTGCGAGGCGGATTAGATCCAGGGCAGGCTCGTCTTCCCGTATCCCGGAAGAGCCGCTTTAAGGCGCTCGGCTACCTGGGAAGTTAAACAAATTTTTCTATGTGTGCTTATAGAACGGCGTTGGGGATCTGATATGCTCACGGCCATCATTCGTAAATTACAAAGCGTATTTGAACAGCAGACAGCAGACGCAAGTGTTACAAAGACGGAAGACATTCTCCCCCCCCCCCCCCCCCCACACACAAACATATAAAGCGCTCATTTACATTCAGCTCAGTTCTCGAGACATTTCGAAACGCCCACTCCCCCCCCCCCCCCCCCGGCCTTCCACCATCACTCTTCCCTGCTCTTCCCTGCTTACGAGACGGAAAACAAGATGGCGAAACAGCTGAGTAGGTAAACAGCACAATAAATACAGCAGTCGTCTGTATACAGCGTAGTAACTGACCACTATAACAGACGTCAAGGGAGAGGCAGTTGAGACAGGCGCCTCATGCAGCCGCAAACTGCACCCACAGTGTCGTGAATAATGTTTGTAACTTGGATGATGGTTAACTCACGTCACTACTTCTAAAGCACAGGACCTTGAAGGTTCTCCGCGCATGAGATAAAGGACACTGCTACTTCCAGTTATCTAGTGCTCAATCATTTCTGTTCATCCGTTTTCCATGCAGCCTTGTAGGAACTCCAACATCTTTGTGTCTGCACTCGGCGGAAAAATTGCGGTCGTGTGAGGACATCGCTGCGTCTTAATTTGAAGAGAGCCACCACTCACTCAAATTTTTTATGTTAACAACAATTCGTAGAGGTGAGCCACTAAAATCGCGCGTATCACAAATCAACAGACATTTAGAGAGACACTGTTCTTATCTTCAGGCTGTAAAAACTCGGCCCACTCAAAGTTTAACAAGACATTTGTGGCGTTCACGAGAAAAAATGAAGACACTAGAAGATGAGTGCTGGTCTTATTTTATGATTGCCTGTTCCTGTCTTTAGTCGTCCCATACTGGATGCAACACTGATTCAGAACAAGTATTTGCGACATTCACGATTCGTGGCGTCTGCTAAGGAACGAGACGATGGCACCTAGCCACTACGTTTGCATTTGAATGACTGATGTTGATGAACAAATCGTCAATGAGAAATACGCCGTTCAAAAGATTACCTAACAGCCAGTACGTTAAATCTATTTTAATACAGGCGGTACGTGTGGTTTTCATTGCGCAGCCTGAGAGCTACACTTTCAACATATACTATGTCATCAAAAGTATACGGACACCCCCAAAAACATACGTTTTTCATATTAGGTCCATTGTGCTGCCACCTACTGCCAAGTACTCCATATCACCGACCTCAGTAGTCATTAGACACTGTGAGAGAGGAGAATGGGGCGCTCCGCGGAACTCAGGGCCTTCGAACGTGGCAGGTGACTGGGTGTCACTTGTATCATATGTCTGTACGCGAGATTTCCACACTGCTAAACATCCCCAGGTCCACTGTTTCTGATGTGATAGTGAAGTGGAAACGTTTCGGGGCTACGTACAGCACAAAAGCGTACAGACCGAACTCGTCTGTTGACTGACAGAGACTGCCGACAATTCAAAATGTGTAATAGGCAGACATCACCATCGTACAGGAATTCCAAACTCCATCAGGATCCACTGCAAGTACTATGACACTTGGGCGGAAAGTGAGAGAACTCGGATTTCATGCTCGAGCGGCTGCTCGTAAGACACACTCCGGTAAATCCCAAATGACGCCTCGCTCCGCATAAGGAACGTGAACATTGGACAACTGAACAGTGGAAAAACGTTATATGGAGTGACGATCTGATGGCAGGGTGTGGGTGTGGCGAATACCCGGTGAACGTCGTCTGCCAGCATGTGTAGCGCCAACAGTAAAATTCGGACGCGGTGGTGTTATGGTGTGGTCGTGTTTTTCATGGAGGGGGCTTGCACCCCTTGTTGGTTTGCTTGAGACTATCACAGCACAGACCTACATTGATGTTTTAAGCACCCTCTTCCTTCCAACTGTTGAAGAGCGATTTGGCGACTGCATCTTTCAACACGATCGAGCACCTGTTCATAATGCACGGCCTTTGGCGGAGTGGTTACACGACATTAACATCCCTGTAATGGACTGGTATGCACAGAGTCCTCACCTGAGTACTATAGAACACCTTTGGGATGTTTTGGAACGTCGACTTCGTGCCAGACCTTACCGACCGACATCGATACCTCTCCTCAGTGCAGCACTCCGTGAAGAATGGGATGTCATTCCCCAAGAATCCTTCCAGCGCCTGATTTGACGTATGCCTACGAGAGTGGAAGCTGTCATAAAGAGTAAGAGTGGGCCAACACCGTATTGAATTCCTGCATTACCGATGGAGGGCGCCACGAATTTGCAAGTCATTTTCAGCCAGGTGTCCGGATACTTTTGATCACATTGATCACACAGTGTATGTAACAACTGAAGTAATTCGCCATCTGTCGGCTGTTTTGTGCGCTACAGTACCAGACGGTCTCTCAGAAGGAACTGAGTACCGGTGTCCCAGTGTTCTCTAGTGACCTACATAGACGGCAGTTGCCATTTGTGGACGTTGTATTCAACCAGGCACATGCAATGCGACATCTTAATGCAGCACAAGTTGCAAAGGCAGTCTGTTTGATCCCAAAAGGAGAGACTTCCTGGCAAATGGTTCAATGAACCACCTTCAAGCTGTCTCTCTACCGTTCCAGTCTCCAGCGGGAAGCGGGGAAAACGAGCACATAAATTTTTCTGTGCGAGCTCTGACTTTATCGTGATGATCATTTCTCCCTATGTAGGTGGGTACCAACAGAATGTTTTCGCGATCGGAGGAGAAAACTGGTGATTGCAATTTCATGAGGAGATCCCGTCGCAACGAAAAACGCGTTTGTTTTAAAGACTGCCACTCCAATTCATGTATAATGTCTGTGGCACTATCTCCCCTATTTCGCGATAATACAAGGTGTACAACTTTGCTTCGGCCATTTGCGGATAGTAAGTACCGGTCGAAAGAAACAGATCACAGACGTCAGGCAGTTAGCTTGGACCTCCGTCAACATAACCTCATTCAAACATTAGTCGATTTGTGTCAGTATCATAAAGTTGTTCTTGATTGAAAATGTCAGTTTACGAGCCTAATTCTCGTTATTTGCGGGAGGTGTTACTGTTTTGTTTCAATATGAAGAAAACAGCGGCTGAGTCTCATCGAATGCTCTCAAGTACGCATGGTAAAGAAGCTATTAGTGTAAGAACGTGTCGTGAGTGGTTTCATAGCTTCAAGAACGGTGATTTTAACGTCGTAGAGGTGCAAGAGAGAATGTTTTCGAAGATGCGGAATTGGAGACATTGCTGAGTGAAGACTCGCGGCAAACTCGAGAAGAATTGGCACGATTAGTTGAAGTGACACAGCAAGCCATTTCAAAACGTCTCGAGGCTATGGGCATGATTCAAAAAGAAGGAACTTGGGTCCCATGTGAGCTGAAACGAAGAGACGTTGAACGGCGTTTGTGTGTTTGAGAACAGTTGCTTCCTAGGCAAAAAAGGAACGGATTACTGCATCGTATTGTGACCGGGGACGAAAAATTGGTTCATTACGATAACCCTAAACGCAAAAACTCATGGAGATATCCCGGCCATAATTCCTCGTCGACGGACAAACCGAATTTTCAGGGTTCCGAGTTCATGCTCTGCACTTGGTGGGACCAGCTCGCCGTCGTGTACTATGCGGTGTTAAAACCAAGTGAAACAATCACAGGTGCTTGTTATCGAACGCAATTAATGCGTTTGAGCAGAGCATTAAAAGACAAACGGCCGCAATACAGCGAGTGGCACGATAAAGTGATTTTGCAGCACGACAACGCACGACCCCACGTTGCAAAGAGTTCAAAACGTACTTGGAAACATTAAAATGGAGAGTTCCACTCGCCGTATTCTCCAGACATTGCTCCCTCTATCACCTGTTTAGATCAATGGCGCACGGCCTGGCTGACCAACACTTCCGATCTCATGATGAAGTCACAAATTGGATCGATTCGTGGATCGCTTCAAAAGATGAACAATTTTTTCGACGCCGGTTTCGTACACTGCCCGAAAGATGGGAGGAAGTAGCGGCCAGCGATGGAAAATACTTTGAATGATACATGTGTAACCAATTTGTTTGATTAAAGCCTCAGATGTTGGGGAAAAAACTGCGGAAGCAAAGTTGTACACATTTTACAAAACGAGCTGCTCTTCTTTGTATTTTTTCGATATCATCCGTCAGTCCCACCTGAAGCAGATGCCACACTCCACACCAATACTGCAATGTTGCACCTTCTAAGTGAACTAACAATGCATCGCATCTTTGTTTTGGCCTACCCGCAACATTACCTATGTGATCGTTCCAATTTAGGTTTTTGTCATTGAAATCTCGAAGTATTTACTTGACTATGGAATGACGACATTGAAAATTTGGCCAATCGGGGCTCGAAGCTGTATATCCCGCGTATCACGAGCGGTCGCCTTACCATTTGGCTATCCGTGCACGACTCACGGCCAGACCCAATCGTCTTTATGTCGTCAACCTTGTTTCTACGACCTATACTCGTACAACCCTGATGTATATACCCGTACAGGAGAGACGTTTCACTTGCAAGTCGCTTGCCTGGTGTCGGCGGATAAATACCATACTGCAGAGCCTGCGTTATTCCGAATGACGATAGAATTGTGCACTGCAACCACTGAAACTGGGAATTACACTGGCAATGTACACTACTGGCCATTTAAATTGCTACACCAAGAAGAAATGCAGATGATTAACGGGTATTCATTGGACAAATATATTATACTAGACCTGACATGCGATTACATTTTCACGCAATTTGGGTGCATAGATCCTGAGAAAGCAGTACCCAGAAGAACCACCTCTGCCCGTAATAACGGCCTTGATACGCCTGGGCGTTGAGTCAAACAGAGCTTGGATGGCGTGTATAGGTACAGCTGCCCATGCAGCTTCAACACGATACGACAGTTCATCAAGAGTAGTGACTGGCGTATTGTAACGAACCAGTTGCTCGGCCACCATTGACCAGACGTTTTCAATTGGTGAGAGATCTGGAGAATGTGCTGGCCAGGGCAGCAGTCGAACATTTTCTGTATCCAGAAAGGCCCGTACAGGACCTGCGACATGTGGTCGTACATTATCCTGCTGAAATGTAGGGTTTCGCAGGGATCGTATGAAGGGTAGAGCCACGGGGGTAGAGCCACGGGTCGTAACACATCTGAAACATAACGTCCACTGTTCAAAGTGCCGTCAATGCGAGCAAGAGGTGACCGAGACGTGTAACCAACGGCACCTGATACCATCACGCCGGGTGATTCGCCAGTATGGTGATGACGAACACACGCTTCCAATGCGCGTAAACAGAACCTGGATTCATGCGAAAAAATGACGTTTTGCCATTCGCGCACCCAGGTACGTCGTTGAGAACACCATCGCAGGCGCTCCTGTCTGTGATGCACCGTCAAGGGTAACCACAGCCATGGTCTCCGAGCTGATAGTCCGTGCTGCTGCAAACGTCGTCGAACTGTTCGTGCAGATGGTTGTTGTCTTGCAATCGTCCCCATCTGTTGACTCAGGGATCGAGACGTGGCTGCACGGTCCGTTACAGCCATGCCTGTCATCTCGACTGCTAGTGATACAAGGCCATTCGGATCCAGCACGGCGTTCCGTATTACCCTCCTCAACCCACCAATTCCATATTCTGCTAACAGTCATTGGATCTCGACCAACGCGAGCAGCAATGTCGGAATACGATAAACCGCAGTCGCGATAGGCTTCAATCCGATAGGCTTCATCAAAGTCGGAATGTGATGGTACGCATTTCTCCTCCTTAGACGAGGCATCACAACAACGTTTCACCAGGCAACGCCGGTCAACTGCTATTTGTGTATGAGAAATCGGTTGGAAACTTTCCTTATGTCAGCACGTTGTAGGTGTCGCCACCGGCGCCAACCTTGTGTGAATGCTCTGAAAAGCCAATCATTTGCATACCACAGCATCTTCTTCCTGTCGGTTAAATTTTGCGCCTGCAGCACGTCATCATCGTGGTGCAGCAATTTTAATGGCCAGTAGTGTAATATCGTTTGAAAAGACTTTCCGCCGTGTTGCTGAGGATGCCAATGCCTCTCCATGTGACATTCATAGGTTGGGGACGCACTACAGGGAGACAGGTCAGTATACAAGGTGGAGAAGGCGGCCGACCCATCATACACTCACGTGAAGACCGTATCTGGCCATCTCATCGTTGCGGCGTCGTACGGATACCCCCAGAGCACTGGAAGACGATCTCCGAAGGGCCACTCGAACCGCTGTGTACGATCAGACTGTAAGGAACAGTTTATGAGAAAGGACCTTATGACCCAGATGTCCTGTTGGAGTTCCCCACTTGAGACGACAACATCTTGCGGCTCGCCTTCAGTTCTGCCGTTCCCATGTCAACGGGCTACTTCCTCGCTGGCGAAACGTGCTATTCGCACACGGGCCCAGATGTCCTCTGACGCAACCAGTCGTGAGCATTGCCGCCCAAGATGTCCAGGAAATGGACAAATTTCCAAGAGTCTGTGATATTGCGGGGAGAACTCATTGTTGACTGCCATTGAGATCTTGGCGTCCACGGTGCCTCGCTGCCACGCAGGCAGTCGAACGCCATGTGGTGGCCGCTGTATGGTGGCGACCCTGAATTCCTTCTAATGCCTCGGCCCATGTCGGAGGCGTCAGCAGGGGTGTCATACGAAGGCTGGACACTGAAGTAATGGAATGATCGGCGGTCAGTCTCGACCGAAACCCGATCGTGCACACGTGGGACGTGTTTGATGGACGTGTTTGCGGGCATCCTATTCCACAACAGACTCTCAAAGAATTCCTAAGGGCTATCAGTAAAGAATGGGAACGGATACCATAGGGTGACCTGCGTAGAGTCGCGCGGGGTAGCCGTGAGGTCTTGGGCGCCTTGGCACGGTTCGCGCGCCTCCCCTCTGTCGGAGGTTCGAGTCCTCCCTCGGGCATTGCTGTGTGTTTTGTTCTTAGCGGAAGTTAGTTGAAGTTAGACTAAGTAGTGTGTAAGCTTAGGGACCGATGAGCTCAGCAGTTTGGTCCCATAAGATCTCACTACAAATTTCCAAATTTTTTTCCAACGAATTTGCCCGGCAAATGAGCATTTGGGAAGCGCCTAGCGGACCGGTTTTTCCTCGTAGCTCCATATTTAGCAATTATACACAACTGCTCGCTCACAGAAACTCCCGTACCTAAAGACTGGAAAGTTGCTCAAGTCACACCAATACCCAAAAAGGGAAATAGGAGTAATCCGCAGAATTACAGCCCCATATCACTAACGTCGATTTGCAGTAGGGTTTTGGAACATATACTGTATTCGAACATTATGAAGTATCTCGAAGAAAACGATTTATTGACATAGTCAGCACGGGTTCTGGTTGATCACATCTATCCAACGCTACAATGTTTATTCCCCAGGACAGCTATTCAAACAGCTCCCATCGTCCAGGATATGTTTTGTGAGCACGAGGATGGATTGTCTCATCTCACTTGGTAGCGACAGTCGCCGCATCTCAATTTTATTAAGCCTTTGCATTCCACTTTGGAGAGAAGGGTGCGTGATAGCTGTCCACCTCCGTTACCTGAACGCCGGCCGGAGTGGCCGAGCGGTTCTAGGCGCTACAGTCTGGAACCACGCGACCGCTACGGTCGCAGGTTCGAATCCTGCCTCGGGCGTGGATGTGTGTGATGTCCTTAGGTTAGTTAGGTTTAAGTAGTTCTAAGTTCTAGGGGACTGATGACCTCAGAAGTTAAGTCCCATAGTGCTCAGAGCCATTTGAACCATTTTTGTTACCTGAACGTCCCACTATTGTGCAGGAAGAATGGTAAAAGGTTTCCTTGAAAACAAATGAGTACATGTATTTATCCATTCCGAGACGACTGGAAGTTGCCAACTGTTCTCCTATACTGTAATGGGCGTGGTAACGTGTTGTTTGCATACGTTCGTCCACCTCCCGTATGCAGGTTACAAATAAATAATAAGACCGGCACGTATAAGGCCCGAAGTGCAGCACCACAATGTCAGTATTGGCTCCTGAGCAAAAAACTTTGACGACCACTGCGTCAAAGAGTCGGATATTGGGACAGCAGGGATTACGGGTAGGGTCTAATTCAGCACTTCGTAGCGAAAGTCGTGCCTACGAATGTAGCTAGTCCGCTAGAGACGTCCTCCAAGGAGACTGTGCGTATAAGGCGCGGGAGTGACGTAACAGCAGTTGCCGCGCGCCGCCGCTGCTGCCGCCCCACCGCTGCGCGCCGGCCAACCCATTTTCGCAACCTGTTCCCAGCAGCCAGACGCACCGCCGCACTGACTCACTCCACTCCCGCCGCCGTTACAAAACACTGGCCGAGCGGCGCGCGCAGAATGGGACCTGCCGTTCTCTGCTCCAGGGGTCCTCCCACGCACACATTCCGCCACACCTGCCAAGTGAACCTCTACATGTTTATCTACCCGAACAGGTGTGGCACACCCACATCCAATCCCGCCTCACCCCCCCCCCCCCAAACGGTGAACCTGACATGTCTGTCCGCCTCGGTAGCTGCAATGTCAGCGTGGCTGATTGCTAACCGCTTGGTGCTGGATTCGCTTCCCGAGCGCGTCGAGGATTTTCTCCTCTCGCGGGGACTGCCTGTTGTGTTGGCGCTACGTTCGTATCATCATAATTGTCATTCCACTATTCAGATAGCTGTATAGAGCCGTCCCGAAAACCAATGAAAAAAAGAAACCTGACATGTTTTCAACTGCGGTCATCACCATGTCTCTGACTGAAGAAAACTCGCTGGCTTTATTACTCTTCTCAACTGCACGTGTTCACCAGTCTTATGCAAGCATGTTCTCGGTTTCACTGGTCGCGAGGCAGGTAGCGCAATAGCAGCTGCGAGTGACGAAAGTTTTCTTGGAAAGTGGCATAAAACTTGTAGATGCTTCAACGACCGCAACAACGGCAACAACAACAACAACAACGTCTTAAACATAGCTATAATTCAGCAACTGTACGACAGTGCACTTGGAGAGGTCGAAAAAATGAGTCACCCAGTTGCAAATAAAAGTTTACTGGAACCCTTAATCTAGGTTTCGATAATATTAAAATTATCATCTTCTGAAGATTTAACAGACCGTACACATTATATCAGTGGTTACAAAAATACTTAACCAAAGCAAAGAAGTGACAACTGTAGACGTAAATTTGTAACATAAGTGTACTCACGTGTTACTTCACATCCAGATAAAACACATGTGAGACATTTATCTTTTTGCTGTTGTTGTTGTGGTCTTCAGTCCAGAGACTGGTTTGATGCAGATCTCCATGTTACTCTAGCCTCTGCAAGCTTCTTCATCTCCCAGTACCTACTGCAACCTACATCCTTTTGAATTTTTTTAGTGTGTTCATCTCTTGGTCTCCCTCTACGAATTTTACCCTCCACGCTGCCCTCCAATACTAAATTGGTGATCTCTTGATGCCTAAGAATATGCCCTACCAACCGATCCCTTCTTCTAGTCAAGTTGAGCCACAGATTTCTCTTCTCCCCAATTCTATTCAATACCTCCTCATTAGTTACGTGATCTACCCATCTAATCTTCAGCATTCTTCTGTAGCACCGCATTTCGAAAGCTTCTATTCTCTTCTTGTCGAAACTATTTATCATCCACGTTTCACTTCCATACATGGCTACACTCCATACAACGACTTCCTGACACTTAAATCTATACTCGATGTTAAGAAATTTCTCACATTATCTTAAGAAAAGAAAATCACAAGCCATTGCCCAAGACCGCAGGTACAGGTGCGTAGATTAAATGGCAATTGTAGTAGCCCATTGACATGCAGCTCTTGTCGAAGTAAAAGTTGACTTACATGCACCAGAGCACAATGATAGCATCTTGATTGTAGCAGGATTCATGTGGCAAATAGCAAGAGTCAACTGCCCAAATGTACAGGCTAGCCAGAGCTAAGAAATGTTACGTGCTGAGCACGCTAAATGTGCGCTCATAAGAATGCGCCTTGACTGTATTGAGTATCTTATGTGCATTAAATCGAAAATAAAAGTCTTATAACACTTGCCATTTAACCTTCACGACTCAGATGTTGCGTTGCTTCCATCTTAAAGCCACGGATTGTGACTTTTTGTACTTAAGATGAATGTCTCAAGCCAAAACAGCCCTATAGTTTACTTACTGTATTTTATCAATATATATATATATATATATATATATATATATATATATATATATATATATATATATATATGTGTGTGTGTGTGTGTGTGTGTGTGTGTGTGTGTGTGTAACAAGTGACTACGTTCACCGTTGCCTTAAATATTATTCTAGCCGCTAATGTAAGTTTTAGGGTCGTTTACGCCTTCTGAAGATGATAATTTTATAATTATCGAATACGTCAAGAGTTTCAATAAACCTTTAGTTGTAACTGGTTGCTGATTTTTTTCAACCTCTCCAAGTTTACAAATCTCTATTATTCCAATCTCGTATAGCGCGCAGAAAGAACGAACACCTATATCTTTCCGTACGAGCTCTCATTTCCCTGGTGATCGTTCCTCCCTGTGTAGGTCGCTGTCAACAGAATATTTTCGTATTAGGAGGAGAATGTTGGTGATTGGAATTTCGTGAGAAGATTCCGTCGCAACGAAAAACACCTTTTTTAAAATGATGTCCAGGCCAAATCCTGTATCATTTCTGTGACACTCTCTCCCAAATTTCGCGATAAGACAAAACGTGCTGCCCTTCATTGAACTTTTTCGATGTACTCCGTCAGTCCTATCTGGTAAGGCAGCAGTATTCTAAAAGCGGACGGACAAGCGTAGTGTAGGCAGTCTCCTAGGTAGCTCTGTTACATTTTCTAAGTGTCCTGCCAATAAAACGCAGTCTTTGGTTAGCTTTCCCCACGACAGTTTCTATGTGTTCCTTAAATTTAAGTTGTTAAGTTGTTGTAGGTATTTAGTTGAATTTACAGCCTTTGTATAGACTGATTTATCGTGCAACCGAAGTTTAACGGATTCCTTTCAGCACTCATGTGGATGACCTCACACTTTTCGTTACTTAGGGTCAACTGCTAATTTACGCACTATACAGATATCGTTTCTAAATCGTTTTGCAGTTTGTTTTGTTCTTCTGGTGATTTATTAGTGAATAAACGACAGCGTCATCTGCAAACAATCTAAGACGGCTGCTCAGATTGTCTCCCAAATCGTTTATGTAGATAAGGAACAGGAAAGGGCCTAAAACACTACCTTGGGGAGCGCTATAAATCACTTCTGTTTTATTCGATGATTTTCCGTGAGTTACTACGAACTGTGATCTCTCTGACAGGAAGTCACAAATCCAGTCACATAACTGGGACGATATTCCATAAGCACGCAATTTCACTACGAGCTGCTTGTGTGGTACAGTGTCAAAAGCCTTCCGGAAATCCAGAACTACGGAATCAATTTGAAATCCCTTGTCAATAGCACTCGACACTTAGTGCGAATAAAAAGCTAGTTGTGTTTCACAAGAACGATGTTTTCTAAATCCATGTTGACTTTGTTTCAATACACCCTTTTCTTCGAGGTGATTTGTTGACTTTGTTTCAATACACCCTTTTCTTCGAGGTGATTAATAATGTTCCAACACAATACATGTTCCATAATTTTGCTGCATATCGACGTTAATGATATGTGTCTGTAATTTAGTGGATTACACCAACTACCTTTCTTGAACATTGGTGTGACCTGTGCACCTTTGCAGTCTTTGGGTACGGATCTTTCGTCGAGCGAACGGTTGTACATGATTGTCAAGTACGGAGCTAACGCATCAGCATACTCTGAAAGGAACCTAATTGGTATACAGTCTGCACCAGAAGACTTGCTTTTATTAAGTGATTTAAGTTGCTTCACTACTCTGAGGATATTCTCGTGATCACCGCTCCGGCAGTCATTTATTGTGGATACGCTGCTGACAAGTCTCTCTGCAGTATCGCAGAAGGAACATCCAGCTTCCCGTAGCCGTATAACACGACCTCGTTCAAACTCAGGTGGAGATAAAGGCGGCCTTGTCGCCTTACAGGCATCGTTGACTGATATCAACTCACCACGTCCAACGTCATAGGTAAATAACGATCACGATAGTTACAGCGCGTATTTAGAGCAAACGTGTTTTGCATCATCATAGCGGCGCTATTAGGTGACTGGCGCGAAATCTGAATAGGCATCGTCTTTCTAACGTAAAAAGGTGCCTATGAACTTTGAGGCCGGCAGGTGTGGCCGTGCGGTTCCATGCGCTTCAGTCTGGAACCGCGTGACCGCTACGGTCGCAGGTTCGAATCATGCCTCGGGCATGGATGTATGTGATGTCCTTCGGTTAGTTAGGTTTAAGTAGTTCTAAGTTCTAGGGGACTGATGACCACAGACGTTAAGTCCCATAGTGCTCAGAGCCATTTGAGCCATTTGATGAACTTTCATTTATGTCGCACAACTCCTTTTGGGTGTTGCGATTTTCAGAAGAAAACACACGAAAAACACAGGGCCCAGAAAAAATAGACACGTATCAGTGGGCAGAACTCTGTTTTAAAGTCACACTACATATACGTAAACTCCGCCAACAAGCCACGGCGGACGGAGCAGTAACAGCCGACTGCCGTGTCATATAGCACACCGCTCTCCTAGCCGTCGCAGTTTTCGCCACCTGGAGCCTCGACTTCTCAGGTGGCCTCACTAGACAGAGTGTACCCCAAACCAGTCCACCTACCAAGGAAAAATCGGTATCACTACCGGGAATCGAACCCGGGTCCTCTGCATGACAGTCAGCAGCGCTGACCGCTCAGCGGACTATCTCACATTACAGACGCTCTACAGAGACACCAACTGTGACACGGGGAATGTCAGTACGTGCGAGCAACTGACTGGAGTCGCTGACGTGAACTGCCTGGCACGGGCCGGCAGCACACCGCTTTGTAAATCTGTTCACTCGCTTGCCGGATCGCAGGCGAGAACTAATCAGACGAGACAATACGGAGTGGACGCTCGTACAAGTCTGCCCTCTACTGCAACAATGGCACGGCGCGCATTACACATCAAAAGTGGGGTAGATCCTCTGTCCAATCACACCGGACATTTTGCTGAATGTCTTACAGTTATCGTGCAGTGCTTATGAATAACCTTGTATGTTTACTCGGCGATTTGCTGTTACAGCAACAAAAGAATAACAGCGCTGAATCTGTCCCATCGAGGCCTGCTATTTTGGCGACAAAAAATAGCATAGGTTATGTCTGTAACGCGATTATTAACGACTTTTGTTCCTCTCACGAGGCCCTGGTTACAGTTCTTCCTCGTCACAACAGATTACTATAATGTTCTATATTCTTCTACAGTCTTCAACGGGTCGAAAGTAATTTGAGGCGCCTCTCCTGTACATGACAAGGTTAGTCGCTTCCTCCGTACTATACAATCCTTCACGCCATTGTGTTTATTTTCGAATAGTCCAACTACACTGAAGAGCCAAACAAACCTCCCTAATATCGTATAGCACCCCCGAGTACTCGACTGGGTGTTGTGTGATGTCCTTAGGTTACTTAGGTTTAAGTAGTTTTAAGTTCTAGGGGACTGATGATCTCAGATGTCGAGTCCCATAGTGCTCAGAACCCCGAGTACTCAGAAGTGTGCTGCAGGGAATTGACAACATGCATGCAGGAGGGCTGTCCTTAAATCCTTAAGAATACGTGGTGCATTCAAGTTCTAAGGCCTCCGATTTTTTTTCTCCGGACTGGAAAGAGATAGAAACATGCGCATTGTTTTAAAATGAGGCAGCGTTCATTGTCAATACGTCCCAGAGATGGCACCACAGTACGGCAGATGGAATTTTACCACCAGCGGCGAGAATGAGAACTGTTTTAAATACTTAAAATGGCAACGTTTTCCTTACTTGAACAGCGTGCAATCATTCGTTTTCTGAATTTGCGTGGTGTGAAACCAATTGAAATTAATCGACAGTTGAAGGAGACGTGTGGTGATGGAGTTAAGGATGTGTCAAAAGTGCGTTCGTGGGTGCGACAGTTTAATGAAGGCAGAACATCGTGTGACAACAAACCGAAACAACCTCGGGCTCGCACGAGCCGGTCTGACGGCACGATCAAGAAAGTGGAGAGAATTGTTTTGGGGGATCGCCGAATGACTGTTGAACAGATCGCCTCCAGAGTTGGCATTTCCGTGGGTTCTGTGCACACAGTCCTGCATGACGATCTGAAAATGCGAAAAGTGTCATCCAGGTGGGTGCCACGAATGGTGACGGACGACCAAACGGCTGCCCGTGTGGCATGTTGCCGAGCAATGTTGACGCGCAACGACAGCACGAATGGGACTTTCTTTTCGTCGGTTGTGACAATGGAAGAGACGTGGATGCCATTTTTCAACCCAGAAACAAAGCGCCAGTCAGCTCAATGGAAGCACACAGATTCACCGCCGCCAAAAAAATTTCGGGTAACCGCCAGTGCTGAAAAAATGATGGTGTCCATGTTCTGGGACAGCGAGGGCGTAATCCTTACCCATTGCGTTCCAAAGGGCACTACGTTAACAGGTGTATCCCACGAAAATGTTTTGAAGAACAAATTCCTTCCTGCACTACAACAAAAACGTCCGGGAAGGGCTGCGCGTGTGCTGTTTCACCAAGACAACGCACCCGCACATCGAGCTAACGTTACGCAACAGTTTCTTCGTGATAACAACTTTGAAGTGATTCCTCACGCTGCCTACTCACCTGACCTGGCTCCTAGTGACTTTTGGCTTTTTCCAACAATGAAAGACACTGTCCGTGGCCGCACATTCACCAGCCGTGCTGCTATTGCCTTAGCGATTTTCCAGTGGTCGAAACAGACTCCTAAAGAAGCCTTCGCCGCTGCCATGGAATCATGGCGTCAGCGTTGTGAAAAATGTGTACGTCTGCAGGGCGATTACGCCGAGAAGTAACGCCAGTTTCATCGATTTCGGGTGAGTAGTTAATTAGAAAAAAAATCGGAGGCCTTAGAACTTGAATGCACCTCGTACAAGGGGGTGGAGATCTATACTGAACAGCATCCCCGATATGCTCCGTAATGTTCATATTTGGGGAGATTGGTGGCCAGCGGAAGAGCGTTCCTGGAGCTACTCTGTCTAAATTCTGGACGTGTGGGTTGTCGCATAGTCGTGCTGGAATTACCCGTCTGAATGCACATAAATGGATGCAGGTCATCAGACAGGATGCTTGCGTACATGTCACCTGTCAGAATCGTATCCAGACGTACTAGGGGTCCCGTATCACTCCAACTGCACACGCCCCACACCATTACAGAGCCTCCACCAGCTTGAACAGTTCCCTGCTGACATGCAGGGTCCGTGGACTCATGACGTTGTCTCCATACCCTTACACGTCCGTCCGCGCGATACAATTTGAAAGGAGACTCGTCCGACCAGGCAACGTTTACAGTCATCAAGAGTCCAATGTCGGTGCTGACGAGCCGAGGCGAGGCATAAAACTTTCTGTCGTGCAGTCGTCATGGCTACACGAGGAGCCCTTCGACTCAGAAAGCCCATATCGATGATGTTTCGTTGAATAGTTCGCACGCCGACACTTGTTGATGGTCCAGTACTGAAATCTGTAGCAATTTGCGGAAGGGTTGCACTCCTGTCACGTTGAAAGATTCGCTTCAGTCGTCCTTGGTGCCGTTCTTGTAGGATGTTTTCCCCGCCGCAGCGATGTTGGAGACTATGTCTTACCGTATTCCTGATATGCACGATACACTCGTGAAATGGTCGTACGGGAAAATCCCCATCACTGGTGCACCGACTATAACAACACATTCAGACTTAGTTAAATATTGATAACTTGCCATTGTAGTAGCAGTAACCGGTCTAACAACTGTGCCAGACACTTGTTGTCTTATACAAGCGTTTCCGACCGCAGCACCGTACTCTGTCTGTTTACATCTCTCTGTATTTTAATACGCATGCATATTGCAGTTTCTTTGTCGCTTCAGTGGAATTGATGTGTAACCACTCACGGAGGTCCATTGTGGTCTGTAATCATCGTATGGCAGCGAAACAGGGAAGATGTGCTACTGCGTTAATGCAGAACATGTTTACACTAGGAAAAAAACTAGTTCCAAATTTGGTCATCAGATGCAAGTCTAGCGCTGTCGGCACCTCCGGTACCCATATTGAATAAACTGTATAAGCGACTGTTGATAACAAAGTCAGCATTACGCCCCTCTCATTTTTTCACGCTTTTTTACCCACGTCCCGTTCCATTACATATGGAAACACTTCTATACGTCTTCCCTGCAGTCGCAGCGCCAGATTTGCACCTGGTGACCAAACTTTGAACTTCTTTTTCCTGCGTAAATCTGTCCCGCCTTAACGCATTATAATACCTACAACGTTTGTCTGCCATACGATAACCCAGCCCACTCTGGAACGCTGTGATTGGCTGTGATAATAACTGCCCCATACAACAGCGCAATACGCAGGTTTGGCTAGCATCTTTATTTATGATAAAGCACGCATTTCGCGCGGTTTTTCCGTATTCTTTGCACAACATCTGTTTGCTGGGGAGAAACACCGAGTTCTACGGATTTGTCTGCTCACTCCTTAGCACTGACAGCTGATGTGTAAGACCATTAGAGCACAGTAACACCCAAACTTTTGACACCTTCCAGATTTAGTGGTTATTTTTCTTATATGCTGTTAAACGTAATGTAGTTGCAATAATCTAAAATTACTAAATTACAGCGCTGTTCTAGATACTGCTTGTCTACACTCGGTGAAACTTGGAATAAAGGTCGCGAGCACACTTTCACTTGTGCACGTATTAAGGAGCTTCTGTACACGCGCAACTGGCGTGACGTAATTGCATTATGGGCCAAATACATAAAGATTTGATAAATATTGTGCACGAGTCACGGTGTGCACTGCTAACCCCATACACCCAACTATGAGTTTACGTCAATGCGACCAGGCGGTAGCGCACTGCAGCAGACTTTTATCTATTCTGAATGACATGTAGTATTGAGTTTTAGATTTTATCATAGAGGAATCGTTTTGAGGCGCTGAGAAACATAAAGCACATCGTCACTTGTGAGACTGTAGCATTTATTCATCTGTTGATCTCATGGTCAGTCAGGTTTAAAATCTGTACTGTAGGCTCACATTGTATGTACATCTGAACATTCACGAAAAACTGTGTCACTGGTTTCTCTAATATTCATTTAAATATTGGGGGGTGGGGGGGGGGTCGAAGACGGTGTGCTTTTGGCCATTATGGCTCTCAGCGCCTCATTTGTACTCTAGTCTAGTCAGCAGTTTGTGTTTGGAGTTTGTTGGCTACTGTGCAGGAATCGGCTTTCCTGTGGAGTGTCAACACGAAGTCTGCTGAACCTGTATTAAGCGCCAACAGGAAAGAAGAATTACCAGGAAAATTTAGCCGCAAAGAAATTAGGGCATTCCAGATCAGATCCGTTGTCTGAGAAAGTGAGGAAATCAAATAAGTGTGATTACAAGCGAACATTTAACAAAGAAGTGAATAATACCCGTAAGGTTTTTAGTGAGTGGAACGTAACAAGGCCTGATTTTCAGCTCAGAAATTAATTCGTTAACTAATACATGATTTAGAAATCTCGTACATTTGCCCGATAAGATAGAAAAATACGAAAACTCCCACTTCCACAAAAATGCGAAACGGATAGTAGTTAAAGCTGGAACATTATTTCATCCTTGCCACAAACTGTACTTATGAGCAAACCAACAAAATTTCACAAAAACAATTCTTCCTTTTTTTTTAGACATGTTATTATTATTACCAGGTGCAGAAGTATGAAACCAGAATTTGGTTGCTATAAATTACGCGTCTGTATTTTGAAACTGATAATCAATATTTTATTCAAAATAATTTCCACTGCTATTTATACATTTCTCCCACCTCTCCGGCAGGTTATGAATATCATCCCAAAAAAACAGTCATCCTTTTGAAGCGAACCAGTCAGCGAGCCATTTTCGTACATTTTTATACGAATTGAAGCGTTGTTCTGCGAGAGCGTGTCACTGTGATGCAAACAGATGATAAACGGACGGACCCAAGTCTGGAGAATAAGCCGCATGCCCTAGTATTTCCCAACTGAACGCTTCGATCGTTTCCCTGGCCCGTTTTTCTGTGTGTGATGGGGCGCTGTCATGGAGCAGTACGACATCGTTTTTCCTTTTTCCATTTTCCGGTCGTTTTTCACGTAATTCTCGATTGAAATCGATCATTTTCTGTTGGTAGCGATCAGCGTTAACGGTTTCACCAGGTTTTAGCAGCTCATAGTAGATGACACCCTTCTGATCTCATCAAACAGCATTCTAGCACACTGGACTCGCATTCGGGGTCCGCCGCTCGTGGTCTCGCGGTAGCGTTCCCGCTTCCCGAGCACGGGGTCCCGGGTTCGATTCCCGGCGGGGTCAGGGATTTTCACCTGCCTCGAGATGACTGGGTGTTTGTGTTGTCCTCATCATTTCATCATCATCCAGGAAAGTGGTGAAATTGGACTGAGCAAAGGTTGCGAAATTGTACGGGCGCTGATAACCACGCAGTTGAGCGCCCCCCAAAACCAAACATCATCATCATCATCGCATTCGGGAAGACGACGGTTCAATCCCGCGTCCGGCCATCCTGATATAGGTTTTCCGTGATTTCCCTAAATCGCTCCAGGCAAATGCCGGGATGGTTCCTTTGAAAGGGCATGGCCGACTTCCTTCTTCTTCCTTCCCTAGTCCGATGAGACCGATGACTTCGCTGTCTGGTCTCCTCCCCCAAAAACAGCAACAATCAAAGAGCATTGTCTTCTTTCCAAAGCGATTTGGTCTTGCAGTGGATGCCGATGGTTTGCCTGGATTCACCCATGATTTACGACGCTTAGGATTCCTAAAATATATCGACTTTTCATCACCTGTCACTATTCGATGGAGAAACGACTATGTTTTGCATCTTGCGCGCAGCATTTCACAAGTGGTCTTTCGATGTGCTTGCATTCTTTCATTCAGTTCATACGGAACCCATTTTCCATTTCTGCACCTTTTGCATCGCTTTCAACCGAAGAGAAACGGCTTACTGCGTCACATACAATTGTTCCACGACTTCCTGTTGAGTTTGAGTATCATTTTCATCCAACAAGGCCTGCAATTCGTTCTCTTCGAACTTTTTCGGTGTTTTCTCGCGCTCGTCGCTACTCACGTCAAAATCACAACTTTTGAATTTTTTGAACCACTCGGAACACTGTATTTTCCCGAGAGCTCGTTCGCCGAAAGGTTCGTTAAGCATTCGATGCGATTCAGCAGCGGTTTTCTTCAAATCATAAAAGAAAACCAATGCTGTCCGTAAATCGTAGTTCGTAGGCACAGGTTCGTAACAGATACCGATGCATGGAGCTTGGGTCACTGTGCGTTGACAAGCGTCGTCAGCCGTTGCAGGAAGCAGGCGGCGCTGCAGACGCTGTCTCACGGGCCCCACACTGACGGCTAGCACCATCTACAGGGAAATTCCAGTTTCATACTTCAACACATGGTGTTACTACTATATCTGTTATTATTATTATTATTATTATTATTGACAGTACCTGAAGTTGTATAAATATGTTCATGAGCATAGCCGTTATACAGCAGACGCAATTGTTAGTGTTGTGGTCTTCAGTCCTGAGACTGATTTGATACAGCTCTCCATGCTACCCTACCCTGTGCAAGCTTCTCCATCTCCCAGTACCTACTGCAACCTACATCCTTCTGAATCTGCTTAGTGTATTCATCTCTTGGTCTCCCTCCATGATTTTTACCCTCCACGCTGCCCTCCAATGTTAAATTTGTCATCCCTTGATGCCTCAGAGCATCTCCTACCAACAGATCCCTTCTTCTTGTCAAGTTGTGCCACAAACTATTCCTCTCTCCAATTCTATTCAATACCTCCTCATTAGTTACGTGATCTACCCATCTAATCTTCAGCATTCTTCTGTAGCACCACATTTCGAAAGCTTCTATTCTTGTCCAAACTGTTTATCGTCCATGTTTCACTTTCGTACATGGCTACACTCCATACAAATACTTTCAGAAACGAGTTCCTGACACTTAAATCTATACTCGATGTTAACAAATTTCTCTTCTTCAGAAACGCTTTCCTTGCCATTCCCAGTCTACATTTTATATCCTCTCTACTTCGACCATCATCAGTTATTTTGCTCCCCAAATAGCAAAACTCCTTTACTACTTTAAGTGTCTCATTTCCTAATCTGATTCCCTCAGCATCACCCGACTTAATTCGACTACATTCCATTATCCTCGTTTTGCTTTTGTTGATGTTCATCTTATAGCCTCCTTTCAAGACAACGTACATTCAGTTCAACTGCTCTTCCATGTCCTTTGCTGTCTCTGACAGAATTACAATGTCATCGGCGAACCTCAAAGTTTTTATTTCTTCTCCATGGATTTTAATACCTACACCGAATTTTTCTTTTGTTTCCTTCACTGCTTGTTCAATATACAGATTGAATAAAGCTGGAGAGAGGCTACAATCCTGTCTCACTCCCTTCTTAACTACTGCTTCCCTTTCATGTCCCTCGACTCTTATAACTGCCATCTGGCTTCTGCACAAATTGTAAATAGCCTTTCCCTCCCTGTGTTCTACCCCTGCCACCTTCAGAATTTGAAAGAGAGTATTCCAGTCAAGATTGTCAAAAGCTTTCTCTAAGTCTACAAATACTAGAAAGGTAGGTTTTCCTTTCCTTAATCTTTCTTCTAAGATAAGTCTTAGGGTCAGTATTGTCTCACGTGTTCCAATATTTCTACGGAATCCGAACTGATCTTCTCCGAGGTCGGTTTCTACCAGTTTTTCCATTCGTCTGTAAAGACGCTATCAATTTCGAACTCTCATATTTACCTGAAGTTCAAAATTTGTGAACACCCACAATGTATACCTACGAGGCGCCACTGCTCCTCAGACATTCCTTACTGTATGGGCCGCCTGTGAGTGGGAGAAACATGTGACAGCCCGAAAGCGAGCAGCGATGTACAAATGAAAATAAACGGCGGCCGTGCTGTCCTGCCCCACTGCTCCACAGTTAACTGGCGCAGCACGCTGGAGTAATTAAGCTCCCGCGAGCGGCCAGCCTGCGTTAAAAACCCCTCCCCGGCCTCTGCCGGGCCGCCCACCCACACCAGCTACTTGTTGCCCTGGCGCACCCCACAGATACACGGAAGAGGGTAGTCGAGAAAAACGGGCGTTACTCGCGTACAAAGTCTCTCGATCTGCCTGCGTCGAACTGTTTTTCCTTTATACGAAGGGCGTTCAATAGGTAACGCATCATGTTATTTTTCTCGGCCAATTTCGCTTGAAAAATGCGGGATTTGTTGTGAGACATTGCGGAATTTTCCCGCTTCGTCCGCTATAGTTTCATGAATTTCCAATAAGTGGTAGCGCTGTACGTATCTTTTAAAATCGCGCGTGTTACGGAGGTGCGTTTGAAGCACAGGGCTGTCATTGGGTTTCTATGGCGGAAAACCAGGGCACCGCAGATGTTCACAGGCGCTTGTAGAATGACTACGTAGAAGCGGCAGCGACAAAAAGCGCGGTGAATGGTCGGGCGAGGCGTCCGTAATAATCGCAACAATGCCGTCCAAACCTGCTTATCTGCCGCGTGCCTGCCGACCTCACGCGGCTGTGACTCCAGCAGTGTTGGAACGTGTGGACACTCTTACTCGGAGACCGCAAAGTCACAGCCTCAGGAAATGCAGAAACAGAGCTCCACGATCAGCCACGCTCGGGACGTCCTGTCGCAGCCACTGCTCCAGACGTGCTGAATCGTGCGGATGCCATTATTCGTGCCGACCGGCGCAAAACAACTCGACAGTTGGCACTACAGTCGTCGGTCAGCATTGGAAGTGCGTCTGCAATGATCGAGACTCTCGGATATTCAATGAGGTACTCACGATGGGTTCCACGAATGCTCACAGCGTGCCACCATATACAAAGGAAGGCTATTTCATCTGAATTGTTGGAAGCCTTTCTGTCACGGATCGTTACGTGGGACGAAAGTGGGTGCACCACTTTGCGCCGAAAACAAAAAGGCAGTCCGTGGAGTGGCATCATCCTCATTCATCGCAAAAGAAGAAATTCAAGACAACCCCCGCTGCCGGAAAAGTCGTGGTGACAGCCTTCTGGGACTGTGATGGCGTCATTCTCGTGGATGTGATGCCAAGAGGGTCAATCATCAATTCAGAGGCATACGTGAAGACTCTGACTAAACTCAAGAGCCGTTTCCGACGTGTTCGATCGGACAAGGATCCAGCAGAAATCTTGCTGCAACACGATAATGCACGGCCACACACAAATCTGAGAACCCGGGCTGCACCCCATTGCCTCATCCGCCATACAGTGCAGATCTGGCACCCTCCGACTCCCATCTCTTTGGGCCGCTTAAACGTTCTCTACGAGGCTCGTACGTAGAAGGATGCAATGTATTGGTTGACTTAGGTGAAGAGAAACTGAAATACACTTGAAACTTACCACAGGACTGTAATCTTATAAAAATGTTTGAAATCGATTGAAAATTTCAGAAACGCATCTAAAATGCAGGAAATAATTGTTTAAATAATTTTTTTAATACAAGACGTTTTTAAAACGGAGGAAAGGGTATAAAATAATTTCTCCTAGTCTGTACAGATTCCTAATGCCATACAGATAGTCATGAAAATTAGTGCTTGTGAATTTTTAAAAAGTAGAAAAATACTTGTAAAATTTAAAACGAAAAACGTGGAGCACATGCAATAGATAGTAGTAAAGGGTGTGGGTAGTAACTGTCATAGAGAAAAAAATCACACAATGCGCATTTGCAGAGCAATAAAATTGTTACTGACTTCATGCATCGATTATCTATTGCAAGCGCAAAAAGAAAAGAAAATGGCTCTGAGCACTATGGGACTCAACATCTTAGGTCATAAGTCCCCTAGGACTTAGAACTACTTAAACCTAACTAATCTAAGGACATCACACACACCCATGCCCGAGGCAGGATTCGAACCTGCGACCGTAGCAGTCCCGCGGTTCCGGACTGCAGCGCCAGAACCGCTAGACCACCGCGGCCGGCTATTGCAAGTGCCCACGTCTTTCGTTTTAAATTTTATACGTACATCTACACCATACTCCGCAAGCCACCTACCATCCAAACCATGCGTGGAGGAGGGTACTTCTGGCGCCACTATCTGATCACCCCTTCCCTCTTCCACCTGCGAATGGCGCGTGGGAAAAATGATTGTGTTCGTGGTCATTTCGTGAGAAGTATGCGGGGGAAGTAATATGTTGTTCGACTCTTCCCGGAAAGCGCTTCCTCGAAATTTCAGCACGAGACCTATCCGTGGTTCACAACGCCTCTCTTGTAGCGTCTGCCACTGCAGTTTGTTCATCATCTCTGTAACGCTCTAGCGCGGACTAAACGATCCTGTGACGAAACGCGTCTCTTCTTTGGATTTTCACTTTCTCTTCTATTCTCGTTGCTATTAAAAATTCACAAATTTTCAGGACTATCTGCATGGAGTTACGAATCTGTAATGGGCCAACGAGGAACTGGTTTATAGGTCTTTATATGAAAATGTTTTTTATTTAGTTAACAACATGTCAAAAGTCCTAAGTGCCATTTGCCACAAAAGGTGTTCTCCCTATTCCGTTACATGCTCAAGCTTCACACACACATTACACGATGACGCGTGACAGAAGAAAGGTAAGCAGTTTCTTTGTTCCGCAAGATTAACACAGGAATGCTGAGCCACCTAAAACTACGAACCCATTGCAAGTAATTCCAATGCACACAGCTGATTCCTCTTGATTTAAACATTGAACATGTTACTGAAACACTGTTGTCAATGCAGGCACGTAAGGTCTCCAAATGCAGTACGGTCAAAATCCCTCACACTCTTTCATCTCAAACAGCTGTTAAATTTTTTTACTCTGAAACAGAAGAATGTAAAACCTGTCAGTGTATTCAACAGAGGAAAGACCGCGGCTGAAGTACGTGATGCCGCACTTCGTCTGTGACACCAGCCGTGTCTGTCAGCCGGAAAATGGAAAGACTTATTGACGATGTCACCATTTCCTCCTCAACGGCACATGGAATTTTACCGTAAAATTTGCAAAATATAATCCCAAGTTGGTGTTGCTTGAGACACATTCTCTTACATTTTAAATTTAATTGAATTTAAAAGATATGAGAAACGGTTTGTGTTGACTAAAGTTTACTAGTTAATACATTACTGCAGTATTGCTGTACCTGTATTATCACAAATAACATGTAGTACTTCTGCATCAACTTTAAAGAAAAACTCTCTCATTGGCACCATCAACCAGACAGTTCCCCAGTCTGGCTCCTACCATTTCCTTAATCAATTATTTACATTCTGATTTGTCTCACTACTTTTTTGCAGTGGTAAGACGAGCAGAATTCTGTGTGGTATCGAAATACATTCTCGATTTTTATGGTTGTGTACCTCACTCGGGAAAAATGGAACCCTTATAGGGTCATTTTGTTCTTTGTCTGTTTGTCCGTCTGTTAACACAGCTTTTCCTCAGGAAGGGGTGCAGATATCAATTTATGTCAAATTCTAATTTATACTGTTGGCGGTGTATTAAATTTAACTTCCAAGTCAATGAAATTAAAAGATACGGCCATTTACGTCACGTATTTTGACACTCTCAAACTCACTCACCAGTTTCATATAATGTACTTCCGGTTGACCTAGAATCAAGAACTTCGGCAAGAAGCGAGGTTTCACAGCACAAGGCAAGGGGAAAAAAATCCAGAAATTGTAATTATATCACAGGAAATTTCCTTTTTGCCGTTTGTTGCCCGTCCGACTGTTAATACTACTTTTTCCTATAATTCCTTCACAGTGTAGTAAATGTGAGCTTCTAAGTCAATGCGTTCAAAAATACGGCCATTTATGTCTTATATTTTTATATACACAACTCACTCATCAAAACTTACATAAGAAGTTTGTTACGGAACCCGCAGAGTGTGAGACTTATTCTTTTTTTTCTGAAATCGGATTGGTTTTATCAATGATTTCAATACATCACTGAGCCGTGTATCGACTCGAGCTACACCTTGTGTTTGAACTGCATTGGTTTTCCTTTTCTTTCCCTGACATGTTTGTTTGATATGTTGTCTGTCATTAAGTGGCTGCTTGGTTGTCTTTTTCCCTCTGCTATCGATATCTGCGTTTTTGCTTCCGGTACACTGCTATGGAGGAAGTGAGATCTTTGACGGGTTGTAACCTCGTGTGGTGGCGCGGGAAGTAGGGACGTGGCGCGCAGAGAGAGAGTGGTGGACACGGGAGTGCAGCGTGGCCCTCCAGCGCGAAGCAGGCGTGGTCGGTTGTACCGAGTCGCCACGTGATGTATGTTGGTTGTGTGTAACGAGCGGGTCGAGTTGACGGAAGAGTTCCCCGCGGGTTGGTTTTATACAGAAACGCCCCACGAGTAGTTGCTGTTCATCTCGCCTTGGTGGGACGTTAACAATCTTCTTTAAATCCTCCGTTTCAACACTGGAGTTTAAAAAGGAGACACCTAACATGAAGGAGCGGTCACTATCCGTCAACTTTTCAGAGAAGTCGTGAACTCCGGTGATAGAGCGTGTTGTCGCGTGACCGTGGCGTGTTGGGTACGCTGTCGACGCGTGCGCGGTCGGATGTGTGGATCCTTGCCATCGGAGATCGTGTACTGCCTGTACGAGCATAATTGCAAGTTAAGTTTGTGGAAAGTTTAATCATTAAGTAATAATTTTGTGTAACCAGCGTCTCTTCTGCCTTGTGGCCTCCGGCGACCGGGTTTCCTGTCCCTGGCACAGGTGTAGTTGAAGACAGTGATCTTTCCTCCTCCTCTCGTTACTGTCCGATGGGAGGTATAGTTTTGGCAGTTTAATTGTTTCGATATTCTGTCGTGGGTTATGAGTAAATTCGTGCTTCTTCTTGGTTGATCATGTGGTCGCTCATTCAGGACTGTGTGGTGTAATGTTTCCTTGCACGAGGTTAGCTCTAATTCTGTCAGCAAGTTAAGCCATCTTATAACACGTTTTCGCTGGCTAAAAGTCGGTGCAGTGACCAGCCTGAGAGTGGCAATTGTGTTTACGGGCATATTTAAATTGGTCAGTATTCTGTCTAGCCAGAGAATCCCTGAGTGGCCGTTTTGTGGCCACCTTACACGGGTCCGCCATATCTGTTATGTTCTAATGATATTCCAGGACACTTTTGTTTAAAAACTTTTTTTAAATTCCTCGATTCCTTTATTGCCAGTAATGGTGTGTTTGCTGAGACCTTTGATTTTTTTTTAATGGCGGTGTTGGTAGCTTCACTACCTCACCGTACTTTGAAACTTCCTGGCAGATTAAAACTGTGTGCCCGACCGAGACTCGAACTCGGTCGGGCACACAGTTTTAATCTGCCAGGAAGTTTCATATCAGCGCACACTCCGCTGCAGAGTGAAAATCTCATTCGGGAATCACCGTAATTTATTAACAAAGTTCTGTATTTACTTTAGTAGCCTGTTTACTAATGTTCTTTAAATATTTTTAAACTGTTGTATTGCTATAAATTACTTGATTGCCCTTAGCGGCGTGTTTTGAAAGGCTGTTATTGCCGTACTGCTAGCTTGTGTGCTTTTTAAAAAAAGAAATTTTTAAATTGTGGTGTTGCTATAAATTACTTGATTGCCGTTAGCGGTGTGTTTTGAAAGGCTGTTATTGCCGTACTGTTAGCTTCTGAGCTTCTGTGTTTTTTTTTTTTAATTTGAACTGTTGTATTGCTATAAATGACTGGATTTCCGTTCTTTAAAAGAAATTTTTGAACTGTTGCATTGCTGTAAATGACCTGATTGCCGTTAGCGGCGTGTTTTGAAAGGTTGTTTATTGCCGTACTGTTAGTTTCTGTAAGATATGAATAAAACATTTGTGTGTGAAAATCTCAACTCGACAGTAAACTATTAGAAATTTGGCCCCGTTTCCCAACTTGTGGTGCGGCTTGTAGTAACCGTAGCCACTGTGTGTGTCAATCACATTACTCCGCACTCTATTGGCTAAAAAACTCTATTTTTCAACATAATATCCGTCCAATGAGAAGGCCTTAGGCCACCTCACTGGGAGGGCCTCTACGCCTGCATGGCACCGCACTACCGGTCGACGACTTGCTGCACCAAAAACCTCCCCTTCGTCCGTTTGCTGCCTCCCGCGGTGTGCTCCTTCGTTGCTCTTTATGGTCTTGTCTGGCGACGAGCGTCTCAGCGGGTTCCTCTGAGCGCCCCTACTGGTAGACGAGTGTGTCACCACTACCAACAGCGACGTCGAGTTGACTGGGACGGGTCGATCATCTCGACAGCTCCGTGAGGCCGGCCGGCAACTGGGAGATGGGAGAGGTTTGCGCGACCTTGTTGCCATGATGACGGACGCCTCGCCCAACGATTCGCCGTGCTTTTGTTCACCGCCAGGTCACTGTAGACATTTTCGAAATGCCTCGGAATGCGATGCTCTGGTTTTTCGCCAAAAGAAACTCTGCTTTGTAGCCGCGACTTTGAAGGCTACGTATAGCAGTCTCATCTATCGGAACTTCGTGAAACTGTAATGGCTGAAGCGGGAATATTTCACGATGCCTCACGGCAAAATCCGCATTCTTTGCAGTCGTACTGGACGAGAGAACAAATGTGCTGCGTTACTTATTGAAGACCCCTCGTATTTATTTACTTTTCCAATGTTGAGGCGAGCAGCACAATTCTGTGCTATCCAGACACCTTCTCGATATTTTGGATGCAAATAAGTTGAATACGAAAAGTAAAACATCGTTTTTTTATTCTCCTCGCAAATGCGACATTTGGCACTTGGAATTTTTCCCATTTGTCTTTGACCTCTCCCCAAAGGATGTGTTGTATACGCCCGAACGCACAGTTTGACGTCACACGGAGCCCGTTAAGCGGCAGGGCGGAGATGATTGGCTATAATCTACCGCACCGTATAGCTGGCAGTTATCCACCCCAGAGGGCAGCGAGCGGGCAGTGACCCGCCCCCCGCCTCCAAACTGGGCAGTTACTCGCCGGCGAGTTCCGCCCCCGGCCGTCGCGTGGCGCCGCCCCCTCCCCCACGTGGTTTTTGACGCCCACCCTCGTAAACACGCCGCTTTAATTACCTTGACGCTCGCTCCCCCAGCCGCGCCGCGCCGTTATTAAAACAGCCCGTCACCGCCCGATAAACACCTACAGCGTAAATCACGGCTGGCTAATTACTACCGCTCCATTATCCCGAGATGTAACCACGTGTAAGCTGACACAAAACTGCGCACACTTCCAAACGGTCCCGGAGACCGCAGCGGTCTACATATTACCAACCCCTCCTGTGTGAACACCCTGCCCCTCCCTACAGTACACCCACAAGTGTGCGGCTCGCATAGACACATCTCAAAATTTTAGTCCATTGCGCTACTGACCAACTGATAAAATGCATCCGAATACCAATTAGTGAATATTAATACAGAGTGTGTTTACTCTTAAATTTTATCACGGCCCGGTCTCTGCTGAGAAAACTTTTAGTGAGGTATCAGAATATTTGTGGAGGAATGACAGTCCATTCTGACGATACCAGACAAGGTGCTACGTTGGACGTTGGGATCTGTAGCGAAGCCGGCGTTCTAACTCATCCCAAAGTTGTTTCGGGTTCAGGTCTGGATGCTGGGCAAGCCAGTCCAGTTCAGGACTGTTACTGTCCACAAACCATTGAGTGACACATACTGCTTTATGACACGGTACACTGTCATGTCCATACATTCACATGTCTGAGCTGTTCACCTACTGTACACAGTGGGCAATCTTGTAAAATTTATATTTACCTGACATTGTCAGCAGGAAAGAGGTTTCTCAGATTGAATAATGAAATATTCTTACTAGAGTAGTTCATCTGCCCAGATCGCAATAAATATAAAGGGACGTATCAAAAAGAATCATCCGATTTGGCACGTCTATATTTTTGAAACTAATAAGCATATATGATCAATTTATTTTTTTGATGAACGCGAATCTCAAAGAGATTTTCTTTTCATACCTTTTCTTAGCTGTTCAATATGCCTCCGATGACACGGATGGCATGTCGATGCGGTATTCATATTGTTCCCACACTGCAACATGCGTGTCTTGAGTTACAGCTTCCATAGCTGCTGTTATGCGGTGTTTCAGTTCATTCATTGTTGATGGTAACGGAGGCACGTGAACAGAGTCTCTTATAAATCCTTACAAGGATTAATCACATACAGTCGGGTCCGGTAACATTGGATGCCAGAAGTGTAAAGCTGAATCAGTTGGTCGATTGTGATCGATCCATCATTCAGTTATTTATTTATTTATTTATCGTATGATGATACAGAGCTTGGATCAAATACATGATTTTAAGAGTATACAGTGTAAGAAATGACAAGCAAAATACATGTACAAAATCAAATGTTCAAAGTATTATGCTAAATTATCTACACATGACACAAGTTCTTAGATTTCTAAGTCCAATCTGTTGATCCACTTGAGCCCTTCAGGTTATCCATGGTGGATGTCATTTACTGATCCCCCACAGGATCGTTTCGGGCATTCACCAACACTGTGATTAATTGTTTGCAGGGCAGCTCCACAGACACAGTCTGGAGATGTTGCCGAGCCCCATTTGTGCTTTAGATATCCGCAGTTCCCTTGTCCTGTTAGGATGCGGTTGACTGTTCTCCACTGGCGCCTGGGGAGTGTGAAACCTGGAACTCGCATGGAAGGCTTTTCAACCAGATGGCCGTTGAACACTGACGGTTCTTCCCACTGACTTCTCCATACTTCGTTGATGTTAAAGTGGGAGGCTTCAAGATGTCATGCAGTTCGCCATGGCGGTTTTCTTGACTTCAGACGCTGATATTCTGCTATTAATATATCGCTGTGTACGGGTAGCTGGGTGTTCTTCTGAATGTTTCTCCAGGTCTTCAGGAGAGCATCTGATCTTCGCAGAGCTTGAGGTTGGATGTTACTTATAAGTGGTAGCCACGCAGTTTGAGTTGCGCATCTATCTTGCTACAGTGAGCACTGTTCATCCAAGTTGGACAACAGTATTCAGCGACAGATTATGATAGTGCCAAAGCAGTTGATCTTAGGGTTTGAGCGCTGCAACCCCATGAGGTACCAGCAAGCTTCTGAATGATGATATTACGCGTCTTCACTTTTGCGGCCACGTTGGAGAGATGCTGTCGGAAAGTTAGGGACCTATCGAGTGTTATTCCGAGGTACTTTGGTGTGCTGCAGTACTTCAAGGTTTGGCCTCGGAGTTTAACTTCTGGTTTATAGTCAGAGTGTCTTTTCCGTAGGTAGAATGCTGAAGTAACAGTTTTCTGAGGGTTTAGGCGGAGGCACCATTTCCTGAAGTATGTGTGCAGGATTTCCATGTCGGCAGTTAATGTGCTTTCAGCAGTGGTGAAACTGGAGCTCTGGGTTATTTCCTTGAGGTTGTGGCTCGCAGGTCATAAATGTATAAACTGAAAAGGAGAGAGGCCAATACAGATCCTTGAGGTAGTCCGTCACTTACTTTGAAGACTTTGCTTCTGTCGTTATCAGAGTAAATCTGGAAAAGACTGTTGCTTAGCATATTGCTAAGTAGGTTTGTGAGTTTCCGACACTGAATGATGCTCACAAATTTTAAGAGAAGGCCTTCTCGGCATACGGTGTCGTAGGCGGCGAATAGATCCAAGAAAGCAGCTATGCTTACGCATTTCTTCTCGTATCCATTTTCAATATGGGTAGTTAATGCAAACACTTGGTCATTACAGCTTCTACCAGGCCGGAATCCAGCTTGCTCTATGGGTATTTGTTTATTAATCGTTTTATAGATCCTGTTGTAGATGAGTCGTTCAAGTAGTTTGTACGTAACGCTTAACAGGGCTATTGGGCGGTAACTTTGAACTTTTGTTGGGTCTTCGTTCGGTTTAAGAGTTGCTATTAGCTTGCTTTTCTTGAACAATGGTGGGAGATTTCCAGTGGAGAGAATGTCTGAGAAGAAGTTAGAAAGTCATTTGATAGTTGCTGGTCCACAGTGTGTGAGAAATTCGGGGTACATCCCATCGAATCCAGCTGCCTTCCCAACTTTCAAGTTTGTGATGGCATTTCTTACTTTCTCTTCACTGAATGGATTGGAAAATTTAGAGGAATTTGGGGCTGCTCGTTTCTTGGCGTTGAGCTGGCTTTTGATTTCTCTTCTTGTCTGCTTATCCTTTAGGCTCTCGTAATATGAGATTAGATGTTTGGCGAAATCATTCAGCTTGATGGCAGTTTTAGGTCTCACCGGTGTTTAGTTTGTTGCATCCAGTTTTCTGACAACAGACCAAGCTTTTCGACTTGAATGTGTGTGGTCGAATGAGTCTACGATTTCATGCCAGATCTTCCTCCTATTCTCATCAAAAGACTGCAGAAGATCCGTAGCTTTGCTAACAGTTGGATTTTCTTCATATTCTTCAAGCAACTTTTTACTGCCCTCATTCCAGCCAGGTGCAAAAAAAAAAAAATTGCAAGGGCAAGGTTACTCGCGTCCGTGACATACCCTAAGTTACACGTGCCTCCTGGGTGGTGCTAAATGAGTAACAACAACAGCATGAGACCGAACTGCCCGGAAAATCCTCCCGGTCATAGAATGCAGAGCAAACAACCGAAAAGTCCTTCTCAGGACGTACAAGTTCGTAGAATTGGACCATCTATTCGCATATGATTCAGTAATCCTTCGATTTAAAAAATTCCCGCCCTTCCAAATGTCTGTGTGGCGGTGCCCCATCCTGTTGATAAGTCTTTCGAATCAGTCGCCAGCTTTGGGAAAAGAAAGTTCTCACGCATATCGATATATGTGCTTCCTGTAACAGTGTTCTCGGCAAAGAAAAATGGACAATACACCTTTTCCCGAGAAACTGCACAAAACACATTACATTTTTGAGAGTCCCTCTCATGTTGTACAACTTCATGTGGTAGTTCCGTAGCCCATATTCTCGCATTATGACGGTTCGTCTTTCCATTGAAATGGAATGTTGCCTCGTCACTAAAAAGTTAGCGTGGAAGAAAACTGTCATCCTCCATCTTGCCAAGATCGAGATTACAGAACTCCACACGTTGTTGTCTGTCACCTTCACGAAGAGCTTGCAGTAGCTGCATTTTGTACGGTTTCATGTGTAAACGTCGACGCAACACACGCCAGACGGACATCGGGGGCATGTTGAGCTGTCGAGCTGCACGACTAACGGATTTCTCCGGACTCCTTGTGAAGCTATGGCGGATGCTTTTGACGTCTGCGTCTCGGAGACGTGCCAGCGATTTGCCTTTAGACAAACAACCTGTTTCTCGGAATTTTTCATGCTATCGTCTAATGCTCTGTGCTGTCGGAGGATCCACACCATACCCAGTACGAAAGTCACTCTGAACAGTCATTACCGACGCGCGCTGCACAAAACGTAGAACACAAACAGCTTTCTGTTGTCCCGACACTATTTTTACCAGAACTAAAGAGGGCGCACACTGTTGCTACCTAGCGGGAACCATGTAAAACTCGAGTGTGTGCTCTTTCCGCACATATCTCACATAACATAATAATTATGATTTTTTTTAACTCGTATGGTTCTTTTTGATATACCCTGCATACATATAGGCAACCAGTTTCGACAAGCCACACTGCCATCTTCAGATCTACAAACATGAGTATTGAACCAATCTATGTAAAGCACGATCGTTTAGTCATCGACACATTTGGGAAGAACTCATTGAAGACGACGCTCCAGTGTAACGTTATACATTACACAGTAAAACCATGACTGAATCCTTTAGCATTTAGCGTCTCCATGACCGAAGTAAGGGGGACCACACCTTAACCACGAGAAACACACCGAAGCTGTAACACCTCCTCTGTATTTGACTGTCGGTATTACACGTGATCAGTGCCAATCTTATGCCAATATTAGTGCTATTTTTCAGCAAGTTGGGGGTCATTTCTTTCCAACTTTGGTCCTTTTTTCTGGCCAAATACGGTGCTATTTTTTTGAAAAATCCGGAGCTCTTTCCTGCTGAAATCGGTGTTTGTTTTTCTCAAAATTCGGTGTATTTTAGGCCAAATGTGATGTAAATTTTTTGCCACATTGTATGACACTTTTATTACAAAATTTGGACCTTTTTTGCCTAATTCGATACTTCTGCCAAAATCGGGGCTATTTTTGCGAAATGTTTTTTTGTCAAGTCGAGGTAACTTTTTATTTATTTCACTGCTATTTTTTGCCAACTTCGCTTTTATTTTGTTGTTTTCCCAGTTTTTTGCCGATTTCACTGTTATTTTTTGCTAATTTCGCTGTTGTTTTTTGTCAGTTTCGCTGTTGTTTGCCACTTTTGCTGTTTTTTTTTTTCAAATTTTGATGTTGTTTATGCCTATTCGCCATTTTTACCAATTTCCTGTTCTTTTTTGCCAATTTCGCTTGTTTTTTGCCAATTTTTATGTTGTTTTTCCCAATTCAGGTTGTTTTTCCTACTTTTGGTGTTATTTTTGCCAATTTGAGGCAACAAGGAGTCGGAATGTAATTTCAGCATTCAGTAAGTGCCAGTTACGATTACTGGTATACTGCCACCTCAGATTTATAACCTTTTAATATAAAGATAAATGACAAATTTCGGAAAACCGCGGCTATTGCGATATTTCATAAAAACTACTGACTTTATGTTATTTCTCTACAAAGCGCCGGTTTCTCGTAATTTTTCACGTTATCGTTTTCGCCCTGATGGTCTCAGTTTTGTGAAGAAGAGAGTCCAGGATTTTCTTCAGAGAGGCCGCATCGAGAAGCAGCCCCTCATTTACGGTTAGGTTCCTGTGAGGAGGATGATTACTGCGCTTCAGCTGCGGTTTTCTGTGGGACAGGAATCCATTCATTTATCGGGCCAGTTGAGGTGAGGTCGGGTATCTGAGTGATCGTCAAACCCAGAACGTGTGCGCGCAGCCCTTGCGAATACGGCTGTCGTCATCTTGGAAGACGGGAGTGTCACCATGAAGCTGCAGAAGAAGGGGAACACTTGATCACCGACAAAGTTCACATAAACATCCTGGCTCAGTTTCACGATAATCTGAAAGAGTGACCCCAACTCACTGCACTATAAACACTCCCAAAACATCACAGAGTCACCTTCCGCCGTAACTACAGTCTCCATACACCGTGGGATAGACACCTCTTTCGGCCGTCGGTGTACACCACGGCTTGAATAAACTGAACGAAGAGGAAAAATCGTGCCTTGAAACAATCGAACAAACACTACACACCTGTTACTTCAGAGTTGTTGAAGAGGCACATCTTTATGCGCATCTGTGGACAATGGCCTTCTTTGAAGTACCCGACTGCTAACGTCCATTACATGCAGTTGCCGTCGCAACGTTTATTCAGGAACTGGTTGAGATATAACTGCATTCACTGACTGCAGCAATTACTGTCGGCTTTGCAGACAGATTTTCATTGACAAGGCGTATAACACGTCTCCAGTCGCTGTCGGTCAGGATGTTCTCGTATCCACAGTGATTACGTCATGTTAGATGGTTGCGGCTGGCTGCAACATTCCTTGTAGACGCAGCGGACTTTCCACTTTGCATCTCAGTACTTCCTTATACTCTCCTGTAACCACTAATTTCCCAACAGCACTTCTTATGCCTATAATTCTGAAGTCCCGCCTACCACCGTCTGCTTCTAAAATTGTGAGCCTTAGACAATTACGTTGGGAGGACGACGGTTCATCCTGATTTAGGTTTTCCGTGATTTCCCTAAATCGCTCCAGGCAAAATGCCGGGATGGTTCCTTTCAAAGGGCACGGCCGACTTCCTTCCCAGTCCTTCCCTAATCCGATGAGACCGATGACCTCGCTGTTTGGTCTCTTCCCCCAAACAACCCAACCCAACAATTACGTTGACTGTAACTACAGTATTTGCGCGTTGCTGGTTTAACTTCGGGTCATACTTCACACAGCCGCAAATACGTAGTACTGAACAGTATGAACCAAAAGGATGGTTTAATGCCAACACAACAGCCAATTACTTCCGCAAGAAATCATTCGGGAACTTAATTCAACGTGTGGTCACGGACATTCAGCAGCTGGCGGTCTTGCGGTAGCGTTCTAGCGTCCCGTGCACTGGGTCCCGGGTTCGATTTCCGGCGGGGTCAGGGATTTTTCGTGGCTCGAGAAGAGCGGGTGCTGGTGCGTCGTCTTCATCATCATCAGGAAGGCAACGGCAAACCAACTCCACCAGGACCCTGCCTAGTACGGCGGTGGGGGTCTCCCGTATCGTCCCGTACGGTCTTCTGATGATGGGACCTCATCATCATCATCATCATCATCATCATCATCATCACCATCATCATCATTATCATGGACATTACATCGCTACCTGCTGACGACAAAAAGGGAACAATATTTGCGGAAATATTTTGACCATACGCAAAGACTTTGATAGAGGCGTGCATAAATAAAAAGAAATAGAATTAATTCAAGAATAACGTTGAGAAGGTCGGCATAAAAATTATATAATAATTAACTCTTTTTCTGTGTAATTAGAATGAAAATATTTTATTTGTTAATCATTGCACAAGGTCAAAGATTTCACTATTAGGTTTCTTTTGTTCTGGAATGCGCGCAAGTTGGCCAATGAAAAATGTAAGTCTGTAATAATTTAATGCTTGTTAAAATATATTATAGAAAGAGATATTACTGTTTCATTTAGGTAGACAGTTCTTTCCCATGTAGGAAGTGGTAATTTTTCTGATTTTCAGTGACGGCAGCAGCGCGGAAAGATGGCGCCAGTTAAAGTCTATGTGGACTATCACTGAGTGATTCAAATAGGCCGCTTCACGACGATCGATCACCATTTCAAAGGCAACATTTTGAGGTAAAAAATAATAAATAATTTACGTTTCCTTACGAAGAGAGAACAATATTTCGCCAAGCGACCCGCACGAATAATGATATTTCCTAGCGCTTAAGTTTATCAAAGATACCCTTTCCGATGGATCACGTAAATACTTTAGGTGCAGCATTTTCAGGCGCCTCACGGGGTATCCGTAGCAATGCTGTGCGCGGTTATTTTTCAAAAAAGTTATTTTAGTTAAAGAAGCAGAGCACATTTGGGTATATTGTCCCCCGTTTGTAGCTGGAATTCTATCCTTTTAAGTAGTATATACATTTCACTGCAGTATAAATGATTAAAATGGCTCTGAGCACTATGGGACTTAACATCTGAGGTCATCAGTCCCCTAGAACTTAGAACTAATTAAACCTAACTAACCTAAGGACATCACACAACACCCAGTCACCACGAGGAAGAGAAAATCCCTGACACCACCGGGAATCGAACCCGGGAACCCGGGCGCGTGAAGTGAGAACGCTACCGCACGACCACGAGCTGCGGACTCACTGCAGTATAATTTTCCCACCTTTAGAATAGGTGCCATGGAAACCGGTACATTAGGCAGCAGTACAATGGGTCCAAATACGACAGCTCCTTTCTGTTATACTGATCCATATTACTGCACTGATTCCGTACAAGCGACTGGCAGACACATACAACTTCACTGATATGACTTGGATCAGACAGATTGAGAATCACGTGACCATCTCGTGCAATCTGCAGCGCTCCGAAGCGGCAAGTGAGCCGCTTACAATGGACACCAGGAAACAAAGGTATGTTCTGTTTCTTACTTGACGTCCGTAGGCATCGATTACACCAGGGCTGTCCAATATACGGCACGGCATTGTATCAATCAGTGCCAGACCTAATCGCTTGTTGCATACGAGTCAGTGGTGAACCAACACCTTATTGACTTGCTCAATGTGAAAAGCTCTTTCTCTTGAAAAAAAATCATACATTTTTTTTCTGAAATTGTAATCATTTGTTTGTCTTGCAGTGATTACGTGTATCTACCGATACACGTTTTTCATATCAAACCACAGTACGACGAGTTGATGGCATGGCGAAAGATCTTTATTTCACTCAAAGCGCAATTAAAGGAATTTGTATTTTACAGTTTAGTGCTCGTTGAAAGTGCTGATGATGCAGATACAACATCATCCGGCAGTCTCTGTGAGAGGGGTGACAGAGAACTGCGCTGTAATCGAGTAATCGCTTGACCTGTGTTTCATGAAAAGTACAACAGGACAAGACATATAAGAAGAAGTGAGAAGTTGTATAGAAAAGTTTGATCTTCAAGTCGAAAATCTTTCCGACTTGACAACAGATGGTGCTACAGTGATGGCGGGGAGAACAAAGGGATTTATAACTTTGATGAGTAGTGACCACTGCATTATTCACTAAGAACACCTGTGTACCGAAGTTCTCCATTTGAAGAATGTGATGGAAAAGGTACTGTGGAGGTCAATTTCATTCGCACAAGAGAACTAAATCACAGACAACTTCAGACCTTGCTGCGTGAAGCAGGCCCAGGGCATGGTGATGTCACATACTATAGCCGAGTCGCTGGCGCAGCAGATGAGCAATGCACACATCATTTTATTCAGTGCTGGGAGAAATAAAAACCCTTATGACTGGCAAAGAACAAAATATCAGATTTTTGGAGAAAGATCAGTGGTCGATGATCTCGTTTTTCTAGCTGACATAACTAAGTATCTCGCCGACCTAAATCTAAAACTCCAAGGTAAAAATCAATCGTGTGCGTAGAAATGTATGGGCATATTCAAGTATTTATTAAAAATATTAGTTCGTTCAAGAAACAGATCGGGGAAAGACAGTTAGGTCATTCGGAGGTTTTTTCTGCCCAAAATCAAGACACACCAGATTTCGATAAGTACGTAATTTCGCTGAAAAAAAAGGGGGAATGAATCTGAGGAATGATTAGCACATTTTAAAGATCAAGAGTCCAATAAGTGCTCCAAAATCCTTCTGACTTTAAGATTGAAGACGCCATGTTACACCTATAGGGTTGATTGATCTTAAAGGTAATGAAGGCCTTAAAACAGCCTAACACAGTCGCCTGCAGAATGCACTGATAAAATACACTCCTGGAAATTGAAATAAGAACACCGTGAATTCATTGTCCCAGGAAGGGGAAACTTTATTGACACATTCCTGGGGTCAGATACATCACATGATCACACTGACAGAACCACAGGCACATAGACACAGGCAACAGAGCATGCACAATGTCGGCACTAGTACAGTGTATATCCACCTTTCGCAGCAATGCAGGCTGCTATTCTCCCATGGAGACGATCGTAGAGATGCTGGATGTAGTCCTGTGGAACGGCTTGCCATGCCATTTCCACCTGGCGCCTCAGTTGGACCAGCGTTCGTGCTGGACGTGCAGACCGCGTGAGACGACGCTTCATCCAGTCCCAAACATGCTCAATGGGGGACAGATCCGGAGATCTTGCTGGCCAGGGTAGTTGACTTACACCTTCTAGAGCACGTTGGGTGGCACGGGATACATGCGGACGTGCATTGTCCTGTTGGAACAGCAAGTTCCCTTGCCGGTCTAGGAATGGTAGAACGATGGGTTCGATGACGGTTTGGATGTACCGTGCACTATTCAGTGTCCCCTCGACGATCACCAGTGGTGTACGGCCAGTGTAGGAGATCGCTCCCCACACCATGAAGCCGGGTGTTGGCCCTGTGTGCCTCGGTCGTATGCAGTCCTGATTGTGGCGCTCACCTGCACGGCGCCAAACACGCATACGACCATCATTGGCACCAAGGCAGAAGCGACTCTCATCGCTGAAGACGACACGTCTCCATTCGTCCCTCCATTCACGCCTGTCGCGACACCACTGGAGGCGGGCTGCACGATGTTGGGGCGTGAGCGGAAGACGGCCTAACGGTGTGCGGGACCGTAGCCCAGCTTCATGGAGACGGTTGCGAATGGCCCTCGCCGATACCCCAGGAGCAACAGTGTCCCTAATTTGCTGGGAAGTGGTGGTGCGGTCCCCTACGGCACTGCGTAGGATCCTACGGTCTTGGCGTGCATCCGTGCGTCGCTGCGGTCCGGTCTCAGGTCGACGGGCACGTGCACCTTCCGCCGACCACTGGCGACAACATCGATGTAATGTGGAGACCTCACGCCCCACGTGTTGAGCAATTCGGCGGTACGTCCACCCGGCCTCCCGCATGCCCACTATACGCCCTCGCTCAAAGTCCGTCAACTGCACATACGGTTCACGTCCACGCTGTCGCGGCATGCTACCAGTGTTAAAGACTGCGATGGAGCTCCGTATGCCACGGCAAACTGGCTGACACTGACGGCGGCGGTGCACAAATGCTGCGCAGCTAGCGCCATTCGACGGCCAACACCGCGGTTCCTGGTGTGTCCGCTGTGCCGTGCGTGTGATCATTGCTTGTACAGCCCTCTCGCAGTGTCCGGAGCAAGTATGGTGGGTCTGACACACCGGTGTCAATGTGTTCTTTTTTCCATTTCCAGGAGTGTAGTATAAGAAATGTATGAAACCCGATCAGTATACCAACCTACCGAAATTTGCACTTCAACAGGTGTCCTTATTCTGAAGCACGTACGTCTGTGAACAGTTTTTTTCCACGAATGAAGCATGTGAAATCTAAAACGACACCATGGCTAACAGACGGCCATCTGAGCGCAATTCTCAGTCGTAGACAGAACAGAGTTGCGTGTAGTACCTTAAGTGAATTCGAAAGCGGGCAAATTGTTTATGCTCGTATGGTGATAGGCGGTGTTTCAGGAGGCTCCGAATCGGAGATTTATAGTCCTTACAGGGATGCGGAAAAACATCATCCGCTAAGCTACTACGCGGAAGATAGCACATGTTGAGTCACCACCACAGACTCTCACTGAAGAGGCGTATCACGAAAAACATGGAGACTGCAACTGCAAATGTCACTGCAGACCTGAATGTCACACTCGCGAACCATGTCAGCAAGAAAACAACACGAAGGGAACTCCATAAGCTGGGAACTGTAGAGCGAGCTAAAATCCCAATACCACTTATCCGTGATTCGAATGCCTGGAGTTCCGAAGGCATAGAAGCTTGGTTATGGAACAATGGCAGAAATCCGGTCGGAAGAGTTTTGTTTCACACGGTTTCCAACTTTTGACCAAGTTTACGCCCCATGACTGGGGTGATGTGGGCAGGCATATGGCGGTCTCCACGGGCTGCACGGTTCCTCTGCAAGGTCGCATTGCTGCCAAGGATTATGAGGCCATTTTGGGAGACCAGCTCGGTCTCATAGTACATTGTTTGTTCCACAATGGTGATGCTGCGTTTCAAGGCCTCCCGTTCACACAGCTCGCTGGTTTTGTGAGCACGAGGATGAATTTTTGCATCTCCCGTGGCTGCGACAGTCAAAAAAATGGTTCATATGGCTCTGAGCACTATGGGACTGAGCACTATGGGACTTACCTTCTGAGGTCATCAGTCCCCTAGAACTTAGAACTACTGAAACCTAACTAACCTAAGGACATCACACACATGCATGCCCGAGGCAGGATTCGAACCTGCGACCGTATCGGTTGCGCGCCTCCAGACTGTAGCGCCTAGAACCGCACGGCCACTCCGGCCGGCGCTCTTTTATACCGGACAGGGGTTTTACATGAGGGCGGAGCAGCAGACCCCGCTAGCTGCTGATCCCCGGCCGAGTCGGCGTGGTGCGATGCAGGGCGCCGATGCGCCGGCAGGCAGTTGCCGGGCCCAGCTGCCGCCGCGTTAGCAGGTGCTCTCTAAACACTGCTTCTGCGAACGTCCTCCCCTCGGCGACAGTAAAGGCCACACTAGCCTTGAGCCCTTTAGCACGGGCGACTCCATTGTCTCAGTCGACTACAGCTAGTCTACTGCAACATCTCTTGGCGTAGGGATACACGATTAGTTGCCATTAACAGAGTAATCGTAATAATTATGTTAATCTGTTACGACGGTACCAGTATTTCTATCTTGTCAGTTAACAAACTCCATCCGAAGAGACCCCGGAAGGCCCAACGGTACCGACCGACCGCCGTGTCATCCTCAGAAATATAGGCGTGACTGGATACGTGTATGGAGGGACATTTGGTCAGCACACCGCTCTCCCGGCCGTTGTCAGTTTTCGTGACCCTTAAGCCGTCGGCACACGGACCGTCCTATCGAACGTTAACGTCGAGCGTGCCAAGTTCGACGTGCTGCTGAACGCTCAGGAACGATGCGACTTGTTTGCAAAGGTACGTGGGGCCCCAACGTGGTATACGCGATCGCAACGCACTCCAGCGGCAGCTGAAGGATGTTTCTAGTTCGTAAATCACACTGTTTACTCAACGGGCGCGCGTAAAATTCCCACGTTAGCTCCAGCGTCCACGAAAAGCAAAGTACCATGCCCAGTCAATAAGGACAGAGACATATAAAAGTTCCATTAGAAACAGTGCAGTATAAATTTGGAATACTTCTCCGCATAAGATAAACATCATTTCATCATTCCCACATTTATTAAAACCCCAAGGTCAGTCTTACTTGATCACTGTTCCTACCCAATAGCAGAATCTTTGCAATATGTGAATTACGAAGCGTAAAAGAAAGAGGAGCAAGTAGCGCAACCTGTCTAGTAGATTAAGTCAATCGAACAAAGACACCCCTCAAAAAAAAAAAAAAAAAAGGTGAACTTATATTTACATAACATCAAATATCATAGTATACACTTATATTGAACTAATAATAAGTACCAGAACGTAATAAAAACGCTAATGTTAGGAAATAAAATTTAGGAGTGTCAAGACGCGAACCTCCGCTCCATCTATCAAACATTACAAGACAGTGACGCTACTCATTACGCTAATCCAAAAACACAGAGACACGCCTCACAAGTAATCAAACTATGTTACCCGATGCACAAAACATCGTTGTTATGTTACTAATTGAAATTTAATTATAACAAATTGTACCAATAACAATGCGTTTTGGGAGGATCTTCCGTGTGTCACTGCCTTGAAATAGCCCACTCTCATAAGACGCAAGTTACAATAATTCTTTTGCCATGAATACGATGTTTCAAGTTATTTTATTGGAACGAATCACACAGTTAAAAACGTATTTTCCAATGATTCTGAATTTGCTGGTGCTGAGAAACGGCATATATACATGTAACCTTGAAATGAATGCCAATATGGCGCCTCACAACTCTGTACTGAAGAGAGACGGCGTGTGTGTGACGTAGGTGGCGTTGTGCCATCTCATTGGTCAACATTCAGACGCACGCTCAGAATATCTTACATGCCAGATATTGCTCTGCACGTTCGGAAAGACTCGCGAACGTGCTATTCCACGCTAAGACGTCAGAAATTCGGCACGCTCGGCGCTCAACGTTCGGATGCACGGTCCGTGGGCCGACGGCTGTAGCCGCTACTTCTCAGTCATGGAGCTCCTCAATTGGCCCCACAACGGCTGAGTGCGCCCCGCTTGCCAACAGCGCTCACCAGACCCCGGCAGTCACCCACCCAGGTGTTAGCCAAGGAAGGCCGCTGTGATCGAGCGGTTCTAGGCGCTTCAGTCTGGAACCGCCCTGCTGCTACGGTCGCAGGTTCGAATCCTGCCTCGGGCATCGATGTGTGTGTGTGTGTTGTCCTTAGGTTAGTTAGGTTTAAGTAGTTCTGAGTCTAGGGGACTGATGACCTCAGATGTTAAGTCCCATAGTGCTCAGAGCCATTTGAACCACGTTTTTGTTAGCCAAGCCCGACAGCACTTCATTTCGGTGATCTGACGGGAACCGGTGTTACAACTGAGGCAAGGCCGTTGGCATCGTGTCAATTAATTTTTCATAATCAATTAACGTTAAGATTTTCCTTTTCTTGGTTCCGTACGCCAACCTAACTTTGTTGTTTGGCTGTCCAACTGTTTAAAACCCTTTTTCCCAGTAACAGGAAAACGTGTCAAGTTAAATTTGCGCCGTATATGGTTCAAATGGCTCTGAGCACTATGGGACTTAACTTCTGAGGTCATCAGTCCCCTAGAACTTACAACTATTTAAACCTAACTAAGCTAAGGACATCACACGCACCCATGCCCGAGGCAGGATTGGAACCTGCGACCGTAGCGGTCGCGTGGTTCCAGACTGTAGCGCCTAGAACCGCTCGGCCACCGCGGCCGGCTTGTGCCTTATACTAAGGTCTACGGTCCCTTGGTGATGCAAAAAATTGAAGCTTCTAAGTCAATGCAATCAAAAGATACGGTCATTTATTTCACACATTTTGATACATGCAAACTCACGCATTAAAACCTACACGGTACTGTAGCCTGTTAGGCGACGTGGAAAGAAGACTGGTCCCAAAATACGGTCGCCAATTTTCCCGGCCCATACATTCTGGGCGCACGATGCTGATGATTCGTTGTCACCGCACCATGGCGAGTCTGCATACTATCCCACAGATGACTGTCACAAAAGTTGTAAGATACCAATGCGCGAAAAGGTGTCCTCATCTGTGAATAGGATGGGTGACACAAATCCCGGAATCGTGGTTGGATGGTGAAAAATCCAGTGACAAAACTGCTCCTCATGTGGAAAGTCTGTCGCTAGTAATCCCTGCACACGCTGTAAGTGACAGGAGTGCTAACAATTGTCAAGGAGAATGTTCCACACCGTCGACTTGCTTATCCCGTACTGGCGGCCCAACTGCCTGGTATTGAAACGGCGGTCGCCTTCCACAGTGTTAATCACATTTTGCTCCAAGTCTGGTGACCGAACATTTCGGGCATGTCCTTCATGAGTTTCTACTTCCTGAAACGACCTTGTCTCAGACAAACGGCGAAACACTGTTGCAAACATGGAACGTTGTGGCTGTTGTCGGCGGGAACAGGTCTCTTGATACAATCTTGTGCCCGCCGCCCGTTGCCATTTGCCTTTCCGTAAGTAAAGCCATGTCGGCGAGCTCTCGATTCGAATACGGACCACAGTGTACCACACTGTGGCACATCCACTACAAGGTGAGTCAGCGAGAGAAGTGGATCGGGCACAACATTACCTATTACTATGGCAGGAGGTGGCGCTATGGCATGACGTATGAGGAAGACTACCACCCTCTAGAAGGAAACTGGCTGCATGGTACAGCGCGTATTAGACCGCAGTCTCTACATCAAAGTATGATTGAATAAATGGTCCATGCTTTCCAGACACAGGTTATTTAGACCTTTTTCGATTCGTATCCTCTCAACGATCAATCCCTAGAGTTTGTACACGGTGGAAAAAGCCACCCTGTAGAATTAAGTGATCATGGGATAGAAAAGCAACTGACAGAGGAAAGCCCACTGGATCTCACGGGATGCTAGTAATATTCTATACAGAATAATAATATTATCTTGGAACTCTTCCATTTGGTCCGTGTTTGCATAGAAAAGCAGTAATATCAGAGATTGAGTCCGCCTTGATGCAAAACACCTTGTTATTCGTTTATTTCTTTATTATCCCAAACTAGTTTCGGCGACAAATATCACCATCATCAGTGGGGTTTTTCTATCTAAAACATGCAGAAAACGGCATGGTTGTACAAACACAGTAAAAAATTATTACATTTTTAGAATTCGTCTTTTGAAATATAGTTTTCTATTGATACTTCCATACTGCCTTATTTATTGTATGTTACAGCAAGTTGTTAGTAAACAACAGCCGCTCACATGGTTGCAGATGCCATTAAGTAAAAAGACGGCAACAGAAAAAAAAGAGCACAGAAAATATGTCGCAAACAGCGCCAATAATTGCCTAAAACATGCTGTAACATGCAATAAATAAGGTAGTATGAAAGTATCAACAGAAAACTATTTTTCAAAAGACCAGTTGTAAAAATGTAATAATGTTTTACTGTGTTTGTACAGCCATGCCATTTTCTGCATGTTTTAGATTAAAAAACCCCACTGATGATGGTGATATTTGTCGCCGAAACTAGTTTGGGATAATAAATCAACGAATAACAAGGTACAAAATTTTGAAAAACACAGCCCTCAGTCGCGAACACAATTAATTTGTAACCTAGGTTTCGGTGTCACAAAACTGAAACTAAATGTTACAGCATAACGTACCAAAAATTACGAAAGCTGCGGCCAACCTTCAGAAAAACAAGGTGTTTTGCATCAAGGCGGACTCACTCTCTTACTGTTATTACTGTTATTCTATACAGAGTATTCAAAATAAATTGTTCCTCCTCTAGCAGCAGTACAACATGTCACAGGTAGAGTGGAGCGTTCCTAATGAGTGGAAAGAACAGCTAAGGTTTTTTTCCGTTTTCAACAAGGGTGAGTGGTTCACAAAGGACCCTCCGCTACATGTCGTAAGGTGAACACATGCAGATGCACGTGAACAGAAAATGAACACACCGCAAGCAGATGAAAGCGGTCTGGCTGCCCGTGTAGGAACTCGCGACGTTTACAAAGCGCCGCGTGAATCAGATCCAACACGGCTTTTTCTTTATTACTACAGGCGTGCGGCAGATGTTGGAGGGGACGATTAATCACACGACGCAACAGCGAAACGCCCTCTGACGGCCTCTCTTGTGTGGCGGGTGGGTTCTGTCGGCAGGCGACAACGGTTGTAATGTCATCGAGCGAGCAAAACACCGCTTAAAACATGGCTTAATCCTGACGCGTAAAATAAGCGTAGAACCCGATTCATAAAATTAATGTTTCTACTACTGCAACATGCGAGCGCAACACGAAAATACGAAAATTTCCGATTTCATTTACATCCTACACACATACTCCTCAAGGCGCCATACGGTGCATACCTTTGCTGTTCCGCTCGCCAATGGAGCGAGGGAAATGTCTCCGCGAAATCTACCGCCGCGACTGCAAAATCATCCTGCAGGCAGCCCCGAATGCAGCTTCTCTAAATTTTCTCATTACTGCTTCGCGGAAAGAACGTCGTCTTCAAGGGATTCCCGTTTGAGTTCCCGAAGCATCTCCCTAACAGTATGGCGCTGTTCGAAACTATTGGTAACCAATCTAGCAGGAAGCCACTGAATGATTTAACTAACCTATGCGGTCAGGATGCCAAACATTCGAACAGTACTCAAGAATAGGTCGCACTAGTGTTCTGCATGCGGCCTACTTTATAGATGAGGTGCACTTCTGTAGAATTCTCCCAGTAAGCTGAAGTCGACCATTTGCCTTCTCTACTATCGACGTCGCGAGCTCGTTCCATTTCATGAAGCTTTCCAATTTTACCCCTAGATATTTAATTGATGCGACTGCTTCAAGCAGCATACTATTGATGCTGTATTCGAACATCACGGTATTGCTTTTCCTACTCATCTGCGTCAACTTACATTTTTCTACACTTAGAGCAAGCACTCATATTTCCAAATAGAAACGCTGTCTAAATGATTCTCTATCCGCCTAGTCACTCAACGACGACACTTCCTCGTTCACTATAGCGTCGTCAGCAAACAGCCTCCGGCTTCAACAGTCCCCTGCTGACACGCACGCTCCGTGCATTCATGAGGTTGTCTGCACACCCGTACACTTCCATCCGCTCGAAACAATTTGAAACGAGACTCGCCCGACCAGGTAACGTGTTTGCAATCACCAATAGTCCAATATCGGTCTTGAAAGGCCCAGGCGAGACGTATTGCTTTATGTCGTGCAGTCATCGAGGGAACACGAGTGGACCTTCGGCTCCGAAAGCCCGTATCGATAATGTCGTCGTTGGTCCCGTTTCTGGCGGCAGCGATGTCGGAGATTTGATGTTCTACAGGATTCCTGACATTCCGGGTACACTCGTGAAATGGTCGTAAGGGAAAATCCCCACTTCATCGCTACCTCGGAGTTGCTGTGTCCCATCGCTCGTACTCCGACTACAACACCACACTTAATTCTTCATAACCTGCTTTTATAGCAGCAGTAACCGATGGAAAAACTGCACCAGACACTCGTTGTCTCATATAGGGCTTGCTGACCGCAGCGCCGTATTCTGCGTGTTTACATATTTCTGTATTTGGAAACGCATGCCTACACGAGTTTCTTTGGCGCTGCAGTGTATACCGCGGGAGGCAATCGCATGATGTCAAATGGTTCAAATGGCTCTGAGCAGTATGGGACTTAACATCTGAGGTCATCACTCCCCTAGATTTAGAACTACTTAAACCTAACTGCGCGAGGCAGGATTTGTACCTGCGACCGTAGGCAGCAGAGCGGTTCCGGATTCAAGCGCGTAGAACCGCTCGGCCACAGCGGCCGGCGTGCATGTTGTCGTTGTAACGATGACCGATAGGATCGTATCATAAAGAACACCAACTGAGGAGCTACTTGATTGAGAATTAGCGGCTTCGGTCTCGGAAGCTGACATAGTATTTGAATACGCATTGAAATTGGGGGTAAGTTCCTTTGGGACCAAACAGCTGAGGTTATCGGTCCCTAGGCTTACACACTACTTAATCTAACTTAAACTAAGTGTGGCTAAGGACAACACACAACACACAACACACACACACACACACACACACACACACACACAGACACACACACACATACACACCCATGCCCGAGGGAGGACTCGAACCTCCGTCTGGGAGGCCGCGCGAACCGTGGTATGCGCCTAAGACCTCGCAGCTACTCCGAGCGGCGAATACGCATTCCTATACCAGTTTCTTTGGCACTTCGCTGTAGAAGTTCACCAAGTAAAACTCACTCCTCACAGGGTGCGGACATATATTTACGTAACATCAAATATTACAGAAACTGAAGTATTTCTATTAATTTCATAGAAACTTTTCACAAGACGCATGGGTAAATAGTGTGATACGAACCGTCACGCGATTCATTCTAGGACGCATGCTCCAACTCGCTTGTCAGCAGCCTCGTTTGCTATACTTCCATCGTCGAAACATTAATCACATTTCATTATACAACGAATCCTAATACGGACGACACGTTTTCATGAATTTCAAATGGATCGTTGCCTTACAACGGCTGACTGTGGTCAGCGTGACGGATTATCACACCTATCGGCCCGGGTTCGATTCCCGGCTGAGTCGGAGATTTTCTCCGCTCAGGGACTGGGTGTTGTGTTGTCCTTATAATCATCATTTCTTCCCCATCGACACGCAAGTCGCCGAAGTGGCGTCAACTCGGAAGACTTGCACTAGGCGAATGGTCTACGCGATGGGAGGCCCTAGCCACACGGCTTACTCTCACTGCACGCTTGTCACAACGCGAAAATAAATAAATGCGAAAAATTTTTTAAACCACCATTCTGACACTTCCCGTCACTTTATTACCACAAATCGTGCCAATAACGATTCGTTCTCGAGACAGTCAAGGAGCTCGTAGTTAGAAACAGCATATATTTGTAGGGTGTAACATATAGCATAAAACGCATCGAATATGGGCTTGTGTCGAACACGACAAATACAGTTTGGCGAACTGCTGCCTGCTTGTGACGTAGCGAGAGTTCTTGTTTCCAATTGGTTGTCCTTCACGGGGCACGTTGCCGAAATGTCGCAGGACTTATTTTGTGTTTCACGCGTCTCATCGAGACACAGCAGGAAGTGACGTGACAAAACTCGCGCAGCGCCACGCCAGCTAACTCGTGCCGTGTGCCGACGGCTCGACTGGTGCGGAGTGAGGGCGCGCACAGCCTGCGGCCGGCCGCATCGCCAGTGGCGTCACGCCGCGGCCGTGAAGGTCGCGCCGCCTTGGACAGCCCTGGGCGGCTCCCGCGGCCTCATTCAGCGCGCGGCGGAGCTCCTGGCCGTCGGCAGCGGCGGAGGCGTCCCCCAGGCCGCAGGCCAGCAGAGCAACTCGCAGCGCGTCAGCCGAGCGCGACGAGACGCCGCCGTGTCCGCACCGGAAGGAATGTAGCGCGGCGTTTGTCGGCCGCTACCGTGTACTACACTACTGGCCATTGAAACTGCTACACCAAGAACAAATGCAGATGATAAACGGTTATTCATTGGACAAATATATTATACTAGAACTGACATGTGATTACATTTTCACGCAATTTGGGTGCATAGATCCTGAGAAATAAGTACCAAGAACAACCACCTCTGGCCATAATAACGGCCTTGATACGCCTGGGCATTGAGTCAAACAGAGCTTGGATGGCGTGTACGGGTACACCTGCCCATGCAGCTTCAACACGATACCACAGTTCATCAAGAGTAGTGACTGGCGTATTGTGAGGAGCCAGTTGCTCGGCCACCATTGACCAGACGTTTTCAATTGGTGAGAGATCTGGAGAATGTGTTGGCCAGGGCAGCAGTCGAACATTTTCTGTATCCAGAAAGGCCCGTACAGGACCTGCAACATGCGGTCTTGCATTATCCTGCTGAAATGTAGGGCTTCGCAAGCATCGAATGAAGGGTAGAGCCACGGGTCCGAACACATCTGAAATGTAACGTCCACTGTTCAAGGTGCCGTCAATGCGAACAAGAGGTGACCGACACATGTAACCAATGCCACCTCATACCATCACGCCGGGTGATACGACAGTATGGCGATGACGAATACACGCTTCCAATGTGCATTCACCGCGATGTCGCCAAACACGGATGCGACCATCACGATGCTGTAAACAGAACCTGGATTCATCCGAAAAAGTGATGTTTTACCTTTCGTGCACCTAGGTTCGTCGTTGAGTACACCATCGCAGCCGTTCCTGTCTGTGATGCAGCGTCAAGGGTAACCGCAGCCATGCCCTCCGAGCTGATAGTCCATGCTGCTGCAAACGTCGTCGAACTGTTCGTGCAGATGGTTGTTGTCTTGCAAACGTACCCCTTTGTTGACTCAAGGATCGAGACGTGGCTGCGCGATCCGTTATAGCCATGCGGATAAGATGCCTGTCATCTCGACTGCTAGTGATACGAGGCCGTTGGGATCCAGCACGGCGTTCCGTATTACCCTCCTGAAGCCACCGGTTCCATATTCTGCTGGATCTCGACCAACGCGAGCAGCAATGTTGCGATACGATAAACCGCAATCGCGATAGGCTACAATCCGACCTTTATCAAAGTCGGAAACGCGATGGTACGCATTTCTCCTCCTTACACGAGGCATCACAACAACGTTTCACCAGGCAACGCCGGTCAACTGCTGTTTGTGTAGGAGAAATCGGTTGGAAACTTTCCTCATGTCAGCACGTTGTAGGTGTCGCCACCAGCGCCAATCTCGTGTGAATCCTCTGAAGAGCTAATCATTTGGGTATGACAGCATCTTCTTCCTGTCGGATAAATTTCGCGCCTGTAGCACGTCATCTTCGTGGTGTAGCAATTTTAATGGCCAGTAGTGTATTTGTTCTGTGGATACTGTGCGCGGCAGGGTTAAGGTCCGCTATTCCGGGTTAAAGGAGGCTGTGTCCATAATAATCGCGAAGGAACTTTGATAAGCAAAGGGCTACAGATTTCGAACGAAAACATTTCTGAGATTTTCACTCTTCAGCGGAGTGTGCGCTGATACGAAACTTCCTGGCAGATTAAAACTGTGCCGGACCGAGACTCGAACTCGGGACCTTTGCCCTCCGCGCGCAAGTGCTCTAGCAGCTCAGCTACCCAAGCACGACTCACGCCCCTTCCTCACAGCTTCAGTTCTCCCAGTACCTCGTCTCCTACCTTCCAGACTTTAGAGAAGCTCTCCTGCGAACCTTGCAGCACTAGCACTCTTGAAAGGAGTTTCTGTAAACTTTGGAAGGTAGGAGACGAGGTACTGGGAGAACTGAAGCTGTGAGGAAGGGGCGTGAGTCGTGCTTGGGTAGCTGAGCTGCTAGAGCACTTGCGCGCGGAGGGCAAAGGTCCCGAGTTCGAGTCTCGGTCCGGCACACAGTTTTAATCTGCCAGGAAGTTTAATTTCTGATACAGCGTGTGCTAATGCTTTAAATAAAGGGTGCGGCTCGTAAAACCGGCCCGTAAAGAGGCCCACGAGAGCGACTGGCCGTGGCGCATGTCGAGAAGGGAGGCCCGAACTCGCTCGCCCGCTCAACTCAGCACGCAAAATGCGTTTCTAAACCTGTTAACTCACAGCTGGTCGTGTATGTACTAACGAGAATTGCATCTTCTACTGGAATCTATTATGAAGTCTTACTGATTAACAGTACTCCAAGGAAATTTAATTTAAGATCAATACTCGATTTAAATGGTACGACGGCTTGTTTATAGCATTTAGTCTCTTCAACTTAACAGCCCTCATTTCATACAAAAAGGGGTGCCTTATGCAACTGATAATCATTTTGGCATGATTTTTATTTCATTATAGCCCAGTAGAGCCATGACAAATTATAAGTACGCCCATGGACTTGCAGGCAACGGCCTTGCAGCAGCGCCGGCCGTTGTGGCCGAGCGGTTCTGGGCGCTACAGTCTGGAACCGCGTGACCGCTACGGTCGCAGGTTCGAATCCTGCCTCGGGCATGGATGTGTGTGTGATTTCCTTAGGTTAGTTAGGTTTAAGTAGTTTTAAGTTCTAGGGGACTGATGACCACAGATGTTAAGTCCCATAGTGCTCAGAGCCATTTGAACCATTTGAACCTTGCAGCAGTGGATACACCGGTTCCCGTCAGATCACCGAAGTTAAGCGCTGTCGGGCCTGGTCGGCACTTGGATGGGTGACCATCCGGGCCGCCATGCGCTGCTGCCATTTTTCGGGGTGCACTGAGCCTCGTGATGCCAATTGAGGAGCTACTCGACCGATTAGTAGCGGCTCCGGTCACAGAAAACCAGCATAACGTCTGGGAGAGCCGTCCCTCCTATCCGCACCCTCATCTCAGGATGACTCGGCGGTCGGATGGTCCCGATGGGCCACTTGTGGCCAGCGGACGGAGTGCTATGCACTTCCGATCATTGTAGGACTAAACTCCATAATAGCGGATTACAGTAGAATATGCAGTTCTCGTTTCTACGTACACACCTAGTTACGAGTTAACAGGTGTAGAAACGTAGTTTGTCTGCTGAGATGAGCGACGCTCCTCTTCTGTCAAGTTTGAATAAAAGTCCTCTAGCATTCCAAAATACACGTCACTGTTCACTGTCGCCTCAAAGAATATGGGCGCCATAACGCGTGTGCCGTAAATGGCACACCAAACACTTATCTGCTAGTCATGTAAGTGTATCTCGTATTGATTTTCTGTCGACCAGTACCGGTTGTTTTTGGAATTTATGTATCCAGACAGGTGGAACCACGCCTCGTCGCTCACGATGAGCCTTGGTGAGTCCGAGACGCCACTGGCAACATTTCTCAACAGCCGCGAACAGAAATGCACTCTCTCCTGCAGGTCAGGCTCCTTCCATTTCTTGCACAACACTTATCCAGCACGGTTGTAACTCCAGACTGCTTAAAACACGACTGCAGCTTCTCTCAGTCGCATTAACCTCCTGGTTGACTTACGGGGACGGCTTGTAATTACTTTCTGCACCTGCCTCTTTAACTCAGCTACCTGGACAAGCGGTGCTCTGTTTCCGGGAGTATTTTCAACCGATCCTCTACGCCGCCATTTTTTCATCAACTCCTGTAGGGTGCTTTTTGCTGGCACAGAATTACCTGGTAATTTCTCCTGAAATGAGTTCTTTGTTTTCACAAAAGGTACAGTAAGAATGAACGCTTTAAGAATGGCAATACACCCGGATAACGAATACGACATTATCACACACTCACCCAACTACACACAACGAGGCCTTTTTCTCAACTGCTTTCGAGAAGTGTCGGTACATCAGAGTAAATGGTTAGTTCGTGGGTGACTGGACGACGTTTCTCGTTGTCCGTTGTTATTGACGCGCGCGCACGCACTGGTTCATTATAGATGCGTACGACGGGCCGGTTTCACGTGCCGCGCCCTGTTATTGTCCGTCTACAGCTACATCTACACTCTGCGAGCGACTGTGAAGCACATCGCAGAGGGTACGTCCCTCTATACCAATTATTAGGGCTTTTTGTCCTTCAATTGACGTACAGAGCGATGGAAAAAAATTGTTTGAATGGCTCTGTGCGTGCTGTAATTGATCTAATCGTGTCCTCGTAACCCCTACAGGAGCGATATTTGGGGGGGGGGGGGTGTACAGTATCTTCCAAGAGTCGTCATTTAAGACAGTTTGTGAAAGTTTGCTCGTAGACTTTCGCGCGATAGTTTACGTACATCTTCAATGGACTTCCAGTACGGTTCTTTCACTATTTCAGCGATACTCTGACCATTCGTGCTGCCCGTCTCTGTACCGGGTGGTCGGAAATTCCCGTTATAGACTTCTAGGACTTGTAGAGGGGAGTGAGTACATCGTATTTTGAATGGGAACCCATGTCCGGAAACGTCACCCAACGAGACTACAGGGCGTCAAAGTTATAGTCGCGGGCCTCTGCAAATGTACGTACACACGGGGTGATACCGTGATGATGTTACAGACTTTCAACGATGATGGAGAACGATAAATGTATTAATTTGAAGTAAGGATCCCTGTACCGGAAACGAACGAGTCGAACGTTATAAACGAAAACCGTTCTGATACCTGTGACAGTTGAATCATGTACCGGTACTTGTGTTGCGAACAGTGTAGGGCTGGTAACTTTCAGTGGTAGTAGTGTGGACAGAAACGAGAAAACATGTCCAATAAACGTGGGCTCCAAATAGCATACCTGAAGAGTTATGACGATTCGCTCATCTTCGCTAATGTGAAACACACTCCTCTACTGAGCAAGTGTTCATAGCTGTTAAGGTACGCACTTTAGAGCCCACGTTTATTGGACATGTTTTCTCGTTTCTGTCCACACTACTACCACTGAAAGTTACCAGCCCTACACTGTTCGCAACACAACAACCGGTACATGATTCAATTGTCACAGGTATCAGAACGGTTTTCGCTCATAACTTTCGACTCGTTCGTTTCCGGTACAGGGATCCTGTTGTGTACATAGTTCCGCGTAGTCAGCGCATACACAACTTCCCCACTAGAGCAATCCCCGCTAAGCAGAACAGCGCAGGCGCAGCGCTCGTCCGTCTCCGCACTACGAGATGGCGCTGTCTTAGGGACGGACCAAATTCTGCTTCCGCCGATCCGCGTATTAATATGTAACGAAGCCAATGAGATTGCTGCTAACGTAGAACCTTTTCTCCTCGCAGACCACACTCACGCAGTGATACCTGAACGCGCGAGGTATTATAACGAGTGTACAGACCTCCGATTAGTCAGTCTGCATTAGTCTGCATTAGTCTGCAGTCAAGTTTCAGTCTGCGCCTAACAAGATTATCGTATTCCTGTACATAGCCATGAAGGGAAATGTATAGACACTTTGTCGAGTATCAGAGATATGTGAGAATAAGATGAACGTTCCAAGACCAAAGGAACTTCAGATTGTCAATTGTAAGCAGCATCCAGAATCAAGTTACGTAATATCTTTGCTTTTTATTATTTTAATAAATGTGTGTGAAAGTTAATCAAGTTCTGTTTAAAGTTGGTCACCGTCAATCTGCTACTGTAAGCGTGCGAGTGGCATTTCTATCGTCTGACCTAACGGCAGTAGAGAAACACGCCACGATAAGACCACGAGACGTATTGCTGACACTCGCCTACTCCGTTAGAACGACAAGTCAAACAATGTGATGGTGTGTGTACCAAAGGTCTTACAGTACGCACACCACAGATCCTTACTTCACATTAATACATTTATCGTTCTCCGTCATCCTAGAAAGTCTGTAACATCATCACGGAATCACCCCATGTATACGTACATTTACAGAGGCCCGCGACTATAACTTTGACGCTCTGTAGTTTCCTTGGATGACGTTTCCGGACATGGGTCCCTATTCAGAATACGACGTACTCACTCCCCTCTACAAGTCCTCGAAATCTGTAATGGGAATTTCCGACCACCCTGTATGTGTCCTTCTAGTCCTATTCGGTATGGGTCCCACACACTTGAGCAATACCCTAGGTTGGGAAGTGTGGTGTCATGCATCGATACCACCCCACTGGCGTTCCACAGTTTGCGAATGGAACGGCAAGTTTCCGTCCAACGCCTACAGCGATCGCGCGTGATCTGGGGGACCCAATGATGCACGCCCGCTGCGCCACATCGCCAGCAACGCGGTAGCACTGGCGCCCTCTGTCACCGCAATGAAAGAGGGCCGGAGGCGGAGTCGCAGCCTGCTCGCGCTTGGAGCCGCTTCGTTTCGGGACACTGCACACCTCGTCGCTGCTCCAACTCCATCGCTTTTATTATTGTGATAATTGCAATGAAACTTTGAACTTTTGGAGAAATACAAGTTAACGTGTTCCCTAATCGTTTCTGCTCCTGCTCCTGTCCAGCTTCCCAACAACGACAGTTGTACCACCAGTCTGTAACCAACCTTTCCCTACCGTTGTGCACAAAGTTATACACAACAGATAGAACAAGTGATTTGTAAGTAATATCCTTTGTAGACTGATTGCATTGCCCCAATGTCTGTCATAAACCGAAGTCCAGCACCAGCTTTAGCCACATCAGAGCCTTTACATTTCCTTAGAAATTGTTAAACTCAGCTATTTGTATGAGTTTACAGATTCCACCTGCGGCTCACTAATATTATATTCGCAGGATACTATATTTTTGTTCTGTTTTGTCAAGTGCGAAATTTAAGATATTTGAACATTTAAAGTAAGTTGCCAATCACTGAACCACTTTCAAATCTTATCAAGGTCTGACTGAAAATATTTGTACAGTTTCGTTAACACTGTGCTTCACTCTAGATAAGTGCATCATCTTCGAAAAGTCTGAGCTTATTATTAATATTGCCCGCAAGATCATTAACATATAACATGTAGAGCAAGGGGCCCAACGCACTTCCTTAGGGTACACCCACATTTACACCTGTCGACGACTCTCCATCCAATATGACGTGCATATTCCCTACCAATAAATCCTCAGTCCAGTCACATATTCCGTCAGATTCCCCACATGATCGTACTTTTGTTAGTAAGCTTAGGTGTGCTACTGAGTCAAATGCTTTTCGGAAATCGAGAAATACTGCATCCACCAGACTGCCTCGATCCGTGGCTTTCACGATGTAATGTGAGAAAAGTACGAGTTGGGTTTTTCATGACCTGTGTTTTCGAAATCCATGCTGATTGACATGAAGGACGGCTTCTGTTAGAGATACCTCATTATGATTGAGATCAGAGTATGTTCTAAGATTCTACAAAAAATCGATGTCAAGGATACTGGACGGTAGTATTGTTGATCATTTCTGGTACCCTTCTTGTAGACTGTAGACAGGTGTGATCTGCGTTTTCTTCCATTTATTGGGCACAGTATTTTATTGGAGATATCTGCGATGTATTACAGTTGACAGAGGGGCTAACTCAGCCGCGACTCGATACAGAACCCGATACTTATGTCCAGGATTTCCTTCAATGTTAATGATTTCAGCTCTTCCTCGACGCCACTGACTCGGGAAATACTGCTGGGTTTTTCTTTGTAAGGGACCATTTGAAAGCAGAGTTAACATTCCTGCTTGCGCTTTGCTTCTTTCAGCTTCAGTTCCTACCTCATTCGCTAGGGAGTGGACGCTAACTTTGGTGCCACTAACAGCCTTTACATATGACGAGAATTTAAAAGATCGTTTGACAGTATTCTGCTACGGTAGTCATTCTCGGCTTCAGGTATTGCTCTCTTGACTGCTGAACGTGGTTCATTCGCATCTCTCTAACTACAGTCCTATGCTTTCTCTTACACCTATTATCAAGTAGACCGTTTCTTTAGGGGTTTCTTTACAGCGACATTTTACCATGGAGGATCTTTCTCATTATGAACTATCCCACTGGGTACATACCTATCGAGTGCGTGCTCAACTATTCTTTTAAACTTGAGCCTGTCCTGATATATAGGTTTCAGGTTCCTCATTAAGGTATGACACTATTCTCTGCCTGGTTTGCTCATCATATAAATTTTTCTGCTTCTTTTAGTTGTCCTTAGTGTTTTGGTATTCATTGTTGCTAACCTGTCTCTTGGTCACTGTTCCCAGTTTCGATGTGAACTTCTTTGAAGAGGTTAGGTCTGCGTTGCCACTAGATCTAACATATATCCATTATGAATGCGGTCCTGTACTATCTGTTCTAGGTGGTTTTCAGAGAAGGCATTTAGTAACGTTTCACAGGATGTCTTTTCACGCCCACCACTAACAAAACTGTACCTATCCCAACTGATTGTTGAATGAAGTCTTCTCCAATTATTACACTATCGTTAGAGATCTTATGTACAAGCGTAATATTTCACTTACGTCAGGGGGAGAATCTGTTGGTCGATAGAAGGATCCTTTTATAATTTTTTGTCTACTCTTGATACAGAATTTTGTGCAAACAATCTCACATGGAGCTTCAATTTCTATCCTGGTGGATCTGAGTTTCTTGTCTATCATGATACATATACTACCTCCACTTCCCGTTTCGCTACCATTTCGGTATACGCATAAATTTTTTCCCAAAGACCTCATTACTGTCAACTTCACTAATATTATGCGAGCTACAGCCCTTTTTAGGAGCGCTTCAAACCCTGGCACTTCGTTGTGAGTGCTTCCGCAGGATTTTGATACTCTCATCTGCAGGAGGCATTTGTTTGGATCTTATCATCGTTATCTGGAACTAACACACACAGTTAGGTACTTGGTTAGCTGACTCTGATGTGTTGTAGTGCACACATGGCCTATTTACAGGGACCGTACAGTTCTCAGTCCTAAGGCGCAAGTCACATCCTAGTTTGTCACAGAACCCTCGGAGTCTCTGGTTCAAGCCTTCCATTCGACTAAGAACCAAGAGGCCAAGGTCTGTTCCAGGGTCTATGCTGTAGATTGTGAGCTTCGTTGAAACACCGTGTGCAAGGCTGTCATTCGCAACCCTCTCTGCTGGGCGCTGGAATGATCCATGGATGACCTTGGAGCCCAGACGAGAGGCTTCGTTTGTTCCAACGCGCACTACAATCTGTAGTTGGTTGCACCCTGTTCCCTCAGTTGGTTCCGGGACAGCCTCTTCAACATCCTCAATAAGGCCTCCACGCTTACGCACTGAATGTACCTCGTGTACCTCCCCATCACTTGCTGCCGTTTCCCTAAGTGATACCATCATCAGGCGTATGTTCGAGCCGCCGAAGATTAATTGACCCCCTACCCTTCTGTATTTGCCTCCTCTTGACAGGAACAAAGCAGGTTTCCACAAAACGGGCGAAGTGAGTCCCACTGGCTCAGTTTCAGTTTCAGTGAAAGACAGCACCTCGAACCTGTTCGTTAGAGGGATCGGTACAACTCCCAGAGTCCTCCCTGGTCCCTGCCTACCCTGTACACGACGCTTCTACCACGCCGCTCACGGTCGAGTGGACGGGTAACGATGAGCCTTGTATTTCGTGCAGGAGAGCCAGTGTGCACTGTAGAGGCCAAGTCAGTACTTGAGGTATCTCTGGCACCTCTGGTACACCACTCAGGGCAGCCTTGCCAACACACCTATTCGCAGCAGCTTCCAATCGCTTGCCAATCGTCAGGCCGATTTCCAGCTGCTATCTGCTCATCCCCTGCCTGAGCACAGCTAACGCAGTGGGGCTGCATTATGCCTTGTACAGTATTTTACAGTCAAATTGAATGGAACCATCAATCGCTATAATTGTGTGTACTGGGTAACAGATAACTCCGTGTTACGGAAAAGAGAGCTGTCAAAGGAGCTGCAAGGTCAATTATTTTGAAGCAATAGTGACGGGTGTAAAGTACCTTACCACGTTGCAGAAACCAATTGAACCACGTGCTCACGAACTTTACCGAGGTGATCCCTCTTTTTTTCCTTTTTTCCCGCCAGCAAGACGGTGCACCCTCAGGTTACTATCGTGAACTGTGGCAATTCCTGGATGAAGCATTTTTTGAGAGGTGGATAGGCCGACGAGGAAGTGTTGAGTTTCCACCCACACCCCCCAATCTAGCGCCGTTGGGCTTCTTTCTAAGGGGAACTCTTAGTTGTCACCCTCTACGTCGCAAAGCCGCGTACGCTGTATGGCATGAGAGAGGCGACTGTGAGTGCTTGTTAACCCATTCCAATGTCAACCGCAACCCACATGTGGGTCAATCTGTTCTGCAGCGTTGCAGACACTGTGCTGCTGCCGACACAGGACATTTTGAACATCTTCAACAGCAAACAACATCTGTAATTGTCGTGACCATCATCGCTAATCTTTCCTCTTATCTCTTTCATAAGCAAAATGACCTCATTTTATATGAGGCAGCTGAAGAACTGATTCAGGGATTGACAACGAAGTTTGCCACATCAGAACATGTAGTAGACATTAGCCCAATGCTCCAGCAAAGCCAAATGTCAGAAAGACTCTTAAAGTTGTCGTTACAGTAAAACAGTTGTGTGTCAGCTCAACACACTTGCCGCGTACACAGTACCTTGATACGCTACGTCAGATATCCGCTAGGCTGCCGTGTTTGATGCTTACCTGCAACACAGAAAAGAATTCCAGCTCATTAGCAAGAAATCACGTTTAAACGCAATGTTCTATAAGTAAAAGTGGAGAAATCGAAAAACAAATGATTGTCGGAAGGAATGACTCAGCATACAGAAAAGTCAAAACAACTTTCGGTTAAATTAAGAACAATGGTGGTAACATTAAGAGAGCAATGCGAATTCAACAATTAAATGCAGAGGAGAGAGCGGACATGTGGGAACATTACACTGAAGGCGGGGGATTTGTCTGATGATGTGATGGAAGAACTAACAATAGTCGATAGGGAAGAAATAGGGATCCATTATCAGAATCAGAATTTAAGAGAGCTTTGGAGGAGTTAAAATCAAATAAGGCGGAACGGATACACAACATTGCAAATCAATGGGGAAAGTGGCAACAAAACGACTATTACGTCGATGCGTCGAATGTAGGAGCCTCGCCATATACCATCTGACTTTTGCCATCCACACGATTCCGAAGACTCGAAGAGCTGAGAAGTGCAAGAATTATCGCACAGTCTGGTTAACAGCTCTTGCGCCCAAATTCCTGACAAGAATAATGTACACAAGAACGGAAAATAAAATTGAGGAAGTGTTAGATTACGATCAGTATGGCTTTAGGAAAGGTAAAGCCACCACAGAGAGGCCGGCCGAGTAATGAGAAGCAGCACAAATGAGAACAGTAACAAACTAAACATCAGGATTGATGGTCACGAAGTAGATGAAGTTAAGGAATTCTGCTACCTAGGCAGTAAAATAACCAATGACGTACGGAGCAAGGAGGACATCAAAAACAGACTAGCTCTGGCAAAAAGGGCATTTGTGGCCGAGACAAGTCTGCTAGTTTCAAACATAGGCCTTAATTTGACGAAGAAATTTCTGAGATTTTGTGTTTGGTGCACTGCACTGTATGGTAGTGAAACATGGACGGCGGGAAAACCGGAACAGAAGAGAATCAAAGCGTTTGAGATATGGTGCTACAGACGAATCTTGAAAATTAAGTGGACTGGTAAGGTAAGGAATGAGGAGGTTCTACGCAGAATCGGAGACAAAAGAAGTACATGGAAGACACTGACAAGGAGAAGGGACAGGATGACAGGACATTTGTTAAGACATCAGGGAATGACTTCCATGGTACTAGAGGGAGCTGTAGAGGGCAAAAACTGTAGAGGAAGACAGAGATTGGAATACATGCAGCAAAGACGCAGGTTACAGATGAAGAGGTTGGCACAGGAGAGGAACTCGTGGCGGGTCGCATCAAACCATCCAGAAGACTCTAACTCAAAAAAGATACGGAGAGAGAATATCTATTTATTGTATTATCTTGAACGTGCATTAAGACTAAAACTGTAGGCACAGAGGTAGGGGATGTTCAACAGCAATATTTCCCCAAAAATTGCCAATGCCGCTGAAATGCTACAGACCTCATAACATTTTTTTTTTAAAAAAAAAGAGTCAAAATTAATTTTCATCCTCTGATCATGTGTAGTAAATCCCCAGTTCAGTATATAGGTGAACTGTCCTAAACGTGTACACCAGATAGGAAGAACATACTAAAAACTGCTATGAGACGAAGCGGCCATTTGGATGCACTTTCACAACATTCAGATGTCTTCACCACGGTTATAATTATTTCCTAAATAGCACTACGCGTGAGTCTTGTCGGCTCGTATAGATTGCGGCCTGCAGATCGTATCTCTGGTTGGTTTTGCCTCTGGTCGCCGGGCGGCGCTTTTGCGCCTCATCCTCCAGTTCGAAATATTGGGGAGTCAGGGTGTGGTGGAACGGACAGTGACAGGGGAATGAGAAGGAAGGAAGTTGGTCGGGGCAAACGTCTGTCACACGCCGGTGATCGATGTCTTGACCGATCCGCTGTGGGAGAACCGTTTAAGTGGGAACGATTATACGACTAGCTGATTACGGTGCTCTGAAAGGACACCTGCTTCATGTCGTCGGGCCGTGTTGAGTGACCTAGCATGGCGGCGTCACCGGGCTCTGCCCTATGTGATTCTTCACCGAGCTGTGACTTTGTGCTTTCCGGGAAGTTTGGATCCGCCGTTAGCGTGGTCTGCATCGCTTATGGAAATTGTCTGACCCTGCTCACCTGTGTTCGCAGAGCGCCATGTGTTGCTTTCCTGAAAAGGAACTTAGTTGTGATGCCCAAGAGTGAGGATTGTGATGATAGTTTTTTTATTGTTTGCCTAATGATGCCCAACACTTACACTGTGCAAGCGGTGGGAATGTAACGGCAGTCGCAGGTATTACCGGCTCTGTCACGAACATGTGTGATTAATGTGCTCAGTTAGTTATGTTTTAGATTCTCATCTGGCTACATGTATCAGTACATCGGGTGCAGTGCCGCAGTGCTGTGATGTTTGCTCTATTAGCATCCTCGGTTGTTCAAATGGTTCAAAATGGCTCTGAGCACTATGGGACTTAACTTCTGAGGTCATCAGTCCCCTAGAACATAGAAATACTTAAGCCTAACTAACCTACAGACATCAAACACATCCTTGCCCGAGGCAGGATTCGAACCTGCGACGTAGCGGTCGCGCGGTTCCGGACTCAATCAATTCAATTGTGTGTGAAATCTTATGGGACTTAACTGCTAAGGTCATCAGTCCCTAAGCTTACACACTACTTAACCTAAATTATCCTAAGGACCAACACACACACCCATGCCCGAGGGAGTACTCGAACCTCCGCTGGGAGCAGCCGCACAGGCCATGACTGCAGCGCCCTAGACCGCTCGGCTAATCCTGCGCGGCGGTTCCGGACTGTAGCGCCTAGAACCGCTCGTCCACAGCGGCCGGCGGTTCCTTTTCCAAAATGGTACTTTCTTTCCGGACATGTCTCGTAGATAGTTCACCTGTATATTCTGATGGAGTCTGCGAGCATCAAAATATGTGACATAAATGGGCGCATTTTTCGACTGCACTGACTTAGATGCTGAATACGTGTTGCTGGGAGAACAGGGTGTTAAGAGACGGGCAGACAGACAGGCAGTCAGACTGACAACGAAGTGATCCTATAGGGGTTTCCGTTTATAGCGACTGTGGTACCGAATCCTAAAACTACATTCAGTATAAGCTGCAGCGGCAAATGGCATTTCTAAAATGGAATGTGCGGATGGCATTTTTTGGCCAGAGTCCGCTTCTGGGGAGTCTGGCCGCTTTGTGTCTCGTTATTTGCCGCCACTTTGCCGACTTACGCACCGATGATGAAATGATTACGAGAAGACAAACACACACAGTCCCGAGTGGAGAAAATCCCCCACTCGGCCGGGAATCGAACCCGGGTACAGGTGAGCGAGAGTCAGTAATGCTAACCACAAGACCACGAGCTGCTGACGTCATTTGTAAAATAGTGTAGGGCTGCGGACGCAAGTGAAGAGAAAACTGCACTTCAGTTTTACGCACAAAACAAGCTACACTTTAATAAAGCGTTATAATCGTTAACGGCCCATAAGTGGAAATTAAGTTACGTCGCTCGAATACCTGAGAGTAAAAACGGAGGAGGACTTTCTGGGCAACGCTCGAGTTCACTGGGACAACGGGGCTTATCGACAAACGCCGCTGAGTAGGGAGCTGCGCGCTCTTGGGCTTAATTTCGAGACTGTGACTCGCCCGGAGAACTGCTCGCTCTATTGTTCGCGTCACGTAAAATGTCACACAAAGTAATGAACGCTGCAATTAAACTGGGCAGCGAGGGAGGCAGGAGGAAAAAATGAGCTGCTGGTGAGGAGGCGGGCTGCAAAACGGCATCTTAATTCCAGAGGCTGCCGAAATCTGCGGTTGTCGAATAAACAAATGGCGACTCTACAGTCTCAGTCCCGAGTTCTTTTCCTGTGGAATGTTTATTTTCCATCATCCAGCTTTGATCAGCTTCAACAGGTTCGCCATCTGATGGTGCGGATAATCGAGAAAGTTATAATGCTGCTGAAAACGTGTATCTGCTGCAGGCGAGTCCACAAGAAATATTATATATATATGATTTTACACACACACACACACACACACACACACACACACACACACAGATTAATACATTACTGCGAAATAAATCAGAACAGTCACAAATAAAGAAAATAACGAGCTCTTAATACAAGGGCGTGTTTCCTGTATGTCGGCAATAGTCAAAATGAGATAGTTCCTAGAAAGACTTCGGTTCTTTTCGGCTCACTTTCAAACTTTTCAAGAACCTCCAACTTCTTTAGTTTATCCAGGTCCCATCACGTTAACTTCTTACCTCTCTGTAAGCCAGACTGGCGTATTTCGACATTAAAACTTTTTTTGGAAATGTTCTGACTGGTTTGATGCACACCGACACGACGTCCTCTCTTGTCCCAGCCTCTTCATCCCGTAGCAGAAGCTGCACGCCACGTCCTCATTTACTTGCTGGACGTACTCCGGTCTCTGTCACCAACATTTTTTTCCCTCTGCAGCTCACCTCTGATACCGTAGGCGTTATTGCCTGATGTCTTAACAAACGTCCTGACATCCCGTCCCTCCCTCTTGTCAGTGTCTTCCCTTCCACAAACTTCTTTCCACGGCCATCTTAATGTTAATTTCCTCATTTCTCATCATAGCAGTTCACCTAATTTTCAGCATAGTTCTCTAACAGCACAGCCGGCCGTAGTGGCCGAGCGGTTAAAGGCGCTACAGTCTGGAACCGCGCGGCCGCTACGGTCGCAGGTTCGAATCCTGCTTCGGGCATGGATGTGTGTGATGTCCTTAGGTTAGTTAGGTTTAAGTAGTTCTAAGTTCTAGGGGACTGATGACCTTAGAAGTTAAGTCCCATAATGCTCAGAGCCATTTGAACCATCTAACAGCACATCTCAAACGATCCGATTGTCTTTTTTCCGATATTCCCGCAATCTTTGATTCACTCCCATACAATGATGGATCCTAGACGTACATTCTGAGAAATTATTCCTCATATGAAGTTCAATTGTGTCGATACGAACAAACTCGTTTTCGCAAGGAATGTACTCTTTTTACCTCTGCTAGTCTGTTCTTTATATCCTCCTCTTCTCGTCCGCCATGCTGTGTTTTGCTTGCAAGGTAGAAGAATTCCTTCACTTGATCTCCTACGTGGTGCTCAAGTTTGATAGTTTATCGCGCTTCTGATTTCTGGTACTCCTCAATAGCTTCATCTTTCTCTGGTCTCAGTTCATATTTGGCACATACTACACGATTCTCCCCTTATATCCTGCAGTTCTTCCTTAGTCTGACTAAGAATAGCAATGTCATCAACGAATGTAATTTGTGGTAAGGTATTATGGGACCAAACTGCTGAGGTCATCGGTCCCTAAGCTTACGCACTACTTAATCTAGCTTAAAGTAACTTACGCTATGGACGACACACACACCCATGCCCGAGGGAGGACTCGAACCTCCGACAGGGGGGGGGGCGGGGTGGGGGGGAGGGGGGAGGGGGGGAAGGGGGAGGAAGCCGCGCGGGCGCCTCAGACCGCGCGGCTCAACGACTGTAATGCTTTTACCCTGAATTTTAATTACATCGAAAAAGGAAATTAGGTTTCCATCCTTGTTTCGCACTAGTTGAGTGTTATTAGTTACTGTCAATGTGGAACAAATACTTCTGCTGTCAAAAAGTTTCTTTACCAGCGAAAATTAAGTAGGCCTAACAGCTATCAAACAATGGAAAATGCAAGTTGGAATAATGACAATATTATGAAAAATTGCTGCTCAACATATAGCGGTGATGATGAGTCGCAGATAGACACATGAAAAAAGAGTGTCAACAAGTAAGCTTTCGGCCAAACAAGCCTTGATCAGAATTAGACATTACACACACGCACACACACACACACACACACACACACACACACACACACACACACACAGAAACATACACACACACGCACACGCATGACCACAGTCTCTAGCTGCCAAGGTCACCTAGTTTGACAGTGTTTTTGTTGAGCCTATCTGCGACTTAGCATCTCCGCTATGTGGTGAGTAGCAACTATGGTGCAAATGGTTCAAATGGCTCTGAGCACTATGGGACTCAACTGCTGAGGTCATTAGTCCCCTAGAACTTAGACCTAGTTAAACCTAACTAACCTAAGGACATCACAAACATCCATGCCCGAGGCAGGATTCGAACCTGCGGTCTTGCGGTTCCAGACTGCAGCGCCTTTAACCGCACGGACACTTCGGCCGGCAGTAGCAACTATCCTCTTCATAATAACTGACATCTATCTTGTATAACGGAATATTAAGCCCTGTTCCCATGGCTAAAGAAAATAATAATGAATTAAAGAGGGCCCACCTTGCTGCAAGAAAACAGTTTTTGTTTTGTTTAATCCCTAAATATGTTTCACCATAGTTGTGGCACCTTCAATGGGTTTTTCCTTTTATTGTTCTCTCTCTCTCTCTCTCTCTCTCTCTCTCTCTCTCTCTCTCTATATATATATATATATATATATATATATATATATATATATATCACATTTTGTAGCTGTTTAGATCACATATGTAATTCACCTTTTTTTTACATTATGTGTATTTTATTGCTGCCAACAGAAATCAGCCACAGATCTCAATTAATACAGCATATCATGTGCACCAACGGATGCCAGGCCAACATCTGAATAGATTTTTGCTTAAAATATAACCTTTACACCATAAAACAGGACAGGTCAAGTACAGTAATGGTAATCGTGAAAAACGGTCATATGCTACTGTTTTACGGGACTATGTTTACAGCAATGTAATCTCAACAACAAAATCTGATGTCGACGTATTCCCAATCTACATAAAATTGATATGAACATATTTCAGAAATAACAAAAGGAAAAAAACCTGAAGATGCCAAAACTGTGTTGAAACATGTTTGAGGATTAAACGAAACAAAAATTGTGTTCTTGCGAGACTGCGCAACGTCTTTAATTCATTATCATCTATCTCACATGTCGAACCTGTGATTTCGTTCGTTATCTTAGGCTATACTTCAAAGACCGAAGCTTAGAAGCATCTTTGACCTTATATGTTTTTAAACATGAAGCAGAATAATGATCATGATGCACTTTATATTTCGTTCGTTCAATATTGATTCGTAATTCCCCTATAACTCCTGCAAAGCATCAGTTTGAAATGTTGAACTGTGTGTCGATGTATGCGCGAAGTCACGACTATAGTACTGCCCACTACCACCAGATGGTGTCATTGCTTAGCACAGGTGGGGCATCGCAGCAGCATTTCTTGTTACGAGTTGCGAGTACGCTAGTGGACACCGACAGGACAAGACACAAGCAGACACGCATGGGCAACGGTGGGCAGAGCGGCTTCTCTGAACGGAAGGACTAACTGGTTCAGACATATGTAAGAGGTTAGTAGACCTGGGGAAATAGCACCAATTCGCAGAACCGTGTTTCGTTGGCTGTCAGAGTTCAGAGCCGGCAGGGACTGTGATGAAAAACGCAAAAGCAATGGGCGTCCAGTAACTGCATGCAAGGCAAACAAAACCCCAACGTGTCAATGACTTGATAATGGAACACAGGGAAGACTCTTTTGATGAACTAGAGAAGAAGGCAACAGGGAACTTGCCGCACTGCCGCGCATGAGCATTTTAAGCTGAGGAAGGTGTGTGCACAATGGGCGCCACGTTCCGTCTCCACTGCGCACAAACAGAAGCGTGTGGAGATATGCCAACAGCTGGCACAACATTACAGTGCAGATCCAGCGGAGTTCTTTGAACGTCCGGTCACAGTCGACATGCTGTGGTTTTCCACGGGACTCCCGAAAAGAAAGACCAGTATATGTGAACCGTGGCTATACTTTCAAAATCTTTTCATGAAGAATTTACTTTATTTACTAGCGATTCATCAAGAACATTAACACATTTAATCACACTAGGTGAGCGTGGAAGTAGTTGCCAGGGAGTAACTGATGAAAATGAAATTACCTTTAACAAATGGGAATTTTATTCATAAAAGCCTTTTCAAAAACAGATTTAAAATTTATAAGCAGAAAAGCACCCTCGAAATATCAAGTTACAATTTTATTTAGAGGCAGAAAGAACAATACTGACAGTATGAGAGCCTCCGGGCTGAGAAGCTTGCCTGCTCCCTCTCAACACGGCCGTAGTTACGACCGCTCAGAACAACCTCTGAAAGAGTACACTGGTGCAATTCTGCAACACACCAGATTACTTTAAACTAAAAATTTTAACAACTCACACAAACACATTAACTATGCACCCCTTAAGAGGGATAGAAATGGTGCAAACACTCACACTAAGAAATTATTTGCCACCGAAAGTGCAATTTGGTTTTTTAAAGAACTCTCACGGTGGAAGGGTGGCAACTTTATAACAAATGACTATTGAAATAAAACCCATGAAATTCAGACTTACATAAAATGTACAACATGCTCTACATTACACATATACCGCCTCTCAAGATGATAGGCAAGATAAAAACATATTTCAGGAATTCGGCCTTTACACCTTAACTCCATAAATTCGTTAATACCGAATCTGACAAACATGACAGAGGCTATTAACGTACGGCAGACCGACAGACAGACACTAACTGCCTAACAAATGCAGACGAGAGACAGACGAGCAAGCTGGGGACGAGAGACTGACCAAGAAAACAAGTAGAATTTAACAAGTAAACGAAAAACATATCACGAATCACTTAACTTCTAATACACTGCGATGTCTGGCGAAGACCTGGCGCAGCACCCCCAAAAAGGCTCTCCCGAACCGTCCGCTGCCAGCCGCTTCAACGGACGCAGGAAGGCGCGCCGATCTCCCGTCTCACGGCGTCGCAGCTCGCACCGGCCAGCCCGATGTCGTGGGTTGACTCCTGTTACTCTCCTGTGAACCGCGAAGCCACTACCCCTTTCTATACGGCGCTGCCCACTGGACTCACGTGGGGACCTCACATGCGCCGACGCTCCAGGCGGACAAGTCATCTTGTGTCTCAGTGCGCGCCCGACTGACAGACTGGCCCCTTTGCCGAGCTCATAGCGCCCCTTAAACGCACGTGAACAGGCAACTTTTCCCCTTTCCCGCCAGAGGGAGAGACAGCGGCGCCACCGCCAGAAACGGAGGGCGACTTCTTCACACTACGTGCTGCGGCGCGCTCTTCAAAACAGAAAATTTTTACCACGGCTCACTATGGAGTGGAAGCATACCGGGAGCCCTCCCTCGTACCAAAAAGCTACGGCAGGGACTACCCGCGCAGAAACAAATGTCGACTGTGTTCTGGGATCAGGAAGGGATATTGCTGGTGGACTGGCTTCCTCCCAATACGACCGTCAATAGTGACTGGGGCTGCAGTTAAGTGTACCAACTTCCCCAGCGCAGTCAAGAATGCCGTCACGGATAATGGGGCCGTGGCATTCTGTTCCAACACGACAATGCGCGGCCATACGCTAGTCGTCAGACCACTGTCACTCTGTGTCAACTAGAGATAGGTCGAACTCGTTCATTCCCATGAACTACTTCATTCATTTCACTCTTTGCCGTGAAGCGTTCAAATGAAGTAGTTCATTCATGAGGTACGAAAGGCTGGCGAAGTTGCCCAGTTCGGCGCTCAGCCGCGGCTGCGCTCGCTTCGCCTCACTCGTACAATAAAGCTTCGTAATACTTCATAATTTTACCAACAGATGGCGCAACTATGCAGTAATGTGCACGCAACGTTTTACGCTCTTACAGCGCCTCAGTTAACTTAAATAGAGCATTGTCGAAGGGGACAAAGGAAAGATAAACAGAGAAGCCTGTCACATATAAAGAAGGTATTACATTTAATCTTGCTCGGCATTTTCTCATGAAGCGCCCAAAAAAGTTTTTATCTGCCAAATGAAACATTATTTGTTGTATTCATGGACTGAAAACTAGGGCTACCAACGAAATGCAGTCCAATTTTATGTTCCTTTTAAAATTTAATCCAAAATAGAATGAGTATGTTTACCACTGTCACAAAGTCTATATACCTACGTTAAGTAATTATTCAGAAGTTTTCCTGTAGATTTTATTTTTGTTGAGAATAATAACCCTCCAGATTCAAAACGTAAACTGTCACCTGTAGTCATTGGTACGATCTCAGGTAAAATCCCTCTTTCAGTGTTATGAACAAACCTTTTATTTTCATGTTGACTGTGCGTGCTCACACAGCCAGCCTCTTCGTTTGTATCTTTAATACTCATTTGTCTGCAAGCGCTGCCAACGGTAGGCTACCCGTAGACGCGAAGTGTAACTGCACAAATAGTCACGGGTAATGATGTCAGCACTGCAGGAAGCAACTGACGCTGCTTTCCGCTCGCCCCTCACCACCCCAACCCCTCGCAAACCTATCGTTTTCCACAAACACCGCGCGATTCGTCGACAGGCAGTAGAGGGAGGACTGAAGTGAAGGGAGAATGAGTGACGTAGCGCCGATGTATTGGGAGAGGGAGAGTGGAAGAGAGTGAGTGAACGAACTAGAAAAAAGTGTGGAGTGTGCTATCTGTGAAGAGTTTGAAGTACCAGTTCACTGAAACTGAGTGGTTAGTTCACACTTCACTGGAGTGAAGCGTTCATCTGAACGACTCATTCACGAGCTCCCCATCACTAGTGTCAACTAGGGTTTACTGTTGAGCCGTGGTAAAATTTGCTGTTTTGAAGAGCGCGCCGCAGCGCATAGTGTGAGGAAGTCGCCCTCCGTTTCTGGCGGTGGCGCCGCTGTGGCAATCGCCTTTGGTGTCTCCCTCTGGTGGTAAAGGGGAAAGGTTGTCTGTTCATGTGCATTTAAGGGGCGCTATCAGCTCGTCAGTCTGGGGGCCAGTCTCTCGTCCCCAGCTTGTTAGTCTGTCTCTCGTCCGCATTTGTTAGGCAGTTAGTGTCAGTCTGTCGTCCTGAGTGCTAGTATGTCTGTCGTTCGGATCAACCTTTAAGCCAGAACATGAGTCTTTCCACTCCGCCAGTAAGAGAGCTCAGCGAGTGGTCGCCCGGTCGGGGCTGAGTTCCTGCATCTGGGTCAGCGCGTTAGGCCGCCAGTCTGCTCGAGTTTGCTCAGGCAATGGTCATTGGGCGTTGGATCGATCGGTTGGTCGGTCGCGCACTGAGACACAAGATGACTGGTCCTCCTTGAGCGTCGGCGCATGTGAGGTCGCCTTGTGAGTCCAGTGGGCCGCGCCGTATAGCGGGGGGTGGTGGCTTCGCGGTTCACAAGAGTGTAACAGGAGTCAACCCACGACATCGGTCTGGCCGGTGCGAGCTGCGACGCCGTGAAACGGGAGATCGGCGCGCCTTCCTGCGGCCGTTGAAGCGGCTGGTAGCGGACGGTTCGGGAGAGCGATTTGGGGGTGCTGCCCCAGGTCTTCCCGAGAAATCGCAGTTTATTAGAAGTTAAGTGATTGGTGATATCTTGTTTGATTTACTCTTGTTAAATTCTACTTGTTTTCTTGGTGAGGTCATCAACCGTTTTGTTTTGGGGTCGTCCCACCATTCTTCTCCGTTTACCCACCCGCGGGGAAGTGGCTGTTTACAAATTGGGTGGTCCGTTTTTCCCTTGTGGAGTAGGGGCGGGTTAGAGCAGCCTGCGGTTCGGGTTGTTCGGTAATCTGCCTATCAATCTACCGTACGTTAGTAGCTGCCTCTGACATGTTTGTCGGATTTGGGGTGTTAACGAATTTATTGCTTGGAGTGTAACGGCCTAATACCTGATATATGTTTTGATCTTTGGAAGCTTTGATATTATTGCCTATGACCTTGAGAGATGGTATCTGTGTACTGTAAAGCATCTTAACTATTGTTTGGCCAACCTTGTAGAGTTTTATATAAGATTGCATTTCATGGGCTTTTATTTAAGTGATCATTTTAGTATATAAAGTTGCCACCCTTTCACTGTAAGACTTTTCTCAGAAGTGAAAATCAAGTTGCACCTTCGGTGGCAAGGTTAATATTTTAATTCTTAGTGTTTTTTACCATATGCATCCCTCCTACAGGGAGGTGCATAGTTTGTGTGCTTGTGTAAATTGTTAAAACTCTTAGTTTAAAGTTATCTGGTGTGTTGCAGATTTGCACCAGTGTGGTCTTCCAGAGGGTGTTGTGAGCGGTCGTACCTACGGCAATGTTCTCTGCCCGAAAGCTCATACAGTCAAAACTTGTTTCTTTCTGCCTCTGAATAAATTGTAACTTTGATATTTAGAGGGTGCTTTCTGATTAAAAAATGGTTTTAGGCACTATTGAAGTGAATAAAATTCCCATTTGTTAAAAGGAATTTGGTTATGATTTCATCAGTTACTCGCTGGCAACTACTTCCATGCTTACATAGTGTGATTAAACGTGTTAATGTTCTTGATGAATCGCTAGTAAATAAAATAAATTCTTAAGAATATTCTTTGAAAATAAATCACGGTTCAGCTGTGCTGCCATATCGTCCATATGCACCGGATCTGTCTCCTAACGACTAAGCCCTTTACGACACAATGACGGAGGCCGTGTGGGGCCACGGTCCGGATACCTCCAAAGAGTGGTTTGTTATGCAGGTACGGTAGCTGCCAGAACTATGGCACAAGTGCATAGACATTGACGGGAATCTGTATTCGTTTGTTAGGAAAATGTTGTCGTGAATACAAAAAGAAATTCTAGTGTCACTCACTTTTTAACGCCCCAAGTACATGGTGATCTACTGTGGCCTGTTGTTGATATTGCAAATCGAATCTGGGAGTAAAACAGAGATTCACTGAGCGGCTGTGTGTTTTTTCTACACAAACACTACGAACGTTGAGTAACTACTTCTCGAAAACGTTTCATTAGTTTCACTGCTGAGCGGACGATTTGGATGGGATTCGGTTAGTGTAAAGGGGACACACAATTCAAGGTTTATTTCCCCAAAAGAATTAATTAATTGTAATAAATTACACTGTGGCTTTTACGGTGACACAAACAAATGAAGCTGCTTACAATATGAAGTAATAAAAATGTTATATGCCACAGGTGAACAGAGAAACTTATTTGTGTCGTTTGAATCAAATGGCTGTGAGCACTATGGGACTTAACATCTGTGGTCACCAGTCCTCTAGAACTTACAACTACTTAAACCTAACTAACCTAAGGACATCACACACATCCATGGCCGAGGCAGGATTCGAACCTGCGACCATAGCGGTCACGCGGTTCCAGACTGAGGCGGCTAGAACAGCACGGCCACACCGGCCGGCCTGTGTCGTTTGAATCACTGACAAACAAAACTGTTTACAATTTGATACATTAACAACTAATCATTGTGCATTAAACTACATACTTTCACCTATTACAGTTAAATTTTATAATGTGAAGCACAAATGTATAATTTACAATTAAATTTTCAGTTGAAGTTACTCCTTCCTATACCTTCTTTAAAAGAGTGATAAAATTTCCAAAAGTTATCTCAATGAAAAATGCCCTAAAACCCTTAACACAACAACACACATGACTAGCTCAAATAATAAATATATGTACGGCAAAGCCCAACATTTGCTTCCTTACAGACAGTTTGCTGATTTCAATAGCGCAGGGATTTCCTCTGCCTCGTGATGACTGTGATGTCCTTAGGTTAGTTAGGTTTAAGTAGTTCTAAGTTCTAGGGGACTGATGACCACAGATGTTAAGTCCCATAGTGCTCAGAGCCATTTGAACCATTTTTTTTTTTTTTCAACAGCGCAGACCACATTCAAACTCTAGCCAACATGAGCCGCTTGCCGGTCAAAACATGTTACGACTGCGGCAGCGAGCAAACTTACATAGGTAATAAAAGAACAGAGGCCACCTAGCAATCTTACCAAAATCAGTTTACACGAAGGAAGAAGGGGGGGGGGGCGTAATAAATACCATACGCAAGTCCACTTGCCAAACCTACTACTACAAATACAGTATAAAACGATCTCAATTAATGACAAAATTCGGGCTAGGACCTGAGCGCTAGTAGCCAAAATAAGGTTGACAGATACCAAGGTCTGACATCATCTTAGGGCTAAGTGGCACAAGAAATAAATAAGAATAAAAGAACAAGAAAATGGCAATGCCCAAGAATTTAAATCGGATTAAGTACACACGAGGCTAAAATCAATTGCTACCACCTTGGACATCGTCTTAGGCTTAATTGGCACTACAAATAAATAAAGGTAATAGAACAGGCCAACGATAATGCCCAGCAATTTAAATTAAAATAAGTAAGCACAAGGCTAAAAGCAATTGCTAGCAACTTAACAAGCACACACAAAAATATCAGACTGCTGCCCCATCACAAAACGGAACAGGCGCGCGCGCAGTCCCCAGCAAGACAGAAAACCAACAACACACACTCCAGCAGCCGAGCCAGCCTGACCACAGTAATTTCAACTCAGAATCAGGGCGCGTGGGCACACGGGGTCCACCCAAAAGACACGCTGCCAAATAATTCCCACCAACAGATACGGCTGCCCCCAACCGGGCGGGTATACGGGGGCGACGACGACCGGGCACACACCAGCAGAAAACTCGACACCTAGACTCCGGCCAAAACGGAATCACGCACAAAATATAAACAACAGCTGAAGTGAGGTGAAACGAACCCCGCCACGCAGACCGGACAGAGCAAACACACAGAAAGCCTGCCCTGCAGTCCTTAAAACTCCTGGGTGCGGAAACCAAAGCGATATCGTGGCACCCTTTTCAGAGGCGGAGAACCTCGAGCGATCGCGTGCGGAGACCCACCAGTCGTCCACCGCAGCACGTCACCAACGCGCCACACCGCCCAACGCCCAAATCAACGAGGCCCGCCAACAACGAGACCACACCTCCGTGCCGGGGCGGGGCGGAAGGCAAAACACCGCCAGCTCGGTGCCGAGCCCAAGCGCGCGCGGCCCCCCGCGCAAAACGCTCCAGAGGGCAGCAGCCGCCTCAGCGCCTGCGCAGGCCGAACCAGACGGAAACACAAATACAAGTCGCTATCGATAGTGCCTGATACGCAACGCGCCAGAGAAGTGGCACAAGTGCTATCCCCCACCCCTGCTTTGTCTTGGGCCTACCTGTTACGGCAGTGTCGGCGCCTCGCAGTTTCCGCGTCGCGCTGCCGCGGCGCTTATTTAACACCTCGGCTGCAGGATTTCAGGAGCGCGAGGTAAGCGGCAGGCGAGGCCGCAGCTCCGCGCCTCATCCATATGTAATGCGGTCCGCGGCCGCTTTGAAAAAGTAATGTGCTCTGTGGCGGCACCGCCAGGGGGTTCCCCGACCCGAATTCATGGCTGACCCGGCGCCGCAAGTGCTGCCGCAACGCACACGCATTTTGTTGTTATTCTTGCTGTCGCACTCTGTCCACCGCGATCAAATGACCCTTCCAATTTCTGGGATTGAAACACTGATCAGATTTCACTCATACGTCAGGCAAAAGGCTTGAAATCGACACTTGTTGGTGTCCTTTTCACTTGTAACGACTATAAGTGTTTTAAAGTTCAGACAATATATGTAGAATGCTTTGACACGATGTAACTACAATCGTCTGGCCACAGCTGTAGGTTCTTTGCTACCTCAGGGAGATGGCTTATCGGAACTAGAGCATACGAAATATTATTACATGAATGATAAAAGATTTACTAAGCTTGATACAGTCCTTAGGGATGCATGATAGTTTACAGCTGTTATTGACTATTAAAGCATTGTATCGTATTGTTTGTTAACCGGGGACCTAGAAACGACGGAGAGGCTCCGTCCCCGCCGCTGCCGCAGTGGTCCACAACCCCACGACGACTACCGCAGTCCACTTCACCCCTCCGCCGCCCCACACCTAACCCAGGGTTATCGTGCGGTTTGGCCCCCGGAGGACCCCCCAGGGAACGTCTCACACCAGACGAGTGTAACCCCTATGTTTGCGTGGTAGAGTAATGGTGGTGTACGCGTACGTGGGGAACTTGTTTGCGCAGCAGTCGCCGACATAGTGTAACTGAGGCGGAATAAGGGGAACCGGCCCGCATTCGCCGAGGCAGATGGAAAACCGCCTAAAAACCATCCACACACTGGCCGGTTCACCGGACCTCGACACAAATCCGCCTGGCGGATTCGTGCCGGGGACCAGGCGCTCCTTCCCACCCGGAAAGTCGTGCGTTAGACCGCACGGCCACCGGGCGGGCCATTAAAGCATTACTTGATGTACTAATTAAGGAACACTTCTCTTTAAGTACAGTGTTCAACTTGTACAAACATATATTTCCATCTGGGACTTGAATAACACTTTGGCCGCACTCGATGTTGTCGACTGCATCAGCTGAGATCAGTAACTGGGCAAAGCAGTTCCGTGCTCACTTCTATATTGACCTCCGTGAACGGGCGCTACTTTGTTGAGATAGAGAGGGCGTGTCCTCTTCAGCCTCTCCCATTCTTCGTAGCACATTGCTTTGAGACATCGTTAATGTTTGCAGTATCGATGCACGTTGCCGCCTTCGGGGTGGCACTGCGATTTTGGACGACACTCGCAAAGAGTGTTAATTGAAAACGTTCTGCCTGTCAGAGTGGCCAAGCAGTTCTAGGCGCTACAGTCTGGAACCGCGCGACCGCTACGGTCGCAGGTTCGAATCCTGCCTCAGGCATGGATGTGTGTGATGTCCTTAGGTTAGTTAGGTTTAAGTAGTTCTAAGTCTAGGGGACTGATGACCTCAGAAGTTAAGTGGTTCAAATGGCTCTGAGCATTATGGCACTCAACATCTGAGGTCATCAGTCCCCTAGAACTTAGAACTGCTTAAACCTAACTCACCTAAGGACATCGCACACATCCATGCCCGACACAGGATTCGAACCTGCGACCGCAGCGGTCGCGCGGTTCCAGACTGTAGCGCCTAGAACCGCTCGGCCACTCCGGCCGGCCCAGAACTTAAGTCCCATAGTGCTCAGAGCCATTGGAACCATTGGAAAACGTTCTACACGCTATTTTTTCATACAAGTTTTTTCACTGCTAAAGCGTTCTCGGTGCTCTGGTTTTCATCCAGGAGCCAAATCATAGCTAAAGTGTTTAATACATTCGTTAGTACAGGGCACATGGTCTATGTGCCAAGCAGTGCTTCCCTCTCTAGTTCCAAGTACCTCTATTTACTCTAGGATGCTTTGGCGAGATGACTTAGAGACAGAGATTTTGCAGCTATACTGATATGAAGAAGGCTAATTAAGGTATTTGTTCTGGAAGGTTTACACAGTACCATTGAGTCAGCAAAGGCTACGAACCCATTTCCTGTAATCCCAAAGCACTCAAATGACATTTTTGTTTTTTTAGAACAACAGTTTCCATACTTTTCTTCTGATGGCAGTCTGAGAATCCTGGTACTTTGATGGACCACACTGTTTGTTTCGAAGGTTAATAAAACTAGTAAAAACTTCTAAAAATGTTAAAAATTTGTTTTATTCAGTGATTACTTAATTTTTATATAATAAACAATACACAGAAACCGTAAAAAAACATTCGGGAGGACGATTTAGGTTTTCCGTGATTTCCGTAAATCGCTCCCGGAAAATGCCGGGATGGTTCCTTCGTGAAAGGGCACGGCCGACTTCCTTCCCCGTCCTTCCCTAATCCGATGAGACCGATGACCTCGCTGTCTGCTCTCCTTCCCCAAACAACCCAACCCGAACCCAACGCCCCGTAAAAAAAATTTAAGAAAATAAGTGTCAACAGCAAGGCCGCAGCGGTAACACTGGTACCTGCCACATCAGCTAGAAGCGCTGTCGGGCTTGGCTACCACTTGGATGGGCGACCGTCAGTCTGGCGACTCAGCCCTTGTGAGGATAATCGAGAAGTTGTTTGATTGAGAGGTAGCGGCTCCCGTCGCGAAAACTGACAGCGGCCGGGCACCGACCACATGTCCCTCCGTATCTGCAACTAGTGGCGCCTACCGACTGATGATGGCACGGCGGTCGGTCGGTATCGTCGTGCCTTGTGAGGCTTGTTCGGATGCAGCTGAGCGTGTTATTAATACAATTGCAAGAAATAAGCCCTCGGTCACTATTTTTAGACTTAATTAACCTGGTTTCGACACTACTAGGAGTGCCTTCATGAGAATTGAAAACGATTAAAGTGGCATCCTGTAGCCGTACAGGTACGAGCAGCCCGTAGTGCCTTGCTTTGATTTATTGTATCTTAAATATTTTTGACTAAAGCTGTTTTGGCGTGTTAATTACTTTATATGTGACATGTAAGTACTGCTTATGTCTTTTACTGTTAATCAGTACTTACACTCTTTATATAAAAATGTCTTGTCCTGTAACTCTGTGTGTTATAGGCCACTTTAGTCGTTTTCAATTCTGATGAAGGCACTCCTAGTAGTGTCGAAACCAGATTAATTAAGTATAAAAATAGTGACCGAGGGCTTATTTCTTGCAATTGTAAGCTAGAAACGGTCTCTGAACGTGCAGCCATGTATAAAAGTTTGTGTTATTAATATAGTTTTTCGGGGAGCATCTACTTACTTTCAGAGGAACGCCAGTATTCTGGGAACACAGTTTGGGGAGCCCTGATTTAGGGACGCTGTTGCTGTACTGTTGTAACTACGCGCGTATAGAATCTGCAAACGCAGTATGCTTAAAGCGTCTCGTACTTGCTCATTTCAAATAACTATTTAACCTTTTTTACCGTAAAACAAAAGAACGAATACGTGTGAACGAATTCATAAGAGGAGAGACCATGGGTGATGTGTCGTATGACGCAATACATCTGAAGGACCAGCTACGTTTATCAGTTGACGATATTGCCATTTATTCCTCTACAACACGGGGAATCATACAGTAAACATTGCAGCATCCGGTCCGAAGAATGGAATTGTGTAAGTGACAGAAGTCAATAATGAAAGGTTTCTTTCTTGAACTTTATTTTGCTATTCTCTTATAAAAAAATAAAAGGCTCAAGAAAGAGTTATTGTTGACTACAGTTCTAATAGCTAAGACATTACTGCAGTATGTATGTACTATCACAAATAAAACGTTGTGTCTCAGCGTTAATGGCACACACAATAAGAACCAATAAGTTCCCTGGTGTGGCTCTTACAACGTTCTTAATAACCTATTTAGTTCTAATTTCTTACATTGTGTTTTGCAGTGAAGTTGTGGTTAATTCTGCGGTATCAGAATACCATCTCAGTTTTTTTGTATATTAGTAAGTTATGTGCAAAGAGAGATATGTTTCTGTGACAAATGTGAGATTAGGAGCTTACAACCTATTCAAATTCTACTCTTGATATGTTGTTTGGTCTTCGTCTCCTCTTCCTCTAAACCTACGACCTTCTTGATCACAGTTCGCCGTGTCGCGGCGGAGAGCAAGCAGTGAGTTTATTGTGAATCTCCAGGTTTTGGAGGCGCAAAGACTGTTCCATTAAGTTTCGTGTATGCAGCCGCAAGAAATCTCCTTCTTCTTCTAATATTTCGGCCGTATAACGTTCAGCCATCTTCAGAGTGAGCCGCAAGACTGCCGCTCCAGTGCTCCCTTCGTCCCTTTATACTCGTGTCCCGAGCGACTGCGCATGCGGCCACAGATGCAAATGCGCCAGAGACGTTGGTCGGCGGCAGAGACGTGCATAATGCGCGAGTTGTATCTATGACTCCGCAGTCGATCTCTGTTGGCATATCGATGTATCATTGTGAGCTGCACTGTGACGACGTCTTTGTGAGTTTATTACAGCAAGTGCCGGAGTTTATTACTTTCACTAAACTGAAAGCCAATATGGCGTCTCCCAACTCGGTACCGAAGAGAGGTGGCGTGCGTGTGACGTAGTTGGCGTTCTTCCGTGTGACTGGTCTACGTTCAGAATATCTGACATGCTAGATGTTGCTGTGGACGTTTGTAAAGACTCCCACGCTCCATGTACGGTCCGTGTAGAGGCGGCTTGACACTTCCGTCTGCGCTGGAAATCTGCCACGAGAGGCAGGCCGCAGCCGAGCGCCGGTGGCAAGGCGGCGGGGAAGGGAGGCGGCGCGTGGCTGCAGGGAGCACCGGGGGCCGGAAGCGGGCGAGGCGGCGCGCGGCAGGTGGCGGCGGAAGAGGCCGGCGGCCGGCTCCCAGCTCCCAGCTGTGCGCCGCCCTCGCAGCCGGCCAGCTGCCACAGCCGAGTCTCCTACGAACTACATCCACGTCTACATACATACTCCGCAATCCACCATACGGTGCGTACCACAACTAGCATCTTCTCTCGCTGTTCCACTCCCAAACAGAACGAGGCAAAAATGACTGCCTATATGTCCTAATCTCTCTTATCTTCTCTTTGTGGTCTTTCCGCGAAACCTAAGTTGGCGGCAGTAAAATTGTAGTGCAGTCAGCCTCAGATGCTGGTTCTCTAAATTTCCTCAGTAGCGATTCACGAAAATAACGCCTTCTTTTCTCTAGAGACTCCCTCCCGAGTTTCTGAAGCATTTCCGTAACACTCGCGTGATGATCAAACTTACCAGTAACAAATCTAGCAGCCCGCCTCTGAATTGCTTCTATGTCCTCCCTCAATCCGACCTGATAGGGATCCCAAACGCTCGACCAGTACTCAAGAATAGGTCCTATTAGTGTTTTATAAGCGGTCTCCTTTACAGATCAACCACATCTTCCCAAAATTCTACCAATGAACCGAAGACGACCATCCGCCTTGCCCGCAACTGCCATTACATGCTTGTCCCACTTCATATCGCTCTGCAGTGTTACGCCCAAATATTTAATCGACGTGACTGCGTCAAGCGCTACACTACTAATGAAGTATTCAAACATTCTTTTCCCCATTCATCTGCATTAATTTACATTTATCTTTATTTAGAGTTAGCTGTCATTCTTTACACCAATCAGAAATCCTGTCCAACTCATCTTGTATCCTCCTACAGTCACTCAATGACGACACCTTCCCGTACACCACAGCATCATCAGCAAACAGCCGCAAACTGCTATCCACCCTATCCTAAAGATCGTTTATGTAGATAGAAAACAACAGCGGACCTACCACACTTCCCTGGGGCACTCCAGATGATACCCTCACCTCCGATGAACACTCACCAACGAAGACAACGTACTATGTTCTATTACTTCAGAAGTCTTCAAGCCACTCACATACTTGGGAACCAATCCCATATGCTCGTACTTCAGTTGGGAGTTTGCAGTGGGGCACCGAGTTAAACGCTTTCCGGAAGTCAAGGAATATGGCATCCGTCTGATACCCTTCATCCACGGTTCGCAAGATATCATGTGAAAAAAGGGCGAGTTGCATTTCGCAGGAGCGATTCTTTCTAAAGCCGTGCTGATGCATGGACAGCAACTTCCCTGTCTCAAGGAAATTCATTACATTCGAACTGAGAATATGTTCGAGAATCCTGCAACAAACCGATGTTAAGGATATTGGTCTGTAATTTTGAGGATCCGTCCTTCTAACCTTATTTAAAGGCGTCACCTGCGCTTTTTTCCAGTCGCTCGGGACTTGACATTGGGCAAGAGATTCGCGATAAGTAAGGAGCGAATGCAGTGGAGTACTCTCTGTAAAACCGAATTGGAATCCCATCAGGACCTGGCGATTTATTTATTTTCAACCCATTCGGCTGCTTCACAACCCCAGGGATGTCTATCACTATGTCCTCCATACGGGAATCTGAGCTCAACTGCCCGCCACGTTTTCCCCAAAGTGCAGGATATTCGTACTCGGTAAGGATCCCACAACGCGCAACAGTACTCTAAAAGAGGACGGACAAGCGTAGTGTAGGCAGTCTCCTTAGTAAGCCTGTTACATTTTCTAAGTGTCCTACCAATGAAACGCAGTCTTTCGCTAGCCTTCCCCACAACATTTTCTATGTGTTCCTTCCAATTTAAGTTGTTCGTAATTGTAATATCTAGGTATTTAGTTGAATTTACGGCTTTTAGACTGGACTGATTTATCGTGTTTAACGTGTTCCTTTCAGCACTCGTGTGGATGACCTCACACTTTTCGTTATTTAAGGTCAACTGCCACTTTTCACACCATTCTGATATTTCTTCTAAATCGTTTTGCAGTCTGTTTTGACCTTATGATGACTTTACTAGACGATGAACAACAGCGTCATCTGCAGACAACCTCAGATGTGATGTACACATGTTCACAAAGAAACACGACATCTTGGACGACCTGAGATAGGACGTTCATATTCACAGTACATGTAAATTTGCATGTTCTGCATAAATGATTACTATTTGAAACAAGCCGGCCACGGGTTCAAGGTCAACATCGGTATCAAGGCGCAACACCACCTGCCGGTAAAATCAGTCTGTGGCTCTCGTTGTTGCTACAAAACGAACGTAAGGGATCAGTGTGACATGTACAGAATGCCTCGCAGGCGTATGCGCGAACCGTACCGTCAAAGTTTGAAAGAGTGCGCATTATTGGCATAAAATGTGACGTATCCATCCGGGAAATTGCTGCTCGTGTGGGACGAAGTGTTTCGAGTGTGTGCAGATTGTTCACCGAAGGCCGCAGAACACGACGAGATGGGTGAGGTCGCGCCACCCACGCCATCCCCGAGAAGATCGGCACCTCGGACGAATGCCACTGCAGGACAGATCTGCGTCCTCCTCGGCTCTGGCACTGTGCAACACATCGTACACTGTCAGGTGTGACAGTGCGTTGCCGTTCACTGTGCGGCATGGGTTACTAGCGCGTCCTCCACTGCTCCATCCATACTTGACGAATGTACAGAAACTTGACAGACTGCAATGGTGAATGGAACGACGTCTCTGGGTGCAGGAATAGCGTAGATAGTGCTTTTGGACGGGTCGAGGTTCTGCTCGTTTGAAAATGATGGCCGCATTTTGGTTCGCAGCAGACAGGGGGAGTGGCATCGCAGTGACTACATTATCCAAAGGCATACAGCACAAACTCAAGGCCTCATGGTGCTGGGTGCCACTGCATACAGCCAGAAATCAGAGTTGGTGCGTGTCGAGCAGTGTGACCTACGTGAGTGACATCCTGAGACCTGTAGCCATACCCTTTCCGCACAACACCCCAGACGCCATTTTCCAGCAAGACAATGCACGATCACATGTTGCTGCACGAATACGTGCCTTCTTGGTGTCACTGGATGTCAACCTTTTGCCCTGGCCCGCCAGGCCACCAGACTTCTCGCCAACCGAAAATGTGTGGGATGTGGTAAAATGACGGGTGCAGTGCTGTGACCCAATGCCAACCGCCACAGAAGAACTTAGAAACCAGGTGAATGCAGCATGGATGGCTATACCACAGGACGTCATTCGTGCCTCCATGCCATCAGGCATGGAATAAGTGTTCAGGGCCCAGGGCGGACCATGTGGGTACTAGGCAACAGGTTACGTGCTGAACCTAGGTGCATAGTAATGTACATGTCCTGCGAATGTGAACGTCCTATGTCTAGCTGTTCAAGGTGTTTTTTTTTCTGAACATGAGTGTATTTATAGGTCATTATCACAAACATACACAAACAAACTGAATAACACTTAACCCCATTTGTTTATATAGGTACATTAGGACGCGTGATAATTAAGACAGTTTTAAAGCGAATTGGTCATTCTGAGAAAACATGGACAAGTAACATAGCCTTCAAATAATGTTTTGACCACAAGTCAACTAGTAATAAATTTTCTGTCTTATTTTTGTATTAATGATAAAGACATTTACTAACAGCACGAGTTCCAGACATAAAATGTTAGTTTCCCGTACTAGATCTAAATGAATGCGCTTCTAGGGTTGATTTCATGCATGGTAGAACTCTAGAGGCTTCACAGCGATAGGAGGTTACATTTCAAAATCCTTGTATTTCAGTTTTTCTGCTATATGAAAAAGGCATTCTAAATATGTCTATACACTTTAATTATTGGGTACGCTTCATACATGCAAATATTTTATGAGAATAATAAGAAATATTGTAAAATTTTCCGTGAATATGTTAACCACCTACAAGTTTAACAGATTTGGGGACAAGACGGCCGACAATTTAGCCAATTATACAGCAGCTCTATCCACAACACAAAGACCAAATCTACGTCACTATTCCGGAATTCACATTTAAGTCTTTGGCACAGTGTTCACAGAATCACCTTCAATTCATCGCTCATTCCAATCTCGAAAAGCCGGTGGTGAAAAAAGGAACACCTAAACCTTCCCGTGTCAGCTCCTTTTTCATTCCCATGGCCACTTCTTCCCATATAGGCGGGAACCAATAATACATTTTCGCATTCGAAGGAGAAAGCCGCTGAGTCAAATTTCGCATTCGGAGGAGAAAGCCGCTGAGTGAAATTTCGCATTCGGAGCAGAAAGATGTTGAGTGAAGTTTCGTCAAAAGATCTCGCCACAATGAAAACGTCGTTCTTTTAATTATTGCCACCTCAATTCGTTTACCATAACCGTGACATTCTCTTCCAGTATTCCATGGTAGTACAAAGCGAGCTGCGCTTCTCTGAACTTTTTGGATGTCCTCCACCAAGCCCTATGTGGTAAGAATGCCATACCACACATCAAAGCCCCAGGACACACAAAGGTAATGTAGGCAATAAATTACGGTCGGAGAATTCGTCTAGTTCTGGAAATGTCTTACAGCGTAAAAGTGGTTTCGAAATCTGTTTTACCTTTGTTGTTGTTGTGGTCTTCAGTCCTGAGACTGGTTTGATGCAGCTCTCCATGCTACTCTATCCTGTGCAAGCTTCTTCATCTCCCAGTACTTACCGCAACCTACATCCTTCTGAATCTGTTTAGTGTATTCATCTCTTGGTCTCCCTCTACGATTTTTACCCTCCACGCTGCCCTCCAGTACTATATTGGTGATCCCTTGATGCCTCAGAACGTGTCCTACGAACCGATCACTTCTTCTAGTCAAGTCGTGCCACAAACTTCTCTTCTCCCCAATCCTATTCAATACCTCCTCATTAGTTATATGATCTACCCATCTAATCGTCCGCATTCTTCTGTAACACCACATTTCGAATGCTTCTATTCTCTTCTTGTCTAAACTATTTATAATCCATGTTTCACTTCCTTACATGGCTACACTCCATACAAATACTTTCAGAAACGACTTCCTGACACTTAAATCTATACTCGATGTTAACAAATATCTCTTCTTCAGAAACGCTTTCCTTGCCATTGCCAGTCTACATTTTATATCCTCTCTACTTCGACCATCGTCAGTTATTTTGCGTCCCAAATAGCAAACCTCCTTTACTACTTTAAGTGTCTCATTTCCTAATCTAATTCCCTCAGCATCACCCGACTTAATTCGACTATATTCCATTATCCTAGTTTTGCTTTTGTTGATGTTCATCTTATACCCTCCTTTCAAGACACTGTCCATTCCGTTCAACTGCTCTTCCAACTCCTTTGCTGACTCTGATAGAATTACAATGTCATCGGCGAACTTCGTTTTCATGTCTTCTCCATGGATTTAAATTCCTACTCCGCCAATTTTTCTTTTGTTTCCTTTACTGCTTGCACAAAAGGCAGATTGAATAACATCGGGGATAGGCTGCAACCCAGTCTCACTCCCTTTCCAACCATTGCTTCCCTTTAATGCCCCTCGACTCTTATAACTGCCATCTGGCTTCTGTACAAATTGTAAATAGCCTTTCGCTCTCTGTATTTTACCCCTGCCTCCTTTAGAATTTGAAAGAGAGTATTCCAGTCAACATTGTCAAAAGCTTTCTCTAAGTCTACAAATGCTAGAAACGTAGGTTTGCCTTTCCTTAATCTAGCTTCTAAGATAAGTCGTAAGGTCAGTATTGGCTCACGTGTTCCAACATTTCTCCGGAATCCAAACTGATCTTCCCCGAGGTCGGCTTCTACCAGTTTTTCCATTCGTCTGTGTAGAATTCGCGTTAGTATTTTGCAGCTGTGACTTATGAAACTGATTGTTCGGTAATTGAGACATCTGTCAACACCTGCTATCTTTGGGATTTGGATTATTATATTCTTCTTGAAGTCTGAGGGTATTTCGCCTGTCTCATACATCTTGCTCACCAGATGGTAGAGTTTTGTCAGGACTGGCTCTCCCAAGGCCGTCAGTAGTTCCAATGGAATGTTGTCTACTCCGGGGGCCTTGTTTCGACTCAGGTCTTTCAGTGCTCTGTCAAACTCTTCACGCAGTATCGTATCTCCCATTTCATCTTCATCTACCTCCTCTTCCATTTCCATTATATTGTCTTCAAGAACGTCGCCCCTGTATAGACCCTCTATATACTCCTTCCACCTTTCTGCTTTCCCTTCTTTGCTTAGAACTGGGCTTCCATCTGAGCTCTTGATATTCATGCAACCATTACATGGTTAATATGAAACACTGCAGCATCCCCAAGTCTCTTTCCTGTATGTCTCATGCTTCTCAAAGGAAAATAGCGTCTGTTGTTTCCCACTGCTCTCAGCCTCTCGCGGTTCCACCACAGTACGGCCACGTTGACTAAGGCTACGACGCCAGATCAGCCAGTCATCCTGCCTGTTGTCGCTGCTACTCCGTGAGTAGCGCAGCTGCTGACCGGCCGCTGAAGGAAACCAGAACGGCTTTGTAGGGGCCGCGCAGAGGAAATGCAAGTGGGCAACGCGGTACTGGGACTGCCTCAGAACGCAGGCCGGCGAAACGACGTCGTCAAACCGCGATAGGCCGAGTCGCGGAATAGCGAAGTGACAGGCGGCTGCCGCGCGTCTCACAGCCAGCTGCGCCTCCATAAACACTTCACCGCCAACGAGATAACGCGTTTGTTTCAAACAGAAAATACCCTCAGTCAGCGAAATCATTACTTTTGAGAAATTTAATCCCACTTTGGGCCGAGGATAAAAAAGGCAGTTCTCTGAAGTCTGGTCAGTTGCTGAGAAAATTTTTAGATGATTCCATTTCGCCTGCAACTTCCGGCTTTGGATTTAATTTATGTACAATCGTACAGTTTCCACCGTAAGTCTTTTTTAAGTACGTAAATACAATTGCTGGCAGGATGCGCATATGCTTTACATACACTTTACGAAAGCATCTGACAGTATTAACAGAAACTATCTACGAATGACCGTGAAAAGAATTTCGGAACCCAGACGAATTAATACAGCTAGTAAAGACATGCGTTCAAAATTCAAAATTTGAGCTTAAGTATAAGAGCCAATAAAAAAGTTCCCGTTTGAGGGCGATGCTGCACAGTATATACACTATGTGATCAAAAGTATCTGGACGCCACCAATAACATAGTTTTTAATATTAAGTGCATTGTGCTGCTACCTACTGCCAGGTACTCCGTATCAGCGACCTCAGTAGTCATTAGACATCGTGAGAGAGCAGAACGGGGCGCTTCGCGGAACTCACGGACTTCGAACGTGGTGACTGGGTGTCAGATGCGTCATACGTCTGTACGCGAAATTTCCACTCTTCTAAACATCCCTAGGCTCACCGTTTCCGATGTGATAGTGAAGTGGAAACGTGAAGGGACACGTACAGCACAGAAGCGTACAGGCCGACCTCGTCTGGTGACTAACAGAGACCGCCAACAGTTAAAGAGGGTCGTAATGTGTAACAGGCAGACGTCTATCCACACCATCACACAGGAATTCCAAACAGCATCAGGATCCACTGCAAGTACTATGACAGTTAGGCGGGAGGTGAGAAAACTTGCGTTTCATGGTCCAGCGGCTGCTCATAAACCACACATCACTACGGTAAATGCCAAACGACGCCTCGCTTGGTGTAAGGAGTGTAAACATTGGACGATTGAACCGTGGAAAAACGATGTGTGGAGCGACGAATCACGGGACACGATGTGGCGATCCGATGGCAGGGTGTGGGTATGACGAATGCCCTGCGCACGTCATCTGCCAGCGTGTGTAGTGCCAACAGCAAAATTGGGAGGCGGTGGTGTCATGGTGTGGTCGTGTTTTTCATGGAGGGGCCTCCCACCCCTTCTTGTTTTGTATGGTGCCATCATAGCACAGGCCTACATTGATGTTTTAAGCACCCTCTTGCTTCCCACTGTTGAAGAGCAATTCGGGGATGGCGATTGCATCTTTCAACACCATCGAGCACCTTTCCATAATGCACGGCCTGTGGCGGAGTGGTTGCACGACAATAAGATCCCTGTAATGGACTGGCCTGCACAGAGTCCTGACTTGAATCCTATAGAACACCTCTGGGATGTTTTGGAACACCGACTTCGTGCCAGGCCTCACCGACCGTCATCGATACCTCTCCTCAGTGCACCACTCTGTGAAGAATTGGCTGCCATCCAAATGGTTCAAATGGCTCTAAGCACTATGGGACTTAACGGCTGATGTCATCAGTCCCGTAGCTTTACAACTACTTAAACCTAATTAACATAAGGACATCACACACGTCCATGCCTGAGGCAGGATTCGAACCTGTGACCGTAGCGGCCGCGCGGTTCCAAACTGTAGCGCCTAGAACCGCTCGGCCACTCCGGCCGGCATTGTAGAGAACGATCTTGATAAAGGCGACGAGCAGCTCGTCCACTACCGTGAGCTTCGCCAATCAGGAGGATCAAGTCGGAGTATTGCAAACGTGTAGTCAACTACGTAGCTCTAACGCTCGCAGCTCACACGCCGGTGGACGAGGCTCGAACCAGGCCTGAGAGGCAGCGCAGACGTCAAATGATATCAATCCCCATCACGACTAACCTGTTGCAAGCTTACCTAGCATACTTGTTTTCAAACGGCTGTAGTACGGAAACGGTACGGTTCCGGACTTGACTTAAATATTATGTACACACTCCCCTCTGCAACACCCAGAAGTTTGTAAAAGGAATTTCAAAGCGTCCTGTATAAGCACCGAAATGTGGGCAACGAGTTAGTGTGACATTCGTGTCTTTTCGACGTGTGGGAGGCAATGAGATCAATGACGACGCTATTTCTAAATGCGTCCAAAAAGCACCAAAGCGACGTCCTGTTTCTTGTCTTGGCTGCCGAAGGACAAATACCAGCAGACTCACTATACGCAATTCAGAACCTGTAAGAGGTTTCTACACAGCATATACATAAAGTGCGAAGAAGAGCAGATAGAAGGACAGTCTTAAATTCCTGGGATTGATAGTAAATTCAGTTGGGAGGAGCACACCACAGAACTGCAGAAACGCCTTAACAAATCTGTATTTGCAATTCGAGTGTTAGCAGACATAGGCGACATAAAAGTGAAAAAGCTTCCATACTTTGCCTACTTTCATTCCACAATGTCATATGGTATAATATTTTGGGGTAACTCTTCAAGTCAAACAAAAGTTTTCAGAGTCCAAAAGCGTGTAATACGTATTATTTGTCGAGTAAATTCACGACCGTCCTGTAGAGACCTTTTCAAAGATCTGGGTATACTAATTACTGCCTCTCAGTATATTTACACCTTAATGAAATTTGTCCTAAATAATATATCTCTTTTTCCAACAAAAAGCTCAGTTCATACATACAATACCAGGAACAAAAATGATGTGCACAAGGACTTAAAAGCACTTACTTTAGTTCAAAAAGGAGTCCACTACTAAATAATTTGCCAGCAAACATAAAAAATTTAGTTACGAATCAAAATCAGTTTAAAAGGAGACTGAAAGACGTACTAGTGGGCAACTCCTTCTACTCCAATGACGAATTTTTTCATAGAAACAAATGATGTATTGTATATACTGATACTATTAGTATTGTTATTTCAGCTTAAAAAAAAAAGAAAAATGACATGTTCCACATCCACGAGGATCTCCTCAGCACGGATCTATGGAACGAAAAACTAATCTAATCTAATCTAACCTCTATCCGTTGTGGGATGAAGAATGTGTATCGATTTGTCGAAAATGACCTTTGTTCAATGGTGCGCCAAGTTTCGTCTTCGTCCCCATTCGACACAATGCGGCAGGTGATCTGGGAGGCCAGCCTCATCCATTACGGAACCTGGTGTCTGCATCACTGGCCAACGCTGCAGAACTTGTGGCGCGCAATTAAAGCGCAACGTCCGGGAAAACTGCGACAAGAGGTGTTCCTGCCTCATGATAACGCAAGTCCCCACATCGCAAATGTCGTGATGCAGAAGTGATGCCAACTCGTGGGAGACACTCGAGAGCCCGCCCTACTGCGCTGATCTCTTCCCATGCGATTATCACGGCTTCGGTCCCTCAAGAAAGGCCTCGAAGAGCCGACGATTCGCGTCGAACGAGGATGTGCAGCAGGCAGTTAGAGAGATTGATCACGCACCAGGACACGGTGTATTACCAAACGGATATCTTCAACCTGGGATCATGACCTCAATGGTCACGGCGATTTTCCCTTACTACCATATCGATTCTGGACTGTACGGCCTTCTGACCCGCCTCTTACATTATCTACAGCTGTGATGTTCCCACGCTGGTCTATAGACATGACTGATGTACAAAGCTTGCAAGAGACTGATGTGGCAACATTTGGCATCGCAGCTGATGAATAAAATACTATCAGAAGATGTATTTAGGTTCTCCAACATCGCCTGATGTCGAAATTGTACATGCATTTGCAGGCGGGATGTAGTCGTTCAATAACTGCACTTGTCAGTGTGCTCCGTTCTACTGTTGACATTAGGTGATGAGTATGTCATTTTCTCATAACAATCGGCATTTATCTGCGATAATGATTGAAGCAGAAGAAATTGATTAAAATTTGTGCTACGGCCGGGACTCGAACCCGGGTCTTCTTCCTTACTAGGCAGAAATGCCAAGCATTACACCACCACAGCACGAACTACCCAAGTTGCCTGCTCTCCCCAACACAAACTTCAATTCTTATCTTCTGCTTCAGTATCTCAGGTAAAAGTATAAGATCTATAAGATCATGTATGGTACAGGACTTTCCCATTACGCCTGACGCTGGGGTGCTATTGCAATGCCTGAGGGCCCTGGCAGTAGTGACGATATAAGGGAAAATAAACAAAAGATCTTAATTGAAGTTTGTGTTGGGGAGAGCACTCAACTTGGGTAGTTCGTGCAGCAATATTACCCATCATTCTGTGGTGGAGTAATAGTTAGCTATTCTGCCTAGCAAGCAAGAGGACGCGGGTTCGAGTCCCGGCCGCAGTGCAAATTTTAATCCATTTCTTCTGCTTCAATCATTATCACAGATAAAGAAGAGACTTCAATGACTCAGCGAAAAATATAATTATAAAATCGGCATTTAGGTTATCTTTCCTCAGAACCATTATTGAGAACACCAAATGAATGACTTAATACTGGCACTGCACAAGTACTCACTCCATCTTCAGGCCACGAGTGGTCTACCGGGACCATCCGACCGCCGTGTCATCCTCAGTGGAGGATGCGGATAGGAAGGGTGTGCGATCAGCACACCGCTCTCCCTGTCGCTATGATGGTATTCTTGACCGAAGCCGCTACTACTCGGCCGAGTAGCTCCTCAATTGGCATCCCGGGGCTGAGTGCACCCCGAAAAATGGCAACAGCGCATGGCGGCCTGGACGGTCACCCATCCAAATGCCGACCACGCCCGACGGCGCTTAACTTCGGTGATCTCACGGGACCCGGTGTAACCACTGCGGCAAGGCCTTTGCCACTGCACAAGTACTGACACTATAAAATAAACAGTTTATCTATTGCATGTGGTATACGTCGGTATAAGGTGTTGTGCAATTGAAGTATGGATGAAGGGCTACAGGCAGATTCCATATTTATAGATTTCCTGAAAGCTTTTCACACGGTGCCGAATTACAGGCTGTTAACGAAGGTACGAGGAATAATTTCACAAATACACTCCTGGAAATTGAAATAAGAACACCGTGAATTCATTGTCCCAGGAAGGGGAAACTTTATTGACACATTCCTGGGGTCAGATACATCACATGATCACACTGACAGAACCACAGGCACATAGACACAGGCAACAGAGCATGCACAATGTCGGCACTAGTACAGTGTATATCCACCTTTCGCAGCAATGCAGGCTGCTATTCTCCCATGGAGACGATCGTAGAGATGCTGGATGTAGTCCTGTGGAACGGCTTGCCATGCCATTTCCACCTGGCGCCTCAGTTGGACCAGCGTTCGTGCTGGACGTGCAGACCGCGTGAGACGACGCTTCATCCAGTCCCAAACATGCTCAATGGGGGACAGATCCGGAGATGTTGCTAGCCAGGGTAGTTGACTTACACCTTCTAGAGCACGTTGGGTGGCACGGGATACATGCGGACGTGCATTGTCCTGTTGGAACAGCAAGTTCCCTTGCCGGTCTAGGAATGGTAGAACGATGGGTTCGATGACGGTTTGGATGTACCGTGCACTATTCAGTGTCCCCTCGACGATCACCAGTGGTGTACGGCCAGTGTAGGAGATCGCTCCCCACACCATGATGCCGGGTGTTGGCCCTGTGTGCCTCGGTCGTATGCAGTCCTGATTGTGGCGCTCACCTGCACGGCGCCAAACACGCATACGACCATCATTGGCACCAAGGCAGAAGCGACTCTCATCGCTGAAGACGACACGTCTCAATTCGTCCCTCCATTCACGCCTGTCGCGACACCACTGGAGGCGGGCTGCACGATGTTGGGGCGTGAGCGGAAGACGGCCTAACGGTGTGCAGGACCGTAGCCCAGCTTCATGGAGACGGTTGCGAATGGTCCTCGCCGATACCCCAGGAGCAACAGCGTCTCTAATTTGCTGGGAAGTGGCGGTGCGGTCCCCTACGGCACTGCGTAGGATCCTACGGTCTTGGCGTGCATCCGTGCGTCGCTGCGGTCCGGTCCCAGTTCGACGGGCACGTGCACCTTCCGCCGACCACTGGCGACAACATCGATGTACTGTGGAGACATCACGCCCCACGTGTTGAGCAATTCGGCGGTACGTCCACCCGGCCTCCCGCATGCCCACTATACGCCCTCGCTCAAAGTCCGTCAACTGCACATACGGTTCACGTCCACGCTGTCGCGGCATGCTACCAGTGTTAAAGACTGCGATGGAGCTCCGTATGCCACGGCAAACTGGCTGACACTGACGGCGGCGGTGCACAAATGCTGCGCAGCTGGCGCCATTCGACGGCCAACACCGCGGTTCCTGGTGTGTCAGCTGTGCCGTGCGTGTGATCATTGCTTGTACAGCCCTCTCGCAGTGTCCGGAGCAAGTATGGTGGGTCTGACACACCGGTGTCAATGTGTTCTTTTTTCCATTTCCAGGAGTGTATGTGAGTGGCTCGAAGACTTCTTAAGTAAAAGAACCGAGTATGTTGCCTACAGCGGCGATTGTTCATCATAGACAAGCCTATCATGAGCATTGCCCCTGGGAAGTGTGACGGGACCGCTATTGTTCTCTACATACATAAGTGATTTGTCGGACATGGTGGGCAGCAGTTTGCGGTTGTTTGCTGATGATGCCGTGGTGTACAGTAAGGTGTCGAAGATGAGTGATTCGAAATTGAGTAACTGCAGGAAGATACAAGACGACTTGATCCAAATTTCTAGTTGGTGAGATGAATAGCAGCTAGTTCCAAATTTGGAAAAATGTACCTTAATGTGGATGAGTAGGAAGACAAACCTGCAATTTTCGGATACAGTATTACTAGTGTGCTGATAATAGACACATTCAGGTCGTTTAGATATCTGCGCGTAATACTGCAAAGCGATATGGAATGGAACGCGCTTGTTAGAACTGTGATAGGGAAGGGGAATGTTGGAATTCCGTTTATTGGGAGAATTATACGAAAGAGTGGTTCACCTGTACAGGACACCGCATATAGGACGCTAGTGCGACATATTATTGAGTACTGCTCGAGTGTTTGGGATGCGTACCAAGCTGATTTGAGGGGCGACATCGAATCATTTCAGAGGAGGGTTGCTAGATTTATTAACGGTACTTTCGAACAACATGTAAGTGTGAACCGTCCCCTTAGAAAATTTAATGAATTACTGTGGTGGTAAACCCCTTACGTTATTTGATTTTCAAACAGCTGAGCAAAATTGAACGTGCACAGACATTTCTCTCTTTACTTATTCAGATCAACACTAAACTGACACACAATATTTTTAGCACAACGCAATCTCACTTTCAAAAATCCCTACAAAAGAATGGCCCTGACTAAGAATAACATATACCTTTCATGAATCACTTACGTCACAAAAATTTTCGTTACTCCAACTACTGCAATACAGCGAGAGCCAATACTGCCAGCTAAATAAAAGATTCTAGCTACTGAAGTCAGTAACTACTGATAGGCATAGTTAGCAAATGAAAGATTTTGATAGAGAACAATGTATTTACCTTAACAGTGTTCAAATGTCATCAGTTGGTGACATCCAGTCTTACAAATTTACTCTCTCTGATGGACACACGTCCAGATCATCCGCTCTCAAAACTCCGCCATCTCTCTCCCCACATCCACCACTGCTGGCGGCTCACCTCCAACTGCGCAACGCTACGCGCTGTTCACATCCAACTGCCCAACACTACAATGGCGAATATTACGACAATGCCAACCAGCCACGGACTGCACTCAGCACAGCCAGTGATTTTCACACAGAGCGCTACGTGACGTTACCAACATAAAAACCTAAACAGCCTACTTCCAAGTGTTATGGAGATGCTTCGGTAAATCAAATGGGAATTCCTGGAGGACAGCCGACGTTCTTTTCTAGTAAAACTCCTGAGAAAGTTTAGAGAACCGGAATTTGAAGCCCGCCACCGAACCATTCTACTGCCACCAACATACATATCGTGTAAGGACCACGAGGATAAGATAGGAGAAATTTGGGCTCATACGGATGCATATAGACAATCGTGTCTCCCTCGCTCTGTTTGAGAGTGGAACAGGAGGGGAAATGACAAGTAGTGGTACAGGGTACCCTCCGCCCCGCACCGCACAATTGCTTGCTAAGTATCGATGTAGATGTATGCGTGATAAACACTGGATAAGTAATACCTTATAAATATTGGTCCGATCCCCTTCTCACGATAAGATCTATATGGTGAGTGGGACGAACGGGGCTGCTTTGTTTCCAAGTAAAATAAATCGCATTTTAGAACGTCAGCGTGTCAAGGCGCCAGTAATTCAACACGCCAGCACTAATACCTCGAGAGATCGATCGCGTGGATTATCTTGCGAATGCACAATATGACCAGGTGGTGTGGAATACGTTATCGCAGCAAAGATAACACACAATACCTAATTTCAGCTCGGTACCTGCTGCAGCCAGGAGAGTACATCAGTACGCAGTAGTGCTAATGACGACACTATAGTAAGAACAGAAAAAGTATCACGGCATAGCTACGACATTAATAATCGAGTCTATGTGTCAGCAAACAACAGGATAACATTTCCAACACTCTACCACCGAATCTTCGCCGTCTGTTTTACAGAGCGATCGTCTACGTCTTCTTCTCTCTAGGTTTGGTGAAGAACCTCATCACTTGTGCAATTTGTTCGAATCTATTTCCCCAATGGATCGATGTAGCTTAAGGCAGTAATCTTTCTTCCTGAAAAAAAAAAATCTTTACCAAAGAGATTTGATGCAACAACTAGCAACATAGGTAGAGTACTAAACACACAAGGAATAAGACCTCGCTTCCGTCTACTCAGGAAAACTAATGAAACATTGCGACCTATTACAATTAGTTTCAGCTTGAGAGTACCTTGTACTTACAATACTGTATTGTATGTTAACCGGCGGAGAGGCTCCGTCCCCGCCGCAGATGCAGTGTTCCACAACCCCACGACGACTACCGCACTCCACGCCTCTGCCGCCCCACACAGAACCACTCTTTCAGAGTTACTGTGCGGTTCGGCCCACGTGGACTCCCTCCCCCCCCCCCCCCCCCACTGGGAACGTCACACACCAGATGAATGTAACCCCTTTGTTTGCGTGGTAGAGTAATGGTGGTGAACGTGTACGTGGAGAACTTGTTTGCGCACCAATCGCCGACACAGATTAGCTGAGGCGGAATAAGGGGAACCGGCCCGCATTCGGCGAGACAGAAGGAAAACCGCCTGAAAAGGATCCACAGACAGGCTGGCTCAGCGGACCTCGACACAAAGCCGCCGGGCGGGATTCGTGCCGGGGACCAGGCGATCCTTCCCAATCTGGAAAGCCATCCGTTAGATCGCACGGCCAACAGGGCGGGCGATTTATAATATTACTTGCAAGTGCAGCAGCAGTTCCGTGGGGCAATCTGAAGGGATTGTATTGTCGATCGGAAATTTGGAAATTTATGGTAAGTTCCTATGGGACCAAACGGCTGAGGTCATCGGTCCCTAGGCTTACACACAACTTAATCTAACTGAAACTAAGTTAACGCTAAGGGCTACACACACACACACACACATACACACACACACACACACAAACATGCCCGAGGGAGGACTCGAACCTCCGACGGGGGGAGCCGCGCGAACCGTGGCTACGCGCCCCAGACCGCGTGGCTAAACCGCGCGGCCTCGTCAGTCGCTGTGCTGGACATCAACGTCAGCTTAAGCACAGGAATTTTGAAAAATCAGAGTCGGCCGAGCACAGCTCCTTAAATAAAAACAAGATTGTGTTTCAACACATAGGAATTCCGGCTCATGCTTCGAAGTACACAGTCCAGTCTCATTGACGTGACCGCCTGTCAAAATCCTGAAGAACCGCCTTCTACGAGGTGCATTCAAGTTCTAAGGCCTCCGATTTTTTTTCTCCGGACTGGAAAGAGATAGAAACATGCGCATTGTTTTAAAATGAGGCCGCGTTCATTGTCAATACGTCCCAGAGATGGCAGCACCGTACGGCAGATGGAATTTTACCGCCAGCAGCGAGAATGAGAACTGTTTTAAATATTTAAAATGGCGACGTTTTCCTTACTTGAACAGCGTGCAATCATTCGTTTTCTGAATTTGCGTGGTGTGAAACCAATTGAAATCCATCGACAGTTGAAGGAGACATGTGGTGATGGAGTTATGGATGTGTCGAAAGTGCGTTCGTGGGTGCGACAGTTTAATGAAGGCAGAACATCGTGCGACAACAAACCGAAACAACCTCGGGCTCGAACAAGCCGGTCTGACGACACGATCGAGAAAGTGGAGAGAATTGTTTTGGGGGATCGCCGAATGACTGTTGAACAGATCGCCTCCAGAGTTGGCATTTCTGTGGGTTCTGTGCACACAATCCTGCTTGACGACCTGAAAATGCGAAAAGTGTCATCCAGGTGGGTGCCACGAATGCTGACGGACGACCACACGGCTGCCCGTGTGGCATGTTGACGAGCAATGTTGACGCGCAACGACAGCACGAATGGGACTTTCTTTTCGTCGGTTGTGACTATGGATGAGACGTGGATGCCATTTTCCAATCCAGAAACAAAGCGCCAGTCAGCTCAATGGAAGCACACAGATTCACCGCCACCAAAAAAAAATCGGGTAACCGCCAGTGCTGAAAAAATGATGGTGTCTATGTTCTGGGACAGCGAGGGCGTAATCCTTACCCATTGCGTTCCAAAGGGCACTACGGTAACAGGTGCATCCTACGAAAATGTTTTGAAGAACAAATTCCTTCCTGCACTGCAACAAAAACGTCCGGGAAGGGCTGCTCGTGCGGTGTTTCACCAAGACAACGCACCCGCACATCGAGCTAACGTTACGCAACAGTTTCTTCGTGATAACAACTTTGAAGTGATTCCCCATGCTCCCTACTCACCTGACCTGGCTCCTAGTGACTTTTGGCTTTTTCCAACAATGAAAGACACTCTCCGTGGCCGCACATTCACCAGCCGTGCTGCTATTGCCTCAGCGATTTTCCAGTGGTCAAAACAGACTCCTGAAGAAGCCTTCGCCGCTGCCATGGAATCATGGCGTCAGCGTTGTGAAAAATGTGTACGTCTGCAGGGCGATTACGTCGAGAAGTAACGCCAGTTTCATCGATTTCGGGTGAGTAGTTAATTAGAAAAAAAAATCGGAGGCCTTAGAACTTGAATGCACCTCGTACAGTACAGACGTGCAGGAAGAGTCTCAGTGAGGTTCTCGAAGATACCGAAGGCGATGTGGAGTCATGCCGACCCCAGTGCTGTGGTTCAAAATGGTTCAAATGGCTCTGAGCACCATGGGACTTAACTTCTGTGGTCGTCAGTCCCCTATAACTTAGAACTACTTAAACCTAACTAACCTAAGGACATCACACACATCCATGCCCGAGGCAGATTCGAACTTGCGACCGTAGTGGTCACGCGGTTCCAGACTGAAGCGCACAGAACCGCTCGGCCGCTCCGGCCGGCAGTGCTGTGGTCAGTTGCGCCAGGTTTCTCGGTTGAAGATGGCGCGGAGAGCGCGATGGAGGTGGTCTCACAGATTGTCAATTTGGATTCCATCCGGGGAGTCTGGTGGCCAGGGAAGTACGGTAACCTCAACCTGGTGCTGTTCGAACCTCGCACGTACACTTACGAGCTGTGTGACACGTTGGACTCTCCTGCTGATAGGGACCACCCACGGTGTGCCATGTAAACTTTCTCTAGACCATAACGTTCCCTCCTCCGATCTGGACCCTTCTGACGATTGTTACACGGCACCACACACCATCGGTCATCTGCCCGATGGTGCATAAAACGTGATCCACCTGAAAACGTCACCTGCCACCACCCAGTCGAATTGCAGTATTGGTGTGTAAACTCCAGCCTGCGTCGGCGATGGACACCAGTCAGAATGGGTGCATGAACCAAGCGCCTGCTACCGAGAACCATACGCAGCAGCGTTCGCTGAACGGTTGTTGAGGAGAGACTGTTGGTTGCCCCTCGGTTTATCTGGGCGCTCTGATGATCAGCAGTTGCCCCTCTATCCGCCCACACACACCTCCGCAGCCGTCGTTCACCTCTGTCATCTGTGGCCCGTGGTGCAACACACTGGCCTCAGCGCCGATTTTGGGTGGCGCCATTTTACCACGCATGGTATACTTTAAGCATGGCGTCTCGCGAGTAGTTTAAAAACGTAGCCATCTCGGAAATGCCCGTTTTCGTAATACCACAACGACCGCACTGTTTTCCGCGCCCCCCCCCCCCCCCCTTCCGCTCAGTGAGTGGTTATTGTACGTTGACATCGAACATAGGCGATGGTCACATTAATGTGAGTGGGCCGTATACAGGGTGACTCACTAACTATTGCTACCTAGAATAACTCCGAAAGTATGACAGTAGATGAAAAGTTTGTGGGACAATAGTTGCATGGGACAACGGGGGCTATAATATGACGTTGGTTTTCTGTTGGTATGTGTAGTCGCCTCACAGAATGAAGGTCAACTTTGCTTTTTTTAAGGGGGTGCTATAGTTTGATACTTATGTACTACTATATTTGCGATCTGAAACACCAAAAAGCAGCTCCTGCACTGAGGAAGTAAGCAGATGGGTACAATCCGGAAAAGCCGCTACAGTTAAATTAAGCAGGTTGCTTAAGGCATTGAAACTCATACTAGCGACTAAAATAAAAGTATCTGAAGCTTTCTCACAACATTATGCTAACGTGCGTCGTCTACAGGATGAAAAGTATTTAAACCGACAAACTCTGAGAGGTTGTAGGGGACATCAAAACAAATATTCTTCCCTAATGTCATTTTTTCCTATGAGGAATATTTAAACCGGTAGAGGAAGATTTCTCTGGCAACAAATTAATTAAACCAGCAAAAAAGTCCAGAGGGGACACATCTGGGGATCGAGCAGGCCACGGTACAGGACCACATCTGCCAATCCACGTTTCTGGGAACCGTCGGTCCAGGAATCGACGCACACGACGACTGAAATGTGCCGGCGCCCCGTCATGTTGGAACCACATGTGTTGTCTTGTAGGGAACGCGACGTCTTCCAGCAGTTCTGGCAATGCTCTGGCGACAAAATAGTAATAGTGCCTGCCATTTAATGGCCTAGGTAGCAGATACGGCCCAATTATACAGTCCCCAACAACACCGACCCACACATTAACGAAGAACCGCACTTGATGAGCGCTAGTAACTGTGGCATGTGGGTTATCCTCACTCCAAACATGCGAATTGTGCATGTTGAACACCCCATCACGCCCGTACGTCGCTTCATCGGTAAACAACACGGAGGATGGAAATGTAGAATGCATTTCACACTGTTCGAGGTACCACTGCGAAAACTGTGCTCTGGGTTGGATAATCAACTGGTTCCAGATTGTGGACAAGTTGTAAGTGAAATGGACGTAACAATTGCTCTCGAAGAGCTGTTCATACATTCGTCTGATTCGTCCCCATGTTACGTGCAATTGCACGAGTGCTGATTCAAGGATCCCGCTCCACAAGCTGCAAGACAGCTTCCTCAAGTTGCAGCGTTCTTACCGTGCGACGGCTTCCCTGTACAGGTCATCTGCTAAATGACCCGGTCTCATGCAGACGTTGGTACACAGCAGCAAAGGTCGCATGATGCGGGATACGGCGATTAGGATATTGTTGTTGATAAACCCGCTGTGCAGCTCGTCCGTTGTGGTGCGCTTCGTAGTACGCTCCAACCATATCAGTGTACTCACTCCAGGTGTATCGCTTCATTAGTACACACAGACAACGCACTACCACACTGGTGGACAGCAGTTGCCTACAACTGAAGAGCGTAATACGCCCTCTAACAACTGAAGATCGTAATGCGGTGTCTAACAGCTGAAGTACGTAATACGGCCTCCACCGGTTTAAATGACATTAGGGAAAAATATTTGTTTTGATGTCCCCAACAACCTCCCAGAGTTTGTCGGTTTAAATACTTTTCATCCTGTATAGTATAGAATTGCAAAAAATCCAATCTTTTGAATCGGATGGAGACGAAACCTGAGTATTACACGTGGAGAGGAAACCTGAGTATTTCATGGACTGAAAAAGTAAACAATAAAACAGACAAGGAAATAAAAATATCTTTGTTGGCTGAAACATTGCAGATGGAATTTTAGTACTTCGGGAGTATCATGAGGGCAGAAGACACGGTAGCAAAACCTGCTATGCCCGGGAGAACAAAAGGTCACAGATATAAAGGAAAATCGATGAGAAGGTGGGTAAAGGACATCAAAGAAAGCAACGGAATGGGCCTGGAACAACTAACGACTAAAACAACATCCAGGAGTAAATGGAGGGACACGTTACCAGAAGTCGGAGATGACGTGATGAGCCACAGGACACAAACATAAACGTTGACTGTGAATGTAAGTGTCAGGGCGTTTTTCTCTGGAAGTATTTGTCTGGAGAGTAGCTTCATATGGAAGTTTAAAGTGAACGATATACTACAGAGACACATAGAGAAATAGAAGAACTTGAAATGTAGTATTACGAAACAATGATGAAAATTAGATGGGTACTTAAGGGAGGACGGGTGGGAAAGACGTGGTCTAAAAATTGTATGGAGAGACCAAAATTTAATTATAGTATACGTTATCAAATTGATTTAGGGGTGCAGTAATTACGCACAGGACATAGCAGGGTAGAGAGCGTGTCAAACCAGCGTTCAGACTGAAGACCACAATAACAACAACAACAACGACAACGACAACGACGACGACAATGTCCTGGTTTTGTAATATTAACTTTTTCTGCAGTTCTCCCAGGTGATCTTATAAGCTTGGATCAGTTTTGTTGCACCTTCACAGTTGGTAAGCTTGATTATTCCAAAGATAGTGCAAAGAATTTCAACAACGTACAGCGTACAGTTCACTGTTGATAGCCATTCTGAACTGGTCAGTGTTCGACTGCGATTGAAAACCTAGAATATAGAGCTCTGTGCTGTTATAAACATTTAAGTTTGAAGAGTTGGACTGCCGCACAAATCAAAACGGAATTGGATGAAGGTTGCGAGGACTCCGAACCACCACTGAAGACAATTTACGTTTGGTTTAATGAATTTAAACGTAGTCGGACAAGCATCGAAGACGAAACGCACTCGGGCCGTGTAACTGAGGGCACCACAAAGGAAATCATTGAGAAAATCCATAATGTAGTAATGAATGACCGCCGAATAAAAATTTGTGAGATTTCTGAGACTGTAGGCATCTTACCTGAGCGGGTGCATAATATACTACGCGGTTCAAATGGTTCAAATGGCTCTGAGCACTATGGGACTTACCATCTGTGGTCATCAGTCCCCTAGAACTTAGAACTACTTAAATCTAACTAACCTAAGGACATCACACACATCCGTGCCCGAGTCAGGATTCGAACCTGCGACCGTAGCGGTCGCGCGGTTCCACACTGAAGCGTGCGAGACGCGGGTGACGCGATTGCTCACGGCCGGCCAGAAGCGCATCAACCGCAACATTTCACCACACTGTCTGGCAATGTTCAGTCACAATCCACAAGACTTTTTGCACCGATTTGTGACTATGATGAAACCACACAAGCGTCAACAATGGACAAAGTCTGGTGAAAGTGCATCGAACAAAAGAAGGGAAAGACCATTTTGTCAGCTGATGACCTCTGTTTTTCTGGGGGGAGGGAGGAGGAGGAGAGGGGGGGGGGGGGTTCGCAAGGAATAATCCTCACAGATTACTTCGAAAAGGCTGAACAATAAAAGGACTCCATTATCCTTCATTGTTGGCTCGTTTTTAACTTGCTTTAGTGAAAAAAGATTATTGTTGGCACGCAAGCAAGCGCTCTTTCACGAATATAACACACCATACACATCACCAACAATAATGGCCAAAATGCATGAACCGGGCTTTGAATTGGTTCCTTATCCACCCTATTCACCAGACTTAGCCCCAAATGACTTCTTCCTGTTCCCTAATTTGAAACTTTGGCTTCTTCGTGAAATGAGGAAGTAATAGTTGCAGTCGACGAGTAGTTTGCTGAGTCTGACAGATCCTATTTTTCCAGAGGGATGAAAAAGCCGGAGGTTGACTGGACCACTAAGTGTATACCCTTCAAAGCAGGCTATTGTCGAGAAGTAAGGTGAGATGTATACGATAAAACATTCTTTCTTGCTTTTTTACCAGTCGGCTGAAACCACCCTCGCATGTGTTCTCAATACATCAACTTTAGCTTTTAATTGTGTACGTTGGAAGTTTTCTAACGCAGTTACGTAAGCGTAGAGGTTGTAAGAGGTCCATGATTAAGGCATTTGTTGCTAACGCACTCGAGCAGATGTAATTTCGATGGATTGCTCACGCGCTGCATGCGATATGTAAGCTATAAGAAAATCTCAGACCAGACAGCAGTGTTGTATGCAGTAAGAGCAGTGTCTGTAGCAGTAGGAGTAAGTAGTAGCGAGCAGTCGTGTGTGTGGAGTTGGCTGGGCCGGCCGTGGGGAGCGATGGCGGAGCCTGAGCGATGTAGTATGAGGTAAAAGCAGCCTCGCGCATATGTACTATTGTTATGTCAACTCCCATGTAAATGTTTTTAAAAAAATCTCTTAATAATAATCTTTCTTATAAAAATTAACTTTTGACAATCATTCATCCCAATTTAAAGAATTTACTAATTTCTCCAATCCATGGTCATCGCGATTATAATTCTTTTTATACATGACAAATCTATTGGCCAGCATTGCACTGGGCTGTGCCAGAAAAATTTCTCATAGGAGCAGATACATGTGCGATATCCGGCGACCTTATTGAGGTAAGAATTTTCAGTTTATTCAGAATGATCTTTCAGGGCCATGACGCAGCACTACTGACGTCCAGATTTATCAAATGGTTCAAATGGCTCCGAGCGCTATGGGACTTACCATCTGTGGTCATCAGTCCCCTAGAACTTAGAACTACTTAAACCTAACTAACCTAAGAACATCACACACATCCATGCCCGAGGCAGGATTCGAACCTGCGACCGTAGCGGTCACGCGGTTCCAGACTGTAGCGCCTGGAACCGCACGGCCACCCCGGCCGGCCCAGATTTATCAGTTTAGATTCACAGTCAGGTAATTATTGAAAGATTATAAGTGAGCCACAATTTTATTGAGAGATTAGTTACGTTCTTATTGCGAAATTACGAAATTTATCTGTTGGTAGGTTACGCTAAAATGTGAATGCAATATACTTATTTTTTACTGTTGGGAGGTATTTGTAACTGTGTTACGCTGAATGTGAATGATATAAATAATTATCTTTTTACTGTTGGGAGGTTACAGAGTCCCTCTCAAATTACTTAGCACACGAGCTGCTATTCCAGAGAGTTACGCTTTCCGGCGTCGGCCCCGACAAACACGCGCCGTGGAAGCGGGCCACCCCACTGCCCACGCCGCTACGCCGGCGGCTTGGCGGAGAAGCCCTACGGTCGATATCCCGCCTGTGGGACGAGGAGTCAACATGGCGGAGAGCTTCATTAAATTAATCCGCAGCTTTTAAACGCCAGCGGCAAACAAGTTGCTGCCAGTAACTATTTGCACAATGCGTCGATTGGAAGCGATATCGAAACGCTATTTAGCGCCGCTGGAAGGAGAGTGGGGGTAGGGGGGTGGGGCGAATTGTGTATGGGGCGAATGAAATAACCGCGGGCGCAGCGGGATACACTCACGAGCCGCTGTTAATCAAAGCGAATGAACTCGAGCTGCTATGCGTTCCAGTAAGGCACTACTCGGACAAGAACCGCGGCAGTCGGTATGCGGTGGTTGTGGTGCACGAGAAATTGTGCGACGGTTCCGCGTCCGCAGGCGATTACTTTTCTTGCTTCTGGGTCCGTTTTTCTGTGAAATTTTAACTGTCAAACAGGGGCAGGAGATCTACACTTCCCGGTCAAAAAAATTGAAGCACCCGCGAGAAACTGCAGGACGTCATTTTAACTTCGTAAACTTACTCATCAAGTAAAGAAATGAAATGATGGTGCGGCTAAGGTGACCAGACGTCCGGATTAATCCGGACATGTCCTCCTTTTTAGCTCTTTGTCCGGGGTCCGGGCGGATTTTTACAGTGTCCGGCTTTTTCGCAAAGTTGAGCGTAGTACAGTTAAATTTACAATTCGTCCCGTTCTATTGCTCTTTTCCTAAATACTGTAACTATTGGCACAGCCTTCGTGATAAACACGCACGAAGGCGGTTTTAGTAGGTGGCACCAGGATCGTCGATGTTTTCGTTGACCTAACTATAAGAGAATTCAAATATCGATTATTCAAAATTTTCGTTTCATATCTTCGCTTTGTAGCCTTGGCTTCCTGTAGTGCACCTGTGATTTGTGAGTGTACTTTTTAACCGAGTGAGTTACGTAAAATATTTGGCAATGCCTAAACGAACGTGTACATTTTCTGATGTCCTTTCTTGCAAATATCCGGCTTTCAAGAAAAGGAGAAATGAATTTGAAGCGGGATGTAAGATATGTGGAGCTGGAACGTACGTCTCAGTGGCCAATAAAGGTAAGAAATAACTCGACAGGTTAACTGTCATGGTTTTATTTCATTGTTTCGTAGTCACTCAATTTATTTGCATTCGGAAGGTTAAAGTGGAGTTTACATGCCGTCAGCTGCTGTTTGAATTGTAGATGTTGGTAGCGGTGCGTCGAATGAAGGGATGTGAATGGTCCTACGTTCTTCACTTCGTAAACAATTCCGTGTTGTTGACATAACAGAACAATTGACGCCACGCTCTCACCACGATCAATGTTTTTAATTTTTTTATATTATAACCACCGCCTGACCATCAGTAACAATTAATTACTAGTTTTACCGGTAATTCCCGGAAGTCACTTGATTTGTCCAAAGCTGACAGGTGGTAACTTCAGCTGCAGCTGACCTGTTTGATGTGTCCTCTTTTGTCTTCCTTTGTCCTCCTTTTTGAAGCCGTTTGTCCTCCTTTTTAAACAATTGCATCTGGTCACCCTACGTGCGGCATTGTTGGCCGGGAGGCCACATCCGGGGAAGTTCGGCCGCCGGGTTGCAAGTCGTACTTCACGTGAGGCCACAGTGGGCGACTTGCGCGTTGTTGGTGATGGGTGACGATGAGGACAGCAGAACACCCAATCCACGAGCGGAGAAAATCTCCAACTCAACCAGGAATCGAACCCGGGCCGGCTGCGTGGTATGGAAACACGTTCCCACTCAGCTACGCAGGCTGACGGCTGGTACGTAAATGATCTGAGTTGCAATGTCGTGTGACATTAGAACGGCCACCGTTGTGCAGTAATGCTGGTCCTCTTTAGTGTAGTTTTTCCAACAGGACAATGCTCGTCTCTATGCGTGACGTCGAGATACTACTGTGGCCAGCAAGTTCACCAGATCTGTCTCCAATCAGAACATGTCTGGAACATCTCGGACGTCAACTCGGCCGCTTTGAGGCGTCCGCCGCCCGGAGTGGCCGAGCGCTTAAAGGCGCTACGGTCTGGAACCGCACGACCGCTACGGTCACAGGTTCGAATCCTGCCTCGGGGATGGCTGCGTGTGATGTCCTTAGGTTAGTTAGCTTTAAGTAGTTCTAAGTTCTAGGGGACTGATGACCTCAGAAGTTAAGTCCCATAGTGCTCAGAGCCGTTTCAACCATTTTTTTGAGGCGTCCACTATTTTAAGGACCAGGTACAACAGCTACGGACCAACTTGGCTCAGGAGAGGATGCAATGGCTGTATGGCATCATTCCCAACGGAATCAGTGAAGGTACTCAGGCCAGAGGAATTGCAACATCATACTGATAAGTCCGCTCATGCGGCCAAGTTCTGTATAAATTTGACTCGATTTTGTAATCACAGAAATAACATCACATACCCACTCAACCCGTTACGTTCCATTTATTTCCTCCTCTTATGGTACGCGGCTCACTCTCTTCTCGGGCAGTATGTCTGAAATACACTGTTTAATTCATAAAAGTCTTCATTGAATTTGACAGTAAATTACAGGTAACTACACACAAGAGTCAAAGAAACTGGTACACTTCCTTAATATCGTGTAGGGCTCCTGCGAGCAACACGACGTGGCATGGACTCGACTAACGTCTGAAATACTGAGGGAGCGAACAGACGCCGTGAATCCTGCGGGGCTGTCCATATATCCGTAAGAGTACGAGAGGGTGCAGATTTCTTCAGAATGGCATATTGCAAGATATCCCAGATATGTTCAATAATGTTCATCCCTGGGTAGTCAGGTGGCCAGCGGAAGTTTAAACTCGGAAGAGTGTTCTTCGAGCAACACTGTAGCAATTCTGAACGTGTGGGATGTCGCATTGCCCTACCGGAATTGTTCAAGTCAATCGGAATCCACAATGGACATGAATGGATGCAGGTGGTCACACAGGATGCTTCGTATACGTCACCTGCCTGAGTCGTATCTAGACGTATCAGGGGTCCCACATCACTCGAACTGCACACGCAACATTACAGAGCCTCCATCAGGTTGAAAAATCCCCTGCTGACATGTAGGGTCCATGCATTCATGAATTGGTCTCCATACCCGTACACGTCTATCGGCTCCATACAATTTGAAACGAGACTCGTCCGACCACGCAACATGTTTCCACTCATCAACAGTCCAATGTCAATGTTGACGGGCCTTGGCGAGGGGTAAAGCTGTGTCTCGTGCAGTCATCAATGGTACACGAGTGGGCGTTCAGCCCCGCAAGCGAGTATAAATGATGTTTCGTTGAATGGTTTGCACGGTGACACTTGTTGATGGCCCAGCACTGAAATCTTCACCAATCTGCGGAAGGGTTGCACTTCCGTTACTTTGAACGTTTCTCTTCAGTCGTCGTTGATCCCTTACGTGCAGGATATTTTTCCGGCAGCAGTGATGTCGAAGATTTGATGTTTTACCAGATTCCTGATATTCATGGTACACTCGTGAAATGACCGTACAGGGAAGCACCCATTTCATCTCTACCCCGGAGATGCTGTGTCCCATCGCTCGCGCGCGACTATAACAACACGTTCAAACTCACTCACATCTTGGTAACCTACCATAGCTGCAGCAGTAATCGATCCAACACTTGCGTCAGACACTTGTTGTCTTATACAGGCGTTGTCGACAGCAGCGCCGTATTCTGCCTCTTTATATATCTCTGTATTTGAATCCGCATGCCTATACCAGTTTCTTTGGCGCTTCAGTGTAGTTTTGCCTTTACTGAGTCAGTATCAAAACTAAAAATCCCGTAAAACCTTCACGTTGATGACGATTTGAACTCTGCTGGGTACAATGAGGTGTCTGAATGTCTGTCAGCAACCATTCACCCTCAAGAACCAAAAGAAGAGAAATATGTGATGTTGAACACTCGGATCAGCAGCGATCTCCACGTTTTAAGTCGTACGAAAGGCGTTCCATTTGGTTCAAGTCGGGACTCTCGGCGGTCCAGTCCACTTCAGGAATATTTTTGTGCCAAAACCATTGCCTCAAAATGGTTCAAATGGCTCTGAACACTATGGGACTCAACTGCTGTGGTCATCAGTCCCCTAGAACTTAGAACTACTTAAACCTAACTAACCTAAGGACATCAGACACATCCACGCCCGAGGCAGGATTCGAACCTGCGACCGTAGCAGTCCCGCGGTTCCGGCCTGCAGCGCCTCGAACCGCACGGCCACCGCGGCCGGCACCATTGCCTCACATGTGGTGGTTTATGACAGGGTACGTTGTCAGGCTGATACAAAGAATCGTTATCTCCGAATTAGTCCTGAACTACACGTAGTAAACAATGCTATAAAATATATTAATTTCCTTGCGAATTTATCGTTTCCTTAAATAAGGGGACTATGCACCAATCACGAAAAACACCTCCATAATGCAAAATTACCTCCTCCATACTTCAATGCTGCCACCACAAATGATGGCAGATAATGATCTTCACGCCTTCGCGAATACCAAACTCTTCCACTGGATTGCCACAGGGTACAGCGTGATTCATCACTGCATATCACTCTACTCATCCACTGTCCAGCCACGCTGACTTCAACCTGAAGCGTCGCATAGCACTGACTACAAAAATGTGTGCCTCATGAGGAGCTCCTCGACCACTGTATCCCCGATGGCAGTCATTGTGTACTGATACCACTTTTGCAAGTCACGAGTCATTCCTTCTGCTCATTTCGTGTCATTCATTAAAGGCCCCTTCGCGAAAGCTCGACGGCATCTGTCCACCACTACGTGAGTTCTGCCTGGTCTTGGATTAGCTGTGATTGCTACTCCACGTTTGCACGTTTCAATCACGTGACCAACAACGGATCGGGCAGCTTTAGAATGGTTTACAGAAGAATGCTGAAGATTAGATGGGTAGATCACATAAGTAATGAGGAGGAATTGAATAGAATTGGGGAGAAGAGGAGTCTGCGGCACAACTTGACTAGACGAAGGGACCGGCTGGTAGGACATGTTCTGAGGCATCAAGGGATCACCAATTTAGCATTGGAGGGCAGCGTGGAGGGTAAAAATCGTAGAGGGAGACCAAGAGATGAATACACTAAGCAGATTCAGAAGGATGTAGGTTGCAGTAAGTACTGGGAGATGAAGCAGCTTGCACAGGATAGAGAAGCATGGAGAGCTGTATGAAACCAGTCTCAGGACTGAAGACCACAAAAACAACAACAAATTCCCCTGACGTATCTGTTAGGGGTGATGTGAAATGATTGGTCTACCTTCTCCTTCTCTACTGACATCACAATACTCCTCCCCCCCCCCTTATTTTTTACTGGTGGGTCGTGAGATACACTATGTGATTAGAAGTATCCGGACACCCCCAAAAAGATACGTTTTTCATATCAGGTGCATTGTCCTGCCACCTATTGCCAGGTACTCGATATCAGCGAATGAGTAGTCATTAGACGTCGTGAGAGAGCAGAATCTGGCGCTTCGCGGAATTCACGGACTTCGAACGTGGTCACGTGATTGGGTGTCACTTCTATCATGCGTCTCTGCTTGACATTTCCAAACTTCTAAACATCCCTAGGTCCACTGTTTCCGATGTCATAGTGAAGTGGAAACGTGGAGGGACACGTACAGCACAAAACCGTAGAGGCCGCCCTCGTCTATTGACTGACAGAGAACGCCGACAGTTGAAGAGGGTAGTAATGTGTAATAGGCGGACATCTATCCAAACCGCCGCGCGGGATTAGCCGCGCGGTCTAAGGGCGCTGCGGTCATGGACTGTGCGGCTGGTCCCGGCGGAGGTTCGAGTCCTCCCTCGGGCATGGGTGTGTGTGTTTGTCCTTAGGATGATTTAGGTTAAGCAGTGTGTAAGCTTAGGGACTGATGAGCTTAGCAGTTAAGTCCCATAACATTTCATACACATTTTCATCTATCCAAACCATCACACAGGAATTGCAAACTGCATCAGGATCCACTGCCAGTACTATTACAGTTAGGTGGAAGGTGAGAAAACTTGGATTTCATGCTCGAGCGGCTGCTCATAAGCGACACATCACGCCGATAAATGCCAAACGACGCCTCGCTTGGTGCAAAGAGCGTAAACATTGGACGACTGAACAGTGGGAAAACGTTGTGTGGAGTGACGAATGACGATACACAATGTGGCGATCCGATGGTAGGATGTGGGTATGGCGAATGGCCGATGAACGTCATCTGCCAGCGTGTGTAGTGCCAACAGTAAAATTGGGAGGCGGTGGTGTTATAGTGCGGTCGTGTTTTTCCTGGAGGGGGCTTGCACGGTCTTGTTGTTTTGCGTGGCACTATCACAGCACAGGCCTACATTGTTGTTTTAAGCACCCTCTTGCTTCCCACTGGCGAAGAACAATTCGGGGATGGCGGCTGAATCTTTCAACACGATCGAGCACCTGTTCATAATACACGACCTGTGGTCACACGACAATAACATCCCTGTAATGGACTGGCCTGCACAGAGCCCTGACCTGAATCCTATAGATCACCTTTGGGATGTTTTATACCGCCGAGTTCGTGCCAGGCCTCACCGACCGACAGCGATACGTCTCCTCAGTGCAGCACTCCGTGAAGAATGGACTGCCATTCCCGAAGAAATCTTCCAGCACCTGATTGAACGTATGCCTGCGAGAGTGGAAGCTGTCATCAAGGGTGGTGTCAGCACCATACTGAATTCCAGCATTACCGTTCAGCCAGGTGTCAGCATTACCGTTCAGCCAGGTGTCCGGATGCTTTTGATGACGTGGTGTATAGACGTCAATTCTGCATTACATATGGGTGTCCGATTACTTTTGATCACATAGGTGTTTGTCACTTCATTTATGTCGTTGTGCACGATCCGTGTTGTGTATTCGCACAGAGCACGAGATAATTTGTCGTGGGGCTTGCAGTCCTGTTGCGCGGATATCAGGGTGAGCGGTTAGCGGCCGCCTAATGTGCAGTTGGATTGACGCGTCCGCCTAACGATCGCGCTGCCGGGGACAGAGACAGCAGCAGCTGAGTGGCCGCGTGTCGGCTGTCAGAGGGAGCCGCCCCGCTAACCCAGTCAACAGCGCTGCTGACGCCGCTCCAATCACTCCGGCTGCCGCTTCGACATCCAGCCTCACAACAAGGATCTACCTGTCAATTTACGACATAAGGGGTCTGTTCAAAGAAATCCGGACCATTCGTAATTTTGCGTACACATGGCTCTGTTCAATGTGTAACTGCCGGTCTGGTAGTCATTCTTCAGTGCTGTATTGAGCATAACGTTGTGTCGCACAGTTTGCGAATTTAGATATGGCAAAGTTAAAGGAGCAACGCTCTGCATTACATTTTGCTTGAAACTCAAGAAACGTTTACAGAGACGCACCAAAGGATGCCGGATCCCTACGGTGATGAGTGCGTAAGGGGACCACATCGTGGTTCAGGTCGACAAAAATCGATTTTCGGTTTTCATCAATTTTCGATACATATCGTTTTATTTAAGTACCCTGAAAAGAATTTTGCTGAAAAGAATTTTTTCGAGCATTTAAAGAGCATTTTCTTATCACGTGTGTTTATGTGCCACGCCCACTTTCCTGACATCCATTGTCAACCCACCCACTGTCAACTCTAAGCCATATGGAGATGCCATTATTAGCAAAATAGGAGTTGTTGAAATGGCTCTGAGCACTATGGGACTTAACTTCGGAGGTCATCAGCCCCATAGAACTTAGAACTACTTAAACCTAACCAACCTAACGACATCACACACATCCATGCCCGAGGCAGGATTCGAGCCTGCGACCGTAGCGGTCAGGCAGTTCTAAACTGTACCGTCTAGAACCGCTCGGCCACCCCGTCCGGCAAAATAGAAGGTGTAGGCCATGTTCAAAAACGTTTGGGAACCAGGCTGAGAAAACTGTTGATATGAGAGGAAAAAAATTAGTAGATGGAAAATTGTTGACCGGTCAGGGTCGGCTAACTAAAACTGAAATAGAAAACTTGCACGTATACTATGGGCAGGCAATTAGGAGAAATAAAGAAAATCTGGAGGTAATGAAGAGATATGTTTGGGCCATATTCTTCCATAAGTCCCCTACTGATGATAAGCCATGTCATGGATTGCGTCCATCAGGAGAAAATTAGTGGTGCAAAGACAATAGGGCTCAGGCAACTGGATAATCTTATTCTCACCAGCATTCTCTTCCTGCTGCTATTATTATAGCAATTAAACCTATTTTCAGAGACTTGGTTCATCCTGACCTTCTAAGGAAATGTCTGCATGGGCAGACACAGAACCCAGATGAATGATTCAACAGCATAATTTGGAACCGCCTTCCTGAAACTGTATTTGTAGGCATGCATACAATGAAACTAGGAGTTCATGATGCTGTTATTACGTTCAATTGTGGTAATATTGGAAAGTGATGGGTACTGAAAACGCTGGGAATTAATCCTGGCGAAAATATGATCGCTGGGCTGCCACATTGCGATAAAATGAGGATAGCCGATGCATACAGGTCTGCATCTAATATGGCCAAGGAAGCAAGGCAAACCCAAACATCCAGGAAGGTGAATAAAAGCTGGAAGACCTGCTAAAGGGCAAAGAAGGGCCATCATATCAGCAGCACAGTTTTAATTAACTGTAAGTAACAAATTTCAAAAGTTTTTTCTTTTAAGTCAATTTCCTGCAAACTAAAATTTTCAGTACATATGCCCCATTATTTCAGAAACTAAAATAGATAAATGAATGAAAATTTCAGAGACTCTGCATAACATAAAAAGCCACCTCTGGTACTACTTTCATTAATATTCCCCCATTAGGAAGATCACAAAAAATATTTTCTGCATAAAAGAACTTAATATTTTTTGTTAATAAATTTAAAAAAGTATTTCTTAAAAACTATAAAATGGATAAAGTAGATTTTAGATTTTAGTAGACTTGACTCTATTAGCATCATGTAACATACAGTAACAATATTAACGTCCTGCATCAAATAGTTTTTTTCAGAAATGGGTCAAATACTTGACTAAATTAACATGGGTTAGATAGGCAGAGTGTGGTCTCCTTAGCTGTACTCGGTGTTACGAATGATTCACACGATTTAAAAATGGCCGGACCGAAGCTAAAGATGACCTGATTCAGGACGTCTACCGACGTCGCTCATGTCAGGAACGTCAACGATATTGAGCGTGCCAGCAAAGACTGACTGTCCGAGAGATTGCAGAAAAATGTAGTATTTCAGTTGGATCATGTAATGAAATCCTGACACAGCATCTTGGAATGAATCGTATTGCCGCCAAGTTCGTCCCACGACTGGTCAGTCAAGACGAGAATGACCTCCGCCTCGCAATCTGTGAAGAGCTTTTGGATCGCGCAAATGAGAACGAGATGTTGCTTAAGAGAATCATAACCGGTGGTGAGACGTGGGTCTACGGTTGTAACATTGAGTCCAAGGTTTAGTCTTCACAACGGCTCGGGAAAGGTTCTCCAAGACCAAAAAAGAGCTCGTCAGATCAAGTCAAATGTCAAAGCCACGCTGACAGGTTTCTTATGACTTCGATGGTTAAAAAAAAAATGTTCAAATGTGTGTGAAATCTTATGGGACTTAACTGCTAATGTCATCAGTCCCTAAGCTTACACACGACTTAACCTAAATTATCCTGAGGACAAACACACACACCCATGCCCGAGGGAGGATTCGAATCCGCCGGGACCAGCCGCACAGTCCATGACTGCAGCGGCTAGACCGCTCGGCTAATCCCGCGCGGCTTTGAAGGTTGAAATGGCTCTAAGAACTATGGCACTTAACATCTGAGACGTTCCCTAGAACTTAGAACTAGTTAAACCTAACTACCCTAAGGACATCACACACATCCATACCCGAGGCAGGATTCGAACCTGCGACCGTAGCAGGAGCGCGGTTCCATTCTGAAGCTCCTAGAACCGCTCGGCCACAACGGCCTGCGACTTTGAAGGATTAGTTCATCATGATTTCGTGCCACAGGGACAAACTGTTATTCGATGGTACCTATCAGGTCGTGTTGCGACGCCTGTGAGAAAATGTGAGTACGCAACGGCCCGAAATGTGGCGAAACAATTCATGGCACTTGAACCACGATAACGCACGCGCGCGCACTTCCCTGTTGCTCCGTCACTACTGCACAAATAGTCACTTTGCTGCCTCATCCTCTGTACTCAGCGGAACTTGTTTTATTTCAGTTGTTGATAATCCATTTGAAAGGACGAACATTTGAAACGAGAGGCGAGATAAAACAAAATTCGCAGACGGCGTTTCGCGCGATGCAGAGAGAGTCATATCAAGAGTACGTCCATAAATAGAAAAGACCGTGGGAGCGGTGAATCGATTGTGGAGGAGAGTATTTCGAAGGAGAGCACGCACAACAAGTAGAAGATAAGCGCAGAAAAATTTTGTGGACAAAGTTCCGGAATCTTTTAAAAACAGAACTCGTTTGGTTACGGGGCGACAGAGAAATGCCGTTGGCTTTGGCCCTCCGACCGTCAGGAACAGAGGAACGTAAACGTTTTGTGCGGAACCGCTGGGATCTTGGTCGTGAGGCCGCACCTTATTCCCACGACTCCTCGGCAGCTCCTTTCTGCAGAGGTGTTGCAAACATTTATGAGAGAAATGCCGCTCGTCACACGTCGTGGCTATAGATCAGGAATGAGCCTGCATCTCGTGGTCGTGCGGTAGCGTTCTCGCTTCCCACGCCCGGGTTCGATTCCCGGCGGGGTCAGGGATTTTCTCTGTCTCGTGATGGCTGGGTGTTGTGTGATGTCCTTAGGTTAGTTAGGTTTAAGTAGTTCTAAGTTCTAGGGGACTCATGACCATAGATGTTAAGTCCCATAGTGCTCAGAGCCATTTGAACCATTTGAGCTCTGTAGAACCGAGGACTCGTGGCATTGCACGGTAGGTCTACATACAAACTGGTATCCATGACGATTCTTACATATCAATACAATGAGCGATAAATTAACAACAACCGCGTGGTCTCAGGCGCCTTGCCATGGTTCGCGCGACTACCCCCGTTGTTCCTTCGCGTCCTCCCTCCGGCATGGGTGTGTGTGTGTTGTCCTTAGCGTAAGTTGGTTTAAGTTAGATTAAGTAGAGCGTAAGCCTAGGGACCGATGACCTCAGCAGTTTAGTCCCTTAGGAACCTACCACAAATTTCCAAGTTAGCACTGAATATGAATCGTATATATACAGGGTGTTTCAAAAACGACCGGTATATTTGAAACGGCAATAAAAACTAAACGAGCAGCGATAGAAATACACCGTTTGTTGCAATATGCTTGGGACAACAGAACATTTTCAGGCAGAGAAACTTTCGAAATTACAGTAGTTACAATTTTCAACAACAGATGGCGCTGCGGTCTGGGAAACTCTATAGTACGATATTTTCCACATATCCACCATGCGTAGCAATAATATGGCGTAGTCTCTGAATGAAATTACCCGAAACCTTTGACAATGTGTCTGGCGGAATGGCTTCACATGCAGATGAGATGTACTGCTTCAGCTGTTCAATTGTTTCTGGATTCTGGCGGTACACCTGGTCTTTCAAGTGTCCCCACAGAAAGAAGTCACAGAGGTTCATGTCTGGCGAATAGGGAGGCCAATCCACGCCGCCTCCTGTATGTTTCGGATAGCCCAAAGCAATCACACGATCATCGAAATATTCACTCAGGAAATTAAAGACGTCGGCCGTGCGATGTGGCCGGGCACCATCTTGCATAAACCACGAGGTGTTCGCAGTGTCGTCTAAGGCAGTTTGTACCGCCACAAATTCACGAAGAATGTCCAGATAGCGTGATGCAGTAATCGTTTCGGATCTGAAAAATGGGCCAACGATTCCTTTGGAAGAAATGGCGGCCCAGACCAGTACTTTTTGAGGATGCAGGGACGATGGGACTGCAACATGGGGCTTTTCGGTTCCCCATATGCGCCAGTTCTGTTTATTGACGAAGCCGTCCAAGTAAAAATAAGCTTCGTCAGTAAACCAAATGCTGCCCACATGCATATCGCCGTCATCAATCCTGTGCACTATATCGTTAGCGAATGTCTCTCGTGCAGCAATGGTAGCGGCGCTGAGGGGTTGCCGCGTTTGAATTTTGTATGGATAGAGGTGTAAACTCTGGCGCATGAGACGATACGTGGACGTTGGCGTCATTTGGACCGCAGCTGCAACACGGCGAACGGAAACCCGAGGCCGCTGTTGGATCACCTGCTGCACTAGCTGTGCGTTGCCCTCTGTGGTTGCCGTACGCGGTCGCCCTACCTTTCCAGCACGTTCGTCCGTCACGTTCCCAGTCCGTTGAAATTTTTCAAACAGATCCTTTATTGTATCGCTTTTCGGTCCTTTGGTTACATTAAACCTCCGTTGAAAACTTCGTCTTGTTGCAACAACACTGTGTTCTAGGCGGTGGAATTCCAACACCAGAAAAATCCTCTGTTCTAAGGAATAAACCATGTTGTCCACAGCACACTTGCACGTTGTGAACAGCACACGCTTACAGCAGAAAGACGACGTACAGAATGGCGCACCCACAGACTGCGTTGTCTTCTATATCTTTCACATCACTTGCAGCGCCATCTGTTGTTGAAAATTGTAACTACTGTAATTTCGAAAGTTTGTCCGCCTGAAAATGTACTGTTGTCCCAAGCATATTGAAACAAACGGTGTATTTCTATCGCTGCTCGTTTAGTTTTTATTGCCGTTTCAAATATACCGGTCATTTTTGAAACACCCTGTATCAATAAAATGAGCGATAAATTAACAACAACCGCGTGGTCTCAGGCGCCTTGCCACGGTTCGCGCGCATACCCCAGTTGTTGCTTCGCGTCCTCCCTCCGGCATGGGTGTGTGTCTGTGTTGTCCTTAGCGTAAGTTGGTTTAAGTTAGATTAAGTAGAACGTAAGCCTAGGGACCGATGACCTCAGGTGTTAACTCCCATAGTGCTCAGAGCTATTTGAACCATTTGAATCCCCGGTTAGGGAGTTTCTAACAATTACATTGGCATACACACACTTTCGACACCTTACCAGTATCGGAAAAGAGGACACGAGGATGAAGCTTATAGTCTAAATGGTGGTTAATTATTAAAATAAATTCAGAGCTGTTTTCGAAAAAGTTACAGAAACGAATGACAACCTCTACAACTCGCTATTACCTATCAAAGCAAGTTGCCATGCCGAAAAAAATAAACAAGTAGCGCGATTTTTGGTTGTATGCACGTAACAGAGACGTTGCTCTGTACCTCTTGTAAGTAGTCTGTTTAGGTGTTTATATTGCTAACGTGACCTAGCGCTCTGTATAAAAATCGCTGGCTGTGCTGTGTGCAGTCTGTGGCTGGTTGGCATTGTTGTAATATTCGCTATTGTAGGACCTAAGGAGATCACACACATCCATGCACGAGGCAGGATTCGAACCTGCGACCGTAGCGGTCGCGCGGTTCCAGACTGAAGCGCCTAGAACCGCTCGTTCACATCGGCCGGCCCGTAAAATAACAATTTTAAACTTTAAACAAATATAATCAAAATAAAAAACAGACTAATTACGAATGTTTAGATATATCAATTAGATATACTGAAGGACACTGTGTACAGCTTATTCTCCAAAAATAGTATTTCAGAAATTAGCGTTATTACACATAGACGTATGTAGCTGGAAGGCTTCTTTTAATTTGTGGCGTAACAAAAGTTTTCATTTTTGAAAAATAATTAAGAATGGTGGGTATTCTGCAAAATTTCGAATTATTACAAAATTCGACTGCACAGTTTTCAAGAACATTGATCACATATTAGCTTTTTATATGAGAAACATATTTTTATACATCATCATTTCGAAGATATTCCCTCCGAACCTAGAACTGCAAATTACCTTTCAGGGTGTGTTTTCCCCTTAAAACTGAAAATGGGCACAACTGCCCCCTCTACACGCCCATCGAGTTTCATCAGGGTCGTTTACTGACACTTGGAAATGTTCCCTTGTCAGTGAGTCACAGAAAGGCGTTAACTGTTACTAAGTGTAACTGCAATAAACTTACCTCTAGTAAAAAAAAATAATATTTTGTGGACGTAAAACGATTGTAGAGCACTCTGAGAATTCCTGGCAGTATGAAACTGTCTGCCAGACTAGGACTCTAATGTGGAGTCCTTGTCCTTTGCGGCAAGCGCCCTTACCGACCCAACGACCCGAGTCCCGCCCTAACAGATAACTTTCGCCAGTACCCCATCTCCTACCTTCCAAACTTCCCAAGAGCTCTGCTGCATACTTCACGGAAATACCTGGAGGAAAGGATACTCCAGAGCGATAGCTCACGAAGAGCCAAGGGGATTGTTTCCAGAACTAATCTTACATTCTGCAGCGACGTGCATACAGATCTGAAACTTTCTGGTAGACTAAAGCTGAAAGCTGTGATTGCAACGGGTGCGTCGTGTGGACAACCCTGCAGGATTCGTGTGTCAGTTTCCTCCAGCACTGCTTCAGACGTTAGTCGAGTCGATGCCTAGGTCGTGTTGCGGCACTTTTGCGTGCTCGCGGGGGCCCTACACAATATTTCTTTGGGCCTTCAGTGTAGGTGGCTGAATAGCATACAAAAGCCAATAAAAGAATACAAGAAACCCAAGTAAAGAATTTCCACGTGCCTTGTTCAGGTCCACGTCTCCACGCTGGCTCGTGCAACAGCAGCTGAACCGACAATCTAAGGATAAATTCGCAAAATGCGTAGCTATTCAGAATTTACTTAACACACTTTTACGCCGCGATGAACTGGAGGTTGTAACAGAATTTATGCGGTCTTGAGTATTGATTAACGCTCTGGCAAAGTTTTAGTGCCCGCTCGCTGCCTTGGAGCAGCAAGATACGGCGACCGGCAACACGATTACGCCCGTAATCTGTAGCGACCGTAGCTGTCTCGTTCCACTGCAGGGTCTGAATTTACGACCCACTGCATTATATAAATTTATATTCCACTGAACCAGCTGCAGCCCGGCGTTTCTTATTCCTATGCGCTCCACAGCGTAACACGGAGGGTAAATGCTTTCTGTTCGCCTCTTTAGCCACGTGGTGAGAGCATCTAACGGCTATGCGGAGTACTCGGGTTCTATTCCCGGCACCGCCGCGGACCTTTCCTCGGTGTTGGGGACTGGATCGGGGAACGGAGTGCACTGGGTCTCGGAACTTGTACGAGCGGCTCCGTCTCCTTCTCAGGGATGGGATTTGTGTTCCTCGTCTGTCCGCCTCTCTAGTGCTGAGGCGCGGCGCTTGATATCGCGCCTAAATCAAGTCACGGTAGCGGCCAGACTGCTGGTTACCGCATGACAAATACCCTCCGATCCAGCAGCTAGCTGCAAGTAGTTAAGACTGTCGCCGAGAGGTGTCAGCTTCTTACGGACTGCGAAATTATCAAGTAGTTGAAACATGTTTTGGAAAAATAGCTGTAATGATTATTATTACGACTTTCATCAATTATTGTTAATTTTTTTTAATGTGAATGATGGCGTGAATGGAAAGTAAGATATCAAATGAATATTGTTATGTGTATTGACCGAGTAGGCGTTAGCGTAAGACCGAGCGGGGTGGCGCAGTGGTTAGCACACAGGACTCGCATTCGGGAGGACGACGGTTCAATCCCGCGTCCGGCCATCCTGATTTAGGTTTTCCGTGATTTCCCTAAATCGCTCCAGGCAAGTGCCGGGATGGTTCCTTTCAAAGGGCACGGCGGACTTCCTTCCCTGTCCTTCCCTAATCCGATGAGACCGATGACCTCGCTGTCTGGTCTCCTTCCCCAACCAACCAACCGTTAGCGTAAGAACTGTGATTGTACAGAGAGGAACTGAATTATACTTTCAGGAGACTTTTGTAATGCACAAGTAGCCAGTTCGTGGAACTGAGAAAACAAGAGATATTTCACGGTAATTCTCTTATTTGAAGAGGGAGTTATTTCAATATTTATGGATTTCGAAATTTTTTCATTTCGTAAATTGCTCAAAAAAGCTATTAAGCCGTGTTTGGTCAAAGGTAAAGGACGTGGGATTGCGCGGTTGAATACCAATACACGACTGACTATGATGTTTATCAGCCCATATGAAGACAGTACGTTCACGCGTAATTTGTGGCCTAAGGAATTGCTTTGGGAAGTCCAAAGATCGGAGCTCAGCCATCATGATGTTCGCTGCATATATATAGGGAACTCCTAATAGATAATACTGCAGAATAATGATTAAAACTTGACCGTAGAATGCTGCATAGTGGACGCGATCGTGTGAGGACAGCGATCATGTGAAACTCCGATTTTACTGACACGGGAACATCCCCATCGCACCCCCCTCACATTTAGTTATAAGTTGGCACAGTGGATAGGCCTTGAAAAACTGAACACAGATCGATCGAGAAAACAGGAAGAAGTTGTGTGGAACTATGAAAAAATAAGCAAAATATACAAACTAGGTCGTCCACGCGTAAGATAGGCAATATTAAGGGCAATGTGAGGCGAGGAGTTCCGTGGTCCCGTGGTTTGCGTGAACAGCTGCGGAACGAGAGGTCCTTGGTTCAAATCTTCCCTCGACCGAAAATTTTAACTTTTTATTTTCAGTTTATGTGAAAAACTCTTATGTTTTCATCACTTTTTTTGGGAGTGATTATCACATCTACAAGAAAACCTAAATCGGCCAAGGTAGAAGAATCTTTTTACCCATTCACCAAGTGTACAAGTTAGGTGGGGCGACAACATATTCATGTCATGTGACGCATATGCCGTCACCAGTGTCGTATACAAAATATCAGACGTGTTTTCCTGTGTAGGAATCGGTTGACTTATGACCTTGCGATCAAATGTTTTCGGTTCCCATTGGAGAGGCACGTCCTTTCGTCAAATAATCACACGGTTTTGCGGTGCGGTCGCAAAACACAGACACTAAACTTATTACAGTGAACAGAGACGTCAATGAACGAACGGACAGATCATATCTTTGCGAAAATAAAGAAAGCAAAATTTTCAGTGGAGGGCAGATTTGAACCAAGGACCTCTCGTTCCGCAGCTGTTCACGCTAACCACGGGACCACGGCGCTCCTCGCCTCACATTGCCCTTAATATTGCCTATCTTACGCGTGGACGACCCAGTTTGTATATTTTGCTTATTTTTTCATAGTTCCACACAACTTCTTCCTGTTTTCTCGATTGATCTATGTTCAGTTTTTCAAGGCCTATCCATTGTGCCAACTTATAACTAAATCTGAGGGGGGTGCGATGGGGATGTTCCCTTGTGAGTACACTGTGACTCTTGGGGAACCAAAATCCGAGTAGCATGTTACACAAGTCGTGACCGCAGACTGAACATTCGTTGTGGTCACATGTTAAAATATTTGAGTGAGTATTCTGTCACAGATGATCCGTTTGGTAAACCTTTTGGTAAGGGGTTCGGCTGATTACCACAAGCTGGCTGTTACGAGTGACAATGATTTCGTGTGACTGCTGAAACTTGCACTTAACATTAGCGCGGGCTTGGCAGTGTTTTTGTACCAAACAAGTGCCAGTATATCTAAGTTTTCACTCACAAACTACCTTCCACTCAAGTGCTCAGTTAACCTGATACTGAAAACATTTGCTGCACTCGTTGGGTTCGTGTGATGCTACAGGTTCTACTACAGCTATTCGAGAAGAGGAACATCATCTGTTTTTAAGATGATGATGATGATGATGATGTTTGGTTTGTGGGGCGCTCAACTGCGCGGTTATCAGCGCACGTACAAATTCCTAACCTTTGCTCAGTCCAATCTCGCCACTATCAGGAACGACAATGAAATGATGTGGACAACACAAACACCCAGTCATCTCGAGGCAGGTGAAAATCCCTGACCCCGACGGGAATCGAACCCGGGACCCCGTGCTCGGGAAGCGAGAACGCGACCGCGAGACCGCAAGCTGCGGACTGTTTTTAAGAGGCAAGACGTGTGGACCGTGTCTGCTGAAGAATAAATCACCGCAAGGTGAGTGAACATTATTTCTGTAGGACCAGCATACAGTAACCGCGACATTGCAGCGTTATCCCATTCAAAATGTTTATGTTTCGTGTAACTGAGGCTGGACATGGGTACCCTTGCCCGGTATTCACCTTGTCGGATGTTGGGAACCCCCATAAAAACCACATCGACAGTAGACGCCAAACTGACCTTATGTGGTCAATCAGTCAGGTGATTTCGACCCGGGGCCGGAGCAAAGCTCTGAATTCTGCAAATGGTGCGCTATCATGCGCTGCTGTCCGGGAAGGTCAAAATCTTCAGGCCACTACTGCGTATAAAAACTAATAACGAAAGCTGTACAGCATATACAGGTGGGGACAATAAAACTGGTACAGAAAATATTCGTAAGACTGATCCTTGTTAATGAACCGGAGGACTGCCCTTCATGGAAAATGCTGTAACTCATGATTTCGATGCAAAAATGTGTGTGAAATCTTATGGGACTTAACTGCTAAGGTTATCAGTCCCTAAGCTTACACACTACTTAACCTAAATTATCCTAAGGACAAACACACACACACCCATGCCCGAGGGAGGACTCGAACCTCCGCCGGGAGAAGCCGCACAGTCCATGACTGCAGCGCCTTAGACCGCGAGGCTAATCCCGCGCGGCTTAACACACGTATCAACAAGTGTTGTGTCGTACCGATTTCTGCGCGATGAGCTACCAGCACTATAGGAGAACGTTACACTCGTAGGAGGACAACGACTGCGATTTACGCACAACGGGGTACCAGCCCATTTTCTACGGGTCGCGCAATTGTACTTCACCGCAAAGTTTCATGGGCGATGCATTGGTCGAGGAACTCTTGCAGCATGGACTCCCCGTTCAGCAGTCCTGAATTCCTTGGATTTTTGGCTGTGGGGACATTTACAGGCATTGGTGTATGTCCAACCCATCGAGAGCGTTTCGACGTTACAGGAGCGTGTGATCGATGCACGTGATGCAATCCGAATGGATCCAGGCCTCTTAGATAGAGTGCTTCGTTCTTTGTAAAGAAGGGCTAAAGGATGCGTGTTAACTACACGCAGCGTTGCCTGCAGCGTCTACCTCTACCTAACAGACAAGGGGGAGTGAGAGAACATACCGACGGGCATCTCAACAGGTGTCTCGTTCCGCACATTCCTTATACGAATATTTTTTCTAGTTTTGACCAACGCTACATCCACTAGGAATATGAGACTATGTTTTTACACAATTTTGTATACGAAAGTATTATCTGTGAACAGATTGTGCCAATTGATCATGTTGTCCGCCGCGCGGGGTAGCCGCGTGGTCTGAGGCGCCTTGTCACGGTCCGTGCGGCTCCCCTCGTCGGAGGTTGGAGTCCTCCCTCTGGCATGGGTGTGTGTGTTGTCCATAGCGTAAGTTAGTTTAAGTTAGATTAAGTTGTGTGTAGGCTTAGGGAGCGATGAACTCTGCAGTTTGGTCCCATAAGACCTTACCACAAATTTCCAAATTTCCATGTTGTCCACGTGACGATCTATGCACATCGGAAACAGAAACTGTGCTAAAACACTCCTTTCTGAGTTCTCTGGAACCTACTTTTAAAAAATGTTTCAAATGGCTCTGAGCACTATGGGACTTAACATCTGTGGTCATCAGTCCCCTAGAACTTAGAACTACGTAAACCTAACTAAACTAAGGACATCACACACATCCATGCCCGAGGCAGGATTCGAACCTGCGACCGTAGCAGTCGCGCGGCTCCGGACTGAGCGCCTAGAACCTACTTCTACATCTGATGATTTGCGCCAACACAAAAATGTGAGTTTCTCTACAATGCAGGTGACATAAAAAAGGGCATCATTTAAATGGCTCTGAGCACTATGGGACTTAACATCTGTGGTCATCAGTCCCCTAGAACTTAGGACTACTTAAACCTAACTAACCTAAGGACATCACACACATCCATGCCCGAGGCAGGATTCGAACCTGCGACTGTAACGGTCGCGCGGTTCCGGACTGAGCGCCTGAACCGCCAGATCACCGCTGCCGGCTCTATCATTTAAATGAAAAGATCTTAATATTCACATTATTTACAAGTAAAGGGTTGAATATCGATGTTAACCTAATTGCATTTCTCTCAAACAGAAATACGGTAACCGAGCGAGGTAGCGCAGTGGTTAGCACAATGGTCTCGCGTTCGGGAGGACGACGGTTCAATCCCGCGTCCGGCCATCCTGATTTAGGTTTTCCGTGATTTCCCTAAATCGCTCCGGGCAAATGCCGGGATGGTTCCTTCGAAAGGGCACGGCCGACTTCCTTCCCCGTCCTTCCCTAATCCCATGAGACCGATGACTTCGCTGTCTGGTCTCCTTCCCCAAACAACCCAACCCAGAAATACGGTACATGTAGCTAACCAAACAATTATTTCCTCTGTTGGCAGACTAGTGAAAATGCCTCAAATAATGAATTAAATTATGTTTGGCAAAACAATCGTGGCTGCAAAAGACGATGACAGATATTACTTTCTTACAAAATAAAGAGCATAGGAAATATCGACTTATGAAGTGCATCGAGTATTCAGGTAACGTGAGTCAACTTGAATGTTTCACGACTATCTGGGTACTGAATGCGGATAAGGATAGTTTGTTTTGCATAAGAAACCTACAGACTTTATTTACAAGAATTATATCCGCATTTGCGAATATGGTGAAACTCTAGCTGCACACGTGATCGGTGAGAATGAAAATATGTGTCGGACCAGGTCTAGAACCCGGATATCGCTCTGTATGTGAGCAATCGCTTTAAGCACTTGGGCTATCCGTACACGCTCGCTGTATAGACCCAAACTTCCATATACCGTACATCCTATGCTCGCACGGATGCTGTGAACCCGTGGAGAAAGAGACGTATGATTGAAGTCGCGGCCCAGCTTTTAGGCATGGCAACTGCCAATCAATTCTGCATCTGTAATTTCACCATATTCGAAAATGAGAATATAATTCTTGTATTTAATACAGCTGACGATCGTAGCAGTGCCTGTTCCTTCAGACGTCCATGCATGTCGGAAGGGCATTGCAGGGTATATCGAACCAACACAGGCACTGCGACGTAATAAATCCTTATTTTATTTGTTACTATCGCTGTAAATTTAAACATACAGTTTCCGCATACAACTGACAAACAAAATTAGGAATTAGAGAAATTAGCAACGAGGCACACCGGGCAAAAATTACTCGGCCCCAGAAACCCATCACGTTAATACTATCTAACAGCGCATCTAGCCTTGATAGCGGGCTCTGTACGGTGAGCAGAGCCGACAACTATCTTCAGATATGCCATATCCAGCTGAAGACACTGACTGATCAGTAGATCCTGAACAGTTACCCAACTGCGGGGTTGCTGACTGTCACATTTCGCACGCCAAACCGTCTCCCGCATTTTCTACAGCATTCAGATGGGGTGATTTAGCAGGACAAAAGAAGCGCAGCGCTGAATAGAATGAGCAAAACATGGACTGAGAGTAAATCGAAGAGAAATGAAAGTAATGAGAGGTAACAGAAAAGAGAACATAACGATTGATGGCCAGGGAGTTTATGAAGTTACGTTCTGCTACCTAGGCGGCAAAACACCAATGTCGGTTGGAGCAAGTGTGACATAGAAGCAGACTAGCAATGGCAGAAAGGGCATGCCTGGCCAAGAAAAGTCTACTATGTCAAACATGGGCTTAATCTGAGGAGGAATTTTCTGAGAATGTACAATTGGAACACAGAACTGTGTGGTACGGAAACATGGGGAAAACCAAAAAAGAAAACAATCGAAGCCCCAGAGACGTGGTTCTACAGAAGAATGTTGAAAATTAGGTGGATTGATAAAGTAAGAGGAAAGGAAAATGTGCAGAACACTGGTAAGGAAAAGGGGCAGGATGATAGGACATCTGTTACTTACTAGATGGTGCTGTAGAGGGCAAACACTGTAAAAGGAGATTGGAATCCATCCAGCAATAATTGAGGATGTAGGTTGCAAGTGCTACCCTCAGATGAAGAGGTTAGCACAGGAGTGGAACTCGTGGCAGGCCACATCAAACGAGTCTAAAGTCTGATGACTCAAAACAGAAGCGTAAAGAATATTCATCAAACCAGCGCTGTGAATATAGCTGTTGACATCTTCGAAGAATAGAGTACACGCTGTGCATACTAATCATCAACAAGTAGAAGAAGCTTCAACAATACACGCGTCCAGTCCACCACTGTCCAGTTTCTGTGCTGTTTGGTCCACTGAAGGTGTACAGTTTTAACTGCCGTTGCCAGCAGTGGCCTTTCTCGAAGTGCTCGATACCAAGCATCCATTGCACAGAAGTTCTCTTCGCAATGTACACTCGAGAACATACCTTCACCGAGGAGTCAAGCAGTATATTGCTCCCTCCTACGTATATCTCGCGACGAGACCATGAGGATAAAATCAGAGAGATTAGAGCCCACACAGAGGTATACCGACAATCCTCCTTTCCACGAACAATACGAGACTCGAATAGAAAGGAGCACCGATAGAGGTACTCAAGGTACCCTCCGCCACACACCGTCAGGTGGTTTGCGAAGTATGAATGTAGATGTAGATGTAGGTATGGACTCGACTAATGTCTGAAGCAGTGCTGCAGGGAACTGACACCATGAATCCTGCAGGGCTGTTCATAAACCCGTAAGAGTACGAGTGGGTGGAGATCTCTTTTGAGCAACACGTTGCAAGGCATCCCACATATGCTCAATAATGCTCATGTCTGGGGAGTTCGGTGGCCAGCGGAAGTGTTTTAAACTCAGAGAGTGTTCCTGCAGCCACTCTGTACAAATTCTGGACGTGTGGGGTGTCACGTTGACCTCCTGGAATTGCCCAAGTGCGTCGGAATGTGCAATGGACATGAATGGATGCAGGTGATCAGACAGGCTGCTTACGTACGTGTCATTTGTCAGAGTCGTATCTAGACGTATTAGGGGTCACATATCACTCCTATTGCACACCCTCCACACCATTACAGTGTCTCCACGAGCTTGAACAGTTGCCTTCTCACATTCAGGGTCCATGGATTCATGAGGTTGTTTCCATAGCAGTATACGTCCATCCGCTCGATACAATTTCAAACGAGACTCGTCCGACGAGGCAACATGTTTCCAGTCATCAACAGCCCAATGTCGTTGTTGACGGACCCAGGTGAGGTATAAAGCTTTGTGTCGTGCAGCCATCAAGGGTCCACGAGTGGGCCTTCGGCTCCGAAAGCCCATATCGATGATATTTCGTTGGATGGTTGGCACGCTCTCACTTGTTGACGGCCCAGCATTGAAATCTGCAGCAATTTTCGGAAGGGTTGCACTTGTGTCACGTTGAAAGATTCTCTTCTGTCGCCGTTGGTCCAGTTCTCGCAGGATCTTTTCCCGGTCGCAAAGATGTCGGAGATTTGATGTTTTACAGGATTCGTGATATTCACGGTAACCTCGTGAAATGGTTGTACGGGAAAATCCCCACTTCATCGCTACCTCGGAGATGCTGTGTCCCATCGCTCGTGCGCCGTCTATAACGCCACGTCCAAACTCACTTAAATATTGATAACCTACCACTGTAGCAGCAGTAACTGATGTAATAACTGCTCGAGACTCTTGTTGTCTCATATAGGCGTTGCCGACTGCATCGTCGTAATCTGCCTGTTTACATGTCTCTGTATTTGAACAAGCATGCGTATATCAGTTTCTTTGACGCTTCAGTGTATTTTCTGTCGTCTTCGGAGTAACGTGTGTGTATCATTAACCCCATCCCTTGAACTGTGCAAGCTGCTGTCTTCTCCGGAGTCGATCTGAGTTGGGTTGCTGTTTGGTTTAACCTTGGCTTCAGTCGGCCACCTCTTGTGTTGTCCGGATCTTTGTTACATCTCTCTTTTGTTTTGATTCGAGCCGCTGGTAGCTCGGTGCTTCCATATTGCATGTGGTGTCACAAAGGCACTGTGCTATTTCGCGCCGGACTTACTTTCTCCTCCAGTGTGTGTTTATCGACACTACTTCTGGACAAGTGGTATAGAGTCAGCTGTTCTAGTACTGTCGGCGCTAGGGCCACGCCTTGCAGAAGACGACGCCACTCTGCCGGGTGTCTGGACGTCCCAATCTGCGACAACCAGGGGACGACAGCTCTGCAAATGGCTTGCCAAATCGAGAGTTACGTAAAGCAGTTATACACAAGTGAAAGTATGTCTTGAAGGTGTGATTTGGGGTATCTCTCAAACAGTTGTTTGTTTTCTTAAAGGGTTCACAGCTCAAAAGTTTTCCCTTTTGTTTAACTTAAATAAATTGTAAGATTTTATTAATTATGGTGAAATCACTGACTTAAATATTTTAAATCGGTTATACATAACTGAAGGCTTGTCTTGAAAGTATATGTAGTAGGCGTGTCTCGTAAATGGTTGTTTTCTTGAATGGTTAATACCTGCGTTTTAAAAAAATTCCTGTTGAGTTGAAACTGAGAGAAAAATTGTAAGTTTTGATAAACATTCTGGACTGATTGGGAGTTTAAAATCTTAAGGATTTGGTACGTATTTGCTACATTGAAAGGCTCTGAGCACTATGGGACTTAACATCTGAGGTCATCAGTCCCCTAGATCTTAGAACTACTTAAACCTAACTAACCTAAGGACATCACACATATCCATGCCCGAGGCAGGATTCGAACCTGCGACCGTAGCAGTCGCGCGGTTCCGGACTGAAGCGCCTAGAACTGCTCAGTCACCGCGGCCGGCTACATTGAAAGGAAAGCACCCTTTTTTATGGGGGGGAGGGGTAGAGAGTCTCTTAAATTGTTTTCTTTCCTCTTCAGTCGTTAACACTTCTGTTAAGCATTGAGCATCTGTGAAGGTTTCTCAAGGGGTTTTGTTTCAATAAAGTGTGCAAACTAAAGGAAGAAAGATGTTTACCCTGAACCTTGCCTAGCCGTCCCACGTTCCTTCAACTTGTTTGTAAAACTGTTATGCCGTTTTTTTGGCCATGTGAGCCTATTCACGGACACGTTCAAACATAATAGCTGCTATCTGCCATTGTCATCACGTCTCCACACTGACGCACTACGATGATTCCACTCAACCGATTGACACATACTCACCATTTTTGAGCCGTGCCTTACGTCAAGAAAACGTTGCTCTTTTTTTATGCTCGTTATTGATATACTCCTATTGGTTAATATTTTTCCACAGCTCTTCCGTAAACAAAATGTTCTTATTTTATATATGGGAATGGGATAAATTATTCAAGTATTGGTTACGTATTACGAGGGGCATTCAGTAATTACTGCAACACATTTTTTCCTCGCCGATTTCGGTTAAAAAATGGGGAATTTGTTGTGGGACAAGGTGGAATATTCCCGATTCAGCTCCTATTATTTCGTTATATACCAACAGGTGGCGGTGCTATATGTAGCCTTGAAAATGGCGTTTGTAAAGGAGCTGAGTTCCAGGCAGAGGGCTGTCACTGAGTTTCTTTTGGTGGAAAACCTGAGCATCAGAAATACTGCAGAATGTCTACGGATCCCTGACGGTGAATAAAAGCATGACGAGTCGTTGGGCAAGGCGTCTGTCGTCATCGCAACAAGGTCGCGCTAACTTGCCCTGTCTGGCTGCGACTCATGCAGTGTTGGAACGTGCGGACACTCTCATTCGAGGTGATCGACGTATCACAGCCAAACACCTCGCTGCTCACCTGGACGCGTCTGTTCGTGGTGCTCACAAAACTTCATTGGACTCTTATTCCTCTTCCACCTTACAGCCTGGATCTCGCACCTTCTGGCCATGCGTTTGGCCGAATGAGAGGATGCAGTTCATGGGAAACAGGAAGACGTTCGCTCCGACATTCAACAGCAGAGTGGCACTGGTCGAGCACACCGGCCCTCCCACCTACGTGGCGTAAGGGCCAGTCATTGAAAGAGATTATGTTGAATAATAGAGTTTCGTAGCCAAAAGAGAGGGCAGTAATATGCTGTATTGGAATCCTGGATAAAAAAAAACCTGCTTTCAGAAAAAAACAATCGTGTTGCATTACTTCCTGAACGCCCTTCCTAAATGTTTGCAGCATCAGAAGATGTACTCTATTGGCCATTAAAATTGCTACAAGACAAAGATGACGTGCTATAGACGCGAAATTTAAGACGCTGTGATTTGCAAACGATTAGCTCTTCAGAGCATTCACAGAAGGTGGGCGCTGGTGGCGACACCTACAACTTGCTGTCATGAGGAAAGTTTCCAACCGATTTCTCATACACAAACAGCAGTTGACCGCCGTTGCTTGGTGAAACGTTGTTGTGATGCCTCGCGTAAGGAGGAGAAATGCCTACCGTCACGTTTCGACTTTGATAAAGGTCGGATTGTGGCGTATCTCGATTACGATTTATCGTATCGCGACACTGCTGCTCGCGTTGGTCGAGATCAGACTGTTAGCAGAATATGGAATCGGTGGGTTCAGGAGGGCAATACGGAACGCCGTGCTGTATCCCAACGGCCTCGTATCACTAGCAGTCGAGATGACAGGCATCTTATCCGCATGGCTGTAACGGATCGTGCAGCCATGTCTCAATCCCAGATGGGGACGTTTGCAAGACAACAACCATCTGCACGAACAGTCGACGAAGTTTGCAGCAGCGTGGACTATCAGCCCGGAGATCATGGCTGCGGTTATCCTTGACGCTGCATCACAGACAGTGCCTGCGATGGTGTTCTCAACGACGAACCTGGGTGCACGAATGGCAAAACGACATTTTTTCGGATGAATCCAGGTTCTGTTTACAGCATCGTGATGGTCGCATCCGTGTTTGGCGACATCGCGGTGAACGCGGTACACGCAGCGTGTATTCGTCATCGCCATACTGGCGTATCACCCGGTGCCATTGGTTACACGTGTCGGTCACCTCTTGTTCGCATTGAAGGTACTCTGAACAGTGGACGTTACATTTCAGATGTGTTACGATGCGTGGCTCTACCCTTCATTCGATCCCTGCGAAACCCTACATTTCAGCAGGATAATGAACGACCGCATGTTTCAGGTCCTGTTCGGGCCTTTCTGGATACAGAAAATGTTCGACTGCTGCCCTGGCCAGCACATTCTCCAGATCTATCACCAATTGAAAACGTCTGATCAATGGTACCCGAGCAACTGGCTCGTCACAATACTCCAGTCACTACTCTTGATGAACTGTGGTATCGTGTTGAAGCTGCATGGGCAGCTGTACCTGTACACGCCATCCAAGCTCTGTTTGACTCAATGCCCAGGCTATCAAGGTCGTTATTACGGGCAGAGGTGGTTGTTCTGGGTACTGATTTCTCAGGATATATGCACCCAAATTGCGTGAAAATGCAATCACATGTCATCAGTTCTAGTATAATATATTTGTCCAATGAATACCCGTTTATCATCTGCATTTCTTCTTGGTGTAGCAATTGTAATGGCCAGTTGTGTTCTAGGTATTAGCTGAATGACGCGCTCACAGCCAAATGTCAGGACTCTTAACCTCGTATTTATAATGTGTCGCTGTACACTTTCTGCTACAAAGAGAACTAACACGTATACGATACCTTGATCCGCTACTTCAAATATCTGCTAGGATCCAGTCCTTGATGCTTACCTGTAACACAAAAAGAAAGTCCATGTCATTAAGAAAATGTTACGTTTAAGTGCTGCGCACGAGAGTTCCAACTTTAATAGTGGCAACTACTTATTTATAACTTACACAAAATTGACACATGTTTCGAAGTTTTACATTCTTCAAAGGAGTATTTATAGCCCGTTGCCAGCGATACGGAAGTCGTAGGATACCCTTAGCAGCTCGAGTTGAGTTGGTGGTTGCAGTGGGGCGACGTATTGTCTGACGAATCCTTGTAACAGTTCTGAAGCGAATCCCACTATGTGCCTCTGCGAATTTAGAAATCAAGTTGACCTCTCAAGAGCTTGTCCTGGGAATGTCATGGATGGGCACAATGCTTCCCTGCCTCATCGATCTAACAAATCAGTCAGTACTTGAAGCCGGTCGGACTGGCCGAGCGTTTCTAGGCGCTACAGTCTGGAACCGCGCGACCGCTACGGCCGGAGGTTCGAATCCTGCCTCGGGCATGGATGTGTGTCATGTCCTTAGGTTAGTTAGGTTTAAGTAGTTCTAAGTTCTAGGGGACTGATGACCACAGCAGTTAAGTCCCACAGTGCTCAGAGCCATTTGAACCATTTGTTAGAACTACTTCGCACGCACACTGAAAAAGGCGACACTGTTATATGAGAATCTCTTCCACTTTTTCAACGATTACCTATACCTATGACATATCAGGCAAATGGAGCATATTTCCAACATTAAAATTTGTATCCTGCATTGCGCCTTGTACTTCGGGTGACATTATTATCGACATACACTGAAGAGCTAAAGAAACTGTTACACCTACTTAATATCGTGTAGGGCCCCACTTATCAATAGTCCAATGTCGATGTTGACGGGCCCAGGCGAGGCGTAAAGGTTTGTGTTGCGCAGTCGTCAAGGGTACACGAGTGGACTTTTAGCTCCGAAAGCCCATATCGATGATGTTTCGTTGAATGGTTCGCACGCCGACACTTGTTGATGGCCCATCACTGAAATCTGCAGCAATTTGCGGTAGGGTTGCACTTATGTGACGCTGAACGATTCTGTTCAGCCGTCGTTGGTCCCGTTGTTGCAGGATCCTTTTCCGGCCGCAGTGATGTAGTGGATTTGATGTTACATGTTTTACGGCATTCCTGATATTCACGATACATTCGTGAAATGGTCGTAGGGGAAAATCGTCTCTTCATCGCTACCTCGGAGATGCTGTGTCCCATCGGTCGTGCACCACTTTCAAACTCACTTAAATCTTGATAACCTAGATTTGTAGCAGCAGTAACCAATCTGACAACTGCGCCAGACACTTGTTGTCTCATACAGGTATTGCCGACCGCAGCGCAGTATTCTGCCTGTTTACATATCTCTGTATTTGAATACGCATGCCTATACCAGTTTCTTTGGCGCTTCAGTGTATCTCCGCTATCTTAGTCACTGCAATCGCTAGTGTCGTGAATTTCTTTGTTGCGGGCGATACAAAAGAGAAGGGAAGCTGTCGTGACTGAATCTCACTAGAGTGCTTCTAGAGAGAACTCTGCGGTGTTACGAAGCCGAGGTAGGCGAGGCATGTAGAGCCAACCCGACCGTTTTATTTTCTTTCGTTTACACTTGATGTTTCCCATTTCTCTTCGCTCTGGGATCTGACTCCGATTTTTGAATGATGTAGAATTCGGTGGATATTATAGTAAGCTCCGCATGTAGCAGCTCTCTTGCCTTGCTGGTGTGTTATTTCGTTACATAGAATGCCTGCGTGACTTTTATCTAAAGCACAGAACTGTAGTTATCTCTTCGAAATCATCCTTTTACTTTGTGCGCCATGTCGATAATATGTCTGCTGCCGTGTTCGTCGTCTTTTCCAAGTCGTCGTTCATCTCCTTCGCCACGACTGGCAAAAGGCGATGATGTGGTTCGCTTATGTTGTGCGCAACTAGTTGTTCACCTCTGTGCACCCATTTCCTCATCCGCAAGCTGTTTGAGCTGATTTTTGTGTTTCTGTTTACGGAGTGGTCATGAACGCCGTATTACCTGGCTCTGCAATTCTAGGTCTAGTGTACTGGTCAGTGTGTTAAGTTCAAATGGTTCAAACGGCTCTGAGCACTATGGGACTTAACATCTGAGGTCATCAGTCCCCTAGAACTTAGAACTACTTAAACCTAACTAACCTAAGGACATCACACACATCCATGCCCGAGGCAGGATTCGAACCTGCGACCGTAGCAGTCCCGCGGTTCCGGACTGAGCGCCTTAACCGCGAGACCACCGCGGCCGGCTTAGGAGACGAGGTATTGGCAGAATTGATGCTGTGAGGACAGGGCGTGAGTCGTGCTTGAGTAGCTCAATGGGTAGAGCAGTTCCCCGCGAAAGGCAAAGGTCCCGAGTTCGAGTCGGTCCGGCACACAGTTTTAATCTGCCAGGAAGTTTCACTTACTATGTTGCTGGAGAGCATTTCCTAGCGCGGCTTACTGTTCGTTTGCAGTCGCCCGTCTTGTATCTCCGTGCTCAGTCTGACTATTTTGTGTTACCTGACGAAATTTTGCTGTCTGTCAAAAGGCCTTTGATTAACTGGTTTCACAAATCATATTTTCTCTTTAATGTTCAATACATACTGTATTCTTGTTCTAAGTTTTGTTGTGAGTCTTTTTGGTGTAAACCTCTTTGGTAATCCGTGTGTTATCTTTTTTTATATTTATTTTTTGGGAGTCTGTTAAATTTCTTGGACTGGAATGCGCTTAAAATATATCTGTATTGAACTGTTTTAATTATTTTAATCGGCTAGTTTATTTTGAACTGTTTAATTCAAAATTTTTAAAAAGGCCGGTATTGTTAAGGTCTTATTTCTTGAGTTTCTTTGATGTTATTATTATTGTAATTTAACGGCTGTCTCATTCACCACCTTGTACGCCTGTAATGGCACACTAATTTCAATTTTTTTGTTTCTATATGGGTTTCAAGGAGGACATCCGGTTATCAAAGAAAAGTATAAAAATAAATATTGTTGTGCAAGGATAGATGATGTTAGTTAAAGGTGCCTAGTCCTTCCATGTCATTTGCCTGATCCTGGTAATTCCCGATTTCAATATGTTGCAGTTACTTACTTACTTACTCACTTGTCATACCGAACTCGACATTTTCGCCATCTGTCCTTGTCTTGGGCTATTTCCTTCGATTCACCTTCAATACCTAGGCTCCTCAAATCAGCCTTCACATTGTCCTCCCATCTACGCCTCGGTCTCCCCACAGGACGTTTTCCCTCCAAGTGCCCTACCAGTACTCTGCGCGCTGCCCTGCCCTCATCCATTCGAGCTGCGTGACCCGCCCATCGCAGCCTACGTGATTTAATGATACTTTTTATGTCAGGGCTTGAATAGAGTTCGTGAACCTTTTCGTTATGCAGTTTTCGCAACTCTCTGTTAATGTCATCCCTTTCTGCTCCGAAAATTTTCCTCAAAATTTTGTTTTCAAATACTCAAAACGGCTTTTCATTTGGCACAGTGAGAGACCAAGTCACACACCCATACAGCATAACTGGTAGAATAATAGTTTTGTATATTCTAATCGTTAAATTCCTAGACAATATCCGTGATGAAAGCAATCTATTGAGTGAGAAGTAGCACGCATTTCGCGCCCGTAATCTCTTCTTCAGTTCGGATTCAATCTCATTTCTCGAAGTGATGTCCACGCCTAGATACTTAAATGTGTTCATTTTTTCAAACTGCATGTCTCCAAAATTTCCTGATCTACTGCTGTTGGCATTCTAGTAGTAACCAGGTATTTAGTTTTGTCTTCACTTATCCTTAGACCTGCATCTTCACTAGCCTTGATTAACGCATTCGCATTTGCTGTTACAGATTCTTTCCTATCGCTAATGATGTTTAGATCATCTGCATACCCTAATATCTTAATAATGTTTTAGTTAGCAGTTTTAAAATCTGACCACGACACTATAGAGAAGGTGCAACCACCATTTTACTGACTACTCGACAAGTTTTCTTGAATGATAACAGTTTGCAACCAACATACTCGAATTAACAAAACTCCTTCGATCTCAAAGAACTGTGATTGTACGAAGCTCTTTGTAAGTATTTTTTGTAAAAATACGAAAACAGTATTATTTCTATAGTCAGAAATTGAGAAGCTCTCTCTTTTTGCAGATACTGAAGATATACTGTTTTGTCATTTTTAAGTAGTTTGTATATTTATATTTTTCCCAAAAAGTGATTTTTTTGGTACTTGTTGACGGCTGAATAGTGTAATTTTTGAAGGCTAAACCGTGTAACTGGTGACAGCAAAATAGTGTGTCCACGATGAAGGCCAAAACATAAGGTCGTGGACGGGGATGCATCGCTATTAAGGAAGGCCGCAGGGAGTGACAGCTGCGCTATGAACTGATGGGACGTTGTCTTCAACCCTGCACAGCGAGAGCTTGACCTAAAACGCAACAAACACCCCCAATAAAGAGAGCGCGCGAACAAACACGAAAATACAAGCGCGTGCAAGCAAACACAATGTTCCCAGTCGGGTCCTCACATCGGTAAACATTTAAGCCCGCAGCTGACGCTCCGGTAAACAACGGGGCAAAACAAATGAACATCGAGCTTGTTTTCACCACAAGGCGAAGCGGCGAGGGAATACACTCGAGCGTTTTCCACAACAGAGGCGCGGAAACCTCGGTCACACAGGCGCGAACACAAATATTCTGTTACATTCGGTACAGCGCCGTGTCATTTAATACTCACACGGCCTCGTTAAACATATACGGGTGAAGTGCAAACAATACTAGCACCGGTTTGGAAAAAAAGCTCCATTCTTTCTAATTTTACACAATAGACTTCTTGCACAAAATTTCTTCCCAAGCTTACTTTTGTCCGAAGAAGCCTCTTCATCCATTTAAAACTTTTTACTGTATTCGTGCATAGATGTCCAACTCTCCATATAAAATTTTTATTTGGAAATTTGTGATAAGCTTCAATGGGACCAAATTGCTGAGGTCATCGGTCCGTAGGTTTATAAAGTACTTAATCTAACTTTTTACGCTCAGGACAACACACACACCCATGCCCGAGGGAGGACTCGAACTTCGACATGGGATGGTGGGGGGGGGGGGGAAGGGGGGAGAAGCAGCGCAAATCGTGGCGGGGCGCCTCATACCGCACGGCTATCCCGAGCAGCAAAAATTTTTATCCACCGTACTTCCGTCCGTTATCAGATTAACTATATCGGGATTGCTCAGGATGTACCCTAACAACTAATCCCAAGTTACGCCGTAATTTTTTCCCCATTTGATTCAGTAGGTTCATATTAGAACTTCGCTCTACCTGCCTCATTAGACTCTTGTAACCGCTGGCCGGAACCTGAAGAAATTGTGGACAATTTTTCGCGCTCTTTAGTTTTTGTTGCCACACTCTGAATTTATTCCACTCAGCATTGATAAAACCTTTCTCTAAATCTAGAAATGACATTTCTAGAAATGACATTTCTAGAAATGACATTTCTTCTACCCATCAAAAAAGTCACCGGACTTTATTGCCTCGCTTGTTTATACATTTCTCCGGAGACCAAACAGATCTTGTCGGCTTCTACCAGTTTTTCCACTCTCTTGTAAATAATGCTCGACATTATTTCAGAACCATACCTTGTCAGACATGACTCTCAGCTCTATGGGACTTAACTTCTGAGGTCATCAGTCTCCTAGAATTTAGAACTACTTAAACCAACCTAAGGACATCACACACTTCCATGCCCGAGGCAGGATTCGAACCTGCGACCGTAGCGGTCGCGCGGTTCCAGACTGTGGCGCCTAGAACCGCTCGGCCACTCCAGCCGGCTGTCAAACATGGTTTGGTGGTATTCATAACTGTCAGCAACTTTCCGGTTTGGAATTGGAATTATTGTTAGGATCGATCAAAAAGTTTCCGTCTTAGGGCGTTCCTGCAGTGTATATGCAACGAAGCGCAACTCTTGTGCGGTCATGTACACTGAAGAGCCAAAGAAACTGGTACACCTGCCTAATATGGCGTAGGGCCCCCGCGAGCATGCGGAAGTGCCGCAACACGGCGTGGCTGGACTCGACTAATGTCTGAAGTAGTGCTGGAGGGAACTGACACCATGAATCCTGCAGCGTTGTCCGTAAATCCGTAAGAGTACGATGGGGTGGAGCACGTTGTAAGACGTCCCAGATATGCTCAATCATGTTCATGTCTTGAGAGTCTGGTGGCCATCGGAAATGTTTAAACTCAGAAGAGAGTTCCTGGAGCCACTCTGTAACAATTCTGGAGGTGTGGGGTGTAGCATTGTCCTCCTGGATTTGCCCAATGCACAATGGACATGAATGGCTGTAGGTGATCAGGCAGGATGCTTATGTACTTGTCACCTGTCACAAACGTACCTAGACGTATTACTCCAACAGCACACGCCCCAGACCATAACAAACCCTCCACCAGCTTGAACAGTCCCCTGCTGACTTGGAGGATCCACGGATTCGCAAGGTTGTCTACATACCTGTACACGTCGATCCGCTCGATACCATTTGAAACGAGACTCGTCCGACCAGGCAACATGTTTCCAGTCATCAACAGTCCAATGTCGGTGTTGACGGGCCCAGGCGAGGTGTCGTGCAGTCATCAAGTGGACACGAGTGGACCTTCAGCTCCGAAAGCGCATATCGATGATGTTTCGTTGAATGATTCGCACGCTGGCACTTGTTGATGGCCCAGCACTGTATTTTGGAGCAATTGGCGGTAGTGTTGCACTTCTGTCACGATGAACGATTCTATTCAGTCGACGTTCGTCCCGTTCTTGCAGGATCTTTTTCCGGCCGCAGCGATGTCGGAGATCTGATGCTTTACCGGATTCCTGATATTCACGGTACACTCATGAAGTGGTCGTACGGGAAAATCCCCCTTCATCGCTACCTCGGAGATGCCGTTTCCCATCGCTCGTGCGCCGAGTTTAACGCCACGTTCAGACTCACTTAAATGTTGATAACCTACCATTGTAGCAGCAGTAATCGATCTAACCACTGTGTCAGACACATGTTGTCGTATATAGGCGTTGCCGACCGCAGCGCCGTATTGTGCCTGTTTACATATATCTGTATCTGAATACGCATGGCTATACCAGTTTCTTTGCCGCTTCAGTGCGTATTATGCTATGAGACCAAGACGCTGCCGTGTTCGATTACATATTTTCTGTTACGACAGGATTGTTTCTGCGTGATTGCCAACTTCAGGTTTTACCAGGTAGTCTTGATATCCAAATGATATCGCTGTCTTAGTTGTTGTCAAAACTGTATAATTTTCCTCTTTTGCTACTCGCGGAGCTATAGTAGGTGTTAAACTGTAGCTGGAGCAGTTAATTGTAAACTTTTCCCATAATGTAAGTTTATGAAGTAGTGACGTTACCTGACAGCTGAATTGACAGTTGAGTCAAATACAACAGCGCAACCCTGACTTGGCTACTATGCTTTTCTCGCGGTGTTTCCAGTCTTGTACTTGTCAGGAGAGATGAACTGAGTGGCCGGAACGTTGCGGTGCTAGATACAACGTGTGGCGGTAATGCAGATACATCTGAGCTGTCTGTTGAAAGGCGTATAGTGAATATTCCAGTAGTATTCCGCAGAGGTTACATGAAGGGAAATCAGCATACAGTGTTTTAGCAATGGATCTATGTGCTCGATTCTTGCAAAAATTCGACGAAGTGAAGAATAGCTGGGGAATAACAAAAAAAGCATGTGAATTAAAAGTTCACAAAAAGATGACGGGAAGTTAAGAAACATATGACTCTCAGAATTCGACAAATGGCACGTGAGGTACAACGAGCCGTGGCGGGACCGGCGCCAGTAATATCTCTGAAATGAATACTATCGATTTCCTAGCACAGAGGTTTGTCTTCGGGCTTGGGCCGGCTCGGGATATAAGCGAGTGCCGACCGCGAGTAACGGGGAACAACGCTTTGAAAGCGGAAGGCGGCGGTGCGCGAGTCGGCGATTGGCTGGCGGGCAGAAGCGAAGGCGGCGTGCCTGTGGCCTGGCGTCGGGGGTCACGTGGTTGTACTGGAGGCGGCGGTTGTCACGTGGTTGTACTGGAGGCGGCGGGGGTTGGCCGGCGCTGTGCATTCTCCGGCAGCGTCGTGAGCTGTGGGTGTGCCCGATTCCCTGGCGGGACACGCTGTTACGGTCTTGCGAAGTCATGGTCTGACACCTTCGCAAAATCGCCCCAGCGTCAAGACACACAGTTAAGTACTGTAATTACTAAGAGCGCTTATTTAACTGTGACTGTGATCGCTCTTGGTATAGTAAGACGTTGCCGAAACCGTGATGTGTGTTCGATTTCATTTGATGCCTCTTACTAAGCGTGTGCTCTGCTTCCGCGTAGTATTGATGCATCTGCAGAATGTCAGTTCATTGGCTATTATTAGCAAGTGTTTCATTTGCTTACGGTTAATCCATGTCAATATGTCCTCTGCGGGCAATCTGAGTTTTCGTTTATAAAGGTTACCGTGTTGAGCTTTGCAGGCCCACTCAAGGTGGCCAATACGTGATTCATTAAGTCCTAGTGAGTGTCGGTTCTCGTGAGCCAGTTCATTGCCCACTCCTAGCGTTTGTTTTATCAGGTACTGTTTCACTTAAAGAGAGGACTTGCGAGTGAAATTAGTTATTGTTTGGCCTTGATTTTATAGTGTTAATTTACTGATCAATCTTGAATGTTAAAAGATAAGAAAAGTTTTCTTGGCTTCCCGTTGTCGGGTGTGGTCTGTGTTTCAGTGAGCTGAGGCAGCGGGCAACCGCACCGCAGCGCTTCCCTTTAGTTGACAAGTTTGGCTTACGGGCGGTGGACTTGGCCTGAGCTCGTGTGTTCCTCTTCGGTAGCGTCTGCTGGGTTCACATTTGGTGACCCACTCGACTGCAAACGGAGCCACGTCTCGGTTCCAAGTTAAGCATTACTTCCCTCAGTCGGCTCCACCGTTCGTGGTTAAACTGCCGCATTGCTAGCTTGAGCCTTACTTCCGTTGTTACACATTTTTGATTGTACAAAGTTGTAACTTTATATGCCCTAAAAGCGCATCTTACAAGCCAATGGGCATTTGAATAATTTCGTGGTTCGCTCTGCAAGGTTCTGTAGTCTAGTAATTTGCAAGATTGCCCAAGTTACGTTAAGTCGTGTGAAAATTGAGACTGTGTGTCCACTGTTATTTTACATGTAATGTTAAAGTATTGCAATTTAAAGGGTCTTAAATAACGTGTCTTAACTAGAGTTGTTTTGTTAAAGTTATGGTCAAATTCAGCCTTAGTAGCTTCTGTCAATATTTATATGAGATCATTGCTAATGGTTCATTAGTTTATTAATGATTTTATGGAATGAGAGAGTTCCTTAAATATTTTGCCTGAGTGGTGTTTCTCAATGTTTATGGGAGATCGATGGCTAATGATTTATTAACTCGCTTATGATTTTATGTAATGAGTGTTTTGTAAATAATCTTGCCTGAGTTGCGTCTGTCAATTGTTATGTGAGATTGTTTTTGATAGTTAATAAACACATTGAAATTGAAATGTTCACTTATTTGGTGAGTCCCCTTCCACTTCCTTTACATTTGAAGGTTAAACAAAGCAGGTGGTAAGTAAAAACGTTCCATAAAGAATCTCCATTGAACAATGAAAATCTAACAAAGTGGGGGAAAAAGTGCTCATTTCAGAGTTGGGTTGGTTTGTTTTTGGGGAAGGGGACCAGACAGCGAGGTCATCGGTCTCATCGGATTAGGGAAGGACGGGAAAGGAAGTCGGCCGTGCCCTTTGAAATGAACCATCCCGGTATTTGCCTGGAGCGATTTAGGGAAATCACGGAAAACCTAGCCGGCCGTAGTGGCCGAGCGGTTCTAGGCGCTTCAGTCTGGAACCGCGTGACCGCTACGGTCGCAGGTTCGAATCCTGCCTCGGGCATGGATGTGTGTGATGCCCTTATGTTAGTTAGGTTTAAGTAGTTCTAAGTTCTAGGGGACTGATGACTTCAGAAGTTAAGTCCCATAGTACTCAGAGCCATTTTTGAACGGAAAACCTAAATCAGGATGGCCGGACGCGGGATTGAACCGTCGTCCTCCCGAGTCCGTTCATTTCAGACAAACTGCCATTACTTCCGCTCGAATTATTTCTGTACTTCACCCATTCCTGCAAATACATTTACAAAATTAAAATTAATTGTCAGTGAAAACGCGAACACCGCTCGGGCAGACACGTGTATGTGCGAAAGCGTGCCAACACGCAAGCCCGCGTGCACACACACACACACACACACACACACACACACACACACACACACACACACACACACACATCTCGTTCAGTCAGGCACGCCATCGTTTATACCACGTAGCAAAAGACGAAAACCTGTTTCCTGAAGCCCAGATTAAAGAGATTGTTTCCGGCCAGCGAGTATCGTTGTACTACACCTGACGTGTCAGTGCGATAGCCACACGCGAGTGGTTTTGAGCCCGTTAGCACGAGCTTCACGTCGCCAGTCGAAACGCATAAGAGCACACATGAAAATGCCGTACAGAAACAGAATTGAGGATTTTTCTATTTCCTAGAGTAATATACGAAATTTCCTGGCCCTTCTGTTTCGCTCCTTTTGCCCTCCTCTTTTAATACAAACTGCTCACAAAATTTCACAAACTACTTGTTCATATTTACGCAAAACACTCATACACACACACAACATACTGATTTTTATCAGAAACAATGGACAACGACCTCCCAGAAATTAATTAAAATACTTGCAGTATTTCTTTTTCTGGCCACAGTTTTCGGATGTTTCCCTTGTTTGCAATAAAAATGTCGGAACTGGTAATATCCTCCTGATAAAAAAGTTCTGAAGACGTTCGGAAGCAATGAAAAGAGATTGGTATACGTCACATTTACATCCATGATACTGAGCCATATCTGTTACTGCAAATCATAAAATTTGCCATAATGTGAGCTGAAAATGATATTTTAAGAAAAAAACTATGCGAAATATAATAGTTGGTAAGGAGAGATGTTTACTAATTGCATTAGACAGTAGAATCAATAGCAGAACTGTATTCGACAAAACAGGCGACAAAATGAAATACTATGATCGCAGGTTCGAATCCTGCCTCGGGCATGGATGTGTGTGATGTCCTTAGGTTAGTTAGGTTTAAGTAGTTCTAAGCCTAGGGGACTGATGACCTCAGATGTTAAGTCCCATAGTGCTCAGAGCCATTTGAACCATTTTTTCAAACATGGAGAAGGTGTGGATCTTATTCTGTAGGTGTCGTTTAAGAAGGGATTTTTCGGAATTGCAGCCCTAAGGAACTGGAATAGGGGATCAAGGATTTTTCTGAAAAATTTCGCTATTAACGCAGTTTTGAAGCTAGACCTACGACAATCGGTATCTGCTTTCTCGCTCAGAAATAAAGAACTGCGAGTGTCAGCATTTTTGGCTGAAATAGGGGGTGAAACCTTTTTCGAAAATTTATCATTATGTAATAACTACTAACGTATTTCTAAAGCTACATATATGAACATTGGTATTTGATTTCTCGGTTACAAACAAGAAACTACGTGTTTCACTGTTTTTGGAAACTGAATTCCTAAAGGGGCGAAATAGGGTGAGACTGATTCACTAACTCATCTTCGCCCGGCCCAAACCTCTAAGGATAGAAACTTGGAGAGGGTATGGATGTTATACCGTTTAAGATCGGATTGTCCGAAATTACACTCCTAAGAGGGTGAGATAGGGGATGAAAGGCTTTTTGAAAGTATCTCGCTATTAACGGAATTTTTAACCTAGAACTACTAAATCTAGTATTTCGTTTGTAACTCAGAAAATAAAAAATACATGTTTCAGCATATCTGGAAATTTGAAAATAAATAACAACTAAAGAGCTACTAGAGGATTTTTAAGGCTGAATCTATGACAATTGGTATTTTACTTCTCGGTAGGAAATATAAAAAAGAAAAAAAACACGTATATCATTACGTCTGGAAATTCTGCCTCTAAGGGAGTGCAAATGCGATGAAACTCTTTAATAAATTATTTCGTTAGATTAAAAAATTAAAGCTAAAGTTATAAAAATTGGTATTTCAATTCTCGGTTGGATATAAACAAATATTATTAGGGGATGAAAGTTGCTATGGAAATATCCCCATAAGAACACAAAAGGTGTGAGTAACAAAAACTCTGGATCCATCTACCAGAACTGCTTTCTGTTCATAGCCTTAATTACTGTGAAAAGCTTAGGAGATATTGGATTTTGTGAACAACATAAAAAATCCATTAAATAAAAACAAAAAAATCTCTCAAGGCCATACAGTCTACGAGAGCGAAGCAGAGGGCGCTAAGGTACTTGAAAATAATCAATATTAACAACACTTTCAGTTGTAAATGAGAATAATAGCTCGTGTCCCTTTCTGAGTTGGATCCTTTTGCGTGAGACTTTATGACAGACGCTAAGAGGAAACTTCATCGCCTTATATGAAATGAACCACTTCAGCAGTGACTGACCTTCACCGCTGAAGTAACTTACGGTGATGGAGTGGGTGTTATGTGAAAGTCTGTGGCATGGAATCAGAGCAGCCGGCCGAGGTGGCCGAGCGGTCCTAGGCGCTGAAGTCTGGAACCGCGCGTCCGCTACGATCGCAGGTTCGAATCCTGCCTCGGGAATGGATGTGTGTGATGTCCTTAGGTTAGTTAGGTTTAAGTAGTTCCCCCCCCATGAACCATGGACCTTGCCCTTGGTGGGGAGGCTTGCGTGCCTCAGCGATACAGATAGCCGTACCGTAGGTGCAACCACGACGGAGGGGTATCTGTTGAGAGGCCAGACAAACGTGTGGTTCCTGAAGAGGGGCAGCAGCCTTTTCAGTAGTTGCAGGGGCAACAGTCTGGATGATTGACTGACCTGGCCTTGCACCATTGACCAAAACGGCCTTGCTGTGCTGGTACTGCGAACGGCTGAAAGCAAGGGGAAACTACGACCGTAATTTTTCCCGAGGGCATGCAGCTTTACTGTATGGATAAATGATGATGGCGTCCTCTTGGGTAAAATATTCCGGAGGTAAAATAGTCCCCCATTCGTATCTCAGGGCGGGGACTACTCAAGAGGACGTCGTTATCAGGAGAAAGAAAACTGGCGTTCTACGGATCGGAGCGTGGAATGTCAGATCTCTTAATCGGGCAGGTAGGTTAGAATAAAAAGGGAAATGGATAGGTTAAAGTTAGATATAGTGGGAATTAGTGAAGTTCGGTGGCAGGAAGAACAAGACTTTTGGTCAGGCGAATACAGGGTTATAAATACAAAATCAAATAGGGGTAATGCAGGAGTAGGTTTAATAATGAATAAAAAAATAGGAGTGCAGGAAAGCTATTACAAACAGCATAGTGAACGCATTATTTTGACCAAGATGGAAACGAAGCCCATGCCTACTACAGTAGTACAAGTTTATATGCCAACTAGCTCTGCAGATGATGAAGAAATTGAAGAAATGTATGATGAAGAAATTGAAGAAATGTATGATGAAATAAAAGAAATTATTCAGAAAGTGAAGGGAGACGAAAATTTAATAGTCGTGGGTGACTGGAATTCGGCAGTAGGAAAAGGGAGAGAAGGAAATGTAGTAGGTGAATATGGATTGGGGCTAAGAAATGAAAGAGGAAGCCGCCTGGTACAATTTTGCACAGAGCACAACTTAATCTTAGCTGACACTTGGTTCAAGAATCATAAAGGAAGGTTGTATACATGGAAGAAGCCTAGAGATACTGACAGGTTTCAGATAGATTATATAATGGTAAGACAGAGATTTAGGAACCAGGTTTTAAATTGTAAGACATTTCCAGAGGTAGGTGTGGACTCTGACCACAATCTATTGGTTATGAACTGTAGATTAAAACTGAAGAAACTGCAAAAAGGTGGGAACTTGAGGAGATGGGACCTCGATAAACTGAAAGAACCAGAGGTTGTACAGAGTTTCAAGGAGAGCATAAGGGAACAATCAGGAATGGGGGAAAGAAATACAGTAGAAGAAGAATGGGTAGCTTTGAGGGATGAAGTAGTGAATGCAGCAGAGAATAAAGTAGGTAAAAAGACGAGGACTGCTAGAAATCCTATGGTAACAGAAGAAATATTGAACTTAATTGATGAAAGGAGAAAATATAAAAATGCAGTAAATGAAGCAGGCAAAACGGAATACAAACGTCTCAAAAGTGAGATCGACAGGAAGTGCAAAATAGCTAAGCAGGGATGGCTAGAGGACAAATGTAAGGATATAGAGGCTTGTCTCACCAGGGGTAAGATGAATACTACCTACAGGAAAATTAAAGAGACCTTTGGAGTAAAGAGAACCACTTGTATGAATATCAAGAGCTGATGACCTCAGATGTTAAATCCCATAGTGCTCAGAGCCATTTGAACCATTTGAATCAGACCACTAAGACGGGTCGCCGTCTTTGGACATACACGTGACCACACCGTCAATGAAGTTGAGCATGTAGTCGGTGTATCAACGCGAACCATCCGACGTGTCTACAAAGAATGGTGTACTACTTACAGCTGTGTAACTCGCAGACAGAACTGCGCGCGCAAAAAGATCGGTACCGACAGCTATCGGACATGACTGCCCCGCCTTGTCAATGAGAATCTGTTTCAGACCCGACAGGAATTGCTGCTGACAGTAAACGCAGGTCTATCCCGACCAGTTTTTCAGCGAACACTGCGAGGAGAGGAGCTTCCAATGGAGATCTGGTGTCGGGTACTTCATATAAGGAGAGGCGCACCAAGCCGCACATCTTCAATGAGCGGCCAACACAGAAACTGGACAGTAGGTGGCTTGAGCTGTGTAGTGATGTGCGACGAGTAGCGATTTTGCCTCTTCTAAATTGATGGAAGGCGCTGGGAGTAGCGCCGCACAATGAGACGTTTAAGGCGGAGTGCGTAGAGGGTGTAGGTGAGGCCTCCTAGGTCAGGTAATCGTGAACATGAATCTAAGCGGTTATTTCAACATTCTCGATGACTAAGTGCTGCTCTTTCTTGTGCATTTCCGTAATAATATACAAGGTGGTCCATTGATAGTGACCGGGCCAAATATCGCACGAAATAAGCATCAAACGAAAAAACTACAAAGAACGAAACTCGTCTAGCTTGAAGGGGGAAACCAGATGGCGCTATGGTTGGCCCGCTAGATGGCGCTGCCATAGGTCAAACGGATATCAACCGCGTCTTTTGAAACAGGAACCCCCATTTCTTATTACATATTCGTGTAGTACGTAAAGAAATATGAACGTTTTAGTTGGACGACTTTTTTGCTTTGTGATAGATGGCGCTGTATTAGCATATGTAATTTGCAACATTTCATTTAGTAACATTCTTATATCAAACTCACTTGTAAATAATTTTCAACAATTGTTCAATAATAATCTTTCTTATAAAGATAACTTTTGACAGTCATTCATCTGAATTTAAGAGTTTTTACTAATTTCTGAAGACATCGAAAAAGATATGATTGTCGGAAGGACAGACTCAGCATACAGGAAAGTGAAAACAACCTTTGGTGACATTAAAAGCAACGGTGGTAACATTAAAAGTGCAACGGGAATTCCACTGTTAAATGCAGAGGAGAGAGCAGATAGGTGGAAAGAATACATTGAAAGCCTCTATGAGGGTGAAGATTTGTCTGATGTGATAGAAGAAGAAACAGGAGTCGATTTAGAAGAGATAGGGGATCCAGTATTAGAATCGGAATTTAAAAGAGCTTTGGAGGACTTACGGTCAAATAAGGCAGAAGGGTTCAAATGGTTTAAATGGCTCTGAGCACTATGAGACTTAACAGCTATGGCCATCAGTCCCCTAGAACTTAGAACTACTTAAACCTAACTAACCTAAGGACATCACACAACACCCAGTCATCACGAGGCAGAGAAAATCCCTGGTCCTGCCGGGAATCGAACACGGGAACCCGGGCGCGGGAAGCGAGAACGCTACCGCACGACCACGAGCTGCGGGCAAGGCAGAAGGGATAGATAACATTCCATCAGAATTTCTAAAATCATTGGGGGAAGTGGCAACAAAACGACTATTCACGTTGGTGTGTAGAATATATGAGTCTGGCGATATATCATCTGACTTTCGGAAAAGCATCATCCACACAATTCCGAAGACGGCAAGAGCTGACAAGTGCGAGAATTATCGCACAATCAGCTTAACAGCTCATGTATCGAAGCTGCTTACAAGAATAATATACAGAAGAATGGAAAAGAAAATTGAGAATGCGCTAGGTGACTATCAGTTTGGCTCTAGAAAAAGTAAAGGGACGAGAGAGGCAATTCTGACATTACGGCTAATAATGGAAGCAAGGCTAAAGAAAAATCAAGACACTTTCATAGGATTTGTCGAACTGGAAAAAGCGATCGACAATATAAAATGGTGCAAGCTGTTGGAGATTCTGAAAAAAGTAGGGGGTAATCTATAGGGAGGGACGGGTCATATACAATATGTACAACAACCAAGAGGGAATAATAAGAGTGGACGATCAAGAACGAAGTACTCGTATTAAGAAGGGTGTAAGACAAGGCTGTAGCCTTTCGCCCGGACTTTTCAATCTGTACGTCGAGGAAGCAATGATGGAAATAAAAGAAAGGTTCAGGAGTGGAATTAAAACACAAGGTGAAAGGATATCAATGATACGATTCGCTGATGACATTGCTATCCTGAGTGAAAGTGAAGAAGAGTTAAATGATCTGCTGAACGGAATGAACAGTCTAATGAGTACACAGTATGGTTTGAGAGTAAATCGGAGAAAGACGAAGGTAATGAGAAGTAGTAGAAATGAGAACAGCGAGAAACTTAACATCAGGATTGATGGTCACGAAGTCAATGAAGTTAAGGAATTCTGCTACCTAGGCAGTAAAATAACCAATGACGGACGGAGCAAGGAGGACATCAAAAGCAGACTCGCTACGGCAAAAAAGGCATTTCTGGCCAAGAGAAGTCTACTAGTATCAAATACCGGCCTTAATTTGAGGAAGAAATTTCTGAGGATATACGTCTGGAGTACAGCATTGTATGGTAGTGAAACATGGACTGTGGGAAAACCGGAACAGAAGAGAATCGAAGCATTTGAGATGTGGCGCTATAGACGAATGTTGAAAATTAGGTGGACTGATAAGGTAAGGAATGAGGAGGTTCTACGCAGAATCGGAGAGGAAAGGAATATGTGGAAAACACTGATAAGGAGAAGGGACAGGATGATAGGACATCTGCTAAGACATGAGGGAATGACTTCCATGGTACTAGAGGGAGCTGTAGAGGGCAAAAACTGTAGAGTAAGACAGAGATTGGAATACGTCAAGCAAATAATTGAGGACTTAGGTTGCAAGTGCTACTCTGAGATGAAGAGGTTAGCACAGGAAAGGAATTCGTGGCGGGCCGCATCAAACCAGTCAGTAGACTGATGACCAAAAAAAAAAAAAACTAATTTCTCCTATCCATAATCCTGCCAATTATCGTAAATAAAATCAGTTGTTTTTATATGCACGCAGCAATAAATGATGATAACTTTTGCTTTTACCTTATACCACGCCGCTCGGGCACCGCCATTGTTGTCCACGACCGGCCTTGGTAATTACAAATGGCTCGGAGCACTATGCGACTTAACATCTCAGGTCATCAGTTGCCTAGAACTTAGAACTAATTAAACGTAACTAACCTAAGGACATCACACACATCCATGCCCGAGGCAGGATTCGAACCTGCGACCGTAGCAGTCCCGCGGTTCCGGATTGCGCGCCTAGAAGCACTAGACCACCGCAGCCGGCTTTGGTAATTCCATACAGGCCACAAGTGCTCTCTGTGAGCCATGCAACCAGACAACTGCTCTCTAAGAGCGACCTCACACAACCGCCCGACTGCGAGCTACTACCACTACTGCTGCTGCTGCTGCCGACGCTGCTCTCTGGTCTGCAATTCTACTGTAGCTTACATATCGCAGGCAGCGCGTGAGCAGTCCATCGAAGTTACATCTGCTCGGGTGCGCTAGTAATAAATTCCTTAGTCATGGACCTCCTACAACGTGTTAATCGCAGAACGTATGCATTTCCGGACTCATGTTTACTGGACTTATCTCAGAAAATATCCATTTCCGAACCCATATTCTGTGGACACATTTTTGTCATTTCGATCAGTACTACCATCTCTCAAAGCCTTCAACACTTTCTTTTCAGCACCCTGCATGCAATCTGAAGCGGCGAATGAAAATTTATGGCAATGCCCGGATTCAAACCCAGATCTCTCGCTCACTAGACAGATGTGCTAACCACTACGCCACCCTGGTCCACTGGCTTTGCGCAACTGCACGGACTACCCTAGCACACCTCTGTCGTCAATCCAAATTCCCATTCACGCCCAGCCTACTTCGTATTCCACCTAAAATCGAACTGCTCTCCAATTGGGTTGTAAAAGCACCTCAGCATCTAACGAGTGGATACATACACCACAGATGTGTGACACTTGAAAAGACCTCTGGAACAATATAGTTCCATTTGATTAAAACATCTACGCCTGGATCTCAGGCAGGATGCAGCGTTTCGTTCGATGCCATTCCAATACAGCTGGAGAGCCTCTGGAATGCTGTTCGGGTTTAGGTGGAACACCTATTTTGTGGGCTGACGCGTGAACGGAAATTTGCATTGAGGAGGTAGGCGTTTTGGGGTAATCTGTGCCGTTCCGAAAAGCCACTGTGCCAGAGTGGTGTAGTGGCTAGGGCATCTGCCTCGTGAGCAGAAGACCCGGGTCCGAACCCTGACCTTGGTACAAATTTTTATTCGCTGCTTCATTCTGCATTACGAATTTTAGGTGTTTGAGAGTTGAAAAGATCTTTGGGACCATATAATTTCATTTGATTTCCATAATAAGTTTGCTGTGGACATTTCCGCCTTCCAGGATGACAGCAGCTGCTTCACTGCTAGCACAGGCTGCTGTTTCAGGAACGCTCAGGGACGGTATCGCGACTGCATTGAGCCGCTAAATCACCGGAGCCTGACCCCAGGAAATGCCAGGGACGATTTGGAACAGCGGGTCCAACATATCAGCCAATATCTGCGCAGTTTGCTACTTCTTCGGGATCTAATCATCAACCGGTAAACCCTCTATTCTTTAAAGAATCGAACTCCCATGAATAAAACCGTTTGAACTTTTGATGTTGATGAACGACACTCATAATTTTTAAAGGAACACACCACCATTTGACTGTATTGTGTGTTTTTTTTAATTACGACCCAGGTTTCGGCCTTTTATGCTATTTTCAAATGATTGAGTTTATGTCATTAACATGGCCAAGTGGTTCTAGGCGCTTCAGTCCGAAACCGCGCTCGTGCTACGGTCGCAGGTTCGAATCCTGCCTCGGGCGTGGATGTGTGTCCTTAGGTTAGTTAGCTTTAAGCACTTCCAAGTCTAAGGCACTGATGACCTCAGATGTTAAGTCGCATAGTGCTTAGAGCCATTTTTTAATGTCATTAACACATGTCCTGGAATACGCGATAATGACATAAATTCAGTCACTGGAAAATGGCATAAAAGGCCGAAACCTGGTCGTAATCATATATATCAGAATACAGTCAAGTGGCAGTGTGTTCATTTGAAAAAAGTTTCAAAAGTCTCATTATTTTAGAAATCAGTTAACTTGTTAAACATTTGACGTTAAGCATGTAAGAGAGAAGGAGTTTAGTTAAGGTTTGTAATTACCTGTATGTGTAAAGTTTTTTTGCAAGTCACTGCTCTCATTATGAAACACTGGATGAGTACTGTGTGGGTAATTAGCGCTCCTTTTTAAGCAGAAGCTAGCTTGTAATGCATCACAGTTTTATGACGTTATATGTCCTGAACTGTGTGTCGTACAGTGATATAATTTTGGACGTATGTTCAATGATATATTTGGAGACTCTGTAAAGTGTGTTGCGAATACCATTACTAGTGAAGAACTAATAAATTAAAACGTCATGCGTGATTACGAAGTTTCACTGCACAAACAGCGAAAATATAGTGACAGATAAACCTTTTTCACGTGATCATTTTGTGACAGTGTTAGCGAGAAAAGGTTTGAAATTACGTGTACAGTTCGTTGGAAGTCGCTAAACGATCTCACTCTCAAATACTGGACGAATAAAATACGGGAATTTGCGCACCGTCAGTTACTCTGGTTAAAGACAAAGAGACAGTTTCTAACTGTAATATAAGCCTTATTGTGTTGAACTTTTAACGTGTACTTAATGAATACACCGTAACAGTATTTTAATTTTTTAAAATTCGACCAATAATTACGCGAAATATTGAAAATCATAGTTGTACTTGGAAGCCGTTAGATAGGGAAGCTCTAACTGCAAACGTTTTGAGGCAGCCGAAGTGGCCGAGCGGTTCTAGGCTCTACAGTCTGGAACCGCGCGACCGTTACGGTCGCACGTTCGAATCCTGTTCCGGGCATGGATGTGTGTTAAGTCCCATAGTGCTCAGAGCCATTTGAACCATTTTTTTGCAAACGTTTTCCGGAAGGGCTTTTATTGGTTGCTTGGTTGGTTGATTCGGGAGAGGTGACCAAACAGAGAGGTCATCGGTCCCATCGTAATAGAGGAGGGCGGAGAAGGAAGTTAACCGTGCCCTTTCGAAGTAACCATCCTGGCATTTGGCTGAAGTAATTTTAGGGAAATCACGGAACACCTAAATCAGGATGGCCGGACGCGGATTTGAACCGTCGTCCTCCCGAAACCGAGTCTCAGAGTGCTAACCACGGCGCCACTCGCTCGGTGAAGGTGTTTAGTAATTCATAATTTAGATCAGGGGTCTGCAAACTGCGGCCCGCGGGAGCCGGCAAACCGGCCCGCGTTAGCTGGCCGGACACCCCCGGTATCCGGCCCGCCAAATATCTGAGGTGGTGCCTACACTGCCAACAATTGAGTTTCGAGGCCTATCGCGACCAATACACCGCGACATTGGCTCTGCTACTCGCTACAAGACTACATAACTAAACTTATTGTTGCGCCGCTTGAAATAACAATGCGTTGACATACTCTACCTGTGTTACGTCTTGCAGTAATAGTGTTGCTAACAATGATTTTGAGATTTCGTAAACTTTGCAGGACGCTTTCGTGAAGAATGTGCAGTGAAATTCGCCAGAATAAAATACGCCAGAATTTCGGCCAGGTACGTCCACCAATCATTATTTAATTTCTAGGCTACACGGTATTTATGAAATGTCTACTAGCGGGTGGAAACTGTTTACGCCAATTAAGAAAACATTCTGTTGTAATAATGGATTCTTTTCCCCACTGAACTCAATTTAGGGCCCCCTACCATTTTTACGACCTCGATCGTGAGCGTTTCAGACGGCCCGTGTTATTTACGAGGGTTAAGCTGGTGTCGGCACTGGGGAAGATCCCCCCCCCCCCCCCCCTCTACGGTTCGCCACGTGCATCGCGCAGCCCCACCGGGCAAACAGCAGGGTGGGGTTTCAGAGCGACAGCAGGCGGGGCTGATCAACAAACCGCCCGCCTATCTGCAAGGGAAATCCCGCGCCACGAGGCGGGCCACACCTCAGGTCAGGTGGCGCCGGCAAACACGCGGCAGCCGCGACTCTGCCGCAGCGGTGCGGGGCCCAAACAAAAGCGTTTGCGATGCCACAGAGGGGCGGGGCGGCGCCGCGGTGGCAGCGGGGCAAAGTTTCGTAGTCTCAAATAAAAGGCCGTGGTGCGAGGTGGTAGTAGGTAATGTGGCACAATACTCCGAAATAACATCTAACAAGGGAAGCTCCCCATCGCATTCCCCTCAGATATAGTGGCGAGGTGGTCCAGTGGATAGCATGTAAAAAACTCAATACAGATCAAGCATGTAAACGGGAAGAAGGTCTACTGAACTGCGAAAAAAGAAGCCAGCCAAACGGAAACAGCGAACGGTCCCAGCTCAAGATATGCAACATCAAGTGAATCTGAATAGTCGTCGTGGTCATGTACACACGGTGTTGACTACGAAGGGAGGGTTCCGTGTTCCAATCTCTCTCGTACCCAATGTTATGAACCGTCCGTCCAGCCATTGAGCTATCTGTGTCCTGATGTAAAGTCCTTTCGCAACAGCGAGGTGTCGGGAAAGGGACCTCCAGAGCCGCGCGGGATTAGACGAGCGGTCTAGGGCTGTGGTGTGCGTACTGTAAGACCTTTGGTACACACACCATCAGATTATTTGACTTGTCGCTCTAACGAAGTAGGCGAGTGTCATCAATATGTCTCGTGGTCTTATCGTGGCGTGTTTATCTTCTGCCGTTAGGTCAGACGATAGAAATGCCACTTGCACCCTTAGGTTAGCAGATTGACGGTGGCCAACTTTAAACAGAACTTGATTAATTTTCACACACATTTATTAAAATAACAACAAGCATAAAAATTACTTAACTTGGTTCTGGATGCTATTTACAATTGACAATCTGAAGTTCCTTTGGTATTGGTACGTTAATCTTATTCTCACGTATATCTCTCATACTTGACAAAAGTGCCTATACATTTATCTTCATGGCTATGTACAGGAATATGGTAGTCTTATTAGGCGCAGACTGAAACTTGACTACAGACAAATGCAGACTGACTAATCGGATGTCTGTATACTCGTTATAATACCTCGCGCGTTCAGGTACCACCGCGCGAGTGTGATCCGCGAGGAGGAAAGGTTCTACGTTAGCAGCAATCTCATTGGCTGCGTTACATATTAAGACGCGGATCGGCGGAAGCAGAATTTGGTCCGTCTCTATGGCAGCGCCATCTCGTAGTGCGGAGACGGACGAGCGCTGCGCCTGCGCTGTTGTGCTTAGCGGGACGCGCTCTATTGGGAAAGTTGTGTACGCGCTGACTACTCGGAACTATGCACACAACAGTTGTCTTAAATAAAAGGCAGTCGTGTGATGTGGTAGTAGGTAATGTTACAAAATACACCGAAATAACATCTAACAAGAGAAACTCACCATTGCATACCCTATAACGAGATGTTTACGTAATGTGTATAAATAAACTTACAGTTATAAATGTCACCGTTCGTAGTCGCTAATTATAACAATATGTTTACTTTTGTGCTGTAACATATTGCTATAATCAGCGGTGGAAACATATTTGCGAACGCCGACCGTGTGCGGCTGTCTCTTGTTGAATCGTCTGATCAGTCGGAAGTTGCATTGCAGAGGAGAGTAAATGCCTATTCAAAATTTAATTATTTTTGGATAGCTCAACATGAATTTCTTAAGGGACCGTAGTTTATCATGCATGCATTTACCAGTACAATATGGCGCGGAGAAAATATTTCGCCGCATGCCACTTCCGTCCGATCTCGACGAAAGAATTCATGACTGTGAACTCTCTATTTGGCAGGAACATAAAGGAAATTAAATAAATTCATAAAGGAGTGAGACATAGATTCTATACTAAATAAGTAGTCCATACACTAGTTCCATTTAACTCTGAATTTACGGCAATTAATAGATGAACTTATACTGCAATGAAGGATTTAACATGGACGCCGTTTTGACTGGCACTTCTCTTCTCGTAATGAAAATAATTCCTTTGACGTTTTCACACACTGGACTCGCATTCGGGAGGACGACGGATCGATCCCGTCTCCAGCCATCCTGATTTAGGTTTTCCGTGATTTCCCTAAATTGCTTCAGGCAAATGCCGGGATGGTTCCTTTGAAAGGGCACGGCCGATTTCCTTCCCTAACCCGAGCTTGCGCTCCGTCTCTAATGACCTCGTTGTCGACGGGACGTTAAACACTAATCACCACCACCACCACGTTTTCACATACACGTCGCACAATAAATCTACTGCTATGCAGTATCGCGCTTTTAGAACTGCACTTTTACTTTACACTAAAATAATATTATTTTTAACAATAATAATAGAGCGGCAAGACATGCACTTCCGACACAAGTTACAAGAGACAAGAGAAAAACATGAGTAACTGTTCATCCAGAATATCTCGTACACCAAAAGAATGTGTAAAAGCGTTCTTCTTCTGTCCGTTTTCCGCGCCGCGGTTTTCAAAGTCAATAACTCACTGCATCTCTGACGGCGCTTTGACAATAAACAAGTTACGTCACAGGTCGTTCAACTTTTCCATTCTCGCAACATTATTTGCTAATTGTAGCTGTTGCCGAGCGACTGCTCGATTAGTGAATGATTTAAAATAATAAGGCAATCACATAATGTTACAACCCCTCAGATATAGTGGCGAGTTGGCCCGGTGGATAGCATGTCGAAAACTGAACACAGATCAAGCATGTGCAACAACGAGTGAATTTCAATAGCCGCGTCGCCGTGGTCATATGGTCACGGTGTTGACTACGAAGGGGGAGTTCCATGTTCCAGTCTCACTCGTACCCAATATCATGAACCGTCCGTCCAGCCATTGAAGTGTCTGTGTCGTGATGTAAAGTCCTTTCGCAACAGCGAGGTGTAAGTAAGGGAATTTCACACCTGCATTCCTCCTATTTCTTCTAGTGAAGTACCGCATGTTGTGACTCTTGCGTTCCGTTTCGGAAATTTTGACTCTTAAATTTCCTTCTTGTAATATGGTTCACACCCATTTATTTGTTGTTTTCACTTCTGTGAGACATATGTGCGGCATCTCGGCTGCTCTCACTATGCATCACATTCACTTGCGAGAGCAATATGTTTTTCTAGAATGAGATTTTTCACTCTGCAATGGTGTGTGCGCTGATATGAAATTTCCTGGCAGATTAAAACTGTGTGCCGGACCGAGACTCGAACTCGGGACCTTTGCCTTCCGCGCGCAAGTGCTTTACCATCTTTCTTTCTTTTTTTTTCCAAGTGCTCTACCAACATTTTTTTTAATGGGGTAAAGGTGGTGTGAACCTCAGACAGAGACTTCAACGCTACTCATTTATTTTATTTAAAAAAAAAATTATTTATTTTTTTAAATGTCAGGCTTACAACCTTTGCTGACATACATTTTGTTGTACTACCGCATAAATAGTGTCTACAATATCCAAATATTGACAAATAGTGGCTAATTAGAAAATTAATTAATTAAGGAAATGAATAAAACTGAAAATGTCCAAATGAAAGACATGAAGACATCGTGGATAGTACAAATACAAAACAAACATGCTCCTGCAGCAATGAAATGAAATTCTTGTCGGGGGCGACACCTGCTCACGACCCGACGTTCGACAGAGCAAGAGAGCCATCTATCGACTCGTTCTCCAGACGTTGGTGTAAGACTGGGTCGTCTTCTCGAAATTAACTAAGGGTCCGTAAGTGTGATCGATGTCTATCTCATCTCTCACCCGCCACACCCCATCCGGCCGGCGGGTCGGTAAATGCAAGTCGCAGGTAATTAGTGAAATCTCGCCTACTTTTCTTATGCTGTTGCAGATTCGTGTGTCCATCCAGGAGAAAATGCCAAAAATTCACTTTGTCCATTTGCGATTCGTTATACACGTAGCCCGCCACCATTCTCCGTACCCACGTCACTGCATTGGCTTTTTGACCGGAAAATAAGATTCTTGGGGGAAAAAAAAGTGTGTCTGATGAAGTTGTGTGAGGGGCGGAGCGTAACAGGAACGCCAGTATCTGTTGTGCCAAGTGCCACACCGGAGCCGTCGCACTACAACGATGTTCATCAGTGTCCACTGTTGCACCGCCTAAACATAGTGGAGTGTGTAACGCCGGAAATGCATATCCTCCTATTTCCATCTATTGTACTATAAATTTGTTTTCCTTATTTTTGTTACCTGAATATATGACATTTCTGTGTCTTTACATATTGTAATTGTTTTACTATTTGTATATATTTATATTTATGCATTTATGTCGATGTATAATTGGTTTGTTTCGTAAATATTATTTGTATTTTTACGCTGGGTCTTGCCTAGGGAAAACTGCTATCGAACGATTACATCGATAGGTTATGTGAAGAATCAAAGTGTGTAGGATCTTTGGTAGTGTCAACTCTGCCGCGTGGAGCGCGGGCAAGAGGGAGTCTGGCTGGAGTAGCGAGTGGAGCAGGTGTGTTGTGTGAAGCTCCCCCGAGTTGCCGCGCTTTCGGGGTTTGGCAGAATGTAATTGCGCTCGACTTGCGATGATAGTTTCTGACATGGTGTCGCGGACGGGAAGCATTAGCTGGCGCACGTCAAGAGCCCGTTTCGTCTGGTGACCGTGTCGAGAAGAAGGCGCGCCAACATCCAGCTTCTGCAACAGCGACGGCCGACAATGAGTGACTGTCGCCACCTCCTCAATCGACGGCTTCAAACCTTCAATCAACCAACAAGGAAGACTGGAAGCACATAAAGTTTTAGAACTGTATGGCAGACCTCAGCTTTTCAAACTTTTAAAATTGTTGCATCACAAAATTACAGCAACTTAGCATGATCCTTTGTTGCTCATTGTCCCAATTGCATTGCCAAGCAGGGTCCCTTCCTTTTCCGAAATGAACCCGAGTGTCGTTGAAATTCAAACGCCAGCATTAAAGTAATATAATACAATTTCGCTGCTTTAATTTCAAAGTTCAGTTAAAGTATTCATAGCTGGCTACAATAGTTAGATTACACAAGCACAAATTAAGAGTGCTAGTTTTGTTACCATATTTTAGCTTACCTGTGACTGCAGCTCAGCTTGGTACGTACTAAATTTTACTATTGTTAATTGTTCAGAATCATTTAATTCAAGTTCAAAGTTAAATCTCTTATTTCTAAATTGCGTAGATTCAAGTAGCTTTTGAAATGATTGTTGAGGTAGTCCAAGACTAACCGTATTTTACTGAATTTCGATGTGCTTCAGAAAGAAAGCTCACTATTAACTTCAGTCACTAAATTAACTTTCGATTTTCCGGTTTTATTAATTCTTTTGCTAAATTAAGTCAGAGTGTAGCGAAATTTATTACTTCTGACAAACTTTCAGTTTTCACACTACACTTGTCAACCTTCAGTTGCCACGCTTCTAGTGCTAATTATATGTGTAATAATCTTTCTTTTTCAGTTACTATAGTAATTGTCCTTAGGACTGGCGACCGTAATTTCCCCCAAATCTCAAATATCTAATTACCGCTAGTTGATTGTTAACGTAACGGCCGCACACTTACTTTCTTTATTAACTTTACCCCTTATTCAAAATTAATTTCCACCAGTTTCATTTGCATTTTTCCTTTCATTTAGATGTGACCCTTTCCTCCCTCTTTACCGACAGATTAACTTCGGTGACGATTGCTTGTCCCAAATTTCCATTAGGTACACGCGGTTTAATTTTTCACGGTCATTAAGATCGATAAGTGAGGGGGAGGTTACAAGTGTCTGCCAAATGAATAGCGTGCCGCCGTTGATTCGTTGCCAACTTCCTATTTACCACCACTTACCATGCTGAGCGTACCGACGTTGGGAGGTAAACGTTCCGTATAACGCGCCATATCTGTCATCAGTTCTTGTCTGGGTACTTCTTTTCCAGGGCATTCCTGGGGCACCGGCGCAGTAAGAGTTGGTATACATCTCGTGTCGTCGGTAGTCGTGTTGTTGGGAAGGATTCTCTGACATAGCTAAGCTCAAAAAAAAAAAAAAAAAAAAAAAATACTTGAAATGTGACATCTTCAGTGAAATATGGCCCACATTAACTGGGGGCAGCATTGAAGTGGGCGCTAGTACATCGGCCAACGCACCCAAGATATCGCAAAATTGACCGCGCCACTGTCGCAAAATCGTACTAATGAATAACGCCCATGCCTTTCCCATCTGAGCTACCCAAGCACGACTCACGCCCCGTCCTCACAACTTTACTTCTGCCAGTATCTCGTCTCCTACCTTCCAAACTTCACAGAAACTTGCAGAACTATGCCTCCTGAAAGAAAGGATATTGCGGAGACATGGCTTAGCCACAGCCTGGGGGATGTTTCCAGAATGAGATTTTCACTCTGCAGCGGAGTCGAGTCTCGGCCTGGCACACAGTTTTAATCTGCCAGGAAGTTTCATATCAGCGCACACTCCGCTGCAGAGTGAAAATCTCATTCTGGAAACATCCCCCAGGCTGTGGCTAAGCCTTGTCTCCGCAACATCCTTTCTTTCAGGAGTGCTAGTTCTGCAAGGTTCGCAGGAGAGCTTCTGTAAAGTTTGGAAGGTAGGAGACGAGGTACTGGCAGAAGTAAAGCTCTGAGCACGGGGCGTGAGTCGTGCTTGGGTAGCTCAGTTGGTAGAGCACTTGCCCGCGAAAGGCAAAGGTCCCGAGTTCGAGTCACGGTCCGGCACACAGTTTTAATCTGCCAGGAAGTTTTAATATGTTTTTACCACTTGACTCATACTCTATAACCAATGTGTAGTATGACAATTTCCAGGACTACAGAAGAACAGACACGTCAATCACCCAACAATTTTGTGAAAAAAAGGGCCCACGAGGGAGATTTGAACACGGAGCTCCCGGATCGCAGTCCATCACCGTGACCACACAGCCACGAGTTGGTGCGCATCTTGAGCTGGGAGCGTTCATGATTTCTGTTTTGCTTCTTTCTTCATAGTTCAGTACATCTTCTTCCTGTTTTCGTGCTTGATCTGTGTTCAGTTTTTGATGGGCTATCCGCTGGGCAACTAAGTACTAATTCTTAACGAATTAATTTTCGATCTAAAAAGCAAATCGAAATGTAAGTAACTTACTTACAGACCACTGATGATGCTTTACCTGAATAAATCGAAACGCGTCTGGTGAAAAAATCACTAATTGCAACTACAGAACAAAAATAACCTCAAGAATTATAGAGCAACTACGGACACTATGACCACACAAAAGAAGAAGATTATTTCTTCTTTTGTTTTTTTAACTGACAAATCACAACTTTCAAATTATTGAATATCGTAATAGATAAATACAATTAAATTCACATTCAAAAAAATTCAAAGTCTAAAAAGAATGATATACAGAATAAATGAAACAAATGAAAAGCTTAACACAGTGATTAAAATTATGTGACAAAGGAATTTCAATAAAAAAAATTATATAGAAGCCAATTAATAGGATAAAAATAATGATCACAGTAATCTTGATAAAGATTTAAAAATAAATAAAATTAAATACATCTGTCGAGATTCAAACCCACAACCATGTGAGACCCTTACCCTATCCATTACATGACATAGCCAATCTACACAATACACCTGTATTTTAATGCTGTTGAAAATTACGCTGTATTTTTTTAAAAATGGTTCAAATGGCTCTGAGCACTATGGGACTTAACATCTGTGGTCATCAGTCCCCTAGAACTTAGAACTACTTAAACCTAACCAACCTAAGGACATCACACACATCCATGCCCGAGGCAGGATTCGAACCTGCGACCGTAGCAGTCAAGTGGTTCCGGACTGCGCGCCGCTGTATTTCAATGCTGTTGAACATTACGCAAGAGTCCAAATATTTTTCATCAATTGTTGACGAAAGAGCGTCCGCCAGGGTGAAGTGCTGCAGGGTGTGACAATTGGGATCCTAACCTACATCAACATATATATTGGGTTTCAAATAGTCGATCCCACCACTTGGGAGCTACCGTTGTGAGTTGTCAGCGTACATGGCTGCCATTCGGAAGACCCGGTTCGATTCCCTGTACTGCCAGGAATTTTTCCTTTGTGGGAGGACAGGCATGGGGTGCGTTCAGCGCCGTGATTTCAATAGAGGAGCTCCTTGACCGAGCACTTGCGGTTCCACAGTCTGGAAAGTATGCACAACGGCCAGGACAGAGGTTTTATGACCACGTGCCACTCGATACCGCATCAGCATGACCCAACAAGGCAGAGGATAACACAACGGCCGGTAGACATCCTTTTAATACCTACCAGAGCTCATGGCAAGATGTTTACAGTCTGCGAACTAATTTTGGATGACTCTCAATCGTCCTTAATGTCTGTCCATGGAGATATGGAAATAAATACACTACTGGCCATTAAAATTGCTACACCACGAAGATGACGTGCTACAGACGCAAAATTTAACCGACAGGAAGAAGATGCTGTGATATGCAAATGATTAGCTTTTCAGAGCATTCAGACGAGGTTGGCGCCGGTGGCGACACCTGCAACGTGCTGACGTGAGGAGAGTTTCCAACCGATTTCTCATACACAAACAGCAGTTGACCGGCGTTGCCTGGCGAAACGTTGTTGTGATGCCTCGTGTAAGGAGGAGAAATGCGTACCATCACGTTTCCGACTTTGATAAAGGTCGGATTGTAGCCTATCGCGATTGCGGTTTATAGTATCGTGACACTGTTGCTCGCGTTGGTCGACACCCAATGACTGTTAGCAGAATATGGAATCGGTGGGTTCAGGAGGGTAATACGGAACGCCGTGCTGGATCCCAACGGCCTCGTATCACTAGCGGTCGAGATGACACGCATCTTATCCGTATGGCTGTAACGGATCGTGCAGCCGCGTCTCGATCTCTGAGTCAACACATTCACTCACTTGTAATCAGACATTTGTAGTTGTCCTACACACAGAGTTCTTTGACTGATGGAACGCTAAAGCTACTATACAAAAAAGGATTTTAATGAATCTGGAAGTGGTAGCCTACGAAGAGATACGAAAGCAATATGTTTATTTCAGCACTCTTGGTGATGATGTGTTGCGATTGGTTCTACATCTTAATGGTGAATATACTGTGGACAAGGTCATCCTGTGAGATCACAACGGCCGTGTTCACAGAGCTGCACGCATACGTTCCTGATTTGACGAACACTCTGGTGGGCTGCTGCACCTCGACTGACCCGCTAAATCTTATTCCCATAGAAACTTCGCACGAAATGTAGCAAACAAAATCCTTGCAATTTGATATGACCATATCAGTGATCAGTAAGTGGCTTCAGCTGGATATGCACTGTCCAGTCAAATTATTCAGACCGCCTGTCAAAAGCCTGAATAATCAGCTTTTGCAGTGCGGGCCGTTGCGGGACGTGCAGGAAGAATCAGTGGGGACCTGGAAGGTACCGACATGGATGGGGAGCCATCTTGACTGCAGTGCGGCGGCCAACTGCGCCACGTTTGTCGGCTGAGGATCAGTGGGCGCGAAGAGCCCGATCGACGTGGGCCCACAGACTGTCGATCAGGGGAGTTTGGTGGCCGGGGGAGTATGGTAAACTCATCCTGGTGACCTTCGAATCATATACGTATACTGCGAGCTGTGTGACACATTGCATTGTCCTGCTGGTAGGTGCCATCGTTCCCACGTAAGACAAACTGTATACAGAGGTGGACATGGTCCCCAAGAGTGGACGCGTACTTGCATTGATCCGCTGTGTCTTCCAGACTGACGAGACCATCCAGTGAATGCCACAAAAATATTCGTAGGACCACAATTCTTTCTCCTCCGGCTTGTATCATCCCGACGACTCTTGCAGGGCCTTACATTCCAACGGCCATCTGACCGATGGCGCAAAATACGTGATTCGTCTGAAAAGACCACCTGTCAAAACTTAGTGAATGCATCGTTGCTGTAATGGCGTGCTAATTCCAGCCATCGTCACCGATGAAAAGCAGTCAGCGTGTGTTCATTAACCAGACGCCTGCAGCAACGCTCGCTGAACGGTCGTTTAGGAGACTCTGTTCGTAGCCCCGTAGTTTTATCTTGGCGGTCAGTTGCTCAGCAGTTACACCTTTATTCTCCCGTACACATCTCTGCATCCGCCGTTCAGCCCTGGCATCTATGACCCACTGTACACCACAATCACCTCGGCACCGGTTTTAGATGCCCCATTCTGCCAACCACGGTGTACATTAACCACGGCGGCACGCGAACGGTTTACAAACTTAGCCGTTTCGCAAAATGCTTCGCCCTTTGGATCTAAATTCAATGCTCATGCCCTTTTGGACGTCAGATACATGAACCCGTTTCCGCATTACGGTTCCATTGTTTCCGCGTCCGCCCGACAAGCTTTACATACGGAACACGTCATTCTCAATGGAGAGAAGTCTTCCGAAGTAAGAGTGATTTCAGGTGTGCCGCAGGGGAGTGTCGTAGGACCGTTGCTATTCACAATATACATAAATGACCTTGTGGATGACATCGGAAGTTCAGTGAGGCTTTTTGCTGATGATGCTGTGGTACATCGAGAGGTTGCAACAGTGGAAAATTGTACTGAAATGCAGGAGGATCTGCAGCAAATTGACGCGTGGTGCAGGGAATGGCAACTGAATCTCAATGTAGACAAGTGTAATGTGCTGCGAATATATAGAAAGGAAGATCCCTTATCATTTAGTTACAATATAGCAGGTCAGCAACTGGAAGCAGTTAATACCATAAATTATCTGGGAGTACGCATTAGGAGTGATTTAAAATGGAATGATCAAATAATGTTGATCGTCGGTAAAGCAGATGCCAGACTGAGATTCATTGGAAGAATCCTAAGGAAATGCAATCCGAAAACAAAGGAAGTAGGTTACAGTACGCTTGTTCGCCCACGGCTTGAATACTGCTCAACAGTGTGGGATCCGTACCAGATAGGGTTGATAGAAGATATAGAGAAGATCCAACGGAGAGCAGCGCGCTTCGTTACAGGATCATTTAGTAATCGCGAAAGCGTTACGGAGATGATAGACAAACCCCAGTGGAAGACTCTGCAGGAGAGACGCTCAGTACCTCGGTACGGGCTTTTGTTGAAGTATCGAGAACATACCTTCACCGAGGAGTCAAGCAGTATATTGCTCCCTCCTACGTATATCTCGCGAAGAGACCATGAGGATAAAATCAGAGAGATTAGAGCCCACACAGAGGCATACCGACAATCCTCCTTTCCACGAACAATACGAGACTGGAATAGAAGGGAAAACTGATAGAGGTACTCAAGGTACCCGCCGCCACACACCGTCAGGTGGCTTGCGGAGTATGGATGTAGATATAGATGTGGATGCCCTCCACTGCTAGTGTTGCCACCTGTAGTCTGTGATTGGTTATTGCACGTTGACGTCGACCAGAAGGGGTGCTCACATTAATGTGGATGGACCACGCAGCATGCCTGAATAAACTTCCTTGATATTAGACGGTTTAGCGGTATGTCCACTAGGTGACAATTTTTTTCTGCAGTGTGCCTATTACGAAACAGTGAATACGTTAAAAATGACTAGTAAAGACACCCCACGTAAAATCCTGAGGGCAGAAGATGTCATGGAAGACCAGTGGAGTGATGGGCGTTGCAGGAGGCAAATGCCGCTTGATTAAATACTATACGAGCTACAGGAGAAAGGTAAATCCACCGGAAGACTTGCAACGTGGTGTCTGCAGGTCGTCCGCCAACGAATTACCACACTTCGGCTTTGTTGACGTGTTTTAATGGAATACTAATGAATGTTTGTCTCGGTACTTCGAACTGCTTACACTAAAGAAAATATATCGTGATTTAGCAAAATTACCAGACTTACGCTCTGATTACTAGAAATTCGAACTGCTTAGCTGAAGAAAATATGCCATGACCGAGCAAATGGTTTGGGAAAATAAGCAGGCTTACGCTCTGACTTCTAGGCGCAGACGTTACATTGGAGTGTTACATGACGTCAGACGCACGGAGCTTGTTATCTTACACAACTGACGTCAGAACTGTGAAATTTATGGACTATCATAAATAAAAATGCTCACCTGACCGCCAGTCCAGAATTGCGTGTAACTATACTGTAAGCAGAGCTGTGGCATCGTATGGAAACCTAGGTTTTCACAATAACCACGCTGTCGAGCGTATCGTAACCCTGTGTATATGCGAATGTGCGTATGTTTTGAGTTTTAATGTTGCAAAAAAATGGCTCTAAGCACTATGGGACTTAACATCTGAGGTCATGAGTCCCCTACAACTTAGACCTACTTAAACCTAACCAACCTAAGGACATCACACGCATTCATGCCCGAGGCAGGATTCGAACCTGCGACCGTAGCGGTCGTGCCATTCCAGACTGAAGCGCCTAGAACCGCTGGACCATTAATGTATGTAGCCTTCTGATCAAACTTCTACTTAACTCGTAGGTCTGAAGATGACCACAGTTGTGGTCGAAACCGGTCACCGGAATAAATAATTTGTGATGAAGACTGTTTTTGATAGTAAATATTAGAAATTTGAGGAGTGTGCACCAGTTAACAGCACTGAGAAATGAGGACGATCTGGTTGGAAAGAAGGATGTACAAAGTTAAAGAGTGCGTTCAGGAACAATGGTGATAATTGCTGATTTCTTAGACATGTCATTAACTGTCTTTTGAAGCTGGAGATGTTATTCAGTTCTGTAATATATGCCGGGAGGTTATTCCAGAGTCGGGTTCCTGCTACTGAGAAGGCGGTTGAACGATGGAGTGAGGCAGAAGGGATTTTGGCCTTGATGAGAACGGATGTTTCTGCCGTGTTGTTCACACAGGTGTGTGAAGGACAAGGAGAGATAACAGGGACGGTGTACGTTGATAAGACAATAGAGAAGACAGAGGGTATCGAAATCTCTGCGCCTGTCTGCACGCAGCCAGGATGGCTTTGTGTGTGTGAGTGTGAAATATGGTTAAAGAATCGAAAACCACAGATATAAGGAATAGAGTCACTCATAACCAGTTCCAGGCGCGGTGAGCTTTCCCGAGAAAGGCTCCCAGGATAGTATCACTGTAATTAACAGTTCCAAGTATAACTGTTTGTGGAAATTTCTTTTTCAGGTCAGAAGGGAAGAGCTTTTTATATTTTTGTAGGGCGTGCAGAGATGCTGACGCCGTCTTTCATATTGCAGTTACGTGCTCAGTCCAGTTTAGATTTTCATTTATTATTACTCCCAGACTCTTTGCTGAAGTTGATGTTTGTCCCATTTAGGGTCAAAGACGGTATGGATTTCCGATATTTCGAGCCAATGAGCCTAGAATGGCCAACCCGAACCGCTATGACTTTGGATGGGTTGAGCTTTAACCCAGTACCTTGCGCTCATTTTGTACATCACGGTGCCTTTTCCTATTAAAATTCCATGAGCATACGTTCCTAGAAGAGTCAGCCAATACATTGCTACCTCCAACGTGTATCTCGCGAAGAGAGAATGACGGCAGAATCAGAGAGATCTGAGCCTACACGGAAGCTTTCTAACAATACTTCTTGCCGTGCATTGTTCTCGAGTGAATGAGGAAAGGGTGAAAGTTAAAGCGGTACTCAAAGTTCTCTCCGCAACACATCAATGTGAGGTGGCTAGTGGCGTTTAGACGTGCAGTATAGGTGTACCAGTATACGTTGTTGTTGTTGTGGTCTTCAGTCCTGAGACTGGTTTGATGCAGCTCTCCATGCTACTCTATCCTGTGCGAGCTTCTTCATCTCCCAGTACTTACTGCAACCTACATCCTTCTGAATCTGCTTAGTGTATTCATCTCTTGGTCTCCCCCTACGATTTTTACCCTCCACGCTGCCCTCCAATACTAAATTTGTGATCCCCTGATGCCTCAGAACATGTCCTACCAACCAGTCCCTTCTGCTTGTCAAGTTGTGCCACAAACTCCTCTTCCCCTCAATTCTATTCAATACCTCATCATTAGTTATGTAACAACCCATCTAATCTTCAGCATTCTTCTGTGACACCACATTCCGAAAGCTTCTATTAAATTTTTGTCTAAACTATTTATCGTCAATGTTTCGCTTCCATACATGGCTACACTCCATACAAACAGTTTGAGAAACGACTTCCTGACACTTAAATCTATACTCGATGTTAACAAATTTCTCTTCTTCAGAAATGCTTTCCTTGCCAATGCCAGTCTACATTTTATATCCTCTCTACTTCGACCATCATCAGTTATTTTGCTCCCCAAATAGCAAAACTCCTTTACTACTTTAAGTGTCTCATTTCCTAATCTAATTCCCTCAGCATCACCCGACTTAATTCGACTACATTCCATTATCCTCGTTTTGCTTTTGTTGATGTTCATCTTATATCCTCTTTTCAAGACACTGTCCATTCCGTTCAACTGCTCTTCCAAGTCCTTTGCTGTCTCTGACAGAATTACAATGTCATCGGCGAACCTCAAAATTTTTATTTCTTCTCCATGGATTTTAATACCTACTCCAAATTTTTCTTTTGTTTCCCTTACTGCTTGCTCAATATACAGATTGAATAACATCGGGGACAGGCTACAACCCTGTCTTACTCCCTTCCCAACCACTGATTCCCTTTCATGTCCCTCGACTCTTATAACTGCCATCTGGTTTCTGTACAAATTGTAAATAGCCTTTCGCTCCCTGTATTTTACTCCTGCCAACTTTAGAATTTGAAAGAGAGTCTTCCAGTCAACATTGTCAAAAGCTTTCTCTAAGTCTACAAATGCTAGAAACGTAGGTTTGCCTTTCCTTAATCTAGCTTCTAAGATAAGTCGTATGGTCAGTATTGCCTCACGTGTTCCAGTATTTCTACGGAATCCAAACTGATCTTCCCCGATGTCGGCTTCTACTAGTTTTTCCATTCGTCTGTAAAGAATTCGTGTTAGTATTTTGCAGCTGTGGCTTATTAAACTGATTGTTCGGTAATTTTCACATCTGTCAACACCGGCTTTCTTTGGGATTGGAATTATTATATTCTTCTTGAAGTCTGAGGGTATTTCGCCTGTTTCATACATCTTGCTCACCAGATGGTAGAGTTTTGTCAGGACTGGCTCTCCCAAGGCCGTCAGTAGTTCCAATGGAATGTTGTCTACTCCAGGGGCCTTGTTTCGACTCAGGTCTTTCAGTGCTCTGTCAAACTCTTCACGCAGTATCGTATCTCCCATTTCATCTTCATCTACATCCTCTTCCATTTCCATAATATTGTCCTCAAGTACATCGCCCTTGTAATAGACCCTCTATATACTCCTTCCACCTTTCTGCCTTCCCTTCTTTGCTTAGAACTGGGTTTCCATCTGAGCTCTTGATGTTCATACAAGTGGTTCTCTTATCTCCAAAGGTCTCTTTAATTTTCCTGTAGGCAGTATCTATCTTACCCCTATTGAGATAAGCCTCTACATCCTTGCATTTGTCCTCTAGCCATCCCTGCTTAGCCATTTTGCACTTCCTGTCGATCTCATTTTTGAGACGTTTGTAATCCTTTTTGCCTGCTTCATTTACTGCATTTTTATATTTTCTCCTTTCATCAATTAAATTCAATATTTCTTCTGTTACCCAAGGATTTCTACTAGCCCTCGTCTTTTTACCTACTTGATCCTCTGCTGCCTTCACTATTTCATCCCTCAAAGCTACCCATTCTTCTTCTACTGTATTTCTTTCCCCCATTCCTGTCAATTGTTCCCTTATGCTCTTCCTGAAACTCTGTACAACTTCTGGTTCTTTCAGTTTATCCAGGTCCCATCTCCTTAAATTCCCACCTTTTTGCAGTTTCTTCAGTTTTAATCTACAGGTCATAACCAATAGATTGTGGTCAGAGTCCACATCTGCCCCTGGAAATGTCTTACAATTTAAAACCTGGTTCCTAAATCTCTGTCTTACCATTATATAATCTATCTGATACCTTTTAGTATCTCCAGGGTTCTTCCATGTATACAACCTTCTATCATGATTCTTAAACCAAGTGTTAGCTATGATTAAGTTGTGCTCTGTGCAAAATTCTACCAGGCGGCTTCCTCTTTCATTTCTTAGCCCCAATCCATATTCACCTACTACGTTTCCTTCTCTCCCTTTTCCTACTACCGAATTCCAGTCACCCATGACTATTAAATTTTCGTCTCCCTTCACTATCTGAATAATTTCATTTATTTCATCATACATTTCTTCAATTTCTTCGTCATCTGCAGAGCTAGTTGGCATATAAACTTGTACTACTGTAGTAGGTGTGGGCTGCGTATCTATCCTGGCCACAATAATGCGTTCACTATGCTGTTTGTAGTAGCTTACCCGCATTCCTATTTTCCTATTCATTATTAAACCTACTCCTGCATTACCCCTATTTGACTTTGTCTTTATAACCCTGTAGTCACCTGACCATAAGTCTTGTTCCTCCTGCCACCGAACTTCACTAATTCCCACTATATCTAACTTTAACCTATCCATTTCCCTTTTTAAATTTTCTAACCTGCCTGCCCGATTAAGTGTTCTGACATTCCACGCTTCGATCCGTAGAACGCCAGTTTTCTTTCTCCTGATAACGACGTCCTCTTGAGTAGTCCCCGCCCGGAGATCCGAATGGGGGACTATTTTACCTCCGGAATATTTTACCCAAGAGGACGCCATCATCATTTAATCATACAGTAAAGCTGCATGCCCTCGGGAAAAATTATGGTCGTAGTTTCCCCTTGCTTTCAGCCGTTCGCAGTACCAGCACAGCAAGGCCGTTTTGGTTATTGTTACAAGGCCAGATCAGTCAATTATCCAGACTGTTGCCCTTGCAACTACTGAAAAGGCTGCTGCCCCTCTTCAGGAACCACACGTTTATCTGGCCTCTCAACAGATACCCCTCCGTTGTGGTTGTACCTACGGTACGGCTATCTGTATCGCTGAGGCACGCAAGCCTCCCCACCAACGGCAAGGTCCATGGTTCATGGGGGGGGGGGGGGGGGTTACCAGTATACAGGGTGTCCATAAAGTCCCTTTACAACTTCAAAATTTTATTACAACGGCAGTTGTTGAAATATTTTAACAAAATTTCTTTTATTGTAATCACTGTTTACTAAAGTTTTTATATATACTAAAATTTTGTGTTTCAGATACTCTAATGATGGAATCAACTGAACCTCTATATAAAGGCAATTCCTCAAGAGAAGGCACAATGTTTTGTCCTGGTTTATTGAGACATAATCGGATGTTCAGACTGAACGAAACTTCAGAACGAAGTATGGAAGACATCCACAATCGCGCCCTTCAATTCGTGGATGTCACAAAAAATTTATGGAGACAGGGACAGTGTTGGATAAAGGGGAGAGCGGGCGACCAACAACATCCGAGGAAAACATCGATCGCGTTTTAAACGTCTTCACTCGTTCACCTACGAAGTGCGTCCTTACTGCTGCCAGACAGTTGCAACTACCATGTTCGTCTGTGCATCAGGTCCTCGACAAGAACTTACGGTCGTACGCTTACAAAGTGCAACTCTTACAGACACTTGAGCCAAATGACGAGCCTAAACAGACAGAGTTTGCACTCAACATGCTGGAAGGCCTTTCGGAGGATGAAGCATTCCTCAAGCGAGTTTGTTTCAGTAACGAGGGAACTTTTCATGTTTCTTGGGCATTAAGCAGACACAATGTGAGAATCTGGAGGATCTGAACACCCCCATGTGACTAGGGAGCTTCACCGGGATAGTCCAAAAGTGAATGAATGCTCTGTAATCATGTGCAACCGAATAATTGGTCCATTCTTCTTCAACGAGTCAACAGTTACTGCAGATGTTTACCTCGACCTTCTGACCGAATGTGTAGCACCACAATTGATTGACTTACAACCAACTATCGTTTTCCAGCAAGATGGTGCACCACTACATTGGGGACTGCATGTTCGTCGGTTCCTCAATGAAACATTTCCAGGCAGACGGACTGGGAGGGATGGGCCAATTCCTTGGCCACCGAGTTCGCCAGATATCACTCCCTTGGACTTTTTTTTATGGGGGTATTTAAAAGATATCGTGTATACAACACAGATACGGGACATTGCTGACTTGAAGCAAAGGATTCGTAATACGGTTGCCACCACTGATAACGCTATGCTACAGCGAACGTGGCAAGAAATCCGAGTACCGTCTTGATGTGCTTCGTGCAACTAAAGGCGCCCGTACAGAGGTCTATTAAACACTGTCAAAAAAACTTTGATAAGCATTTATTACAATAAAAGAAATGTTGTTAAAATATTTCAACAACTGCCGTTGTAATAAAATTTTGAAGTTGTAAAGGGACTTTATGGGCACCCTGTACATTACTTGAAACCAGTGAATTGCTTTCGCTGAAGGAAGATTTCTTTTCCTTTGCCAGTCCGCTTTTGTCTTGGGCCAGTTGGCTTCATCTTGGTCCACGGAGTACGTAATGCTTTCACATATCAAATGTATACATCTGCATCTACATGGAGGCTCTGCAAATCGCACTTAAGTGCCTGGCAGAGGGTTCATCGAACCGCCTTCACAATAATTCTCCATTATTCCACTCCAGATCACCATGCAGAAAAAACGCGCACCTGTATCTTTCCGTCAGACCTCTGATTTCCCTCATTTTATTATGATGATCGTTTCTCCCTGCGTATGTCGGCAAAATATTTTCGCATTCGGAGAGAAAAGTTAGTGACTGAAATTTCATGAGAAGACTCCGCCGCAACGAAAAACGCCTTTCTTTTAATGGTGTCCATCCCAAATCCTGTAGCATATCCGTAACCCTATCTCACTATAATACAAAACTTGCTGCTCTTCTTTGAACTTTCTCGATGTACTCCATTAATCCTATCTGGTTTGGATCCCAGACCGGGCAGCAGTACTACAAAAGAGGACGAACAAACGTAGTGCAGGCAGTCTCTTTAGTAGATGTGTTACATTTTCTAAATATTCTGCTAGAAAACGCAATCTTTGGTTTGCCTTCGCCACAACATTTCTATGTGTTCTTCCCAATTTAAATTGTTCCTAATTCTAACTCCTAAGTACTTTGTTGAGTTTAGGGCTTTTCGATTTGACTGATTTATGGTGTAACCGAAGATCAACGGATTCCTTTTAGCACTCTTGTGGATTACCTCACACTTTTCATAATGTAGGATCAATTTCCACGTTTCGCACCATACAGATATCTTTCATAAATCGTTTTTCAATTTGTTTTGTTTTCTGATGATTTTACTACACGATAAACGACAGTTTCATTTGCAAAGAACCTAAGGCGGCTATTCAGATTGTGTCCTAAGCCGTTTATATAGATAAGGAACAGCAAAGGGCCTATAACACTACCTTGGGGAATGGCAGAAATCACATGTTTTACTCTATCACTTTCCGTCGATTACTACGAACTGTGACCTCTCTGACAGGAAATCGCGAATCCAGTCACATAACTGAGACGATATACCATTAGCAGGCAATTTGACTACAAGCCCCTTGTGTGGTACAGTGTCCAATGCCTTTTGGAAATCTAGAAATAGGTAATCAATCTGAAATCCCTTGTCGATAGCACTCAACACCTCGTGTGAGTAAACAGATAGTTGTGTTTCACAAGAATGATGTTTTCTAAGTCCGTGCTGACTGTGAGTCAAAAATTCAAATGGTTCTAAGCACTATGGGACTTAACATCTGAGGTCGTGAGTCCTCTAGACTTAGAACTACTTAAACCTAACTAACCTAAGGACATCACACACATCCATGCCCGAGGCGGGATTCGAACCTGCGACTGTAGCAGCAACGCGGTTCCGGACAGAAGCGCCTAGAACAGCTCGGCCACAGCGGCCGGTGACTGTGAGTCAATACTGTTCTCTTCGAGGTAATTCATAATGTTCGTACACAATATATGTTCCAAAATCTTGCTGCATATCGACGTTAATGATAATGGGCCTTGAATATTGGTGTGACCTGTGCAACTTTCCAGTCTTTGGGTACAGATCTTTCGTCGAGTGAGCGGTTGCATATGATTGTTAAGAAAGAAGCTGTTTCATCAGCATACTCTGAAAGGAACCTAATTGGTATACAGTTTGGACCAGAAAACTTGCTAAGTTGCTTCACTATTCCGAGGATATCCGCTTCTAAGTTAATGTTGGCAGCTGTTCTTGATTCGTATTCTGGAAGATTTATGTAGTCTTCTTTGGTGAGAGGATTTCGAAAGTCTATATTTAGTGACTCTGCTTTCGCAGCACTGTCGTCAATAGTATTTCCACTGCTATCGCGCAGAGAAGGCATTGACTGTGACTTGCCGCTAGCATGCGTTAGATACGACCGGAATCTCTTTGGATTTTCTGCCAAGTTTTGAGATAAGTTTAACGAGCGCCTTGTCCAGGCCGCTGAAACCTGAATGGATGATCGATGGGCCCCCTTGGCATGCTCTGCGTTGTGAAGTCACGCGTATGTTTTGCCGAATTTCCAGACCGTGGAGCCGCTGCTTTGATTCAAGTGGCTCCTGAATGTTTGGCATCACGAGGCTCAATGTATTCCGTACCGATCCTGTTACAGAAAAAAAATTCTCGACAGTACAAGGAATCGAACCCAGATCCTCTGCATGCCGTTTACGCTGAACACCCTACATCTACATCTACATACATACTCCGCAATTCACCATACGGTGCGTGGCGGAGGGTACCTCGTACCACAACTAGCATTTTCTCTCTCTGTTCCATTCCCAAAGCGAACGTGGGCAAAATGACAAGGTGGATATCCTATATCGTATGCGTCGATCCAAAAGTAACTGAAATGGACAATACGATGGACATCCTGAGCAGACGCTAGGTTTCTCTGCTTCCCATCCTTTCCTTCCACAGAATCACAAAAGCAATACCGCACAAGCATTCAGCACAGCTATTCACACAAGACTTATGCACAATTTTAACTGATAGTTCTGGGCTAACGAAAGACAAATCTCGTCCAACAGCGTCTTTAACAGGACAAGAGTGTAGCGTTCCCATGTAGTCCAAACGATCACTGATAATTGTGGCCTTTTTTTTTTTCTAAAAATAAGGCTGAAATTTAGCCTATGTCATTCTCTGGATGTCTCCTCTTTCCGAACAAATTTCAAAGAATGTGGAAAGAGTTCAGTGAGAAATCAGTTTGCAGTGCAAAATGTAGGCCGCAAAGAATACGCCATGTTCCTGGTCAGGAATGTGCTTTGCTTACCAGCCAAAGGCATCATACCTCACGGAGATGCGGGAGAGCCGCATCGAGGTCTTGAATTCCGTGCATGCTTTATCTCTGCCCTCCGGGAACAACCATTCCATCGTGTGCCGGTTGCCTACGCCTCGCCGGACAAGATTTAATTAAGGTCAACTGGTTCTCGTCGCGTTACGTACATTGCTAGCATATTTTATACGGTCTTCAGTGTAGAAGCCACTACTGCTATGACTACAGACGAGCAATCCATACATATTATAAAAACGTATGTATGTGTGTGTGTGTGTGTGTGTGTGTGTGTGTGTGTGTGTGTCTGTGCGTGTGTGTGTGTTCCCCACCTCCTACTAAACCACTGGACCGATTTCCACCAGACTTGGTACACACATTCCTTACTGCCAGGCGACAGTCGCCGTGGGGGTAAGAAACACCTGCCTATCAGAGCAGGGGGCGGTGAGGGTGAAACAGCAGCGCAGCCAGCGAACCGTCAATTCGCATACTTTATTCCCCCAATATTTAAAACGGACAGCTCTTAGCAATTTGAAGCGAACGATAAACATCATTTCAAACCTTTGCGACATTTTTCTTCGCTGACAGCCCGTACAAAATGATGAAACGAAAAAGGTTTATCGCTTACTACATTTTCGCTGTTCATACAGCAAAACTGTGCCATGAAGCATGACGTTTTATTACTGCTTTACTACTAACTGTATTAGCGACATATTTTTTTTTTCACGCAGTATTCACATACATCGCTGAATGTGACAGCAAAACTATATCATTTTACGAGATGTAGTTCTGGAGATAAGACGTCGTAAACACTGACATACGTGACAGCCTACCGCGTCATGCATGAAGTCTTTGCTACTTATGCTATTCGCAATAAATTTCCGAGACAGTATCCACATATGCCACTGAATGTACCTACAACATTATATCACGTCATAAACATTAAGCACGACGCATGGACGCAGACATATAAACAAATACCTGGGCAACAGTGGGTGTCTCCGCTAGCAAGAAATAAACCGAATACACGACACAAAAAAAAAAAAATGCAATAAACTCAAATCATTTAGGTTTTGAAAGCGATTTATTAACATCGCTGTCTATAAAAATATTAAAAAGGAACTAGGGATTTAGGTTCATGCTCATGCAAAGAGTCAGTAACTCAGTTTTAAAAACAACTTCTTGTAACTACAAGAAAGCACAGTTGTTATACAAATACAAAAGAACAAAACGGATACCTGAAACAAGCAAATTTCACCTCTGTTGAACTAAAATAAAATATTCTTCCGAAATAGCCTTACTCACTGAATGATTTGCGTCCTGTCTGGAAGTACCTATACATATTACTAAATGGCTAAATGATTTGCGTCTATGTCTGTACATATCTATACATATCGCCAACTTTAAGTCCCCTGTCTGTATATGAAGGCTAACCTCAGGAACTGCTGTAGAGATTTTTGCTATGGTTTTCACTAATAGATGCACTGATCCGCGAAGAAGGCTTCTTTATACACACTGGTGGGAGAAAATCGCAACTCCAAAAAGTATTTAATGTAGACTAATAAAATTTTGGGTATACGTTTGGCTAGCTAACATGTTAAAGTGATTAATATTGCGAGATCACAGGGTAATGTAAGAGCGAGATATGCCACTGCAAATGTGAGATTCTTGTACATTAATAACGGGTGTAATCGCCGGAATGTTGAATGCAAGCGTGCAGATGTGCATGCATTGTGCTGTATGGATGCCGGATGTCAGTTCGTGTGATTAAGTTCCATGCCTGTTGCACTTGGGCGGTCAATACAGAGACGGTTAATGCTGTTTGCAGTCGACGCTGGGGTTTTCACCGGATGATGTCCCAATGTCCCACGTGTGGGCCAAGTCAACATTTCGACTCCGGAGAGCATGCTGGGTTACAATAGCAGTATGTGGGCGACCGTTATCCTGTTGGAAATCACCCCCTCTTGAATGGCAGCACAACAGGCCGAACCACCAGAGTGACAAATTTGCAGTCGTGGTACGCGGGATAACCAGGAGAGTGCTCCTGCTGTCATATCAAATCGTACCCCAGACCACAACAACAGGTGCAGGTCCGACGAGTCTAGCACGAAGACAGATTGGTTGCAGGGCCTCAACTAGTCTCCTCATAATCATCACATGGCCATCAATACTGCCGAGGCAGATCCAGCCTTCATCAGAAGAGACAACACGCCTCCACCCTGCCTCCAAAGAGATTCCACTTGACTCCACCGAAGTCGCAAATGATGGTAGTTTAGGGTCAGTGGAATGCACGCAACAAGTCACCTGTCTCAGAGCTGTCGTGACCGATTTGTAACACTTCGTTGCGTCGCTGTGGTGCCAACTGTTGGCCAAATTGCTGCTGCGGACGCAGGGCGATGCGACAGAGCCGTACGCCAAACACGACGGTCTTCTCTCACGGTGGTGCCACGTGGCCGTCCGGAGCCGGATCGTCTTGCGACTGTGCATTCCTGTGAGCAGCGGTGGCAACAATCACGTTCAGTGGCTACATTCCTGTCAAGTCTTTTTGAAATATCATATAACGAACATCAAGCTTCTCATGTCCCTATTACACGGCCTCGTCCAAACTCAGTGAGGTACTGATAATGACACCTGTGTCGGCTTAAAGACTTCTTCACTAACATCAACTACACACGTCCAACCTCAAAAGTAACTAACGCTCACGACCGTTAGAGCATGTATTTAAAGCTAATATGATTTGCGACTGGCACGAAATTTGAATAGACATCATCTTTCGTTTATGTCGAACAGTTCCTTGTTGGTTGTGCGATTTTTTTTTCTCGTCCGTGTACGAGGGCTATTCTGAAAGAAGGAAACGTTGTAGCATTAAACAAAAACTAAGTACAAGAAATACATTTTATTATATACCGGGTGTTCAAAAAGTCAGTATAAATTTGAAAACTGAATAAAGCACGGAATAATGTAGATGCACAGGTATAAATTGACACACATGCTTGGAATGACATGGGGTTTTATTAGAACAAAAAAAAAAGACAAAAGTTCAAAAAATGTCCGACAGATGGCGCTTCATCTGATCAGAATAGCAATAATTAGCATAGCAAAGTAAGACAAAGCAAAGATGATGTTCTTTACAGGAAATGCTCAATATGTCCACCATAATTCCTCAACAATAGCTCTACTCGAGGAATAATGTTGTGAACAACACTGTAAAGTATGTCCGGAGTTATGGTGAGGCATTGGGGTTGGATTTTGTCTTTCAGCATCCCTAGAGATGTCGATCGATCACGATACACTTGAGACTTCAGGTAAACCCAAAGCCAATAATCGCACGGACTGAGGTCTGGGGACCTGGGAGGCCAAGCATGACGAAAAAGCATGACGAAAGTGGCGCCTGAACACACGATCATCACGAAACGACGCGCGCAAGAGACCTTTCACGCGTCTAGCAATATGGGGTGGAGCGCCATCCTGCGTAAACATCGTACGTTCCAGCAGGTGTTTATCAGCCAGACTGGCGATGATGCGATTCTGTAACATATCGGAGTACGTCTCAACCGTCACGGTAGCTGCCCGGCGCCATCTGTCGGACATTTTGTGAACGTTGTTTTTTTCTGTTCTAATAAAACACCATGTCATTCCAAGCATGTGTCTCAAATTTTACATTTCTATCTACATTATTCCGTGATTTATTAAGTTTTCAAATTCATACTGACTTTTTGATCACGCGGTACATCTGAAAGAGCGACTACTTTTCTACACAGTCATCAAACACATTGAGGCACTCATCATAGCAGTGGACAAGCTTCCAAGACCTTGGTCGTAAAATTTTGCCGACTGAGACTTCAGCCAATGACTCACGCCCGCCTGGAGTTCCGCGTCGTCATCAAAGCGCTGCGCAGCAGGCCAGTTCTTCATCTTAGGAAACAAGTGGTAGTCGCTTGGTGCAAGATCGGGGCTGTAGGGCGGACGGGAGAAAATTTCCCATTTGAATGAATTAAGGTTTGCCGTGTGACGTCGGGCATTGTCGTGTAAAAGCAAAATTTTGGTCGTCAGCTTTCCTCGGCGTTTCTTTTGAACTGCTCTTCTGAGGCTGTGCAAAGTTTGACAGTACCGGGCACAATTTATGGTTGCTCCACGTTCGAGAAAATCAAAAGAAGCACAACTTGCATATCCCAAGACACTGTCGCCATCAACTTCCTTGCTGACAAGGTTTGAAAACATTTTCTTGGTTGCTTTTTTTTTTTTTTTTTTTTTTTTTTGGGAGGGTGGGCTTGTGTGCCCCCACTCCATGGACAGTAGTTTGTCTCGCAATTGACGTGCTTCACCGAAGTGTCGTCACCGGTTACGATTCGATCTAGTAATGGATCACCATGTTTGTGGTAGGCATCCAGAGATGTCAACGTTGCCCCCATTCGGTGTTCTTTATGGAGCTCTGTAAGCATTTTGGGCACCCATCGTGCACAAAATTTGTGGTAGCTTAGCTTTTGAATGACAATTTCAAACAACAAAGTCCGTGAAACTTTTGGAAAAGAAAGCGAAAGCTCCGTTATCGTGAAGCGGCGGTTTTCGCGAATCGTTTCATCAACTTTAGCGACAAGATCGTCAGTCACAATGCTCGGGCGTCCACTCTTCTCTACATCATGAACGTTGGTTTCGCCATTTTTAAACCGAATGCACCATTTCTGGAAGGAACAGTCGCCCATTACGTTGTTTGCGTACACTTCGCACAGTTCACGCTAAATTTCTATAGGTTTTAGGTTTTATGCCAACAAAAACCGTATAACAGACCGCACCACACAAATGGCGGGATTTTCGATTGCAGCGCACATCTCAAATTCGAATATCGAAAAAACCAGACGTTCCCGCCGTCACGGATGGATGCCGACTGAGCTGCCGAGCACGCACATACCAAAATATACGCGATCGGCGCGCACCTAGCGGCCTCGGACGGAAACTTTCTGAATAGCCCTCGTATTTTACAAATAATTCCTGCAGATTGGCTGAGCTTCGGCGAATGTAAGTTCCCCGATGAGTTTTTCTGACTGTAAGTGAATGCTAATCGCAGGAACTACTCTAGGGATTGTGAGACGGTTTTCACCAACACACAGACTCATTCATGAGGAAGGTTTTTGTGTATAATTTACACTATTCGACAGATCTGGGGTAAGATGACGTTGCGCGTCTGTCATACTCCACTGAGAATCAATTCTGGACTAGGTATGTTACCAAATTATATCCCTCTCTTTTACAAATTAAGTACACAACAAAACCTCATTACATCCTCGAGTGTTTACATGAAAAAGAACTGAAATATCCGACAGGTGTCGAAAACAAAGTGGGAACAATCATTCATCCCGTCATCGTGGATGTTTTTCGTGTTTTCTGAGAGCTTCAACGACGCATATGCCCTCTGTGGACGTTTATCATTGCCTGCCACCAATGTGGTACGCTCCATATAAGTCTACAGAGGTAAGTCCGTGGTATCCGTTCCCGTTCTTCGACGACAGCCCGTGAGTGTTCTTGGAGAGTCTGTGGTGAAACACGTCTGTCGAGCATGGGGCACATATGCACAGTGGGGTTTAGGTCCGCACTCGCCGCCAACCATTCCATTAGTCCAATGTCGAGGCTTCGCAAGACGTCCCTGCTGACGTCCGCTACCAGGGCCCTGGGCCCTGGCGTTACAAGAAATTCAGGGTTGCCACCATACGCAGCAGCCACCAAATGATCCAACAGGATCTGGTGGATGTACTGTTCGCCAGTAAGGCGGCCGTGGACAACAACGTGCTCCGTGTAACTGTCAACACTAATACCTCCCCACGACATCACAGAACCTTGGAAGTCTATTTCCTGGACAAAATTTCTCAACTATTGCTCACCACAAGTCTGCACACGGCCATACCTGGAATCGTATGAGAGTAACACGTTTCGCCAGTGAGAAGTTGCGAGTAAACACGCGAACGGCCGATCCAAAGGCGAGCTGCGAGATGATGTCGTGCCAAGCGGGGTACTCAAATGGCTCTGAGCACTGTGGGACTTAACAGCTGAGGTCATCAGTCCCCTAGAACTGAGAACTACTTAAACCTAACTAATCTCAGGACATCACACACATCCATGCCCGAGGCAGTATTCGAACCTGCGACCATAGCGGTCGCCCGGTTGCAGACTGAAGCGCCTAGAACCGCTCGGTCACAGCGGCCGGCGCGGGATACTCGAGTAAGTCTGGCCCGTAAGGTCCCTTGCAGTCTGATCGAACACAGCGGCTCCAGTGACCCTCTGAGATCGTCCTGCAGTGCTCTTGTTGTATCCGTACTACGCCCCAACGCGGAGACGGCCAGATATGAGTCTTCACGTGGGGTTGCAATGTTTCGGCGACCTTCTGCAACACGCCCTGTGTACTGACCTGTCTCCCTGTATCGTGACCACAAACTACGGATAACAGATGGAAAAACAGTGGCATCTGCAGCAACACGACGAAAAGTACATTCCTTCTGAATCAAACAGGTCGCCTTGCAACTTGCACCGCAATAAGACGTCGCTTTGCATCTGCTTGGCCGAATACAATGCCTACAAGCTGCAGTCTGTGTACCTCATCAGAAAACAGTGGGACGCCGGTGCTGAAGGGTCAGCTGACATTGTAACGCGTAACGCAGCCGACAGACGGCGAATGATTTTAATTGTTACTTACATTGAAGGCGAAGATCTGGGGCTCTGCAATAAGGCCACCGGTATCGCCTGTATCAAAACAGATTTAACATATCGAACGTTGATACACGCGTCTCCCTAACCCTTGTTAACAGTGTATTCCCGCTACGCCAGACTTTAGTTTCGTAGACCGTAGACACTTGGTCGTACCCGTGCGAAGCCCGGATGGGTCACTAGTTTCATACTAATGAAGCTACTTTGTCATATCTTCTACACTTCGTTGTAAAAAAAAGAAGTGACATTTTTCTGCTGCTGTTTGTGACCATAAGTAGCTGGTGCTCTCTTAGACTCGGTATTACGAATAAATCACTGACGTTTTAAGGGTTATGCAGGAAACCGATTTCCGCGGAATCGAATTGATTTCAAGCTGCCAAAGATCTATCAGTCCTTTTTAAAAGCGTTAGCGGTGTTCTCAGCTGAAGTGGTACGGGGGACACTGAAAATTTGACTCAGTCGACCGCTTGTTTTGACAGGTGCATGTGGACCCAGCTGTCCGCTGGAAAATTCAGGCGACTAAGCCCACACGTTTGTTGGGCGCTCAACTGTGCGATCATCAGCGCCCGTACAAAGTCCCAACTCTTACACAGCCCAATTTGTCCACAATCATCCGATCTAGCTACTGTCACGAATGATGATGATGACGAAATGAAGAGGACAACACACACATTCAGTCCCCGGGCAGAGAAAATCCCCAACCCCGCCGGGGATCACTAAGCCCATACGCCTACAGCTCTTACGGTTATAAACGTAACAAAACACAGACGCCTTTTACGAGCAAAAATCATTGCACCTATTGAATTACTTACTGAACGCCCCTCGTAGCTGCAATGAATTTTCTCCCAACCCTTTAATTTTAAAATTTTTGTGGTGGCGGTCCATTTTTGGGAGGTTTTGTCGGTTCTGCGCCGTGACACTTGTGAAGAGATGGAATGTGCTGATGTTTGTTTTCACATTCGGCGGTTTCACGCACTCGCAACCAGACTGCCACATTCTAACCTAATATACACCTCGACCTAAGTTACAGGTGTCACCACGAAGCTGTGAAAGGCCGCTTATCCCAGCAAGAGCCCCAGGCTCCGCGGAAATGTTTCTCCGCGGAAGTATCAATCCGCACAAGCGTCCCCCCCCCGCCCCCCCCCCCCCCCTGTTCTGTGCGGCGCCCATGTGTTGCTACCTAGATAGCCTGTGTGCAAAAACCGTTTCCCGCCCCCTAGTTACGCTCGCGCGTCGCTGCAACTCAGCTTGAAAACGGTTCCACTGCTCCGCTACCTCGTTTCACTGCACTCGCACGACAGTATTCGCGAATCTGGCGCAGTTCATCGGGTGTTTCTCAAACCGGTCGCATATCTGTCCAATTACGCACGGGAAAACGCTCGCCCTCGTTTCGTTTTCTACGAGGCAGTAGTAGCAAAAGTACGGGGCCGTGCTGGAAAGTAACGCCTGCGAATTTTTTATGTGAAAACTCTTAAAGCTTTTTAAATAAATCAAAACGTTTTTATGGTTGAATAACAAGTACACTGTTTTTGTTGTACTGATTTCTTTTTTTATCTCAGACAAGTTTCCGGCTTATTGGCCATCGTCAGGAAACGACTGACTAGAATCTGGAAGGAACACTAGTTCTGAGGTAACCAAACATTATAAGCAAAGATACAATCCATTTGCATAGAGTGTTTGTGCGTCAAACTCGTTTCTTAACGTTGACGTTATAGCCAACCCAAAGGACACTACTGAGCACAGTAATTAATTACAAGTGAAATGATTATAATGCTAAAGTTTGTGAGATCTTACCATTGGATATGAAACTGTTAAATCTGAGCTATATTCATTTAGGTAGTGCCAAAAACATACATTTTAACATTGTCATTTAGTCTTTGGCTGTCGACGATATTATACACAATAATTAAAATACAGTGACATTGGTTGAGAACTGTCTAACTGAACAACAAGCGTGTTTTACATATTTCATGCAGTGGGTACACATTATTAAAGTATTACAATTACACATTATGAAAGTATTGCAATTCATGTTGTTAAAGTTAATGGGGGAGGCAAGGTGACGAATAGGAAATTATATTGTGTTTCAATTTTGTGAAGCAGTATGTGTCATTGTGGCGGCCTGCGGGTATTTGGCTGGTTGATTGCATCATGTGAAGCTCAAAAGTGGGGATTTGCCCACTTAGAAACAGGTGGAGTGCTTCCCACAGGCTAAGCCCGTTCCTTCAGCATGACAATTCCAGACCACACATGAGCGCTGCGACATATGCAACAATCCGACGTCTTGGGTTCGCTGTCATCGATCATCCTCCATACAGTCCCAACTTGCCACATGCGATTTTCACCTAGTTCTAAACCTTAAAGAACACCTTCGAGGACATAGCTTTGATAGTGATGAGGCTGTGGCAAGATTGTGACTCCCTCAAGAACGTCAAACATTCTACGGTGAGAGTATCACCAAACAGGTTCTCGTTAGGAAAACGTGTTCGTCACCAGGATGACTATATTGAGAAATAAATATCTACACAGGAGGAATATAAACGTAGACTGTTAATAAACTCTGCTTTACAATGAAAAACCAAAGAAACTGGTACACTAATATCGCCCGGCGGAGGTTCGAGTCGTCCCTCGGACATGGCTGTGTGTGTTTGTCCTTAGGATAATTTAGGTTAAGTAGTGTGTAAGCTTAGGGACTGATGACCTTAGCAGTTAAGTCGCGTAAGATTTCACACACATTTGAACATTTTGATCCAATATCGTGTGGGGCCCCCGAGAGCACACAGAACTGCCGCAATACGACGTGCCATGGACTCGACTAATGTCTGAAGTAGTGCTGGAGGGAACTGACACCACCAGTCCTGCACGGCTATCCATAAATCCATAAGAGTGCGAGGGGTGCAGATCTCTTCTCAAGATGATGATGATGATGTTTGGTTTGTGGGGCGCTCAACTGCGTGGTTATCAGCGCCCGTACAATTACCCAATCTTTGCTCAGTCCAATTTCGCCACGTTTCTGGATGATGATGAAATGATGAGGACAACACAAACACCCAGTCATCTCGAGGCAGGTGAAAATCCCTGACCCCGCCGGGAATCGAACCCGGGACCCCGTGCTCGGGAAGCGAGAACGCTACCGCGAGACCACGAGCGGCGGACTCTCTTCTCAACAGCACGTTGCAAGGCATCCCAGGTATGCTCAATGATGTTCCTGTCTGGGGAGTCTGGAGGCCTGCGGAGGTATTTAAACTCAGAAGAGTGTTCCTCGAGACACTCTGAAGCAATTCGGGACGTGTGGGGTGTTGCATTGTCCTGCTGGTACTGCCCAAGTGAGTCGGAACGCACAGTGGACATGAATGGATGCAGGTGGTAAGACAGGATGCTTACGTACGCGTCACCTGTCAGAGTGGTATCCAGAGCCCCTTATCACTCCAGCTGCACACGCCCCCACGGCATTACAGAGCTCCCACCAGCTTGAACATTCCCCTACAGATTTGCAGGGTCCATAGATTCATGAGGTTGTCTCCGTAGCCGTACACGTCCATCCGCTCGATACAATTTGAAACGAGACTTCTCCGACCAGGCAACATGTTTCCAGTCATAAACAGTCCAATGTCGGTGTTGACCAGCCGTGGCCAGAAGTAAAACTTTGTGTAGTGCAGTCTTCAAGGATACACGAGAGGGTCTTCGGCCCTGAAAGCGCATATCGATGATGTTTCGTTGAATGGTTCGCACGCTCACACTTGTTGATGGCCCAGTATTGGATTCTGCAGCAATTTGCGGAGGGGTTGCACTTACGTAACGTTGAACGATTCTTTGGAGTCGTTGTTTGCCCCGTTCTTGCAGGATATTTTTCCGGCCGCAGCGATGTCGGAGATTTGATTTTTTATCGGATTCCTGGTGTTCACGGTGCACTCGTGTAATGGTCGTACGGGAAAATCCCCACTTCGTCGCTAGCTCGGATATGTTTTTTCCCATCGCTCGTGCGCTAACTATGACACCACTTTCAAACACATTTAAATCTTGATAACCTGCCATTGTAGCAGCACTAACCGATCTAACAACTGCGCCATACACTTGTTTTCTTATGTAGGCGTTACCGACCGCAGCGCCGTATTCTGCCTCTTTATGTATCTCCATATTTGAATACGCATGCCTATATCATTTCCTTTGGCGCTTCAGTGTTTAATTTGCGAGTCGTAAGTTACGCTCTCTCGTGAAATATACACAGTTTCATACTGCAAAACTTGACTTATTGTATTTAACAAGCTTTAAGACTTTTCACGTAAAAAATTCGGAGTACGCCCTCGCACTTTAATTGCGGTTTAAGTGGAAATAACTACATGGATACGTCTTCTCGATGGAGACAGTGCGTTTGTGGTCGGGAATATTTGGAGGCTAGCGATAACCCGTTTAGGGCTTCGCTGCCCGTCTCGCGAAGGTCGCTTGCTTTTACGAGCCGGGGACGAGCTTGGCTGCGTGCCACACGCTGCTAATACACTGTGTGCGTGCGTCTGAGTCACACCAGGCAGCGTATACACAACGTCTGGGCAAGAATATTAAACATATGATGACTATGTGATCTGCCGCGTATGACGGGTCCGTCACTGGAAGTTCAGCGTTCACTACTCCTGGTTTTCCGCTTTACTTTCCGTAGCCGCTTATTGTGCATCTACGGTAACCGATCAAAAGTATCCGGACACCCCTTTTTAATGTGGAATTGACCACAAGACGCGAGGAGAGGCGGACACGCCAGCATAAAAGAAGGCGGGGAGCACTGTGGTTGGTTGCTTTGTTTGGGGAGTAAAGGGATTACACTGCTTGCTTATCAGTCCCTTTTTGCCTCAGTCACACAGGTCTCGGGCGAAAAACCATACCCCAAAAGAATCCTGTGGCCTAAAATCTGCGAAAGGAACAAAATGCGTAAAAAGAACTGTGTAAACACAGAGACGGAGAAAAGGAAAGAAGCAAGCCAAAAGTGAAAACGTTAACTAAAAGGAATAAAGAAGTAGAAAATACAAAATAGCAGAGAGCCTGGTCTGGCTGATCGCCAGAACGGAAAAGGATGAGCCAGCCACTCTGAAACACACTAAGATTTCCAGCCTAAAACTACGAGGCCAGAGGAACACAGATGGGGAAAAGACGAACAGGAAGTCGAAGAGTCAGTATTAGAGGGAGCGAGGAAGGGTTAGAATGAAGGTGAGGTGAAGGCCTGGGAGAGAATGCCAGGCGACCGCCGTCAGACTGGGTGATAGAAACCCCCTCTCGAATAAAACTTAAAACTATATTTCCCGTTGAGGCATTGTCACCTAACGCCGTACGTAGTGCGTCCGGAAGGCTGAAAGACCGCCTCACGGCAGCTAGATTGGAAGGTTCGCAGGAGAGCTTCTGTGAAGTTTGGATGTTAGGAGGCGAGGTACTGGCAGAAGTAAGGCTGTTCGAAGTCACTGAGCTGTCCTGAACGACCCATTTTCCTGTTAGTGTTTCTCCACATATAGTTGGACTGTCCCAATCCCGAAATTTTCACTCTGCAGCGGAGTATGCGCTCATATGAAACATTCTGGCAGATTGAAACTGTGTGGCGGACCGAGAGTCGAACTCGGGACCCTTCCCTTTCGTGTGCAAGTGCTCTACCAACTGAGATACTCAAGCACGACTCACGCCCCGCCCTCACAGCTTTACTTCTGCCAGTACCACGTCTCCTACTTTCCAAACTTTGCACAAGCTCTCCTGCGAACCTTGCAGAACTAGCACTTCTAAAAGAAAGGATATTGTGGAGATATGGCTTAGCCACAGCCTGGGGGATGTTTCCAGAATGAGATTTTCACTCTGCAGCGGAGTGTGCGGTCATATGAAACTTTGTGGCAGATTAATACTGTGTGCCGGACCGAGACTCGAACTCGGGACTTTCCCTTTCGTGGGCAAGTGCTCTACCAACTGAGCAACCCAAGCACGACTCACGACGCTTCCTCACATCTCTACTTCCGCCAGTACCTCGTCTCATACCATCCAAACTTCACAGGTCTCCTGCCGAACGTAGACTAGTCTCTCGATGGCACTTGAGTAACAAATCCATCAGAAATATCTGAGCCCTTCTAAAGCTGGCCAAGAAAACTGTAGGTGATGTGATTATGAAGTGGAAACATGGTGGAACAAACAAACCTAAATAAAGACTGAGGGACAGGAACCGTCGTGCATTGACGAGGGTGCTCGTACAAAAATCGTTTGAAATCAGCGGAAGGAAACACTTGTGAGTTCCAAAGCGCCAGACGGCACAATGAGTGTGCGTAGAGAGGTGAAAAGAATGGGGTACACCAGGTATGCAGCTGCTTATAAGCCACACATTTCTGCAGTCAGATCTAAATGCTGGTTCATACCAGGCCAGTAATTTAAGGCAATTAGCAAGTGATTTAGTAGCTCTGTTTGACTGCTAAACGGCAGGTGGGCAAATGCGCGTTTACACATGATTTACGAGGGTCATTTTCAAAGCAAGAAGCAATTTGTAATGGAGTAAGAGAAACATTAGTTATGAACGTAAATTGTACCAAAAACTACATTATGCACATTTATTTCACTTTTCAACACAGTCACCATCAACATTTTAACATTTATCAAGTCTTGGCACCAGCTTCTGTATCCCAGCATCAAAGAACTCAGCCGCCAGAGCTCTAAACCATTTAAACTCCGTTGATCATAAGAATATACCTCAAGTATACAGTATGTAATTTACCGCGTTACCTAGACCCTCATTCAGTTTCGTTTCATGTGGAACAGAAGCCAAGCCGTGCCGCGTACAATCGAGTACGATGATGAGGACACGTTTTATGCTGCGCGTTACGCGTACATCGACTCAGTGACGATCGGGAACAACAGCTTTATCGGCGCATTTAACTTGGACAGCAGTGGCCAGGCCACAAACAAGAATGGTGAAAATTTTTGACTTTAACAAGGGTATTTTACTTTTTTTTGCATGAGCTAAGCGTCGCGTAAAAGCGCACTGCTCTTTTCCCACGTAGTTAAAATATTGAAGCCAGTCAAGGTATTACAGACAGTCATCTGATAATCTCTGAACTACTTCCCCATCGGACTCCGAGGAATACATTTCAGACCTGCTACGTTGGTAACGAGACCATCAGCAACAGAATTCCAAGCTACCGAAAGGTCCACATTTCCTCCCACTCTTGTTCTGCATTCACCATCGTTCGTCTGTGACGTGTCAGAAATCCTCGTGCATTAGTTCCAGTGCGTTTCGCAGCTTAAATGTCTTGTTGTTTCTCGCGACAAATCCCTTAACTTGGCTTTGGATCAGTTCTATTTCATTCAGATACTAGGGGTACGGTGACAACAGTAAAAACGCGGCTAATGTTCAGTGTGCTCGACGCCGTTAAAATTATGGTCCCCTGTGTTTCTAAGACGTTTTTCTCTTTGACTCGTGGTCGACGACATCTGTCCTACAAAACAGTGGTCATATTCAAATATAGAGTATTTTATTTTTCATTTTTCTCCAAAATATCATTGTGTACTGTTTTACTAACTTCAGCAATCACTTATAAAATTTATATTTGCTATGAAAACCAGTATTTTGCGTCCGATACGTAATTAGAAAGTAGAAGACGTGCATTTATCTTTAAAAATGATAGTTAAGTATGAGTTAATGAAGATCTATTTGATGAATCCCATATTAAATTGATTTAGGTATTCAAACCGAAAAAAAATTATCGACGACAACGAGATTCGAACTGCTGCCTCAAAGCATACACGAGTATCGTTCTACAACGCTGCAGATTACGCCACTCATTTAATTTGGTTATCACGTTCTATTTATTACATAGTCTTTCTTGAAAAACGTCAGGACTGATTTTTCTCTGTACGCTCGTGACATATTATACTGGCTGCTGATATGTCAGAACACTATGAACAGCTTGTTTCTCCCCATTAACGATGTTCCGCTTCCGTGTTTCAATACGAAGGAGAAATCATCATTTAAGACGGATTATACCTTTCAGCGTTCAGTCTGGAGCATAGTCCCCCTTATAAAATTCCTCCATGATCCCCTATTCAGTGCTAACATTGGTGCCTCTTCTGACGTTAAGCCTGTTACTTCAAAATCATTATTAACCGAATCCAGGTACCTTCTCCTCGGTCTGCCCCGACTCCTCCTACCCTCTGCTGCTGAACCCATGAGTCTCTTGGGTAACCTTGCTTCTCCCATGCGTGTAACATGACCCCACCATCTAAACCTGTTCGCCCTGACCGCTACATCTATAGAGCTCATTCCCAGTTTTTCCTTGATTTCCTCATTGTGGACACCCTCCTGCCATTGTTCCCATCTACTAGTACCTGCAATCAAGCAGTGTCATCCATTTTCGCGGTTCGTATTAACAGCGAGACAATCAGAGCACAAGTAGCGTTTACGGAAACTGTGACCGTACACTTTTTTTAAATAAAAATTACGTAGCTAAAATGTGATTAAGAAAAACGTTGATGGCTGTTAATACATCAGAACGGCTTAAAATTTTATTTACAATGTCATAGTAATAATATACCTAGTACATAAGCTGGACCTACTTCGTACAGCAGAACAACACCGGTGTACTAGGGTTACAGGCTGCTGACCGGTCTTCGCGCTTGTGTTTGTTTACATCAGATTCATTCTTACGATGGACGAATTATAGTACCAGTCATCATTTTCCAAGCGCTTTCCACCAATAAATTCCTTCAGTTTTGGAAGCAGATGAAAGTCAGGGCTGTATGGTGGATGATCCAGTAATTCCCAATGAAACACGTCCAGTTGCATCTTTGTTCTTGCTGCAAGGTCTAACAATACCACCACTTGCAAAGTAGGTTAGAAATCAGATTAATAATGTTGCTCACGCAGCATATGTTCGCTTTATCGGGCAACAACGAAGTTATTGACTGTGACTGTGGATGGTATCGTCAGAATGGAAATAATGAAGTCACTGCAAAAAAGTTATTAATTTTGGCACTTATCTTGAAGAGATTCCCACGTAGATTTCGTCGAAGTTGTTATGGCTCATCTTGTTGATTCTAGGGTGATTCCACTTTGACTGCTAGAAGGTCCAGATCTGTATTTTAGCAATATTTGAAGACCTAACAAAAGCGTTTTTCAGGAAATTCTTAATGATCAAACAATCTCAGATCAGAACAATGGTATGGTAGAAATAATTTTTGACTTGGTGTTCACGATCCACATTTTTTATTAAACTTCTTGTAAATACATATATACACTCCTGGAAATTGAAATAAGAACACCGTGAATTCATTGTCCCAGGAAGGGGAAACTTTATTGACACATTCCTGGGGTCAGATACATCACATGATCACACCGACAGAACCACAGGCACATACACACAGGCAACAGAGCATGCACAATGTCGGCACTAGTACACCGTGAATTCATTGTCCCAGGAAGGGGAAACTTTATTGACACATTCCTGGGGTCAGATACATCACATGATCACACCGACAGAACCACAGGCACATAGACACAGCAATGCAGGCTGCTATTCTCCCATGGAGACGATCGTAGAGATGCTGGATGTAGTCCTGTGGAACGGCTTGCCATGCCATTTCCACCTGGCGCCTCAGTTGGACCAGCGTTCGTGCTGGACGTGCAGATCGCGTGAGACGACGCTTCATCCAGTCCCAAACATGCTCAATGGGGGACAGATCCGGAGATCTTGCTGGCCAGGTTAGTTGACTTACACCTTCTAGAGCACGTTGGGTGGCACGGGATACATGCGGACGTGCATTGTCCTGTTGGAACAGCAAGTTCCCTTGACGGTCTAGGAATCGTAGAACGATGGGTTCGATGACGGTTTGGATGTACCGTGCACTATTCAGTGTCCCCTCGACGATCACCAGTGGTGTACAGCCAGTGTAGGAGATCGCTCCCCACACCATGATGCCGGGTGTTGGCCCTGTGTGCCTCGGTCGTATTCAGTCCTGATTGTGGCGCTCACCTGCACGGCGCCAAACACGCATACGACCATCATTGGCACCAAGGCAGAAGCGACTCTCATCGCTGAAGACGACACGTCTCCATTCGTCCCTCCATTCACGCCTGTCGCGACACCACTGGAGGCGGGCTGCACGATGTTGGGGCGTGAGCGGAAGACGGCCTAACGGTGTGCGGGACCGTAGCCCAGCTTCATGGAGACGGTTGCGAATGGTCCTCGCCGATACCCCAGGAGCAACAGTGTCCCTAATTTGCTGGGAACTGGCGGTGCGGTCCCCTACGGCACTGCGTAGGATCCTACGGTCTTGGCGTGCATCCGTGCGTCGCTGCGGTCCGGTCCCAGGTCGACGGGCACGTGCACCTTCCGCCGACCACTGGCGACAACATCGATGTACTGTGGAGACCTCACGCCCCACGTGTTGAGCAATTCGGCGGTTCGGCGGTACGTGCACCCGGCCTCCCGCATGCCCACTATACGCCCTCGCTCAAAGTCCGTCAACTGCACATACGGTTCACGTCCACGCTGTCGCGGCATGCTACCAGTGTTAAAGACTGCGATGGAGCTCCGTATGCCACGGCAAACTGGCTGACACTGACGGCGGCGGTGCACAAATGCTGCGCAGCTAGCGCCATTCGACGGCCAACACCGCGGTTCCTGGTGTGTCCGCTGTGCCGTGCGTGTGATCATTGCTTGTACAGCCCTCTCGCAGTGTCCGGAGCAAGTATGGTGGGTCTGACACACCGGTGTCAATGTGTTCTTTTTTCCATTTCCAGGAGTGTACTTCTTCTTAAGAGCCACATCATCAAGAACACAGTTTTGTATCAATCTTCATATATTTAATTTCCACTTTAACCAAACACAAGACTTGACTGTTCTTTTACAAAGCGAAATAACAACTTAACTTCTGCAAAGTGAAACAAAGACTGCTCTGTGCGCATTCACACCAAGACGGTTACAAGTAAGTCAAAGATTATGACAGTCTCACAGAAATGAATACACACAACAACCATATCACTGTAATATATCGATACACCGGAGTACCTATACATTAATAAAACCAAATGTGAACATTGTCACAAAAATATGTCTGTTACTTCGCAGAAAAGTAGTACGATATTACTGGTATCGAGAACTGGGGTTGGAGTGTCGTAATGGTCACGTAAATAAAGAACCATTACAAACGTGAGGCTCAACATTGTCGTGAAGCAGGACAGCGTCGGTGGAGAGCAGTCCCCCCGCCGGCGATTTTCAACAGCTCGCCTAAGCGTTAATAATGTTTGACAGTACCTCGCAGCATTTATTGTCATTCCTCTTGGCAAAAAGTCTAACAGAATGTCTTTCCGGTTCCAAAAAAAACACGGTCATGATTTCCCGTGTTGAACGCTTTCTGAATTTTCGTGGTTTGGTCGGGGAGTTCTAATGATGCCACTCACTGGATTGACGTTTATTCTCTGGAGACACTGCGCAATCTACGCTTCTATCACCGGTCACTGTGTGACTCAAGAGCTCGTGACCACCCTTGCGGTAGCGCTCCAAAACTGGTAAAGAATGTTCCATTCAGCTGGTTCCGGCGGAGGTTCGAGTCCTCCCTCGGGCATGGGTGTCATGGGTGTGTGTGTTTGTCCTTAGGATACTTTAGGTTAAGTAGTGTAAGCTTAGGGACTGTACGCAGCTCGTGGTCGTGCGGTAGCGTTCTCGCTTCCCACGCCCAGGTTCCCGGGTTCGATTCCCGGCGGGGTCAGGGATTTTCTCTGCCTCGTGATGACTGGGTGTTGTATGCTGTCCTTAGGTTAGTTAGGTTTAAGTAGTTCTAAGTTCTAGGGGACTGATGACCATAGCTGTTAAGTCCCATAGTGCTCAGAGCCATTTTTTGACTGATGACTTTAGCAGTTAAGTCCCTTAAGATTTCACACACATTTGAACATTTCTGTTCCATTCACTTTGTTTTGTGTTCTTCTGTCAACATTTTCGGCATCCATCTCGCACACATTTTTTGTTGTTGCGAACTTCATCAGTAACAATGTGAAAAACTACTGATCTTGAAACTTGTGGAAATTTCTGATGCACTTCACATCAGGATGATTACTGACTGACACAGCGATAAACGAAGCAATATAACCGTAGAGCCAACGCCGGCAGAGACGTGAAACGTAATGGCGGTGTAATGAAAGACTGGCCAAGAGTTACGGGCCGTGAAGGGACGTCACGCAACAACCTGCGTGGACCGATGCGCTATCGGTTCTTACTTTGAAAGCGACCCTCGTAGTTGGCAGTCAAGTGTTGGCCGTTTAGTGTACTGACCAAACATACATCTTGCAGCAGTGGATGTATTGTAAGAGATGGGAACAGAACGAGAAACTGGGTACGACAATGGATTGGCCGAAGACATCTGCATGAATCATCCAGCGTGCTTCTGAAATAACTCGCAACTGCAGACCAAAAAACATCCTTTTCAACACTGAGAATGTCGGAGAGTAGCTTCAGTTTTTTATTACCAGAAACTCCGGTATTCCCATCATCTTTTCCAGCTCTGTAACTGCGACTGCCCTGGCTGCTTAACATTTCCACAGCAAGCGTTCTGCGTAAAGAGAAAAAAAAACGTAACCGTTGTATCGTCACTGCAACGAATCATGTTGCTGATCCACAAGAAAAAAATGACTTGAATGACAAAGCAGAACGAAGAGAGACAATAATACGCGATGCTAAGCAGACGGTGTTCACAAGTGACCAGTGGCGAGCCAGTGGTAAGTAGGAACTGCTTGAGAGGCTATAATTCAACTTGCTACACTACTGGCCATTAAAATTGCTACACCAAAAAATGCAGATGATAATCGGGTATTCATTGGGCAAATATATTATACTAGAACTGACATGTGATTACATTTTCACGCAATTTGGGTGCATAGATCCTGAGAAGTCAGTACCCAAAACAACCACCTCTGGCCGTAATAACGGCCTTCATCCGCCTGGGCATTGAGTCAAACAGAGCTTGGATGGCGTGGACAGGTACTGCTGCCAATGCAACTTCATCAAGAGTAGTGACTGGTGTATTCTGACGAGTCAGTTGTTCGGGTTTCGCAGGGATCGAATGAAGAGTAGAACCACAGGTCGAAACACATCTGAAATGTAACGCCCACTGGTCAAAGTGCCGTCAATGCGAACAAGAGGTGACCGAGACGTGTAACCAATGGCACCCCATACCATCACGCCGGGTGATACGCCAGTATGGCGATGACGAATACACGCTTCCAATGTGCGTTCACCGCGATGTCGCCAAACACGGATGCGTCCATCATGATGCTGTAAACAGAACCTGCATTCATCCGAAAAAAGGACGTTTTGCCATTCGTGCACCCAGGTTCGTCGTCGAGTACACCATCGCAGTCGCTCCCGTCTGTGATGCAGCGTCTCCGAGCTGATAGTCCATGCTGCTGCAAACGTCGTCGTACTGTACGTGCAGATGGTTGTTGACTTGCAAACGTCTCCATCTGTTGACTCAGGGATCGACAAGTGGCTGCACGATCCGTTACAACCATGCGGATAAGATGCCTGTCATCTCGACTGCTAGTGATACGAGACCGTTGCGATGCAGCACGGGGTTCCGTATTACCCTCCTGAACCCACCGATTCCATTTGTGCTAGCTGTCATTGGATCTCGACCAACGCGAGCAGCAATGTCGCGTCACGATAAACTGCAATCGCGATAGGCTACAATCCGACCTTTATCAAAGTCGGAAACCTGATGGTACGCATTTCTCCACCTTTCAGTAGGCATCACATCAACGTTTCACCAAGCAACGCCGGTCAACTGCTGTTTGTGTATAAGAAATCGGTTGGAAACTTTCCTCATGTCAGCACGTTGTAGGTGTTGCCACCGGCCCAACCTTGTGTGAATGCTCTGAAAAGCTAATCATTTGCATATCACAGCATTTTCTTCCTGTCGGTTAAATTTCGCGTCTGTAGCACGTCATCTTCGTGGTGCAGCAATTTTAATGGCCAGTGGTGTAGATCGGGCTGACTAAACCGTTGCACTCACCAACTTCACGATTAAACCGTTTCGCTTACCTATTTTACTAAACAGTGTCCTTCAGACACTTTAAGTTCATAAATAACTCGCCACATGGCTAAATTGTGTGAACCAGCCTCGAGCGACGACTGAAGCGGTGCAAGAAGCAACGCCACTGAACAGTGTATGGGTGCTAAACGAGTGATATGAAACACGCTACATCCTGCGGTAATCCGATGGGAGACCTACGCAGTTTGTGTGTGGTGCAATGTGATTGATTTATGGGTGCGGAAATGTTGCCTCCAGAATAGCACAGAGAACGTGACATGAAATTCTCTCCTACGTTTGTTGTTTGCTGAACGATGTAGACAATAGTTTAACGACAAAGTTTTTTCGTTTATACGAAAGACCTCGCCAAACTGCCTGAGTCTGCATCAGGCAGCCACACACGGAAGTCGGCACATGTCGTCGGGAAACTCCGTGGACATGCGGTGACTCCATAGTTAGAAGCATCTTCGTCTTTGTTCAAGACTGAAACCGTTCGCGCATTTTTGCGAATAACGTGTTTCATTTAGACGAAGCAGCTGCTTGATATCATTAGAATGTCATCATCCACGTACGAATTGATTAGTTTTATCTTCTTCCGACTCATTGTTTGTGGGCTGTAGAAAAGTAGTCATAGCTCCACAAATTTTGGCTACCGTGAAAAATGGTACACAGCCGGCCGGGGTAGCCGAGCGGTTCTAGACGCTACAGTCTGGAATCGCGCGACCGCTACGGTCGCAGGTTCGTACCCTGCCTCGGGCATGGATGTGTGTGATGTCCTTAGGTTAATTAGGTTTAAGTAGTTCTAAGCTGTAGGGGACTGATGACCTCAGAAGTTAAGTCCCATAGTGCTCAGAGCCATTTGAACCATTTGAAAAATGGTACACAACATTTCGGTTCCTTTCAGCATACATAGAAAGTGATTGAAGAACGGTGGAATTACGAGTAGGCCAGGAGGTGTTGGACGCCCACGTCTCGTCACGGAACATGGAGGGTTGCCTGCTTTGTAAAGATGTGTTTACACCTGTGTGGCTTGCATCCAGTTGCCGTGCAACTGTGCTTGCCTCATACATAAGTTAGAGGTACGCGTGTAGCTCGCATGCGCCTTCCCCAGCATCTGTGTTCAAACTGGACGCCTCTACCTCCCTGCGGGACAGCCTACAACCGCACTGCGACTAGCCTGAAAACGCACAGGTGTGAACGCGCCTTAAAGTGGGTAGGTGGCGACCTGTGGCACATGACGACAGAGGTGAATGCTGGTGCAGACACAACTGTTTTGAGACATCCCATTCACCGCACATTATTCAACACGGGGCTTCGCATCACACGTCCACTATGTATTACCATGCTGATCCCACCGACATCGTCAATTACGATTTTCGTGATGACGGAATCATCGAGATTGGACCGAGGATCAGTGGAAAAGTGTCGCCTAGTCGGATGGATCGCTTTTCTTGTTACACCAGATCGATGGTCGTGTCACGATACGCTCTCATCCAAGCGAAGGACTGCTAGAAACAACACTGAACGACGGACACAGTGCGATGTGCTCAGTGTTATGCTATGAGCGACATTCATCCTCCCTTCCAAGGGGCTTGTGATAGTAGTCTAAGGCACCACGACAGAGCTGTGGACAATGTGAACATTACTGCGCACCACGTAAATCCATTCGCACTTAATGTGGTGACGGTGACAGCGTTTTCCAGCAAGATAACTGTCTGTGTCACAAGGCCAGTATCCAGCTACAGTGGTCTGAGGAGCATCATATCAGCTCACATTGGTGTCTTGACCACAAAATTCACCTGATTTGAACCCTTTGGAAAACATCTGGGGCGGTATCGAAAGTCAGCTCTGCGCCACAAACCACCCGCCCATAGCTTAGGCCGGTATTATTCCATCAAATTTCTTTGTCAAAGTTGATATGCCAAACATTTATGTCAAAGAAATTTGACAGTGTAACAGGAAACTTGACGTGTCGTCAAATAAATATGATCAAATCTAGGGTCTCGCCGTAGATTTGATCATGAAAGTCGTTTGTTTTCTGTTCACTGCAATGTGAAATGTAACCGATTGGAGCGCTGGTGTCGCTACAGCTATTTCACGTCTCTGTAGCGTGTTTGTAAAAAATGGCTTAAAAGTTGGGGTGTGCCTTCAATTCTTTTTTTTTATATTTTTAATAAACTTGCCTCGACAAGGTTGAGGCTGAGCAAGGAGCACAGTGCATGCTATTAATTGTGTGTTGATGGGCAAGTGGAATATGCTGCAGACGACTTCATGTCCACAATCACAGCTACAGCCATCCACCTCTACATTGGAAACATCCAGGCAGCTTTTCAGCAAGCTGAATAGAGAATAGAAAATAAAAAATTCTTTCTTAGCTTTCTATTCTACTTTGTTTATCCTTGAACTCTAGATGCCACAAGTTAAAAAGCGCTTCATCTGTTTCGTACTTATTAATTTTGTGGTTGTTGGAACACTAATTCCAGTATTCAGAAATAAAAATATTTCTTATTGTCTATGTAGTGTACTAAACATTATTTTACATTCACATATTGCTCCTTCAATGCTTTAAAAATCGCTTCAACCTTTCTGGAATTATTTTGGTTAACGTGCAATGTGATATTCGAGTGCTGTGTTGTAAACTAGAGTAGCTCTCTCCTGTGTCAAGAAATCCGTGCCACAGTTTGCCTGTCTTCTGCACATATAGCATTTCTCAAGAGAGTATTCTCTTTTGTAATAAGAGAAGCCACTTTAGTGAGCAAATACTGAAATACACTCTCACCCATTCGTAAATAACTTACGTCCTCCAGTAGCTACTCTCGTAACACATTTTGCTGAATGCTTTTGCTATCTCGACGTAATACCTATGACTTCATCCAAGTGTGTTTCCTTTTTTTCCGCTTTTCATCCAAACACACACAAACACACACACAGTGCAATTGTGGCACTAGCGAACACTACGGTCGCAGGTTCGAATCCTGCCTCGGGCATGGATGTGTGTGATATCCTTAGGTTAGTTAAGTTTAATTAGTGCTAAGTTCTAGGCGACTGATGACCTCAGAAGTTAAGTCGCTTAGTGCTCAGAGCCATTTGAACCATTTTTTGAATTTTGATGAAAAATATGACGAAGTGTAATACCCCTTTTTAGCTCGATGTCAAATATCTTCGTCAAATAAATTTGACGAATATTTGATCAAATCTTTGATCAAATCCTTGTCAGAGAAATATGATAGTGTAATACCGGCCTTAAGCGACCTATACGTAGACATCTGGTGCCATATAGCTCCGAAAAATGTTGGGCTCGTCAAATAAGGAAAGACATTCCCCAATTTCCCTGCTAAAATTACACTTTTCTTCCGAGTGAAAGGACATTTTTCCTTGTTAAGTGACAATATACTCTCCATGGGCGATGTAAAACTTATCAATCCTTCGAACGGTAGAGGTTTAATGCAGAGATCTTTAATGAGCTGCAACATGTAGCTACGCTGCATGTTAACATTAAGAAAGTATAAATACGAATTGCATCAAATACAGTATTGTAGCACCGGAAGCAATGAAATCGAGATTTCGCTGCGTGATGCTCTTTTGTCAGGTAAGCTCATGCCACGTTATCACTCCAACCAAAGACAGCAAATATTCAGGGCATAGTATATATAGAACAAAGATAACATAGACCGCGGATAACGTATTTTTCCTGAAACCAACATCTAAGTCGTGTGACTCTGGGCACGAAGCCGAGCATGCCATTATGCATTTATAGTGTACAATGTATGACATTTTTGTTACGGGTCAAATGTCGTGCTTTTTACTAGATGCAGAAGTAAAGATCTTCACATATGCTCAGATAAGTTTTCATTTGTATCCTACAGATTACGTAAAGTGATGAAAACCTTAGCTGTGTAAGTGAATTACTTTAAAATGCTTGCAGAGGTATTTCCTTAAGTCGAAAGTTACGATGTGGTGGTTGGATGTAAAACTTGGTGAATAACTAAGATTTTGAGACGATATATCGTTAATTTCTAGCGCACTACACCACTGTAATTAACGTTTTGTAATATATTTCGCTTCGTATCTTGATGTCGTTCCGGTATCTATAATGGAGTAAGCAAAACTCAGAAAACATACGTCCTTATTTTGTGTAAAGACCTGACATTATTCACATAAACGAATTTCCTTCCTTATAAAAGCTTACTGTAGCATTTCACACATATTCTTGTGGAAACGTTAGAAAACTAACGCAGAGTTCGAAGTTATTTTGTCTTCCACTCCTGTGGAAACGGCGAACTACAAGAATTCACAGTGGAAAAAAATGAAAATATTCACTGAAGAACAGTCATTCTGTCGCTTGTTAAAAGAACTGTCAATACGTTTTAGCTTGACCACATGTAAAAACGATAGCCATTGCTTTATTATGAGGAATTTTGGAGAAAGTATGTCAACTTCACTACTGCATGTGTAAGACTAGTAATACAGCTCGTTGACCTTAGATGTTGGTTTCAAGCGTTAACACGGCAGTGATAGGGACATAAGCGGTCTATGTTATAAATGGTCTATGATAGTACACGTGCTGCACTCAGCCAATAGCAACATCACTGCTAAGTAGCACGAACGTATAAATAGAAAAAATAAGCTTTCACATGTAATATTGGGCGTCAAAAAATTTCACTGTTTTTTTTTTTTTTTTTTTTTTTTCGGAGGGTGTGGTTAAGGAAGGTCCAAAGAGCACAGTTTACATTGCAGCAGTTGAATATTTCTGACAAGCAAGATTATAAATTTCATTGCTGTGCAGCGAACATTTTTCGTGATTAGCTGTCTGAATACATTTTCCGTCGAGCACTTTCACTTTTCCATAGAAAAGCCAGTTACGTTTGAAATTGCTCAAGAACTCACCTCTCACTTTTTAAAGGATAATTATACTTTTTGCCATCGTTATTGCGTAATTTAAAACCATAAAAGAACTAAAATAAATATAGAAGCTAATCTTTTCTATGCTTGTATTACCCTTCAAGATACTTCAAACACAAATGTGCCAGTACATTTCAAGCAATGGCATAAATGGTTAGTCTTCTGGGCACGAAATTTTTCTAAGTAGCTGGTCCTCAGAGTGTTAAGTTTGAACGAGAGTCAAACGCTCTCTGAGTTAAGAAATTAATCCCACGTTCTCGCACGTAAACTATTCAGATTGCGTAAAAGGAAATGTGCTTTGAAAACACGATTCGCAATATATTCCCGCGACCCGTTAGAAATATGAACAGGTGTGATGTCACGCACAGTGAAAGCACGTTGTTGTTAGTTACGAAATATTGCATAGTCTTCGTCCTAAAGCTTTTCACACATTTCATTGCCGATGATTGCGTGTGCACTGTGTTTTGTTGTTGTAAATTGCGCATTTTATTTGCAACTACAGTTTTATTTTGATGCTATTCTCGTGTTTGGTGCAGTATTATAGGAGACTGGATAAAGTAAAATTATTTTTAAAGTAATAGCTCTTACCAGCCAAACTGAAAACTAAAACAATGAAAAATTACGGGATATACAGGGTTAAAAGTATTTAAACCAACAAACTCTGGGAGGTTGTAGGAGACATCAGAAAAAATATTTTTCCCTAATGTCATTTTTTCCTATGAGGATTATTTAAACCGGTGGAGGCCGTATTACGCTCTTCAGCTGTTAGAGGAAGTATTACGCTCCTCAGTTGTAGGGAACTGCTGTCCACCAGTGTAGTAGTGCATTGTCTCTGTTTACTAATGGAGCGATACATGTGGAGTGAGTACAATGATATGGTTGGTGCGTACTACATAACGCACCACAACGGACGAGCTGCACAGCGGGTTTATCAACAACAATATCCTAATCGCCGTATGCCGCATCATGCGACCTTTGCTGCTGTGTACCAACGTCTGCGTGAGACAGGGTCATTTAGCAGATTACCTGGACAGGGACGCCGTCGCACGGTAAGAACGCTGCAACTTGAGGAAGCTGTCTTGCATCATGTGGAGCGGGATCCTTCAGTCAGCACTCGTGCAATTGCACGTAACATGGGGACGAATCAGACGAATGTAAGAACAGTGCTTCGAGAGCAATTGTTACGTCCATTTCACTTACAGCGTGTCCACAACCTGGAAGCAGTTGATTATCCACCCAGAGTACAGTTTTCGCAGTGGTACCTGGAACAGTGTGAAATGCATCCTACATTTCCATCCTCTGTGTTGTTTACCGCCGGCCGCGGTGGTCTAGCGGTTCTGCCGCTGCAGTCCGGAACCGCGGGACTGCTACGGTCGCAGGTTCGAATCCTGCCTCGGGCATGGGTGTGTGTGATGTCCTTAGGTTAGTTAGGTTTAAGTAGTTCTAAGTTCTAGGGGACTTATGACCTAAGATGTTGAGTCCCATAGTGCTCAGAGCCATTTGAACCATTTTTTGTTGTTGTTGTTTACCGATGAAGCATCGTTCGGGTGTGATGGAGTCTTCAACATGCACAATTCGCAATTTTGGAGTGAGGATAACCCACATGTCACAGTTACTAGCACTCATCAAGTGCGGATCTTCATTAATGTGTGGGTCCGTGTTGTTGGGGATTGTTTAATTGGGCCGTATCTGCTACCTAGGCCTTTAAATGTCAGGCACTATTACAATTTTCTCGCCAGAGCATTGCCAGAATTGCTGGAAGACGTCCCGCTCCGTACAAGACAACACATGAGGATCCAACATGACGGGGCGCCGGCACATTTCAGTTGTCGTGTGCGTCGATTCCTGGACCGACGGTTCCCAGAAACGTGGATTGGCAGAGGTGGTCCTGTACCATAGCCTGCTCGATCCCCAGATATGTCCCCTCTGGACTTTTTTGTTGGTTTTATTAATTTGTTGCCAAAGAAATCTTAAAAATGACATTAGGGAAAGATATTTGTTTTGCTGTCCCCTACAACCTCCCAGAGTTTGTCGGTTTAAATACTTTTCTCCCTGTATATGAGACCACCCGATTAGCAGCGTGTTGGTCCACTTTGAACGCGTTACAGCTGACAAGCTGACAGCCTACAGCAGACAATGTGGCCAATTTTCTAACGTAGGCAGGTAGCTGAATTCTGACACCGACTGTGACTTGTGTGGTATCCGAAATCGCCTTCAGCGGCGCAGCATGTGTGGAGATTAGTAACAAGATAATAGCGCCGCAAACCACTGTTCCGCCGTCATAAGACAGCACACATACGTTTTGTTGTTCCATCATTCCCGGGAAGTTGTTCGTAGGGCAGAGATTACTGCGCATGCTCTCTTTCTACATCTACACCCATACTCCGCAAGCCACCTGACGGTGTGTGGCGGGGGGTACCTTGAGTACCTCTATCGGTTCTCCCTTCTATTCCAGTCTCGTATTGTTAGTGGAAAGAAGGATTGTCGGTATGCCTCTGTGTGGGCTCTAATCTCTCTGATTTTATCCTCATGTTCTCTTAGCGAGATATACGTAGGAGGGAGCAATATACTGCTTGACTCCTCGGTGAAGGTATGTTCTCCAAACTTCAACAAAAGCCCGTACCGAGCTATTGAGCGTCTCTCCTGCAGAGTCTTCCACTGGAGTTTATCTATCATCTCCGTAACACTTTCGCGATTACTAAATGCTCCTGTAACGAAGCGCGCTGCTCTCCGTTAGATCTTTTCTATCTCTTGTATCAACCCTATCTGGTACGGATCCCACACTGGTGAGCAGTATTCAAGCAGTGGGCGAGCAAACGTACTGTAACCTACTTCCTTTGTTTTCGGATTGCATTTCCTTAGGATTCTTCCAATGAATCTCAGTCTGGCATCTGCTTTACCGACGATCAACTTTATATGATCATTCCATTTTAAATCACTCTTAATGCGTACTCACAGATAATTTATGGAATTCACTGCTTGCAGTTGCTGACCTGCTATATTGTAACTAAATGATAAGGGATCTATCTTTCTATGTATTCGCAGCACATTACACTTGTCTACATTGAGATTCAATTGCCATTCCCTGCACCATGCGTCAATTCGCTGCAGATCCTCCTGCATTTCAGTACAATTTTCCATTGTTACAACCTCTCGATATAGCACATCATCATCCGCAAAAAGCCTCAGTGAACTTCCGATGTCATCCACAAGGTCATTTATGTATATTGTGAATAGCAACGGTCCTACGACACTCCCCTGTGGCACACCTGAAATCACTCTTACTTCGAAAGGCTTCTCTCCATTGAGAATGACATGCTGCGTCCTGTTATCTAGGAACTCTTCAGTCCAATCACACAATTGGTCTGATAGTCCATATGCTCTTACTTTGTTCATTAAACGACTGTGGGGAACTGTATCGAACGCCTTGCGGAAATCAAGAAACACGGCATCTGCCTGGGAACCCGTGTCTATCGCCCTCTGAGTATCGTGGACGTGTCCAAAATTCCGTGATTTCTAGATACGTAATCACCGGTTATTTCCTCTTTTTTCGAGAGCTCCGACAAGGCTGCAACAAGCTTCGAGATAAACTGAGAACACTCACCGCGTCTTATCTGGCGAGATACGTGAGCGGATAAACCAGTAGAACACAACGCAATGTCTCCGGGTGGAGTGCGTTGACTAGAAACGAATGCGGCCCCGAGTGAAGATCCCACGTCGTATTTACTAGACAGCGGTAAGGTCCAAAAGATGTCCTTCAGCGGTGCAGCTGCTCCGAGAGAAATATTCTCGTGAGAAGATTCATGAAGCCATAACTGTCCGAGGGACCTCTAGATGTGGCACAGTTCTAAATATACGTATGCGCAGTGTTGCAGATGGCGGAAATCTGGATTCTACAGTAGCACATTTTCACATCTACGTCTGTTCTCGGCGTGATACCGTACGGTATGTGGTAACTGGTACTCAGCGAAAGCTCGCGGGATAGAATATTAGTAACTCTTTTATAGGGGCACCGTGGTCGCTTTGGAGGGTCTGCATCTGATACCAGGCCCTGAATTATATGAAGATGGTGAAGTGGTGTGTGTACACCAGTCGTTTAAATTGTAACAGCGGAGTGTAGACGTAGAAACGTTACAGAATGGCAGGTGAAAACTATCGTGTTTGGACATGACTATGACAACAATGTGAATTACACTGAAGCGTCAAAGAAACTGGTGTAGGTTGTTGTTGTTGTTGTTGTTGTTGTTGTGGTCTTCAGTCCTGAGACTGGTTTGATGCAGCTCTGTGTTGTGGGTTGGCAGGAGAGCCAACACCGTATTATTAGAGGAAGCCGAAAGGCACGCGTTTTAGCTCACGCATGTTGGCGTGAGGTCTGGAACAGGACAAGGAAATTAGACTTTAGAAAAAACGGACGTAGCTGGTGGAATACTTAACTTTAATCCATAAATAGTGAACGTCGCTCTTGACGGTACATTATTCATAATATCAATAGTAACTGGTAATGGCGCCTTGCTAGGTCGTAGCAAATGACGTAGCTGAAGGCTATGCTAACTATCGTCTCGGCAAATGAGAGCGTATTTTGTCAGTGAACCATCGCTAACAAAGTCGGTTGTACAACTGGGGCGAGTGCTAGGAAGTCCTGCCGTGTGGCGGCGCTCGGTCTGCAATCACTGATAGTGGCGACACGCGGGTCCGACGTATACTAACGGACCGCGGCCGATTTAAAGGCTACCACCTTGCAAGTGTGGTGTCTGGCGGTGACACCACACTCTCCATGCTACTCTATCCTGTACAAGCTTCTTCATCTCCCAGTACCTACTGCAACCTACATCCTTCTGAATCTGCTTAGTGTATTCATCTCTTGGTCTCCCTCTACGATTTTTACCCCCCTCCCCCCCCCCGCCAAGCTGCCCTCCAATGCTAAATTTGTGATCCCCTGATGCCTCAGAACATGTCCTACCAACCGGTCCCTTCTGCTTGTCAAGTTGTGCCACAAACTCCTCTTCTCCTCAATTCTATTCAATACCTCATCATTAGTTATGTAACAACCCATCTAATCTTCAGCATTCTTCTGTGACACCACATTCCGAAAGCTTCTATTCTCTTTTTGTCTAAACTATTTATCGTCCATGTTTCGCTTCCATACATGGCTACACTCCATACAAACAGTTTGAGAAACGACTTCCTGACACTTAAATCTATACTCGATGTTAACAAATTTCTCTTCTTCAGAAATGCTTTCCTTGCCAATGCCAGTCTACATTTTATATCCTCTCTACTTCGACCATCATCAGTTATTTTGCTCCCCAAATAGCAAAACTCCTTTACTACTTCAAGTGTCTCATTTCCTAATCTAATTCCCTCAGCATCACCCGACTTAATTCGACTACATTCCATTATCCTCGTTTTGCTTTTGTTGATGTTCATCTTATATCCTCTTTTCAAGACACTGTCCATTCCGTTCAACTGCTCTTCCAAGTCCTTTGCTGTTTCAGACAGAATTACAATGTCATCGGCGAACCTCAAAGTTTTTATTTCTTCTCCATGGATTTTAATACTTACTCCGAATTTTTCTTTTGTTTCCTTCACTGCTTGCTCAGTATACAGATTGAATAAGATCGGGGAGAGGCTACAATGCTGTCTTACTCCCTTCCCAACCACTGCTTCCCTTTCATGTCCCCCGACTCTTGTAACCGCCATCTGGTTTCTGTACAAATTGTAAATAGCTTTTCGCTCCCTGTATTTTACCCCTGCCACCTTCAGAATTTGAAAGAGAGTATTCCACTCAACATTGTCAAAAGCTTTCTCTAAGTCTACAAATGCTAGAAACGTAGGTTTGCCTTTCCTTAATCTAGCTTCTAAGATAAGTCGTAGGGTCAGTATTGCCTAACGTGTTCCGATATTTCTACGGAATCCAAACTGATCTTCCCCGAGGTCGGCTTCTACTAGTTTTTCCATTCGTCTGTAAAGAATTCGCGTGAGTATTTTGCAGCCGTGACTTATTAAACTGATCGTTCTGTAATTTTCACATCTGTCAACACCTCCTTTCTTTGGATGTAGGTATGCATATTCAAATACAGAGATATGAAAACAGGCAGAAATCGACTATGAGGTTGGGACCGCCTGTATAAGACGACAAGTGTCTGACGGAGTTGTTAGATCAGTTACTGCTGCTACACTGGCAGGTTATCAAGATTTAAGTAAGTTTGAACGTGGTGTTATAATCGGCTCACGGGCGATGCGACACACCATCTCCGAGGTAGCGATGAAGTGGGGATTCATCCGTACGACCATTTCATGAGTGTACCGAGAATATCAGGAATCCGGTAAAACATCAAATGTCCGACATCGCTGCCGCCGTAAAAAGATCCTGCTAGAACGGGACCAGCGACGATTGAAGAGAATCGTTCAACGTGACAGAAGTGCAACCCTTCCGCAAATTGCTCCTGATTTCAATGCTGGGCCATCAACAAGTGTCAGCGTGCCAACCATTCAATGAAAGATAATTGATATGGGCTTTCGGAGCCTAAGGCCCACTCGTGTACGGTTGATGACTGCACGACACACAGCTTTGCGCTTCGCCTCGGTCCGTCAACACCAACAATGGACTGTTGATGACAGGAAACATGTTGCTTGGTCTGACGAGTCTCGTTTCAAATTGCATCGCGCGGATAGTCGTGTACGGATATGGAGACGAAATCTTCAAATGTGTGTGAATTCCTAAGGGACCAAATTGCTGGGGTCATCGGTTCCTAGACTTACACACTACTTAAAATAACTTACGCTGAGAACAACACACACACCCATGCCCGAGGGAGGACTCGAACCTCCGGCGGAGGAGGCCGCGCAATCCGTGACATGGCGCCTGAAACTGCGCGGCCACACCGCGCGGCTATGGAGACGAATTCATGAATCCATGCAACCAGCATGTCAACAGGGGAGTGTTCAAGATGGTGGAGGCTCTGTAATGGCGCGGAGCGTGTAACGTTGGAGTGATACGGGACCCCTGATACGTCTAGATACGACTCAGACACGTCACACGTACGTATGTACCCTGTCTGGTCACCTGCATCCATTGTGCATTCCGATGGACTTGGGCAATTCCAACAGGTCAACGGGGTACCCCACACCTCCAGACTTGCTACAGAGTGGCTCCAGGAAGATTCTTCCGAGTTTAAACACTTCCGGTGCCCACCAAACTCCCCACACATGAACATTATTGAGCACATCTGGAAATCCTTGCAACGTGCTGTTCAGAAGACTTCTCCACCTTTCTGTACTCTCACGGATTTATGGATAGCCGTGCAGGATTCACGGTGTAAGTTCCCTCCAGCACTACTTCAGACGTTAGTCGAGTCCATGCCATGGCATGTTGCGGCCCTTTGCGTGTTCGCGGGGGCCCTACACCATATTAGGGAGGTGTACCAGTTTCTTGGCTTTCCAGTGTAAATTCTATGATTTGTTGCCGTATGAACGCGGATTGTCCAACGTGTCTACAAGGAATGGTGTACCACTTGGAGCCATTCAAGATGTTGTAGAAACACTGGTCGTAAAAAGATTCTAACCCATAGAGGATCATACCTCGTCTATGACAATCTCTTTCTAACCCGGCAGAAATTGCTGCTGTCAGTAGACGCACGCTCATCTCAACCAGCTACAGAGCGAACACTGCGAAGGGACCTGTATGCAATGGACATTTGGAGTCGGGTACTTTGCAGACGACCATTGCTCACTGCGTCACATGAAACTGCACGTCCTGAACGGGCCAAACAACGCAGACGAGTGGAGGCCTGTAGCATTGTTCGGCGATTCGCGATTATGCCTCTTTTGAAATGACGCGAGGCGACGAGTGCATCGAAGTCGCAGTGAGGCGTTTAAGCCACAGTTCAGCCCAGTTCATGCCACACGTGCTTCTGTGATGTTTTACTGTGTTTTTCGTACAACTCAGGCCAAAACGTTCTCCTTACCGTGGACGCGAACCATCACTTTTATTTCAACACTGTCGATGACAAAGGCCGCGTTCGCAGGGTGCACGCATACGTTCTTGGTCTGACGAACACTTAGGCGTCCACGGGTCATCAGCCTTGTGACTGGTTCGATGCGGCCTGCGACGCACTCTCCTCCTGCTCCAATCCCTTCATTTCAGAGTACCACTTCCACCCTTCGCCCTCAATTACTTGCTGGCTTGTATTCCAATCTCTTCCGTCCCCAACAGTTTTTACCGTCTACGCTCCCCTGTACGACCACGGAGGTTAATCCCTGATGCCTTGACACAGGTCCTATCATCACATCCGTCCTTCTTGTCAGTGTTTTCCATATATTCTTGTCATAGCCGATTTCCAGAGAGCATCCTCCTTCCCTATCTTTTCCGTCCACCTAATTTTCAACAATCTTCCGAAGCTCCAAATCTCAAACGCTTCGATTCCCTTGTGTTCTGGTTTTCCCAAATTCCATGTTTCACTACCATACAATGCTGTACTCTAAACGTACACTACTGGCCATTAAATTTGCTACACCACGAAGATGACGTGCTACAGGCGCGAAATTTATCCGACAGGAAGAAGATGAAGTGATATGCAAATGATTAGCGTTTCAGAGCATTCACACAAGGTTGGCGCCGGTGGCGACACCTACAACGTGCTGACATGAGGAAAGTTTTCAACCGATTTCTCATATACAAACAGCAGTTGACAGGCGTCGCCTGGTGAAACGTTGTTGTGATGCCTCGTGTAAGGAGGAGAAATGCGTACCATCACGTTTCCGACTTTGATAAAAGTCGGACTGTAGCCTATCGCGATTGCGGTTTATCGTATCGCGACATTGCTGCTCACGTTGGTCGAGGTCCAATGACTGTTAGCAGCATATGGAATCGGTGGGTTCAGCAGGTTAATACGGAACGCCGTGCTGGGTCCCAATGTCCTCGTATCACTAGCAGTCGAGATGAAGGCACCTTATCGGCGTAACTGTAACGGATCGTACAGCCATTTCTCGAGCCCTGAGTCAACAGATGGGGACGTTTGCAAGTCAACAACCATCTGCACGGACAGTTCGACGACGTGTGCAGCAGCATGGACTATCAGCGCAGAGACCATGGCTGCGGTTAACCTTGACGCTGCATCACAGACAGGAGCGCCTGCGATGGTGTACTCAACGACGAACCTGGGTGCACGAATGGCAAAACGTCATTTTTTCGGATGAATCCAGGTTCTGTTTACAGCATCGTGATGGTCGGATCCGTGTTTGGCGACATCGCGGTGAACGCACATTGGAAGCGTGTATTCGGCATCGCCATACTGGCATATCACCCAGCGTCATGTTATGGGGTGCAACTGGTTACACGTCTCGGTCACCTCTCTTTCGCATTGACGGCACTTTAAACAGCGGACGTTACACTTCAGATATGTTACGACCCGTGGCTCTACCCCTCATTCGATCCCTGCGAAACCCTACATTTCAGCAGAATAATGCACGACCGCATGTTGCAGGTCCTTTACAGGCCTTTCTGGATACAGAAAATGTTCGACTGCTGTCCTGGCCAGCACATTCTCCAGATCTCTCACCAATTGAAAACGTCTGGTCAATGGTAGCCGAGCAACTGCCTCGTCACAATACGCCAGTCACTACTCTTGATGAACTGTGGTATCGTGTTGAAGCTGCATGGGCAGCTGTACCAGTACACGCCATCCAAGCTCTGCTTGACTCAGTGCCCAGTCGTATCAAGGCTGTTATTACGGCCAGAGGAGGTTGTTCTGGGTACTGATTTCTCAGGATCTGTGCACCCAAATTGCGTGAAAATGAAATCACATGTCAGTTCTAGTATAATATATTTGTCCAATGAATACCCGTTTATCATCTCCATTTCTTCTTGGTGTAGCAATTTTAATGGCCAGTAGTGTACCTTCTCTGAAATTCCTTCCCCAAATTAAGGCCTATGTTGGATGGCAGTAGACTTCTCTTCGCCAGCAACGTTATTTTTGTCAGTACTTTACTGTTTTTTTATGTCGTTAATGATTCGTGCGCCATGGATTATTTCGCTGCGTAGGTAACACAGTTCTTTACCTTATTCTGCTTCGTGATTCCCAATTATGATAAGTTTCATGCTACTGTAATTTCTGGCACTTCTCATTACTTTTGTCTTTTTTCGGTTCATTCTCAAACCACCTTCATTACTCATTAGACTGTTCATGCCATTCAGCAGATCCTGTAACTCTTCATGACTTTCACTGAGGACAGCAATGTCATTAACTAATCTTATCACTGATGTTCTTTCACCCTGGATTTTAATCACACTCTTGAAAGTTTCTTCTAATTCCGTCCTTGATTCCTCGAGGTATAGATTGAGCAATATGAGCGAAAGACTGCATACCTGTCTTACTCCCTTCTTAGTCCGAGCACTTTGTTCTTGTTATTCCAATCTTTTTGTACCCCCTTGGTTGTTGTATATATTGCGTACCACCCAACTGTGCCTGTATCTTTCTCATACTTTTCCCAGGATTTCGAACATCTTGCACCGTTTCACATAGTCGAACGCTTTTTCCAGGTCGACAGTTCCTATCAGCATATTTTGATTTTTCTTCATTCTTCCTTCCATTATCAATGGCATCGTCACAAGTGCCTTTCTGGCCCCTTTACCTTTCGCAAAGCCAAACTGACCATCATCTAACAGATCCCCAGTTTTCTTTTCCGTTCTTCTGTATATTACTAGCCGGCCGCGGTGGTCTCGCGGTTCTAGGCGCGCAGTCCGGAACTGCGCGACTGCTACGGCCGCAGGTTCGAATCCTGCCTCAGGCATGGATGTGTGTGATGTCCTTAGGTTAGTTAGGTTTAAGTAGTTCTAAGTTATAGGGGTCTGATGACCTCAGAAGTTAAGTCCGATAGTGCTCAGAGCCATTTGAACCATTTTTTGTATATTACTCTTCTCACCAACTTGGATGCATGAGATGTTAAGCTGACTGTATTATACGTGTCATACGCGTCTACCTTTGGATGATATTATTCCGAAAGTACGGTGAAAGATCATTGCTGAGAACACCAACCCCAAACCAGATTGCAGCAGCCTAACAAGTCGGCAGTCGCTGGACATAGCCTGACTGAACTGCATGGAATGGATGATAATCACACCAAGGTTCTGGGACGGACGTCCAAATTGTGCGAGTGTGTAATTAAGGAACCTATTGAGATTCGAGTAAGGGAATTTTAGAATGGTGAGGAAGAGGAATGAGATACCAGACAGCGAAATGACTTCGGAGGGAGGCAGAGGAACAGCAGAGGTGCCGCCAGCGGGTGCACCTGGACGCGAACGTAGAGCGGAACACCGTGTCAATGGGGGCAGTACGGCTAGGGTTGCTGGGCGCGGACTGCCGATGGAGCAGCCGATCAGAGGAGGAGAAAGGGAGGGGGGGGGGGAGAGATAAAAGCGCGGCCCCGGCCGCCCGTCAGTCAGTTCATCAGCGCACACGATGGTGGCAATGTGGCCCTTTGGAGAAATACTGTGCGCGATGGACACACATACGGCAGTTCACCCGTGAAATATTTCGACAGCTTTCAATTGCTTGGTTTCGGAACAGGCAAAAACGTTTAACCTGAATAGTGTGCTTGACGATGCTGAATAATCTGTTAAATGCCAATAAGGCAATTTTTGTTTCAAGTGCCGTAATACTGAGGCACTAAGTTTTTTTTGTGATAATACAAGCGCAGGAGTAATGCAGTGATGTTTTAACCAGTAAGACTGCAGGCTACAAAAATCATGTCTCACATGTTTTAAAATTTTTACAAGAGAATAACAAAATGAAATACACTATAAAATTTTTCAGTGTGAGTTGTTTAATTCTAGAAACATTATGTGATACAGTTTATGGTAAAATTCCATCTGCTGTTGAGAAGGAAATGGCAATATCGTCAATAGATATGTCCGTTTTGCAACTAAGAAACGTGAGTGGTCTTTCAAATCAAGTACGGCGTGACATACATCAGTCATGGTCTCTCCTCTTTTGAAAACCTTAGTCTTTCCATTCTTCTGTTTGAGATGGATGAGTATGAGACAGTGTCATCATAGAATGAAATTTTCACTCTACCTCGGAGTGTGTGCTGATATGAAACTTCCTGCCAGATTAAAACTGTGTGCCGGACCGAGACTCGAACTCGGGACCTTTGCCTTTCGCGGACAAGTTCTTTACCAACTGAGCTACCCAAGTACGACTCACGACCCGTCCTCACAGCTTTAATGCCGCCAGTACCTCGTCTCCTACCTTCCAAATTCACAGAAGCTCTCCTGCGAACTTTGCAGTTCGAGTCTCGGTCCAGCACACAGTTTTAATCTGCCAGGAAGTTTAATATTAGCGCACACTCCGCTGTTCTCCACAAATCCTTTCTTCGAGGAGTGCTAATTCTGCAAGGTTCGCAGGAGAGCTTCTGTGAATTTGGAAGGTAGGAGACGAGGTACTCGCAGAATTAAACTCAGGTAGTTGGTTGCTTCGTTGGCTGTCTGTCAGTTGGGTTGACTTCCGATTTAGAGATTGTTGGTTAGGCTGCCCGTCTCGCCTAAACGGACGTTAGTTTTACAATTCCAGGCCGACTCTTGGAAACTTCTGAGCGCCGTTCCGTGTCTGTTACATAGTAAATTCCCTGATTCAGTTTTAGTTATTTGATTCAGCCCTCAGTCAAGTTTTTATATATTCTGAATTACTGTTCCTGTCTTGCTCTTCAGGCATAAGATTGTTATTCCTTATATGGGGCTTTCAGCCCAATTTTACATCAAATCTTTTAGGGCTTAAGCCGTTAAATTATTTGTTGGTGTGTGGCCTTCAGCCGAGTTTTAATATCTCTTAAATTAATTTTCTTGTCTTGCCCTTTCGGCATAAGATTGTGATGCTTTCCTATGGCCCTTCAGCCGAATTTTGCATTGAAAGTTTTAAGTTACGCCCTTCTGCCTTTGGGTTGAAACTTTTCTTACTGCTTAATATACGGCTCCATCCTAGTTCCATTTAAATTAAATTTCTAAGGCCTTCAGCCTGTTTGATTAAAGATTTGGAAAGTATTTTGGGTGAAACCTCCAGAATAATCTTGTATTCCTTGCTTAGGCGTTGCGTCTTGGATGTTGACTGTCGCCTTCAGCCGATCTAAAGTTAATAAAAGAAGGTCAACTAAAGTTTTGTAATATTGTGTGGCCGGCCGGAGTGGCCATGCGGTTCTAGGCGCTTCAGTCCGGAACCGCGTGACCGCTACGGTCGCAGGTTCGAATCCTGCCTCGGGCATGGATGTGTGTGATGTCCTTAGGTTAGTTAGGTTTAAGTAGTTCTAAGTTCTAGAGGACTTATGACCTCAGCAGTTGAGTCCCATAGTGCTCAGAGCCATTTGAACCATTTTTAATATTGTGTGTTGATAAATGAAGTTTGCATGTTGAGTGCAACTGACAGGAACTCATTTCGGCCCCTTTCCACACCCTAATCCGCTCTATCCTGCTAGACCAGGCATTTCACTAACATTCCACCATGTCTTCTGGAGTACTTCACTTTTTTGGCAGGCAGTGAAATTTTATTTAAGAGAAGTGTTGAAAGGTTCACTTATATTGTCTCGTATATGCGGCACGTGAAACAGGAAGTCAGAATAGGAAGCGAGGTTGAAAATGAGGGGATGTCCTAGAGAAGCGTTCACGTCAGTTTGCGACACCTTCAGCTGATCGCACAAGTGACAGCATTTACTCCAGACAAAACAGGAATGACTCAGACGCAAGGCAGCTGATGGTTCGACGGAAACAGGATGTACGCGTAATTGTGCAGAGAAGCCGATGATTTCATACCGGACATGGAAGGTTAGTTTTGACCCTTATCTTAATAAAGCGCGTACCAACAGCAGATCTAACCTCTTCAGGACACTGTGCATTTCAGCGAACACAGTGAGATGCCGTCCCGAATGGATAATAAATGGCTCTGAGCACTATGGGACTTAACTGCTAAGGTCATCAGTCCCCTAGCACTTAGAACTACTTAAACCTAAGGACATCACTCACATCCATGCCCGAGGCAGGATTCGAACCTGCGACCGTAGCGGTCACGCGGTTCCAGACTCTAGCTCCTAGAACCGCTCGGCCACTCCGGCCGGCCGAATGGATAATACCTTTGAATTCAAACAATAACACGGGTCGACCAAAAAATTCTTTTTTTCTCAGTTACAAAAACGATACAATCTGTTTCTATAAGATAATCAATAAATAATATTAAAATTTCTGTACTGGTCTCCGTTTTCACCTAATAACGTATGAAACGTCAGCTTAGAAAAATTAAGAATGAATGTGCTCGTAAACTTCTACGTTATTTGATTTTCGAACAGCTGAGCAAAACTCAACGTACTCAGACAGTTTTCTTTTTACTTACTCTGTGACAATGTCCAATGTCCAATACTCATTAAAGGATTTTCGTAAATGTTGTTGTTGAAGTTTTCAGTGTGAAGCCTAGTATGTAGCAGCTCTCCACTTTACTCCGTCCCGTGCAAGACTCTACAGCTCCGAATAACTAATGCAACCTACATCCATTTGAATCTGCTTATTCTCCTCGGCTGCTTGTCTCTCACTGCAATTTTTACCTCTCTCAAATGGCAAATGGCTCTGAGCACTATTGGACTTAACATCTGTGGTCATCAGTCCCCTAGAACTTAGAACTACTTAAACCTAACTAACCTAAGGACATCACAAACATCCATGCCCGAGGCAGGATTCGAACCTGCGACCGGAGCGGTCGCGCGCTTGCAGACTGTAGCGCCTAGAACCGCTCGGCCACAGGGGCCGGCTTACCTCCCTCACATTTCCTGACGATTCCTTGCCGTCTCAGAATGTGTCCTACCAATCGATCCCTTCTTTTGGTCAAGTTACGTCATAAATTCCTTTTCTCTCGAGTTCTGTTCAGTACCTCCTAATTAGTTACGAGATCCATCCATCGAATCTTTAGCATTCTTCTGTAGCACCACATTTCAAAAGCTTCGATTCTCTTCTTGTCTGCACTATTTATTTTCGATAAACAGAGAGTAGGATAGCCAGCCTGACAACCAACAACTGATTTTAATTTCGAATTCAGCACTCACGACTTGGCAAAGAACACCATACCATTCTTTGCAACAAAAAGTTTATTGGCTAGTGTAATTGTTACTGCCGATCGCATGCGACCCAGATAGATGAAACGTTCAACCACAAACGAATTATTGTTGCGCATGTCCGCACGGGCGCAGGCTTTCATCCGCAAAGTAGTTCTTACTGCGGGCATCCACATCCGCGCAGATACTCTATTGGTGGGTTTGTTGGTAACTTGTTACCTCATTCTGGGTGCGGAAGGCCAGCTTGGGCTCTTATCTTAATAAAGGCTTTAGATAGGAAAGTGTGTGTTTAATTTATTCTGTCGCAAACCACTTAAGCCCACTGATAAGATGCTTCTCTTCTAACGTGACATTCGTTACGTGCTGTTTGTTTCACAGTCCCGCGTGCTGGAGTTGCATACAAGGCGGTGGAGGACATTACATCAACATCTGAAAACTCTGCCAATCACCAGCGTGTCGAAATCTGTGTTATTCCCTTTTTTTTCTTTATTGGCGGGGGGGGGGGACGGGGGGGGGGGGGGGACGGTTGCAGCCGTCTGACTGGTTTATGTTGCTCGTTACGACATCGTCTCATGTGATGCTTCCTCAACACGATAGTTGCCATCCTAGACTGGAAACCAAATATTAACTCACGACTACAGACAGAACTCATGACAGATCAGAATCTCCGAGTCATGATTGGAGAAATGGCACATCAAGATTAAGGTAGACAAGTGCGAGGCAGTTCTGTTTACACGTAGACCGCAGCAGCTGCACAAATACCAACATTGCAGACTAATTACCCTAAACGCACGCCCGACACGCTCCCGTGACAAAGTGAGACACATCAGTGTCTGCGTGGATTGGAAACTCACATGGTGGCACGGGACTACCGGGTGATCAAACAGTCAGTATAAATTTGAAAACTTAATAAACCACGGACTAATGTAGATAGAGAGGTAAAAATTGACACAGATGCTTGGAATGACATGGGGTTTTATTAGAAAAAAATAAAAAGTTCACAAAATGTCCGACAGATGCGCGTCGTTTGTTGATGATCGTGCGCTCAGCCGCCACTTTCGTCATGCTTGGCCTCCCAGGTCCGTGCGATTATTGGCACGATCTGAAGTCGCAGGTGTATCGTGATCGGCCGACATCTCTAGGGATGCTGAAAGACAACATCCGACGCCAATGCCTCACCATAACTCCGGACATGCTTTACAGTGCTATTCACAACATTACTCCTCGGCTACAGCTATTGTTGAGGAATGATGGTGGACATATTGAGCATTTCCTGTAAAGAACATCATCTTTGCTTTGTCTTACTTTGCTATGCTAATTATTGCTATTCTGATCAGATGAAGCGCCATCTGTCGGACATTTTTTGAACTTTTGTATTTTTTTGGTTCTAATAAAACCCCATGTCCTTCCAAGGATATGTGTCAATTTGTATCTCTCTATCTACATTATTCCGTGATTTATTCAGTTTCCAAATTTATACTGACTTTTTGATCACCCGGTACATACAACACGTCGCTAACACAGCACACACGAAGCTCAAATAACTGTACCCTACGCTAAGCAGGTAAAGCACTCTGAATAGGAGGGTGTCGATGTCCATGTAGATGACATTTGCTAGACCCCATTGATGATATACGCTGCACCAGTCTGGGATTACGAAGCTCCAACACGTCAGCCTGCAAATCATACATAACAAGCTATTACGAACCATAAGCAATACTCTAAGATGCACACGTCGTACCGCAGACTTACATGATGAATTACGCCTCAATATGCTCGGAGAAGTACGAAAAATAATAAAAAAAAGAACTCGCCACACGACTGAACAAGAACTCGTTCACTCCAACAGCCCCATCGTCCTAAATTACGTGAAACTGCGATCATAACCACAGGTGGAAGCATAACCACCCAACAACTTTGCCATAGGTATACTAGATCTCCTATGGTAGGTTTAAACTAAGCAAACACCCAGAGCATATAGGCGAACTCCTGTATTACCTCTAAGTGGCACCGCTAGCCAAATAATCGACACAAACAAGCAAGCCAAACACGTCGAAGCACAAACAAACCGCTCTCGACTCTACACAACCCGCGGCCCATTTTGTAATCAAATTGACCTCACAGGTGACGACTATGGCATGTTACAGGTACGCCGACGCTGCAGCTGGCTCAGGATAATGTGTAGGTACCCAACTACAATAGTGCGGCCACCTACTAACATTTGCTAACACCCACGCATGAACTTTCGCTACCCCTGCCCTTACAATCGCCATCCTTTAATCGCTTTCTGTCTACTACCTCCTCGACGGGGCCGCATCAGCGTGTGACCGCACACATACATTCGGACGTCACAGACCGGCATCCTGTGACTCCCCTGTCAGCGTACTAGCTCTTTTTGGCAGAGGTGACAGCAGGACTTTGTGTGTTGGTCACCATGCTAGTGGCTGCACTTCTGTCCGATGCTTCCTCTCATGCCGTCATTCCGCAGCACGGTCCCGCCCCACTGAGCAGATTGCTCCAATGACGGGGCGTTTTTGTCCAGCAACCTATACGGGCTAAACAGCTCACACTGGTCAAGGCGCCACCATAGTTCAATTCTTTTATCTTGGCGGCTCGCGCATGCCCGCCCAGACGCGGGAGATTGCTGCGTTGCCAGTTGCAAACGACGCACGCGCCAAGAGAATCAGCGCCATAGTATAGTATAGTTCGCAAACTTACGTTTAGGGGGGGAGCGCGCAGTTTATCAAGTAAAGCCACCACGGCCGCATTAACCCTTTCGTTGCTACAGAGACGTGCTCCCCGCATTCCGTGCTGTGCGCGATTTTGTCATCACTGCACAGCTCGCCGGTGCAGACACATGGTGTTCCGACTGCTTTGACACACTTATCATTCGATTTCAGAAAAACTATTTGGCCCAAAAATTTAATTTTTACACATCTTCTTGACTGATACCTTTCCCCCCCCCCCCCCCAATAAAAGTTTTATTTATACCAGACTAATTTTGCTTTTTTCTAAAAAGTTCTGATTAAAACAAAATTGGCGAAGTACACAAAGCTGAATTGTGGACGTAATAAAACACAGAAACTAAAACATATTGTCAGTGAGGCGCAGTGCGCAAACAATTTGTGTTTGTCACAACGGACAGCAAATACTTGCCAAAACATAGATCAGTCGACGAAAACATTGAATATGATGATGTTGCCAAAGCAGCGAAGCGAAGAATTGCGCCTGAAAATCAAGTAGCTCGGCAACGTAAGAGCCGAAATTCTGCTCTAAATAATACTTTTAATACTGTGGCAAAAGAATATATCTCAATATGAATAGTAAAACAGCGACTGCGGAAGAAAAGATATACAAACAAAACAGGTAACATGAATATTGTATGTGTGCCTTTTCATTGTTTTTAATTACTGTGAAAAGAAATATTGGAGGACAAAATTAGAAAAACCGAAAACTTATTATGATTATAATGAAGAGACAAAGCACTAGAAATTTCAAGAAATTACATTCAAACGAATAAAATTCATGAAGTAAGACACTTCCATATTGTTTTTAAATAAAGAAAATATTAAGCACTGTACAAGGTTTGAACGCAGATCCTTTCGGCTTAGCAGCCAAACACCTTAACCGTTCCGCTAACGCAGCTCATCATTCAACAGAGCTCCTGGAGGACTCTAAGCTACCACTCAAAATACCGGCAAACACTGTTGGTATGACTATGAATTAGTCACGTTTCGTCGAAGTACAATAGGAAATAAACAATTACCACTGTTCTTCATTGCGAAAAAGTGGTTAGTGAGAAGGATACAAACACCTTTCCTTGCTATCGCCTGAATTAGGAGACTTATTGCTTGTTTGGTTTGAGTAATTAATAGAATATGAAGCAATTAATATAGAATGCTTTTTCCATACTTTCTATAAAAGGAAGTCTGCTATCAAGATATTGCTTTTGTTCACTTACTTTATTTATGACAACCTTTATAAAACTGAAGACACTCGTCCATGCTCTGCACTGCAGTCGAGCTCTGGCAACGTCGTTCTCTGTTCATTGGCTGACTGTGTTTTGTGACGTCAGATGCGCAGAACGAACCTAAACTCGGCCGCCGTCGTAAATGACGCGCACTATAGAAACTTTGCCGGCACGTTCTGCAACGTCATGTTGAAAGATACGGAATGATATGGTTGTGTTTGTTATACAATAACATCTGCTACTGACAGTCAAATGGCTCTGAGCACTATGGGACTCAACTGCTGAGGTCATTAGTCCCCTAGAACTTAGAACTAGTTAAACCTAACTAACCTAAGGACATCACAAACATCCAGGCCCGAGGCAGGATTCGAACCTGCGACCGTAGCGGTCTTGCGGTTCCAGACTGCAGCGCCTTTAACCGCACGGCCACTTCGGCCGGCTACTGACAGTCGCGATTTTTCTTTACCGCCCGCACAACGTGTTTCGGGAAATAATTCCCAATATGAAGCGCGTTTTCGTGCGCTATGGCATCTCCATTATGATGTTTGCGATGTGCGAGCTGCTGCATCATTCTGGTGGCTTTACTGTAACGTTAGCACGCGCATTTGTGTAGTTACCAATGTATTCTACCCCATAGATACTGTCGAATATCTTTACAACTTTTACTTACAGTTTTTTTATTATTTAGCTATGGCTTATACAGACATATCATGGAATTACATATACATATGTACATATTGACACACAAGAAACTTAAGTTAGTCTTTACAACTGAATATCCAGTCCTTCAATCCAGCGCACTGCATCTGGAGTTGCTAGCAGGAAGTCCTCTTTGGCGCCTTGATAGGCTCGAATCCTGCATTCACTGACAATGTGGTGAACAGTCTGGTATGGAGCCCCGCAGTCACAAGCTGGATCAGGCAGCTTCTTCCACTTAGAGAGAGCATCCCTGCATCGCCCATGGCTGGTACGGATTCTGTTGAGAGTAGACCAGGTCTTGCGTGGTAAGTCGAATCCACTTGGAAGTTTAGCACCTGAGAAGATGTTACGCAGGTGCACATCTGTCACTGCTTCCCATCGACCTTTCCATTCTTCAAGAGGTTTGAAATTCTTAGCAACCATGTCAGCAGCATCGCACACAGTTGGATGACGTGATTTCAGTCTCTTGCGATTTAAAAGTGGCAGGTCGCTATGCACGGGTAGGTTAGAATTCCTGGAGATCTTGTGGAATTCTCTCATAAGGGCAGTACATCTGCGTAGATCAGGAGGCATTATACCGGTTAACAGTGGAAGCCAATAAACTGGAGTAGATCTGATTGTGCCAGATATTATGCGCATTGTCGTATTCAGCTGGGTATCAACAAGCCTTGTATGATGGCTATTCATTCAAACGGTGCACAATACTCAGCACTTGAGTATACCAAGCCCAGAGCTGAAGTTCGCAGGGTGGTTGCTGAAGATTCCCAGTTACAGTTATTACACCTTTTATTTGAACGACATTTCGTGCGTTTTGCTCTAGGAAGTTCTGTCTTGCGTATTTATCAAAGAGATATATTTACATAGGTCGTAGGAGAAAGTAAACTGACGTATATTTAAATACACATTGTAACGCGTGATTCGAATACTCAGTTATTCTTGCTTTTGAGAAGAATTCCGGAAATGTGAGCTATAGTTTTTTGTTCCATCGTCATGCTTTTTTTGTGACTTTCAGCATGGAAGACAGCACTATCATGTTTCGTGTCACATTGGATTAAGACTGCTGTTTCTGTTTCTCGGAAAAGAGCAATTACCACAGCCAATAAGATGAGCCGAGTAGGCCTCCAGTTCTTACAGACTTATATTGGTTAACTATCGTTGTGTTAGCTCTTTCTTTTTTAAAGGAAATCTGTACAAGTCTAGCTTAATTAGAGTTTGTACAGGGTGTTTCAAAAATATATTTACAATCATTGAGAAGACGTGCCTTGCATCGAAAGAAGAAAAAAAGTTAATGTAAACATGTGTCTGAAAATCCTTCGTGTTCGAGTTGTTAATGAAAGTTTACAATTCAGGTGACTGGAGCTTATCAATACATAAACTCACAAGAAATGCACGAAATGTCCTCTTGCGTGTAAACACGCATGCACTCGTCGAATCATGGACTGCCTCGCCCTTTCAAATATTGCTTAATGTTTTCCAATGGTAACGCCAGATTCCATGACACGTTAAATGGAGAGTTTCTGCATCCGGGTACTCTGATGCATACAGCAACTGTTTATGGTGCCCCCAGAGATAATAATCCAAACGATTGAATGGGGGGAACGTGCAGGACACCGAACTGGTTCTCCTCTACCTCTCCGACCGATACCACGCTGTGCCTTTCGAACACTGAGGCTGAAACGTGCTGAGCTCCATCTTGTATAAACCACATGGTCCTTCTTATTTGTAGGGGCTGATCTTCTAGTTAAATTGCGCTGAACCGCCAAAGAAACTGGTATAGGAATGCGTATCCGAATACAGATGTACGTAACACAGACAGAATACGACACTGCATCCGGCAACACCTTTATAAGACAAAAAGTGCCTGGCGCAGCTGTTAGATCGATTACTGCTGCTACAATGGCAGGTTATCAAGATTTAAGTGACTTTGAACGTGGTGTTATAGTCAGCGCACGAGGGATGGGACACAGCATCTCCGAGGTAGCGATGAAGTGGGTATTTTCCCGTACGACCATTTCACGCCGGGTTCCCGGGTTCGATTCCCGGCGGGATCAGGGATTTTCTCTGCCTCGTGACAGGGTGTTGTGTGATGTCCTTAGGTTAGTTAGGTTTAAGTAGTTCTAAGTTCTAGGGGAATGATGACCATAGATGTTAAGTCCCATAGTCCTCAGAGCCATTTTATTGAACCATTTCACGACTGTACCCTGAATATCTGGAATCCGCTAAAATATGAAATCTCCGACAATGCTGCGGCCGGAAAATGATCTTGCAAGAACGGGACCAACGAAGACTGAACAGAATAGTTCAATGTGACAGAAGTGCAACTCTTCCGAAAATTGATACGGATTTCAATGCTGAGTCATCAAGTGTCAGCGGGTGAACCATTCAACGAAACATCATCGAAGGCCCACTCGTGCACCCTTGACGACTGTACGACACAAACCTCTACGCCTCCCCTGGGCCCGTCAACACCGACACTGGAATGTTGATGACTGGAAACATGTTGCCTCGTCGGACGAGTCTCGTTTCAAATTGTATCGAGCGGATGGACGTGTACAGGTACGGAGGCAATCCCATGAATCCACGGACCCTGCATGTCAGCAGGGGACTGTTCAAGCCGATGGAGGCTCTGTAATGGTGTGGGGGCCGTGAGCACTTGCAGTGGTATGGGACCCCTGATACGTCTAGATACGACTCTGAAGGTGAGACGTACGTAAGCAAACTGCCTGATCAGCTGCATCCATTCATGTCCATTGTGCATTCCGACGGACTTGGGAAATTCCAGAAGGACAATACGACAAGCCACACGTCCAGAATTGCTATAGAGTTGCTCCAGGAAGACTTTCCTGAGTTTAAACACTTCCGCTGGCCACCAAACTCCCCAGACATGAAAATTATTGAGCATATCTGGGATACCTTGCAACGTGCTGTTCGGAAGAGATCTCCACCCCGTCATAGTCTTATGAATTTATGGACAACCGTGCAGGATTCATGCTGTTAATTCCCTCCAGCACTACTTCACTCATTAATCAAGTCCATGCCACGTCGTGTGGCGGCATTTCGGCGTGCTCGCGTGGGCCCTACACGATATGAGGCAGGTGTCTCAGTTTCTTTGGCTCTTCAGTGTAAAACGTCATGCCTGTTGTAGCAGTTTTACTGAATGAATAGTGAAAATGTACTAAGGATAAACTTTTTTTCCTTTGATCATTTCGTGGGGTCCTAAATGAAAAAAAAAGTTTCGTATAGGTTTGAAATTATGACAGCAGTTTGTTCAAAGTCTCTAAGTGCTCTCCTTCTGAAATACTGGCTGAATAAAATCTGGGTACTGGCACATCGTTGGTTACACTGCTTTTACAGTCCCATCGCTTATTAACAACTAACGGGTGTACAAGTTTACAAATACTGTGCTGTTTATTTAAATGTTCATTCTTTGTTTCCGGCAACGAAACAAAGAGGACGAGCCTGTTTACTAGGAAGTCATCACGCAGGTTTTGTTTACTTTACTTGTCCTCAGGTGACATTGTTGCATCGTTGTTCATAGCACGTTCTGTCGTAGGATAACGTAGGGGGAGTCCTATTCCATGGCGTGTGAGGTTACCTGACCTGAATCCCTTTGATTATTTCCTATGTCTAGAGTCACTTCTGTATGAGACCCCAGTGCATACGGAGATGGAATTAGTCGCTAGAATTGTAGCTGCCTGTGATGTGATTCGAAACACGGCAGGGATATTTGTCAGGGTGCATCAGAATCTTGTTCGCCGATGTCATGCTTACAATGAGGCTGATGGCCGTAAGATACAGTACAAATGGTACGTTCATTGTGTCGGTGACGGTACTTGCAGTTGACTGTAACTAATGTAAATAAAAAAAGTACACACTAATGTGATTTTATTCCTATTATATCTAGCTTCTCCGACCCCAGGTTCACTACCTGAAATTATCCAGTATGTAAGTAGCCTGTTTATATGTTGTAACGTATTACTATGTTTACGACGTTTCTCATCGAGCCATATGCGTTATCTCGCATTTCTAGCTGCTTCTCTCACACAAATAATGATAAAAATTCAGAAATTCAGTGTCGCCACCAGCCCAAGCCCTTCCTAACCATTTAGAGAAAACGGAGCTGGAAAGTTATTAGTTTAATTACTTTAATAATTTAATTACAAGTACGCAAATTTCTTTAAGCAGCCAGATAAATAGCACTCCATGTCGTGCATGAAGCAACTTGATTAATTCAGGAATGGAAATTAGAGTAAGGGGGTAAGATCGACAGCAAAATATTTAACTTATTTATTGTAACTAAATATTTGGTTGCACATCCTAACTACACATAACTGGTGCCTGACTCGAAATATTTAAGTAAAAATTACGTGAGAATGAAACAGAGCACAATTTAAGTACAGCAAGAAGAAACACAGAAGACGGAGGTGGGAGACAGTTATACTACCATTTCCTTTGCATTCATACCATAAAAATATCTCAGTGAGATTTGCATTACGATTCTACGCATGCACTATTCTGGACAGAGGTTTAACCAATACACGAGGCTGTGCGATAATTTTTTTAACATACTAACTGCGTCTGATGCTTGCAAACGGCCGAACTAGAGCACGTGGTGCATTCTGAGTCAAACTGTTGTGCTGCTTTGTAGAAAGCGCACGAAAGAACAGATATTCTTGCTGAAATTGTAGCTCATTAAACTAGCAAACTGTTAAAATAAAGCCTATTGCAGTGCCGTGGTGAACCAGAAGGGTCATTGATTACCAAACACGTGGCACAAAATCGACACACAAAGACAAAAGCAATTTCCACAAAATATAAGATTAAAAATCATTAAAAAAAATAACTCCCTTCACACGCTTCAGATAAGCTAAAGTTCTTAAGTGTTTTACCAGTTAAACATAACGAAGTCCTAACTCAACCTGATTCCTATCACCTGAAACCCCCCTTAAGGGCTACGATCCGTGCTCACCATGCGTTCACCGAAGAGTGCCCCTTCCTCCTTCCAGATTACCCAGCTCCCCGTGCTGCGGAAGCTACCAACCTCACACACAAAAACAGCCTTCGACTAAGATGGGTAAACCTCTCTGTTCAGGTATTGCAAACCTAAGTTGGTCATCCTGTGCTCTCCTTCGAACGAGAAGCAACGGGTCGTCTGCTCCCAGCACACGATGACCAACTCAGCGTTTCCCACAAAACAAAACCGAAACCCCACATTAAAACACACATAATTTTCAATAGGCCTTATTTGAGTAATCAGTCTTCCTGCTCTACCATTTGCCCATTTGCCCGCGAAAGGCGTAGGCCCCGAGTTCAACTCTCGGTCCGACACAGTTTTAATCTGCCAGGAAGTTTCATATCAGTGAAAATCTCATTCTGTTTATATGTTGGCAGCGCGATAGACTGCATTAATATCTCTGACAGCGCTGTGCGCCCTCAGTAAGAGACTGTGTGGCTGATCGGACTCGCAGTTGGAGGTGAATAGCGAGCAGTGATGGAGGTGGGACGTTTATAGTTAACAGAAATGGAGGTTAGAGGTCTGAGGTGTTGGCGCGAGCGGACGGTCTGGGCGTGTCCGTTACATAGATTTACAATTATTGACGATTGTATAATTTTTTGGAACTGGATGTCACGGACGACTGTATAATTTTTGAACTGGTTGTCACATGATTAAGGTTAAATCTGCTAAATACATTGTTTGCTGTGCAGCAAAGTCTTTCCTTTGCTAAGCTCATACCTAGAGCCTTCAGTAGTTAGAATATTTTATTTATCTGGGTGTATTGGTGCTTGCTGTACCGCTGTAGTTCGTGTAATGAAGATATTTTGTGAGGTAAGTGTCTTATGAAACGAATGGGGTATTGTTGGGATTTCTTCTAATTGAAGGCCATTCTTTAGTGTCAATTATTTAAGTAGTCACACTGCGTATCGTTGTATATTGCGGGTCATAAATGAATGTAATAACTTTGAGTTGTGTTTGTCAGGAATAATTCCTTAGGTCAGATATGAAATGATAAAGCAAAGAGACAGTACGTCCAGTTTCACTCAGCAGTTTAAGGGGGGTAGGGCGTCAAACGGGACGACTTGGAGCAAGAGAGACACCACAGGGATTTTTAATTTCCACTGTCTATACTTCTAAAAATAGATTCATATAATTTTGTTAGAATGACCAGAAAGGATTCAGGATTTACACTTATAGTGGTGGAAGTTCAAAAATATAAGAAAATATTTTTTTTTTTTTTTACATTTGTATTTCACCTTTCTTTCACTTACCACTGGCTGCATTTGTTGCTATAGGTACACTTTTCTTCCTAAGTAAGAGAGATTCTTCGATGAATTTTACACGGCATACAAACCATACGTACAGGTGTATGAAAATCTAGCATTTTGCAAATCTAATAAAAACTGTGGTAAAAATTGAGATAATTAACTATACAATTTGAGTTTTTTCTAAACATGAAGTTTAAAATGTAACAGCACATTCATTTTTTCATAAATTAAGTAATTTATAGAGTTTCATACACCTGTAAGTATGGTTTGTATGTTGTGCAAAATTCATCGAAGAATCTCTCTTACTTATGAAGAAACGTGTACCTATAGCAGCCAATAGAAGTGAAAAAATGATGAACTTTCACATGTAAAAAAAAAATTATTTTGTTATTATTTTGAACTTCCATTGCTATGATTGTGAATACTTAATCCTTCCTGGTCATGTTGACAAAGTTTTATGAATTTATTCGTAAAAGTATAGACAGTGTAAATTAAAATGTTCTGTGGTGTCTCTCCTGCTCCAAGACGGCCCGTTTGCCGTCCTACCCCCCCTTAAGCAGGTTCACTTGCATTCAGTTTCACTCAGCAGTTTCAGAATTAAATTAAGAAGTTCCATCTTCCCAGTTATTTCAACTTAAGTACAATATTCAGAAGTTTGAAGTAGAGCGTCCTCAATGTCCTGTTAAATTTTTGCACGCTCTTACCTTATATACGTACATACGCGTGCATCCGTTTTTATAGTATGGAAGGATTTCGATCACAAAAACGTATGATTTTCCAGCACCTGTTGCACCTTTGGTGTGCCTGATGTTGAAAAATGTGGCGGGCAGTGTTGCTTGCTGCTGAATCGCAGAGGAATCTAAGGCACAGATGGTCTCTTTATGATTAAACGGGCTTTTTTTGTGGCTTTCAGGACGGGCGCAAGCACCCATCTCAACTATGGAATGTCAATTATGAGGTTGCGGACGTAAGGACAACCCACGCCCAGCGCCCGAGAGTAGAGAATCCCCGAGCAGGCCGGGAATCGAGATCCGGCCCCTTCGGATAGCAATCCGACGCAGCTACGGAGGCTCTGGTTCTGTGGCCGCTGCGAGGGGGCGCGAGGTTAACGGGGGAGATCTGTTTTGACGACCTACTGCGAGAGAATCTGGCACGATATCCCTCAGGAAACATCCAAAGACTGTACCAGTCCAGCCGAGTCGAATACCTGCTTGCACAAAGGTCAGAGATGGACCAACACATTATTGACTTGCTCAAATTGTGAAGCTAGTTCTTTTGAATAAACTACCCAATTTTTATGAAATTCAAATCGTTTGCTTTCTTGTACATGTACATACTATCTACCGATTTCCGTCGCATTGATAATTATTTCGTGGTGGCTCGTTTAGTCTTTATCTTAGAGTGTACTACAAGTGAGACACATGAGGTGGCTAAATTGGTCAGAGAAGCAATTCTAATTATACAAAGTGAAATCATAGGGCAAGTGAAACCACAATAATGGAATTACATCATTGTAATTTGTCATCTACTTCATTAACTGAATGTTCACATACTTTATGTAAGATAAATAGCATTTACTTCAGAGTTTATGGAAATAATTCCGCTGTTTTAGTTTTATATCGGACGTTAATAACTGTTAAGTATGACAGCCAACTGAGAGATTCTTTGGATGCACCTACTTCATAATCTTTGGTTTCACTAAATTCACACATATTTATCTTTAAACGTGATGATGCTCTGACAGCTGGAAACCAGTTCGCTACATAATAAATTGTCTAGAATGTTACAAAAGTGTCGAGTGCGATTCGTTCATAATTTATATTTTTTGGTGAACGGTGGACTAATAATCGGACCAACAATGGATGCGCAACGGAACACCACTGTTGGTGAGAAAAGCAGAGGCTTCCATAATAGCACACAACTACTCATTTTTTCCTAAGAATTTCAGCCTGTACTTCGTTTCCCTTTCTACGACGAACATAGATGCATTCCGAGACGGCTTCAATAACATGACGGTAAAATTTAACTAGCTGCATTGGTCAGCAATCACAAGGGAAACTCCCAATCGCACCTCCCTCAGATTTAGTTATAAGTTGGCACAGTGGATAGGCCTTGAAAAACTGAACACAGATCAATCGAGAAAACAGGAAGAAGTTGTGCGGAACTATGAAAAAAATAAGCAAAATATACAAACTGAGTAGTCCATGCGCAACTTGGGCAACTACAAGTAAAAAGCAAGCTCGTGGGTGCCGTGGTCCCGTGGTTAGCGTGAGCAGCTGCGGGACGAGCCTTCGCTCGGGTGAAAAGATTAACTTTTTAATTTTCAGTTTATGTGACAAAGGCTTATGTTTTCATCACTTTTTTGGGAGTGATTATCACATCCACAAGAAAACCTAAATCGGGCAGGGTAGAAGAATCTTTTTACCCATTCGCCAAGTGTACAAGTTAGGTGAGTCGACAACATATTCCTGTCATGTGACGCACATGCCGTCACCAGTGTCGTATAGAATATATCAGATGTGTTTTCCTGTGGAGGAATCGGTTGACCTATGACCTTGCGATCAAATGTTTTCGGTTCCCACTGGAGAGGCACGTCCTTTCGTCTACTAATCGCACGGTTTTGCGGTGCGGTCGCAAAACACAGACACTAAACTTATTGCAGTGAACAGAGACGTCAATGAACGAACGGACAGATCATAACTTTGCGAAAATAAAGAAAGTAAAATTTTCGGTCGAGGGAAGACTTGAACCAAGGACCTCTCGTTCTGCAACTACTCACGCTAACCACGGGACCACGGCGCTCCTGAACTCACACTTTCCTTGATGTTACCTATCTTGCACATGGACTACTCAGTTTGTATATTTTACTAATTTTTTTTACTGTTGCACAAAACTTCTTCCTGTTTTCTCGATTGATCTGTGTTTAGTGGCCTATCGAATGTGCCAACCTATAACTAAATCTGAGGGGGGTGCGATGGGGAGGTTCCCTTGTCAGAACCGCAGACTGTAAAGTAAAACACTGCACGTGCTTTCCACGTGTGGGATGGAATTCTTCCCCACTTAACGTCACTAAATCTGTATACACTTCGTCTTACTTGTCGTCCCAAATTTTCAACGCCGCGCTGCAGACAGGCTCTGGTGGGTCGGGTGCGAGTGAAGAAGACCAGTTTGAGGGTTGCGCTGCTCGTAGGTCAGTAACTGCGACAAGGTACTTACCTGCAACAAAACAAAATAACCACATGAGCATTCTGTAAACTGGCATATGAACGTAGCAGTAAGTTCTGAGACGATATCAGCAGCAGTGAAAACACTGATGAGACAAAACACTGTGAGCACGGCACACTGCGAGACAGGATACCGGCTGGTGATGTGCTAGACCTCGTGCACGCTGGTGTACAAAGTCGAGCGACTTTTGTATCTACACAGTGTCTGTAGGCAGTCTAGCGATTTTGTATACAGACGGCTGAGAAACCGTTTCTATAGACACACTTTTGCAACAACCCTGAATGGTCTAGCGGGCACCAGCGCAGGATTCGGAGAGTGGGCGGCTTGGAAGGCGACTGGCGGCTGCGGCGCAGAACGCACGCAAGGCGGATGGGTCGGTGTTTCCCTCGTGCTCGAGGAGGCCGTGTCTGCAGTGCGTGGACACCGGCGGCTGCTTCTGCTCTGTGCCCCTTACACAGGAGCCCCTAGGAAACTCTCATACCTTCTTTTTTCTATCCGGCTCGGATTCTTCTGTTGTTGGTAGCAACAAGGAATAGTTCTGTTGAAGACATACTGAACAAGCCCCTGAGTTTGTCAGACCACGATATTCGCCTTCTTCCAGGACCTCTTTGCCTGTTTATTTTCCCTTGATGTATTTCTAGTACCAAATCATGTATATTTATATTAGGCGTGGTCAGAATGGACAGTGTCTTGAAAGGATATCAGATGAACATCAACAAAAGCAAAACGAGAATAATGCAATGTAAGAGAAGCAGTGGTTGGGAAGGGAGTGAGACAGCCTTGTAGCCTATCCCCGATGGTATTGAATCTGTATATTGAGCAAGCAGTAAAGGAAACAAAAGAAAAATTCGGAGTAGGAATTAAAATCCATGGAGAAAAAATAAAAACTTTGAGGTTCGCCGATGACATTGTAATTCTGTTAGAGACAGAAAAGGACCTGGAAGAGCAGCTGAACGGAATGGACAGTGTCTTGAAGGAGGATATAAGATGAACATCAACAAAACCAAAACGAGGATAATGGAATGTAGTCGAATTAAATCGGGTGATGCTGCGGGAATTAGATTAGGAAAAGAGACGTTTGAAGTAGTAATTGAATTGTGCAATTTGGGGAGCAAAATAACTGATGATGGTCGAAGTAGAGAGGATATAAAATGCAGACTGGCAATGGCAAGGAAAGCGACGAAGAGAAATTTGTTTACATCGAGTATTGATTTAAGTGTCAGGAAGTCGTTTCTGAAAGTATTTGTATGGCTACCATGTATGGATGTGAAAAGTGGACAATAAATAGCTTGGACAAGAAGAAAATAGAAGCTTACGAAATATGGTGCTACAGAAGAGTGCGGAAGATTAGATGGGTAGATCACATAACTAATGAGGAGGTATTGAATAGAATTGGGGAGAAGAGAAATTTGTGGCATAACTTGACTAGAAGAAGGGTTCGGTTGGTGGGGCATATTCTTAGGCATCAAGGGATCACCAATTTAGTATTGGAGGGCAGCGTGGAGGACAAAAATCGTAGAGGGAGATCAAGAGATGAATACACTAAGCAGATGCAGAAGGATGTAGGTTGCAGTAGGTACTGGGAGATGAAGAAGCTTGCAGGGGATAGAGTAGAATGGAGAGCTGCATCAAACCAGTCTCTGGACTGAAGGCCACAACAACAACAACGTCCTAGATATTGAAAGTTTGGGTACTTCACTATCTGGATTAATTTAGGTGCTTATTGTCTTCATTGTTCTCAAAACCTCTGCGTTTGACACTCTCTGAGTCCAAAGCATTCCCAGGATCCGCCTATAAAGCCACATTTCAAACGCCTCCAGTTTCTTCTCCGCGTTTTAAGATACATATCTCTACGGTATATACGAGGACAGAATATACACAGCAGTGCAAAACTCTGAATTTTGTTCTAAGATTTAGGTTATGGGTTTGAACACAGCACTCATTTTCTGAAACACACTTCTTGCTTACCCGATGCGAATCTTGATTTCTTGCGAGTTATCCAACTGGTTCCAGGGTATGTATATTGTTTCACCCTTTCTACGCGCAGTGGTTAGCACTCTGAACGTGCAGTCGAGAGGACGACGGTTCAAAACCCGTGTCAGGTCATCCTGATTTAGGGTTTCCGTGATTTCCTTAAATCGCTCCAGGCAAATGTCGGCATGTTTCCTCTGAAAGGACACGACCGATTTCCTTCCCAATCTTTGGCACAATACGAGCTAACGCTCCGTCTGTAATGACCTCGATGTCGATGGGACGTTAAACCCAATCTTCTTTCCTTATCCTTCCTACAGTTCTTCGGTTTATAAGTAAGTTTACTCCTGTAATATTTTCCTTACTTACGACCACGAGTTTTGTCTCTGTGGTGCTCATCTCAAGCTGCTGACTGCTGATTATTACGGTTCTGTCTATTAATAACTGTAACGCTTGAATAGTGTCAGAAAATACAATATTATCACCAGCGTGTCAAATGCTGTTTAATCTTATCCCATTTATCAAAAATCCTCCTCCTCCTCCTTCTTCTTCTTCTTCTTCTTCTTCCAGGCCTTCTCTAAATACGAATTGTGAGTATACATTAAATGGTATGGGTGACAAGATACATTCCTGCCTTACTACCCTGAGAATTTTCACTGCTTCAGTGTGTTCTCCATCAACACGCAACACCGCTGTTTGACTCCAATTGTTGATGATTCGCAGATCTCTTTTCTCCATTCGGATATTTCTCAGACTCTCCGTCAATTTTACTCTATCAAAAGTCTTCTGAATCCTTACAGTGTCCAGTACAAGCTGTTTAGCGCTATTTATGCATTCTCTTGGCGTCACACTGGTATTCTAGTGAAACCCGTACAAGTTTAAGCCTGTGCGCTATAATGATGATGGCTTTATCACAGGAAGCAACACAGAGATATGTAGCTCATACTAGCCAGTTCAAAATGGCTCTGAGCACTATGCGACTTAACTTCTAAGGTCATCAGTCGCCTAGAACTTAGAACTAATTAAACCTAACTAACCTAAGGACATCACACACATCCATGCCCGAGGCAGGATTCGAACCTGCGACCGTTGCCTAGCCAGTTCCACACACAAAACATTATTTACAAAATTTGCAAGTTTTTTTAGGACTAGTGATTACATTATCTTTGTTCTGTTTTTGTGTCTAAGTATTTTAGTTTGTTACGAGCCTGCTGTCTGATATTATTTCATAAACTTACTCGACACATGTGTGCACAATGATAATTAATTTAAGTTCTCTTACTGGTTATTCTGTCCAGCATCTTGGACTTTATTTGTTCGGTGTGACTTAAATTTGATACATATGTCAATTATGCCATAGATTTTTGGTAATAAATATTTGATGTGTGATTTAGTTCCGTTACTATTTGAATTGTAGGTATTGGCGTTTCAACACACAAGATTTTTCCACCACTGATTTGAGAATTTATTAAACGAGCACCAGTTGACATTTTTAAGATAACTGTGCTCATTTTAATAAAAATCGTATGATACTGATTTACGTAATATTTTTAGTGACAGCGATTCAGTAAGGAAAATGTCAGATAATGAATCTGACTGCCAAAATATATTTCCACTCCTACTGCCTACGCTACTGCCCTTCCTAACGTACCACTCTTCCTGTGTTGGAGTAAGCACTTCATTTCTATAACTACTACGCCCAACACCCTGTACAAACTATTTTTTCCCATATTTTAGTCGCTGTCTGCCCGTAGTCTTTTTCCTCTGTTGCTCCTTCCGGTACCTAGTTAATCATTCCTGGATGTCCCACTAGCCTGCCCTTCCCCTGCTGCCTTCTCACCTACGCTTATGTCTACACAGTAGTTGAGATAGGGATGCCAGTTCAAATCCCCCTCTTTGCGTTCCCTGTCGTTTCCCTGATCCACTGTCGTTCCCTTATAAACGACGCAGCCGATTTTCTTCCCCAAAGTGAGCTCCATATCTAATGGTATCGCAGGGTTTATTTCATACTTAATTCGTCGGCTTAATTTTTAACGTTATCACGATGACATCACACTTCAAATACTTCTAGGAGGTACACGGCTCATGTTGTTTGTAGTTCAACCAAGCTGGACGGTCAATACCGCGGTTCGATCGCATCCGCGGAGTTAGTTTGTGCCAGAAAGGGCTCTCTACAAGGGAAGTGTCCAGGCGTCTCGGAGTGAACCAAAGCGATGGTGTTCGGACATGGAGGAGATACAGAGAGACAGGAACTGTCGATGACTTGCCGCGCTCAGACCGCCCAAGGGCTACTACTGCAGTGGATGGCCGCTACCTACGAATTGTGGCTCGGAGGAACCCTGACAGCAACGCCACCATGTTGAATAATGCTTTTCGTGCAGCCACAGGACGTCGTGTTACGACTCAAACTGTGCACAATAGGCTGCATGATGCACAACTTCGGTCCCGAAGTCCATGGCGAGGTCCATCTTTGCAAACCAAGACACCATGCAGCGCGGTACAGACGGGACCAAGAACATGAGGAATGGACTACTCAGAATTTGGCATCACGTTCGCTTCACCCATTAGTGTCGTATATGCCTTCAACCAGACAATCGCCGGAGACGTATTTGGAGACTGCCGGGTCAGGCTGAATGCCTTAGTCGCACTGTCCAGCGTGTGCACCAAGGTGGAGGGTCCCTGCTGTTTTGGGGTGGCATTATGTGGGGCCGACGTATGCTGCTGGTGGTCAATGAAGTCGCCGTAACGGCTATACGATACGTGACTGCCATCCTCCAACTGATAGTGCAACCATATCGGCAGCATATTGGCGAGGCAATCGTCTTCATGGACGACAATTCGCGCCCCAATCGTGCACATCTTGTGAATGACTTCCTTCAGGACAACGACATCGCTCGACTAGAGTAGCCTGCATGTTCTCCAGACATATTTTCGAAAGTGCATGGGATAGACTGAAAAGGGCTGTTTATGGTCGACGTGGCCCAACAACCACTCTGAGGGATCTATGCCGAATCGCCGTTGAGGAATGGGACAATCTGGACCAACAGCGCCTTGATGAACTTGCGGATAGTATGCCACGACGAATACAGGCATGCATCAATGCAAGAGGACGTGCTATTTGGCATTAGAGGTACCGGTGTGTACAGAAATCTCGATCACCACCTCTGAATATCTCGCTGTATGGTGGTACAACATGCAATGTGTGGTTTTCATGAACAATAAAAACTGCGGAAATGATGTTTATGTTGATCTTTATTCCAATTTTGTATACAGGTCCGGGAACTCTCGGAACAGAGGTGATGCAAAACTTATTTTAGTGTATATTATCACGTAGTTTCTTCTCAGCGATGGACTGTTCACATACTGTGCTGCTTTTACACATGAACTTAGACCACTTCCAAATTACAAAACTCAAGCCTACTGGTCGGTTCTAGGCGCTACAGTCTGGAACCGCGCGACCGCTACGGTCGCAGGTTCGAATCCTGCCTCGGGCATGGATGTATGTGATGTCCTTAGGTTAGTTAGGTTTAAGTAGTTCTAAGTTCTTGGGGACTGATGAAAAAAATGGCTCTGAGCACTATGGGACTCAACATCTTAGGTCATAAGTCCCCTAGAAGTTAGAACTTCTTAAACCTAACTAACCTAAGGACATCACACACACCCATGCCCGAGGCAGGATTCGAACCTGCGACCGTAGCAGTCCCGCGGTTCCGGACTGCAGCGCCAGAACCGCTAGACCACCGCGGCCGGCGGGACTGATGACCTCAGATGTTAAGTCTGATAGTGCTCAGAGCCATTTTGAACCTACTGGTCGTCTGTTCGTCAGCGTAATTATTTTCTTACTGTAGTCCGATTAAAATTATTTGACATCTTCACTTGCAGCTACAGTGTTGCCACATCGGCTGCCGGCTGCCGCTCGGTTACAGGCGACACACAAATACGCCGGGTCCCCATCAAACGTGTAACGTGAAGCAATGTTGGAAGCGGCCAATGGGAGATGCTCTGTCAACAGCTGCTTTTAACCGACCTGACCTGTGACTGAACTGCGCCAGACGTAGGGTTTTGTAGCCCCAAATTTAAACTCGTGTCCAAACCTAACGACAACCTCGTGATGTGCAACGTGTCAGAGAAAACGGCGGTCAACAATCTGCCGCGGAACTACAATCACGATCGCTCTCTTCACGACCAGTAAAGCTAATCTCTACGAACAAAACTCAACAAAAAAATTTCGTGTTCAGTGCTAAAAGCAAACTGTAATTTCTCACTATTATTGGTTGCCAAAACTGTCCCCATACCGGCTACACGAGCTGCCGCGTTACCAACCGATGAGCGGTCCCTAGTTGCAACTTTGTTGCAGATTACAAGCAACATAGGCAGATTCAATACGAAAAAAAGAATGATAGGAAGAAAACAAGAGCAAATACCACGATGGAAAAAAGAGCGAGTAATTATTACAAATAAAAAAATACATTTAAAACAATTAATTGAACAAAAATAATTAAGTCTTTTTATCTAGAACTTCACGAGATTCGAACCTAAGTCGTTCAATCCGTCGGGTTATTCGCTAGCATTGCGCTACGCCAACACATTGCCTTAGACTGCTGTGTTTATGGCTCCGATGACACAGTTACCGTGATGAATCGCAGCCTCCTAAAATCCTAATTTACGCAATGTCATGCGAATCTTGTCTACTGCAAGCCTATCTCTGTGACTACAAGAACTCTATATGTCGCCGAACTGCGTCTTGGGAGGAAGAATCCAGTACTGTCTGGTTACTGCTGTTTAGGTTCAAAATGGTTCAAATGGCTCTGAGCAGTATGGGACTTAACATCTGAGGTCATCAATCCCCTAGACTTAGAACTACTTAAACCTAACTAAACTAAGGACATCACGCACATCCGTGGCCGAGGTAGGATTCGAACCTGCGGCCGCAGCAGCAGCGCGGTTCCGGACTGAAGCTCCTAGAACCGCTCGGCCACAGTGGCCGGCTGCTGTGTAGGAAAGGTGTGTACTTGGTAATATGTGTGAGTGAGTGTGTGTGTGTGTGTGTGTGTGTGTGTGTGTGTGTGTGTGTGTGTGTGTGTTTGTGTTTTGTTTCTAGCGTGGTTATCATGTGTAACGAAATACGAAGTAGAAGGGGCAGACCTAGGCTTTGGGATCCAGACACACCGAGAAAGAAAACCGAGCAAGGAATTGCAAGGGAAATGACCAATTGTTGTGGTACTTTGGCAACGGCGATCGATTCGGGAGTGACAATGAGCGCTCTTGACGTGCTAAGTGTCAACTACCAAGCAATTTTAATCAGACTAATCGGTAGCTCTGAGGGATGAAGTAGTACAGGCAGCAGAGGATCAAGTAGGTAAAAAGACGAGGACTAGTGGAAATCCTTAGGTAACAGAAGAAATATTGAATTTAATTGATGAAAGGAGAAAATACAAAAATGCAGTAAATGAAGCAGGCAAAACAGAATACAAACGCCTCAAAAATGAGATCGACAGGAAATGCAAAATGGCTAAGCAGAGATGGCTAGAGGACAAATGTAAGGATGTAGAGACTTACGTCACTAGGGGTAAGATAGATACAGCCTACAGTAAAATTAAAGAGACCTTTGGAGAAAAGAGAGCCACTTGTATGAATATCAAGAGCTCAGATGGAAACCCAGTTCTAAGCAAAGAAGGGAAAGTAGAAAGGTGGAAGGAGTATATAGAGGGCCTATACAAGGGCGATGTACTTGAGGACAATATTGTGGAAATGGAAGAGGATGTAGATGAAGATGAAATGGGAGATACGATACGGCGTGAAGAGTTTGTCAGAGCACTGAAAGACCTGAGTCGAAACAAAGCCCCTGGAGCAGACAACATTCCATTAGAACTACTGACAGCCTTGGAAGAGCCAGTCCTGAGAAAACTCTACCATCTGATGAGCACGATGTATGAGACAGGCGAAATAACCTCAGAAGAAGAATATATTAATCCCAATCCCAAAGAAAGCAGGTGTTGACAGATGCGAAAATTACCGAACTATCAGTTTAATAAGCCACAGCTGCAAAATACTAACGCGAATTCTTTACAGACGAATGGAAAAACTGATAGAAGCCGACCTCGGGGAAGATCAGTTTGGATTCCGTAGAAATGTTGGAACACGTGAGGCAATACTGATCTTACGACTTATGTTAAAAGAAAGATTGAGGAAAGGCAAACCTACGTTTCTAGCATTTGTAGACTTAGAGAAAGCAATTGACAATGTTGACTGGAATACTTTCTTTCAAACTCTAAAGGTGGCAGGGGTAAAATACAGGGAGCGAAAGGCTATTTACAGTTTGTACAGAAACAGATGAGACTGGAGGGGCATGAAAGGGAAGCAATGGTTGGGAAGGGAGTGAGACAGGGTTGTAGCCTCTCCCCGATGTTATTCAATCTGTATATTAAGCAAGCAGTAAAGGAAACAAAAGAAAAATTCGGAGTAGGTATTAAAATCAATGGAGAAGAAATAAAAACTGTGAGGTTCGCCGATGACACTGTAATTCTGTCAGAGACAGCAAAGGACTTGGAAGAGCAGTTGAACGGAATGGATGGTGTCTTGAAGGGAGGATATAAGGTGAACATCAACAAAAGCAAAACGAGGATAATGGGATGTAGTCCAATTAAGTCGGGTGGTGTTGACGGTATTAGATTAGGAAATGAGACATTTAAAGTAGTAAAGGAGTTTTGCTATTTGGGGAGCAAAATAACTGATGATGGTCGAAGTAGAGAGGATATAAAATGTAGACTAGCATTGGCAAGGAAAGCATTTCTGAAGAAGAGAAATCTGTTAACATCGAGTATAGATTTAAGTGTCAGGAAGTCATTTCTGAAAGTATTTGTATGGAGTGTAGCCATGTATGGAAGTGAAACATGGACGGTAAATAGTTTGGACAAGAAGAGAATAGAAGCTTTCGAAATGTGGTGCTACAGAAGAATGCTGAAGATTAGATGGGTTGTCACATAACTAATGAGGAGGTATTGAATAGAATTGAGGAGAAGAGGAGTTTATGGCACAACTTGACAAGAAGAAGGGACCGGTTGGTAGGACATGTTCTGAGGCATCAGGGGATTACAAATTTAGCCTTGGAGGGCAGCCGGGGGCGGGGGGGGGGGGGGGTAAAAATCGTAGAGGGAGACCAAGAGATGAATACACTAAGCAGATTCAGAAGGATGTAGGTTACAGTAAGTACTGGGAGATGAAGAAGCTTGCACAGGATAGAGTAGCATGGAGAGCTGCATCAAACCAGTCTCAGGACTGAAGACCGCAACAACAACAATAGTTTCCTCCACGCGGCGCGGCTGATGCTCGCGGATGTGAACTTACATCACGCACGATTTCGCTAACTTTTGCATTTCACAAGTCGTCTGCACTATTACGCGCTACTCATGCGTACATACACACCACCGGTAACATAAACTTCAATCTTTTGCCGCCACTTGCCGCTCCACGGCTCCGACAAGCGACGCCACCGCCGACACCTTTCAACAGTGAATTCGAACCGTCTTCTGTTGAGGCGCCAGCGGCCACAGCCAGCGCTCCGAAACCAATGCACGCTAACGGCGCCAGAGCAACTATCGCTATCGAAGATAAGATACGTAGCTTACGAGGTCCGAGCCTTGTTTACACACGGAAAGAGACGCTAACAGAACTTATATGCAAATCTGTGGATGGAGGACGATTTTGTTCTCTCGCCGTTGCTGGCAAAATTGAGAGAACACGGTCTACAGTGCAGTACAACAATTGCACTGCCTGGAGGCAGTGCGAGTATGGAAGCACAGAGAGAGTTGATTTCCAGTCGCTCCACTCGTGAGTGGAATAAGTCAGGGGTGGCTAATACTAGCTCAAGGCAGACCCCGCTATTCACTGTACATTAGCCTGCGAGATATGTTTGTAGCGTCAGAAATTCAACAGATTCAGTAACTAGTCCCAGCAGACGAGAACATAAATACTCCAGGAAGTGTACGACGGTGAGTTAAATGAAAACCTTAAATTTGTAACAACAAATCGAAATTTGGCGCCGTTATCCTGTAAGTTCCCTACAAACAGCGTGCAGAATGGCCTGTAGGTGGCAGCATATTGCAGGTGCACACACACCGTCGCAGTATCAGTATAAATATGGCCGCCCCACTTGCGACTTGCACCAGGGAAGAACACCGTCCTGTTATTCGGTTTTTGCGTAGTAAAGGTGTGAAACCTATTGAAATTCATCGACGAATGAAAGGTCAGTACGGTGATGCATGTTTGTCACAGCAGCAAGTCTACGAATGGAGTAGGACGTTCGCAAATGACGCTCCTCGTCCAGGTCAGGCACAACGAGTTGTGACTCCACAGAACATTGCAGCAGTTGAAGCCGTAGTGAAGGAAAACCGCCGAGTGACACTGAAGAACATTGCAGCATGTTTACAGATTAGTGATGGGTCAGCACACCACATTTTGCATGATGCGCTCCAGTTTCACAAAATGTCTACAAGATGGGTGCCGCAGCAACTGACTCCTCAAATGAGAAAACGACGTGTTGATGCATGTGAAGAACTTCTTCGGCGCTTTAAACGAGAAGGTGATGGTTTCCTTGCAAGAATCGTTACTGGGGACGAAACCTGGGTTCACTTCCACCAACCGGAAACGAAGAGAGCGAGCAATGAATGGCACCATACCTCATCACCAAAACCAAAGAAGTTTCGAACAGAAATATCAGCAGCGAAGGTTATGCTGACCCTCTTTTGGGACGAAAAAGACGTCATTTTGGAGCATTACATGCCTAGAGGGACCACTGTCACCAGTGCATTATACACAGATCTCCTACAAGATCATCTGCGGCCTGTAATCAAATCAAAGCGACATGGAATGCTGTCAGCAGGTGTCCATTTACAACATGACAATGCAAGGCTCCACACTGCTCCAAGTGATTTCCATACGTTTGGACCACTCAAAGACGCAATGGGAGGAAAGAAGTTCCGTTCTGATGAAGAGGTACGCGACGCGATGCACGGATGGTTGCACGGACTACTAAAAGAATTTTTTTCTAAAGGAATTTATTCACATTGTAAGCGCTGGAGGACTTGCATTGAGCGTGGGGGAGATTATGTTGAAAAGTGATACAACCAAACTATTCCTATCTTAACGACTGTTTTAGGAGTCCTTGTCCGAATATAGAGATAGAGGGGTGGAAAAAAAATATGAAAAGACCACAAACATGGCACATTACCGCGTCTTCGCGTCATTTTGGTGCTGACAGCTTCCACGAGAGCGACATTCACATCTACAGTAACTTTTGCAGCTGTCGTCACCTTCTTTTTCGTCACAATTTTCTTCGTTGACCGTCCGCCACCATCAGCCTACACATACTTCCGTCCGCGATGTGGCTTAGCGGATGCTGTTTTTCCTCGTTCCCTGTGTGCGGTAGAAGTATTTGATACGGTGCCTCTCGACACAGGAAACACATCGGCTATCTGAGTTACGGAAGCACTCGCCATACGACCATCAGCAATTTGCCAACGTTCGCCGGCCAGAGTGGCCGAACGGTTTTAGGCGCTACAGTCTGGAACCGCGCGACCGCTACGGTCGCAGGTTCGAATCCTGCCTCGGGCATGGATGTGTGTGATGTCCTTAGGTTAGTTAGGTTTAAGTAGTTCTCAGTTCTAGGGGACTGATGACCTTAGAAGTTAAGTCCCATAGTGCTCAGAGCCATTTGAACCATTTTGCCAAAGTTCGAAGTCACTTAACTCCGACAGAACACACTCACAACTACACAGAACACTATTCTAACCTCTACACACTCTGCAATGTATTGAGGACGTTGCGCATGTGCCTTTCTCGGTGAAACACAACACTGTAACATGTAAGCTTTGCTATCATCTGCATTTATGTTCCAGCGTGTATTTCTGGCGGTGTTTCCATATTTTCGTCCAACCCACTGTTTGTGCCAAGTGTACTAATATACGAGGGTTGTCCAGAAATAAATACCCCCCCCCCCATTTTTTCTTCAACAGTTATTTATTCCACACAATGAACTTTTTTTTTTTGTCATCAGTCTACTGACTGGTTTGATGCGGCCCGCCACGAATTCCTTTCCTGTGCTAACCTCTTCATCTCAAAGTAGCACTTGCAACCTACGTCCTCAATTATTTGCTTGACGTATTCCAATCTCTGTCTTCCTCTACAGTTTTTGCCCTCTACAGCTCCCTCTAGTACCATGGAAGTCATTCCCTCATGTCTTAGCAGATGTCCTATCATCCTGTCCCTTCTCCTTATCAGTGTTTTCCACATATTTCTTTCCTCTCCGATTCTGCGTAGAATGAACTTAACACACATGAAAGATGGGTGTTTTATTTACGTCCGCTATTTTTCCACGTATCCTCCTTCCACTCCTACGGCCTTCCTACAGGGAGACACAAGGGTGTGTATGCCCTGTCGGCACCAGTCCTCAGAGTAGTCACGAATGCATTTCTTCACAGTGTTAATCACCTCCTCGTCGTCCTCAAAACGTCTTCCAGGGATGTTATACTTTAATAGCCCACACAAGTGGAAGTCTGAGGCAGCTGGGTCTTGGCTGTAGAGTGGACGGGGTAACACTGTCAGAGCCCGTTTTGTAATGTGTACTGAAGTCCTCAAAATTTGTGTGAGGCCGAGCGTTATCGTGTTGAAATACAACATGCCCTGCGTTGCTATGGCGAGCTGCCGAGCTGTAATATGTCGATCTTCGCAAACAAGAATATTACCGCGCTGCTAGACGTTACGGTGTCACAGCCGTGTGTAGTCTCCCCAACCCCTGCAAATCGCGCAGCTCCGCCTAACTGCCTTCTGGTGACCTCACCCCCTATGCTCGGCGACTATCTGCACTCCAGCCGACTGTAGATGCTCCGAAAACATCCCGCGAACGGTTTGTGAATGCTCTCCATTGTTTACTTCTCCGCCGCGAGAAATTCAAAGACGACACACTGCTTCAACTGTACTTCGCCTACAAACGCCACTGTAAAACATTGCTGCATCTACGCTATCTGTCGGAGGAAATAGAAATTTTGCGCGTGCATTCAGGAAGCTTCAAAGAATTCATGCCTAAAGTTTCACATTTGAAACAGTGTTAACGGCTGAGAAGAAGAGAATGGGGAGTCACTTTCTGGAAGATCCTCGTATAACGTACGTTGAAACTGAAGTCTAAACTAAAACTAAACTAAACTAAACCCCTCCCGCACAGGCCATGAAGGCCCGACCGTAACGACCGGCCGCCGTGTCATCCTCAGCCCACAGGCGTCACTGGATGCGGATATGGAGGGGCACGTGGTCAGCACACCGCTCTCCCGGCCGTATGTCAGTTTACGAGACCGGAGCCGCTACTTCTCATTCAAGAAGCTCCTCAGTTTTCCTCACAAGGGCTGAGTGCAGCCCATTTGCCAACAGCGCTCGGCAGACCGGATGGTCACCCATGCAAGTGCTAGCCCAGCCCGACAGCACTTAACTTCGGTGATCTGACGGGAACCGGTGTTACCACGGCGGCAAGGCCCTTGGCGACGTCTAAACTAGTGAAGGCAATTCGTAATTCTCTATAACTATGTAGTGAAAGGAAACGAAAGGCATATAAATCAACTTAAAAACAACTTTAGGATCCGTAATTCTCGTTTTCTTGTGTCAGCGATCGTTTCCTCCTCCTTTTATCTTAATACAACTGTCAACTTGTTTTGCTATGCAAACAGCTTATCTCGTCACTTGCGGTGACATGTCGACAGGATATACAGTGCAATAAAGTATCGTTCGACCCAACGTTGGGTGCCACTTATCTGAGGCTAAGAGAAGAAAATAATCGAATGTACTACATCAACTAAACAAAGTTTTTTTCTTTCAGACAGCACGATGCTAAGGAAAACAGCTTGCTCGCGAAACATGTCCTGCTTATTACATTCGTTAATACTGACTTAACCATGAATTTGAATCTGTTTTATTGTAACGTATCGTACCAGAAGAAAGACGACGTTGTTCGTGGAAGCTCTGTTAAGTACATTTAAATAGTCTGGTTTCGAGGAAAAAGTCTGACCGATTCTGCTGCCACTGTTGTATAAGGGGCAGACGTATGTAAACTAGACAAATGGAAAAATAGTGGAGCCGGCCGTTGTGACCGGGCAGTTGCAGGCGCTTCAGTCTGGAACAGCGCGACTGCTACGGTCGCAGGTTCGAGGCTCTCTCCCCGCCGCAGCCGCAGTGGTCCACAACCCCACGACGGCTACCGCAGTCCACTTCACCCCTCTGAGGCCCCACATCGAACCACTCTTTCAGGGTTATTATGCGGTTCGGCCCCAGGTACCCCCCCCCCCCCCGCCCCCCTCCCTCCAGGGAACGTCTCACACCAGACGAGAGTAATGGTGGTGTACGCGTACGTGGAGAACTTGTTTGCGCAGTAATCGCCGACATAGTATAGCTGAGGCGGAATAAGAGGAACCAGCCCTCATTCGCTGAGGCAGATGGAGAACCGCCTAAAAACCATCCACCGACTGGCCGGCTCACGGGACCTCGACACAAGTACGCCGGGCGGATTCGTGCCGGGGCCCAGGCGCTCCTTCCCAATCCGGAAAGCCGTGCTTTAGACCGCATGGCCAACCGGGCGGGCAATTTGTGTGATATAAGTATATATTAGCAATTTTCAGATTTTTTTTCCCTTAACTTTTACTGTGAAGCCTCTTTTCTTCCCAATTTTCATGGTTCTACGTCAACCTCAAACATACTGTACGTTTTCATGAGAGAGTTTTCGAATATCAAAATACGTGAAATAATTGGCCGTATGCTTTGACTACAATGACTTCAATGTTTTACGTCACCATGAGACCGTTGGCCTCAGTACGTAACATAAATTCCAGCTTGATACGTCTACCCGTTTCTAAATGGTGCAAATGGCTCTAAGCACTAAGGGTATTAACATCTGAGTCACCAGTCCCCTTAAGAACCACTTAAACCTAACTAACCTAAGCCGGCCGGGGTGGCCGAGCGGTTCTAGGCACTACAGTCTGAAACCGCGCGACCGCTACGGTCGCAGGTTCGAATCCTGCCTCGGGCATGGATGTTTGTGATGTCCTTAGATTAGTTAGGTTTAATTAGTTCTAAGTTCTAGGGGACTGATGACCTCAGAAGTTAAGTCCCATAGTGCTCAGAGCCATTTGAACCATTTAACTAACCTAAGTACGTCACACACATCCATGCCCGAGGCAGGATTCGAACCTGCGACCGTAGCAGCAGCGCGGTTCCGGACTGAAGCGACTAGAACCGTTTGTAAGAAAACGGAGTCTTAACATGCGGACGAACAGAGAGACACAGAGATAAGAAGTGACAAAAAAAAAAAAGTTTATCAGCAGCGCCAAAAAGAAAGTGTTTCGTGTCATAAAATTACAAATTTACTGTTCTCGATTTTTTTCCTTTGGTTGTACTTTGAAACCTTTCTTTTTGCCAAATGTCATTATTCTAGGCCAACATGAAGTACCCAACACTTTATGGTGAGTGATGTTTGCGAGTATCGAAATATGTGACATTAAAGGCCGTATCTATTGATTTCATTGACTTGGAAGTTTCAATGTTTTGCACCGCCAGGGGACCATAAACGTCAGTATGTGATATAAATATCAACTTGTTACGTATATCAGGTACATTGTATTCCTGATATACATCGACGGCTTTCTCAGTAGTGTTACTCATGGTGAAAAAATTCTCTTAGCTGATGATAGCAATATTATAGTCGCTGAGAAAACAAAAGAACTCTTTGCAGAGAAGCAAATGAAGCTCTCAAGGGAGTTTACGATTGGCCAATAAGTAATAAAGTGACATTGAAAAATAAAGAAAATTAATGACATGAATTTCAGTTTGAAGAGGGAAAACGAGGATGTTAAATTAAATTTACAGCGCACCTCTATAGACTGTGTAACAAATTCATAATTTCTAGGAATGAATACTGATTCTCAGTTGAAGTGGTGTGAACACACAAAGGTACTTGCAAACAGAATGTCATCAGCATGTTATGTCATTAGATTCCTATCATCAGTGTGTAACATGCAGTGTCTTTTAGTTACATATTATTCATACGTACACTCAATTCTTAGCTATGGCATTTTTTGGGGGGGAACAAGTGCACAAAATATGAACACAATTTTCGAACTCCAGAAGAGAGCCATAAGAACAATAACCAAAAATAGTAGTCGAGCTCATTGTAAAAATCTGTTCAAAACACTGGGGATTTTAACTGCGCCATGTGAATACATTTACCAATCAGTTGTACACATCAAAAATGAGATTGGTAATTGCTGTACAAACAGCTCTGTCCATGACCACGGAACAAGAGCTAAACTCAACTTACATTTACCAAGGAAAAATAAACATAAAACTCGAAACAGCATTTCCTTCCAAGGAATAAAACTGTACAATAAATTACCAAAAGAGATTAAAGAAATTGCAAAAATATACTTATTTAAAAAGGCAGCTAAAAAGCACGTGTTATGCAATACATTTTACACACTGAAGGATTACTTAGATAAACAAGAGTAGGGGTTTAATAAAAATATGTTATGCAAATAAATAATAATAATGGTTATAAAACATCTAACTTTACACATAACACCTTCACGTTTTCCCCCTTCTTTTTCCTTTCTAAAAATACTTACCCCCAAGCTATGCATTGCACACCTTTCTGAGCTCAACATCTCACTCATTGTGGAAGAGGGCCTAATGGATAAAATACGAGTGAACAAAACATCAGAACAGCTGTTTGACTGGACTGCGGAGTTCCTAACTTACAGAACACAGTATGTTTTCTAAACGGGGAGAAATCATCAGATGTTAACTTAACTTAAGGCGTACTACAAGTGAGTGTTACAGGACCACTACTCCCCACAATATACGCTGTACCATTTTGCCAGACGCTTATGAGGCAAGGACCGCTCTGGGCATTTACAAAAACCATTATTATATGAAAACCGAGACCGGTACAGCAATCCTGAAATTAAATGTGGAATGGGTGGGGTGGGGGGTGAATTATCTCCAAGAATTCTTGTAATTGAACAAAAGATTTTTTTGTCGACCCGTACTGTTGTTGTTTGAAGTCAAACGTATTATCTTCTCAGGACAGCGTCTCACTGTGTTGGCTGAAATGCACAGTGGCCTAGAGAGGGTAGATCTGTTGTTCGTGCGGGCTTTATTAAGAGCTGAAACTAGCTTCCCACGTCCGGTATGAAATAAGCAGCTTCTCTGCTCAATTACGCGTACACCCTGTTTCCGTCGAGCCATCAGCTGCCTCCCGTCTGAGTCATTCCTGTTTCGTTTGCAGCAACCGCTGTCTCTTGTGCAATCACCAAAAGCTGTCGCAAACGGACGTGAAAGCTCCTCTAGGACATTCCATCATTATCAGCGTTAGCTCCACGTTCTGACTTCCTGTTTGACGTCCGACGTAAGTAATATACGAGGACGACGTAAGTAATATACGAGGAACAATCCGTGACTCGCTCAATATTTATCTGTCTGACGAAGAACGTTAAACAGCCAGAAGACATGTGTAGATCCCAATGTAACTCCTTACACGTACACACCCTCGGCGAGTATGGCTCTGAGCACTATGGGACTTACCTGCTGCGGTCCTCAGTCCCCTAGAACTTTGAACTACTTATACCTAACTAACCTAGGAACATCACACACATCCATGCCCGAGGCAGGATTCGAACCTGCGACCGTAGCGGTCGCGCGGTTCCAGACTGTAGCGCCTAGAACCGCTCGGCCACCCCGGCCGGCACGGCGAGTATGTCAGTTACGTGTGACAGCTAGGACGGTCACCAGAGTGCACTCTTGTTGTTCGTGTTTAGTGCTGTAACCAGGCCTGGTAGAATATAAAGGGTGACGAGAATAAGATTTTCACTCTGCAGCGGAATGTGAGCTGATATGAAACTTCCTGACAGATTAAAACTATGTGCCGGACCGAGACTCGAACTCGGGACCCATGCCTTTTGCGGGTAAGTGCTCTTACCATCTGAGCTACACAAGCACGACTCACGACCCGTCCTCACCGCTTCAATTGTGCCAGTAACTCGTCTCTTACCTTCCAAACTTCACAGAAGCTCTTTTGCAAACCTTCTAGTCTCGGTCCGGCACACAGTTTTAATATGTCAGGAAGTTTCATATCAGCGCAATCTCCGCTGCAGAGTGAAAATCCCATCCTGGAAACAACCCCCAGGCTGTGGCTAAGCCATGTATCCGCAATATCCTTTCTTCCAGGAGTGCTAGTTCAGCAAGGTTTGCAGAAGAGCTCCAGTGAAGTTTGGAAGGTAGGAGACGAGGTACTGGCGGAATTGAAGCTGTGAGGATGGGTCGAGAGTCGTGCTTGGGTAGTGCAGTTGGTAGAGCACTTGCTCGCGGAAAGCAAAGGTCCCGAGTTCGTGTCTCGGTCCACCGCGCAGTTTTAATCTCTCAGGCAGTTTCACACAGGATGACGGTTTGTAAAGCCCGAAGACAAGCAGTACAAACTTTCGCCGTCTGCGGGCGGGTTTTGTCTTGCTGAAATGAAAGCACAGGATGGCTTACAATGAAGGGCAACAAAACGGGGCATAGAATATAGTGGACGCAGCACTGTGCTGTAAGGGTCAGAACGAAACTGACTCTGCTATGAAATGAAATGACACGCGGCGCCCTCAGTCGTGATTGTGGAGCCGTATTGCGGGCGTATCCCATCGCAGTCCGGGGTGTCTCTTCGGCCTGGAATCTCATTGACTGGCGCAGGATTGTCTTCAGTGGTGAGTCCCGCTTCCAAATGAGTTCGGAAGAAGAGCGAAGATGTGTCTGGGGACGGCCAGCACAGAGGTGGCTTACCATCCCCACCGTCGCCCGCCATACCGTCCGACGTGTAGCGTGTAACACTGAACACCTTTATTCTTCACGTCTACATTCTTCCAGCTTTTTTCACTCTAATATTCATCGAGTAACAGCTATCCCTCTTGCACCAGATGCGGTAGAAACTGAACTGGTCACACTAGAGAAATTTGCTAAAAATAATGGCTATAGGCCTCAGATGGTAAGACAGATGTATAACAAGAAAATAAATAAAAATAATATTACGTCTTCCACCCTAGGGGATGCGTTAGATGACAAACAGGTGGCAACGACATGTATCCCTTACATAGGCAATATAAGTTAGAAATTGGGCCGTATCTTCAGAGCCCATAATTTCAGAGTCGCCTATTCTACTAATAATAGTTTACATAGGAATTTAATTCACTCCTTGCAGAGTAAGAGCGGTAAACTTTCCCAATCAGGAGTATATAAAATTACATGCGGGAATTGTCCAAAATTTTACATCGGGCAAACGGGACGAGCTCTGCGTCTCAGGTATAAAGAGCATATTCCTACTAGAAGCGGTGACGGTACTAAGGGCTCTACTTATGCGGAACACCTTGTGCAAACGGCTCATGCGCTGAGCCATCGAGTTACTTCATGCCGAGGTTAAGGGCTTAAAACTGGATGTTTTGGAAGAAATGCACATCTTTAAGCATCTGCAACATGTTAAAGACAATATCCTGAATGATCAACTCCTACTAAGAAGTAGAAAATTTTTTGAAGGTTTCGCGTCTTTACTTTGTTCTTCATACTTGTAAATCTGATGATCTGGGGCTTTTCACATGCGCGCGCTGATTGGCGAGCGCGGTTGGTCAAGATGTTCTTCTTCTTTCTTTTTATCCTCATTTTCCTTTTACGATGAAGGTGATTTTAGCCCGTTGAACACCTCACGTTTTATCCCTATATCTTCATTACCACGACGTCTTTAGATTACGTCCCCTCAGCCCCTTCCCCCCTCCCCCCCCCCAGGCTAACTACTGGCTTTAGGTATAGTTTTTCTAACTACTGGCTTTAGGTATAGTTTTTAAGAGTTCCTCCTGTTGTCATAGGTAGCTTCATATATAATTTCTTTACTAGCATAAGCAACCGTGTGCGGTTATTTTTAGGTTTCACTCCTATTTAGCTCGTCTCTTGTTCTATCTATTTCATTTTTTGATATACGTTGATCCACGGTTGGGAATAATTGGTTCAGATGGCTCTGAGCACTATGGGACTTAACATCTATGGTCGTCAGTCCCCTAGAACTTAGAACTACTTAAACCTAACGAACCTAAGGACATCACACAACACCCAGTCATCACGAGGCAGGGTTGGGAATATATGGGCTATTTAGCCCCGACCCATGTATAAACTTTCTCATATTCGGATGCGCATGCGCATTCAAGTAACTTCCCTTGTTTTGCGCATGTGCATAGATAGCGGGTCAGGCTTGTAAGTGAGCGACCGTTTGTAGCTGCAGTTTATGGGGGGCCATGGCCCATCGAACATAGGCCGTGTGATGAGGAGCGTACAACATTAAGTAGTGGTTTTGACTTGGTACATATGTATTGTTTGTGTTTTCCTTATCTTTTTCGTTTATAAATGTATAACCATGGTTTTCTTTTAATCATTGACAAAGGTCTTCTTAGGCACTTGTGGGTTTTGTTGTTGTTCTGAAGAAGGTGTAGTTATCTATGCCGAAACCTGGGTTAACACTTAACACTAGGAGCTTTTTTCGCAATCGAGGCCGGTTTTTAGTTTTTTAATATATTGAGCAACGCGCTGCGATGTTCAAGGTTCATAAATAACTTTGTGTTCTACCTTACGGCGGGAGGAAGCCTCATCAGAGAGGTCCAACGCATGAGCGTCCAGGGAAGTGATTCCAGTGGTTGTTATCCGTTGCCTTCCACTGATGATGATCTCAGAGCGGAGAAAATCTCCGACCCAGCAGGGACTCGAACCCGGCCCCTTGGCGTGGCAGACCACCGCGCTGACCACTCAGCTATCGGGACGGACCGCCCGCCATACAGCCGGACAAAAAGGAGTGGATGGCATAGAGTGCGATTGGATTTTATAGGAGGACCACTTTGGTTATCATCCGCGGCGCCCTAACAGTACAGCGGTACGTCGACGATATTCTACTGCCTCGTCTTGTTACCCTTCACGGCAAGCCATCCTGGGCTTACATTTCAGCAAGATAATGCCCGCCCGCACACGGCGAGAGTTCCTACTGCCTGTCTTCACGTTTGCCAAACCCTACACCGGCCAGCAAGGTTGCCGGATCTCTCCCGCATTGAGAGAGTTTTGAGCGGCATGGGCAGGGCCGTCCAACCAGGTCGAGATTTCGACGATCCAACGCGCCAATTGGACAGAATTTGGCACGATATCCTTAAGGAGGACATCAAAGAAATCTGCCAATCAAAGCCGAGCCGAATAACTGGTTGCATTAGGGCCAGAGGAGGACCAACGCGTAACTGACTTGCTCAATTTGTTAGTATCTTTCTATTGAATAAATCATCCTAATTTTCTGAATTTGTAATAATTTTCTTGTCTGTGTATGAACGTAACTTCTGCCGAATTCCGTCTCATTCGGATAATTTCACTCCAGCGCGTCGTTCTTTCCCTTTTTTCATATCTTTCGTCGTATTAAAAATGAAATGTTCAAAGTCAATTGTTTTTCATTGTTAAGTTTAGTTAGGTACTAAAGATGATGGTGTGGTACAGGGTCTGGGGTTGTACCAGCGAACATGTAGATGTTACGCTCAAGGTTCAAATGGCTCTAAGCACTATGGGACTTAACATCTGAGGTCATGAGTCCCCTACCCAACTACACTACTGGCCATTAAAACTGCTAGACCAACGAAGATGACGTGCTGCAGACGCGAAATTTAACCGACAGGAAGAAGATGCTGTGATATGCATATGATTAGCTTTTCAGAGCATTCACACAAGGTTGGCACCGGTGCCGACACCTACAACGTGCAAACATGAGGAAAGTTTTCAACAGATTTCTCATACATAAACAGCAGTTGACCATCTTGCCTGGTGAAACGTTGTTGTGATGCCTCGTGTAAGGAGGAGAAATGCGTACCATCACGTTTCCGACTTTGATAAAGGTCGGATTGTAGCCTATCGCGATTGTGGTTTATTGTACCGCGACATTGCTGCTCGCGTTGGTCGATATCCAATGACTGTTAGCAGAATATGGACTCAGTGGGTTCAGGAGGGTAAATTGGAACGCCGTGCTGGATCCCAACGGCCTCGTATCACTAGCAGTCGAGATGACAGGCGTCTTATCCGCACGGCTGTAACGTATCGTGCAGCCACGTCTCGATCACTGAGTCAACAGATGTGGCCATTTGCAAGACAACAACTTTCTGCACGAACAGTTCGACGACGTTTGCAGCAGCATGGACTATCAGCTCGGAGACCGTGGCTACGGTTATCCTTGACGCTGCATCACAGACAGGAGCGCCTGCCATGGTCTACTCAACGACGAACCTGGGTGCACGAATGGCAAAACGTCATTTTTTTGGATGAATCCAGGTTCTGTTTACAGCATCGTGATGGTCGCATCCGTGTTTGGCGACATCGTGGTGAACATTGGAAGCGTGTATTCTCATCGCCATGCTGGCGTATCACCCAGCGTTATGATATGGCGTGCCATTGGTTACACGTCTCGGTTACCTCTTGTTCGCATTGAGGGCACTAAGAACAGTGGACGTTACATTTCAGATGTGTTACGACCCGTGTCTCTACCTTTCATTGGATCCCTGCGAAACCCTACATTTCAGAAGGATAATGCACGACCGCATGTTGCAGGTCCTGTTCGGGCCTTTCTGTATACAGAAAATGTTCGACTGCTGCATGGGCAGCACATTCTCCAGATCTCTCACCAACTGAAAACGTCTGGTCAATGGTGGCCGAACAACTGACTCGTCACAATACGCCAGTCACTATTCTTGATGAACTGTGGTATCGTGTTGAAGCTGCATGGGCAGCTGTACCTGTACACGCCATCCAAGCTCTGTTTGACTCAATGCCCAGGCGTATCAAGGCCGTTATTACGGCCAGAGGTGGCTGTTCTGGGTACTGTTTTCTCAGGATCTTTGCCCTCCAGTTGCTTGAAAATCTAATCACTTGTCAGTTCTAGCATAATGTATTTGTCCAATGAATACCCGTTTAACATCTGCATTTCTTCTTGGTGTAGCAATTTTAATGGCCAGTAGTGTACTTAAACGTAAATAACCTAAGGACGTCACCATGCCCGAGGTAGGATTCGAACCTGCGACCGTAGCAGCAATGCGGTTCCGGGCTGAGGCGCCTAGAGCCGCTCGGCCACAGCGGCCGGCTACGGTGAAGTCTAAAAGTCTTGGGAAAGGTTGGAATCACTGCTACAGCCGGAAACAGCAGCTGCAGAAGGCAGGAGAGTTTAGCTTGTAGCGCCAGTTCCAGAAATTCCTTACGGCCTAGCAGAAGGGTTCCGCCTAGACGCGTGGGTGTCGGCGGGCGCCAGGTGCGCCAGTTCTTTCGGCGAAGTCGTCCGCCGCGTATCTCCCGCCGCCCCGCCTCAGCGGCGGCGGGTAGCCGCGCACCGCCTGTTTGTTGCGATTAGGCCGGCCCGCGCCTCTGATCATGACGAATGAGCGCCCGCTTACGGCGCCAGATGCGCTGATAGCGTCAGCGCGTGGGCGACGGCTCAATGCGGCGCGCGCCGCGTAAACAGAAGAGCGCAGAGCGCGCCGCGCCGCGCTGCGCCGGCCGGTGTCTCAACGTGCACTCACTCAAACAAGAAGCGGCCGCGGATGACGTCGACCCACGAGGAGAACACGGCGAGTGTCGTAGCCATGTTGTTGTTGTTGCGGTCTTCAGTCCTGAGACTGGTTTGATGCAGCTCTCCATGCTACTCTATCCTGTGCAAGCTTCTTCATCTCCCAGCACCTACTGCAGCCTACATCCTTCTGAACCTGCTTAGTGTATTCATCTCTTGGTCTCCCTCTACGATTTTTACCCTCCACGCTGCCCTCCAATACTAAACTGGTCATCCCTTGATGCCTCAGAACATATCCTACCAACCGATCCGTTCTTCTAGTCAAATTGTGCCACAAACTCCTCCCCAATCCTATTCAACACCTCCTCATCAGTTATGTGATCTACCCATCTAATCTTCAGCATTATTCTGTAGCACCACATTTCGAAAGCTTCTTTCTCTTCTTGTCCAAACTATTTACCGTCCATGTTTCACTTCCATACATGGCTACACTCCATACAAATACTTTCAGAAACGACTTCCTGACACTTAAATCTATACTCAATGTCAACAAAATTTTCTTTTTGAGTAACGCTTTCCTTGCCATTGCCAGTCTACATTTTATATCCTCTCTACGTCGACCATCATCAGTTATTTTGCTCCCCAAATAGCAAAACTATTTTAAGTGTCTCATTTCCTAATCTAATTCCCTCAGCATCACCCGACTTAATTCGACTACATTCCATTATCTTCGTTTTGCTTTTGTTGATGTTCATGTTATACCCTCCTTTCAAGACACTATCCATTCCATTCAACTGGTCTTCCAGATCGTTTGCTGTCTCTGACACAATTAGAATGTCGTCGGCGAACTTCAAAGTTTTTATTTCTTCTCCATGGATTTTAACACTTACTCCGAATTTTTCTTTTGTTTCCTTCACTGCTTGCTCAATATACAGATCGAATAACATCGGGGATAGGCTACAATGCTGTCTCACTCCCTTCCCAACCACTGCTTTTCTTTATGTCCCCCGACTCTTGTAACTGCCATCTGGTTTCTGTACAAATTGTAAATAGCCTTTCGCTCCCTGTATTTTACCCCTGCCACCTTCAGAATTTGAAATAGAATATTCCAATCAACATTGTCGAAAGCTTTCTCCAAGTCTACAAATGCTAGAAACGTAGGTTTGCCTTTCCTTAATCTAGCTTCTAAGATAAGTCGTAGGGTCACTATTGCCTCACGTGTTCCAACATTTCTACGGAATCCAAACTGATCTTCCCCGAGGTCGGCTTCTATCAGATTTTCCAGTCGTCTGTAAATAATTCGCGTTAGTATTTTGCAGCTGTGGCTTATTAAACTGATTGTTCGATAATTTTCACATCTGTCAACACCTGATTTTTTTGGGATTGGAATTACTACATTCTTCTTGACGTCTGATCGTATTTCGCCTGTCTCATACATCTTGCTCACCAGATGGTAGAGTTTTGTCAGGACTGGCTCTCCCAAGGCCGTCTGTAGTTCTAATGGAAAGTTGTCTACTCCCAGGGCCTTGTTTCGACTCAGGTCTTTCAGTGCTCTGTCAAACTCTTCACGCAGTATCGTATCTCCCATTTCATCTTCATCTATATCGTCTTCCATTTCCATAATATTGTCCTCAAGTACATCGCCCTTATATAGACCCTGTATATAATACTCATTCCACCTTTCTGCTTTCCCTTTTTTGCTTAGAACTGGGTTTCCATCTGAGCTCTTGATATTCATAAAAGTGGCTCTCTTTTCTCCAAAGGTCTCTTTAATTTTCCTGTATGCTGTATCTATCTTACCCCTAGTGAGGTAAGTCTCTACATCCTTACATTTGTCCTCTAGCCATCTCTGCTTAGCCATTTTGCACTTCCTGTCGATCTCATTTTTGAGAAGTTTGTATTCCTTTTTGCCTGCTTCATTTACTACATTTTTATATTTTCTCCTTTCATCAATTAAATTCAATATTTCTTCTGTTACCCAAGGGTTTCTATATTTCTCAGAAACATCGCTCAGAGGGGTCCAAATAATGAACACATATCTCGGCTTATCCATAGATACACGACCGTTTCTGAGAAAACGACGATCGAAGTTTTCGAGGCAATTTAGAAGCCGTTTAGCGAATAAACAGTCCAATCGCAGCGGCGACACAGTGGCTAGGTTCGTGGCTTCACACTTTTGCGTCCCATGTTCGAAACTACAGTATTATTTTTTATATTCATCTACCCACGTCAGTAGAAGATTACTATTCGAATGTTTCTCATTGTACACTCCTGGAAATGGAAAAAAGAACACATTGACACCGGTGTGTCAGACCCACCATACTTGCTCCGGACACTGCGAGAGGGTTGTACAAGCAATGATCACACGCACGGCACAGCGGACACACCAGGAACCGCGGTGTTGGCCGTCGAATGGCGCTAGCTGCGCAGCATTTGTGCACCGCCGCCGTCAGTGTCAGCCAGTTTGCCGTGGCATACGGAGCTCCATCGCAGTCTTTAACACTGGTAGCATGCCGCGGCAGCGTGGACGTGAACCGTATGTGCAGTTGACGGACTTTGAGCGAGGGCGTATAGTGCGCATGCGGGAGGCCGGGTGGACGTACCGCCGAATTGCTCAACACGTGGGGCGTGAGGTCTCCACAGTACATCGATGTTGTCGCCAGTGGTCGGCGGAAGGTGCACGTGCCCGTCGACCTGGGACCGGACCGCAGCGACGCACGGATGCACGCCAAGACCGTAGGATCCTACGCAGTGCCGTAGGGGACCGCACCGCCACTTCCCAGCAAATTAGGGACACTGTTGCTCCTGGGGTATCGGCGAGGACCATTCGCAACCGTCTCCATGAAACTGGGCTACGGTCCCGCACACCGTTAGGCCGTCTTCCGCTCACGCCCCAACATCGTGCAGCCCGCCTCCAGTGGTGTCGCGACAGGCGTGAATGGAGGGACGAATGGAGACGTGTCGTCTTCAGCGATGAGAGTCGCTTCTGCCTTGGTGCCAATGATGGTCGTATGCGTGTTTGGCGCCGTGCAGGTGAGTGCCACAATCAGGACTGCATACGACCGAGGCACACAGGGCCAACACCCGGCATCATGGTGTGGGGAGCGATCTCCTACACTGGCCGTACACCACTGGTGATCGTCGAGGGAACACTGAATAGTGCACGGTACATCCAAACCGTCATCGAACCCATTGTTCTACCATACCTAGACGGGCAAGGGAACTTGCTGTTCCAACAGGACAATGCACGTCCGCATGTATCCCGTGCCACACAACGTGCTCTAGAAGGTGTAAGTCAACTACCGTGGCCAGCAAGATCTCCGGATCTGTCCCCCATTGAGCATGTTTGGGACTGGATGAAGCGTCGTCTCACGCGGTCTGCACGTCCAGCACGAACGCTGGTCCAACTGAGGCGCCAGGTGGAAATGGCATGGCAAGCCGTTCCACAGGACTACATCCAGCATCTCTACGATCGTCTCCATGGGAGAATAGCAGCCTGCATTGCTGCGAAAGGTGGATATACACTGTACTAGTGCCGACATTGTGCATGCTCTGTTGCCTGTGTCTATGTGCCTGTGGTTCTGTCAGTGTGATCATGTGATGTATCTGACCCCAGGAATGTGTCAATAAAGTTTCCCCTTCCTGGGACAATGAATTCATGGCGTTCTTATTTCAATTTCCAGGAGTGTATATTGGAATAATGTAGTCCTTATTCGTCTACTAATTGCATATTAGGCGAATAAATGTAAAAAAAAGGAAACAGAAAAAAACAATAAATGATTGGAAAAATTCTTGGAAACTGTTTTAGGCGAAATTCGTGTAGTGTATCTTGGTTCATAATCAACTGCAAACGCCAGTTTTTGGAAAAGTGGTCCGTTACACGTGGTTTTCCGACGAATTATTGCCAAACCGCGAAATCTCCAGGCCGGCCGGTGTGGCCGAGCGGTTATACGCGCTACGGTCTGGATCCGCGCGACCGCTACGGTCGCAGGTTCGAATCCTGCCTCGGGCATGGATGTGTGTGATGTCCTTAGGTTTAGGTAGTTCTAGGGGACTGATGACCTGAGAAGTTAAGTCCCATGGTGCTCAGAGCCATTTGAACCTATTGTAAAAGCCAGTTGTAATTTGACAATTCGTATAACGCCCTCGTGTCCGCCAACTTGAGAAGAAACATTCGTGTAGTAACCTTCTATGGACTTGGGTATAGTGAAGAAATTTAAATAAAATGCAAACAATAATCGGGTTTCGAACAGGGGACGCAGAAGTGAGAGATCGCGACGGTGGCGACTACGTCACCAGGTGTGCTGAACTTGTCGCGCGCTGAAATACATCTAAAGCACGTCGAATATGTTGACGGTCGTTTTCTCAGAAACGATCGAGTATCTACGGATAAGCCGAGATACCTGTTCGCTCATTTTGGCCCCTCTTCCATTGAGTGAAATTGAGGGAAATCGAGTAATGCCACTAGCCGTGTTCGCCTCGTCAGTACTGAGCAGTATTACTATTGAATGGAGGATGGTGAAAGAATGAGAAAGGAAGGTTAGGAATGCGTGACTTGCAGCTGCTGCACCGGCACTGTAGGAATAAAATGGCAGAAGTTGAAGAGCGGTTGCCTTAACGGCTTCGGCCATCCGGGCACGCTTCTCGGGCGACCCCAAATCTCAATATATCGCATGCTGTAATGTAGAGGCCCTCGCCCATTAAACACTACTCACGAATTATTGATTCCGGTAGAAGTTCGGACGACTTTGATGATGATGATGTTTGGTTTGTGGGGCGCTCAACTGCGTGGTTATCAGCGCCCGTACAATTTCCCAACCTTTGCTCAGTCCAATTTCGCCACTGTCCTGGATGATGATGAAATGATGAGGACAACACAAACACCCAGTCATCTCGAGGCAGGTGAAAATCCCTGACCCCGCCGGGAATCGAACCCGGGACCCCGTGCTCGGGAAGCGAGAACGCTACCGCGAGACCACGCGCGGCGGACACGGACGACTTTAGTGCATCCGCACAGAAACCTTTATCAAGGAACCGTCGCGCTCTTACAGAAACGTATATATTTGAATGGTATCTGTTTTGTCGGACATGTCCGACAGAAAAGACACCACTGAAATATATACATTTGATACATCACACAACACACGCTCTTTGATGACGGGCCGTGGTAAAGCGTACACTTCCGGGACACGGATAGGCGAACTGGCTCCGGACAGAATACACTTGGCGGGTTAACGACGAGAGCCGGTTTGGCGACCAGCTTGGATGTGATTTTCAAGCTGTTTCCCACATCTGACTAGGTGAATACCGTGTTGGTATCCACCTCCCGCCTCAGTTAGGGTCTGTGGGGATAAAAGCACACATAGGGCAATAGTACACTTTTCGCACCATACAGAAATTCTCTCTAGATCATTTTGTGACTGGAATTGATCGTCTGATAAGTTCACTCGACTGTAAATTACAGCGTCATCTGGAAACAATCTAAGGGGGCTGCTCAGATTATCACCTAGATCATTTATGTAAATCAGGAACAGCAGAGGGCCTATGACACTACCTTGCGGAACGCCAGATATCACTTCTGTTCTTATCGATGATTTACCGTCTATCACTACGAACTGTGACCTTCTCTGAGAGGAAATCACAAATCCAGTCACACAACTGAGACGATACTCCATATGCACGCAATTTGATTAATAGTCGCTTGTGTGGAATGGTGTCAAAAGCCTTCTGGAAATCTAGGAATATGGAATCGATCTGAGATCCCTTGTTGACAGCACTCATTACTTCATGGGAATAAAGAGCTAGCTGCGTTGCACAAGAACGATATTTTCTGAATCCGTGTTGTATATGTATCAATAAGTCATTTTCTTCAAGGTGATTCATAATGTTCGAGTACAGTACATGCTCCAAAATCCTATTGCACATTGAGGTCAGTGATATGGGTCTGTAATTCAGTGGGTTACTCCTATTCCCTTTCTTGAATATTGGTGTGACCTGCGCTACTTTCCACTCTTTAGGAACAGACTTTTCGTCAAGTGAGCGGTTGTAAATGATTCCTAAGAAAGGCGCTATTTTGTCTGCATACTCTGAAAGGAACCTGATTGGTATACCATCTGGACCGGAAGACTTACCTTTCTTGTGATTTGAGTTGTTTCGCAACACCTAAGATATCTACTTTTATGTCACTCATGCTAACAGCTGTTCTGGTTTCGAATTCTGGTGACTATGTGGAAAAATGACAGCCTGTAGCTGAAATATTGCTCTACTTAGCTGTGCTGCTGTCATTTATGTTCCTCCTGTAGTTTACATGAATAAAAATAGGAGCCTCGTAGTTTATAGGAGTGTCACGGCAGCAGGAGGAGTGCGCCAAGTCCCTGGAGCTCTTGAGCCTGTAAGACAGTGGATGGTGCGTCGCTGTACACTCTTCCGCAATCGTGGTGGTCGATGTTCTGAACAGTACCGGCAAGGAAACAGTTCTGCATTTGAAACGTACTCGACTCTTCACAGACAGAATAGAGGAAACACACTGTCACGAAAGTGTGTGTTTTGTCGGATGGTTGTTTCATTACTCTCTGTTGTGTGCAGTGCTTTTGATTGTTACATACCACTACGCTTCTTCACTGCTGTGATTGCGTTAAAAAATGGTTCAAATGGCTCTAAGCAATATGGGACTTAACATCTGAGGTCATCAGTCCCCTAGACTTAGAACTACTTAAACTTAACTAACTTAAGGACATCACATACATCCATGCCCGAGGCAGAATTCGAACCTGCGACCGTAGCAGCAGCGCGGTTCCGGACTAGAGCGCCTAGAACCGCTCGGCCACAGAGGCCGGCGATTGCGGTAACAAACCGCATAAATAATTACTCTGTAATGAGTGGTGGAATCTGTGGATCAATTTACATCAAAATATTTAGAAGGTATCCCCGAACAACCTTTGAAAGATTGTCAGTGGGGCTCTGGTTCACCCTGTATATTGCCCTGCAGTATTTCATACCTTAACGCTGATATGCCATTAGGCACCATAGCTTCTATTTAAAGGAAACAAAGTTCTTTTGCACTTTAAGGAAGGAATGCTTCAGCACGTTAAATGAAAAGACTTAAGCGATGTCTTCGTTGACAACCTGCCGTCAACCTAATCTCCTTGGGGTCGTTAAGTTTTAATGTTTCCTGTAGATTATTCTCAATGGAAGATTTTTTCTGAAGACAGTAGCATCGTTAAGACTGTGATACAGAAGTAACTTGACAGTACAATCTTTGGCTGGTCAGCACATACAATCTTTCACAGATGAGAGCGGTTAACTTTCGTTAGTAACTGTGTTTTGTGAATGTTATGCGCAACATGATATATACAAGAAAGAGTTTTATACGTTGGACAATTGATGCTTGGTGCTTCCTTTTTGCTTTTGACAGTGACTAATGGCATGTAAACTTTGCGGTTTAACACTACAGGGCAATATACACTGAAGCGACAAAGCGTATTCAAGTACAGAGATACGCAAACAGGCAGAATACGGCGCTGCGGTCGGCAACGCCTGTATAACACAAGCGTGTGGCGCAGTTGTTGGATCGGTTACTGCTGCTACAATGGCAGGTCGTCAAGATTTAAGTGAGTTTGAAAATGGTCAAGATAGTCGGCACGCGAGCGATGGCACACAGCATCTCCGAAGTAGCGATGAAGTGGGGATTTTTCCAGTACGAGTATTCCGTGAGTATCACATATCCGGTAAAACACCAAATCTCCAACACCGCTGCGGCCGGAAAAAATCCTGCAAGGACGGGACCAACGACGATTGAAGACAATTGTTCAGTGCAGATTTCAGTGCTGGGCCATCAACAAGCGTCGGCGCGCGAACCATTAAACGAAACAGCATCGATATGGGCTTTCGGAGCAGAAGGCCCACGCGTGTACTTTTGATGACTGTATGACACAAAGCTTTACGCCTCGCCTGGGCCCGTCAACACCGACATTGGATTGTTGATGACTGGAAACATGTTGCCTGGTCGGACGAGTATCGTTTCAAATTGTATCGAGCGGATGCGTGTGGACGTGTACGGGTATGGAGACAAGCTGATAAATCCATGGACTCTGCATAGCAGAAAGGGACTGTTCAAGCTGGTGGAGGCTCTGTAATGGTGTGGGGTGCGTGTGGTTGGAGTGATATGGGACCCATGATACGTCAAGACACGATACTGAGAGGTGACACATACGTAGGCAACCATTCTGACCACGTGCATCCATTCATGTCAATTGTGCATTCGGACGGACTTGGGCAATTCCAGCGGGGCAATACGACACGCCACATGTCTAAATTTGCTACAGAGTGGCTCCAGGAACACACTTCTGAGTTTAGAATGCCCACCAAACTCCCCAGTCATGAACGTTACTGAGCATATCTGGGATGCCTAGCAACGTGCTTTTCAGAGGAGATCTTCACTCTCTCGTACTCTTATGGATTTATGGACAGCCCTGCAGAGTTCATGGTGTCAGTTCCCTCCAGAACTATGCCGGCCGCGGTGGCCGTGCGGTTCTAGGCGCTCCAGTCCGGAGCCGCGCTGCTGCTACGGTCGCAGGTTCGAATCCTGCCTCGGGCATGGATGTGTGTGATGTCCTTAGGGTAGTTGGGTTTAAGTAGTTCTAAGTTCTAGGGGACTGATGACCACAGCAGTTGAGTCCCATAGTGCTCAGAGCCATTTGAACCATTTGAACCTCGAGAATTATCGCAGACATTAGTAAAGTCCATGCCACATGTTCCGGCACTTCTGCATGCTCGCGGGGCCCTACAAGATATTAGGCAGCTGTACCAGTTTCTTTGGCTCCTCAGCATACAAGGTGTTCGGAAACAGTCTGAAAAGCTTGTTAAGGTGAAGCAGGGTAGGTTGTGCTGACAAATAACTGTTAAAAAAATTCGATACGTTCCGCCGTTTCCTAATTAATTATGATTCAAGTTAGCCACTGAGGCCGTCGCACGCGTAGATTCAAGCGTCCCGTCAGACAGAATTAGTATCGTAGTGCAGATGATAGCGCACGACACTGCTCAGCTCAGGTTCGATTCTTACCACCGTCCCACGTCCAATTTTTGTATCTTTCTCTTCTTCGGTTTTAGGAAACACAAACGAAGATAACGTCTCTGACGTGCCGCTTTAATATGCGTGCACAACGGTTTGATTGGCTAACTTCAATGCCAGTTTCCTCGGAAACGGCACACAGCCCAACGTACCCTGCAACCCTTAACAAGCTTTTCAGGATGTTTTTGACCACCCTGTAGATGTGGATCTGGAGAAGAAAGGTGAGGATAAGCTGGAGTGAAAGAGTGTTGGTAAGATTTGGACAGAGAGGAAGTGCTGCAGGTTGTAAGACAAAGAAAGAAGAACTGGATGTGCCATTTGTTGAAAAAAAGAGCGCCTGCCAACAGACGCTTTGGAAGGACTAGTTCGTGGGAGGAGACTGAGAGGAGGGAAGAAATGCAAGATGATGGACGACCTCAAGGGAAGCGGAAATCAGCGTGGACCTGAAGATGAAGATAGGAGAGCATGGAGAGTTATGACGTGAAAACCGAACCATTGGCAGAACACTGATGATAGTGATGACGACATGTGTTTCCGTATGTGTAGTATTGCGAGGTAATGATACACTATGTGATCGAAAGTATCCAGATACCTGGCTGAAAATGACTTACAAGTTCGTGTCGCCCTCCATCGGTAATGCTGGAATTCAGTGTGGTGTTGGCCCACCCTTAGCCTTGATGACAGCTTCCACTCTCGCAGACATACGTTCAATCAGGCGCTGTAATGTTTCTTGGGGAATGGCAGCCCATTCTTCACGGACTTCTGCACTGAGGAGAGGTATCGATGCCGGTCGATGAGGCCTGGCACGGCGTTCCAAAACATCCCAAAGGTGTTCTATAGGATTCAGGTCATGACTCCGTACTCTGTACAGGCCAATCCATTCAGGGATATTACTGTCGAATAACCACTCCGCCACAGGCCGTACCTTATGAAGAGCTGCTCGATGGAGTTGAAAGATGCCGTCCCCGAGTTGCTCTTCAACAGTGGGAAGCAAGAAGGTGCTTAAAACATCAATGTAGGCCTGTGCTGTGATAGTGCCACGCATAACAACAAGGGGTGCAAGCCCCATCCAAGAAAAACACGACCACACTGTGGTGTCACCGCCAGACACCACACTTGCTAGGTGGTAGCTTTAAATCGGCCGCGGTCCATTAGTACATGTCGGACCCGCGTGTCGCCACTGTCAGTAACTGCAGACCGAGCGCCACCACACGGCAGGTCTAGAGAGACGGACTAGCACTCGCCCCAGTTGTACGACGACTTTGCTAGCGACTACACTGACGAAGCCTTTCTCTCATTTGCCGAGAGACAGTTAGAATAGCCTTCAGCTAATTCCATGGCTACGACCTAGCAAGGCGCCATTGCCTTACAGTGCTTGTAATTAAAGTCTCATTTGTATCGTCAAGAGCGATGTACCACAATGATGGATTAAAGATAAGTATTATACAAGCTACGTATTTTTCTTTATAGCATTAATTACGTATCCTGTTCCAGAATTCACGCCAGTCGGCGTGAGTTGACGCGTGGCCTTTCGGTATCTCCGCCTTGTGTCTAGACTGTCTTGTCTAGACACAACACACACCATAACACCACCGCCTCCGAATTTTACTGTTGGCACTACAAACGCTGGCAGATGACGTTCACCGGCCATTCGCCATACCCACACCCGGCCATTGGATCGCCACATTGTGTACCGCGATTCGCCACTCCACACAACGTTTTTCCACTGTTCAATCGTCCAATGTTTATGCTCCTTACAGCAAGCGAGGCGTCGTTTGGCATTTAGCGGCGTGATGTGTGGCTTATGAGCAGCCGCTCGGCGGTCTCCGCCAGTCAACAGACGAGGTCAGCCTGTACGCTTTTGTGCCGTACGTGTCACTTCACGTTTCCCTTTCACTATCAAATCGGAAACAGTTGACCTAGGGATGTTAAGGAGGGTGGAAATCTCACGTACAGACGTGTGGCACAAGTGACACCCAATCACCTGACCACATTCGAAGTCCGTGAGTTCCGCGGAGCGCCCCATTGTGCTCTCTCGCGATGTCTAATGACTACTGAGGTAACTGTTATCTAGTACCTCGCAATAGGTGGCAGCACAATCCACTTAATACGAAAAACATGTGTCCGGTTACTTTTGATCTTCAGTCCGGAACAGCGCCGCTGCTACGGTCGCAGTTGCGAATCCTGCCTCGGGCATGGATGTGTTTCACATCCTTAGGTTAGTTTGGTTTAAGTAGTTCTAAGTCTAGGGGACTGATGACCTCACATGTTAAGTCCCATAGCGCTTATAACCATTTGAACCATTTTTGAGCTTCACAAGTGATAAGAGGCAGACTCAGTTCACATTCGTATTGTCGGTTGGCATACTGACGTCTAGATTTATTGCGCGAAAGCAATATTCGACTTAGTAGTGGTGCATTTACTTATCAGCATTACGAAGGACTCATTTATTTAGCTGTTAGTTTCAAAGACGGCATAAGGCAACGATTGAGGGAAACAGGGGAAAGAAACAAGAATGGGCTGCTTTGAGCGAAGAGATAGTGAGCAGCAGAGGATAAATTGGCAAAGCGACAAGATCCAGTAGGAATCCTTGGATAACACGCGACATATTGAATTTAAATAAAGAAAGGAGAAAATACAATAATCCAACAAATAAAGCAGACGAAATGGAATACAGACGTTTAAACATGAGACTGAAAACGCATAATGGCGGAGCAGGTTTCACTCTAGGAAAAATACAAGACTGTAGGAGCATCATACACGCCTAAGGGAAAGACAGATGCCGCCTATAGGAAAATTTGCAGTAAATAGAAGCAGGTGCACGAATATCAAGAGTCTACATGGCAAGCCAGTAGTAAGGGAAGAAGGGAAGACTAAAAGGTAGAAGGAATATATGGAAGGACCGTACAAGAGAAGTCTTACAGGCCGCATTACGGAAAGGAGGATAAAGTAGGTAAAGATGAGATAAGACACTGCGAGAAGAATCTGATAGAGCACTGAAGGACCTAAGTGGAAACTACGCCCCAGATGACGTTTCCTTGGAACTCCTGATATTCTTGGGAGAACATACTATGACAAAACTATTGCACTTGACAAGATGAATACAATAGTTGAAAAAGCATCGGACTTCAGAAAGAATGTAATTATTCCAATGCCAACGAAGCCAAATGCCTGTAGATGTAAATTGTACCGAAACGTTATTTTAATACTAAACAATGCGCATGTCCCTAGTGATTATAGGTTCTGACGGAAGTGTTTGTGGAGTATTCTCACATCTGAATGTGGTAGTTAATAAAACGATACCAACAATATGAACGTTTGTAGTAATTAGTGGTGAACTTGACATAATACCGAAACATTCTGGCTGTCACGTTTTTCAATGCTTCATCCCAGGCAGTAAACAGGAGTTGTTCACTGTTTAATACGGCAAGAGGTACACAGAAATGAATTTAGCATAGAACTGTTAGCCGTGCAGCTTCAAGGAAGGTCACGCTTCTTCAGTTTATAGCGGCTTTATGATTATTGCACACTGTACCAGCGGTAATGTCGAAGTCCGTAAAACACACCGAACGCTTGCACTACAAGTCGCATTTGCTTGGCAATTACCTCAGTTACGTAACTAAATTTGTGAGAGCGAAGCAAGCACTCAGGCTTAAAAGTCGCTGTTTCTACAGCTCCATTCGTTGTGTTTCCACGTGTACTGCAAGTATAAACGTTATTTTTCCGTGCTCTTAATATTTTTCTTATTTTTTTGTTTGTTTGTTGGTGTTCACTTCTCTCCTCACAGGTTATCACGTGCGAGAGAGAGAGAGACCTAACTCAACGACTAAACACTAAATTCTAAGAAGAGCAGAACAGCAAACTAAAGTAGTCCAGAATCTGGTGGTTGGCCAGAGCACCACCATGCTTTACTGACTCACCCAGCCAGTTACATGGGGACCTACAGGCCAAAGTGAACTCCGAACTACGTCACAATGTGCTGGCCAGGGCAGCAGTCCAACATTTTCTGTATCTAGAAAGGCCCGTAAAGGGCCTGCAACATGCAGTCGTGCATTATCCTGCTGAAATGTAGGGTTCCGCAGGGATCGAATGAAGGGTAGATCCACGGGTCGTAACACATCTGAAATGTAACGTCAACTGTTCAAAGTGCCGTCAATGCGAACAAGGGGTGACCGAGACGTGTAACCAATGGCACCCCATACCATCACGCCGGGTGATACGCCAGTATGGCGATGACGAATACACGCTTCCAATGTGCGTTTACCGCGATGTCACCAAACACGGATGCGACCATCATGATGCATAAACAGAACCTGGATTCATCCGAAAAAATGACGTTTTGCCATTCGTACACCCAGGTTCGTCGTTGAATACACCATCGCAGGCGCTCCTGTCTGTGATGCAGCGTCGAGGGTAACCGAAGCCGTGGTATCCGAGCTGATAGTCCATGCTGCTGCAAACGTTGTCGAACTGTTCGTGCAGATGGTTGTTGTCTTGCAAACTTCCCCATCTGTTGACTCAGGGATCGAGACGTGGCTGTACGATCCGCTACAGCCATGTGGATAAGATGCCTGTCATCTCGACTGCTAGTGATACGAGGCCGTTGGGATCCAGCACGGCATTCCGTATTACCCTCCTGAACCCACCGATTCCATATTCTGCTAACAGTCATTTGATCTCGACCAACGCGAGCAGCAATGTCGCGATACGATAAACCGCAATCGCGATAGCCTACTATCCGACCTTTATCAAAGTCGGAATCGTGATGGTACACATTTCTCCTCCTTACACGAGGCATCACAACAACGTTTCACCAGGCAGCGCCGGTCAACTGCTGTTTGTGTATGAGAAATCGGTTGTAAACTTTCCTCATGTCAGCACGTTGTATGTGTCGCCGCCGGCGCCAACCTTGTGTGAATGCTCTGAAAAGCTAATCATTTGCATACCACAGCATCTTCTTCCTGTCGGTTAAATTTCGCGTCTGTAGCAGGTCATCTTCGCGGTGTAGCAATTTCAATGGCCAGTAGTGTAGTTTGTCGTTTCCGAAATGCTTCCACCCTTGGCCCGAAAGCCAATGCTCATGCCTTTTTGGACGTCAGATTAGTCGCTCCGTTTCCGCATAACAACACAGACTACACTGTTTACCGCGTCCCCCCGACAGGCTGTATGTATGGTTCAAATGGCTCTGAGCACTATGGGACTCAACTGCTGAGGTCATTAGTCCCCTAGAACTTAGAACTAGTTAAACCTAACTAACCTAAGGACATCACACACATCCATGCCCGAGGCAGGATTCGAACCTGCGACCGTAGCGGTCTCGCGGTTCCAGACTGCAGTGCCAGAACCGCGCGGCCACTTCGGCCGGCAGGCTGTATGTACCTTCCACTGTTAGTGAGGGAGTTATTATTGCACGTTGTCGTCGAACATTGGCGTTGGTCACATTAATATGATCAATGATGATGATGTTTGGTTTTGTGGGGAGCTCAACTGCGCGGTTATCAGTGCCCGTACAAATTCCCAACCGTCGTTCAGTCCAGTCACGTCACTTGATGATGAAATGATGAGGACAACACAAACACCCAGTCATCTAGAGGCAGGTGAAAATCCCTGACCCCACCGGGAATCGAACCCGGGACCCCGTGCTCGGGAAGCCGGGTCACATTAATATGACAGGACATTGTGTTTTGTCCTCGGTAAATGAGCGAATGGAGTAGGAAAGAAGTCTGACAATATTGGCACGATGTACCCTCCATCATGCACTGCACGTTGGCTTGCGCAGTATAGGTGAAGTTGCACATGGAAATAACTCCGACTGGGATTGCGCAGCTGGTACCGCGAACTCTGCTGCGTCGCGTGCGCGGTATGACAGCTCTTTAGAAATGGCAAGTCTCTGACGGGGTTTCTCGCAGTCTGCCTGAATCAGAATCGGCGGAATGAAGCCAATTGACTGTGCAGCGCCGCTAAGGCCAGTGACGGATGGACAGTGCCGGCTGCAATTGCGAAACTCGTTCACAACTTCCGCTCATTGTGCTGGCAGTGATGGCCGCGTGCACGGTAAGTTCCTTACACGTTTACTGCGGCGAGCCGCAGCCGCCGCCGCCAGGGGGTTCGTCTGCGCCATTGCGGAGTGGTGTCAACTCGCATCGCAGCACTGTCTACATCGACAAATACACACCGCTAACCACCTTATGCAGCGCGGAATTGAGTCACTGTCTACGGGAAAATACTAAAGGTGAATACAAAGCTCGTCCAGCTCTAAGCAGTTCTAATTAGTAACAAGAGTGCAAAAGAGGGGAGACATTATTGTCCACCAGGGTGAATGAGATCGAATGCAAAACGGAACGACGTAAGGCAATGGTTAGCACAATGGGCTCACATTCGGGAGGACAATGGTTCAAACTCACGTTCAGCCACCCAGATTTAAGTTTTCCGTGATTTCCCTAGATCGCTTAAGCCAGGTGTCACAATGGTTCTTTTGATAGGGTACGGCAGATTTCCTTCTCCGTCCTTCCGCAATCGGAGCTTTTGCTCCGTCCCTAATGACCTCGTCGTCGACGAGACGTTATCACTTGTATCCTCTTACTCCTCCTCGAATGCAAAAGGCACGTGGTATGCTGTCGACTTGCGGGTAGTGTGTCTCCATCGGTAAAAATATAGTCCCCGCATCCAACCTCACAGGGGAAGCTGTCCTGTCTTTTCTACCGCTTATTATGCGGCGAAGAGGGGACACCTTCCACGCTCTTGTGATGTGCCGCTAATCAAAAATGGTTCAAATGGCTCTGAGCACTATGGGACTCAACATCTGTGGTCATCAGTCCCCTAGAACTTAGAACTACTTAAACCTAACTAACCTAAGAACATCACACACATCCATGCCCGAGGCAGGATTCGAACCTGCGACCGCAGCAGTCGCGCGGTTCCGGACTGAAGCGCCTAGAACCGCTTGGCCACGGCGGCCGGCTGCCGCTAATCTCTGACACATCGCGAATAGAGTCCTTCCTCCACGTCAGCGTGGCCATGAAACGGATTTGAAGCAAACGACTCTTTCTCAATGAACAATATTGGTAATTTTTAAAAACAATACGCTTGGCGTGAATTAAAATTAGTTTGGCCCTAGCACTATATGGTTCTACATCTCACCAACACATCGGTGGGTCGAGAATTCTATACAAAACTGATTTTTACAGCGAAAATTTGCCTATTAACTTTTCCAACTTATTAAAATGCATGCAATCGCCTGTGGATCTTGTCATGGGATTCGTAATTTCCCTCCTGCATGAAAAATGTGAAGAAGTCTAAAAAGAAATGATTTTCGGAAGGACTGGCACAGCATAAAGAAAAGTCAAAACAACCTTAAAAGCAAAGGTGGTAACATTAAGAGTGCAGTGGGAATTCCACTGCTAAATGCAGAGGACAGAGCGGATAGGTGGAAAGAGAATAATGAGGACCTCTACGATAAAAATAGGCGTAAGCTATAGGGAAACACGGGTACTATACAATGTGAACAAGAATCAAGAGGCTACAGTAAGAGCGGAAGATCAATAACGAAGGGCTCGGATTGAAAAGGGTGGAAGACAGGGATGCAGTCTTTCGCCGCTACTGTTCGATCTATACATCGAAGAAGCAATGATGGAAGCAAAAGAAAGTTTCAAGAGTGGAATTAAGTTTCAGGGTGAAAGGATATCAATGATAAGATTAGCTCATGACACTGCTAACCTCGGCGAAAATGAAGAAGAATTACAGGATCTCTTGAATGGTATCAACATCCTAATGAGCACAGAATGTGGACTGAGAATAAATCGAAGAAAGACGAAGGTAATGAGAAGTATTAGAAATGAGAACAGCGAGAAACTTAACATCAGGATTGATGGTCACGACGGAGATGAAGTTAAGGAATTCTGCAACCTACCCAGCAAAATAACCAATGACGGATGGAGCAAGGAGGACGTCAAACGCAGACTAGCTATGGCAAAAAGGGCATTCCTGGCCGAGAGAAGTCTACTAGTTTTGACGAAGAAATTTCTGAGAATATACGTTTGGAGCACAGCATTGTAAGGTAGTGAAACACGGATTGTGGAAAAACCGGAACAGAAGAGAATCGAAGCTTTTTAGATGTGGTGCTACAGACGAATGTTGAAAATTAGGTGGACTGGTAAGGTACAGAATGAGGACGTTCTGCACAGAATCGGAGAGGAAATGAATATGTGAAAAACACTGACAAGGATAAGGGACAGAATGATAGGACATCTGTGAAGACATCAAGGAATGATTTCCATGGTGCCAGCGGGAACTGTAGTGCACAAAAACTGTAGAGGAAGACAGAGATTGGAATACATCCAGCAAATAATTGAGGAGGCAGGTTTCAAGGGCTTCTTTGAGATGAAGAGTTTGGCAGAGGAGAGGAATTCGTGGCTAGCCCATCAAACCATCATTCTATTTTGACCCTCTGGCCCGATGGTTATCTGGTTCTCCATTTCACCAAAGCGGCCGGTCCAAAATTTTGAGCAAATCTGATTTCATGGCGGAAATTTGCATATTAAATTTTGCAGCTCATTAAAATGCACGCAGTCGACTCGTGATACCCGTCGCTGAATTCGTAATATCTCCTCATGTAGGGATCTATGATTGGATTTTAAATCAGTAGCATAACTCGGTATTCCTTTTGTAAGCTCTGGACGAAGCGTTCGCTGAAGCCTCGAGAGACGGACCTCGCATTCCCACGTTGAGCGTGTAGCGTTGCCGAGTTTCTGATGTCATAGCATGGAAAAAAAGGACGTTGGGGAGTCTTTCCGAATGTGTGTCTAGAGGAACGGAAGGTTCGAAATGATTGGAAAAGAGCACAGGTAGTTCCAGTTTTCAAGAAGGATTGTCGAGCAGGTGCGCAAAACTACAAACCTATAGCTCTGACATCGATCTGCTGTAGAATTTTAGAACATGTTTTTTGCTCGCGTATCATGTCATTTCTGGAAACCCAGAATCTACTCTGTAGGAATCAACATGGATTCCGAAAACAGCGATCGTGTGAGACCCAACTCGCTTTATTTGTTCATGAGACCCAGAAAATATTAGATACAGGCTCCCAGGTAGTAGATGCCATTTTCCTTGACTTCCGGAAGGCGTTCGATACAGTTCCGCACTGTCGCCTGATAAAGAAAGTAAGAGCCTACGGAATATCAGACCAGCTGTGTGGCTGGATTGAAGAGTTTTTAGCAAACACAGCATGTTGTTATCAACGGAGAGACGTCTACAGACATTAAAGTAACCTCTGGCGTGCCACAGGAGAGTGTTATGGGACCATTGCTTTTCACAATATATATAAATGATCTAGTAGATAGTGTCGGAAGTTCCATGCGGCTTTTCACGGATGATGCTGTAGTATACAGAGAAGTTGCGGCGTTAGAAAATTGCAGCGAAATGCAGGAAGATGTGCAGCGGATAGGCACTTGGTGCACGAGTGGCAACTGACTCTTAACATAGACAAATGTAACGTATTGCGAATGCATAGAAAGAAGGATCCTTTATTGCATGATTATATGACAGCAGAGCAAACACTGGTAGCAGTTACTTCTGTAAAATATCTGGGAGTATGCGTGCGGAACGATTTGTGGTGGAATGATCATATAAAATTAACTGTTGGTAAGGCGGGTGCCAGGTTGAGATTCATTGGGAGAGTCCTTAGAAAATGTAGTCCATCAACAAAGGAGGTGGCTTACAAAACACTCGTTCGACCTATACGTGAGTATTGCTCATCAGTGTGGGATCCGTACCAGGTCGGGTTGACAGAGAAGATCCAAAGAAGAGCGGCGCGTTTCGTCACAGGGTTATTTGGTAAGTGTGATAGCGTTACGGAGATGTTTAGCAAACTCAAGTGGCAGACTCTGAAAGACAGGCGCTCTGCATCGCGGTGTAGCTTGCTGTCCAGGTTTCGAGAGGGTGTGTTTCTGGATGAGGTGTCGAATATATTGCTTCCCCCTACTTATACCTCCCGAGGAGATCACGAATGTAAAATTAGAGAGATTCGAACGCGCACGGAGGCTTTCCAGCAGTCGTTCTTCCCGCGAACCATACGCGACTGGAATAGGAAAGGGAGGTAATGACAGTTGCACGTAAAATGCCCTCCGCCACACACCGTTAGGTGGCTTGCGGAGTATAAATGTAGATGTAGATGTTCTGATCGAGCGTTTTAATGTTGACCAATGTAATGCAAGAATGCCACCTACGTCAAATGACGCCATGTCTCTTCATTACAGAATTGGGAGAAGACATATGGGCTTCCTATTGCAGCGCATACGTATATATATAACGTTTCTAAGTGCCAGCAGACTGAGGATATCTCGAGAACTCGGCGTTAATTGAATGATTAGTTTCAATAAAATGACGGGAAACATCATATTGGTGGTTAAATAATTACTGTAACTTGGGTAGTACGGAAATATGCCGTTTCGAGGCAAGGGAATATTGAGGATCCATCAAAGACGCATTGTTCTTGGTACAATTTGTTGTAATTAAATGTTAGTTAGTAACATATCTACGATTAGAGTTTTCAGGAGGTGGTAAGACGCACAGCATGGTCGTAAATCAATCTCCGTCGGCCTGATGAGGCTGGCACGGTAACTCAGGGTGTTCGTTCAGAGGGTTATCTGCCTTATCTAATCAAAGAACTAAGTGAAACGATCAACGATGAACTTCAATGGGCGTCATCGGACGTCCACCCCGAACAAATACAACCGACAATAACGAATGAAATGAGAGAGGGGAAAAAAAAGGAAATGTAAGATGAGAGGTGATGTTTTTCTTGTTCGCGTCTCACTGAATCCAAACATTTTTTTATCAACCTTCGCGTGGTCTGATAGGTATGATACTTTCTTTTTAGTTTAATAGTAGCATATGCTACAATATTCGATTATATTTAAATCTAAGTGCGCTCTGTCTGAGGAAAGAGTTTGTTCAATTCTCCTTATCTACAAGACAGCTTGCAGTAATATATTCTGTGCTTTGTTGTTTCAAGTTTTGTATTTCACATGTTGTAAAGGTTCTGTTAATGAATAGGAACAGCGATCAAGTAAGAATGACGTTAAGGTTTTGCTAAAAAATGAGAATGATGAAATAATTTGTTATATGGCACACTATTGTAAATTTGTAGCGCAATATTTATAATACACTACTGGCCATTAAAATTGCTACACCAAGAAGAAATGCAGATGATAAACGGGTATTCATTGGACAAATATATTATACTAGAACTGACATGTGATTAAATTTTCATGCAAATTGGGTGCATGGATCCTGAGAAATCAGTACCCAGAACAACCACCTCTGCCCGTAATAAAGACCTTGATACGCCTGGGCATTGAGTCAAACAGAGCTTGGATGGCGTGTACAGGTACAGCTGCGCATGCCGCTTCAACACGATACCACAGTTCATGAAGAGTAGTGACTGGCGTATTGTGACGAGCCAGTTGTTCGGTCACCAATGACCAGACGTTTTCAATTGGTGAGAGATCTGGAGAATGTGCTGGCCAGGGAAACAGTCGAACATTTTCTGTATCCAGAAAGGCCCCTACAAAACCTGCAACATGCGGTCGTGCATTATCCTGCTGAAATGTAGGGTTTCGCAGGGATCAAATGAAGGGTAGAGCCACGGGTCGTAACACATCAGAAATGTAACGTCCACTGTTCAAAGTGCCGTCAATGCAAACAAGAGGTGACCGAGACGTGTAACCAACGACGCCCCACACCATCACGCCGGGAGATACGCCAGAATGGCGATGACGAATACACGCTTCCAATGTGCGTTCACCGCGATGTCGCCAAACACGGATGCGACCATCATGATGCTGTAAACAGAACCTGGATTCATCCCAAAAAATGAGGTTTTGCCATTCTTGCTCCCAGGTTCGTCGTCTAGTACACCATCGCAGGCGCTCCTGTCTGTGATGCAGCGTCAAGGGTAACCGAAGCCATGGACTCCGAGCTGATAGTCCATGCTGCTGCAAACGTCGTCGAACTGTTCGTGCAGATGGTTGTTGTCTTGCAAACGTCTGACTCAGGAATCGAGACGTGGCTGCACGATCCGTTACAGCCGTGCGGATAAGATGCCTGTCATCTCGACTGCTAGTGATACGAAGACGTTGGGATCCAGCACGGCGTTTCGTATTACCCTCCTGAACCCACTGAGTCCATATTCTGCTAACAGTCATTGGATCTCGATCAACGCGAGCAGCAATGTCGCGATACGATAAACCGCAATCGCGATAGGCTACAATCCGACCTTTATCAACGTCGGAAACGTGATGGTACGCATTTCTCCTCCTTACACGAGGCATCACAACAACGTTTCACCAGGCAACGCCGGTCAACTGCTGTCTATGTATGAGAAATCGGTTGGAAACGTTGTAGGTGTCGCCACCGGCGTCAACCATGTGTGAATGCTCTGAAAAGCTAATCATTTGCATATCACAGCATCTTCTTCCTGTCGGTTAAATTTCGCTTCTGTAGCACGTCATCTTCGTGGTGTAGGAATTTTAATGACCAGTAGTGTAGAAATTTTATAAGCCGATGTCCTTATTTACTGAACACAGCACTTTTCTTTTCGTGTCATGAATCTTCATAGATACTGAAGTTTTTATTTATGTATAATACAGACAGAACAACAAGACTAGCATATGGACAAGGAAGGAAATGTGCGTTTTAATGGAGCTAACGGTAGCCGTTTTATGGCCGTCCATTTTGTAAATCAAACTGTGAGATCTGCGAGCGAGATAGACCCGACAGCTGCCGCCGTAGCGCGCTGCCACCGGGGCCTACGTACCGTATGCACAAGTCGAATCGTTTCCGATCGTTCAGCGGCACGTTGATCTCGTCACGCTCAAAGCTGACATTCAGAAGCACCGTCTGTGTGCCGGCGGCTATAGTTTAAGGTCTCTCAACGTATGTGGAAAACACCTTGAGAAGGATTCTGGTTTAACTGAGAGTCACTTTTGCTCCTCACAAAAACACGAGAATATTGCTACGAGTTTTTGACAAGGTATCGCTGGAAAAACTGGTAGAAGCCGACCTCGGGGAAGATCAGTTTGCATTCCGTGGAAGTGTTGGAACACGTGAGGCAATACTGACCTTACGACTTATCGTAAAAGAAAGATTGAGGAAAGGCAAACCTACGTTTCTAGCATTTGTAGACTTAGAGGAAGCTTTTGACAATGTTGACTGGAATACTCTCTTTCAAATTCTACAGGTGGCAGGGGTAAAATACAGGGAGCGAAAGGCTATTCACAATTTGTACAGGAACCAGATGGCAGTTATAAGAGTCGAGGGACATGAAAGGGAAGCAGCGGTTGGGAAGGGAGTGAGACAGGGTTGTAGCCTCTCCCCGATACTATTCAATCTGTATATTGAGCAAGGAGTGAAGGAAACAAAAGAAAAATTCGGAGTAGGTATTAAAATCCATGGAGAAGAAATAACAACTTTGAGGTTCGCCGATGACATTGTAATTCTGTCAGAGACAGCAAACGACTTGGAAGAGCAGTTGAATGGAATGGATAGTGTCTTGAAAGGAGGAGGTAAGAGTAACATCAACAAAAGCAAAACGAGGATAATGGAATGTAGTCGAATTAAGTCAGGTGATGCTGAGGGAATTACATTAGGGAATGAGACACTTAAAGTAGTAAAGGAGTTTTGCTATTTGGGGAGCAAAATAACTGATGATGGTCGAAGTAGAGACGATATAAAATGTAGACTGGCAATGGCAAGGAAAGTGTTTCTAAAGAAGAGAAATTTGTTAACATCGAGTATAGATTTAAGTGTCAGGAAGTCGTTTCTGAAAGTGTTTGTATGGAGTGTAGCCATGTACGGAAGTGAAACATGGACGATAAATAGTTTGGACAAGAAGAGAATAGAAGCTTTTGAAATGTGGTGCTACAGAAGAATGCTGAAGATTAGATGGGTAGATCACGTAACTAATGAGGAGGTATTGCATAGGATTGGGGAGAAGAGGAGTTTGTGGCACAACTTGACAAGAAGAAGGGACCGGTTGGTAGGACATGTTCTGAGGCATCAAGGGATCACAAATTTAGCGTTGGAGAGCAACCTGGAGGGTAAAAACCTTAGAGAGAGACCAAGAGATGAATACACTAAGCAAATTCAGAAGGATGTAGGTTGCAGTAAGTACTGGGAGGTGAAGAAGCTTGCACAGGATAGGGTAGCATGGAGAGCTGCATCAAACCAGTCTCAGGACAGAAGACCACAACAACAACAACAACAACAACAACAACAACAACATCGCTGACGTTAAGAGAATAGTGTCGGAAGTCTCTACCTGTCAAACGCGCAGTAGGGCAATTACGTACAATTATGTGCTCTTAGTGAAGCTTTTGTTGTTTTACCCGTAACTCGTAGCTGCGCAACACGTAGAGCTGTAGCTTGCGAAGCGGAAGATGTAAGACGTAATGGTACGAATTACGAGCGCCGGGATTAGCGAGCGCCGTTGTTCTCGCTCCAGCGGAACCCAGGGCGATGTTTCAGGTGGGCTTCCGCAGCGGCTTATGCAAATGTCGACCTGGCTACCAGGTGGAGGGTACCGCGCCTTCGTCCACGTCCCTCTTTACAGGCGTATCAATCCCGCGGTCATTACACCGCTGTTGGGACGGAACACGTGTAACTAAACACTTTGCACACAAGCAACATAGTAGATGAAATTCATGACACATGAAGAGCCACAGAAACGGGTACACCTTGCTAATGTCATGTAGGGCCCCCGTGAGCATGCAGAAGTGCCGCGGCACGATGTGGATGCTCTCGACTAATGTCTACAGTAGTGCTGGAGAGAATTGACACCATGAATCCTGCAGAGCTGTCCATAAATCAGTAAGAGTACCAGGGGGGTGGAGCTCTCTTCTGAACAGCACGTTGCAAGGCATCTCAGATATGCTCAATAATGTTCATGTCTGAGGAGTTTCGCGGCCAGGGTTTAAAGTCAGAACTCAGAAGAGTATTCCTGGAGCCGCTCCGTAGCAATTCTGGATGTCGGGGGGGGGGGGGGGGGAGGTGCTGCTTGAATTGCAAAAGTCTGTCGGAATGCACAACGGACGTGAATTTACGCACGTAATCAGACAATACGTAAGTACTTGTCACCTGTCACAGTCGTATCTAGACGTATCACTGCAACTGCACACGCCACACACTATTACAGAGCCTCCAACAGCTTGAAGTCCCCTGCTGACGTGCAGGGTCCATGGATTCATGAGTTTGTCTCCATACCCATACACGTGCATGCGCTCGATACAGTTTGAAACGAGACTCGACCGACCAGGCAACATGTTTCCAGTCATCAACAGTCGAATGCCTGTGTTGACGAGCCCAGGCGAGGCGTAAGGCATTGTCTCGTGCAATCATCGAGGTTGTTTCGTTGAATTGTTCACACGCTGACACTTGTTTATGGCCCAGCATTGCAATCTGCAGCAGTTTGCGAAAGGGTTGCACTTCTGTCACGTTGAACGATTCTCTTCAGTCGTCTTTGGTCCCGTTCTTGCAGGAGCTTTTTCCGGCCACAACGACGTCGGAGATTTGATGCTTTACCGGATTCCTGATATTCACAGTGCATTCGTGTAATGGTCGTGCGGGAAAACCCCAGTTCATCCCTACCTCGGAGATGCTGTCCCATCGCTCGTACGGCGACTATAACACCACACTCACTTAAATCTTGATGACCTGTCATTGTAGCAGCAGTAACCGATCCAACAACTGCGCCAGTCACTTGCTGTCTTGCATAGGTGTTGCTACTGCAGCGCCCTGTTCTGCCTGTTTACACATATCTGTATTTGAATAGGCATGCCTATACCAGTCTCTTTGGCGCTTCAGTGTATTTACAGGGTGTTTCAAAAATGACCGGTATATTTGAAACGGCAATAAAAACTAAACGAGCAGCGATAGAAATACACCATTTGTTGCAATATGCTTGGGACAACTATACATTTTCAGGCGGACAAACTTTCGAAATTACAGTAGTTACAATTTTCAACAATAGATGGCGCTGCAAGTGATGTGAAAGATATAGAAGACAACGCAGTCTGTGGGTGCGGCATTCTGTACGTCGTCTTTCTGCTGTAAGCGTGTGCTGTTCACACAACGTGCAAGTGTGCTGTGGACAACATGGTTTATTCCTTAGAACAGAGGATTTTTCTGGTGTTGGAATTCCACCGCCTAGAACACAGTGTTGTTGCAACAAGACGAAGTTTTCAACGGAGGTTTAATGTAACCAAAGGACCGAAAAGTGATACAATAAAGAATCTGTTTGAAAAATTTCAACGGACTGGGAACGTGACGGACGAACGTGCTGGAAAGGTAGGGCGACCGCGTACGGCAACCACAGAGGGCAATGCGCAGCTAGTGCAGCAGGTGATCCGACAGCGGCCTCGGGTTTCCGTTCGCCGTGTTGCAGCTGCGGTCCAAATGACGCCAACGTCCATGTATCGCCTCATGCGCCAGAGTTTACACCTCTATGCATACAAAATTCAAACGCGGCAATCCTCAGCGCCGCTACCATTGCTGCACGAGAGACATTCGCTAACGATATAGTGCACAGGATTGATGACGGCGATATGCATGTGGGCAGCATTTGGTTTACTGACGAAGCTTATTTTTACCTGGACGGCTTCGTCAATAAGCAGAACTGGCGCATATGGGGAACCGAAAAGCCCCATGTTGCAGTCCCATCGTCCCTGCATCCTCAAAAAGTACTGGTCTGGGCCGCCATTTCTTCCAAAGGAATCATTGGCCCATTTTTCAGATCCGAAACGATTACTGCATCACGCTATCTGGACATTCTTCGTGAATTTGTGGCGGTACAAACTGCCTTAGACGACACTGCGAACACCTCGTGGTTTATGCAAGATGGTGCCCGGCCACATCGCACGGCCGACGTCTTTAATTTCCTGAATGAATATTTCGATGATCGTGTGACTGCTTTGGGCTATCCGAAACATACAGGAGGCGGCGTGGATTGGCCTCCCTACTCACCAGACATGAACCCCTGTGACTTCTTTCTGTGGGGACACTTGAAAGACCAGGTGTACCGCCAGAATCCAGAAACAATTGAACAGCTGAAGCAGTACATCTCATCTGCATGTGAAGCCATTCCGCCAGACACGTTGTCAAAGGTTTCAGGTAATTTCATTCAGAGACTACGCCATATTATTGCTACGCATGGTGGATATGTGGACAATATTGTACTATAGAGTTTCCCAGACCGCAGCGCCATCTGTTGTTGAAAATTGCAACTACTGTAATTTCGAAAGTTTGTCTGCCTGAAAATGTACTTTTGTCCCAAGCATATTGCAACAAACGGTGTATTTCTATCGCTGCTCGTTTAGTTTTTATTGCCGTTTCAAATATACCGGTCATTTTTGAAACACCCTGTATATACAGTGATCACCCATAACATTAGGACACCGACCTACTATCGATATAAACCCGTCTGTGCGATACCATCGTCACCTAACGAGGAGTGACTGTTAGACACATGCACGGTGCATGTAGTATCAGTGAGCGTGCTCTCCGTATGTAGGCGCGCAATCTATCTGAGTCTGACCGCGGGCAGACTGTGATTGTGCTCGGCACGAGCATTACGGAAACAGTTCGACTTGTCGAGTGTTCGAGGAGTGTTGTGGAGAGCGTCTCCAGCACGTGGCGAAACCAAGGTGAAACGACGTCCCGACGTGTTGGGGTTGGGCGGCCACCCTTCATTACAGATGTCGGACGTCGTTGGTAAAACAGGACAGGCGGCGAACTACAGAAGAACTAACATCCAACTTTATTGCTGGGAAGAGTATAAATGTACACAGTGCACTGAACACTGCCAACGACGGGCCTCCGCAGCCGATGAACCACGCACACCCCGACATCAACTGTAATGGACATGTGACCGTCGGCAGTGGACGTTGGCGCAATGGAAGAGCGCTGCATGGTCTGATGAATCCCGATGTCTCCTTCTTTGTGCCGATGCGAGGGTGCGAATCCGTCGTCCTCCGGAGAAATACGAGGTGCATTCAAGTTCTAAGGCCTCCGATTTTTTTTCTAATTAACTACTCACCCGAAATCGATGAAACTGGCGATACTTCTCGACGTAATCGCCCTGCAGACGTACACATTTTTCACAACGCTGACGCCATGATTCCATGGCAGCGGCGAAGGCTTCTTTAGGAGTCTGTTTTGACCACTGGAAAATCGCTGAGGCAATAGCAGCACGGCTGGTGAATGTGCGGCCACGGAGAGTGTCTTTCACTGTTGCAAAAAGCCAAAAGTCACTAGGAGCCAGATCAGGTGAGTAGGGAGCATGAGGAATCACTTCAAAGTTGTTATCACGAAGAAACTGTTGCGTAACGTTAGCTCGATGTGCGGGTGCGTTGTCTTGGTGAAACAGCACACGCGCAGCCCTTCCCGGACGTTTTTGTTGCAGTGCAGGAAGGAATTTGTTCTACAAAACATTTTCGTAGGATGCACCTGTTACCATAGTGCCCTTTGGAACGCAGTGGGTAAGGATTACGCCCTCGCTGTCCCAGAACATGGACACCATCATTTTTTCAGCACTGGCGGTTACCCGAAATTTTTTTGGTGGCGGTGAATCTGTGTGCTTCCATTGAGCTGACTGGCGCTTTGTTTCTGGATTGAAAAATGGCATCCACGTCCTATCCATTGTCACAAACGACGAAAAGAAAGTTCCATTCATGCTGTCGTTGGACGTCAACATTGCTTGGCAACATGCCACACGGGCAGCCGTGTGGTCGTCCGTCAGCATTCGTGGCACCCACGTGGATGACACTTTTCGCATTTTCAGGTCGTCGTGCAGGATTGTGTACACAGAACCCACAGAAATGCCAACTCTGGAGGCGATCTGTTCAACAGTCATTCGGCGATCCCCCAAAACAATTCTCTCCACTTTCTCGATCGTGTCGTCAGACCGGCTTGTGCGAGCCCGAGGTTGTTTCGGTTTGTTGTCACACGATGTTCTGCCTTCATTAAACTGTCGCACCCACGAACGCACTTTCGACACATCCATAACTCCATCACCACATGTCTCCTTCAACTGTCGATGAATTTCAATTGGTTTCACACCACGCAAATTCAGAAAACGAATGATTGCACGCTGTTCAAGTAAGGAAAACGTCGCCATTTTAGGTATTTAAAACAGTTCTCATTCTCGCCGCTGGCGGTAAAATTCCATCTGCCGTACGGTGCTGCCATCTCTGGGCCGTATTGACAATGAACACGGCCTCATTTTAAAACAATGCGCATGTTTCTATCTCTTTCCAGTCCGGAGAAAAAAAAATCGGAGGCCTTAGAACTTGAATGTACCCTGTAATTCCTTGACACCTGTACTCCGGGACAGAGACAAACTGGCGGCGGCTCCAATATGCTCTGGGAAACATTCACGCAGGCATCCATAGGTCCAGTGAAGCTCGTGCAAGGCACCACGAGGGCCAAGGAGTATAGTACACTGGTCGCAAACTACGATCACCCATTCACGATGCTCATGCTACCCGACAGCTGTGGCATTTTTCAGCAAGATAATGCGCCATGTCACAAGCACAGCGAGTGAGTGGGATTGGTTGGAGGAACACAGTGGAAGGTTCCAGTTGGCTGTCCAGCTCGCCAGATCTGAACCCGATCAAACACATCCTGGATGTGACTGAAGGTAAGGTCAGAATTAATCCCCCACCCCAGGCCGGACTTTACAGGAGTTAGAATATTTGTGTGCGCACATGTGGTACCAACTCCCTCCACTTACCGAGGCCTCATTCCTTCCCTGCCACGACGTGTCGCCGCTGTTATCCGTGCCAAAGGTGGGCATACTGGCTATTACGTAGGTGGGCATAATTTTCTGGCTGTTCAGTATATGTGTGAAAAATAAGTGCGTGAACGAAGGCATGGGCAGAAAGTTAGTAGTATATACTTATGAATTCAACAGAGATTGCTGAATATGCAACCACATGTTTCATACACACAAGTTACTATTTCGTACAAAATACACTCCTGGAAATGGAAAAAAGAACACATTGACACCGGTGTGTCAGACCCACCATACTTGCTCCGGACACTGCGAGCGGGCTGTACAAGCAATGATCACACGCACGGCACAGCGGACACACCAGGAACCGCGGTGTTGGCCGTCGAATGGCGCTAGCTGCGCAGCATTTGTGCACCGCCGCCGTCAGTGTCAGCCAGTTTGCCGTGCCATACGGAGCTCCATCGCAGTCTTTAACACTGGTAGCATGCCGCGACAGCGTGGACGTGAACCGTATGTGCAGTTGACGGACTTTGAGCGAGGGCGTATAGTGGGCATGCGGGAGGCCGGGTGGACGTACCGCCGAATTGCTCAACACGTGGGGCGTGAGGTCTCCACAGTACATCGATGTTGTCGCCAGTGGTCGGCGGAAGGTGCACGTGCCCGTCGACCTGGGACCGGACCGCAGCGACGCACGGATGCACGCCAAGACCGTAGGATCCTACGCAGTGCCGTAGGGGACCGCACCGCCACTTCCCAGCAAATTAGGGACACTGTTGCTCCTGGGGTATCGGCGAGGACCATTCGCAACCGTCTCCATGAAGCTGGGCTACGGTCCCGCACACCGTTAGGCCGTCTTCCGCTCACTCCCCAACATCGTGCAGCCCGCCTCCAGTGGTGTCGCGACAGGCGTGAATGGAGGGACGAATGGAGACGTGTCGTCTTCAGCGATGAGAGTCGCTTCTGCCTTGGTGCCAATGATGGTCGTATGCGTGTTTGGCGCCGTGCAGGTGAGCGCCACAATCAGGACTGCATACGACCGAGGCACACAGGGCCAACACCCGGCATCATGGTGTGGGGAGCGATCTCCTACACTGGCCGTACACCACTGGTGATCGTCGAGGGGACACTGGATAGTGCACGGTACATCCAAACCGTCATCGAACCCATCGTTCTACCATTCCTAGACCGGCAAGGGAACTTGCTGTTCCAACAGGACAATGCACGTCCGCATGTATCCCGTGCCACCCAACGTGCTCTAGAAGGTGTAAGTCAACTACCCTGGCCAGCAAGATCTCCGGATCTGTCCCCCATTGAGCATGTTTGGGACTGGATGAAGCGTCGTCTCACGCGGTCTGCACGTCCAGCACGAACGCTGGTCCAACTGAGGCGCCAGGTGGAAATGGCATGGCAAGCCGTTCCACAGGACTACATCCAGCATCTCTACGATCGTCTCCATGGGAGAATAGCAGCCTGCATTGCTGCGAAAGGTGGATATACACTGTACTAGTGCCGACATTGTGCATGCTCTGTTGCCTGTGTCTATGTGCCTGTGGTTCTGTCAGTGTGATCATGTGATGTATCTGACCCCAGGAATGTGTCAATAAAGTTTCCCCTTCCTGGGGCAATGAATTCACGGTGTTCTTATTTCAATTTCCAGGAGTGTAGTTTCATATATTTGAATAGTTTCATGATATAATAAAACAGGACCACTTGCTGGAAGGGACACTTTTAACTTCAGGAAGTTTTGTAGTAAACCACGCGCTGGGGGCGTTGAGCAGGGCTTTTTCCCATGCGGCCACTGAGACGAAGTAGGGGGTTTTCACGCTATTCCTGCATAAGCACTCGTCACAATTATTTATCACTTAATAGCACATCAGAAACAGCGGCAAACGAGCTTCATTCCCATTACGGTGTCCTATGGAGTTTTATTAAGGAAATTTACATGTAACACTTGTAACTTTTAAGCAATACGCTCTGTATTTCAATATGATTTATTGCTCCAATATAACATTCACTGTATAATTCTCATTAGAGTAAAGTAATATGCAACACTTGATTCTTTTAGCCAATTAGCTCTGTATTTCAATATGTAATTATTGTTCTGTTATATCCTTCACAGTTTAGGCCTGAAGATGACGTAGTGTAACGTCGAAACCGGTTGCCTATAAATAAACAAATACAACAGCGATTATTATTGTTTTTATAAAACATTGAACAGCCGTAGTCTCATACTCCACCAGAAGATGGAGTTACATTCACCAATTAATATGGTTCCAATCCCCTGGTTCCAATCAAGGTTTTCGGGAGGTTTCCTTTGGTTGTAAGGCATGTGCCTAGAACTGGTGGGCCCCTCCCATTTATTTTCAATTGAGGTCCCGAATTTACTCCACTATCAGCTTATCTGATAGCTGGCTGAATAAAACCCCGACTCTTAATGGGCCGGATCTTGAACAGCCGACTCCACTCCTAGAAGTGGAGAAAAAAAGAAAAAGGAGATGGGCATTTTCTCCCGTTGTTCAGTCTCGTGCAGTAAAATCTAGGTACGACTTGCGCATAAGAAATAGAAGGAATGAAATTGGAAGATAACGTGACAGTAAAATTCAGTTCCATTTCTGGACTTTGTAGATGGTCTAGTTTCCTTCTTCAGCAACAGACGAGAAGTGGTCCGCTCCCTTCAAAAATTTTATGAAGCTGCAGGTGAAACCGGGATACAATATATGAATATATGAAAAGATGTCAAAGATACTTCAACGGCCACCATCGCTAACAGGTATCAGTATAATAATAAAAGTGCTTAAATTACCCGCCAGGTTAGCCGAGACCGCTAACGCGCTGCTTCCTGGACTCGGGTAGGGGCGCCGAACCCGCATTGAATCAGTCCAGCAGATTTACAACGAGGGCCGCTGTGTTGGCCAGCCTGGAAGTGGTTTTTAGGCGGTTTTCCACATCCCACTAGGTGAATACTCAGCTGGTCCCTACATACCACCTCACTTACACAGCTCGTAGACAATACATTCGCACTATTCTCTGGATTACAGTAGACGCGGACAGTTGGGGCACACTAATTCCGTCCCAGGGGTAGGGGTGGCGGTAGGAAGGGCATCTGCCCACAAGCCAAATCCCATTCCCTATGGCCGACCCTACTGCGGTAAAAGGCTCAAGCGATAGAATGAAAGTGCTTAAATTCAAATACCTACAAGACATCAACCATCTTTGAGAATTAAATAGGAAAGTTAATACAGAGACAATATCTAAACTACAAAACGCCTTTTGGACCTAATGAGCAGGTGAAACAAAAGACTTGTATTCCGTGATGCCAAACAAATTATCACATCACGGTAATTACTTCTGAAACATTGTATGCATGAGAAAACTTGATAACAGGAGCTAGAAAATAAATTAATGTACAGAAAAGGAAGAAAGAAAAATCTGAAAAAGTATTTGGCCAAATCTGCACCTGGGGAGTGCACGTGAAAAGAAAATCCTTCGAATTATGGTAAGACGCTAAAAAGATCTCCGACTCTTCCAGAAAGAGGCGATTAAACTTCTGTGGCCCCACTGTCAGAATGAGCCACTCCAGACAAGCAAGGCTTAGGAATTCTGAACTTGTTCCCCTCGGCGAAGCTAAAGAGTAGTTTCGGGTACTTGAAATTGAAAGAAATCTTTGTCATTGCAGAGGACACAACTACATTCAGAACACTAACTGACAGTCGTCAATTTACAGAGAAAACAATCACTAGAACCATAGAAACCTGGACAGTAGAAAATTCAGCGAGAAGTCGAAGGGATATGGGGAAGAAAGTTAACTACGCCTATTAGCACTCCTAAGCAATATATAGCGATGTACAAGGGAAAATAAACGCAAGTAAGGAAGAGACAGGTTACATACAATGGCGCAGTCGTAACCACGGAAAACCAGTTCAGTTGCGGACGGGAAAGGTCTTTTCTAAGGAAATAGCTCGATGATTTTAAAAATAAAAAACTACACCAGTTACATTGTTTGCACGCGTAGCGCGACAGGTTTCTGGATTTATTCCCATTTTCAAGTGTCGCAATTTACGTTAGAATTGAGTGTGATGTCTGGGTGCGTATTTTTCCGCTTTTCTAGCCCTGCAGTCGTCTTTGTATTGTTTTACTGGATCAGAAAATACAGGGTCTTTATAAATGAATATCGGTGTTTTAACGCTTTATAATATTTATTAAATTAAACTTACAGTTATAAATGATACGTCAAATGAAAGAGCAACTCAAACAGTTTTACCAAGAACCTTATAAATGGGCAATGTGAGCACCATTTGTCACACGGCACACATCAAGTCTATAGCCGAGTTCTTCCCAAACGTTGATTGGGCTTGCTGTGCATGGCCTCCACGTTCACCCGACCTAACGCCGTGCGATTTTTTCCTTTGGGGCTTCATCAAGGATCGTGTGTACGTGCCTCCGCTACCAGCTGACCTCCCTGAATTAAGAAACCGGATTGAAGCAGCTGTTGCTATAATCACTGAAGACACTCTTGTCAACGTTTGACAAGAACTCGGCTATAGACTTGATGTGTGCCGTGTGACAAATGGTGGTCACATTGAACATTTATAAGGTTCTTGGTCAAACTGTTTTAGTTGCTCTTTCATTTGACGTATCATTTATAATTGTAAGTTTAATATAATAAATATTATAAAGCGTTGAAATTCCGATATTCATTTATAAACACCCTGTAAATATCCTGGAGGTTCCTTTAGACGCTAAGTTAGAAAATACATCATCATCATCATCATCATCATCATCATCATCATCATCATTTAAGACTGATTATGCTTTTCAGCGTTCAGTCTGGAGCATAGCCCCCCTTATACAGTTCCTCCATGATCCCCTATTCAGTGCTAACATTGGTGCCTCTTCTGATGTTAAACCCATTACTTCAAAATCATTCTTAACCGAATCCAGGTACCTTCTCCTCGGTCTGCCCCGACTCCTCCTACCCTCTACTGCTGAATCCATGAGTCTCTTGGGTAACCTTGCTTCTCCCATGCGTGTAACGTGACCCCACCATCTAAGCCTGTTCGCCCTGACTGCTACATCTATAGAGTTCATTCCCAGTTTTTCTTTGATTTCCTCTTTGTGGACACCCTCCTGCCATTGTTCCCATCTACTAGTACCTGCAATCATCCTAGCTACTTTCATATCCGTAACCTCAACCTTGTTGATAAGGTAACCTGAATCCACCCAGCTTTCGCACCCATACAACAAAGTTGGTCGAAAGATTGAACGGTGCACAGATAACTTAGCCTTGGTACTGACTTCCTTCTTGGAGAAGAGAGTAGATCGTAGCTGAGCGCTCACTGCATTAGCTTTGCTACACCTCGCTTCCAGTTCTTTCACTATGTTGCCATCCTGTGAGAATTTGCATCCTAAGTACTTGAAACCGTCCACCTGTTCTAACTTTGTACCTCCTATTTGGCACTCAATCCGTTTATATTTCTTTCCCACTGAGATTACTTTCGTTTTGGAGATGCTAATCTTCATACCATAGTCCTTACATTTCTGTTCTAGCTCTGAAATATTACTTTGCAAACTTTCAATCGAATCTGCCATCACAACTAAGTCATCCGCATATGCAAGACTGCTTATTTTGTGTTCACATATCTTAATCTCACCCAGCCAGTCTATTGTTTTCAACATATGATCCATAAATAATATGAACAACAGTGGAGACAGGTTGCAGCCTTGTCTTACCCCTGAAACTACTCTGAACCATGAACTCAATTTACCGTCAACTCTAACTGCTGCCTGACTATCCATGTAAAGACCTTTAATTGCTTGCAAAAGTTTGCCTCCTATTCCATAATCTTGTAGGACAGACAATAACTTCCTCCTAGGAACCCGGTCATATGCCTTTTCTAGATCTATAAAGCATAGATACAATTCCCTGTTCCACTCATAACTTTTCTACATTATTTGCCGTAAGCTAAAGATCTGGTCCTGACAACCTCTAAGAGGCCTAAACCCACACTGATTTTCATCCAATTGGTCCTCAACTAATACTCGCACTTTCCTTTCAACAATACCTGAGAAGATTTTACGCACAACGCTGATTAAAGAGATACCTCTGTAGTTGTTACAATCTTTTCTGTTTCCATGTTTAAAGATTGGTGTGATTACTGCTTTTGTCCAGTCTGATGGAACCTGTCCCGACTCCCAGGCCATTTCAATTATCCTGTGTAGCCATTTAAGACCTGACATTCCACTATATTTGATGAGTTCCGACTTAATTTCATCTACCCCAGCCGCTTTATTGCACTGCAATCTATTGACCATTTTTTCCACTTCCTCAAATGTGATCCTATTTCCATCATCATTCCTATCCCATTCTACCTCGAAATCTGAAACATTACTGATCGCATTTTCACCTACATTGAGCAACTCTTATACATCGACGAGAAAAAATCGCAACCCTAAAAATGAGTTGTCGTGTTTGTACATCTTAAAGATGATGTCAATTCACATTTCGGGACAGACGATAAGAATGGTGCTAGTAGCACAACTATGAATATGCAAATCAGGTTTGCTTTAAATACACGCTGTAACGGTTGTGAGAGTCAGTTACCTTCGGGATTGGACGCAGTGAGGTGATGTTAGTCAAGAACACCGTTAAGGCCACAAAGCCGCCATTATCAATACCTCACTGAGTTCGAACGAGGCCGTGCGACAGGGCTACGAGAAGCGGATGTTCCTTCTGCGATATATCAGAAAGACTTGTCAGGAATTTAGCCACTGTACATGATTACTGGCAGTGGCGGGTATGCACCTGTCGTCTAGGATAGCGTCTTTGATTAGCAATCCCGGGTTCGAACCACGCCACAGCTTAAATTCTGAATAATAATCAGCATTAGCGGCCGAAGATTTCCGGCATAAGAAGTCTTCCTCATTCTGCCAACGGCCTTGTCAAAGAGGGTGGAGAAACGAACAGGGGTTCGGAGCACACTCTTGTCCTTGGGGTGAGAAACAAAAGGCGGAAGAGTCAGTAATGATCGATGAGATGAGGATGCAGAAGGCTATGGAAACCACCGCATCAAAGACACACAACGTGTACACACAGGACTGGTGGCCTATAACTGAAAAAGTGTCATGAAGGTCTCCCCATTGGCAAAAGATTTCGGAATAGCCCCCCATTCGGATCTCCGGGAGGGGATTGCCAACGGGGACGTGACCGGACTCAGGAGACCACGTGACAATACCAAGAGGGAAGATCATCGTGTTGACCATACGGCTCTGTCGCAACCCACGGCATCTGCAGCAGCCACAGTGTTTTAGTTTACCTTCTTTCTATACAAATAATGCCGACTCGTGATTTTACATTAGCATTTTTCTATAATAAATGAGGTTATAGTTTCTTTATATTTAACACTGCTGTTATGTTAATATTCTTAATGTTCTGCTCCCAACACCCCCCCCCCTTATTTTTCTTCACAAACTTGTTTTTTCACTAACAGTCTCTTTGTAACGAATGTTGTATCTTTTAATGTTGCATGGGTTATTTTCGCGTCACCATTACTTTGCACAATACTATCTATTATATGAATTTATAACCATTTCGTGTCTAACATGAGATGTAATGGAGCTCTGTATATCTAAAACCTTATGCAGCCCTTTGTGTCTATGTTTCCTTCCTACATATTACGCAAGACTGCTTATTAACTAACGCCCCATGTTTCGCTATTCTGCCATTCATATTACTGTGAATAATCTCTAACGACTTCTTCTTCGCGGATGGATCACTAAGGACCACGCGTAATCAACATTTGTTGGCCTTCCTTTTCGCCCAGTATTCCTTCATGCGCAACGAATGGGCTAGCTTTCATTGTGTAGACCACATATGTCGGTTATTTTTTCTGTCTTCTTCTTCAAAACCTCCTGTGTTTGTGATTTTTCTGATTCCATTTCTGTCATGTAGATTTGGAGACCCTAATTCTCTCAGGTCTTTTTCCGTCTGTTTGTACCAGTTCGGTCTTGTAGTTTTGTTCTTTAAAAATGTGTGGATTTTGTGCGTTAACCTGTTTGAGTCCATTCTTTCTAAATGCCCCATGAACTGAATTCTTCTCATGCGCATTGTGTCTGTTATTTTGGTTTAAATTTCTGCATTGGGTTTTGGATAAAGCACACCATCTTTAGTTCTTGGTCCTAGGATTTTCCTCATTATTTTACGTTCTTTCACTTCCAGTTCCCCATTTAGTGTTCTGTGTTGAAGATTTAGTGTCTCAGATGCGTAGAGAGCTTCGGTATTAATTATTGTTGTGTAATGTCGTATTTTGCAGTGCCAGGAGAGACTCTTTTCGTTGTAAACGTTTTTTGTTAACTGAAACGCCGTCACCATTTTCTCGGCTCTTGATCTGACAGATTTCTTTTCATTACAATTTTCTGCAATCCTTTCACCTAAATATTTAAATTCTTATAATCGAGAGGTGTAGTTATTACCAATTTTCAGATCAGAAGGTGCATATTTGATGTCAGTCATAAATTTTGTTTTTTCAAGTGAAATTTCTAATCCTATTTTTGCTGCCTGCTCTTGTAATAATTCTAGCTGTCTCTGTGCATCGGTAATGTCTGGGGCGATCAGTGCCATGTCGTCAGCAAATGCTAAACAGTCTAATTCTATGCCCTTACGTTTTGGTCCCAGTCTGTGTCTGGTGCACCTGCTTTTCTCCATAATCGAACAACTTTTTCAAGAGCACACTTGAAGAGCACTGGCGACAGTCCATCCTCTTGTCGTACTCCTATGTCTATTCTGTGCTCTGTTGTTGTTGTGGTCTTCAGTCCTGAGACTGGTTTGATGCAGCTCTCCATGCTACTCTATCCTGTGCAAGCTTCTTCATCTCCCAGTACCTACTGCAACCTACATCTTTCTGCATCTGCTTAGCGTATTCATCTCTTGGTCTCCCTCTACGATTTCTATCCTCACCATTGGTGATCCCTTGATGCCTCAGAACATGTCCTACCAACCGATCCCTTCTTCTAGTCAAGTTGTGCCACAAACTTCTCATCACGCCAATCCTATTCAATACCTCCTCATTAGCTATGTGATCTACCCATCTAATCTTCAACATTCTCCTGTAGCACCACATTTCGAAAGCTTCTATTCTCTTCTTGTCTAAAGTATTTATCCTCCATGTTTCACTTCCATACATGGCTACACTCCATACAAATACTTTCAGAGACGACTTCCTGACACTTAAATCTATACTCGATGTTAATAAATTTCTCTTCTTCAGAAACGCTTTTCTTGCCATTTCCAGTCTACATTTTATATCCTCTCTACTTCGACCATTATCAGTTATTTTGCTCCCCAAATGGCAAAACTCCTTTACTACTTTAAGTATCTCATTTTCTAATCTGATTCCCTCAGCATCACCCGACTTAATTCGACTACATTCCATTATCCTCGTTTTGCTTTTGTTGATGTTCATCTTGTATCCTCCTTTCAAGACAACGTCCATTCAGTTCAACTGCTCTTACAAGTCCTTTGCTGTCTCTGACAGAATTACAATGTCATCGGCGAACCTCAAAGTTTTTATTACGTCTCCATGGATTTTAATATCTCTCTAAAGACTATTATATTCATTACTACATTTTCTACTTATTTCTGATGTGTCACATCGATAGAGGACACCGCCTTTACGACAACCCTCAACATTTACATAGATCGTGTTTGTTGTCGTTACTGCACTCTGTGGTAGCTTTTCAGAATGTCGCATCGATATAGGACGCCGTTTCTACGGCAACCCTCAACGTCCATATAGATTATCTTTCTTAGCAGCTTCTCTCTACCGCTATAGCAACCTTTGACAGCTATTCCATTTATCTTTGCCAACAGCACGTATGTTACGGAACGGATAACAGAGGGCAGCCTAGACTGCTTTATTTTAAGCTAATTATTTACTACAATTTATATTTTTTGACGAAGAGCTATTTCACAGCAATTTTACGATTATTTTACCTATAACTCTTCTTCAAATCTTGGTCATATAGACTATTGTAATACATTTTATGCTAATAGTACACTCTGTACTTCTGATTGGTTAACACTGATGTCATACAGAGAACTGTGGGTGGGACTAGCGCTATTTAAGAAATTTGCGATAAAGACTTTTTTTTTAATTATTATATTGTCCGCCCCCGCTAGCTGAATAGTCAGCGTGACGGATTGTCAGTCCTCTGGGCCCGGGTTCGATTCCCGGCTGTGTCGGAGAATTTTCTCCGCCCAGGGACTGGGTGTTGTGCTGTTTTCGTCGTCATCCTCATCGACTGCAGGTCGCCGAAGTGGCGTCAACTTGAAAGACCGGTACCCGGCGAATGGTCTGCCCAACGGGGGGCCCTAGCCATACGATTAAATTAAATTATTATATTAATATAAGACCGCTGATAATGTTTTCAAAAATTTTACGCATCGAACTGTTACAAATCGGTTACTTCAAGGGCAGTTCCGAGCCAGACGCCCTGCAACAGCGTACATTCCATTGACCCCAAACCACCGCCATTGGTGCCCAGCTCGTGGTCGTGCGGTAGCGTTCTCGCTTCCCGCGCCCGGGTTCGATTTCCGGCGGGGTCAGGGATTTTCTCTGCCTCGTGATGACTGGGTGTTGTGTGATGTCCTTAGGTTAGTTAGGTTTAAGTAGTTCTAAGTTCTAGGGGACTGATGACCATAGATGTTAAGTCCCATAGTGCTCAGAGCCATTTGACCATTTGAACCACCGCCATTTGCGACTTCAGGGGTGTTAAGGAAGAGCTCGTTGGAGGGAAAAGTGGAGGTCTGCTGTGTTTTATGATGAAATCTGGCTCCGCCTCGGTGCCAATGACGGCCGTGTATTGGTTAACCGGACTCTAGCTGAGAGTCTGCAGCCACCCTATGTGCTACACTCACTCAACCTATAGCTGAAGTTGAGGTCTGGGATGTGATTTCGTTTGACAGCAGGAGCACTCTCGAAATTATCCCACGCACTCCGACTGCAAATTCGACCTGTTGTGCAGCATTCCAGGTGGTGTTTTCCAACAAAATAACGCTGGCCCACATACCGCTGTTGTAACGCAACATGCTCTAAAGAGAGTCGACATGTTGCATTGGCCTTCTCTATCACCAGACCTATCTCCAATCAAGAACATACAGAGCATCATCGGACGACAATTCCAGCGTCAATCATAAACGGCAGTAACTGTCCATTTACTGACTGACCAAGTGCAGCGAGCAAGGAACTCGCCCAAGAAGCTGACATCCGGCACCAGTGTAACATAATGCATGCACGTCTGCATGCTTGCATTCAACACTATGAAGGTTGCTACGGTCATTAATGTAGCAGCTTTTCACATTTGCAATGGATTATCTCGCGCTTGGATCTTGCCATGTTAAACACTTAAATATGTTATCTACACAAATGCAGTCCCGAAATTGCAATACTATACATCAATTAGTTACTGGTGTTGCGATTTTTTTAGTCAGTGCAGTATTTCTTGTGTATGTTCTCACAGGTATTGTGCCTAGCCCATTGCGCAAAATTCCCACAAAGAAAACCTTGAAAAGACTATGCATTGAAAAAGGTACAATACTTGTAAGCAGATAGACACGAAATACTTCTTTCTTACATTAACGTCTCAAATAAATTTCAAGATTTATATTTTCCGATTGCAGTAAAGTCATAAGAAGACGACTGCACTGAAAGAGGGGGAGAGCAACACACATGCATACATCACACACAATGCAAATGCAAACAGAGGCACTTGAAAATGTGAACAAAGTTCTGAAACGCGTCGTGCTATGCATGAAAAAACGTAATTGGTGCAGTGTTTTATTATTTAAATCATTAATGACACACCTGCAGGCTTTTGGAAAACGACTACAATGAATGAAATTAGGGATGAACTATTTCGTTATACGCCTCAAGAAACAGGCAAATTGCGGACAATCTAAATCACAATGTATGAATACCGCTGTGGTGTTCTAATCACTAAGCGATATAATTCCGTACAGATAAGGAAATAATACGTGCTCGAATTATCGTGTAGCAATATCCTGAGCCAGGAATATTCCGCTCTTACTACCAGTTCGCCTGAGTGTGATCAGATTGTCTGCAACAATCCTAAGTTTTTACAGCAAATATTGCTACAAACACCACTGCGAACTGTATAAAGTATTTGCAAATCGATGACTTGTTTTCGAATATGCATAACGTTACTGAAAAGACGGGGCGCCCAAAAGCGTTTATTTATGCTCAGTAACTGCAATAGATGGAATGATGAAATGCAGATAGGCTGAGTCATTTTTAATAAATCTTTATTGCTGGAAACCTCAATTTCCTCCACAGGCACGTGGTTTTGGGACGGCTTACAGTTTGTCTGTAAGGGCTCAGCACAATTTCAGTCTCGTTACATCGCTAGCACAGACAAATCAAGTTCGAAAGTACAAGCTTTTCATTGGCATTTTAATACTCTGAATGCGGTAACTGGAATGCACATGGGTTAAAGCTTCGAATAGATAAATGCAAGGGTATTTTCTTGTTTGTGATAGGAAAATACGTCACCTCTATTTTCAGGTTTCGCACTGCACTTTGTCATATTGCCAGCACTGTTTCCATGAATTCTGCTGCGGCATTACTTAATTCTAGTACGCCAATAAGGATGTCTCCCGAACAACATTGATTTTCGAGCTGATGACATGCTGCAAATTAACGATTTACCGCACATGGAAAGATTTTTAGGTATGAAATTATTCCGCTTTTAGTTTCTGTTAGCAAGTATTGTTATGGAAACTAAAATATTAATCGTACATAAGCTGCCTCCACGTAACAATAATACCTTTCTACTGTGACTGCTTACAAATAAGCACAGTGGTTTGGAACTATGTTTAACACGCAGGTAATAACTTAAGACTGCCATATACAAAAGTGACAATTGCTCGTAATGTGTATATTAATCGCGCAAACAAAGTTGACGCTCGTCGCGGTGGCTGATGGGAGCAACTGTAAATGGGAAATGGTTTTACGGACGTTCCCATCAGCCATAGCGCCGAGTGTCAACTTTGATTGCGCATGTTGTACATTCAACAGGCTGTCTGACTGCAGACACAAATACTATCGAATTAATCTAGCACTTCTTTCGTAAGCACCTGGCCATGTAGTCACAGTATTAACTGCCTATTGCACTGTGTCTCGATATTTTTCAACGCATAAGGCGACCCTTACTAGTGTGTTAGCCATTATGACATTTGTGGTGCTTACCCATCAAAAGTATCTTTTCTTCCATTGACGATTTCGAATTGGCATCTGCAGCTGCAACAATTACTCATCACGGTTTTCACTAATAAATAAATATGTAAAAATTGGTCAAACACGTATAGTATTAAAGTTCCGCGTCGACTAAAGGATCGGATACAACCCGCCGGCTTTGACCAATGACGTCATAGTTTACTCATAGATATTAATGTCTTTATTTACGAGGCATAGATAATAAATCTGTTATCTTCTTTGGCGAGGCATCATGACTGTAAATTGAAATACATGAGTGTGTTTTTAAAAGACAGTGCTACGCAATGTGTACGACTTTTGTCGCTTGTATTAATTTAAATCATCTGCTCGTTCCAGTTCACTCAGTACTTATTTTCTATCTTATTGAGTTTGAGATATTTTGGAATTTTTCTTCATCCTAGACCACTTTTACTTTTTGATTTTCGTCTGTAGGTGTGGATTTATCTATTCCTATGAAGACCTGAAGCTGGATTCGTCAACTGCGGCGCGGAATACAAGTTTTACTTCACTCGCCCTAGAACTACTACAACTTTTTCAGTCGACACTAGAACTATCGGACGAAAAAAGCGACATACGTAACGCTGGCATCCTGTACCACAGTTGATCTATGTAAGCCAACTTAAGTACGGGATACAAATCTTACGTACGTCGCTATTTTTCACCTGCGCTACCACTAGTATCCTATTCTTCAGATGACCTACACAGTTCGACTGAAGTATGGGACACAAGTTTTATGTATTTCGCTTTTTACGCCTTTGCGTAGTTCAGCTCAGGTGCATGATGCCAATGTTACGTACGTCGATTTGTTCGTCTTCGCTAGCATTACTATCCTATTCTGCAGTTAACGTACTGTATTCAGTCAGCCGAAGTATGGGATACAAATTTTACGTATGTCAGTCTACCTACATAGGTAAACTGAAGAATAGGATACTAGTGCTAGCGAAGGGGAAAAGGTCGACATACGTTAACTTTGTATCCCGCACTGCAGTTAATCTATACAGATCAACTCATTTTGTCAACTGAGGTATTCCATGCTAACGTTACTTCTGTCCCTGTATTTATTTCTTTTTTGCACTAGTATCCTATTCCTCAGTTGAGCTATATAGGTCAACTGGAGAACAAGATACTAGGATTCAAAGAAGCGATATACTTAACACTACATATTATATATGAATGTACGTGATATATTTTTATGTCTGCCATCTGTTTTCTCTGTCCTGCATTCCTTTGTTTGTCAACACTCGTTCAAAATGGTTCAAATGGCTCTGAGCACTATGGGACTTAACATCTGAGGTCATCAGTCCCCTAGAACTTAGAACTACTTAAACCTAACTAACCTAAGGACACCACACACATCCATGCCCGAGGCAGAATTAGAACCTGCCACCGTAGCAGTCACGCGGTTCCGGACTGAAGCGCCTAGGGCCGGCCGTTGTGGTCGAGTGGTTCTAGGCGCTTCAGTCCCGAACAGCGCGACTGCTACGGTCGCAGGTTCGAATCCTGCCTCGGGCATGGATGTGTGTGATGTCCTTAAGTTAATTAGGTTTAAGTAGTTCTACGTTCTAGGGGACTGATGACCACAGCAGTTAAGTCCCATAGTGCTCAGAGCCAGTTTTTGAAGCGCCTAGAACCGCTCGGCCACCGCGACCGGCAACATTCGTCTTTGCTGTTAAATCTGTACAATACATAATCTCTGGTAATTTCTGATATCACTGGCCAAAGCCGACAGGTTGTATCGCATTCTCCAGTAATCCCCAATAAACATTGCCTCACGAAAGTCACGTATAAAAAAAAAATCAAGTTTGATTTGAGCGACACGTGCAGTATACATTATGCTCATTGCATAGATATTATTATCTGTGTGTCTATTCACAGAGTATAAATATTTCTACTCTATGTGTACATCCACAATCTAACATCAGACCGTGGTACATCCAGCGACAACATTGCACTTCAAAGATAGTTTATTGACATACGTACTCCATGTCGATCTGCTGGCGCTCGCAGTAGTGTGAAATATCTGTTACCAATACCGCATTCTTTGACTGATTACGCTGTCGTGACATTCGAATGTTACCTTTGTTGTTATGATTAATGTGAAACGAAATGAGTCACAAAATTCGTGCGCGCGGCTGTTATAAATACATGAATCAACAGGTGTGTTATTCATTTTAATGTATTTTGTGCTGGATATTTCAATTCTCGCACTCATTAAGCCATCTCTCGTACCTTCGCTCAGCTACTCATTAGTGTCATAACGCAGTAGCTCGCTGGAGGATGAAATTCTGTTTACAAATTAAGCTTTAGTTACAATGGAATAATAATTTGTAGTCAAACGCCGGGATTTAATGTTTAAAAAGCAAACAGCGTCGGGTCGGAAGTCTTATCGGCTTTTCACTGGAAACGCGGCATTAATAATTCCGAACACGAAACTGTTTTCCATTCCCAGCACGATTTTTAAATCCAACGATTGCTTCGGCTCAGTGAACCGATATTAAGTTGCCACAGAGTAGTAGGTAAAAAGCTTAGAAATGATGATTACGAGCAAATCACCTGTAACCAATGAAATTATTATACTGTAAAGCCATTTCGCGTAAAATTAATACCTCATAAAATTTCTTTAGAAGCGCCTTTAGCTCCGATCCCGCGCTTATAAAGTGCCACGCAAATTTAAACGATTGTAATAGGGGTAATCTGCTGCGAGAAAAAGAGTTGCCTTAAATACACGTGAAAATGGAAGCATGTACTGTCACCTCGCTCGAAGGCTGTAAACTCCGAATAGGCTCTCCTTTGTTTTCTGCATAAAAGGACTGTACTGCAGAAAAGGTTTCGTACATTCCATTTCCTGCAGACGAAGATCGCAGTTAGCCTGAGCAGCTGAAAACTAAAAGCTGTCACTAAAATTATATTAATCAAGTATGTATACTGTATATCCCTGTAACTATTCCGCAAAGCTATATCAGCATGATTACACAAAGATAGTTTTGAGCATGTAAAATGTTACGACCGACACAAATTTGTGAGATCACTAATCTTTAAAACGGAACAAACCTGTTGTCACACCAATGATCTAAAATTTTGCTATAAAAGTAAAGTTATGCAGTGTTATCAACATAATGACTACGGTAAGGACAAGTAATAAAGTGAATAATAGAATTAAACGCTGTATTGTATTGGGAATTGTTTACATGTGAAATACACTTAATATGAACGCTGAGTTTTTGTCTTGCATTCAGACGCTTGGCAACATGACTTTCTTAATTTTATCATAGCCGCTGTTGTTAGTAAGATAGCACTAATTGCCACCCCTGAGTTACGTCACAGCCTAAGTGAGTGAGGACAAAGAATGAATTGGGAGTTGATGATGATGATGTTTGGTTTGTGGGGCGCTCAACTGCGTGGTTATCAGCGCCCGTACAATTTCCCAACCTTTGCTCAGTCCAATTTCGCCACTTTGATGAGGACAACACAAACACCCAGTCATCTCGAGGCAGGTGAAAATCCCTGACCCCGCCGGGAATCGAACCCGGGACCCCGTGCTCGGGAAGCGAGAACGCTACCGCGAGACCACGAGCGGCGGACGAATTGGGAGTTGGAAGACACCAGAATGGGGAGGGGGGAGAGGGTAAAGGAGGGTTGATCTGAAAAATTCAGATACGCACTCGATCAGCACGAGCTGTTTGAGAAAAGTTACACGCCTCGGGGAAAGTATTGGAGGTCGGAAGGTAATAGGCCATGTGACTACAATGATCTATATACTGTAATCCGCTACTTTTATTTTTATATTTTGGTACATCGTAGTAAATAAATTTAGAACTATGTAAAGAAACTTACGGTTTTGTATTTTCATAGCCTTGTTTCTTCGCACCATTTAATGGTCTTTATTACAGTGTTGAGTGGTGGACTTGTGGCTATAGCATGTCAACGTTGCTCTATCACAAATCTTTGTGGAGCAGCATTCTAAATCGCGTGTTCACGGCACTCTCCAGAATCTCCAGAAAGTTTTCAGGAAGAGACATGTTGGGCCCACACACTTTGATTTTCGAATGGTCGCTTACCACGACTTGATTGAAATGAAACACGCGGTCACTTCTTTTCTGGAAAAAAAAAAAACCACCACAGATGACGAGACGTGGTGTTATCAATGCGAAACTACCACAAAACGTCACACAGCAGAAATTCACGTGAAGGGGCGACGCTCTGACGACATAACCGACATTCAAGCCGACGTGATGCGCGAGGTGAACAACATCCTAAAGAAAGACTTTTCTGACACGTTCACATGGTTGTACAGGGTGTTTCAAAAATGACCGGTATATTTGAAACGGCAATAAAAACTAAACGAGCAGCGATAGAAATATACCGTTTGTTGCAATATGCTTGGGACAACAGTACATTTTCAGGCAGACAAACTTTCGAAATTACAGTAGTTACAATTGTCAACAACAGATGGCGCTGCGGTCTGGGAAACTCAATAGTACGATATTTTACACATATCCACCATGCGTAGCAATAATATGGCGTAGTCTCTGAATGAAATTACCCGAAACCTTTGACAACGTGTCTGGCGGAATGGCTTCACATGCAGATGAGATGTACTGCTTCAGCTGTTCAATTGTTTCTGGATTCTGGCGGTACACCTGGTCTTTCAAGTGTCCCCACAGAAAGAAGTCACAGGGGTTCATGTCTGGCGAATAGGGAGGCCAATCCACGCCGCCTCCTGTATGTTTCGGATAGCCCAAAGCAATCACACGATCATCGAAATATTCATTCAGGAAATTAAAGACGTCGGCCGTGCGATGTGGCCGGGCACCATCTTGCATAAACCACGAGGTGTTCGCAGTGTCTTCTAAGGCAGTTTGTACCGCCACAAATTCACGAAGAATGTCCAGGTAGCGTGATGCAGTAATCGTTTCGGATCTGAAAAATGGGCCAATGATTCCTTTGGAAGAAATGGCGGCCCAGACCAGTACTTTTTGAGGATGCAGGGACGATGGGACTGCAACATGGGGCTTTTCGGTTCCCCATATGCGCCAGTTCTGTTTATTGACGAAGCCGTCCAGGTAAAAATAAGCTTCGTCAGTAAACCAAATGCTGCCCACATGCATATCGCCGTCATCAATCCTGTGCACTACATCGTTAGCGAATGTCTCTCGTGCAGCAATGGTAGCGGCGCTGAGGGGTTGCCGCGTTTGAATTTTGTACGGATAGAGGTGTAAACTCTGGCGCACGAGACGATACGTGGACGTTGGCGTCATTTAGACTGCAGCTGCAACACGGCGAACGGAAACCCGAGGCCGCTGTCGGATCACCTGCTGCACTAGCTGCGCGTTGCCCTCTGTGGTTGCCGTATGCGGTCTCCCTACCTTTCCGGCACGTTCATCCGTCACGTTCCCAGTCCGTTGAAATTTTTCAAACAGATCCATTATTGTATCACTTTTCGGTCCTTTGGTTACATTAAACCTCCGTTGAAAACTTCGTCTTGTTGCAACAACACTGTGTTCTAGGCGGTGGAATTCCAACACCAGAAAAATCCTCTGTTCTAAGGAATAAACCATGTTGTCTACAGCACACTTGCACGTTGTGAACAGCACACGCTTACAGCAGAAAGACGACGTACAGAATGGCGCACCCACAGACTGCGTTGTCTTCTATATCTTTCACATCACTTGCAGCGCCATCTATTGTTGAAAATTGTAACTACTGTAATTTCGAAAGTTTGTCCGCCTGAAAATGTACTGTTGTCCCAAGCATATTACAACAAACGGTGTATTTCTATCGCTGCTCGTTTAGTTTGTATTGCCGTTTCAAATATACCGGTCATTTTTGAAACACCCTGTATAAACGTTCTGTGTGTTGCACTCAAGTGGAATCAGTCTCTCCTCCTCTTGAGTACAACACCTGAACCATTAAAACCACTCTCTCAACTTTTCCATAGTTTTTACCAACCCAGTCTTGAAACTTTTTGGATTAACAAGCTAATTACAGTTAGGTAGTAGGAACGCTGATATATGCTTCATTTCATTGTTGGAGTAGTCAACAGAAACGAGGAAGCGCTATTTCGGCGCACAGGACCCGGGAATCACGTAAACAGGCGAGGCTAAAATGCTACCGGGCGGTGAAAATTAAATAAGATATTTGTTGCCCTGTTTTTAAGACGAACAGCCTGGACCCTTGGTGAACTATGCTGTGTGCTTCCTGGAGTACATTACAATGGTATGCCATACCACTGCACTACACGAAACGTTTTTGGAATCGAATCAAATCTAGGTCTAGATCAAACTTCTGATTTTATTTTTCCGGTAGGTCTCTGTGAAAAAATTTTAGAAATTCATGAGTCACTTGTAAGCTATAATATTAGTACTGCAAAAGAGAAGGTGTATTACGAGTAAAAACGCTTCACAACACACACACACACACACACACACACACAAAGAGGGAGAGAGAGAGAGAGAAGAGGGTGAAGGGGGGCGGTGGGAGGGGGGGGGGGAGAAGACAGAAGAGAAGGCATGGAAGATTTAAAAGCTGCCTAAACAGTGAGCAAAAACAATGACCTATATCACTTTAAATAAAGCACATAAAACATCGAGCACTAGCAGATAAAACATGTGTGATGTTTTATTATCTGGGAATTCTATGAATATTTTTCACAACCTTGTTGTAAGCAGAAGTAACTCTTGTGCAAACTGCGCCGCATAGCGATATGTTCTCTTCCTCCCGCGTTGTAAGATATGCAGTTACAATTATTCATTGTGATAATTGTTTGTGTCCTTTCAGAAGTTAGCAATATTTCAGTATCTCTGATGTTAAACGTACTGTTACCTAACGAACGGTACAAATTGTTCATTCGAGGATTACCGTACAAGAAAACGTGTAACTGGTTTTCACGTTTGAACTGGTTTGAAATCATTTGTTGTGTACTGGAAAACAGAGCGTAGACGATATATAGAAACGAAAAAGTGATTTAAAACACGGATACGTTTGCGCCTCCAAACGTTCAATAATAAAAATAATAATAATAATTAGCAGCGAAGTGATAATAATCAAATGCTATAGAAATCTGCAGTTTTTGTAAGAGCTTTACACCTGGAAGATATTTATTTTGGAAACAGGCGGTTTGAGGAGAACATAAGTTAATGCTGAAACGTCATCATGCAGTACATTGAAATACATCAGTTATCATATTTTTACACGGCGTGAGGAAAGGAAAAATAATTGTAGGATATCTAATGAAATCCTCAAAATATTTGTTATCAGTAAATTTCGTTTTCCATCTGCATCTTTTTTTAATTATTATATCTTCATCACTAGGTGAACAGAATTTTTTTTTAGTGTGCCTGTTTCATTGTCCACTATTTTGTGGGCTGGAGTTATTCAAATTATACACAAACAATATAAATTCCCTATCTGACAACATGTAAGCTTTGACATCCAAGTGGGTCATCTAATTTGTAATCTATTATGAAAAGGGACCTGTGAATACTAACAGAACACACTGGCTCGCAGACGTCCTTAAAGAAAGTTTTATGAAATTTCGTATTTAGATCAGAAGTACTGATAGATTTCCACTTTGAGTGGGGACATGACATACACCTGGGTAGCTCAGATGGTACGTGAATCGCACGAAAAAAGCAGGCCAGCTATTTCACTCTCAGCCTCACACGCACAACCGACCAGATAAGTTCCCAACAAAATTCACTCTACTGTAGAAAAATCCATTCTGGCTGCATATGTTTTGCGTATTTCGTGTCGGTATACGAGACTGTCACGGTTGGGTCCCGTCTAAAATATTGGCATTGAAAATTATTATAAAATTTTATTGTTAGTGAGTAAGCTTAAAATGTTGACAATAATTTTTACTGCAAACAATAATGGAATGCGACTTCAGAAAAAAAGGGGAATGCAATAGTGCAATAGACATAAATATGTGTAACTGCAACAAAATAACTGAAATCTGGCGAATGAAACCAAATGAATCAAGAAAGTGCGGGAAAAAAACACTGCTGTAAACCACAGTTTAAGTAAATGAACAATTTCTTTTTCCGGAGTTCTCATGATGTCATGAACAAAATAATCTCCTTCCCAACCACCATCTCTGCCCCAAGTGAAAGTGCGTAGTTCTGTTCAGACAATCATTGCATTCAGTTAAAAATGTCTGATAGATGAAGTGATTAATAAATACACAACGTGCACCATAATAAGCAACAATACTACTGCGCAGAACCACAAGAGAACGTTGGAAGATTTGAATAAGAAATGTATTCTGCCTTCAGAGGCTTAGGCCCAAAGCTACTTCGAGAAAAATAAATGCTTCATTCTACGAAATTATGACTGCAGTGTTTTTTTTCTTTTCTTCGCTGCTACGTTTATATACAACAGCGGAGTTAGCAATCCATCACCGACGAAATAATGTCGGAGGCATTAATACTTTTTAATTAGGAGAGTAAGGTATGAAAGATTCAGTGTGAAAAAAAAAAAAAACCACGGAAGCGTACTTTTCAAAGCAGTCAGTACCCATAAGTTAATGATAGGCACTTCACTATGGAATGTTCGCGACTGTGGCTTCTCTGTTAGATATATTTTACTAGTAATACGTCCCTTTTATCACAACATTGTATTTTACTGTCAATATTCAATTCGTCTCGGGGCTAAAAAGCCATTATCAAAAAGTACAGTGACGTCTTAGAGTGTTACATCCGCTCTTGTCTAAGTTAATTATTTTTTTTCCACCAGTCAAATTCACGATAAATGCTATGAGTGGAACGTATCAACAGAACAAACATATATCGCTTGTATACAACTAAAAAAATGAATGAAAAGAATAATGTCTATGTGGCTACATCCTGGCGATTTACTTTTTTTTCTTTAAAAATAACTAACTCCACTCAAGAATTTCTCTATGGTACAGAAGGACTTGCCATGGAGAAAAATGGTTAGTTTGAAAACGCTTCTGCTATTTTTCGGACATTTTATTTCCATAGGTGGATCCTTAAAGAGTTTTATATTATAGTTCACTCCTTTCTGCGCCAAAGTTAGATTCATTAAAGGGTAATGCTGACCATTTTTCCTACTAGTATTGCACTTGCGTGTATCTCTGTTAATCTCAAACCTAGATGGATTGTGGATAACAAGTCTCATAATTGAGTAGAGGTGCTGTGAAGCTTTGGGTAATATTCCCAGCTGCTTAATGAGATACCTACATATTTTAACGTACTGACTTCCGATACCCCGAGAGGTGGCAATTATTATTATGACAAAAGTAGCCGTACATAAACGTTTGAGCAGGTCTACTATATGGAATAACCAGTTTAAGTTTTCGTCGATATGGACACCCAAGAACTTTTTATTTTCAAACCTGCTTATTATTTCTTGTTGGTGCATTAGATTAATATGATATAGGATATTTTTGATGGTCCTATAAAACTGGATGCACTACTTTTTTTAAAGTTGCTAGCCCATTTGTGTAAAGCCATTCAGCAACTTTCACAAAGACATCACTGCTATTTTCTCCGTTCATACTTCTTTGCTTGGCTTCACAATGATTGTATCATTTGCAAATAAGAGTAATTCTGATTCTTGATTCAAATAAAATAGCAGATCATTATAATAAAGCAGGAACAACAGTGGGCCAATGATTGAATCCTGTGGGACTCCGTTTTGTAATTTCTCCCTTCGCTTATGATGTGACGTCCCTAGTGGTATCACTTTTTGCATTGCGTTTCTAAAATAAGCGCAAAAGTAGGCCTTTTCACCAATGCAGAAGCCAATATTTTGTGCCTAAATGAATGTGGTAAACAAAAACAGATGAAACGCTCAAAAAGGTGAATGTAGTATCTTACAACGTAGCCCCGAAAAGTGTTCGGCTTAAAACAGAAAAAATATGTATTGCGAATGTAGTAGTGAAAATACCCTGACCCAGTACCCATATAGCTAGAGAAAATCATAATTTTATTACTATATCTTCTGTCACTCTGTAGCCAGTAGTAATAATTAGTGCCTTTATGTGTACGACGTCGGCCTCTGTGAAATGTGCTCGCAAATGTCGGGAATAGGACATTCCTTATTGCACAGGAAAACTCTTGCTAGCTCCATCATGGCATGTATTTAAAGAAAGGGCCACATAAAATCGTGAGTGGAACCAAAAACTGTTAAAAGCTCAGAGTGCGAGTCAAAAAATTGTCTTTAACTTAACACCAGGAGAATAGCGCCCAAAACTGTATTATATGGATCTAGATACGTGTAGATTACGGAAATACAGTGTTGTTGGGGGTTTTCGGTACGAAGATTAGTTTGTTGGAGCTCTCCATGGAGCTATATCATGTGCAAACCTCTTCATCATAAGTAATGCAATCTATAGCCATTTGAGAAAAGATATGGCAATTTTAAAATCCACAACAGCAAGTGTAACCACATTTTTAGTGATAAATTAACAATATTTTCTTAAATAATATCAATTTACAACTCACATATTCATATTAACACAACTGTTTGTGTCTCAAAGAGGTGCGACAGTACAAATGCGTTTGTAAACTTCAGTAACCAGAAATTAGGAAGTTTACCTTTTTTTTGCTAGTAGTGAAGAATCAGTGTGGTTTTTTTTAAGTGTTAATTTCTACGTTTATATATTTATCAGAGATATCAGTTTGTTTTTGTAATTGTTAAAACTCAGTAGTTTAACTGACAAAGGCTAGAAGGTGTAATACAATAATTGATGGCTAAATCCACACTGAAGGCGAAATAAAAAAAGCTTCCATCTGATTCTGCTTACCTTCACCTCCCTCTTCAGTTTTTACTACCAATATTTTATACTTCATTTGCCAACTTCCTATTCCTTGATTCTTCTTTTAGTTCTTTTGTGGCATAAATTTAGTTTCTCCACAATTCGATGTGGTACTTTTCCGTTTGTTTTCCCAGTCACCCACCTAATCTTCAGCATTCTTCTGTAGCACCATATTTCAAAAGCTTCTAGTCCTCTGGTGTATACTGCTTATATTACAAGTTTCACTTCCGTTTAATATAACCTCTACTTCCGCAACAGTCACTTTTTTGCTGCTCAAATAGCAGAAAGCATTTAGCACTTTTGGTTTCTCTTTTCGTAATCCACTTCCCTCAGCATCCCCTGATTTAATTAGACTATATTCGGTTGCCATTATTTTGAATACAATAATACGAAAAATAGTTGTCACTGTGCACCGAGGATGCTTCCAAAACACAAGAAGGGAAATGTGACTGGTAATTAAGCACCTGTTTATTTATATAAATAAATATACATAAGTTTCTTTAGTATGTGACAATCTCTTAAAATATTTTTGGCATACATTCTGTCCCTCTCTCCTAACAACGACCAGTATTTCACGGTCAATAAAATTAAAGAAATTTGGTAATGGTAGTCTTATTATTCCACAGAAAGACAATAAATTGAACACAAAGGAATAATGAATATTAACGGTTTCAATTACAATTTTTTGTGTTTTACTACGTCACACGATGCATTTCGGGCCCCGTAGATCTATCATGAGCTGCAAATCGTTTTAATACAATATTTACTTCACCTGTTGAGTGAAGTGATGAGAAATGTATGTTCTTGTTGGGAGAAGGTTAGATGTTTAAAAATCCGCTGATTAAATAACAAAAAATATGATGAGAAACAGGGAAAACTTACCGAAAAACCGAGAAAGAACATGTTCCATGTTTTCGATGTCAGCAGACGTTGATTTAACTGCACTTCACGTCACTCAATGTGCACACTTATTTGTATATTTCAAAACACTTCACAGATGACGTTTAATATGACATAACCAAAGATGAAGTTTGTTATGCAGCGTACGATATCAGAGCTTTAAACGATTTGTTATATGTAAGGAAATAAATTTAAAACAAGTCTTTAAAATAATTGTGGTTAGCGGAATCTCTGTTCATTTAACATGGATTAAGTCTTTGTGATTTTATGGAGATATATTTCCAGCTGCTCAAGTAGATTTATGGTCGTACTACTGGCTTCCTTGTGTATTACTGCCAGCTCGTTTTCTATGCTTTGATGAATCGCTTAGTTTGCAACATATGCTGTTGTGCGTGGTATGACTCAACAAACACGAACAAATTAGAACTGAAGGCGTTGCTATTCACCCACTCGCCAGCTAAATTAACCTACAGCCTGAGAATGGTCGCTGCAACACGAATTTTAGTATTTTATAATATGACGCGGAAGTACCCATCTAACGATTTTAGTGAGAGCTTTTTATTTAGCCGCAGAGGCAAACTTTGTACTCTAAGAAGACGCAAAGAATCTTCGGTGATGATCTTGTTCTTTTACGAGAGGCCATTCGCACAGCCAGCGAGCTGAAAAGTGGTGTCATTACGGCACGAAACGGTCTGACGGTTAAGGAGAGCAGGCGCTGGAGCCCGGAGTTCGATCTGGTGCTTCGCCGTTTGTGCTATAAAACACACGGCCCGACGCAGCGTGCCGCGGCGCGGTTCATTTAGGGCGAAACAAGTGAGCCTAGGGGAGGGGGCAGCAGTCCACAAATCCCGCGTCGTGAATGTGTGCTGAAAACAGCCCCCTCCTCCCCCACTCCCGCCCCTGGCCAGTACTCCACGGGGCCTGATCGATTCGGCCTGTGCTGTATACGCACTGCCTCTTGTAGCGACTCCCCCTGTACCCGCTGCGCGTCAGTCACTCACCCCTTCCAACGCTCGCGCCCTCTCCTCTTCCCCCACCCCCTTCCCCAAAGCTAGAGCACCGTCGCATCTCGCCGGCTCCCGTCGCACATACTGTGTGTGTGTGTGTGTGTGAGAGAGAGAGAGTGTGTGTGTGTGTGGCTGCGCGCGCACGGGCTTACGCTCACACATGCACGCATACTTGTATCACACGCACACACCCACGCACACGTACGTGAAGTTCCGTTCTGTCCCGTCCCGTCCTCAGCGCCTTACCGAGACACAAAAAGAAATCCTCCACAGTGGCGTGCTCACCCCACCAGCGACGGCCACGAGTCTCGTAATCCAAAATTTTCCTTCGAACGAGCGTAGCACGGACTGATACATGTATACACACAACTGCATAGCAGCGCCTTAGTCGGATCTCGTGCGAAACTCACCCAGGGCGCCGCAAATATCCATTTACTCCTCCGCTGGACGCCCGGCGTTGCTCTCTCCGCCGTGTTGTTTTCCTTCCTTATCCCGGTAGCACTCCACGCCTCACTGAACACACAAACGGAACCAACGCGCTGGTCCGAGGATCACTTTTGTCACAATTCGAGGACGCGCGCACGACGCACTAGCGGGAGCGATCCCACTCGCAGCGAGCTCTGGCACTGACTGGCTGTCAGGACGGAGCAGATCGACCAGGCCGCGCGCGCTGGTTGGTCGCGGCCGCACGCCGGGGCAAGATGGCGGCCGATCGCAGCGCCAGCAGCGGCGCCGCCAGGCGTCGGCGCTCATGGTCGCTAGAACTGCCACCCCTGGCGGTCAGTGCCGCGGGACGACTCGGGAGGGCTCGTGACGCCCACTTCGACGTTCTAGTAGTCCCAGGATCGTCAGGTGTTAAAAGACAGGCGAACACTGAAACTAGGCGTCGTATATGTCATCTTTCCTTACAGTGAATATGTTTTTAATACATGTTAAAAATATATGTATGCAAGCGAATGCTCTATGTAGTAGACTGAAAAGACAGCCAGTCCACAGTGACGGGTAACCGAAAGGCACGCGTTTACACACGCCGGCTGGCGTTAGGTCTGAAATAGGATACGTAATGAATGCTATAAAGAAAAGTACGTAGCTGCTGGAATACTTAACTTTAATCCATCATTTGTATACAGCATTCTTGATGATACAAGTGAGACTCTCTCTAGAATTGGTTAATGGCGCCTTGCTAGGTCGTAGCCATGGACTTAGCTGAAGGCTATTCTGTCTCTCGGCAAATGAGAGAAAGGCTTCGTACGTGTAGTCGCTAGCAAAGTCGGCTGTACAACTGGGGCGAGTGCCAGGACGTCTCTCTAGACCTGCCGTGTGGTGGCGCTCGGTGTGCAATTACTGACAGTGGCGACACGCGGGTCCGACATGTACTAATGGACCGCGGCCGATTTAAAGCTACCACCTAGCAAGTGTGGTGTCTGGCGGTGACACCACACTTTATTTCCCAACATAGTTTTGGAAAGAGTGGTTCGGTGGAGGGATGGAGGATGGTAAGAAAGATGAAAATAGTTTGCTACGCAACACATATATCTATTGGACAGTGGAAAAAACACTTTTGAGAACTTCTGGCAGAAACAGGAAGAGACCAGGTGATAGAAGTCTGCGACATAAACGGTACCTTAGGTCATACAGGTAAATTAGAGGACTAACTGAAAGAGATGATAAAAAAGGTAAGAATCGTTCAGTTATGTTACGGGAGGGGGGGGGGGGAGAGGAGAGGAAATACGAAGAGAGTGGTGAGCATCAAACGTATCTGCTGTCTATGAAAAAGAAACAGGAAGGACCCAAGGAATTACAGGCGGATTAGTGTCATGCCGTCTATCAGAAGACTTCTAACCGTTATATTGAAAGGCAAGTTGGAGAATGAGACTGAGGAAGAGATGCGAGAATACTAGGCAGCTTTACTGTTGAACTATATTGTATGGATCATGTTTTTAGCCTTAGACAAATACGTGAGAAGGAGTATTCTAAAGGTCAGCAAGTACACATAATATTTGTGGCTTTAGAAAAAGCATTTGCTTCTGTAGTTATCAACGCACTATGGGAAGCGATGGAATGTATAGGTTCAGAAGCGCAGCAGACACACCTTATTGGGAGAGTATGCCAGTAATCATATGCAATAGTTAAAGTAGGGATAAAGTTGAATAAACCATTCCAAACTTCGAAAAGACTTATAGGTAGACAGGGTTGCAATATGTCACCGACCCTGTTTAAAACATACAGGGTGTCTCTTCTAAGAGTTGTGAGGTGCATTTTCTCTGGCGTTTCTGAAGATATTTGCAATTTATTTTTTGCAGTGTGTAACAGGAGTCAGCCCAGAGCAAATATTTCTCATCACGTCTTTCGTGCGTCGTCCAGCATCGACGGAAAGCATCAATTTGTTTCCGAATACGAACAGAATGACCTTTAAAATGGATCTTAAGTGCCCATCGATAGAGCAGTCCCGAATTAGTCTAGTGCGATATTCGTCTTATCGATACGTAAAAACAAAGCACGGAGAATAGTGGGTACTGCAGCAGCGACTGAGTAGCGCCGCACACTTGCCATTAGCCGTCAGCGCTAGCCAGGGCAGAGCTGTCATTGCTAGTTTACTGGCTATTCTTCGAGTTTTACCATCCCTGTTATTGCATATCGATAAAAAGAGTATGCACTAGACTAATTTCGACCGCTCTATCGAATGGACAAGTAAAATTCCGCTTAAAAAATCATTTTGTCCGTCGGCGCTGGGCGTCACATGAAAGACGAGATGGGCCGTATTTGTTTGGGCTGACTACAACTACAGATTCCATAAATAAATTGCAGATATCTGCCGAAACTCCGGTCTTAGGAAAGACACCCTGTATATCCAACATACATGGTGATTATAATTAAACTTTGATGCCGCTGTAGAAATAACACCACTGGTCAGAATGACCTTCAAATTAGAACGAAATATTATCGGAGAGGGAGGAAAACGTATGAAAGAAGAAACACAAATAGTTACAAAATGTAGTAATAGATGGCGCTGGAAGTGTCATAATTTAATAGTGGTCGACTACAAATGACAATGAATCATACAACAGTGCCTACGGTGAATGTTTGACGTTAAAGACGTTAAACAAATTGTACTGCTCAGTGTGCATGGGTGTACAGGTGTGATACTGTTAGTTACGTAAGCCCATCCACCACGGCAAGGTCGTATCACATCGGATGAGAACAATCGGCTTTTAATTGTCCTGAGGCCAAAAACCGCATAAAAAGCATCGTCACATCAGTTTTTAACTGTCCTGAGGCCTAAAACCGCATAAAAAGCATGAATCAAAATCAAATCGGATTATTAATTTCCGTCTGACTGATGCAAAACATGTTCAATGTTCTGTACACCGTTTTCTGCAAAAAGTTGAAATCGAGGAACAGCATGTTGGACAACTGATCTAAATGTTTCCAAGGTCACGTTCAGAAGGTGTAGCGCAATGCGTACCTTCAATGCAGCTAAGTTTGCAATCGGAACACTGGACACATCTTTCAGATAGCCCCACAGCCAGAAGCCAAACGGATTAATATCACATGATCGAGACTACCACGATGTAGGGAAATGGCGGCTGATAATTTTAGCGTTTCCGAAATGGCGCTTCAGCGCCAGCTTGACTGGATTTGCAATGTGCGGAGGTGCGCCATCTTTCATAAAAGTTATCCCATCCACACATCCATGCTGTTGGAGTGCTGGAATGACGTGGCTGCGCAAAAGATACTCACAGCCCTTACCAGTAACGGTGCAGGTAACAGGACGGGGAGCACCTGTCTCTTCGAAAAAATATGCCCCTATGATAAATGATGCTGTAAACCCTCACCAAACAGTGACCTCTTCAGGATGAAGTGGTAGTGGCTGATTTGCGTGTGGATTTTCCGTTGCCCATATTCGACAATTCTGTATACTGATATATCGTGTTAGATGGAGGTAGGCTTCTTCTGTCCACAAAATCTTCCACGGCCATTCATTGTCCACTTCCATGCGGGCAAGAAATTCCAAAGCAAACGTCCCTCTTGCCGGCAGGGCAAAAGGAAGCAACTTGTGCACATGGGTAATTCTGAATGGATAGCAAAGAAGGATGTTCTCTACATGTACATCCATACTCCGCAAGCCACCTGACAGTGTGTGGCGGAGGGTACCTTGAGTACCTCTATCTGTTCTCCCTTCTGTTCCAGTCTCGTATTGTTCGTGGAAAGAAGGATTGTCGGTATGCCTCTGTGTGGGCTCTAATCTCTCTGATTTTATCCTCACGGTCTCTTCGCGAGATATACGTAGGAGGGAGCAACATACTGCTTGACTCCTCGGTGAAGGTATGTTCTCGAAACTTCAACAAAAGCCCGTACCGAGCTACTGAGCGTCTCCCCTGCAGAGTCTTCCACTGGAGTTTGTCTATCATCTCCGTAACGCTTTCGCGATTACTAAATCATCCTGTAACGAAGCGCGCTGCTCTCCGTTGGATCCTCTCTATCTCTTCTATCAACCCTATCTGCTACGGATCCCACACTGGTGAGCAGTATTCAAGCAGTGGGCGAACAAGCGTACTGTAACCTACTTCCTTTGTTTCCTGATTGCATTTCCTTGGGATTCTTCCAATGAATCTCAGTCTGGCATCTGCTTTACCGACAATCAACTTTATATGATCATTCCATTTTAAATCACTCCTAATGCGTACTCCCAGATAATTTATGAATTTAACTGCTTCCAGTTACTGACCTGCTATATTGTAGCTAAATGATAAGGGATCTTTCTTTCTATGTATTCGCTGCACATTACACTTGTCTACATTGAGATTCAATTGCCGTTCCCTGCACCATGCGTCAATTCGCTGCAGATCCTCCTGCATTTCAGTACAATTTTTCATTGTTACAACCTCTCGATACACCACAGCATCATCTGCAAAAAGGCTCAGTGAACTTCCGATGTCATCCACAAGGGCATTTATGTATATTGTGAATAGCAACGGTCCTACGACACTCCCCTGCGGCACACCTGAAATCACTCTTACTTCGGAAGGCTTCTCTCCATTGAGAATGACATGCTGCGTTCTGTTATCTAGGAACTCGTTTCGTAGGATTTTAACCACCGTGCTGACGGGTATGTCGAATGTTCGGGCAGTTCTCCGTGCACTGCACGTTTGCACACCACCACTCGTCTCCTCCCGCATTTCTGTGGCCACTGCTTCCACTGACGTCGAATCAATTCGTTTCCTCCCTCTAGCAGGTTGCACATCAAAAGAACCCGTGTTTTCGAATTTCCGAATAATTTTCTGTAGACCCACGGCAGTCATCGGACCAACGCCTTTTTTCAAACCCTTCAGTGTCCGGAACTTCTGCGGAGCGACTTCTACGCAATCATCATTCTTGAAATACAACTCTACAAGCAGAGCGCGATCCTGCATTGAGACAGTCACGGCGAACGTCGCAGACGCGTAAGAAGGAAAAGCCGTGTACCAGGCGTATTTATACTTACTTCAATGGGTCGTGCGCATGACAGGTGCTTATTCCGACACATACAGTGCCATCTATTGATCAATTTTCACACTATTTTTTTTTTTACTTCTGCCATACGTTTTCCCCGTTCTCCGATAACATTCCGTCGCAATTTGACGTCATTCTGACCAGTGGTGTTATTTCTACAGCGTTTTGAAAGTTTAACTTTAATTATAATCACCCTGTATACTGGAATGATGGAATCAGTCATGTAGTGGTATGGGAATTCCTTTGCAATGTGGAAGTCTAGTCGCTATTGTTTGCCGCTCTTCAAGTATTGACGACAAAAATGGTTCAAATGGCTCTGAGCACTATGGGACTTAACATCTGAGGTCATCAGTCCCCCAGAACTCAGAACTACTTAAGCCTAACTAACCTAAGGACATCACACACATCCATGCCCGAGGCAGGATTCGAAGCTGCGATCCTAGGGGTCGCGCCTAGAACCGCTCGGAAACTCCGGCCGACTATTGACAGCACAAAGCAGGGAAGTTGTGAAGTTTATGATAGAGGAAGTTCATGGAACCGATTGAACGAGGTGGTGTTGGCATAAATATGAGTAAAATAGAATATCTAGTAGCGCGAGGAGATGGAAGGGATATAGTACTGCTGCAAGTAACTTGGTTTAAAAATGGTTCAATTGGCTCTGAGCACTATGGGACTTAACATCTGAGGTGATCAGTCCCTAGAACTTAGAACTACTTAAACCTAACTAACCTAAGGACTTCACACACATCCATGCCCGAGGCACGATTCGAACCTGCGGCCGTAGCAGCAGCGCGGTTCCGGACTGAAGCGCCTAGAACCGCTCGGCCACCGAGCCGGCGAGTTTAAATAGAATCGGTTATGCATGCGTCGGGAAGTTGTGAACCAAATGTGGAAGGTAGGATTCAGAAGGCAAGAGGAGCAGATGAGAAGCTAAATAGAGTTCTGTGGAGCAGGACAATATCAAAAGAAATAAAGAAGAGGCTTCTGCATATTGTAGTTGAAAGTATGCTAACGTTTTGTGGAGAAGGGTGGACTGTGGGGGAGCAGTAGAAGAGACAGATGAAATAAGGGTGGCAGCCAGGTTATCTGGAACGGAGAAGAAACGATTAAATTAGGGAGATAATAGATGCCGGCCGTTGCGACCGAGCGGTTCTAGGCGCTTCAGTCCGGAACCGCGCTGCTGCTACGGTCGCAGGTTCGAATCCTGCCTCGGCCATGGATGTGTGTGATGTCTTTAGGTTAGTTAGGTTTAAGTAGTTCTAAGTGTAGGGGACATCTGAGGATGTTAAGTCCCATAGTGCTTAGAGCCATTTGAACCATTTTTGAGATAATATATATAGTACAACCAGTCGCACAAAGAATTGAGAAAAGACCTCTTCAATGGAAAGACCACATATGGCAAATGGAGCAAGGTCAATGGCTAAAAGCAGGCCTGAAATGGGCGTCGTGGGGAAGGAGGAAGCCGAGAGTAACGTGAAGGGCGGGAGAAATTGGAATGGCGAGCAAGAGGGGATTGAAAGAAAGAGGAGGACTGCAATTATCGCGAATTATGGCGAATGGGAATACATGACAACTGCTGCAGATTTCTTCAACACTTCTGCGTTCGAATACAGTAAATTTTCTCGAGACAGGAAACCTTCTGTCCACAAATCAGCAATGATTTTGAAAGCATCAATCGTGCGAAACTCAGTTTGCACTTGTCTCACGTGGTGTGCTACAAACCATGGATGGAGGACGACAGGCAGCTTACATATTCCTAGATTTCCGGAAAGCATTTGACGCGTAGCTCCACTGAAGATTATCAACGAAGGTCCGAGCATACGGCTAAAAGTTCCCGGATATTTGTGTGGCTCGAAGACTTTTCATGTAGCTAACAGAACCCAGTACACGGTCGTCGACGGCGAGTGTTCATCTGAGACAAGGATACCGTGAGGAGCGCTCCAGGGAAGCGTGAAGGTACCGCTATTATCCTCTATTAACATAAATGACTTGACGGAAAAGCAGAGCAGCTTTTTACTGACGACGTTGTGCTGCATGGGAAGGTGTAGTCGTTGAGTGACTGTAGGAATATACAAAATGACCTACACAAATTGCCTAGATGGTGTGATGAATGGCAGCTACCTCTGTTGTTGTTGACTTCAGTACAGAGGCTTCTTTCACGCAGCTCTCCATGCTACTCTATTCTGTGCAAGCCTCTTCGTCTCCGAATAACTACTGCAACCTACATCCTTCTGAATCTGCTTAGTGTATTCATTTCTTGGTTACCCTCCATACTTCCTTCCAAATTGGTGATCCCTTGATGTCTCAGAACATGTCCTACCAACTGATCCCTTCATCTAATCAAGTTGTGCCACAAAATCCTATTCTACCCAGTTCTATTCAGTACCTCCTCATTAGTTACGTGATCTACCCACTCAATCTTCAGCATTCTTCTATAGCATCACATTCCGAAAGCTTCTATTCTCTGCTTGTCTAAACTATAGATCGTCCACGTTTCACTTCCATACATGGCTACACTCGATACAAATATTTTCAGAAACGAGTTCCTGACATTTAAATCTATACTCGATGTTATCAAATTTCTCTTCTTCAGAAACGCTTTCCTTGCCATTGGCAGTCTACATTTGATATCCTCTCTACTTCGACCATCGTCAGTTATCTTGCTCCCCAAATAGCAAAACTCCTTTACTACTTCCTACAATATATGTTTTAAATAATAAATCACCCACCCCACCAGAGCTGAATCCATAACACACATTTTATAGAACGTACGATAAAATTACGGGAATCGTCTGAAAATCGAAGAAAACTGTTTTTATACAAAATTAAGTCCAATAAATGTGATAACACCACGAGTGTGAAAGCAGGACAGAGTAGCGCCGCGGGGAGTGCAAAAAATGCACTGTATAGCCGGCACGGCCGGGCGGGACTGGCGCTCGGCCACAGCGGACGACGCAACAATCACGGCGCCGTCGTGAAAGGGTTAAATATCTAGACGTAACGTTGCAAAGCAATATGAAATGGAATGAGCACGCCGAGTTGGCTGTATAGAATGCGAATGTTTGGCTTTTTTTTTTAATGGGAGAATTTTAGGAAAGTGTAGCTCATTCATAAAGCAGACGCCATGTAAAACGCTAGTGCGATCCATTCTTGGCGCCCCAACAAGTCGGATTAAACGAACACATCGAAGTAATTTGGAGGCGGGCTGCTACATTTGCTATAATCAACAAACAAGCATTACGGAGATACTTTGTGAGCTCAAATGGGAATCCCTAGAGGGACACTACTGGGCAAGAATGAGATTTTCACTCTGCAGTGGAGTGTGCGCAGATTAAAACTGTGTGACGGACCGAGATTCGAACTCGGGACCTTTCGCGGGCAAGTGCTCTACCAACTGAGCTACCCAAGCACGACCCACGCTCCGTCCTCACAGCTTGGGTAGCGCAGTTGGTAGAGCACTTGCCCGCGAAAGGCAAAGGTCCCGAGTTCGAGTCTCGGTCCGGCACACAGTTTTAATCTGCCGGGAAGTTTCACTACTGGGCAAACTAGGAGAACCAGTATTTAAGGCCTACTGCAGAACGATTCGACTGGCGCCATGCTACATTTTGTGTAAGGACAATGTATATAAAGTGCGAGAAAATAGGGCTCGTACGGTTTCTTGTAGACAGTCATCTTCCCTCGCTCTATTTGCGAGTGGAAAAACAGAGAAAATGACTGGTAGTGGTACAACCTGCTCTCCACCACGTAGAGTAAGGTGGTTAATCCGCCACCGTAGCTGAGCGGACAGCGGACCGCCTTGTGCCTGGTGGCCCGGGCTCGATTCCAGGCTGGGCTGGAGATTTTCTCAAACGACGTGCACCAGGCGATCGGGTCTACCCTCCTGGAGGCCCTCGCCACACGACATTCCTTTTCAGTAAGGTGTCCGCCCCGATAGCTAAGTGGTCATCGTGACGGATTACCGTCCTACGGGCCCGGGTTCGATTTCCGGCTGGGTCGGAGATTTTCTCCGCTCAGGGACTGGGTGTTGTGTTGTCTTCATCATTTCATCACCATCCGGCGCGCAGGTCGCCCAGTGTGGCGTCGAATGTAATAAGACCTGCACCAAGGCGGCCGGACCTGCCCAGCAAGGGGCCTCCCGGCCAATGACGCCGAACGATCATTTCATTTCCATTTCAGTAAGGTGGTTTGTGGAGTACATATGTACACTACTGGCCATTAAAATTGCTACACAAATAAGAAATGCAGATGATAAACGGGTATTCATTGGACAAATATATTATACTGGAACTGACATGTGATTACATTTTTACGCAATTGGGATGCATAGATCCTGAGAAATCAGTACTCAGAACAACCACCTCTGGCCGTAATAACGGCCTTGATACGCCTGGGCATTGAGTGAAACAGAGCTTGGATGGCGTGTACAGGTACAGCTGCCCATGCGGCTTCAACACGATACCACAGTTCATCAAGAGTAGTGACTGGAGTATTGTGACGAGCCAGTTGCTCGGCCACCATTGACCAGACGTTTCCAATTGGTGAGAGATCTGGAGAACGTGCTGGCCAGGGCAGCAGTCGAACATTTTCTGTGTCCAGCAAGGCCCGTAAAGCACCTGCAACATGCGGTCGTGCATTATCCTGCTGAAATGTAGGGTTTCGCAGGGATCGAATGAAGGGTAGAGCCACGGGTCGTAACACATCTGAAATGTAACGTCCACTGTTCAAAGTGCCGTCTATGCGAACTTGAGGTGACCGAGACGTGTAACCAATGGCACCCCATACCATCACGCCGGGTGATACGCCAGTATGGCGATGACGAATACACGCTTCCAATGTGCGTTCACCACGATGTGGCCAAACACGGATGCGACCATCATGATGCTGTAAACAGAACCTGGATTCATCCGAAAAAATGACGTTTTGCCATTCGTGCACCCAGGTTCGGCGTCGAGTACACCATCGCAGGCGCTCCCGTCTGTGATGCAGCGTCAAGGGTAACCGCAGCCATGGTCTCCGAGCTGATAGTCCATACTGCTGCAAATGTCGTCGAACTGTTCGTGCAGATGGTTGTTGTCTTGCAAACGTCCCCATCTGTTGACTCAGGGATCGAGACGTGGCTGCACGCTCCGTTATAACCGAGCGGATAAAATGCCTGTCATCTCGACTGCTAGTGATACGAGGCCGTTGCGATCCAGCACGGCGTTCCGTATTACCCTCCTGAACCCACCGATTCCACGTTCTGCTAACAGTCATTGGATCTCGACCAACGCGAGCAGCAATGTTGCGATACGATAAACTGCAATTGCGATAGGCTACAATCGGACCTTTATCAAAGTCGGAAACGTGATGGTACGCATTTCTCCTCCTTACACGAGGCATCACAACAACGTTTCACCAGGCAACGCCGGTCAACTGTTGTTTGTGTATGAGAAAACGGTTGGAAACTTTCTTCATGTGAGCACGTTGTAGGTGTCGCCACCGACGCCAACCTTGTGTGAATGCTCTGAAAAGCTAATCATTTGCATAACACAGCATCTTCTTCCTGTCGGTTAAATTTCGCGTCTGTAGCACGTCGTCTTCGTGGTGTAGCAATTTTAATGGCCAGTAGTGTAGATGTAGAACCCGTCTAACGTAAAAGTGAGTAAAGAGCGTATAACTATTAACACCTGGTCAACAGGTACTAAAGATCCAACACTATAAAACCGTGGCCGGCCGAAGTGGCCGAGCGGTTGTAGGTACTACAGTCTGGAACCGCGCGACCGCTACGGTCGCAGGTTCGAATCCTGCCGCGGGAATGGATGTGTGTGATGTCCTTAGGTTAGTTAGTTTTAAGTAGTTCTAAGTTCTAGGGGACTGATGACCTCAGACGTTAAGTCCCAAAGTGCTCAGGGCCAGCCACTATAAAACCGCAACTCTCCCGAAAACCACCCATTCTTGGAAAATCCTGTTCCAAATTAAGAATAAAAGAAGACAAGCTCCTCAAAACTGAAACAAGCATCATTTCAGCAAGGGTAAACAAATACTGGGTCAAAAGAGTCTGGACAGCCCTTTCCAATGAAGCTGCCTAACGAGAAATTGACTCAGTCACCAGCAAAGTGAAGAAGATGAAGAAAGTATATTCTACCAAGAACCGACGGAATAGTCAATCCATGCAACCTATTATTTCTTTCACTCTTACGAATGAAGGAAACTGGGGTTTATATTTTTTGATTTCATTGACTTGGAAGCGTAAGTTTTTTAAATCACGAAGGGATCATATACCTTGTGCGACATAAATCTGAGCTTAATACGTTCACCCATTCCTGATAAAAATGGGTCTAAACAGTGTCAGACAGTCAATCGGATAGCAAACTGTCAAATAAAATCTTTTTTCTGTTGATAGAACAACTTTCGGATTTTTTCCTGTACTTGTACTGTGAAGTCTTCCTGCTTGGTTTAGACGAGTGCGTTGGCGGCAATCACAATATGTGACGCAAATGGCCGTATCCTTTCATTGCATTAACTCAGAAGCTAACATCTCTTACACCGTCAATCGTAGATGTTAGTATGTGACAAAAATTTGATGTTGATGCTTCGACTCGGTCCTGAGAAAAGGGGTTCTTAACAATCGGGCAGACGCACACACATACACATACACACACACACACACACACACACACACACACACACACACACACACACACTTACACACACAGATACCAAAGTGATTCTATAAGGGTTCAGTTTCGCCCGATTAAGTTACAGAACACTAAAAATTGAAAGTGGAACGACGGGAGTAATCGAATGTGGCCAGTAAATAATAATAATAATAACGAAAAGCGAAAATTGACGCGGGTGAGTGAAATCGGAAATTGCCAGGCTCACGGGAATGACATGGAAGGACTAGGCCGCTTAAACTAACATTTTTTAACCTTGAACAATAACAACAACATTTATTTTTATATATTTTCTTTGATAACAGACCCCCTTTGAAAAACAGGTAGAAAAATTGGAATAATTTGCTTTTACGGACGCTCAAAATGGTGAGTAAGGCAGCCGTTAAATTATAATAATAATAACATCAAATCAAAGAAAAAAGACCTTAACAATATTGACCTTTTTAAAAAAATTTAATTAAACAATTTTAAATTAAAGTAATTAAAATATTTCTAGATAAATTTCTTGAAGTGAATTCACGCAAAAGACATTAGGCGGCCACACAAAAGATAAATATTGACGAAGATGACATAGAGACTATCCAAACGTTTACACCAAAAGGATTTACAATAAAACTTTGAACAATAATACATTGTAACCCCCCCCCCCCCCCCCGCAAAGAATAAAAATGAGAATGTGAATGTGAGCCAAGAGTAACTTTCCCACAAAATATAACAACTTACAATTAAATGAATTTTTAAATATTGTAACCTCTGAACAAAATTGATTTTAATGTAACCTCTGAACAAAATTGGCTCCCATTTATAGTCTCTGTGCAAAGAATGCATTCACACTTAATATTCCCACAAAATTCTTTTCTCATTTAATGTCAAGTTCGGAACAGAAAAATTCCTAAACACCAAAATTAATAAAAAAGTTTTGTAACCTGATAAATTTTATGATGACAGCAGCGCTGCCCTTCGGCCCAGTATTCTGAATAAAAAAGCAAAAAATTCTTACCTCAATAAAAACCGCAATCATATCTGCTCTTAAGCTGAAATTTTTCGACACAGCTTCGTGCAATGCTGGCGTATATTTTTTTGATTATTGGAAGGAATGATCATGCATTTGAAATATTCTTTAAATTTAAATGAATGCTTTTCTTTAAAAGAGTTGCTTTATATTATAAAAATTATTATTGGGGCATTTCTTTGAACAAATTAAATTACAATTAACATACATTATTAAATATGCGCAAGGCTGCTTCTTTACCTTCTACAACAATACTCATCCTCCAGAGTCCTGACCAGAGTCGCGAGCAGAGCACACAGCCGACGCATGCCGACTCCCGCCGACTAGCACGGACTAGCACGGACTGACGACTACTGTCGACAGACAACTACTACTGTCGACTCGCGCGGTCAAGCGCAGACTAGCAACAGCTAACGATAAACTACTCTCTGGTCAGAGATTCTGTCATGCCTCGCCCATCGCCGGCAATGTATACGTCTTTCAACATTAAAGATAAAATTTCCTGTGCGAAGCGTGTTAATAAAAGGCTTCTTGGCCGACAGCAAATTTTCGTTTACAGGGCAAGTCAGATAAAACAAGATAGGCCTGTTCAGACTGAGCACGGACAAACAAGATGCGCGACTGCAAACGAACAGTAAGCCGCACTAGGAAATGCTCGAGAGGCGAGCACACGGTCGCAAGTAAGACAGGCCCACGTGGCGAGAAGCTGCCGACACCGAACACTCTCCCAGCAACTTAGCAAGTGAAACTTCCTGGCAGATTAAAACCGTGGGCCGGACCGAGACTCGAACTCGGGACCTTTGCCTTCCGCGGGCAACTGCTCTTCCGATTGAGCTACCCAAGCATGACTCACGCCCCGTCCTCACAGCATCAGGTCTGCCAGTACCTCGTCTCCTACCCACCAAAGTTTACAGTAGCTCTTCCGCGAAACTTACAGAACTAGCAATCGTGGACTGATGCTGTGAGCAGGGGTCGAGAGTCGTACTTGGGTAGCTCAGTCGGTAGAACACTTGCTCGCGAAAGGCAAAGATCCCGAGTTCGAGTCTCGATCCAAACCATAGTTTTACGCTGCCACAAAATTTCATACCAGCGCACACTCCGCTCCGGAGTGATAATCTCATTCTGGAACTTATTAAGTGCTGTTACAAACAAGAAAAATAAGTGTCTGACTGGATTATACAAGTAAAATTATGGTTTACACATGATTGCACTTATAGAGCGTTTCCGATAAGTCGGTACGCCGTAGGAAATAAACTTCGCTAACAGAAAACTACAGAAATGCTGCTGTAATTTCGTCCAGGGAGAGATATAGTAAACTACTCGCCAGTGTCTTACCAGTAGCCGGAGCTCACACCACTCTTAGAACGGCTGGAAAATAGTAATACCAGCCGGCCGCGGTGGCCTAGCGGTTCTGGCGCTGCAGTCCGGAACCGCGGGACTGCTACGGTCGCAGATTCGAATCCTGCCTCGGGCATGGGTGTGTGTGATGTCCTTAGGTTAGTTAGGTTTAAGTAGTTCTAAGTTCTAGGGGACTTATGACCTAAGATGTTGAGTCCCATAGTGCTCAGAGCCATTTGAACCATTTTTAGTAATACCAGTTAGTCCAACAGTTTCTAATACACTCCTGGAAATGGAAAAAAGAACACATTGACACCGGTGTGTCAGACCCACCATACTTGCTCCGGACACTGCGAGAGGGCTGTACAAGCAATGATCACACGCACGGCACAGCGGACACACCAGGAATCGCGGTGTTGGCCGTCGAATGGCGCTAGCTGTGCAGCATTTGTGCACCGCCGCCGTCAGTGTCAGCCAGTTTGCCGTGGCATACGGAGCTCCATCGCAGTCTTTAACACTGGTAGTATGCCGCGACAGCGTGGACGTGAACCGTATGTGCAGTTGACGGACTTTGAGCGAGGGCGTATAGTGGGCATGCGGGAGGCCGGGTGGACGTACCGCCGAATTGCTCAACGCGTGGGGCGTGAGGTCTCCACAGTACATCGATGTTGTCGCCAGTGGTCGGCGGAAGGTGCACGTGCCCGTCGACCTGGGACCGGACCGCAGCGACGCACGGATGCACGCCAAGACCGTAGGATCCTTCGCAGTGCCGTAGGGGACCGCACCGCCACTTCCCAGCAAATTAGGGACACTGCTGCTCCTGGGGTATCGGCGAGGACCATTCGCAACCGTCTCCATGAAGCTGGGCTACGGTCCCGCACACCGTTAGGCCGTCTTCCGCTCACGCCCCAACATCGTGCAGCCCGCCTCCAGTGGTGTCGCGACAGGCGTGAATGGAGGGACGAATAGAGACGTGTCGTCTTCAGTGATGAGAGTCGCTTCTGCCTTGGTGCCAATGATGGTCGTATGCGTGTTTGGCGCCGTGCAGGTGAGCGCCACAATCAGGACTGCATACGACCGAGGCACACAGGGCCAACACCCGGCATCATGGTGTGGGGAGCGATCTCCTACACTGGCCTACACCACTGGTGATCGTCGAGGGGACACTGAATAGTGCTCGGTACATCCAAACCGTCATCGAACCCATCGTTCTACCATTCCTAGACCGGCAAGGGAACTTGCTGTTCCAACAGGACAATGCACGTCCGCATGTATCCCGTGCCACCCAACGTGCTCTAGAAGGTGTAAGTCAACTACCCTGGCCAGCAAGATCTCCGGATCTGTCCCCCATTGAGCATGTTTGGGACTGGATGAAG